>NC_132791.1:30815000-32103000 GCF_048418805.1 Vulpes vulpes | reverse complement strand
CTTTGAGAAGGTGTCAGATAAAGAAGGACGCAACGTGAACTTTGCATTCATGTATTTCCATAAAAGACCATTTAAAAAAAACCTCAATGATGTTTTCTGTATGGGCATCTGTAGGTCCATTTACTTCTACAAAATTTAAGGAGAAATTTCTGTCTCCTAATACTCTGTGCTAAACTCCTATTGGACCCCTCTGTACTTAATCTGGAATTCATTCATCGCGAAGACGTTGGCTAGCTCTCTGCAGACTTTGTTTTTATCTGGCAAACATTTCCTGAGCAGCTACTATAATATAGGCCTTCTGCCCAGTGTTAAAGAGAGACAGATAATAGGACCCAGTTCCCACCACACCTTTAGGCTGCTCACAACCTAAAGGGGCTGTCACACACAGGCAGTTTCAGTACAGTGTGGGAAAGCAGATCTGGTACGTATGATGGAGCATGGAGGGGATAGGCTGGCCAACCAGCCATAAGGGGTAAGAAAAGTCTTTCTTGAGGTAATAAACCTGATCAGGGACTAGAACAGAGTAGTGAGTGCTCAATCAGTGTGACTGATTCTACTTCTAAGAAGTGACAATCAAGTAAAATGCTCTCTTGTATTTTTAACTAGTAAAATGATTTATATGATGACTTTAATGGAGCCTTGAATTTATTGCCAAATGGCCTTGGTCAAGTAACTTAGTCTCTTTTAACTTCCATTTTCTCATCTGTGAAATAGGGATTATTATAATGCCTAACCTCAGAGGGTTGTTTTGAGGGTCAAGTAGAATGATGTACATAAGGCATTTGGTACAGTAAATGCTCATCAAATTGGAATTTTTAGTGACTGCCATTCATGAATCCCTCTTCTTATCTTTGCTCTTGTTAGCTGCTCAGCCAACAGCCTGCCTTCCAAGCTATCTCGATCTCAGTAAACACTGAGATCCATGTTCCTCAAGCTAGCTTGAGAGGAACCAGCTAATATCTAGAACCAAACCCTACGTTATTCAATGAAGAAAAGAACACTTAATCTTTTGTGTATGTGCTTCTGACTCAGTCTTTTCCATAAGATTCATGGAGAGATTTCTCTTTCCTAACACTCAGGCTCTATTCTTGTTGGCCTCCAGAAAGCGAGTATTCTGGGATGCACAGACTAGACATGGATACGGAAACTCAATGACCTATACCAACCACCACTAGCCATCAGGGTAAGGGAACAGATATCTCCCCTGTTCTGTCAAGTGCAGATTAATGAATTAGCCACGGAAACAGGCCAAATGAAATCTGATATCTTAAGTCTATGCAACCACCACAATAAAGCTAAGTGGTTAGGAAAAGCATGGCAAGGCAATAATCATGCTTAAAAGTTACTGGAAACATAAATGAGCTAGTGTCTGCCAAAATAGAGCCTGTGATTTTTTTTCAAGAGGCCTAAGTCTCAGGTTGGTGGTGATTTATACAAAACCCACTTGAGTGGATACACAAGGTCAGCCTGGTAATCAACTTGAAAAGCCTGAAATCAGTATTTGTAATTCAGGGATGGTAAACAAAGGTTCTGTACATAAGTTTAACATGCCACTTTATTAAGTATAGGAAAATAATTTTTCTAGAAGTAACTGAAATTCAGCTCCTACTTAATAAAGGCCATGGCTGAAAGCTGCAAAAAGAAGGGAAGAGTTAATCCCCAATTGTGCCCACATGTGCAGTGGCAGCAGAAACTGGCAGAAAGAGCCCTGAACTAGCCTTGAGTACTATTCTTGTCTCCACGCTCTCTAACTGTGGGCTCCCTGCCAATAACTGCTTTTGTGAAGCCACTAGGAGCTGCTGACTGGTTGCATTTTCTTGTTCATCCAAAAGCTATATTTAGAGTGACAACCCCGGAGATCTGGGGGGCCCTGAGATGGGTCAAGGGATACTGCCCTGCTCTGATCAATAGTCACCTTATAGGAAGCCTCTCTTGACCCAGACCAAGAGAGTGAACTCAATCTTGGAATACAGGGATGGGAAGATGGGAAGAAGGAAGGCAAAGAGGCACCTCATAGTCTCAACCCTATGCCTGTACCAGGGGTAGGTGCTCTCACTTACGTGATCTTAACAATTATGCAAGGTAGATATTAGCCACTTTTCATATTCTGAAACGCGGGGTAGGTTGATTAATATAAAACATTAGACAGAGATTGGAACCCAGGACTCCAAAGTCTACACTACGTCTTTCCATTACTATGGTTCACTGACGTTGCATAGAGTGCCCTCTGGTGGTCAGGGGGACATCTTTTCCGGACATCTAGCCGGAAAGCCTTCTCTAGACCCTTTTTTCTAGAGACCCTGAAAAGACCTGTGCTGCTTTCTGGGTTAAATAGGCCAACAGTATGCCTGGGTTTGAAAGGGACACTGAGGCAGCTGGGGATTTCTGGGCTTGCCTCTGTGGTTCTAAGTACTTTACCGTGCTTGACAAAAATTCTTATTTGTTAGGCATATGAATCATTTCGAGAGAGGATATTTGTTTAGATAAATGTAAGTCTTCATTCCTTTCTCATACTGTCTTCTGTAAAACAGAATTTATGGGTAACATCCATCTTACAGTAATAAAACAGGCTGGGGGACAGGGTTTCAGAGAAAAAAAAAAACTATAAACTCTGAAAAGAAAAAGAAACATAGAATCTTGCAGTTTCCAAAGATATCAACTCACAGAACTCTAGTTCTCACAGAACGGGAGATACAAATTTATCCCCATTTTACAGAAGCTGAAGAGGTTTGGTGATTTGCTAAAGATAAAATGGTTAATAGGAACCAAGCTCCGATTAGGTATTCTGAACTCAAAAGGCATGTCTTTTACATTAAAATACCACTCTCTAATTATGTTAAAAAACTCCTCCCACCTATACAAGAAGGGAGGAGGTGATATAAAATTAAGCCACTTTCTTATCCTAAGATTTCAGTCATATAAAGAAAAATGAAGGAAAAACAAATCATTTTACCCCAATGGAAGGAAAGGCAGGAAGGGAAAGTGGCAATACACAAGAAAGGCCCTCTGTGACATAAGTAGCAACTGAACGGAGTTTTGTGTGAAAGACATCAAGAGTTCCAATCAGAAATTAGGCAGAGGAGCAAAAAAAGGCAGGTTGGGGGGGAATCAGAAATATACCCGACTACAGGTTACATGAGAGCTGATAGTGGAAGATAGTGCTGGAAAAACTGACTGGATGATCTGGAATGGCCAAGCTAGGTCAAAGCATTAGACCTTTATCCTGCCAATGAGGTGGAATCATTGAGGATTCTGAGCAAAGGATAAAATGATCTGACCCATTCAAGTCTGTGATTACTAGGAAGGGCTGGTTGAAATGAGGAGACATTAGTAAGTGCTTAGGAAACATTAGTCTCAATACTGATAAGGCAGAAAGGGAGCCCTGGCAGGAGCACATCGGAAGGGAAAGGTAGGCAGAAATGCCAGACAAGTGACATATGTAAAAAATTGATAGAACCCTGTGACTGAGTATGAGGAGGCCTCGGTGGGGGTTGAAATCAAGAGCTATCATGAAGCACTGACCCCAGCTGATGTAATGGATAATGGCAAAACTAAGGAAGACAAAACAGGGAGAGAAACCAGGGTGGAAGGGAATATGGTAAGTTTTGCACATGCTGAGTATAAACAGCTTTGACTGATTATTCAGACTGAAATGTGAGGTAGGTCTGGAACCTGAGAGGAAAGTCAAAGCTAGAGACACAGGAATCAAAGCATAGGGTAGGTAGAAGAAGTAGATAGAACAGCCAATGGAGAGAGAGACAAGAGTCAAATGCAGAAACCCAACAGACCCCTAAAGAAAATACACTGAAAGAGAGAATGGAATAATAGTAATGAGGCACAGGAGAAGAATATGATGAATATGATGCCACAAGATAAAGAGAATGAGAAATATCAAGAAGCAGATGATGGCCAATTGTATCAGTTCCCACAGACCTAAAGGAGGCTGTGGGTTAGGACCAAATTATTAGATTAAGTTTCTGGTGGTCTTTGAAAACAATTTTAATAGAGCTGTGTGGGCTTACACCAGATTGAAAGAGGTTGCAGAGAGAGAGCGAGCAGGAAGTGGAGGCAGGGAAAGTGTAGGCTACAACTTTTGGGAAGCAGACAGCCTGAGGCTCATAGCCAACCATCTGGTTCAAAACTACCTTTCCAACTTTATCTACCATTTTGCTCCAAGAAATAATTTTCTCCATATAGCCTTGTCACTTGCCTATCACCTGACCATCCCGGACTCATTTTACATACTCTGCTTCCTTGTCCCCTCTACATCCCTGACCTCCCTGCCCATTTGAGTCTTCTGTACTTTCCAAGACTCTTGCCTAATGCCTTCATGGATCGTCCTCCCTCCTTTTTACCTTTACTGATTTCTCAGGTCTCTTAACTGGTAAAGGAACTAGAATAAACCTAGAATATGAATACTGCATTTCATTGTAAAGAAATTCATATATTGCTATTTAAATAATTTGCATATGAAGCAAGGGAAACTCACATGTCCTTACAGAACAGGAAGTAAATTTATCAGCCTCTATATTCTAAGATTCAGGCTCTAACACTGGAATTGAGCAAGGGATGAAGGAGGCTTGAAGGAGAGAAAATGAAAGGGGATTCCATCAAAAGTTGACAGAATAGAAAAATACAGATTTAATTAATTTTAAAAGTAATCAGAAAAAATAAACACAATAGTACAATTATAGACAGGAGGAAGTGTGGAGGTGACCTAAATCTTATTGGCATAGGGAGCAATAAATAATATACAATGTTTATCAATAAAGAGAAAGTAGTAAACATGTATTTTTTTTACTGCTGAGACCGTAACTACCAGAGGAGCTAAAAATAAAAGCAGTTAAAAGTTGACTCTGGCTAGTGGGACTGGAAGGAGGGTCTGGCAGGTCAGGGGACTGACTGTATTTTAAAATTATAGTCCACTTTGTTATTATCATGTTTATCTTTCTATATATCATGCACATGTAGTACTTTGCTAATAAAATATAAACAAAATAGTTTTGTGTATTTGTTGTATTCTTTCTTTTAAAAAAATATTTGTTTATTCATGAGAGACACACAGAGAGAGGCAGAGACACAGGCAGAGGGAGAAGTAGGCCCCCCACAGGGAGCCCGATGCGGGACTTGATCCTCAGACGGGGAATCATGCCCTGAGCCCAAGGCAGATGCTCAACCACTGAGCCACCCAGGCGTCCAATGTATTTGTTATATTCTAACGTGTCCTGCCTTGCCCCTAGATTATAAATTCTTTCAAGGAAGAGACTCTGTCTCTCATATTCTTTACATACTATTGTGACGTATGGTATAGAAAACAGAGGTCCACTCGGATAAGCCACGTGCCATAAAGGTTTCCAAGTATCTGGTATCGCCTCCTCTGAGGCCTTGACTGCCAATGGTCAGAACCACCTGGCCCAAGCAGCCATCTATCCCAGAAGTCAGAGGAGTACTTCCACTTGGGGATTTTTACTTGCCATTCATGATTGTTAGCTTGTATGTAGCTAGCACACAGCAAAATTCAATTTCCACACAGTAATATTCTGGTATTAACTTCCAACTCCTTCTTAGTAAGGAAGTTGAACCCTTGGCCGGTGTATCTAAAAATATCATCGGCCTGGTCCAGTTAGGATGGTTGTTGATCTTTTGCTGCCCAATCTGTTCTCATCCCACCACAGAGCAACTAGGATGTTGTTTCATTGTATCAGAGCTCAGATTCCTAACTGCAACACCATTGCTCTGTCTCTGTTTGTAAGGAGCCAAGGTTCCCATTTTACATCAACACCACAAGTCATTTATGCCACTTAGGAGACTTTGCTTTCCATCAAACCCATTTGGAAAATGCCATTGAGCTCATCACCCTGTCTAGGTGTTCTCTACCGAGCTACCCTGCGTTGTTTGTGCCACAGAGGTTGCTGGGAGGAAGATCTTCACTTGCTGGCTTGTTGGTAGGAACTAAAGCTTCCTGGTTGTATCAGAACTAGAAGCTGGCCTCCCACTGGGCTGAAGTGTAGCATCTTTATGTTTTCATGCTTTAAACTCCCCACCCACCCGCACTCCTGGACCTTTTCTGTTTGGTAATTTGTGCCTGGCACCATGCAAGTTTCATTTGGTGCAGAGCAGACATTCAGATATGTATATTGACAGCAACAATGTACCAAGATACAGGAAATTATCAACATGCTCCCCCTACCTATACTAGTAAAAGTTCTTATTGACTAACTTGGATTCTGTTTCCTGAAAACAAGGCCGACTTTCCAAGGTTGAGATGGGTGTTTTAAAGAAAACAAAAAGAAAAGCAACGCTACACTCTAGCAACAAAAAGGAATTTCAAGATGTGTTTAATTTAAAATAACATATATACCATGTGTTATACGGTGTAAGGTCAATGATTGCTTGTGTTGTTCATTACTACTTTTCTTTGTTCCATTTTGATAATCTGGGGGTCTGCATCTCAGGTCCTAAAACCTGTGGCAAAGACAAGTAAGCACTCAGTCAAGGTAAAGCTTTACGATCTGAGTGGCAGTAAGAGAGGCAGGAAGAAGATGGCAAAACAAGTCAATGTAATGCTGCTATTTGCACAGGCAGCCGCAGAAGGAAAGTGGGAGCTAGAGATGTGGACGTCTGACCTTTAATCCAGAAAGAGTCTCACTAAGGATGGAAAACCGATCACTTTGGTTCTAGCAAGAAGGTTTTGGACAGGTGTGCTGACGGAAGAAGAAAGTCTGGCATTAAATTGTACAGGTAGCTACACATCAGAAAAACATAGCCTCTAAGAAAAGAGAGAAAAACAGGTCATTACAAATAACTTTCTGGCCACAGGGCTGGGGAATGGGATTGCAGCCATCAGCAGAGGACTACACTTCAAGAGCTGGCTTCAGTCCCTGGGCTCCTATGGTGTGGTAAAGGGCACAGATCTAGTAACACATCATTTATATGTTTCAAATTAGCACAGTTCACTTTTCTGTCCCAAGATGAATGGTATCATCAATAAAAATATAATAGCTTTAATATAAAGCAAAAACAAAAACCTGACACCCTGCAAATTACCACACACCAGGCTCAGTGTAAGGAACTAGCTTTCATTATCTCTGAATTCTCAGAGCAAAACTGAAAGTTAAACTCATTCCCATTTTACAAAGAAACTAAGGCTTAAGTAATATATGTAACTGTTCTGACATCCCCACTCCCCAAAAGGGAAAAGTCAAACTTAAATCCCTCAGATTGCAAAACCAATGCTTTTTTAACCAAGAGAAAGGTAGATGATAGAATAAAATAAATGTGGATTTGCCTCCTGACTCTACTGCTCATCAGCTATCTGATCTTGGCAAATCCATTTCTGTAAGTCACACTACACTATTCTGTAAAATGGGATTATGATCCCACTTCTTGAGAAAGGAGTGGATGAGGGGTATTCTCTGAGATTAAAATAAGATAATTTATATTAAACAATTTGCAAATTAACTGGATCACAGTACTCAATGAAACACTAGACGAATGTTTTTTTCTTTCCCTTTCTGAAGCAATCTCAAGAAGTGTGAATTGCATTTTAGCATTATTAATATGACTTTCAATGGTTTCATTGGTAATATTTCAGCGGAAATATACACTAGGTATATGAAACGAGGTGGATAATGTATCAAAACAGAAGGGAAGTAGACTCTAGAGAACTTAGCTACCAATGATATGCCTCAAACACAGAGAGACAAAACTAATCAGTGGGATGTCTTTAAAGAGGAAAAATGCAAAGCCACAAGGAACTGGTCAAGGGGAAAATAAGGAACAAAGGAACAAGTGCTTGGCACATTTTTGAAGAAAATTAGGAATTCAAATCCATCTGCTCAATTTCCAACGGAGTTAAAAAAATTCAACAGAAGGCTAGGTCCGCTTTAATAGCTGGATAAGAATTAAATACAAACTAGAAATACCATTTGGCATCCTAATGCAGGCGATGGTGACACCGAGAGCGCCAAAGTGTGCCCAGAAATGAGACACAACCCCAGGGAAATACTGGAGTAGGAGGCACAATCAAAGTTATGGGAATGGGATCTGCCACTGTCTTTTGAATACTGGACCCTGCTTTTGTAACACGCTGAATGAGGACTGGACTCAACCACATTCTGCCCTTTGATTTCCATATGCCTGCTCACATGTCTGCTGCTTTTAACTGCCAAGAACAGAAGCCATCAATTGCCAGGGAGAAAAGTCAAAGAGGATCTTTTTTCTCCTGTATCTTCCAGCTTGGAGTATGCAGAAAGGAACTGATTGCTACAATTCACTTTTATTTTTGTCTGATAGAGGAGAATAATGGTACTTTTCCCAATGCCTCCCAATCCTTTCCAACTAGGAAAGAAAGAGAGGTATAGTATACCAGTTCTGACATTTTAGTAAAGTAAAAATGCTCCCTCAAATTAAAAGAATCCTCATTTCTCTCCGTCTTGATGATTTACGGGGTTTTAAAAAACTACTAATTGACCATTTTTTAAGTGCAGTTTTACGCTCATGGAAAAATTGAGCAGAGAGTACAGAGAATTCTCCAATACCTCCTCTACCCCCTCCCAGCTTCTCCTATTATTAATACCTTGCATTAGTGTAATTCATTTGTTACAACTGATGAGCCAATAGACATATTATTAAATGAAGTCCACAGTGTACATCGGAGTTCACTCTGTGCTATACAGTTCTATGGGTTTTGACAAATATGGATCATCACACCATTTCACCACAGCACCATCACAGTGTCATACGGGTAATTTAACTGCCCTCCAAATCCTCTGTGCCCCCAATACTTAACCCTCCTTCCTTCCCCCAACTCTGATTTTTTTTTAACCATCTTTACAGATTTGCCTTTTCCATAGTGCCATATTGTTGGAATTATGTAGCAGAAGTAGACAGGCTCCTTTCACTTAGCAATACGCATTCAGTTTCCTCCATGCCTTTTCATGGCTAGTGGTAGGTTTTTAGCACTCTTCATGTGCAAAATACAGTTCACTAAGTCAAATACATGTTAGTGTTGAAAGGTGGGCAAAGGTAGCTCTGCCATTGAGGCTAGAATAAATCTAAACCACAGAGACCTCTCAAGATGTTGTACATCATTCCACAATTCTATTTCAAGGGGTAATATCTCACCAAAAAACAAAACCAAAAACCAAACGCCTTCCTCATATCTACTTCAAATTGCCAGAATCCACTTGGTTTCCCATGAGAAAATAAAAAAGAACTGTTCTCTTTTGCTCATGCAACAAACAGTTATTGAGTGCTAATTGTATTCGACTGTACTCAGAGGCACTAGTAGTTTAAAAACAAGGAAGACCCAGACCTTACCCTTAAATACCTAAATGTCTTTGTTCCACCTAATATCTTTTGCATTCTTCCATGCAAAAGCATTTTTGCTTTCCAAAGCATTTTCGCCTTGCCTATCCCCTTCTAGAAAAGCTGCAATCACTCCTAATTGCTACATATATCAAGTCAAAATCTCATGTCAAGCACATGAGATTAAAAGCACATGTTATTAAAGGTTCTTTATTAACTTATCTAATTTTATAACTACCCCAAATTAACTTACCTAATTATTTTCCATTATTTCCCAAATAATGCTACAATTGTCACATATTCATGTGCTGAAGACCTTTTTTTCATTTTTATTTTTAAAATTTATTTATTAAAGCAGGCTCCCCAATGTGAGGCTTGAACTCATGACCTTGAGATCAAGACATGAGCTGAAATCGAGTTGGATGGTCAACCGACTGAGTCACCCAGGTGCCCCAAGGACTTTTGTTTTTAAAGGGTGATCTAATTACCCAAGATTATGCTATAGCTATCCATCTTTAAGACATGCATGTTCCCACGTGATGTCTACCATCATCTTTCTTGTTCCAACTGTTAAGTTTCTCCAGCTCCAAGTTCTTGGGCCGCATCTTGCGCCACTCAGACAGACATTCTGCAGCCCTGCACTCACAGCAATGAAGGGGTGGGGATGCTCTGAGGCTGCCCACATCTGCCAAGGCATCTCCTGAAGCTATTCTATCCTACTACTCCAACCCATGCTGGCCATAGCTTCTCTATAAGATCTCCTACCTCCTGGTTTGATTTCCTGGAAAGCAGGATACCCATTAAGGAAAATCTCTGAGACTTTCTGGCAGTATATCTGTCTCAAGATTCAAAATTTAATTAAGAAACCCCAAATTGGGACATTCTATAGTCCTACATACAGACTGTGGCAAACCTATCCTTAGGAGAGAAACATGAAAACCTCACTACTGTCTGAAAGGGAACACGGTAAATTCATCAGAAAATAGGAAGTGTAGTTATATTTTAATATATGATACCAGGGCAGCCCGGGTGGCTCAGCGGTTTAGCGCCGCCTTCAGCCCAGGGCCTGATCCTGGAGTCCCGGGATCAAGTCCCACATTGGGCTCCCTGTGCAGAGCCTGCTGTCTCCTTTCTCTGTGTCTCTCGTGAATAAATAAATAAAATTTAAAAAAATATATGATTCCACTAAACAAGTAGAAAATTCTGTTTCTGCTTTGGTAAATTAAGAAGATGCTTTGCCAAATCATGGTTAGTTTGGATATCTCCAGTCACCCTTCAATGATGTTATTTAGTTTCTCCTGGAACTACAGATGTGCATTGCTTGGTTGGGGAGGAGTGGGTGGATATATTTAGAAACATTCAATAATTAAAATCACTTTCTACTTACCTTCTGCAAACACATCTTAATGATAGAGTTCCCTTCAATTCCATTAAAGCACAGCTTTAATGAAATCTGTTATCTCAGCTTCTTTTAAGGAGATATGCTCCCAGTAATTCTATTTTAAGGAGGGCTATCTTTTTCTTTCTAGTGCTACTGAGAACACACACACACACACACACACACACACACAGACACACAATTTGCTGTGATCTCTCCAAAAAGAAACGAAGGAATAGTAAAAGAAAGGCAGTTGGATAAGGAAGGACACCCAAGGGAAGCTGCTAGTTCTTTTCAAGTCCTAAGGAAAACACAGCATAAACAAATATACCTTTCTTGCAGTATAATCTTTAAATAACCCTAAATGTTCACAATTCACTTTTAAGAACAACTCCTTGGACTTGTGGCCAGAGTCCCATCGTCTTATCGACTTCCCCTGTCCAAGGTGCACTGAGGTCATACCTCTAGACTTTTTCTTGTAATCTCAGCTCAAGAGGAAAGACTGATTTATGTAAAACTGCTGCTCACCTTCTGAAAAACACAGACAGTAAAGAGAAATGGCATATTAACAGACCAACAATGTGCATCATTTCCATTTCTTCATGTGCAAGTCCACGACCTTCTTTGTTAGCTAAGGGGCACTGTCCTAAAGATCTGTCAGACTGTGTTGGAACCTCCCTGAGGTGGCAAGAGAAGTCTAAAGGGATGTGACGATCAGAGTTAAGGAACAGACAGCTTACCAATGGTGACAGAAGCTTCTAGGTTCTATCACTGCATACAATCAGTTAATGCAATTTGTCCAGGTCCCTGCTTCCCTTTGGACTTTGAGATCTGCACAGTGGTAGCATGTTTTCCTTACAGCTTGGCTTAGAAATTCCCAGGAGATGTTACTTAATAGTAGTAGTTGTATTGGCATCAGCAGTGGTGTGTAGTAGTAGTAACAGTAGTAAAAGGACACCTTTTACTGTTTTTATAAAATAAGCACATGAGATTCTTATATCAAATCTGAGACCCATCTATTTATAATAATCTTCTACAAAGAAGCAAAGGCTCAAAAAGAAGGTAAGTGACTTGTCTGCAACCCCTCACAATCAGTATAGGGCAGAGTCAAAATTTAAGCCCTGACACTGGGACTCTAATCCCCAGGTCTTCCCTTGATTCTCCTACAGTATGTAGAGCCATAAGGTAAAAAAACCATTATCTCAGTCTCTGATTAAATATACACTCTGTTAAAAAGGGGGGGGGGGGGGCGGGGTGGGAAGTAAGGCTGTTGCTTCATTAATATTTTGCTTATTAAAGTACCACTCAATAAATGACATCTAGCATTCAATTCAAGGTATTAGAAAACTCTGGCACAGAAGTTATCATTGGACCCAAAAACCCTCACGGGAGTTACCATTTTTTCTATTCATATTCAGCTAGATTCAGATTCATTTAACAAACATTTATCCAGCACCACCAATGGGCAAAGCATGGTATCAAGTGCGAGCACATTCACACTCTTAATCACATTAGCAGGTAAGGTAGGCTGCATTATTGCCATTTGCCCAAGGGGCAACAGAGAAAAAATAATACATTTATTCATCCAATAATTTATTACTCACCCAATATTTACTATCTATTATGTTCCTGGCACCATGCTAGGCACTGGAGATACACCAATGAAATAAAGGACCATAACAAGGTTTAAATCAAGAGAGATACAAACAAAACAGGGACCCCTGGGTGGCTCGGTGGTTGAATGTCTGCCTTCTGCTCAGAGCATGATCCCGGGTCCTGGGATCAAGTCCTGCATCAGGCTCCCTAAGCGAGCCTGCTTCTCCCTCTGCCTATGTCTCCACATCTCTGTGTGTCTCTCATGAATAAATAATATCTTAAAAGAGAGAGAGAGAGAGAGAGAGAGAGAATAAAGATGTCAGATTATACTAAGTGCCATGAAGAAAAACTGTACAACTTGGGGATAAATATTCAGCTGGTGGTGAGGGTGACACCATTTTACAGGAAAGGCCTCCCCCATTATGATACATAAGCAGAAACATGAAGGAAGCGAACCTCTAGAGGAAGTGCATTCCAGTGTGAGAAGCATTTATTGGAAACCAACTCTGTGCCAGTACTGAGCTGAGTACCGCAGAGGTAAGGATCCATAGGGAAGGTCTTGACCCACCAGGAGGAGCTTTCAGTCTATTTGCGGAGACATGTTAAATTATTATAGTATAGTGTATGTTATTCTATAGAGTAGGATAGATACATGGTCAGGGCATTATGAGCAGGGGCAGAAATAGGATGACACAAGTGAAGAACTTCATTTTAAATGAAGACAATAGTGGTATAATTGACTTTTCCTTCTGCCTTGTTTCAGTACTGCTCTGCATGGCACCAATTTTGAGCACTTGTTTCTTATTCAAGTTATCTGATGGTCCTAGAATTGATAATATCTGAGGTGAGTCTTACTGAATAGTAGGAGATTGCCAAGTTCAGGGCTTTGCCAGAGGCACAGAGCCAGGAAGTGCAGAACAAGGATTTAGATACACATTTCTACTTTCAAGAATGTGGCTACCTACCTGATCAGAATTTCCTAAAGTGTGTTTGCTGTGTTTGCAGAGTAGTACATCCACAGGATATTAATAGGTGTAACTGGGGAAAATGGCTTTAGCAATCAAATAAGTTTTGTGAACACTCAGCATATAAAAATCTTAATAGGTTTCTTTATTGCAGGGCTTTCCAGAGCCTTCATGATTCTCCAAAATAGAAATATGGTATACAGAATTTTCAAAAAAGTTTTTTTTTTAACCATAGATTTAGCCTTCTCCCTTAAGCCAATATAATTAAAGCAAACAATAAGTAACACTGAGACTAGTATTTTCTCCTTCACAAAGAGGAGCAAAGTTTGCAACTGAAGACCAATATAGATGTCACTTATTGTACACGTCCTATATGCCAGCACTTTACACATCTATATATATAGTATATACTATGCAACATACATGCATATGTGTGGGTCTATGGGTGCATATATGTGTACGTATATGATTTCACGTTTATAACTAGCCTGGAAAATAGTTGCTATTTCTGTTTTGCAGTTGAGGAAAACTGAAGGGCTTAAAGAATCTTAATAATTAGCCCAAAGTCATACAGCTTGTAAGTGGCTGACTCCAGACTTATCTGCAGACTTTAGCTCCAGAGCCTGTGCTCTTACACAGCCACTAAACTACACCGCCGTGCTGAAGTCTAGGCAGTATGCAGAGACTGCACAAAAGCTGGCTAAGAGTATCTCTGGTGGACTTGGGGATTTGAATAATAAATCAGAACAGTATTAATTCCAAGTGATTTGGGAAATAAGCCCGTAGAACAAAATGAACTATGAATATGCTTAACTCTGGGTTGGGTTTGGTTGTTTGTTTTCTGAGCCTAGTGTGTATCCAACTATCTTGCAGATTTTTAGTAATTATGAAAAAATATATCATTTCCTAGGGTTTTTTCGTAAGCAATACTACTTTACTTCCCTCCCCGTCCCCCCCCCCCCCCCCCCCCCCCACTCAACAGAGACTGAGTGCAAGAATCCTCTGTACATTGAGTCTAAAAGGGTCAGGATTCAGGGCTAGACCAGCCTCTCCAAACAAACATGCGGCCAGGTCATGATCAGCCTCTCTCCAGCACGGCAGCAGGGCTGGTGCCCAGCCACAAATGCTTGACCCAGTCAAATTTCTTCCATGCTCACAGGGACTGACCTATTAGCTCGAACTCTATGAGCAAAACGCATAAAAATACAAGATGAATATGGAAGGGAGACCCAGGTGGCAGATTCCATGTGTTATTTTTAGTCAGACCGCCAAAATCTCTTCACCCTCATAAATAGAACGTATCTGGACTCAGCCTTATTCCTTTGGAGAAGCTGATTAAATAAGAAAGGAGTTTTGCCACTAATAGGCCATGCCCGGCGAAAACGAGGCTCTTGTGGCTCATCTCAAAAGGAAAAGCTACAAGAAAGCACTGAATTTGCAAAGAACTGAACCTCATAAATTGTGCACAAAAAGGTTTTGAAGATTCAGATAAAAAGCTCAGTTCCAGCATGACCATCTGTTATTTCCCCCTAAAAGAAGATAGCTAGTAGTTTATAAAAGCAATAAAACAGTTCCAGAGCTCAAAGCCAATAGCAAGGACTTCCAGTCACAAGCCAGGGAACACGCAGACTGATGTCCAGCTGAGTATGCTTCCCTTACCCCTCACCTCCTCTCCAGACAGAAACAAAGATTCTTCTAGTAACTGGTATCTGATCCACTCTTTTTTTCCTTTCTCAAAAAGACTATGATTGGACATCAAACTGGCATTCCCTCTTTTCTTCTGTCAATGTTCACAGCTTAATTCTTTTTATCTGGCCATCTTTTCCATACACACACATCCTTTGACCTCTTCCTCATCACTGTGGCCTAGCCGCTTCCCATCTGTATTTCGTGTTCTTAGAAGATTCTTCCCTCTCCTGTTCAAGTGGTGAGCCAAGAGTGGAACTGAACCCTGGCTGGTCAGGACAAAAAGGTAATGATATGCTTTGATCAAAAAAGAAGCAAGTGTAACCACAAACCAGTGGCATGGACTCCTGAGGCTGAAATGCAAGTCCCCCTTGGCGTCTCCCCAGAGCCTCCTCTCAGCTGCTTCACGAAGCGTTATGGTTAAGAGTTTGGCCAAAAACCCATGCTGCATGGACCATCCTCCTTGGCTGTCTGCGCACTGGATGGCTGGGTGAGGCATCTGACCTCTAGAGCCCTCAATTTCCCCAATGGTAAATTGTACATAATGATGTGCCTTCCTCACAGGGTTGCTGGGATTAAATGAAAGGATTCATTTAAAGTGCATAATGCAATGCTTGACATATTTTTAAGTCCCAATTAATGTTATTTGTCATTATTAGCAGAAGCAGCACCTACATTTTTCTCTAATTAAACTGTTCTTATTTGACCTTACCATCCTGTGGTAGTAATTACGAAGATCACAACTGTATTTTTCCTATTGTTTTATTACAAATATACACTGGAATTGCTTAAATAAGAAAGGGGCCTACACTTGGCCAATGGTAATGTCAAAGGAGGTGAAGCAAGGGGAAACCGATGCTCCCTAGTGAGTCCCTGATTCAGGGACTGACCATTAGCTTCACAGGCTCTTTCAAAGGTCTGATTTTTGTCAGCCTGCTCAGAATGGGTCCATAGCTGAGGGGTATAACTGAATTAATCAAACAAACTCAGGAAACATTTCTAAAACTGCAATACCTACCTTTTAATTTACACAGATAATTATAATTGCTGCAGGGCTAGACTACTTGTGATGGTATGACCCAAGAAGCCTCTGAAGACAGACCTATATGAGAAGTCAAATTTTTAACAAAATTTTGAATATGCAGAAAGACCCCAGCTCCCCCATCCCAATAAAACTTCAAGAGAATTAGCTGATGTTAACTGGGTCACCTAAAATAACCTGATACGTCTCTTCCAAGGAGCCAGATTCTTCTGTGGTCATTAGCTAAGCTCCTCCACTATGCACAGAACCACCTTGGACTCTGCCCAATGGCTGTTGGAGGCATTGCTTTCTGAGCTCTTCCAGGATGAAGATCTTTCTGTTTTACATCTTTCTTTTTTGGTAACATCTTCTAGGCCTGGGCTCTATATTGCTTTTTAAAGATAACTTTGCATATCTCTGCTCTGATCAAGAAGATCATTATATTACATGAAAAATAAGCCCATGGGAAAAGGGGCACTGCTGAAGATCCAATAATATATCACATTATTTTAAAGGGAAAATGATATTCCCAAGTCCCAAGTAAATGACTTTACAAATTTATTTGGCACTTGCCCCTCACCTCTTGCCTCCATTCATAATATAGCATGCATCATGCTAATTTCACCTTTAAGGAAAAGGATTTCTATTCCAACATGTTTCTTTTTCATGATAAAGGAGCTCATTGCAACTGTTTTGGCATCAGTGTAGCTCCAAAAGGGTGATACTTGTGCTCCCCATATTTGCACTGAGGAGTCATTAACACATGAGAAAAATCTTTATTTTAAAGGAGCAAGTGAAAAAATCAAGCTTAAAAATAGTATATTCAGGATGTAGGGAATATACCACAGGATTGAGCTGTGCTGAGAAACTTCGTGCCTGAGACAGACTCCTCTGCCACATCCTATAATAGATACACAAGGAATATATCTTCTTGCCTCAGTTACTTTATCTGTGCAATGGGAAGATTGCCTATCTTATAGATTGTAACAAGGATTAAATGAGTTAGTATTAACAAAGTGCGTAGAACAGGGCCTGGCACATACTAATCATTCAGGAACTCTAAGCTCATTATCATCTCCACTATTAAAACATGTCTGAAAAACCAGGAGGGAATATATCCAAATTGTATTAGTATCTGCTGCTGGAAAGTGAGACACGGACGCCTGCTTTCTTCCCTTTTATAATGGTCTTTTGTGTTTTCTCCAAATTTTGTGTAATGACCATAGACTACTTAGATGATCAGAACAAGAACAAGCTTTCAAAATGAAACCAAACAGGGACGCCTGAGTGGCTCAGCAGATGAGCGTCTGCCTTCAGCTCAGGGCGTGATCCTGGGATCCAGGATCAAGTCCCACATTGGGCTTCCTGTGAGGAGCCTGCTTCTCCCTCTATGTTTTTGCCTCTCTCTCTGCGTCTCTCATGAATAAATAAATAAATTCTTAAAAAACAAAAACCCAAAATGAAAACAAACAAAACCATGATGGTCTTAGTTGGTGACTCTTAGCCAAATGTTAGTTTGAAAGTCCCCTTTGGTAATACCATTTGAGGTTTATAACTATTGCTCTTCTAGTTCTGCCATGACAAACTGCTAAAAACTTAGTGGCTTAAAACACTATAAATTTGTTATCTTTAGCTGCACAGGTCTGAAGTCTGACACAGATCTCACTGTGCTAAATTCAAGGTGTGGACAGGGCTGCCTTCCTTTCAGGAGACTGGACACCACTGATCTAGACTTGCACCTTCTGATGTGGTGGGCATTAGCCATATATGGCTATCTAAATTTAAACTAATCAAGATGCAGTAAGATTGTAAATCCAGTTCCTCAATCACTCCAGCCACATTTCAAGTGTTCAACAGGCACATGTGGCTTGTGGCTATCTTTATCAGATGGCAAAGATATAAACCATTCCCATCACCGCACAAAGCTCTACTGGACAGTACAGACCCAGAGGCAAGGCTTGTCCTGGCTTCCTGACTGGTGTCCTAGTTGAGCCTTGGTAGCCGGCAATATATTTCCACATACAGACTGACTGGCTTACATCCATTCCCTGTTTTAAAATTTTCTTGTCTCTATTGCCTAGAACAGGTTTTTTCCCCCTAACATTTTAAGCTCTAAAATTTTTTTTTTTTAAGCTCTAAAATTTTAATTCAAATTAAATCTTATATATAAATCATAAAATGTAGCTGTCCCAATTGAGCATTAAGATCTCCCCACCCCCCATGTGCCCCATCCCAGGCCTGTGATGCTCTGAGGATGCCAGACAACAAAGATAAAACAAAACTCCTTCAGCATGGTGTCAAAAAACTCTTCATCTAGTCCCAGCCTGTCTGCTCCTCCCCAGAGGGCCTCCCGCAAGCCGCTCACTTTCACTCTTTTAAGTTCCTCCATGAAGTTCCCTTTACTGAGGTGTCCTTCACTCTGTTCTATCAACATGACTCCTCCTCAACCTTCAACCTTTCTGTCATCGTCACTGAAGAAAGCTCCTGATGGAAAAGCAACATCGGTGTCCCCTGGGCCTTTATGACAGGACAGGTGTCCTTTGCCTGAGAGCAAACTCCCCAGCTTTAAAGTATGCTTCTGTGAACCCCAAAACCATGCACATAATTTTATGTATATTGGCATTTGGAGGGTAGATGCTCCCTCGTTTTCCCACAATTACCAATTGGTCTGTAACCCTAAAAGTTTAAGAATATTGCCAGAGAATATTAAGGATTCTGACCGGACTCCTTTCAGCACTGTATGATCCCTCTTCTAATCTTGGTTCACAATATATTGTATTTTTAATTTCCTCCCACAAATACATGACAAGACATTTATTTAGTCTTCTCTACATGTTAGAAGTGGCTGTCCACTCTGCTTCACTCCTTCATTACCTGGAATGCCAGGCCCTCCTAAATACACTCCCTCAGAGAAAAGGTGGTGAAGCAGGGCACATCCTGGAGCTAGGAACATGGGCCTACCATTATTAATCCACACTGTGTACACTTTGGAAGAAATCATTAATAGCATCTACAGAGCTCTTACATGTGCCAGGGGCAGTACTAAGTAGTTCACATATAGTACCTTAATTATGTCTCACACCCTTTGAGAACCAAGTATTATCCCAATTTTTACAGATGAGAAAACAGGCTTACTGTCGACATGCAGCTAGTAAATGGTACACCGGGACTTAAGCCCAGGCCAGTGGGTAAGTGGGTATTGAGATCATTGCATTCTTGTAGCGTTCCTAGTTCTACCTGAACGAGCCCTGCAATGAGAATCATTCCCTTTAAAAACAGGAGGCAAAAGCCAGCATTGGATAAGGACTATATTTTTTTATCAAAATACATCATAAATCCACAGATAACATGTCACTCACTGGCTGTATAATGTTGGGGACATTCCTTAAAATTCTCAGAGCCTAGTGTACTGATCTGTAAAATGGGGATCAGAGAAATACTTGGGTTCTTGGAGAAAAAGTTAAATAACATAGGCAAAGTATTTAGTGTGGTTCTAAGCATTTTGTAATGACTAAAGTATTCGTAATTATGGTTATTATTGTTGCTGGAAAACAGGTGGGAGCCAGTGTTCCAATTGATTAGTCTCCCTAAATGAGCCAAGAGAGCTGAGCTGAAAGCAGTTATCACCTAACTCCTCTGCTTCTGTACAAGGAGATGAGTCAGAAAGGGAAGACCCTTGCTTTGTAAGAGCTTTATGGGAGAGTGACCAATGACAAGCTTGTCTTTCTCTGACAACCAAGAGTTTGTGGGCAGGAGGCAGATGGGACCATAAAGCATGTGAGTCCCCAAACAGATTAGAGTTGCTGCAGCTGGCTTTACACCCACTGGAATGGATCCCAGATTCAGCTCTGCTCACCCAGCTCTACCCAGCACTGTATACACAGGAACCCAGGCAACTGAACTCTAGTCCACCAGGAAACACTAACACTGTGTCTAATGCAACCACATCCATCCCAGGAAACATTGCTTAACTCCTGAGAATCTTCCATCCTGGGGCTGAAGTAGGACAACGCCTGGGTGGCAAGTGAATTTCTACTCTTTCCCTTGGGAACATGAAACCAATAAACAATCTCACATTCTGGTTTTATGTGTGTGGCATTAAAGAAAGTTTCATGCAGAAGTGCCACACAGACTACCAGGAACTAAAGCATGTGGCTTTAACTTGTAAAACACAGTCCACAAAAGACATATTACAACAACTTCTGAGTTACAAGGCTGTCCTAAAACTTCCAACGAAGAATTTTCCATACTTAAATTCATGCTTGGCATTCTAAAGCAGTACTCAGCCATGAAACACATCTTCCCTATTTCACCACACTGTCTCCCCCAACTGTCTACGTACTGTTCTAAAAACATATTGAACTCCTTCCTGACTCCTAGATTTAGCCCACAGTTGCTCCATTCCCCACCTGGAATACTCTTCCTTCTTGTCACATATTTACAACTTACCCAACCTTCACATATCATCCCAATTCCCATCTTCTGTTTAAATGTTAAGACTTCCCCAATTCCTGTCATCTCCAGTCACCTTGCTCATCCTTGTGTATACTCCACAAATACTAAACAGACTCTGTCTGCCAGGCAGGGTGCTACACACTGGAGATACAACAGTGAACACAACAGACAAGTGGTAAAGACGAGCAAGAAAGCCTACAAAGCTAAAAAAGATATTTCCATAGCAAAAGGTACTACTGCAAGATTACCATCTAAGAAGGACTATTAGAATGAAAAAGGATCTCACCAGGTTCCCTGAGATCTGGGGTGATGCAGGATTGGGTCAGACTTCACTATAAGATGTCCTTGAAAACAGCCAAAGGTGGAGACTGTAGTTTCCAACACCCAGTGAAGTACTGATAGAAATAAACCAGGACTGAGTGAAATCAGCCAATCGGAGAAAGACAACTATCATATGGTCTCACTCATATGTGGAATATAAGAAACACTGAAAGGGACCATAAGGGAAGGAGGGGGGCGAGTGGGGAAAAATTAGAGAGGAAGGCAAACCAAGAGAGACTCCTAACGCTGGGAAACAAACAAAGAAAGGGTTGCACAAGGGGAAATGGGTGGAGGGATGGGGTAACTGGGTGAAGGGCAGTAATGATGGCACTTGATGGGATGAGCACTGGGTGTTATACTATATGCTGGCAAATTAAATTTAAATAAAAAATACATAAGATATAAACCAGGAGTTTTAATAAACACACACAGTTTGTGTGGGTAAGTTTGGAGCTCATGCAGAGCCTATCTTGTCCTCTTAAGATTTAGCCTGCCCCACCGTTAATGATCTACATGCGCTGCCTTGCCTTCCTTATAATGAACAGGTGCTTTAGAGTTCTGGTAGCTGTGGTTCTTTCAATGTACCATATCAATTCTACCTTTCTTCAAGCAGCATGGAGTGAATTTTGAACTGTTTTATTCTGGTGATGTCCCTTCAAAGATATCCATTTATTAAGTATCTCTCAGGTCACTGTCGGACTAAAGTCCATCATCTGTAGACAGAAGTGAGGACAGCACAGTTGGAAAGAAGTCTAAAGCTATTATTGTAAACAAACGGCTAGTTACAAGTGCCGGTAAGGGAGAGCTTTTCCATTTGTCTTTTCCTGCATACACTGGTTTGTCACCACAGCATTCATGTCCCTAATCTGATTAGCTAGAGGGGTGTCCAGAAATCCCTTAGCTACAATAGCCACTTGCAAAATCCAAATACATCAAAACAATGATTAATAAAATATATCTATAAGCGTGTTTATAGTCACAGGGGGTTAAGAGGGAAATGAAACAGCAGCTATTGCAAGCTCCTTTCCCCCGGAATTCATAATTTATTTACCTTGTCTGTCCTGCTCCCGGTGTGGCTGCAATCAATTGCATTCAGTGTCAACTCCGAGTGTAACAGTCTACTGTGCCTGCATTTCTAGCTCTACAAGCTAAAATACTTTTTTTTAAAAACGTCAGCATGTGCATTTTAGTTATCCGGGTGAAGTCTAATAGTTAGTAGAAAATTATCTGGGGGCCTAACCACCACTACCACCACCGCTCCCCACCCCCCAAAAAATATTTTTAAATAGGAGTATATTAATCAGGGTAGGCTAACTGGCGAAAGAACAACAAAACCTCAATGCCTGAACATAATAAACATTTCTTTCTCATTTACGCCAAGTCCAGTGGGGATATTCCCGATCTGGCAGTCTCCTGGGTGGCACTCCTTTAAGTTACAAACTCAGGAACTTCAACTTTTGTTGCTTGCGTTTGCAACATGACCCTCCATGAGTTCCACAGATGAATAATAAGAGAGTATCAGGCAGGACCTATCAGAAACTTATGGACTTCTTCCAAAATTACACACATGATTTAGGCTCACATTCCATTAACCAGAAGTGGCCACATGGCCTCAAGGTAAACACAAGAGCCTTGAGAAATAAATGTAAACCTAGACGAATGGCACTTTGTAAGTCCACCCCACGGAAGGAGAGTGCCAGACTGGTGATCAGCTCGCTATCTCTGGCCTGAGGACCAAAGCAGCCATATATAAAAAGTCCACATGATCTCCTGCCAAATCTCAACTCCTACTGATACTAGAGCAGATATCGATGCATGGCTGTGAAGGGAGGGATCCCAGTGAGACAGCAGGAGGTACCAGCTTAAACGTGTGTGTTCAGGAAGCTGACAGACCCAGATTCAAATCCTGGCCCATAACTTGGCAGGGGTGTGAGCCTGCGCAGATAACTGATTCTGTCTATGCCTCATCAGAACAACAGAGACAAGAGTAATATTTTACTCATACAGTTGTTGTGAGGACCATCTGAATGAGAACAAAGAGAGGCTTGCTGTAGTAAGGAATCAGACATTATCACTTACATTCAGCACAGACTCGAAGGCAGGAATACACAGAGAAAGGGAAGGTTTATACACAGAAACTTCTGTATACAGAGAAACTTCCCTTATACAGAGAAAAAGGGAAGGCTTCAGGTAGATGTAACTGGAGGCTGTTGGCATGGGGAGCCTGGAGGAGAAGAAACTAGAAGAACGCCTTTAATGATTCATTTGAGAAGCACATTTAACTTTCTCTGGGTAATCCTGAATTGAAAGTGGGGGGCAAAACAGGGGCTCTGGCAGTCACTGACCAAGGCCTGAACTTAGGGAGCCAACTGCTGGGGAGGCTATGGGCCAGGATTCCATCATCACCTATGGTCTGGCCACTGCCCCTCTGCATGTTCGATCTCTCGTCAACTATTATTATTCCAAAGTGGGTGGGTAGGCCTCCTTTTCTTTCACACTAACAGAGATAATCTGCCCAGGTCTATACTCCACCAAAAAATCAGAATTTTTATATAAGAACCCCGGGCACCAAGGGGTAAAGAGTGGGGAAGACACAGGAAAACAGCTTTACGTTCTGTGCTCTCTGGCAAAGCCAGGCCAACCACTACACTGCACTGCACAGAGCCAACATCTCTGCAACCAGGTAAAGCCACTATGACAGTACCACACTGTGTACTCCAGTGCTGGGCATGCTGGGCGCTCCAGGAGGCTGGGGAGCTGAGGGCAAGGGGAGACAGCTTAAAAGGCCTATGCACAGACTGCCTTTCCCCCCAGGGAGGATGGAACCCTCTGACATGAGCTTCCAACAACCTACAGGTATCCCTCTAATACAGAAGAATTAACCATGGAGATTTTATGGATTGTGAAAATTGTGTCTGAATGGAGATGAAAGATGTGATAGGAAGGAACTCTGACCCAGCACAAAATTAAGCTTCTTGGCTCGAGGAAGACCTTACTTGGACCGCACAGTGTTACTGGTGGCAGCATTCTCCTTCCATGACCGGCAAAGACTCTGGGGAAGCTATGAGGCTGCTAGAAGGTATCTTGCAGCTACTTCTGCTCAGAGGGCTGGGTGATTTTCATCCTTAAAACAGTGACCTGCAACTCTGCAAGTGCCTGGCTCAGACAACAGGTGGTGCCCTGTCTCAGTCACAAACCTTCCCAAAGGCAGGAAGTGCATTTAAAGAATGTCAGCAGGACATGAGGCAGGCTCAAATGGAGGTCCCAGGGGTACAAACACTTGGAAGAATGAATGAAGAAAGGAACTGGAGAAGCCAACTTTATGCTAACACCACAGTCTAAAACATGAATGGGTCTTCCCTGGGTTGGGAGGAGGGAAAGGAATTAGTTACTTCTCTATCCTTGGAAACATTAATGCAAATACAACATACTATTTTTGAAATGTTCATTGACTCCTTCCCCAACCCCCAAGAGGTTTCCTTTGTTTCCCTCTTAAGCCTTCCTTCCTTGTTTCCTTCTTTGCCCAGATGTGCCGTGCTCACTGCCTCAGGTCAGGGAAGGAATGAACACTGAGCAATATGGAGCCCTTCCTACACTGGCATTCCAAAAACCCAGATTCTTCAGGGAATGCTAAGGGGTAAAAACAAACACACACAAGTCACCCACCACACCAGACAACAAAGCCTCTTCTGAGGCAGAAGTTAGACACAGACAGAAGTCTGTGGACAGTCTGTGCATCCCTTACCTGCAGGCAAGAACCGAGTCCACCTTTGCCCTGGAATTAAGCACATGCACTGCCTGTCTTTCGGGGTGCTGCCCACCACCCCATTTGGTGACCCTGACAACTACCAGCGCAGGGGTACACTGCTGCCCAGGAAAAAGGCCCTTGCACTGGCCCAGAGCCTCTGCTCAGCCTGTGAGAAAACTCTCTCCCACTACAAATTTACCAGGTCCTAGATGCTATAACAAGCTCCAGAGATGAAAGAGTAGAGGGTGGAACCCTGAACAGCCAGCAAGACTGTTGGTGCCGATAGGAAAGGTTACACGTTGGTAGAACTAAATAGGCCCAGCTCCACCTCTGACCCAGGAGAGTGGAAAATACTTTGTGATTACACATAGACTTGAACAAGCAACTGGCACAGAGGTATGAGAGGGCATCTCATTGTTTTTTTGTTTGTTTGTTTGTTTAAAGATTTTTACTTATTTGTTCATGAGAGAGGCAGAGACACAGGCAGAGGGAGAAGCAGGCTCCATGCAAGAAGCCTGATGTGGGACTCAGTCCCAGGGATCATGCCCTGGGCCAAAGGCAGACGCCCAACCGCTGAGCCACCCAGGTGTCCTTCATTAGGGGTCTTTATTAGGGTTCTCTAGAGAAACAGAATCAGTAGAGTATGAGAGAGAGCACGTGCACATGTGTATATGTGCACGTGCGTGCATGTGTAATATAAAAATTTATTATAAATAATTGGTTCACACTATTATGGAGACTGACAAGTCCCAACATTTGCAGGGTGAGTATAGTTCAGAACAAAGGCTGGCACTCCACCTACTGAAATATTAATATCATTCAGAAATACCCTCATAGACATACCCAGAGTAATGCCTGACCATGATCTTGGCACTCCGTCACCAAATCAAGTCGACACATAAAATTAACCAACATAAGATCTCGATGAGCTGTCCTTTAAGGCCATTTCCAAAACTTAGATCCTAAGCCAATAAGCATTTGGTCCTCATTAGGTCAGTACAATGTAGTGATTAAAATGTGTTCTAGGCACAAAGGCCCAGATTCAAACACATGTTCTCCCAGGACATACATAATGACCTTGGGCAAATTATGTAATTCTTTGAGACTCTGTTCCCATATCTGTAAATGTGGGGATGGCACAGCTTATCCTCATTAAATCAAAGGATGCCAGTAAATAACTTAGCTCAAATATTTAATATACATAAGAAGTGATTATTATAACTTAGAGTTCTTTAAAAAGTGCTGCTAGCACAGCCCTGAAGTCTTTTTTTAAAAAAATCCTTACTTCACTCATCCTTTCTCTTTCTCTTCCATTCCACACCTTAGCCACAACAAAACTACCACTGATTTCTGAGGTTAACAGAGATTGCTAGTAGAATACTGAGTGATAATTTCCTCAGAAACCCAGGAACTCCATTCAAGGGCAGGCCTTTGACTTGAGGCCAGAAAGTTGGAAACCAGAAAACAAAGATAAATAATCCGATTTCCTCCTTCAAATTAAAGCTTTGTGTGCACGCATGTGCACCAGAAAATACTGACTTAATCAGAAGCATTCAATTAAGATTAGAAGAAGTAAAATACAGCATCAGAACTACAGGACGCACAGTAATCAAGTAGTTATTTCCAAAAAATCCAACCTCATGACAATGCTCAATATTGCTGATGTGTGGATATAAGCAATTCCAGAAGGAAAGATAATTACACCATTTGACAGTAATGCAAATTTTGTCTCCCTATGTCACTTTATCTCCAGCTGTGAGGCCAGAATTTTCCAGGGAGAAGAACACTCAAGACGATTTTGCCTTGACTACTTTTACACTTGATCTTTGCCAAAAGGCCAAGAAAGGATAACTTTCTAAAGATGTACTTCTTAATAAATTTTTATATGCAAATTTTGAGTTACGTAAAAGAAACAGGGGCTAGCTACAGCTTGCTAAAATTACATTGTCCTAAACCACACTGGTTTCCATCAATGGTTTCAAGAGTCAAATAATTTTGAGAGGGTAAAATAGCAACCAGTTTCTTTAGAGAGACTTTTATGGATACAAGTCGAGGTAGATGCCATATAACTAAATATAATGGTATATTCCACACTCCATGTCCATGTGGAATATGTGATTATTTCACATAGATATAACACCTTTTGTGCACAAGGAGTTCACAAAGAGTTCAAAGCATTATGTGAAAGAAGTTACACAAAAAAAAGAGCATATGCTATAATGCTCCTATTGACATAAAATTCCAGAAAATGCAAATCACAAACCTATAAACAAAACTCAGATCAGAGAGGTTGCCTGGCAAGGGAATAGAGAGGGCACTGGACACCATTACAAATGGGCATTAGAAAATTCCTGTAGGTGATGGAAATGTTTTGTTTTCTAGATGTGGTAATGGTTTTGCAGGTGTATATACATGTCAAACCTACATTGTACAATTTAAACATATACAGCTTATTGTCCACTGATTAAGTATAAAAACAGAGAGAGAGAGAGAGAGAGAGAGAGAGAGAGAGAGAATGTGATATGAACAGTCACAGTGCTGAGCAAGGAGATGCTCCAAATATAATGAATGAGTGAGCTCTCCTAGGAAGAGTCTGCCTACCCATACTGGAGCCGTTGTTCGGCCGGTGTTGTGTGTGTCCCATATACGTGTATATAGCTGTATTCTCTTATGGTGTAATTAAAGGATCTGGATGATATATGTTCTGCATTAGTCTTTACCATACAGTTTCTCTCTGATTTCTGTGTTCACTGTGTCATCTTTTCCTCTATAACTGTTTCTTCTTCTGTCCCATATTTCTCTTCTTTGCATATGTATCATGAACTTCTGCTAACAGCATCTTCATTTCCCTCGGAGGAATGGCTAAAACTTTTCTACAGGCTGTGAAGAAAGAGTCCTCTTCCCTTTTCTACCTGAGTAGTAAGAAAATAAGCATGGACTGTGAATAGACATTGGGCCCCACCAGGGAGAAACCTACTAAAAATGGAGCCAATACAGAGGAGAACTGGAGCAGTGTCGTGTGAATCCGAGTCCACATGGGCTGTCTCCGTACTTCAGTTTTATGACCAGTCAATGCCACTTTTCAGTAAGCAATTTCACCTCGGAGTTTTGTCTTCTGCCATATGGCCCCTGTGTATCCTGAAAAGGCAAGTGACATCCGTGGAAAAACATTATTTGGTGGTCCGCCCATCAGGGAAAGATGGATGGGAAAGTTAAAGTGCTAAGAGTATCTGAAATCACTAAGTGAGCTTCCATAGCTATGAACTGTGTGTCCAGGCACCTTGACAAGCCAGAGGATGCTTACAGGTATGGGCCTTGCTACTAAACATATCTGAAATCAATCTCAGGCAAGATGAGCACAAGCAGCAAAATTAGTCTTATCAGCTGTGTGACTCAAGCCAACTTGAGCTAAGTTTCAGTTCCCTCATTTTAGTTTTTAAAGATTTTATTTATTTATTCATGAGAGACACAGAGAAAGGCAGAAACAAAGGCAGAGGGAGAAGCAGGTTCCCTGTGGGGAACCCGATGCAGGACCCAATCCCGGGACCCTGAGATCACGACCTGAGCTGAAGTCAGAAGCTCAACCAGTGAGCCACCCAGGTGCCCCTCAGTTCCCTCGTTTTAAAAAGAGGCTAACACATGATCTACTTTTTGTTTTTTTCAAAAGACAGCTACATTAAGCTATACACTTAAGTCCTTCGTACAAAGCCTAGCACAGAGTAGGCCTCGGGAAATACGAATTGTTGTATTACTTCACTAAGACGTCATTATCTTCACCTACACTACAAAGCCATTACGGTTCTCCCTTCTTGTCCTTAATGCAAATCCTGCACATTCTTCAAACCCCACCACCTCCTCCAGGGAAGTCTTCTTGGATTACTTCACCACACAATGTACAATTATTTTCCTATCTGAATTTTCAAGCCATTTATTTTGCACGTGTGTCTGATGCCCCAACATACCGTGTCATAAACTGAATTTCCAGTAGTGGGCCGATGCCAGCTCGTATCAGCTTGTGAAAGCCAACTGCTAAATTTTCAGGAATTTTGAGAGACAGTGGTTAAACACAGCCATTATTAAAATTTAAATTACATAAAATTATAATTAAATACATTGTATTTAAAACAATGGTAATACACTCAAAACCTAACACTCCCCAGTTGTTTATATTACATTTTATCAACACCTGTGCTCTGGAGGTTATTTATGTCTGTGATGTATGGATGGAGGAAATACTATAAAATGGAGGGTTACTGTACATCTCCTTCCAACTCCACATGCAGTGACATCATGTTGGTAGTTTGCAATCAGTCATGGTGGGAGAATTTACACTGCAGGAATCAGCAAATACCAATCAGGGCTCTCCCTCCACTCCCAGCCCACTGAGATAGCTGTTAAACATTTACTGGCAAACCACTGATTTTAACTTTTTCACATTTGTCAAGTGTTCTGAGTTCATTAGCTCTTTGACAATAGGAATGCTTCACATTTCTCTTTGTTCTCTGTGTTGCTCAACATAGCATTCCATACACAGTAGGTGCTAAACATTTTGCTACTTATTAGAAGCATAGAAAGAGGCAATCACTGCACAAAGAAGACTTTGCTATGGCTACAGCTATGTGACCTAATGCATTTAAAAATATCCCTAACACAAAAACCTTGCAGTTCTACCACTGCTTGAATTGTAAATGATGGTGGTGAGGGGATGCCAAACATGAAAGTAGAGGAGAAATATTATAGTGGGACAAAGTAAATGTGTACTGACACATCTGTATCCCATAACAAAGAGCAGAGATCACTGAAACTCATGTCATAGGGAATGGTAAAAAAAAAAAATCAGTATTGTTTCACTTAGAGAGAGGAGAAATTGTAGGCACACAGAGGGTAATAAAAACGTCTTCAAATAGTTGAAAGGCTATCACAAAAGAAAAAGATTGGATATTTTCTGTATTGCACTAGACAATATTACCACAATCAAGGTTTAGATGTTACAGAGGCACATTTTGATATGATGAGGAAGAACTGTCCTACAGAGACAACTCAAGATGGATGAAATAAGAAGTGGTGAAATCTTGCTCCAGTATTACTTGAACATGTGGACTGATCACAGGGCTTGGCACATAGTATTAACTTGTGAATAAATAAATTAACAGGCCGGCCAGCAATGGTTCTCACCTGGGTGCCACTACTGTTCCCTGGGGGGTGTTTAGAAATTCACTGAGGCACTTCCAGAGGGGGCAGGAATGCAAGGCAAGAGATGTTTCCATACAACAAGGAATTCTATTGCCCAAAATGCAAACAGCGCTCCCACTGAGACATAGTAGGCTAAACAAATCTCGGAAGGAATGTTTTAGTTAATGTTTTCAATAATCACGGAACAAGTGTTTGTTGAGCAACTATGTTTCAAGCACTTTGCTAAACTCTAGGACTAGTTGCACAAGATGAAGTTCTTCTTGCAAGAGGCTCAAGACTAATGGAGGGAGATAATCAAGTAAATAACCAGTTTCAAGGCTAATCTAGAAATGTGACTGGGTGCTGAAGAAGGAGAGGGTTCATCTCACTTTTGTAGGACAGGGTCTGTCAAAGGGTGGGGAAGGCCTCTCAGAAGTGCTAGTGCCTTCAAGTTGGGTTTTCTAGAATACATGCAAGAGTCCGCGAGTTGGAGGAAGGAATTCCAGGTGGAGAAAATAATCTGTACAAAGAATAGCAATGAGAGAGAATATGGCACTAGATACCTGGTGCCATTAAAAAGATTTTGTTTTTGGAGGGGGGAAATCCCTGGGTGGCTCAGCAGTTTAGTGCCTGCCTTTGGCCCAGGGCATGATCCTGGAGTCCAGGGATTGAGTCCCATGTCAGGCTCCCTACATGGGGCCTGCTTCTCTCTCTGAGTCTGCCTCTCTGTGTGTGTGTCTCTCATGAATAAATAAAATCTTTAAAAAAAATTTTTTTTTGTTTTTTTGACTTTCTTCATAGAGCTGGAACAAATAATCCTAAAATTTGTATGGAACCAGAAAAAGATCTCGCACAGCCAGTGAAATGTTGAAAAAGATAACCAAAGCTGGAGGCATCACAATGCCGGACTTCAAGCTGTATTACAGAGCCATAATCATCAAGGCAGTATAGTACTGACATAAAAAGAGACCCACAGATCAATGGAACAGAACAGAGAACCCAGAAACGGACCCTCAACTCTATGGTCAACTAATCTTCAACAAAGCAGGAAAGAATATCCAATGGAAAATTGGTCTCTTCAATAAATGGTGTTGGGGAAATTGGACAGCCATGTGAAGGAGAATGAAACTGGACTATTTTCTTATACCATACACAAAGATAAACTCAAAATGGATGAAAGACCTAAATATGAGACAAGAATCCATCAAAATCCTAGAGGAGAACAGAGGCAGCAACCTCTTCAAACTCAGCTGCAGCAACTTCTTGCTAGACACATCTCCAAAGGCAAGGGAATCAAGCAAAAACAACTATTGGGACTTCAACAAGATAAAAAGCTTTTGCATAGCAAAGGAAAGAGTCGAAACTAAAAGGCAAGCTAAGGAATGGGAGAAAATATTTGTGAGTGACATATCAGATAAAGGGACAGTATCCAAGATCTGTAAAGAACTTATCAAACTCAACACCCAGAAAACAAATAATCTAGTCAGGAAATGGGCAGAAAACATGAACAGACAATTCTCCAAAGACAACATATAAATGACCAACAGACACATGAAACAATGCTCAACATCACTCGGTATCAGGAAAATACAAATCAAAACCACAACAAGATACCACCTCGTATCAGTCAGAATGGCTAAAATTAACAAGTCAGGAAATGATAGATATTGGCAAGGATGCAGAGAAAGGGGAATCCTCTTACACTGTTGGGGGGAATGCAAACTGGTGCAGTTACTCTGGAAAACAATATGGAGGTTCCTCAAGAAGCTTTAAAAATACAGCTACGCTGTGTCCCAGCAATTGCACTACAAAGGTATTTACTTCAAAGATACTAATCCAAAAGTGACCCAAAGGGGCATCTGCCCCCCAATGTTTATAGCAGCAATGTCCAAAATAGCCAAACTATGGAAAGAGCCAAGATGTCCATCAATGGATGAATGGATAAGGTAGTAGCATGTATATATACATATATATATATATGTATATACATATATATACACACACACACACAATGGAATATTACTCGGCCATCAGAAAGGATGAAATCTTACCATTTATACTCATGTTGATGGAACTGGAGGATATTATGCTGAGTGAAATAAGTCAATCAGAGAAAGACACTTATCATATGGTTCACTCATATGAGGAATATAACAGCACAGAGGATCCTAGGGGAAGAGAGGGAAAAACAATGAGAAGAAATCAGGGAGGGAGACAAACCAGGAGAGACTCTTGACTATGGGAAAGAAACTGAAGGTTGCTGGAGGGGAGAGGGTCAAGGGGATGGGGTACTGGGTGACAGACATTAAGAAGGGTGTGTGATGTGATGAGCCCCGGTGTTATATGCAACTGATGAATTACTGAATTCTACATCTGAAACTAATGATGTTCTATATGCTGGCTAATTGAATTTAAATTAATAAAAAAGACTTTGGTTTTTTTGGTAACAGTTACATTTGGGCACATGCTATACTTTTTAAACATTTCCTTAGATGGCACTGCAAGAACCTAAGCATAGCTTGCATGAAGGCTGAGTTCAGGTACTGTTGGGAAAAAAGACTGGTAGTTTGGGAAATGTCACTTCCAACCTGAGGATCTTTGAAACTTTCCCCATATAAGAGAGGAAAGTTATTACTAGGATACCATCTGATGAGCAGAGACCCTCATCTCTCTGTACTCTCCCCTTTCCCCCCATTCTCTCTGCTCCAGCAACATGGGCTTTCTTTCTGTTGATTTATCACATGACTAAGCTGCTTCCCACCTCAGGGTATTTGCACAGGCTCTTCCCCCTATCCAGCACTCTCCTTCCCAGATACTTACACAGTTGGTTCCTTCTCAACCTGGAGATCTCAACTCAGCATCACTTCCCCAAAGAGGCTTTCTCTGTCCATCTAAAAAGCATTAACTGGAAATGTCTTATTCCTTTTTTTGGTTATAGTCTGTCTTCACCACTAGAATTTTAAGTTCCATGAGTGCAGTATGTCCTCTATCTTGTTACCCACGCTCTGCACAGCTAGCATCCAGCAGGCTATTTATCCATGCCTGTGCATCTCATCCTGTAACAGATAACGTAATGGACAAGGAGGAAATAGAGGAGCACACCTGGGATGGCTGCATTACATCAAGGTGGGCTGGCATGGGTCCTTCCAGGAATCTGGGATGGGATTAGAACTAGAAAACCAGGTCTTTAGACAGAAATTTGTAGAACCTGGGATATTTAGCCTAGCAAAAAATCCTCTCCAAAGGTGCACGCTCTTTTCCAGTATCAGGAGAGCATTATGTGGAAGAAGGAATAACTGAACCAGAAACTACATAAGAGAGAGACTTTGGCTTCACAAAAAGAAAGACAGTTAAGAGGCAAAAGAAAGGTCAAGGTTCAAAAGCGCCCTCTGGAAAGTTCAGGGTTTCATCAATGGAGTTTAAGCAGAAGCTGGCCAACCAACCCAACAAAACCAAAGACTTTGAGCCTCAGGCAGAAGAGCAGACCCAACAACTAACATTTGTATGCCACTCACCACAGGCCAGGTGCACTATTCCAGGTACACAACAAATATTAAGTCATTGAGTCCTCACAACAAGCTCAAGAGGCAGGTGCTATTATCCCCGTTTTGCAGACTGAGTTGTAGAAGTCAGCTCACTTGACCACAGTCACCCTGCCAGTAAGTGGCAGAGCCTGCTTTTTTTTTTTTTTAATGACCTTTAATGCCTTTTCTAAATTTCACAGTAATTCCTTTCATGCCTCAACCAGAAACGAGTTGACATCCTATTTTTATCGTCCTCAGGGAAAAATATTACAGAATGTCCAAGTGTGACTGCCTGACACCACAGAGGTTAAGACTGTAGGTGACCAGACGGTACTCGTGCAGAACAGACCTCCAGAAAGCCTGTGCCGAGGGAGGGAGGGGCTCAGCCCCTATCATAATCTCTATTTCCTTTTATTGTCTATCTCCTCCTATACTCCAGACCCAAAAGGGAAGGAAGGGATTTGGCTTTGTTGAGTGCTGTATCCTCAGGTGTTAAATAAATATTTGTTGATAACAGAAAATAGAGCAAAAGAGGGAGGGAGGGAGGGAAAGAGGGAGGGAGGGAGAAAGTCTACAGTCTCATGGGTCCTCCACCATGAGCTCTGCACATTTGGCTCTTTGTGGTCCTGTTCATTTGAACCTACCAAGAGAAAGAAACCACTAGGAGCCCAGATCTCGGACAAACTAAACATGAAGCCCTTGTGGTTTTCAAAAGAATCCCTCACAGTTTGGGTTCCACGTAAAAGAAAAACAAAAACAAGCATCTTTCAAGCAAGGTAGCTGAAGCAAGGATAAAAGTTTAGAGTATATCTCTGGGTCGCTTTCAAAATCCCATTCTGATTAAATGTAATAAAACAGAGTCAATACTAAAATGTTAATAAAATGCTGTTTTTTCCCTAGTCACCACCATCTAATAAAGGTGTTTTGATCCTATTTATGAAATAAATTATATTACTTAGTACCCATGGGAGCTATTTTGGCTGTGGGAGGTAATCATATTCTAATTTAATGACAGAAGAGAAAAAAAATATGCATGACTAAAATAGCTATAACACAGGCTATCCAGCTTCAAGACGACTACATCTTGTAAGGGGCTACAGACATGCCAGTGCTTGTGGAAGTATTAAAATTAACATGTTTAAATTTTTTCATTTACTATATATTCAGTTTTGCCTTCTTCCAGATCCCATAAGCCCACACTATCTTTCTCATGAATATTTAATTTTTTTTCCCTGGGAAGTCAACTCTGCAACCACCCCTCCAGAAAAAGAACTGTAAACAAGGCTGGAGGGAAAAGTGAGACAAGGGAGACGAGGCGAGAGCAAATGCAAAAGGACAGATGGCTAAGAAAAGCAGAGCGTCCCAGAGTCACCCTCCAAGGGAGAGAGAGAGACAATTAGAACCCAGAAGTGAGCAGATTCATTGTGGAGGCATTTAGTGCTCTAATACCTTATCCAAATGGAGAAATGGGTTCTATTTTGAGGCAAAGGGGAGGCTTATGAATACTTTATAATGTTTGCATTAGAGAGACTATGTCAGCATGAATAGATTGCATCCTTTGGGTGAGTAAGCCACTCCCTGGTCAGTGGTTAGAAATTTTAAATGTCTTTCCTGAAGCAAACTTCCTGGGGGCAGTTGAGTCACCAATAAGGAGATTTTGAGACAGACAAGAAAACCTTCGGAGAGTAATAATGAACCACTTTGTAAACATCCATTAGGCCCAAGAGTATACCGGGCCTCTGAACAGAAGTGAGAGGAAAACCATTAGTGTAGCCACATTTTGAAGCTGCATGAAGACAATCGTGGAGGGGTCTAAAGAGTGAACCTTCTCACCCACATCATCCTTCTCTTCTACCTGAAGCTGGGATGGGGGCTCTTAGGAATTCATTTGGCCAGGAAACAGGGGGTTGGCATGATTTATTAAAAATTGAGCTATTGAATCAAAATTTCCAGAGAGAGGAACATCCTTTTCTAATACCCAGACACCATTAGGAAGGCCAGACTGCTGCCTCTACAGTACGATAAGCATGCCCGAATCCTGGACTCAGTAGTTGTGCGGGAAACATGTTTTCCCTTGGATTGGGAAGAGCTAACTAAATTCCATGGTTTTATTGGTTTTGTAAAAATGGCACTTGGTTTGGGGCTATTTAATAGTTTAAGGTTCCTCCAGAAGTAGATCTAGGGCTGACTCTTACCATGTAAGTGGGAGGTGATCCAGGGACATGGCAGTAAAAATGTTGAGAGGAGAAGGGAAGAACACCAGTAGAGGGGTCATTATCAGTATGCCATCAGGAGGGGCAAAGGAGTGTGACCCCACGAAGGAATTATGGGAAGCAGCACGGAAGAGAAGCCTCACATGGATACCCCGAGTGCGGAAGGTGGTGCCCTTCTTCACACACCAGCTCCCATCATGGGCCACTGTGGGAGGTCAGCCAGCAGGGGGATGGGGTGGGGGAGAAAAGAAGAAAGGTCTGAGTTGGCCGACCTTCTGGCTCTCTGTGTGCCCCCAGCGGGCTGAGGAGTGTGCTCCAGCAGCCAGAGGGAATGCTGAGGCGACAAGTGACAGGTGCTGACACTGGAAGTTAGGCCCAGCGTGCCCTGAAATGGCAAAAGCCTAGCGAACATGGGAAGGGCAGCAGTAGCAGTTGCCACTGCAGGGAAAAAGGTCAAAAAGCAGGCAAGTGCCAGTGCCTTGGCATGGACTACAGTGAACCAAAAAATGTGGGCCATGAGTGTCCAACAATCAGATACTGGCATGCATTGCTGGTTTCAGCCAAACCTGGAGAAGGGTTACTTCTATCTATCCCAGCAGCAGCACCACCTCTGCTGAGTGCCCAGCATGCTTATTAGTGCAACAAAACTGGATTGCTCTGCTTAACAGGGGGGAGTGGAATTTGAAGAAGCCTATGAGAATCAAGGATGGAGACACAGGCCTAAGATCCTGGGTAGTGCATGCAGGCTGAGGAGAAAAGTCACCCTCACTTCCTTTCTGCTCCTCGCCCTAAGCAGAGTAGCTGTGTAGAAGGCTGAAGAAACAGGGGATTTTTAATACAGCTTTCCTTGTTTTGTTTTGTTTTGTTTAATGTTGGGGGAGTGTATGTACAAACAAACTTCTCTCTCTGTTCTTCAAAATCTTCAGTAAAAACATTATTTACAAATGCTTTGGTATGACTTGACCCTAGGGATGCTCAGAATCCCACTGGTCTACATCTTGCCAGGGCAGAGATGGACAAGTGGACAACTGCATCCAGATTACATCACCATTCAGAGCACGTTCTTAAAGATCAAAGTTCTAAAACAAGTGACCTGCAGGCTAATTCAGTCTCAGATTTTGCCCCCCAATTCCCAAATTAAAAAAAAATAGTACCAATATTTTTCATATGACAGATACTGTGTTAAATTTCTGACCTCCTGGAAAAATAAATCAGAAGTTATTATTCACTAGAATAGTCATCTAGCAACAATTAGCCAAAAAGTATGCATTATTTAGATTGCCGCAATCCCCACCATTCTTTATTGTTTGCACTGATTTTTCCTAGCAAAAATGTGTTGATCAAAAATGGAAAAAAGTCAAAGGGTAAAAAGAAAACATACACAAATATGATGCATGATTGAGCAACAGCAGAAAATAGCTTATTGTTGTCTAGTAATTTGTGATTATCTTCTGTATTATTAGGGAATTAAGGTGACTTTCATAAATTTGCATGTAACTTCCTTAATGGGTAGCAGAACTTCTAGAAAAAAACCTGGAAGATAAAATTGCACTGGGAGGTTCTTTTTCGTAGCTGATTAAAATAGAGAATTATTTCTAAAAAAGAAAAAAGAGAAAGGAAAGCTATCTAGAGTGCTGCATGATTCTAGGAAAAAAGGGAATGCATACTTCTCTGTGGAAGTGAGGAACAATCCTATGTTTAAAACAAAAAGTGTGCATTAAACATGAGATTTCTAGAGTCCTTGAGGGTGACCTTTCTGCTCAGAAAAGATTACTCTGATGGTACTTTGGTTTAAAACATTAATATTTTATTTATTCAAGTTACAATTTTAAAAGCCTAGTTTTTCCTTAAGCTTCTCATTTTAGCTTACAAATTTAATTCTATTTATAATCTAGTAAATTTTAGCAATTGCTTTTAAAGGGACTTAGAAGAATATTTAGCTCCATTTATAAACAGTTATTTGAAGCTCTTCAAACATTTTAAAATTCATTTATAAATTTAATATATTTGATTTCCTTTAAGTACTTCAATTGTCTGACTTAAAACCTTCCTGAGTAATTAAATAAATCTCTTAAATCAAATAAATTAAATTTATAAATATAGTGAATCAAGTTCTTTTAAATATTCCAACACTGTAGATCAATTTAGTAATATTTCAACCTAAAACCACAAGTCTAAATCAATTACTCAATTATACATTTTAAATTAGAATTAGAAGACTGATTTGTGACTCTACCAAATGAAATTTTCTTAACACATTATAAAAACTTTAAATACAAAATAAACACAGGTTCCTTTTTAACAAAATAACATTTTGTGTTGTGATTCTTTTAAATAATTTTAAGATTTATTTATTTTAGAGAAAGACAGTGAGCTGAGGAGTGGGGCAGAGAGCAGGAGACAAGCAGACTCCACACTGAGCACGGAGCCAGAGGCAGGGCTCCATCCGAGGACTGCCCCCATCCTACAAGATCATGACTGGAGCCGAAATCAAGAGCTGGATGCTCAATGGACTGAGACACCCAGGCAACCCTCTTTTAAACGTTTCTATATTTAATTTCAAACCGTGGCTGGTTAGAAGATAAGACTATTTTTCTAGTTAATAAACACTGCTGTTGATTTTGACCAGTACACTTCACTGGATTCTGGCTGGCGAAAGTGATGGGACATCCTGAGTCCTATTTACAAGGGACATCAAACCAAACAGGTGATCACATAACCAGGTTCTTAAGATTTTAGCCACATCACTATTAAATTTCAAATCAGATTAGAGTCTGTATGTAACTGTCACTCAGGCGGCTATACACTTTGATTGGATGATGTTATTTCTTTGGCACTTACAATACACATCTCCCCTTTTCAAATCTAAAGACCTGCATCCTAATGGTGGAATCCTCATCCTTTTCCTATACTTCCCATCTCTATCCTGCCATTCTTATGGACATTAAGGTGTATAAAACTTATCAAAATGATATCCAAATGTAATCTGGACATTTCAAAAACGCTTTTGCGGATTTGCTCATGTTGTCTAAGATAGTTCTACTGCAAAGGCTATATGTATGGAAAGACTATATCTGGCTCCTCCGCTCATGTGCCACAGGTAAGAATTTGCTTTGGCCAACTGTGAGGTATACCACACTATGAGATTAAAAATTCAAAAGCTGTTAACATGGAACTCAGGCAAGCTGTAAAAGTCCTCAAATTAAAATGGAGGTGAGGGCAGCCCCAGTGGCTCAGCGGTCTAGCGCCACCTTCAGCCCAGGGCCTGATCCTGGAGACCCGGGATCGAGTCCCATGTCCGGCTCCCTGCATGGAGCCTGCTTCTCCCTCTGCCTGTGTCTCTGCCCCTCTCTCTCTCTCTCTCTCTCTCTCTCTCTCTCTGTGTGTGTGTGTGTCTCATGAATAAATAAATAAAATATTTAAAAATAAAATAAAATGGAGGTGGGAAGGATGTATTCTTTATCTTAACATCTTAGGAGTCACCAAGCTTTTAAGGAATCTGATAAAAGTTACAGACCCTCTGCCTAGACCAACACACAGAGCCTTTAGTTTATAATTTCCAAGATCTTGTGTTTTTTCTGATAGTCACCAATAGACACCATGTTAAAAAAACAAACAACAACCCTTCAACTAGGTGGATCTTTAAAGTTATTTCCCAACATAGTCTTGATAACATATCTATCAAAGTGACATATTACGGAGGTGATATCAGAAATTTGGTTCAGAGGATTGGTTTTCAAAATGAGTAATCTAGAAAGTTTGTCAAAGTAGAAGATAGTTCAGTAGACATTGGCTAAGGCTATTTTCTTTCTTACAAAATTAAATTTTATAGTCTGTCTGAATTTTCATTAAACATGTATGTCAGAGGTAGGGTATAGTAAAAAAAATGAACCTGTAAGGCTAAAATATATATATATATATTGTTTTTACTCAGCCTTCAAGCAGCAGGGAGGAAGATTTCTATGATAGGTTTTCCAAATAAATGAAGAAGGGCTTTTATACAATGAAAGGTAATAAGTGTGTGCTCCATCTTTCTATAATTTCAGGACAAAGAAGTTTTTGTTTGGTTGTCTTTTTTTTTTTCGATGAGTTACTAAAGACAAAATAGAAACAACTTCTCTGGAAGTCATAACCTTCTGTTCTTCATCTGGCTGGGATAATTAAGGATTACTGAATAGTAAAAGGAAGAACTACATATTTCGCGTGACAGATGAATGAATGAAGTCTTAATATTACTTCCAAATCCATAATCTGACATATGTCATGGCAGATCATGTAGGTTTCCATGAGCTTTAGCAGTTGTTTCCTCCATACACACTACACCATATTGTTTACTAAATAGAAATAATTCTACAACATATTATTCTATTTTTAGAGTCTATATTTTATCTAGTAATGTCAATCTAATTGAGTTAAAACTCCACATTGATAGAAGTTTAAAGGAAGATTTACAGCTACCTTCAACTCCCTTTGTGTCCTCTACGTGCTAAAAGCCAAAGGCAAACTTCTAACATGTTTTTTTTACCTTCTGGAGTATTTTTAGAGGTGTAGTGGATTTTTGAAACTATTTTATCTGTGCAGCCCCCAGAGCCAGGGCCTCTGCATTGAACACATTTAAGGCTTATGTTTAAGCTGCCTGGCTTTCAGAGTAACACAGAAAATGAAGCTCTGATGCATGAGGCCATCAACTAAAGCAACATGCTTTCTTTAAAGTTTCAGTTCAATAAATGTTTGCCTTACAGAATAGGTCTTTGCTTTTGGAGACTTTTTTACTCAAAAGCTCTCATTTTAAATTATGGGGTTTTTTAAAGAACATATTTATTGTATGGTAGAGATGGGAATCACCAACGTGTCGACAAAATGATAGAATTACAGCGAAGGGAAAGGTAAGAGGCTTGAACTCTGAAACCCTGGGCAGTCCTTAAACCCCTATGGCAGAGGTAATAAGAATAAACCTAACACAGAGACAGTGAGTGGAAGGAGTGAGTATCTTCAGCATTTGGACAGCTACCACAAATACCTGGCTCCTGAGGATTCAGACCTCTTTAAAGGCATTCAAATTTTGAATTTTAAAAAAGGCAGTAGAAAAGATGTCCATGAGATAGATGAAACCCAGGGATTCAAACCCAGGTGCCTCTGTCACCTCCTACACATACATTTCTAATCAGTGAGGAAGCTGGAAAAATCTCCATGCATCCTTCTCCTTGTGGGAAAAGTGGCCTAGAGGTTAAAAACTCCTACCAACGTCCTTAGTACTATTATAGCCAAACTTGTCAATATTTTAGTGTTTCCATTTTACCCTCACTAATCCTAAGGCCAAGTCCCTTCTTTCCACATTGCATATTTTTCATAGACCCCTCCAGTTAGCAATTTAAAACAAAATCGTTCATGTTTACATTGAAGTAAAACATAACATATATTAGAAACTAAAATCAAGATATGCAAACCCATAAAATGATGAGCAAAGATATATTAGAAAATATATTTCAGTTCAATCATAGACAAAATGCAGAAATGATACTAATACATCAATCACTAAAAAATGCATTTACTCATCTATCCATTCATCCAATTATCCATTCACTCATTTATTCAGTCATCATATACTGAGCTCCTGCTATGTGCTAAGCACTGATGGCAAAAAAAAGGTGAACAAATCAGACAGATACTCCTTCAAAGAGACACTCCTTCAAGGAGATACTGCGTGGAACGTGGTAGAAACAAGACATTGAGCACAAGACAGTGCATCAGAGGATTAAAGATGATGTTCTGGGAACAAAAAGAAGGCACACCCAGTTTAGATGAGGGAGGGGGTGGGAGCTCTAAAGGCTTCCTGAATAAAAAGTCTTCAAAAATAAGCAGGAGTTAGCTGGGTAAAATGGAGGATAGCATTTTAGAGATAATGTTTTTTTTTCCACACATAACAACAAAACACATTTCCAGCATGTGAAAGTTTTCCAAGTCTATTATATCCACATGAGGCTCAGATCTGATCTGAGCATAGCCAATCAAATTATCTCCCTGAAGCTCATGGGAGGTTGGTATGAGTTTTCCTAACACAAGCCCATGGTTCCTCTGACAGCACAGTGGACATACAAGGCAAACTCGATGGCATCTCAGAGAAATGCAGCTGGAAGACAACAATTAAAATCCAATTTCTCTCTTATGCAGGGTGTGCACACAATCATACAAATACTACAAGTCCCAGAATCCTAAAGCCCCATCCTTGCAAAGGAACGTTCACAACCCTTTTAACTAGTGAATTAAATTAAAAAAAAAAAGGGGGGGGGGAAGTACCTTATAGAAATAGTTACAAAGTAACAAAGGAGTTTAATTCTTGGGAGGGAGGTCTTGCAATTTCCAAGAGAGGTGGAAGAGCTGCACTTTCCCACTTGCTGAAGTCACTTTTGTTTTCAGCACACTGTACTTTTATCAGTACTAATTGGAACATACTTCCTGCCAGGGTTTAGCATTTCCAGATTTTTTTGTAGGCACTGATTTAATGGCGCTGACATTAAGGTTTCTATCCACTGGGTCACATAAAAGCCAACTAAAATGGGCTGCAAAAGGAGAAGAGTGTTGAAAATCAAAAGGAGTGGGAGGGCAGAAAGAGGACTGTCAATGTGCTTAGCCCGCCGCAGAGACATGATAGCCGATGCCGGCTCTAGTTATTAGCACAGCATGATGAAGGTCTACTGAGAGTTTCCACTGAGCCTCCTCCTGATGGGAAAAAGCTTAGAAAGGAGGAGAAGGCTACAGTCTATCTTCTTTGATCTCACAGACAGTGAACCAAATATTCCCATCTTAGTAGAAACAAACAAGCCAGTCCCCAAATCAGTGCTTTGAGCCTTTCTCAAGTGCTGTGGCCAGTTTGGTCGCCCTAGTAAAATTCAGGCATTTGCAAAGAAAGCAAAGATCCACAGCACTTTCAGGAAAGACCAAAGGCATGAGGGAACCACCAGGAGTTTAGCTTTTCTAAGCCCATCTTGAATCACTGCCTAAACTCCGCAGGAACCAGATGAGTAATTGAGGGGAGGGAGCAAGTGTGGGCATACCTAGAGAGTGGGGAGGACTGTGACCAACGGGGGAGTCCAGGCTCTAAGAGGCACCCACTATTCAACTTTATCCAATGTTCTGTCATAACGGCATGCAGGTCCAATCTCCAAACCTTCTGATATTTCGAGAGAAGTGGAAATAAAAGTTTAATGTGAAATTTCCCAATTTTGAAATGTTGGCAACAAACGTAAAACACATCCAGGTCAGGGACGCCTGGTGGCTCAGTGGTTAAGCATCTGCCTTCCGGCTCAAGGCATGATGCTGGAGTCCTGGGGATGGAGTCCCACATCAGGCTCCCTGCATGGAGCCCTGCTTCTCCCTCTGCCTATGTCTCTGCTTCTCTCTCTGTGTGTCTCTCATGAATAAATAAAACCTTAAACACACACACACACACACACACACACACACACACACACACATCCAGGTCAAACAAAATAGACCTGGTGCCAGATGCAGCTAAGAGAGTAATAGTTTGTATCACCTGATCAAAGTTTTAAGGCAAGAGTTTGGAGACCACCTCAGCAGAAAATAGGGCAAAACAGACATCGCTAGAGCTTAGGCCCCTGAACTATGTTACTCAAACCCAGAAGGGCCCCAAGAAGCATACCAGCTAGTCTTGGATACAAATGCCTTTAAGTTTTTCTCTCCTTTTCTCAAAGCAAACTTACTATTAGGTTCAGGATTTCCTAAGAAGAGAAAAAGAGACCTGGTTTTGATGTCATGGTTTTCTTTTAAAGGTTTTATGGGGAACGTGGCACTATCAAATAGCTTGCATTGGGTCTCTATATTCAGTCTTCTTTATTGAAATAAATTTGCAGTTTGGATTTCTGATTCTCAAGAAGACTTATTTTTACAGATATGAGAACTGAATGATCTGAGTCTTCTTTTAGTTTTATAGACAAAATGAGGACTTTTTAAGTTGGCAGTCATCAGCACTTCAGAGACTATAAGGACAATTTCAATATACAAGGACATCCCAACTGAATTTCACAGTGGCCAAAAGGAGTTCAGAGCTTAATAATAATAATAATAATAATAATAATAATAATAATAAACTGATAAGGGCTTCAGAGCCATGGGTCTATTTCTGTGAAGTAGGTGGTCAATGGGCAAGAAATCAAGTGCTCTGTCCTGGACAGGCAGGGCTGATAGCCTTTTATTCCTAAAGTCTCCAGCAACACACAGCATAGGCTTAAGCAGTCTGAAGTAGAAAGAGTCAAGTGGATTCATATGTCCATATGGTAAATATGTATTTAATTAAAGCCTTCTACAGGCCAGGTATTGTTCTAGTGGCTGATGATCTGTAGCAAATTAAACACATGTTCTGTATTAAAAACATTTCTTAACAAATAAATGTATACTGTAATGTCAGACACTGCCAAGTGCCACATGAGAGAAAGGAGAGAATAAATGAGTCATGACAGGATAATAAGGCTACTTCAGAAAGTTTTCTCTAAGGTCACAGAGTGCATTTCCTAGACACAGGAAGGAGCAAGAAACATTTGCACACTTGCATTCACATCTCTCTTCACCCTGCAGAGAAAAAGCACAATTTGAAACCCAGCCAAACTATTTATCACTCTTATCTTTGGGCAGGCTTAGACACCCTATGCCTCTGTTTCCTCACCTGTAAAATGGGGATATAATCATAGCCACCCACCTCTAAGGATTCAACATCCAGGAGCCTCATCACTAGGTGCTGTGCCAGAGATCGCTGCGTCAGCATGATCACGTCATCGCTGGGGCGAGCACAGTGTCTGCCTCCAGGCAGTTCCTCAGTTGGAACCTGTTGATTTCCCCTTTTCACTCCCTTAGAGCCGTGGCACAGAGTGGGTGTGAACACACACACGTTGATGTTCCAAATAGGAGTTCTTTGTAGGAGTGTGGTAGGTTGGAGATATGTTGAGGATGAGGGCAGCTAGAGTTCTTTTGGGACCAAAGTAAGGAGAAGAGTTCTGATTTCACTGCTCTTTTTTCTTCTTCCGTTCCATGCATATAGTCAAAACTTACACACTAATGAACTTGAAAGCAATTTTTGAAGGAATATTTGGACTGTCTTACAGAGAGTTTTTCATGATCAACATAAAAACTTACTTCCATTAAAAAAAAAACCTAAAAAAATTAACAGTTGTATGAAACCAAATCCTTTAAAATGACAGTGCTAAATGAAACTTTAACTTGATTTGTATGGGTTGATGACTGCCCAAAAGTTGCATAAAATTTTCCAATGCAAAAATATTAACTTTTTTGAAATGGAGGAAATGCTTCAAACATATATTTGATGAATCAATTCTAACACTAGTTGAATACTGACTGTGAGATTTTTCAAAGGTTGTTGAAAATGGGTCCCTTTAGCAATGCAGGTAAGGGAAAAATAGAGAAATTGATTTCAAATTAAATTTGCAAACTTAATCCCACAGCTGCTTACCTACATTCGCCCAAATATGAATTTAATAGATTTTTCCCGCTCACCATTAAAAAGTATGTGTTAGTCTCTTGAAAAACTGCCCCTAGGAAATCTACTTGAGAAATAATAAAAATAAAGAAACAGCCATTAGTTTATGAAGAACAATTAATTTCTAGATGTGCTACATACAGCATTACAGCCAGCATATTAGTAAATTTATTCCAAATCTTCCAAATTAATTAAATGTATTAAATCAGAAGCTGCATAAATCACAATATATTATAAAAACTAATGTTTATTTCTAGATCTAATACGTCTGTGGAGAAACCATGCCAGTTAATTTTCATGGACTGTCACAGACAGAAGGAAAACAAAACTGGCATATCTTTGACTTAAAACAATGAATCTGCATCACCATCATCAATCTTATGAAATTATAGGTCAAATCAATGGGCCTAGCATTAAACCTCGCATGCAAGCCCTTTGTTAAGTTGTATTCACGTTTTTAGCAAGATCTATCATAGTAAGTTCAAGTAAATCTGATCCTTTTGACCATCATATTTAATAACTCAATACCTCTCACCCTGACTACCGATGTCCCTCAATGTATTCTCCTTTTTTATCCATAAGACTTATCTTACTTCTTCTATATGCATGTGTATAGATGCACATATTATACATAATATCTAGGGCCTACTTTCCCTCAGAAGATTTTAAGACCCCCCAATAGTAGGAATCTTTAATTTGTTCAGTGGCAAGACCCAAGCGCTTAGAACAGTGCCTAAAACATAGTAAGCTGTCAGTTAATATGCGTTGTCTGTTTAAATCTAAGTATACTTATAGCAGCTTGTTACTTAGAGCACACAAGGGTGGATTTTTTTTTTTTTTAGTAAGATGAATTCTTCTCCCATTTAAAAATGTACATTCATTTCCTAGTTAGGAGCCCATGTTTCTCTCTGCCAGGTGCTCTAAAAGAATTAACTGAAGTTTATTTACCAAAAGAAAGACAGAAAAGGTCACTAAACCACAATGTGGGTACTCACATCCTCATAACCAGTCATTCTCGTATTTAACAGCTCCAGGCCAACAACATACAAATGCCAACATACCAAAATGTTTGTAGCCATGCAAACATGGTCTGGCCCAGAAATCAAAAGCGTGCCATTGAGACATTAATGTAACAAAAGCAGGCTTCCTGCAGGAGACTACCTTTCACGTCAGACGAGTCATTCAGCTACAGCCACAAGCTCATCTATATCAACATGCACCTTATTCTATTCTTTAAAGGCAAAATGCAAAACACTTATGCTGAATACTACAAAGTATCAATACAATTCAAATGTATAAAGTTCTTCTTCAAATGGCCAGCCAAATACCTTTTCTCTCATTCTGAGTCAATCATCAAATCATCTATTTTTTTTCAGTTTTCCTATAGAAAAATATGTACTAAGGTCTCAGATATTAAAAACAACCCTTTATTGTGATCTCTACCTTTAGCAGTGGAATGTCCTTGGGTATAACTCTTATATTCCTGAAGTCTCAGTTTCATCATTTCTTGAACAAGGTCAATGCCATGCAGAATTGTCAAGGTTTAAAGGTAGTGAATGCAAAAGTCTTGAGCATGGTTTCTGGCTTGTAGTACTATGGCATAATTTCTATTGAGGTAATAATGTGAATTTTACTCATAGCTGCAAGAAGCAAAATCATGAACAGTTATTTCCTCCCATTGTATGAATAGAATTGTCTCCTGTGATCTGGATTCTGGGGTCTTAGTTATGGGTTAAAAAAAGACAGCAGGTGACAAGGGAAGAGAGAAAGGTTGGTTAGTCATCCACTGAATGAGAAAGCAAACAGTATGTCCGAGTGCATCTTCCAAATGAGACTATGTGGTACCTAGAGTGAACTAAATCCGTAGCTCAGTACCTTGATGAATGATAGCTGTGCCAAACTTGCCTTTATTTTTTTTTAAGATTTTATTTATTTATTTCTGAGAATACACAGAGAGGAGAGAGAGAGAAGCAGAGACACAGGCAGAGGGAGAAGCAGGCGCCATGCAAGGAGCCCGATGTGGAACTTGATCCTGGGACTCCAGGATCACGCCCCAGGCTGAAGGCGGTGCCAAAACACTGAGCCACCCGGGCTGCCCCAAACTTGCCTTTAAAATGAAGGGTTAAGTGTCCAACTTTTAGTTTCGGCTTATGTCATGATCTCAGGGTCATGGAATCGAGCCCCAAGTTGGGCCCCAAAAGCACTGCAGAGTCTGCTTGAGTTTCTTGCTTCCTCTGCCCCTCCACCTGTGCTCTCTCTAAAATAAGTAAATCTTTTTTTAAAAATAAAATGGATCATACTCGTAATGAGTCAGTGACAACCAATATAGATAAGAACAAGGACGCTTTCACAAAATGTCAGACTGCATATGGCCTCCAGAACTCATGTAACACCTTACGAAGATCTCCATCCCAGTAATAATTGATGCTGGACATCTATCCACTTTGGCAAGTAGAAATTTAGGCCAATTTAAGTTTTGAGCAGTAAGGAAATATAAAATTTATGCAGCCAAATGTTATAAATTTCATAGCCATCATTCAAATGATGGACTCACACTAACTCTATGGAGGGATTTTCTCTTTGAGTGGGGGGAGGGGAGTTGTGAAAGCATTTTTTTTTTTTTTAAGATTTTATTATTTGAGAGAAAGAGAGAGAGGGCATGAGTGGGATTGTGGTGGGGCAGAGGGAGAGGGACAAACAGACTCCTCACTGTGCAGGGAGCCCGATACAGGGCAATGCAGTGCTCGATCCCAGGATCCTGAGATCATGACCTGAGCTGAAGGCAGGCATTTAACAAACTGAGCCACCCAGGCACCCCAGAAACATTCTCTTTTCATTAGAATGATATCAGGACACCTTCAGCATCACTGCATCAGCCTTCAAGGCCATAGTACATGCTGACATCTAATCTGTGGGACACAGCCCTGGGACAGTCACTAGCTAAGGGAGCTGTGACTCCCCTGCAAAGCAACTAACCATTCTAAATTCAAGTCATCAAAGGAAGCTTTCTCCTTAAAATGAACTTCAAAAAGGTGAGTCACTCCTTTTCACAGTCAGTAAGTTATCTGCAGGTAGAAAGAGAAGGGATGGTCATTTATGCTCCAATGCTGAAAATATGGGTTATGAAATGCCTCTTTGGATGCCTTTCAAAACAAAAGGACTTGAGTAACCACAGGCACAGACGTCAAAAGGCACTCCCCAGGGTGACCACACAAGTAGCAGTGGCAGCATCGAAACAGAAAACCCTTCACTGAGAGCTTCTTCATGTGCCAGCCATGGCCCTCGGCACTTTCTAAGCAATGTCTCTTGTTTAGTCCTAACCACAACCCACTGCTACTATTATTCCTTTTTTTTTTTTTTTTTGATGAAGAAATTCAGATTTGAAGGGATTAAATAAACTGTTGAAAAATCAACCAGTAAATGCAGAGAAGTGCCTGAGCCCGGGTTCTGCCTCTCAGTGGCACAATGTGAACACCTGAGTCAGAGGCGCTCTGGGCTACCGCTTTGCAGTCAGGCCTCTCTGATCCCAGTCATCAGCCAGCCATCCTAGCTTTTGCTCCTATACCCCCTCTTCTCCTGCTGACACTGCAATGAGCAAATCTCCCATCCCCTATCAGTTAGGATCCTGGGACGGAAGCAAACCCACACCAACTATCTTAGCAGAGAGAGTCTGACACAAGCAGTTTAGTTAAAACAGGTGCTGTCGAACTGAACAAGTAAACAGAAGACCAAGGACTAACCAGCACACACCCTATCAGGATGCACTGGTAAGAAGAGTGGACAGAGCAGGCTATAGGAGCTCACCACTGACAATTCTGTCCCTCGGCTGATGATGAGGTGTGACCCATAATAATGCCACATGAAAAAACTCTTCCCATCTGATCTGTCCTCTAGGGAACAGCTCCGTGAATGGGAGAATTAGTCTCTGTTTATGTCCACAGTGTGTAAAAATATTGTACCGAGAATTCAATCGCATGCATCTTTATATTCAATGTTTATAGGACTGTCAGTTCTGCCATAACTCGACACAGGCATTCCCTCAAATCAGCCTGCTATGTGAAGTCACACAATAAAAGCCACATGACTCATGGGAAAATTCAGGTTAGGGGTGCAACATTCATAAATTTTTGTCAGTGACACAGGAGAACCTAATAAACAGTTTTAAACTTATTAAATGAACATGAAATATGTGAGTACTGTAATAAATACTTATGGAATTTTATGAAACTTTACCCTGAAAATGCCCTTTGCTTGTGGAAAGGAGTACCAGATGGGCTACAGCTTGTGAGTTATTATGACATGGTAGAAGTACGGTTACCTAAAATCAGAGGGACAACTGTAACACCAGAAGTGGATGGGTGTGGGTTATGGCCCACAGAAATGAAGTAGGTGGTAGATTTCTGAGTTGTGGATGTATGATCTGTGCATACCTACACAGTCCAGTTCAGCTGGGTATAATTTTCTGCCTTCACCTAATTTTTCTTGAAGACAAAAGCCCACATAACTCAATACAAAATCATTCTGTGATTAAATTGTTCCCTAACATGCTGATACTAGAACCAATTAATGGTTTCGAAATACAGCAGAACTGATTATATTCTATAGGCTAGGTAGTATTAACTACAATTTTACAGATAAGAAAATTGACTCAGAGAGATCAAACTTCCCTTAAAAAAATGCTATCTTTCTTGGGGCAGCACTATATTTTCTCATCTAAGGTGCATCACTTGACAGTGTGAGGTCAAAGCAGCAGAACCTGAGGGCAGCTTTCAGCGCAGTTTTGCTGGTGACCCTCTCCAGGTGGGAGTAAGTGCCTGGAATGGCATGGCTGGTGATCTCAATCTTCTTTAGGTCAAAGTTTAAAGCAAAACTGCTGAGCAAAGGAATTCATGTCTCTCCTACACTTTCTCATAAATGAACCTCTAGACCTGTGTCACAGTGCTACTCAAAAGATGCTGGACAACGGTTAAAATCCATGGAAATAAATGTCCCAACTTCCAAGATCCAGAAATAAAACACAACGTGAATTACTAAGTCTGTTGTTCAGACTCTGCCAATCTTTCTAAAGATCTTTCTAAAATGCAGAAGTCAATGTAATTCCCAATGCCAAAAAGGTAAGGCCCCATGCTCTTTGGCCTGGAGGATAGGGTACTCCTAGATATGGCACCTGCTTACATATCCAGCTTCATCTCCAACTAAACACCCACCTAAAACCAAGGCTCCAACCAACTGAAAGGTTTGCTTTTCCACATACCCAAGTTCCTTTCAGAGCTACATAATCTGCCCACTTTAATCCCTCAGTTCAATGCCTGTATGCTCTATGTCTAGCTTCTGAACACCAGCCCAATGCTGCTCACAGCTCCTTGGATAGGATCCCTTCCCCATATCATCTGATAGAATGAACAACTTTTATTGGGCCCCCACTGTATCCTACACTAACTCCTAACAAAGCACTCTGCCAGGCATGTGTATATGAAATTTGACTTTTTTTTTTTAAATCACAACTATAGGTATTGGCCATGTCTAAAAAATTGTCACATCTCTAGAATCTACCTCAATCTACCTCAACTAAATGTGTCATAAATGTTTAAGGATTGAATGATAAAAGGCTATGTTATCACAACAGAAAAGAGAGAAATCTAAACCTTTTTCTTTCCTCTATCTGAAATCTGGAAAAGATCCTCAGCTCCACTGTTTCTGTGTAGGGTAAAACCTACTGGATTTGTGGAGGGTTGGGGAAGGAAGAGGGAGAGGGAAAGAGAAAATCTTAAGTAGGCTCCACACCCTGTGCAGAGCCAACACAGGGCTCAATCTCACAACCCTGAGATCATGACCTGAGTCAAAATCAAGAGTTCGATGCTTAATTGACTGGGCTACCCAGGTGCTCCTAAAGCCTACTGAATTGATAAAGGCAGATGTCATGGGCTGAACATCTGTGTGCGCAAAAAAAAAACAAACAAACAAACAAAAAAAACAAAAAACTCTGTGTGCCCTCAAAATTCATGTATTGAAGCTCTAATGCCCAGTGTGATGATATTTGGAGATGGGACCTTCGGGGGGACAGGGGAACAGGTTTAGATGAGGTCATCAGGGTGAGGCCCTCCTGAGGATTAGTGCCCTAACAAGAGCAAGACAGGGACAGCTACATTCCTCCATGCACATGCACCAAGGAAAGACCACATGAGCCCATATTGAGAAGGTCACTATAACAAGTCAAGAAGCAGGTCCTCATAAGGAACCAAATCTGTGGGCACTTTGATCTTCGATGTCTAGCCTCCAGAACCATGAGAAATCTCTGCTGTTTAAACCACCTAGCCTGTGATATTTTGTTACAGAAGTCCAACCAGACTAATATGGCATATGATCAGTAGATGTATCAGATGATTTTGCCAAGATGAAGATGGCCTGGGTCTACCATCTTACATCAAAGTGTAAGATTCTTGAGGACATGAAATGCACGGATGCTTCACACAAAAGACCTGTTAAAAATATAAATAGTACCAAAAAGTAAAAATTAAATAGTAGAAAATGCTCACCCAGGTTGAATTATTTAAGTGAGGTACCTACCTACTCAGAAGCTATGGAGGAAAAATAAGATTTTGGCTGCTCTGGATAATATATACTTCTTTATAGAATATGAGGACTGTGGGACACCTAGGTGGCTCAGTGGTTGAGCATTTGGCTCAGGTCGTGATCCTGGGGTCGTGGGATCAAGTATTGCATCGGGCCCTGCAGGGAGCCTGCTTCTCCTTCTGCCTGTGTTTCTGTTTCTCTCTGTCTCTCATGAATAAATAAATAAAATCATTAAAAAAAAAAAAAACCCCGAGGACTGTAAGAAAACTACTCCCCACCCCACAGCATGAGGCTGACAAACTCTCTTTTTAAGTACAAGAGGCCAGTCACCCAGTTTTACATTGAGGCCCATTTTAAATCAAATACTGTAACAAGTTTGCAGACATCAAATCTATGACATTGTAACAAACACAGACTGCTTCAGGGCTTACCTGGAGTTTTTCTGGATCTGCAATCCTCAAGAAATCTCTTAAACTGATGGTGGATTGCTGTCCCTGGTCAGCAGTGAAACAAACAGTAAATCATGTGATGGTATATACAGTCCCAAGAAATACTAGGTATGATATTCTTGAAACTGCATATTTTATAAGAAAAGTATCTACAAAAAGTCTAGTTTTTTTCCCTCCATTTGGGTCATGCATTTCTTATCACGAAGAAATGGGAAGTCTTGAGAATTAAATTTCTTTTTTAAAGAATTTATTTATTTATTCATAAAAGACATAGAGAACAGGGACATAGGCAGAGGGAGAAGCAGGCTTCCTGTGGGAAGCCCCACATGGGGCTTAATCCCAGGACCCAGGATCACACTCTGAGCCAAAGGCAGATGCTCAACCACTGAGCCACACAGGTGCCCCTAAGAATTAAATTCTTACATGGATATCAGGAGATGAATACAGGTACATTTAAAAGCAGATATTATGTGTCCTCCTCTGGGGACTTTGGCCACATTGATGTTCTAGGTCTGTTTTTCTAAGACTTCCATAGTGTATCTCACAGTTGCCTCAAATAATGCCTGAAACACCCTTCTTTGGTCCCTTGCCCACAAACATGCTGACCTGTCCCAAAGAGCTATTCCTACATGGTATGATCATCAACCCAGAGGGATTCCCTCATTCAAATCTTCAAATTGTCCTTCACTTCTACTGGTCTCCTCTGTCAACAAAATCTCATCACTTTCTCCTGTAAAATATTAGGGATAGGAAAACATCTAAACCTTCTCCTGACCATGCTTTGGAACCAGAGCATACATTCTGGGATTGGCTATACTGCTGTTGGGAGGTGGCTGCCCATGCAACAAATCCATTCCTCAACCCTACCACTTGGCAGTAAGGTGTGACCAATGACAGGCACCACCTTCAGACCAGGCTCATGGAAATGCCCCTCACATGCTCCTCTATGGCTCTCCCCTCTCTTCTGGCAGCAATGAAATCTGAGGTCTTAAGAGATGGGGGAGCTACCAAATGGAAGAAGCCTGGATTCTCTGTCACCATGTGAAGGAAAGTTACCCTGTGTCCAACGTCCCACTTAACTGACAGATCAAGAGATATATTTTATTGTAATAAGCCACTGAAATACTGCAGTTTGCTATTTTACAGCACAAAAAGCAAGAAATCTAGAACCATACAAGGTTAAAGCCATCTCCATGTATGTGATAATAAAGGCTGTGGAACTGCCCTTGAGTATATGATTCAAACCTTTTTTCCCCAATTATACAACAAACATACTGATTCAACAATTCTATACATTACTCAATGCTCACCATAAGTGTAGCCAAACACTTGATTCAGACCTCTTATAGTGATTCAAACCTCTTAAAGTTTACTGCTTTATTTATTTATTTTTTAATATTCTGTTGTCTGGATGTACCAGTTTATTTTATTTTTTAAAGATTTTATTTATTCACTTTTTTAAAGATTTTATTTATTCATGAGACACATACACAGAGAGAGAGAGAGAGGCAGAGACACAGGCAGAGGGACACAGAGGGACAGAGAGACACAGGCAGAGGCTCCATGCAAGGAGCCTGACGTGGGACTCGATCCCGGGTCTCCAGGATCACACCCTGGGCTGCAGGCGGCACCAAACCACTGCGCCACCGAGGCTGCCCTTATTTATTTATTTATTCATGAGAGACACACAGGGAGAGGGGGAGAGGGAGAGAGGGAGAGAGGGAGAGAGGGAGAGGGAGAGGGAGGCAAAGACACAGGCAGGGGGAGAAGCAGGCTCCATGCAAGGAGCCTGATGTAGGACTCGATCCCGGGTCTCCAGAATCACACCCTGCGCTGCAGGCGGCGCTAAACCACTGCGCCACCGGGGCCACCCAAGTTTACTGCTTTATGAAAATAATTGCGATTGTACCATATATCACATTAAAAGAAAAGTTACCATTTATTGACCTCTTTCTGTGTGCTAGGCAGGGATCATGTGATGTGTTTTATGTATTTTAATCTTAGAAACAGCCTATAAAGTAGATATTGCTAACTCTGTCGCATTTTACAAATGAGAACCCTTAGGCCCAGGGAAGGTACCGAGGACAAGCCTGGGTCACACAGCTAGAGAGCAGCACAGCCAGCATTCAAGCCCTAACAGTCCTCCTCCAGAGCTCCTAGACTGCTTGCTAGTCAGCCTTCTTTAAGCCAAATCCAAAACAAAACAAGAGAAGAATGTTAATGGCTTTCACTCCAGTTACCACATGAGACTCTGCATTTCACAACGTGCATGTGAATTTATTTTGTGCCATACAGAATAAACAATCCATATTTTAGTTAGCTCTACTGCAGAGTCCCTCAAGTTTTACATCAGGGTGCCCTGGCCTGATCTCAGCAGCTGTATAATGAAAGGATGGTTTTCTGCTGCTCACCTCCACTTGCTCCATACTCCACCAACAATGCTCCACCCTTCACCCCGTGAGTACCTCACATGCCTCACGTTGGTGCCTCTAAAGTTGGGTTTCTACCATCTCTGATCATCTTTTAATTAAATCACCAGTTTGAAAATACAGATTTCAGGCTTGGTTTCCAAAATGGTAGATCCTCCCCCTGGCATGTGGGCTCATCGGACTTTAACTTTCTTCCTCTTTCTCCAAGAAAATCCAGATGGCAGGTAGATTGCATCATGTCTTTGAACAGTCATGGGAACTGAAATCAGATCCCTAAATGAATCCACTATAATGAGTTTTTAATGAATTAATGATCTTTATATAAACTCCCCTGTTTATGACCGATTGCCTATCAAATTACAGGCTGACAGGAAGGACACTTATCGGTGATTGAGTCTCCCTCGACAAAGCAACCCAGGTGACCAACTATGAATGAACAAAGCCTCTCCCAGCAGACAACAGGGGAGCCAATTTGTGAAACAGGATAAACAGGCATAGCTGAGGTCATCCCTCCAAGGTCACTGACCTCCTAACCCACAGGAGATTCCGGACAGGTATTTTACGTGCCAACCTGGGCACAAAATGTAACTTTCTGAGTTAAAATGAAGACAAAGGCAAATTAGGCACTTCTATGAGAGTACAGATTTTTTTTTCTATTGCTATGGTAACACTACTCCATTTTAGAAGAAGGAAAAGGAAGAGTGGGCCTTAAAAACTAAGCTATACAATTTGTCAATGATGTATTAAAAAGGACTAAAAAGATATTTCTTTTAATTATTTCACTGCTAGGAATTTATCCGAGAGAAATAGTCTAATAAATGCATACGTATAAGAGACTTAATGACAGTACTTTATTAAAATTGGAAAAAACAAAATGTCCAACAATTAAATAAATTATAGTATATTGATATAGAGGAATACCAGACAGCTATTTCAAGTTATGATATAGATGTATATTTCCTGTCGCAGTGCATGTTCATTGTATATCTTTAAGTCTTACGTTAAGTGACAGGATAGCATATAGCATTTGACTACATTATAAAAATTTCTCAGGGAAAAACATCTGAAGATATTTATATCAAAATACTAACAGGAGCAGTTATTTCTAGTGAGAGAAATTTGGGATGATTGGAAATGTCTGCTGTGTGCTTTTCTGCATCTTCTAGGATGACTTTTCATTATTTGTGTCATTAAAAATAGGGAAACATATAACCATGGATGACTGTATTATTTATTCCAAAATATTTGCTGCTCCTTCTTAGGGGCCTTTGTTGCCTAGTTGTCTTTTTTTGTGAGAAGAATATAACTCTCATACCGAAAGACATCAGCTTAACTACGTGTTTTCCTTAGACTAATAAAAGATAAAACACAGAAGGGCATATGTGACTCTAAGCAAAAACTTTAATAGCTTTTATGTGTTTCCACCAATTTTTATTTTTCTTCTCCTCTGACAAAGGAAAATTCTAGATAGGCTGCTGCTTTTGCCTGTATCACAAACGGAGATGTAAAACAGATTTGAGCAGACTTGCAATAGTTCTATCATGAGTGAGGAACAGATCTTGGGTTGTCATAAGCCACTGAGATTTTGGAGCTGTTTGTTACCATAGCTAAAAAATTCTAAGCGGACTGATACATGAACTTTTACTACCACATCTCCAACAAGACCAAACTAAGATTTAAGTATAACAGCCTCTTTACTGTCTATCTCTGATTAGTTCTAAAGTTTCATGTTTAGCACAGACCTCCCATTAACAGTCTTTTAAACCGTGACTTGTGGCAGAGTTTACTATACCCAGCCTTCTTTTCATCCTGTCTGCCTCTCTACAGCCTCTCCGAGTCATACTGACTACTCCTCTGCCTTTCATGACCATTTCTTTTAGGCCTCACTATTCTGCCTATACTCCAGGCCATGCTCATTTCATGTCTACATATGCTGGACATGGACACTCACACTATCCTTCAACGTTCTTTATTCAGTGTTGTGAGATTTGCCTTCCTTCAACGCTGCTTTGCAATTTACCACCACTGGCTTCTGAAACCTTTAGTTTGAGTTCAGGCCACTGCATAATTCCTCAAACTTACTCCCCTCCTAACACAAAGCCTCAGCATTGGCCAAACAGCAATTCTGATAAATTTTCATTATTGTTACTTTTAGTGAGTAAGAGAGACAGAGAAAGACAAAGACAGAGAGCACACAAGTGCCATAGAATCTCAAGTAGGCTCTACGTCCAGTGGGAAACCTGACATGGGGCTCAACCTCATGACCCTAAGATCATGACCTGAGCCAAAATCCAGAGCTGGACACTTAACTGACTGAGCCACCCAACAACTCCAGTAATTTTGTTGTATCTTGTGCACACCTCACATCAGGGCCTACCTGCCCTCAATCAGGGCCTACGTGCCCAAGGTTACAGTCATGATGTCAGTAACCTAAGCGCTCTAGAGAAAGGGTACACTGGTGGTAGAATGAAGGAATAATTTCACAGGTAACTCTGATACATCAACTATAGGAAGCATGCCCTTAAGGTACAGGTGACAATGTGGACAGAGTAACAAGCATGGTGATAATCTCCAAACGTGGCCACCAATAATTCCTCATATTCCTGAACACACAAGACCTATTTCCTTTCTCTTAGAACTGTGCTGGCTTTGTGACTTTTCCACCAATAAAATGCAGTGGAAGTGATGTTCTGAGAGCTCCAAGAGTATAGAAGATACACCTCCACCTCAAAGCCTAAGCACTAAGCTGTAAGGAAGTGCAACACAGACTACAGAAAGATGCATGCCCATGGACTCGTGGCCACCTCGGATTTTCCAGCTCCAGCCCAGGTGCCAGTCAAATGAGCCACCTGAGGAGCCTCAGGCAACACTATGTGGAGTACAATAACTACCCAGCTGAGCTCAATCAACCCCAACACTTACGGGGGGGAAAATATTACAGTTTTACAAAAGTTTGTTTCACAGTAATACATAGCCAAGACAACAAGTATTCTCCTTACTTCTGCCCTGAATATAACACCATCCCAGCCTCTTGGTGGATGGTGGTTTAGAAAACTGTTTATGGAGCATTCCTGCCTGGCACAGTAGCATCAAGAAGATACCCTCAGGTGACTAACAGGAAGTGAATGTAAAGAGTGGAATAAGGGCTAGGTGTGCATATGAAATGGGAGAGGGGAAAGATGGCAGATAACACATAAGTCTTGCTAACAGACTAGAGCTAGATGAAAACCCAGAGGTGGTGGAAGATCCCTCCTGAGGCTGTGGATAGGAGCCAGGACAAGGGGAGTTATTCTGTCACTCTGTTTCCTCAGGCTAGTAAGGACTTGGGAAGAGTCAGGGGCATTAATAGAAACTAAATCTATACACATCCCTAACACCCCCAGGCTCTGGTTATCAGCAGAGAATATATAATCTATTATGGGCAAAAGCATAAACCTCCCATCATCAGTGCATCTAAGTCCTAGGTGGCAGAGGCCACCAGCTGATCACTGATGTGGATCTGGGTGCATAGACCACATCCTCCAGCCTCTTTGGCCACTAAGAGCGCCCATGTGACTGAGTTCCACCCAACAGAACAGAGATGGAAATGATGAACACCACTTCCCAGCCTGCCTATCGGAAACCTCCATGTATCTATCTCCCTTACACTGCTACCTTGGAAGGCAAACATCAATAATGATTAGAGCCTCAAGAGGACTCTGGGTTTCTCTGATCTACTGCTTGGAGGAAAGTCATCATCCAAACCAGCACATTAATTCTGGTGACTGAAAAGGTGCTCGACGACTGAGATTTGGGCATGTATGTTTTATGGTGGTTTACCTTTTATACCCTGCTAATACATCTTAGTTGCTGCATTGCAACACTGTATCTGAAAATGTCCCTCAGGGCAAAGATATGCAAAACAGATCTCCAGACACTGGAAAACTATAATACGGTAATGAAAATCCTTGGTTATTTCTAATAGTGAAATGGCTTAATAGAATTTTTACATTTAGGTTTACAAATTAATCAAAACATCACATGTCTCTGGCTTTTGCCTGGAATACACAACCTCAGTGTAACAATACTACCAATTTCATGACTATCAGGAGCTCTGCACAGCTATTACTGCAAAATTAACTATTACTTTAAAACACACCTTCTTTGATCAACAAAATCTTTCACCACATGAAATAATAAAAGTAATACCTGGGTGTACAAAGACTTGGAATTGCTGCTCCCATATACTACATCCACACAGTGTGTTCCCTGCATGTATTTTTCCCTAAGAAAATGGGCATCCCAATAGCGTACTACAAAGGCATTTTCAAAGACTGCTAAACTATCCATGAGTCTTATTCTTTTGAAAATATCAAAAATAAATCTTGGCAACAAGAAGATGTGGCTTTGGTCACATTACTTATTCTTTCTGAACCTCAATTTTTTTTTAACTGCAAAGGAGGCTTCTTCCATTTCCTTGCAGTGGCTCCCAAGCTTGGGAATCAGCAGCAGCAGCATGGGCTAGATGGCTCATTAAAGCAGACCGCTGAGTCACTCATATTGTTTCTGATTGGCAGGTCAGGGGTGGGGCCTGAAAATTAGCACTTCTAAAAAATGCCTGGATTTATTAGTCAAGATTTTCCAAAGAGAACCAATAAGGGAAATGTGTGTGTGTGTATACATAAATACATCCCACAACTTTAAGAAAATGAGGTCACAGGATTATGGCAAGTCTAAAATCTAACCAGCATGGCAGACCAGTAGCAGTCAATGTGAAATCTTGATTCTAAAAGCAGTCTGTAACAGAGTCCCCTTCTCTTTTGGTAACCTTAATCTTTTAAGGCCTTCAACTGATTGGATAAATCCCAGCCAGATTATGGAGGGTAATCTGTTTTACTCAAAAGTTTACTCATTTAAATGTTAATCACATTTTAAAAATATCTCCAACCAACATCTAGACTGGTGTTTGAGCACATAACTGGCATTTGACCAACTCAGCCAAGGCGACAGCTAAAATTAACCATCACATGAGGAGAAGCTGAAATTTTGGTGTGCCTCTAAGAGCCACTGCCCTACAGGATGTGAAGACTCATGAGCTAGGAGAAGTAACATCATCTGACTGCAAAGGGTTTTCAATTACAATGACCTCTCCTTTTTCTCATAGACCTTTTTATTTTTAACCAACTAGGGAAATTAGATTTTTACTCCCCAAATATTTGAAAGTTCTATGATTGCTTCCTAAATTCAAATAATTTCTGGATTAGCCACCTTATGTTACCTGAACCTCTTCTTGATACTCTAGATATAAAACCTGAAAGTTTAGTTATACTGCTGAGATCACCATTCTCATTAGACAGACATGGACACTAAAAGTTAATGTGGTCTTCCATCCACCCCTAAGATTTCTCAAATCTTCATGGATCTCAGTTTAGAAACCTGAATTTTAAAATTAATGCTGGTATTCTGACCAGGCACTTAATAATTACATGTTACATAAACATGATGAATAATTTTATATTTTGAAAAGTTGTAAAATGATGATATAAATGAAATGCTAATTATTCTCTTTTAAGAGAGTTGTTTCCTACTAGGATTAAGTTCTTGCTTTTTTGACACATTTTTAAAATCTGCACTTCACAGCAGTTAGGAAATAGCAGAATTTAGTTCTGATTTAATCAGATGAGAACTAATTCAGCTTCAGGCCAAAATGACACTTGGTGGGAGAGGTTGAGAAGCTTTCACACTATATTTTTTTTAAACACAAATTTCTTTCACTCTTCCCTTGAACTTTCACTCTGCTTGATACTATTCCTAGATTTTAATTCCTAATTCCCCAAAGGGTAGAGAAAAGCCATCTAATGTATTATAATGTAAGACATGTTTAGTTTAAAAAGAAAGGTTTTATAATACTAGAATCAAATAAGCCACTATGCAAGGAAGACAATAATATTTCTATACAGACACACACATCATTTTGACCGAAGTCCTTTAAGACCAAAAACATTTGGATATCCCTTATCTATAGTCATTATTTCTGTTTCACAAATTATGCTCCACAAAGTTCTTTGTAATAGGCATTAGGAAAAAAGAATAACTCAATCAGCTGGAGGGAAGCTCTAAGCTAAACAGACTCCTTTATTCAAGAAAGTATGTTTTTTTAATACGTTAATATATGTGGTGACTTAAAATGCACATGTGTACACACAGGTACACAAAGTATACTTGATTTCCCAAACTTACTTGTTCATGAACAACTTTTGTTCCCTGCTCAGAGCATCTCTCAGGATTTAGATTCCACTAAAACATGCTAGAAAATGGCCTAAAGAAACATCCAGGAAGAATTTACACTAACAATTATATCTTTCATTTAAGGAAATGCTTATAAATATCAGGCTGTCTGTACCTGACTCAAAACCAGTGTAAGGCCCACCCTTCAGCTGAAGGGAAAAAGTGGAGTCTAATCTGAGCAACAGTAATGCTTCTGTTTTCTAAGCATTCCAGAAAACTGATTTCCCTACAAAATAATGATGGTCTTTCAAACCAGTGTGAATGTATGATATAAAACTGCTAAATACTGGGGCAGTGGGGCATGAATGTAATATTATCAATATTGCTCATTTCTAGGTTGTTCAAGTTATGGGAGTTTGTTTCCTTTGTGTTGTTCTGAGTTTGTTTCCTTTGTGTTGTTCTGAGTTTTCTAAATTTCCTAGAAAGAGTTACACATTTCTAATTAGAAAATAAATTTAGGGGCACCTGGGTGGTTCAGTCGGTCAGGTGTTCAACTCTTGATTTTGGCTCAGGTCATGATCTCAGGGTTGTGAGACTGGGCTCCAGGGGGGCTGGATGTGGAGCCTACTTCAGATTCTCTTTCTCTCCGTGTGTCCCTCCCCCTTCTCTAAAAAACAGGAAAAAATAAAACCTCCAAGAAAAACCAATTTAAATATCGTTTTAAAAATATCATTTTATTACTTTTTTTAAAGATTTTATTTATTTATTCATGAGAGACACAGAGAGAGAGGCAGAGACACAGGCAGAAGGAGAAGAAAGTTCCATGCAGGGAGCCCAACGTGGAACTCGATCCCGGGTCTCCAGGATCACGCCCTGGGCTGAAGGTGGCGCTAAACAGCTGAGTCACCCGGGCTGCCCTAAAAATATCATTTTATTTTTTTTTAATTTTTTTAAAATTTTTTATTATTTATTTATGATAGGCACACAGTGAGAGAGAGAGGCAGAGACACAGGCAGAGGGAGAAGCAGGCTCCATGCACCGGGAGCCCGATGTGGGATTCGATCCCGGGTCTCCAGGATCGCGCCTTGGGCCAAAGGCAGGCGCTAAACCGCTCCACCACCCAGGGATCCCTAAAAATATCATTTTAAAAGGTAGTCGGATAATTGCTTCTCAGGGGAGATTTTATAATGTAAATATTTACGATGACAACATTTTCATCTTCATAACCAATAGGAAAAAACAGAAAACCTAGATCAAAAATTAAAACTAAAACATGAAATATGACCAAAAAGTGCCAAACTTGCCTTTGTTTTTTCTGTCAAAGTATACTGAGCTGTCTTTCAGCAAGAAAAGAGAACCTTCACTTTCATAAGAGATACAGTGCATGCTGCTGGAAAGACAGATTTCATGCAACTAAACTTAGATTAAAAAGAAAAAATCACCACTATAGTCAATAAATCACTTCCAGAAGTCACTTTCAAAATAGCTGAGATGTCTGTGGTAGAGTGAATAATACACTCCCACCCCCCAAGTTATCCACATCCTAATCTCTGAAGCCTGATCAGCTTTCAGACTTCTGGCCTCCAGAACTCTGAGAGAATAAAGTTCAGTTGTTCTTACTTACCAAATGTGTAGTAACTTAACAGCACCCATAGAAAACAAATGCAATGCTGCAATCCAAAGTAGGCAAGTAGTTTTGATTTATATCAGGCTGCAGGAAACTCACCCTCTGGCTGACCAGTTCCTGAGGGCAATCCTTACCTTGGATGGCTTGGCTGTTCCTTGGTCCTGATTCAGGGATGACCAGGACACTGGTTTGCAAGCTCTGGAAGCAGCACTTTTGAGTCACATGCTATTAAAGTGAGCTAACTCTAAGAGACAGAGCCCAGGCATGTGAATACTACCTATGGTAATGTAGATTTATTATTAAATACATCATTTCCTGAGATCTTTAGTGTGTGTTTAAAATCATCTCTCTGGCTAAGATATTATTAAAACATGCACCTGACACCATTATATACACACCTATAAACCCGATGTCCAACAAAAAGCCCACAAATCTAGAAAACAGCAAACATTTTAAATAGGAAACAGGTGAGAAAGAGACATTTCACTTACCTTATTGATTAAACTTTGAAAGAATAAAACATATACCGAAGAAAGAACTGCCGTACTTGTAAATCAAATTCATTCCACTTAAGAGCTCCATTATCTCCTGGTACTACCAAAATTGAAAAGAGGTTATTGCTTTTAAAGGTTTAATTTAAATTTAGGCCCTTTCAACAGCAAGTTCAATGATTTATCACACTGATTGAATTCTAATTCTCTTACTATGTTGAATTCCAAAAAGCTATTTCCTTCAAACATTAGGACCACTGAGATACATACCACACTTACAGGAACTCCTTAATCCTCCAAAAAATAATCTAATTCACACAACACGTAATTGAACAAGAAACTGTTACTACCGCATGGTGATTAAAGTAGTGGTACAAGGAATATGACAAAGCATGGTACTTATTTTCACATGGTCTTCTAGAAAATCTGGTTTTGCAAACTAATAAAATATTGATTACTCAGGGTATTCTGAATATGGAAGGAATGATATAAGACTACTAAAACACAGAGGTAATAATCTAAAACAACTCACTTTTCTTTAGGAGGAACTTCATCTCCCTGCCCTCTACTCACTCCATACCACCCTCTACATAAATGTGGCCATCTCAATGTAAAGCCATGGCAATTCTTATCTGAATGCAGATCAATTCTAAATAAACATCATGGCAGAGGCTTGCTAACCATTCCCACCTTCCTCATGGAGGCTTAAACTAGATTTCCCAGCCTCTTAGGTTGTTAGGATTGAACACAGGATCAAGATCTGGCTAAATACAGGTATGTATTTATGATACATAAATGATATGCATCACTTCCAGACCTGGCCTGTCAAACCCCAAGATCATGCATATTCCTCAACCTTCTATACCAGTTTTTGGAGCCACGTGTTAAAGAAGGCTTGCAGAGCCACAGAATGGAAGGACCCTGAAGAAATAAACTATGGTCATTTATTTCTTGAAGCAGCTGGCATTAGCTTAACTAATATTGTGGTTTTGCTTGACTTAATTTATGTGTTCAGTTGAAGTAAGAATATAGTGGCTGCTCCACACAAGCGAAAAAACAAGGAAATGAATGAGTCAACCCAGAAAACTCACCAAACAAGGAAATAACACAAGTACACAAAATTCCAATGGTGCATGGTCCTAAGTCCTAAAAATGAAATACACAGAGTTCTGGAAGTTTCAGTGGAAATTGGACAGCAGCGCTAGGGAAATATGGGCCATGATTCCCAAGTTGATTCTTGGACACAGACATTGCAGGAATTTCTCCAATCACAGGAAAAAACATATGCAAAAACTGTAAGGGGCAGAGATTGCAGGGCCTATGGAGAATGGAATGGGGAAAGATGAGGCAGGGGAAAGACAGGCTTGGTACTCTCTCCAACACCCTCCAACGTTAGTATCACCGACTGAATGATGCTAGTAGCTTTGTTAAGGAGACTGTAGGTTAACCTCAGGCAATGGCAAGTCACTGGTGGTGGTTATGGTAGGCACAGGCAGACTTAAAACTGCTATTGGGATCCCTAGGTGGCTCAGCGGTTGCTGTCTGCCTTCGTTCGGCCCAGGGCATGATTCTGGAGTCCCGGGATCGAGACCCACATCAGGCTCCCTGCACGGAGCCTGCTTCTCCCTCTGCCTGTGTCTCTGCCTCTCTTTCTTTGTCTCATGAATAAATAAAATCTTTAAAAAAAAAAAAAAACTACTATTTGGAGGGAAACACCCACCTATGAAGTAGAGAATAGTTTTTTTTTTTTTTTCCTTTAGGAGATGGTGTGCTTTCGAAGGAAAGGAATCCAAAATAAAGGGACCAAGTTTACAAACTACTGGAATTCTTATAAAGCAAATTAAAGGGTTTGCATGTGTGAAAAGTTCCCATATACTTTCTCCCGTGTCCCACATACAGTTTCCCCTATTGTTAACATCTTGCATTAATGTGGCACATCTGATAAACCACTATGGATACATTAACTAAGTTCCACAGGTTACATCAGGGTTGACCCATTGTATTATACAGTTCTACAAGATTTGACAAATGCATAATACGAAGCCACCATTATGGTATCACAGTTCACTGCCCTAAAAATCCCCTGTGCCCCACCAATTCATTCTCCCTTTCCTCTCTCCCCCTGAACCTCTAGCAACCACTCATCCTTTTCCTATCTCGGTAGTTTTGCCTTTTTCGGAATGTCATATACCAAATCATGAAGTTTTTAACCGTTTCAGATTGGCTTCTTTCAATTCTAATATGCAAGGTTCTTTGATGTCTTTTCATGACTTGATAACTCACTTGTTCTTATTACTCAATAGAAAATTGCTATTGTATGAATGGAGGAGAGGTGGTTTATTCACCTGTTAAAGGGCATGCATCTTGGTGGCTTCCAAGTTTTGGCAATTATGAATAAAGTGGCTACAAACATTCACATGTGGGTTTTTTTTGTGTGTTTTTAACTCATTTGGGTAAATAACTAGAAGTGTGACTGAATCGTATAGTATGACTACATTTAGCTTTATAAAAAAGTGCCAAATTGCCTTCCACAGTAGCTGTACAATTTTGCATTCCCAACAGCAGTAAATGACAGTTTCTGTTGCTCCACATTCTTGCCAGCATATGCTATCAACGTTTAGAATTTTAGCCATCCTAATAAGTGTGTAGTGGTATATCTTGTTTTAATTTTAATTCACTAATAACATATGATGTGGAACATCTTTTCATATGCTTATTTTCCATCTGTAGATCTTTGGTGTCTGTTCAGATCTCTTACCCATTTTTGAATTGGGTTGTTTCCTTTTGTTGAGTTGTAAGTTTTTTTTTTTTTTTTTTGTATATGTTTTTGGATACAAGTACTTTATCAGATGTGTGGTTTTTCCAAGGATTTTCTCCTAGTTCTATGGCTTGTCTTTTCATTCTCTAGCAGTGCCTTTTGCAGAGCAAAAGTTTTTAAATTTAATGGAGTCCAATTTACCAAATATTCCTTCATGATTCATGCTTTTGGTGCTATATCCAAAAAGTCATCACCAAACCCAAGATCACTTAGATTTTATCCTAGTTCATCTGAGGATTTTTACATTTTATATTTAGGTCTATGATGTATTTTGAGTTAATTTTTGTGAAGGGGGCAAAGTCTGTGTCTAGATTCATTTTTTTTTTTTGCATGTGAATGTCCAGCTGTTCCAGTACCATTTGTTGAAAAACTTATCTTTTCTCTGATGCACTGTCTTTGCTTCTATAGTCAAAGATCACATGACCATAGTTGTTGATCTACTTCAAGGCTTTCTATTCTGATCCACTGATCTATGTGTCTATTCTTTCACCAGTATCACCCTGTCTTGATTACTATAGCTTCACAGTAAGTCTTGAATTTGTGCTTTTCTTACTAACAAAGAAAACAAGAACTGTCATCACAAAGGTCACAGGCAGCTGGCTGCATATATCTAATTCAGAGAACAAAACACTTAGGAGAAGCCCAGACTATACAGTCAGTGTAGATCCTAAAGTTAGGATCAAGTGGGCCAGAGGCCTCAGCTAACCCATCATGAATCTTATGCATGAGTGGAAAGAAATTTTTTTGCCATTTTTAAGCAAATGAAGGCTCCAGTTATTTTTTAAATGCCACCTCCGCTAGCCTATCCCAAGCACAGAAACTTGGGACTGGGAAGACTTTTCACAACCTTAATGAAGAAAACCCACTTTGATCTCTGAATCCTTCATCATGAGCAGAACAAATCAGTACCAAAAATGCTTCTATAAATGTAGTCACATAGCATTAGACATGGCCCTCTTAAGAAGAAAGAAGTAAAACCCTCAACTTCAGCAGGTAAAGATAAGGCTCTGGATAATTCAGACATGTCAGTGCATCTGTACCCAGTGTGACCTTCAACTAGGCATGGAATCTCACTACCCAACAGTGGAATGTGACTCCGCCCACCAAGGCAGAGAAGCCAATGCAAGAACAAGAAACCAGAGCAGAAACCAGGTAGAGCCACCACACTACAGAACAGACAGCAGTTCCCAGATACTTGGTTGACTCACCACTTGTATTATATAGAGGAAATTGGGCTTCAAACCAATTGAAACGATACTGTACCTGAAGGAAGTTGTAATCAATTTCATTAGCAGAGACTGAGAAACTCATGCAATGAAGTGCAACTAATTCCAGAACAGACTTGTGGGGAAGAACAAGGACAGGGCAGGACAATCAGCAAAATACTAAAGGGGCACCCAGATTGGGCCAAAGGAGAGTAGTCGAAGCCATGGGATATATGTCCCCACCAGAACCTTTGTGAGGAAGAGCCGTAAGTTCATATCACATCCCATCCTCTCAACTGGCTAATGACTTGGAATATGCACATTTTAATACATATAACACATTTTAATTAATAGAGCAGATGCTGGCAAACTAGGGTATGCAGTCCACATCCAGCTATTATTGAAAATCAAGTTTTACCGGAGCACAGCCACGGCCCTTTGTTAACATAGTGCCTATGGCTGTTTTAGTTAGAACTACCAGGGCAAAGCTGAGTAATTCTAACAGAGACTACACAGATTATAAAGTCTTAAGTATTTATTACCTGGCCCTTTACAAAGAAAAAGTTTGCTAATCTCTGATCTAGAGTATAGATTTTTGTCAGCCAATAACTCTTTTTGTTGTCTTTGGGAAATTTCAAGTATTAAAGAAGTAGAACTATCTTTAAAAGGCCCTACTGGGCCACAAATGTCAATATTTTCTTAACCCCAAGAAAATGATAATGGCACTTGCTTTAAGAAGATGACTGGGAGGGTATGGAAGAGAAACAACTAACTCTTCACTGTGTTCTTTCTGTTCATTTTTACTATTTTAGCAAAAGCACATGTTAAATTCAATATCTATGTATACATATAAATATGTATTTTCCATGCACACATTTTTTTTTACTTAACTAAAAACTGGTTCCATCAACCAAAGTTATGTGGATTAAAAGTTTTATTAGGGTTCATTTTGTTTAACTCTGCAATTGTAAAAGGGAAGAAATAAACTTAAGAAAAAAACAATGTGGAAAGAGTGTTTTTAAGAGTGGAAAGTGGAAATCACTTAAATGTCCAATTTTCCAAAATATGGTCAAGTAAAGGGGGTGAGTTATGTAAACTGTGGTATATCCATTCAATGGAACTCCACGTTGCCATTACAATAGTGAATTACACATCCATTTCTTCACATGGAAGTAGGTTTACAATGTGGTATCGAGGAAAGTACACACAGTACAATATAAATCTCAAAATAAACTTACATGTATACATAGGCATTGAAAAGACTGGAAGGACATACATCAAAAAGTTAATATTTATGTATTCAAAGGGACTATGTTTTTCTTATTTTGCTTTTCTGTACTTTTAAAATTTTCAACAGTGAACATGGATTCCTTTTCATTACTGAAAAGAAAAAGGTTTTAAATATTACTGAGTAGAAGGGTGTATAAGGGAAGCTTCTGGGATGCTGGTCTGGTCATGTTTGGCTCCTGATTTGAATGCCTGTAACCATGAATGTTCAACATGTGAAAATTCATCAAGCTGTGTGCACTTACATGCACCTCAACCACCTCCCACCGATTGGACTCCATGCTGTATTAATACAATTACATACTGATGTGGATGTAAGTCATAGGATTCAATTACAGGTTCAGAAACATTCAAATAAACTAGCTTAAGCAAAGGGGACATTCATTGGCTCAAAGAAACTGAAGCAGCACTGAAAAGCAAAATAAAGGCAGAGAAGCCTCTAGGCCAGCAGTTATGAATTAGAGATAATTTCCCCATCCCGCCTTCAGAACATTAGGCAATGACTGAAGACATATCTGGTCAACACCACTGGAGAACACTCGTGGCATCTAGTGGGTAGAAGCCGAGGGGGATGCTAGACATCCAACAAGGCACGTGACAGTCCCCTGCAACAAGGAATAATTCCGTTGAAAACGTCCAAGAGTTCCCCGGTTCTCAGAGAAACCCCAAGGCCTTGTTACTCGACTCATGGTCTAACCACCAGCAGTTCCAGCCAGCACCTGTAACAGCAGGTCAGAAATTCAGACCCGTGGTGCCAGCCCAGATTATTTAAATCAAACCTGCACATGATCCCAGGTGTCTGTTAAGCATTTCGGGGTCTGAGAAGTACTACCGCCAGCTCCCACAATAAGGAGTCAGGTACTGACTCTGCCCAGCAAACTTGCTCCCTGTGTGACTTCCCTCCTCTTGCTTCAAATGAGATTTGGCCTCCCACAGGAATCCTGGCTGCTGTGGATTCCTGAGGTTCATAGGTCACATCCTTCCACGGGAGGGGAGACTCTCTTCTTCGGGTGCTGGGCTTACCAAATCATAGGTGGCTCTCCTAGCCGCAAAGGGAAATATGGAGTCCCACAACAGAACTACCTGAACTTAAGATGAAGAAAGCCCACACTGAAAATTTAAACTAATTTCTGAAAAACAAGGACAGTTAGTGAGACAAGACATTTTTTTAAAGATTTACTAAGCACCCATGATGTTCCAGACACCGTCCTGACTCTGAGAATGTAACGATGAAAATGACAAAGTGCTGGAATGCCTGGGTGGCTCAGTTGGTTAGGTGTCTGACTTTGGCACATCATGACCCCAGAGTCCTGGAATTGAGCCCCACGTTGGGTTCCCTGCTCAGCGGGGAGACTGCTTCTCCCTCTCTCTCCTGCTCATGCTATGTCAAATAAATAAATAAAATCTTTAAAAAGAAAAGTCTTCAGGATCCCCGGGTGGCTCAGCAGTTTAGCATCTACCTTCGGCCCCAGGGCGTGATCCTGGAGACCGGGATCGAGTCCCATGTCAGGCTCCCAGCATGGAGCCTGCTTCTCCCTCTGCCTATATCTCTGTGCCCCCCACCCCTGTGTCTCTCATGAATAAATAATAAAATCTTTAAGAAAAAAAAAAAAGTCCTGAGCCTACCTTTGAGTTAGAGCTCACAAATTAGAGAGTTCTGAGTTAGAGCTTACTGCACAGAAGTGGACACACATGGGAAGAGAAACAACACAATTACAGAATGTGATGAATCCCAGGAAGTAGAAGGAGGTAAAGAATCGAAAAAGTAAGGGAGAATGTGATAGAATGCCTAGGGCACAAAGACAAGTATTTTAAGGATTCTCCAAACGAGGTAACATTTGAACTGACACATGAAGGATAATGAGCCAGAAGCACCCAGGAGTAGGGCATTTGAGCTCAGAAACAAAAAGGCTGAGGAGGACAGACTAGTGGGCTCACGGATGAGGGCAGGGTTGATGGGGAGGAAGGCGGGCATAGAAGGGGACAGAGAAAAGGACAAAGCTGAGGATGCAGCATGAGAGAAATAGGGCACTGCTGTTGACATTAACTAAAATGACCTACCTCCAGAGGCAGGAGGCGAGGTGGCACATACTGACGAGGGCTCTGGACTCCACCATTCATTACCAGTGTTACTACCTCACACACTTACATATTAGATCACATATTACTAATCATATGTCAAGATGCCTTGGAACAGGCCCACTGCCTGTCTTCATATGGCCTATGACCTGAGAAAGTTTTCTTTTTACATCTTTAAATCTTCATATTAGACATGGTTATAGAAGCCCTTGCAGGATTATCCTGGATTTTGTCCTTGGTTGGCAAAGACTAAAATATTTAGCATGTGGCCCTCCACAATACAAGTTTGCCACAGAACCAGGTTTGCACGTAACAGTTGCTCAGGGGTGAAAACAGTTACTGTCCTCTGTCATCTCCATGGACAGGTGGATCCCCAGCCAGCACTAGCCGAGGCTTTTCACGTAACACCTCCGATAACAGCCATTTGCTTGACTTACAGTTAAAATATAGGGAAGTAACCTCCCAAGGACACACAACTTAACTCTAATTCTTGAATCAAAATTCAGTTCTTCATGTTTTCAAAACCCATGGTCTTTCCGTTTACTGTGGGAACTCCACTATAATTAAGGCTTTATTAATATGTTCTCCAAGCCAGGTATTTTATTCCCTACATGCCTGACACACAGTTAAGCTGGAACTGAGTAAATTTATATCATGTCGCTCATTGTATGACCGAAAAGGGGGGCAGAGAGGAAATAGTTGTTTTTGAGGGTAAGACATAAGTCGATTAATTGTCCTCCTTTTTACTTTTCTCCTTTTCCCATTTTCTATAAGTGTGTTGCTTTTATAATAGGTAAATACACTTTTTTTTTTATAAAGAAAGAAAGCAGAAATAATCAGTCTTTAGGCAAAGTATCTACATTGTACTTTTTATTTTTTTTTATTTTTTTTTACATTGTACTTTTTAAAGACAGCTATTTTGACAGCCAAAAAATACACTTAGGAATGCAGCATTACAAATTCAAGATCATGTCTATGAACTTGGCTTGAAGAAAAGCCCTCTGAAAAAATACAACCTACCATCTGTACAATGTATTAAAAAATGATTAGCATAGCATGAAAAAATAATGCTGGAATAGCAGAAAATTTTTCATATTTTAAGAATGCCCCTGGTTCAGTGTCCTTTTCAGACTTCTCCATGAGGTATAAGCAAAGGCAAAATGGAACTTCAAGTCAGGAAGACAGACACAGGACGTAAACAAAGCTGGGAAAGGAACAGTAGATGCTCTTTACCAAGACGTAGCACTGCTCTAAAGATTTCACAGAGCCCAAGAGAGAGAATCTTTGTCTGCGTGCACCGATGTCGAGAGCTGTAGGGGGAAGCCTCCCATCTCTGGCTTCAAATGTTAGGTCTGAGTCCTCCTAATACTATGTCAGCCATCAAAAGTGATAGAGCCCTTTCTCTGACAGCAGGGCTCTCACTCTCATGTCAGCAAAGTGAATCAGCAGAGCTTGCAGACACAGAACTGAGAAAGGTCCTCAACGCTGACCGTGCAGAGAGCACAGAGGGACATGCAGAGCGGGCTGCTGGGCTGGGAGAGCGGCCTTACGGCCCTGCATTCAGCTTCCATGCAAGGCACAACCTTGAACAAATCCCTCAACTTCCTTGAGCCTTAGCAAATATAAGGAATGAAGCCAAGACCTTACAACAACAACAACAACAACAAAAAGCCATTCTGTGCTTTTGTGATTTAAAAAATGAGGTCCTGTTCATATTTATATAAATATATTTTAATGCAGTGACTTCCAAACATTGACAGTTTTAGGAAACTATGTCTCACAAATGTTCAGATATTTTTCCCAAAATGAGAATTTTTAAATGTTTCCATTTCATACTTATGAGGGGATATTTTTAACATTCAAGTGTAGCACCCCAAAGGACTCAGGAACTCTGATGTCTGCACCTAAAAAAGCAGGCTGGGTGGGTTTGCTCCTACCTTGTCAGTGGCCCCTGGAGGATCCCTTATATATGAGCTTCTTTGTAGGAAAACTACCACACCATAAGGTGATCAAGAGAAGGTCCTCCAGCCCTCTACGGCAGCTGGGAGCCAGATGCCTAACTGAACTTCTCCTCCTAGGGGCCAGAAGACCTCCTGCCAGCCATGAGCCAATCTCTGGAGAATTTCAAATTTAAGAAATAGGTTAGGTACAAGCTGCTATCTTTTCCTCCTTTACCTGATCATCTGTCCCCCTCCACCCTTGGGGCAGACAACAGCCTCCGGTATGTTTTGCCTGTGACACTGCCCGCCTGGTCTCTTCCAGGACAGAGATGTGTTAAGGCCCAGCATAGGAGGAGACTGTGTTTATGATCTTTGCTCACAATCTCCACAACCTCTTCAGTTTCAGAAGCTACCTTACTTGGTGGTTGGAAGAGATCAAGTCCCTAATGCTGGCAATTGCACAAAAATGCCCCTTTAATGCTAACTTTGTTTGGTCTACAGACAGAAAAGACAAAACAAAACAAAACAAAAAAAACAACACACCTGTGACATACCTCTGCCAAGAAGGATCTAAGGGTTGGATGAGGTGGACGTATGAACACCAACATGTGTTTCCAGAGACTGAGAAATAAACTAGCACAAGTGTCAGCAAACTTGCTGTAAAACCCCATACAATAAATAGTTTTGGTTTTGCAGGCCACAGTCTCTGTTACGCTACTCAACTCTGCTGTTTCACTGCAAAAGCAACAACAGACACTCTACAAATGTTTCCATAAAACTATTTATGAACACTGAAATTTGAATTTCATATCATTTTAATAGATCACAAAATCCTTGTTTGATTTTTTTCAACCATATAAAAAATGTAAAACTATTCTTGCCTTGCAGGCCATACAAACATGCGTGGGTTGTAGCTTGCTGATACCTGACACCAAGAGAATGAGACAAGTGTCCTATTCAGCATCCCACCACAGAGCATGCAAAGTGCAGTGTTGCTTCTGTCTGGTCATACTTGATTTATCCCTTTCCTTCCTCAAACCCAATCCTTCAAAATATTCCTCCAGTGGGTCCACTTGTCTCTACACCTCCTTGGTCTGCTCCCACCATCCTGGCGGTTCCTCATTCTGCTCAAATCTCTCACGTCACCAAAGGAGCCTCCAGCAACATGAAGTGACAACAGGCCTTGAAATGAGGTGTGGTCAGGTCAAGAGCCTCCTGGTCCTTTCAGAATTAACTCCAAACTCTTAACCAAGAGCCACAAGGCCATGCCTCTCTCTCCAACCTTATTTGTGCTCCTCTCCTTGACTTTTGTGTGATATGCCAACTTGACCGGGCGACAGGGTCCCCAGACTCTGGGCCGAACACTATTCCCTACACATCTTAGATGAGATTAACAATGGAATTCATAGACTGAGTAAAGCAGACTGCCCTCTGTTAGTCAAGATTCTCCAGGGAAAAAGAAGCAACAGGAGATTGGATAGAAGATTATGAAGGCTGGGGAGTCCCAGGATCTAAGTCTTAGTCTAAGGACAGGAGAAGACTGATGCCTCAGTTCAGCAGTTGGGGAGTGGGGGTTGGTGGCATGGTATGGGAGGGAAAAAGAGAGAGAACTTAACCTTCATCCATCTTTTTGTTCTACTTGGGCTCTCAGCAGGTAGAATGATTCCTACCCATATTGTGAGGGTATCTGCTTTACTCAGTGTACCAATTTACATATCTTCTAGAAACACACCCAGAAATAACATTTAACCAGATATCTGGGCATCTCATGACCAAACAAGTTGACAGACAAAATTAATCATTCTCCCTAATGTGGGGTGGGCCTTGTCCAATCACTTGAAGGCCTAAGTAGAACAAAAATATTAACCTTCAGTTAAGTAGGAAGAAACCCTTCCTGCCCACTTGAACTGGGCATCTTCTGCCTTCAGACCCAAACTGAAATGTCAGCTCTTCCTGGATGATCTCAAGTCTGTCAGCCTTCAGACTGGAACTATACCACTGGCTCTCCAGCTTGCCCACTTATCCTATGGATCTTCCATAATTGTATAAGCCAATTCCTTATAATAACAAGTACACACACACACAACCACCTGTTCTGTTTCTCAGGAATAACTTAATACAACCACAAACTGTTGTACTTTTTTCTCTCACTTTCTCAAATGATGTTCTTTTTGCATTTGGGCCTTTTATGTTTCCTTTTTTTTGGAATGTTCTTCACATTCTTTAAAACTATCTTCTCATTCAAGTCTCAGCTAAATACCTCCTACTTCCCCAATATTCTTTGTAAAATAGCTTCCATTCTCACCCTCTGCCAGTGCTTTTCTATTTATTTCAGTCTCTGTTTTGTTCCCCTTGAAACATTTATCACAATCAATACATCAATTATTTTGATTATTTGCAAACATACTCTATTCGTTAGGGTAGGAACCGTGTGTGCTCTTCACTGTATACTTGGGCCCTAGGGTAAAGCCTGACATGGCATATACTTTCAACCAACATTGTAGAATGAATGAACAGCCTCCAGTTTATAAACTCCTCCCCTCTTGCTTGGATCTTCTATCTTCTTTATTATAAAATGATACTTGTATGAGCAAATGGCTCTTGGTGATGATAAAGATTCCCCCCACAAGGTGATACCTGTTTGCCTATACCACCATGAAGTCCTCTGCCACCTTCATGGTGTTCTTGCTCTCCCATCACTGAAATGCAAACGTGCTCTCAGAAGGGGCTATGTCTTACTAGTTAACTGCATATTTGCACTGGTGATTCAGATTAACAATTATGTCACCAATACACAGAGAATCATGGTAGGGACTGTCTCTCCCACTATCAGACTATATATATGCACAACCTGAGGTTCTCTGTATATCTCTAGTTCCCAGCAAATGGTAAGTACCTAAAGGTCTGCTGAATCAATCAGCTTATCCAGGGGATTTCCTCATTCACTGGATGACTTCTGCTGAATCGGCAAGACCCAGAGTAACAGTGGACAATCAGTGGCAGGGGAGGAAATTAATGGGTACAAGCTGTAACAAGAGTCTTTACTCTAAAGTAGAATCTGGGGATCCCTGGGTGGCGCAGTGGTTTGGCACCTGCCTTTGGCCCAGGGCGTGATCCTGGAGACCCGGGATCGAATCCCACACCGGGCTCCCGGGGAATGGAGCCTGCTTCTCCCTCTGCCTGTGTCTCTGCCTCTCTCTCTCTCTCTCTCTCTCTATCATGAATAAATAAATAAAATTTAAAAAAAAGAATCTGTTTAAAAAAAAAAATAAAGTAGAATCTGAAAGCCCATTGGCTTAATGTCGTTGTTTACTAGCAGAAAGTGTTTCCTCCTATTACTTATCATCACTTTTTGGCAAGTTCCACCCAGTGAGTGCTTGCTCTCTATTCCTCACACTCGTTTCTGAGAAGAGAATATCCTTCCACACAGTGCAGAAAGCAAAGTGAAAATAGGGTGGTTATTCACTGATTGGTTTGTAGTTGGTTAGCAGTGTACGTGATGAGCTTCTGTTGTGTCCTGCCTCATCCTCTGAGGCTCTCTCCTGCTTCACAAACTGTAACAGAAAGAACACCTTTAATTTAGGTAGAACAATCTGATCTCAGGGCATGCTACAACTTAATTGAAGATAAAATAACCTGTCAGCACTAGTTATGTGAGTCTGTCTCCCTACACCTGAGAGCTCCCCAACAAGGCCAGACATGGTTATCTGAAACCTGCCAGCAAGTCCAGGAATCCAGCCCTGGGAAATCTTCCTTTGCTGGAACTGCTCTATCATAGGGAACATCAGAACCTCAAAGACCTTCAGGTCTGCATGTGCCTGGGATGGCATTCTGCTCCCCTAGTTCTTTAATGGAGAACATGTGACTGGAGCGTGAAATGTGTTCATTCTCTGGATGGCAATTTTCTTTCCAAGTAAGACGACCCCTCATACCTGGTCTAGAGGCTTAATCCTATCACTTTTCCAGTGTGGATGTCATGCTGCAAGGGGCAGAGTTTGGGAAAAACAAGGCAGCTATTTTTATACCTGCCCAACTTTCTCTGCATACAGGCAAACAGGATTATCAGTGGTGATGCTTCCCCAAACTCCTGAAAAAGCTCCTTAATAGTGACTTACATCTGAGCACTTCCCCTTCGAATTTAATTCTCTTCACAAGGCAGCACCTTGAGGTGTGAACTTCAAAACAGCAACCAGAGCACAACTGTAGGCATTACTGTTTCCCAACTCCAGACCTCACTCTGCGAGCTGTTTATTTTTCAGCTGATACAATGGGGGGGGGGGTATGGGACAGGTCTGTCATATGACAATAAAAAAATCAATTATGTGGGTCACACTCTAAAGTGATTAAGTACTGGCCAGCAAGGCCAGAGTTGCTTTTGATTCAATGGAAACACACTTTCCAGCCCTGCATTCTTATAAGGCAATGCAGTTCAGTTTGTAGTGCAGTTCTTTTTATACAATACTTCTTTATTTGATTCCAAGTATGTATTTGCGAGATATTGCTATAAGTCACAAAAGGAAGAAGGGCATTAATCGATCGTGCTTCTTCTAAGCTTTATTTCCACAACATATGGCTAAGTGCTAGAAATGAAGAAATGTCTCAATTTGCCTGAAAACCTCCAACATGGCTTTCTAATAATAAGTACAACTACCGGGTAAAAGCATTTCTCAGTATTTGACTAGTGAAGCCTCCCACTGCTGGTAAGATTAGGTTTCCAGCAAGACTTGCCCCTGCCCCTCCTCAGCTACAAGAGCAAGATACACAATGGTCTCTGCTTGATTCCAACTATACTTTATTCCCAAACTCATAGTTTAGTTTTCTTCAGGATAGAGCTGTTTAAAGTCAATTGCAACATTAAAAAAAATAATAATAATGATGATGTCATGAACACTCTTACTGAAGAATTTCTGCACCTTGCTTACTATGCCCCTGAATAGACCACTGGTCTGTCCACGGATGCAGAGCAACAAAAAGCCAACTAGCAAGAAATGTCCATCCTCACAATCAGAACAGGCCAGCACTCCCAGAAGTGTAATTCATTAAGTGCGAACAAGAAGTTTTTTGAGAAAATGTGTACAAGAAGTAGAGTTAAATAAAAGTTAAATGGAATGCTTTTCTGCAAAATTTCTCTGAGCCTTTAATACTCTAACATGTATTCTGAATCTTACACTTTATACCACTGAATTCTTTTTCATAAAGTGCAACATTTTGTAGCAGTAGCATTCCATGGAATACATTTTTTGGAATTTTTGGAATAGGCCAATTACGAGTGTCAGAAGTATTTTACTTTTCTATCACACACATATTCTTCACTATTTCCTATTTTCCCATCACAAGGATATTATGCATACTGCTGTGTAAAATACAGTATTATACTAATAGAGAGGATACAGGGCAATGAAGATGTTTCAAAATGCTCACTGGCATTATATTACTCCTATTTCCTACTTGGCTGGTATTTTGGGCAATTCTGGGATGGGTCTTTCCTCCGAAGCACATGGTGATCTGAAGAAAACATGAATGAACAAAATGAGGGGCTGCATAGAAGTGCGACTGCCACATCTGTTAGCAGTGCATTTGGTAAGCTTTCCCCTGTCACTATATATATTCAGAAATAATGACAAAGAAATGTAGTTCCTCCGGGCAAATGAAATGGAGGTGCAAATTAGAATCACACCTCCAGTCTCATTTTGGTATCACTTCTTGTCTGGATAAACAACACTTACTCTCACTTTCCTACTCATGGCAAGTAGCCACTGTTAACACTTGCATTAGGGATCAGTCACAACAAATTACAGTTAAGTTTCACACTGCACTGCAGGAGGCAGCGTGGGCCCCAGGAGAGCACTGAGTTAAGCTAGGCCCGTTACCAATTTTGAGATAACTATCATCGGGGCTGAAAAGGCCCCTGTGCCTCAGCCACATGAAGTGGTTAAAATTCTAACAGTCTAAGTGGTATCTTAATATTTCTGTGTATGGTCGTTTATTATTCTCTGTGGAGAGCAGCGGTGGGTAGCCGCTTGCAAAAAGGGTGATTTTAATCACCAATCATTTTCAAGAACACAAGAGATCAGTAGTACTCCACTGTGAAAGCCTTATTATAAAGGGAAACTGCCTGTGTGGATTAAACACACAAACAGATTTCACTTCAACATAATTGTGTCAGATGCTAAACTTGCGAAATGTGGAAGGAGCTACAGACCTTGTGCCACACAAAAATATCCATAGAAAAGAAGAAGAAAATGCAGACTGTAGACTCATTACTTCCAAGAACTTGCCCTAACAGATGGACACAAGAAAAGGGGATTTTGTAACCCTGATTCTACAATAGCTAACTTATTACCTCAAATAGGGCAAAGTCTACCTTTTCTAGTGAAACCTGAAAAACAAAAACTTATAGAATTCATGCAATCAACCTCTTTTAGAGAAGAAAAAAATAAAGTCTTGGGAAACCTTTAAGAATCAGCATAGCTAGGAATAAATAGGAGAAACAAGCACTGTTAAAACATTCTTTAAAGGAAATAAGTTCAGATGAACTCGTTCATCACCAGACTTGCTAAGTTTTTTGGCAGATTACTTATATAGGGCACCTCTATGAAGTTCCTGAGTGATCCTGACATTCCAAAATGGGAGGGAGGAATCGAGGCCCTTTGTTTTACAGAACCAGATGATTTTACAAGATTTGGGAACAGGATTCATTTTATAATTTAGTATATTAAAATGTAGGGGGGATTTTTATATGATTTAATCCCAAGTAAAACATAAATAGGTTTATTAAGATGGCTGTAGATCTCTTCTCCACAAGGCTCCTCCCTGTTGTTAAGTTTCAGGTATCTGCTAGCTCTTCTAGAAGTACAGGAAAATTATTATACTCCACTGTATGGATATCCTCTCACTCCTACACCTTGGGACATGTGTTACCTTAAGTGTCCTCTCTTATTTAGAAGAAATAATTGTGTGAAGCAGCCCCTTATAACCCAATATGCACACTGCTGTCAGTATTAGCGTTCCATAATGGCAGCACACACCAAATTCCACACTAAGTACTGGATATACATGATCTAACTTATCCTTCATGATAAATCTATAAGCAGGTATTATTCTGCTTATTTTAAAAGTGAGGAAGTTGAATCTCAAAGAGATTTTGATATAGATTGCTCCCAGTAACAGAGCAGATAAGTGATATAGTATAAGCTCAATCCCAGCCTGTTGGACCCCAAATAAGGATGTGCAGATTTCTACTAAGAAATAACTAGGTAAGGAAAACAGATATGTGCAGATCAAGACATGTTATCAAATGAGCTTAACGCTTCATGGAAATCAGTGTGAAAACCAATAACCAGGAGAGGAGGCTACAACAGATTTCAGGCCAAGAGAGGAGGATGCAAAAGGTGGCTTTTGAAGTAAAGCTTTGGGAAGAGGAAAACATTCCATTGAAATTCTGTTCTTCCTTCCAGGCTCAACAGGATTTGGTAAGTGGGACAAGGACATTTCAGATGAAGAAATAATGTAAGGGTAAATAAAACATAAAACACAAAGCTCACACATTGATGAGACTGCAAACTCTTGAGGTTAGCAGAGATATAAGTACAAGGAAGAAAGGTATAAGGGAAGAGTGGAAAGACAGGACTGGGCCAGTAGTGCAAGCAAGGCATGCTTTGGAATTGCACTTAACTCTTCTAGATCACTGCCCAACTCCACCAACATTTCCCTTGCACTTTCTCCCCAAGCCTCTTCCTTCCATTTCCACAAGCATTTTCCTTTCTTTTCACTTGGTCACCTGTCTCCTAATCATTTTCCATCTCTTTTGAGCTCTTCTTCAAATACAGCTCAGGTTCTGTCACCATTCCTCATCTGCAAACCTGGCCTCCCATACAACATTCGTGGTCCTCTCTGACTTCATCCCACACCTTGTCTCCTGCTCCATCTCTCAATGTACTTAACATTTGTTAGGTTCAATTTAGGGCTTTCCCCAAAATAGCTGTAATGGCTTTGAAAATACACCATTAACTCATCTCCTCCGCCAACCCTGTTTCACCCTCACTGTTCTCCATCTCAACAAATGAACAAGTGAAATTCGAAAGCACAATCAAGTTGGAAATTTCATCATCAACCAGAACTCCTACCTTTACTCTGATTTTGAATGTAATTTTTTAAAAGATTCTATGGGCACTAGGTTCTAACTGGACAAGTTTTAGAAATAGATAATATCATCTCTCATTAGCTTTACAGCAAGGGTGTAAGTGATCTCCTTACTTCCAGTCTTATCCTCTTCCCAACTCCTTATCCATATTTTTCATAATAATCAAATTTAATTGAATCGCTTCCTTGCCTAAAACTTTTATTAATTAATTAATTAATTAATTTATTTATTTATTTATTTATTTTTAGGTATCCAACTGCCTCTAGAATAAAAAAAACTAATCTTTTAAACATGTAATAGAACTATCAAGAGTTGACCCCGTTCATATCTGTAAGCCTTACCTCTTATTCCTCTCCCTTGTCCCTATTCTCTCATTAATATGAACTACTAAGAAGTTCTGAAACTCACATGCATTTTTTTTCTCATCTCTGGACAGGCCAAGCCAGACTGCACATGGCCCATCTCTCACTGCTTTCCACATGGGTGAACTAACTCTCCCACGTCTTTCAGAGCCTCAATTTATGATACTTCTGCCAGGAAGATAGATCTGTCTCTTCAAGTCTAACTTAGGAGCTTCTCAGCTACTCTTCTACAGCACCCTGATATATTCGCCCTCTCCATTGCAATTGCCTTTTTGTCTTTTTCACCCATTATCTCAAGAAGCTATGGAAGACCTCATTAAATTCCTGCAATCTCACACATGAAAAAGTAAACTTTTCCATAGTAAGTCAATACTACTGAATTTCCTCATATTTACGTACTATTTACTCATTTTTCATGTATCTTCCTCCAATTTTGAAGAAAACGCTAAGAAAAAAAACTATATTCACATAATTTACTTTCTTCCTTTTAATTTCTCTGCTTTTAGACAGCAACCTTAGCTAACTGGTCCCTTTGAGAACATCACAAACATCTGTCAGTAGAAGAATACAGTAAGTGAGTTAACAGAATACACAAATGAAAGTCTAATAAGTGATGACTCTATGTACCATTTTTCATAACACCATATAAACTCCATTAACAGCAATTCATGGTACCTGGAAGCTTATAGTTTCCAAGACTAGGAATAAGAAAGATGGGAAAAAATATGCCAGTATTTTTCCCTGTATCTTACTACAGTTCCTTCTTTCTTCATTTCCTATTCCTTCTTCTCTATGAATGAGAACAGTGAATTCATTTAGTAAAAATGAGCTCTTGGGGGTGCCAGGGTGGCTCAGTTGGTTAAGCATCTGACTCTCCATCTCAGCTCTAGTCTCAATCTAACAGTCATGAGTTCAAGCCCTGCATTGAGCTCCATGCCGGGTGTGGAGCATACTTAAAAAAAAATAAAATAAAAATAGTTCTGGGGTACATAATGCACTACGGGCATCTGAGGCTTCCATTTATTTCCAACAGTAAGATGTTTAAGTAAGACACAAGTAGTTGCCAAACTGTTTGACTCATTCACAGAAAATTAAGTCTTAAAATCAATACCTAAGTAGAATATTGCCTTTAAATAGCAAAGTGGTTAGTATCTGGCCCTTATAACACATTCCTGATGAAAAATAAAAAGGCAAATGTTGCATGTGTCTAATAAGTCAATGTCTCTTTAAATTGGGCAATAAAAGAAGAACTTTCAGATGGGCACAATTACAACCCCTCCCCATGGAAAATGGAGAGAGAGGAAATCATACAAAATAATGCAAAAATATTTAACTGGTATTCACATTCTAGCTTGTAAATAATTTCTAATTCACTTGCCTAGACAGTTAGCCATCAATCTGGATGTAAAGAATGTAAGCCCAACCAAGAAACAGGAAGCATCAGTTCTGACACATGTGTGTTTATTTTGGTGGCTCACATCTGCAGCTTTTCCCCCCTCGATGTATCCTTTCAGAGAGAGCCAAATGGGGGAAAGGAAGAAAGTTACTGGGCCTGCATACATCTTTGTGACTGTGATAAACTGAACCACCCACAGCATCTTTAAAAGGAAGTTATTAGTTTTATGATGAAAAACTCCAACCCATATGGAGGCAAAGTCTAGAAGTAAAGGAAGTCTATTCGATATGACTGACTTTACTCAGTATGCCCAATGGCATCCCAGGACTGAACTAGTCACATTCAGTTTAGAAACGGTGTTTCTAAGAGGATGTGTCAGACTGATGTTCAAAGGTATTTGGTGCTCTTCTGGGAGTCCGACATCAGCAAAGGATCCTCTTGACATCATCCTGTTTTGATGATGAAATTACTTCCAAATAATCAGAAACTTTGATAAATAGTGAATAACACAGAGATGGAGGTCAAAACTGCCATGACCAAATCTACGATTCAAAGGGTTATAAGTTTCACAACATCAATTCGACAACCACACTGAATGAACCCTAATCCTTTGACTGAAAAATCTCTCATGCATACTGAATTCTTGTAGCCTTAAACAGGGGTGGATAAAAACTCTGGCCTGATGGCTAAATCTTGTTGATCACCTCTTACTGTAAATAAAGTTTTATTGGGATACAGCCACAACCACTCATTAATGTACGGCTTTTGTGCTACAAGAAAAGAGTTAAGTAGTTTTGAGAGAGATCACATGGCCTACAAAACCTGAAATATTATCTTGCTCCTTCCATAAAAACTGCAGATCCCTAGCCTAGAATGATGGATTATTCACCAATCTTTGCTCTACATAACCAGGTTCTGGATCAAAATTATTTTGTCTAGATTTTATACTTCTTTACTTAAAAGACCATAGCACTTAAGGCTTTGGGTTGGCCCAAAGACAACCCAACCCTCCACTTGGAAACACTATAGGAATGGGTCCAAATGGCAACCCTACAGATCTGAACAGATGCCTATTTTTCTTCTGCCCATGAGACAGATGGTCCTCAGAGAGGGGAGAATAATTCGTCCATGAGAGAGAATTCTCTGTGCAGCACTAATTTTGGAAATTTATCCCTGATCCATCTGGCCAAAAAGGATTCCTTAGGAGTACCTTTGCTTTTTGAATTTGTTTAACATTCAAGAGGGGAATCCTAAGTACCAAGGCTAGAATATCAGGTATTTTCTCTCTAAATGTCAGTAAAGCTTTCTAAGTCTGCCCTTGAGATAAGAAAACTCAAATACTTAAAAGAACAGAAGATGACTATAAGGATGAAGAACAACTCACCACTCATTTAGGGGCCCCATTTCAAAGAATTTGTTCAGTCCTCTGACAATAAATAACCCTTCTGGGTAAGGAAAATAACACCTAGATATTTCTGCCACATGCAGAAAGTAGGAGGATTAACATTTACTTTCCAACCCTAGATACAACAGAGCTTCCCCTTATTAACCACTCTAATTCGTCTTTGATATTCTGACTCTGCTGTCCTAAGAAGCTTTTCTACCTGGGTAAAACAAAACATTTGCAAAGTTAGTTAACTCAGATGTGATGTTTTCCGCCATTCCTTTCTGATGCTGCTCCACAACATCAAGTGTTGGTTAGGTCTGTTCCATCCATAAATAAGGAAGAAACAAAATTAAGAACTGACAAAGGAAAGTTAGGCAACTAGAAACAAGGGCCTTAAAGAAAGTAACTGTGGAGGGGTTCTTTCCATTAGTTTCAATTGAAGTCTGATGGTCTTGGGTTCGAGTCCCACATCTACCACTTACTTACCTATGTTATCTCAGGGTCCTACCTATGAAACAAACAAAAAAAATAACCTACCTACCTGTGGAGTTATCACAGGTGAATAAAAATGCATGTTAAATCATTTAACAGTGCCTGGGTAGCAATAAGTCCTTAATATGTACTTAAGTCCTTAATATGTCCTTAACAATCTTTACTGCAAAGTTCCTGCTAAGAGGATAACTGCTGTCAGAAACAGAAAGGTAGACTACAGGGGAAAAAAATTCACAAAGCAAAGGTATCTTTCTTGACTTTCTTCTGAGTCATATATACTTGGAGACAAAAAGAAAATTCTTAGTAGAAAAGATGTCATTAAATTTGATATCCACTATTCCTATCATTAAGAATACAACTGTTTTTAGAGTGCTTTTGACGCCAAAGCTGTCTATGGAGTTGCTTTTGAGCCTGATATGCCATCCAACCCCGCCTCACCCAGTCACAACATCAAGGGGAAAGAAGACGCTGCCTCAAATAACCAGAGGTCTCTGTAGATGATGCTATGCTGCAATCAGTCAAGAAGTAGTTACATGCCCAGCATTAGACAAGAATGGGTTGTGGAAGAAAAGCATTCCTTCTACAAAGAAAGTTGCTGTAACTTTAGCAAAATTTTATCACTGACCCTGATGTGGTTAAAGCACTTAGCTTAAATTTAGTCCTACAAGATTTTCTTAAGAACCTACTATTTATTTGTTTACAAAATTGCAACACCTTCTATGTAAGATCCCCAGACACATGTACGAGACATAGAAACAAAAACAATGAACTCATAATAAACCAAGGAGCAAGAGTAGATTTTCAAGAAAACCAGGCTGGAGACAAAATGACAAAGGACTTATAAATGAAAATCAATACCTGAATTGTATCTGGGAAGCAAATGGGCAGCCAGAACAGACTACAGAACACAGCTGCAGTGACTTCAAGCTGTTGTTAATCTCATAGAGCTCACCTTTGGGGCAACTCCCTGAAAGCAAAGCAAGATTATCCAGCTTCTCTCACCAGATGCTTCTCTTTTTCCAAGCTCCATGGATTTAGGTTATATCTGAGCTCACTTTCACCCATGTTGCGAGCTAATTACAAAGAATCCAGAAATGTGGGAATGAACTGGGAATACTGTAGGCTGCTTTAACAAACCTTAGCACCATCTGCTGAAATATTAAGATGCTTGTTTAAAAAGTTGGCTGCCAGAGAAGGAGGTCACAGCACTGACAGCGGGGATATTCTCTTTAATAATTAATTTTTACTTCTGTTTCTAGTACATAAGCAGTGGGGCACTGAGCCAAAGGTGAACAGTCCAGACATAAAAGAAGACCATTTTTACTTACCTTCTTCTCCTGGTCCAGGTACCAGCAGGAAAGAACCTAGAGAACCCTGGTCATCAAAGGACAAGAGATATAGTCAAAAGATTGTGGCATGTTTGTGTACTTTAGTGAACAACAGTTATTTGGGAAAATACACAGGAATGTCATTACAATTCCTTTTTTTAATGATCTGGCAGACAGACAATTAAAGTGTACAGTATTTATGCAAGACATCATGTAAATATGGTTTTATCCAGGTATAATCATCCCTTGGATACTCATGGGATTTAAGGTTCTTTTTGCATGGTGGATGTTTCTAACAGAATAGTCAAAAGTAGCCCCAGATTTGTGGACAAAGATCAGGCCAACAGAGTTCCAAAGGGCTTAGGAAAGGAGAGTCTTATATGCTTTAATGCCACCGTTAAAAGGCTTCAACACAATCACACCAGTAGACAAGAAACAGATAATAGCCCTGGTCCTTCGTACTTTTTCAAGAAAGGGAAGAACATTCATCAGTCTCCAGGTGATGAGGACAGCAACAAAAATCAGTAAAAACAGCAGCCAACATCTCTTGAGCACACACCACATACTAGGCACTACACTACAGGCTCCATTTGTTATATACTAATTCCTCCAACACTCTGAGGCAGGTACTGTTCTCATTTTATAGGGGAAAGAAAATGATGCTTACAGAGTGTAATGACCTTACCCAAGAGTTCATCAGCCTGGAATGGGTAGAGCTGACACAGAAGCCAAGCAGTCTGACTGCATGTGCAACCACTGTGGTCTAGTGCCTACAGACACGGTGTCACATAGGCCAGCTTACGTAAGAAGTGTCATCATCAGGTATGAGTAGTGACCAGAAAGACAGACCTTACAAGAGCTCAACTACATGCTTCACAGAGACAATAAGAGGAAAACCAGGCCACACATGTTCAAGAATCTTCATTCTTATGGCCACCATTACTGGGACTCAGCTATGCTACCTATTTGCTTCTCTGCACTCTACCAACTAGCTTCCACTCTGTTACTGATCCAAGTCACTCACTGGTTAAACTACAAATAGGCTGTTCTTGAATCAGGTACCAATGGTCCATTTAGCAGAGGCCAGGTACAAAAGCCTGGGCCACAAGGGCCGCATGACTTCACCTGAGTTACTGGAGAAGCAAACAATTGTGAACGAAGCTGGGAGCACAGCAGGCCCCAGGCTGCTCACATAGTACAGAAAGCAACTCTACAACCCTACTTGGATCCTGACTCACATTTTTGGCATTTACAGAGATTATTTATACCCAAAAAGGCACACAGGATTACTTCTCAGTCTCAGCGGTCTCCATGTAGTGAATATAGAGATGAAAAAGTAGGTACATGAAGATCTCCTACTAGTAAGTGCAAAGAGTACAAACAAAAACAGACCGGTAACCTGTGAAGGGTTCTCCTCTCCCTTCTTCACTTTGTGTTTGTTTCAATGTCCTGTTTATCAGAATTAAAGGTGCACAGGTTCTGATTTCCACTTACCAGGAGGCTGGTCATTTTTCATCATTATGTAGAGGGGTGGCTCCGAGTTTAGCTCAACCATCTGTCGTCCCTCACAAGCCTGAGGGATTCACAGCAGGACCAGGAAAGTTTGCCAACCCTCTCGAGCAGGCTCTCAGGGCAGGGTCGACAAGTCACTTCCCAAGCCTGTGTTGACCAGACAGGAAGAACACATGACTAGATAAAGTCAGACATGTGGGCTTGATAGGTCATAACAAAAAGCAAAGTAACCCTGCAGGAGAAAAAAACCCATCCCTGTTACATTCACTTTCGAAGCTGCAAGTGCTTATACTGGACACTACCTTCAAACTCCAAAGGTCTCTCAAGCAGAGAGGCTTAAAAATGGTCTTAGGTAAAATAAGACTTTCTATGCACACAAAAATTAATGAGGTAAACATTAAGCTGCAACATAAGCCAAAAGATGAACAAACATCTATAGTAAGAGTAATCAATCCACTGGAAAGAATACTTCACTTTAAAGAGGCAGGGCATTTAAAAACTTTCTCCTCAGAAAACTAAGTTCAGAAGACATGGGTTATTAAATATTATTAGATTAGATTCCCAACTATTAACACATTTCAGTTTTACAAGCTTTTTTATGAGACATTACAATCCTAAACGATTTTGCTAACAACTTTTCCTGGCTCTTTTATTTATTAATTTTTAAAATTTTATCCAGCCTCTTATAAATACCCTTGTAACAAACTGTTAGGATAGGCATAGAAAAGCCTACCAGGTTTGGAGTCAACATGACTGTTTGATCAGAGGATCTGCCATTTACAAACCTTGTTCAATTCAGCCAGTCCTTCCGCCTGAGTTTTACTTTTTTTTTTTTTTTAAAGATTTTATTTATTCATTTTGAGAGCAAGAGCAAGCAAGCAAGTGATCAGGAAAAGGAACAGGGGGAGATGGAGAGAAAATCCCAAGCAGACTCCACACTGAGTGTGGAACCCGACAGAGGGCCCATGACCCTGAGGTCATGATCTGAACCAAAATCAAGAGTCAGATGCTTAACTGACTGAGCCACCCAGGTGCTCCTGGCTGAGTAAAAATCCTACCTGTCCAGCCAAATACCACCTGTAAATAAGCACATTAGCACCTGCCCTATTTCACAAGATTATGAATATTTTCAAAACTTTAAAACTTTGAGTTAGGCATGAGGCATTTTCATTTTTAATGGCCACATGGACTCAAATCTATTTTACCTAGCTTTCAACAAAATAAGCCACATGTGGAGAGTAGGTTTCAGACTCCATGTTCAAATCCAAATTTAAGTGTTGGCTCTGCAAATAAATCTTGGGCCTTTACTTAAAGGCCATGTTTCCTCAGCTGTAATAGTGGAACACACAAGTCAGTTTATGGAATTGTGAGGTGCTTCACACAGTGCTCAGCCAATAGTGGACACCTGATGAAGCCCTGGTGTTCTTTTAATCCCATGGTTCCTTCCAAATAAAACTTTTTAAATTACCTGATGGCTCTGTGATACCACAATTTCTTGTGATAAAGGAAGTACATATACACACGATGTCCACTTTTTCCTAGAACACATTTTCCAGAAAATAACCTTCCAACTCTTTGTTCCAAAAGCACAAAGAGTCAAAAACAAAAGAAACTGACAGGGAGCACGAATTTTACAATCCTGATACCTGTCATATAAGAAACTTCCACTCTTAGCAGTTACTTTATAGATTTATGAATGGGTTACTTTTAATTATTAGAGGAGTATGTTGAAAATTAAGAGCAAATGAACAAAATTCCACATACCCAAGCTTTACCTCCTGATTTAAAAAAGCCCAAGTTTCCTGAGTATCACATCCACAAGTAGTGAAGCAACTTCTTTTTCATTACAAATATCAAATACTTAATGCCAACCAAAGAAAATAAACAATGGTTTAAATATTATACAAAAAATCCTCTAGAAAAATTTACTTTAGGGGTGTGTGTGAATTTTCCAGTGCCAATGCTTTTTAAAAATTTCATGATACAAACAAGAACACATTTAACCTCCAAGAGCTTTCATTTTGAGATGAACACAAGTGTACCTATGAAAACTCAAGCAACATCTACCTCCCTCCAAATTTAGCAGTTGTACAAGGGTGGGGCTCACTACTTCCCAACCACACTGATCAACAGAGTAATTTATAACTGTAAAGGTACTTATGCTCTCAATGGGCAAACTCAGAAAAACACCTTGAGGCAAAGTAGTAAGCAGCCAACCCTCCATACACAAAAACTGCCTTAAATCAATTTAAAAAGGCAAGACTGGCTGGCCAAGTAGGCTGCTGAGTTCTGATCAGTGTTTGTGGTACTTGGCAAGGGTAGCGATGAGAAATTATGAGAGTTCTTAGAAGGAAGTGGAATCTTAGAAAAGCTGAGATACACAATTTTTCCTTTTTGATGAATAAGGAGGGCAATGCTTCTGGCCAACTCATTCAATGGCTTCCTGGAAATGGTTCAAATATTATTTCCCTGTTCTATTTATCCTTACATATGTATTTATCTATATATATGTATCTTCCCTTCTCATAGTGACCACAGAACACTTTCTCATCAACCTCAGTCCTTTGCAGGTAACTTTTCAGTAAGTGCAAAACTGTTGTGAACTCCACCTTCAGCCCTTGGTAAAAGTACCCAGAGAATTGGTTGTACAAGTTCTTAACTTCATTGAGTTCAGCCATCCAAATGATAGTGGGAATAACCCAGCAACAGAGGCCATCCAAACACTGCTGCCAGGTATGATGCAGAGATAGGACAACTCCCAATGCATGCATCCCAGACCTCCTGAAAAAATCTCTGGGCCCAGAAATCTGTGTTTTAACAAGCTCTCCAGGTCCATCTTAAGCATGTTCAAATCTGAGAAACACTGCCAGAGAGCAACACTTCTCAAATTCTAATATGCATAAATCTGGTCATTCTGCAAAAATGCAGATTACGGATCAGTAGGTTGGAGGGCAGAAACACAGTGAGTCTGAATTTCTAATAAGTTCGCAGGTGATATCAATGCTGCTGATCCATGGACCATACTTAGAATAGCAAAATCGTAGAGAACAGAATCCAACATTCTTATTCTGTGTACTGTAATAATTTTTTTTGTACTGTAATAATTTATCAGCCATCTAATCTCAGAACCAAAATTAGGTAATGTTGGAGGTTGGAAGGGTGGTAATGCTAAGTATTCAGACACAGCCCGAGATACTGTGCATTTTAGAAAAACTCATACCTTCCATTTTCATGCATTTCAATTTAGATAGTGAGTGCTACTGCAAAATGTATTTCCAAGTATCATTTCACCTGATACAGCTAGGTTTCTAAATTAGAGCCTGGTACCTGGAGGTCTGCAATTCCAATCACACAGCAAGTGCTCAACATTAGTCAAGCCAATCGCTTCTCTTTTACTCAAGTTCCTCACCTGCCAAATGAAGGCATTTTTCTAACTAATCCACAGGCTTATGTACTCCTTACATATACAATAGTATGCATGACCAATAGGAAACATTAAAAACAGAAATAGCCACAATGCTCTCTGTGTCTCTCTCATGAATAAAATCTAAAAAATAATAATTTTTTTAAAAATAGCCACAATGGCTACTGACATAATTTTCTAGACACAGAAAGCATAGGATAGCTGTGTATGTTACCACCAAAAAAACAAATGTTCTCTTGTCTCTGAAGACAGAAAAATTGGGCAGCCCGGGTGGCTCAGGGGTTTGGTGCTGTCTTCAGCCCAGGGCGTGATCCTGGAGACCCGGGATCGAGTCCCACGTCAGGCTCCCTGCATGGAGCCTGCTCTTCCCTCTGCCTGTGTCTCTGCCTCTCTATCTGTGTGTGTGTGTGTGTGTGTGTGTATTCTCATGAATAAATAAATAAAATCTTAAAAAAAAAAAGAAAAATAAAGACTTCAATCTGAACTAGATTTCTTGGAAGTGCAGGTACCACACATAGTAAGGAAATAGCCTGAGTTCCAGTCCCAAAATGTATTCCCCTGACCATACTCCAGTTACCAAATACATAATTTACCATTTACCTACCTGGAAAGGGAGAACTCTCCTTTCTATTTTCTTTAGCAATGATAAAAGAATCTAAAACACATTTTTCCCATCAGGGGATCCTTTGTCTCCTCAAGTCTTTAGTTTTCCTATCTGTAAAGGGAGGATAATATTATGCACCTTTCAGAATTACCATGAAAATTAGCAACACTCATACAAATGCCCAGACTCCTGACTGAGTCACAGTTGACACTCAACAGAAGAAAATCATTGTGACAACCCAGTTTTATATGAGGAGAGTCTGATATAAGTCAGAGAGCTATCTGTTCAAATACACCCTAGAACTCCAATGGTGTATTATGGATGGGATGTTTGTACCCTGCCCCTGATGCACCTGCAGAAATGTAATCCCCAGGGTGATGGTATTTGGAGGTGGAGCCTTCGGGTGGTAATTAGGTCATGAGTGTAGACTCTTATGAATAGGATTAGTGTCCTCATAACAAAGAGGCCAGAAGTGGCTTGCTCTCTTTTCATTACATAAGATCACAAAAAGTTGGCAGTCTGCAACCTGAAGGAAGACCCCCACCAGAACCTAACCATGTAGGAATCCTGATCTCAGATTTCCAGCCTCCACAACTATGAGAAATACATTTCTGTTGTTTATAAGCCAACCAGTCTATGGCATTGTGTTATAGCAGCCTGAACTAAAACACTCTACTTAACATCCTGATATTCTTGTACGACTCTCTTAGGACTTGGATTTAGTCAAGAAATGACATTAGTCAAGCTATAAACTCTAAGCAGGGAATATTATTCTATTACTTAGAGAAAATTCAAAGAGGCCAGGTTACTCTTCTGGCTGTTAACACCATAATATTTCCATTAAAAAGGGAAGAGCTGTGAAATCTCAGGTTTATAAATGTACACCAATATCAGGTCACCTGGGACCCCTGAAAAATAGGGCCAAAGACATTTCAACTTCTTGTAACGTTCCTGTTTCTCATCTTACTGATCACACACTATACAGATACAGGACCAGCTTACACAGTATCCAGGAGAAAAGACCTTAATTGTTCATATCCCTCACATTCACAGAAGACTTTTTTACCCAAGAAGAATAGAAATGGAATGTGTAGCAGAAGTCCCTGGATGTGCAGACTTGTACTTCCTCTTGGGGCTCTGTAACTCCTTTCCCATACTTTCTCTGGAATCATTTTACAATTTAAGTATTATTTCCAACCCTGACTCGACCTCAAAACAAGCAAGCAAACCTGAAATATTTAAGAAACACAGATATTATAAGCATTCATTTCCTGATAGAGAAAATACATTTAAGAATAAACGAGGCCTCATACCACCTCTAATTCTGAGGAGGCAGCAGCTCCTCAAACTTCATTCTTCCCTGTTATGTATTCTACAAGTATGCTGAACACTCACAATGTACAAGATGCTATGGTGGACACAGAGGAAAAAACACTTAGCTCAACCACAGAAACATCCTACCCTAGGGAATTCCTCAGTCTAGAAAGTGAGCTAAAACATGAACAAACATATCTATGTGTTATGGACTTCACACACGTACACACACACACACACACACACACACACAAAATAAACCCACCAAAAAACCCCAAATGGACTCTTTGCCAAAAGGAGATGTATTTGCTGTAGTAAACCCAAACCACTTCATTTTAGGATAAAATCAAGTGTTTCCAATATGGCTGCCCACTATTAGCCATTACTATACACAGCGTTGCTAAGCCTGTATCTCTGAAGTCAGACAGCAAGCTGCACTAACTATAGTCCTTGGACAAGTTTCTTTACTTCTTCAAATCTCATCTTATTCCTCTCATAAATAGAGATTATTACAAGTACCTCTCTCATGACTTTACAATTGAGATACTGCACAGAAAGTGTATAACATGGTGCTTGACCCAAATACACAAATGTAAGTTTTCCAGTTGAAAAATGAGGTAGGAACAGACTACCACAGGCTTCCTGGAACCTGAAAATAGGTAGAGTAGGAACACCTTGTATTCTTATACCCTCTACAGCCCACTAACCATTACAGCAAGATGTCTCTACCATGGCAGAGAAACCTCCCTGTACTATGAAGCCCATCCAGGATTGACCCCAAGTCCAGAGAACTAGAACCCAGGAGTGAGCCTCAATATTAATGCTCCAACATTAAAAGCTTCAAAAGTGAGTGTCAAGCTCACAAGTGAACTTGAGAACCACTGTGGAAGATAAAACACTTTATAAGTGCCACAATGTGTGAAACATGTTTCAGCCAAGATCTGATGTTTTACTTTGAGGCTGCCCAGTCTTTAAAATCTCAGGATCACTGTACTAAATTCCATCAAGAAGTCTTCCTAATGAGGTTTTCACAGATCCATCAACACAACATCATCCCCCTGGGGCATTCATTGTGTCAGAAAGGAGAGCATCACACGAAGGTGCCCTCCTCACTCCTCCATTCAGATACTCTGGCCAACCCATCTATCCATGTTTCCAAATCTTTATCTCACTTAACAGCATCTCTGTTGAGTCTTTAATTTATCTAAGATAAGGCTGCCACACTCACTACCTTCAAATGTATTCATAATCAAATCTGAATATAAAAAAAAACTTTGTTCAATAAACATACTTCATCCTAATCATTCTAGTGCCCTGTTAAATACTGGTTAGGTTTCCAAAAGGTTTAACAACATAAGAAATGGTCTCAAGAAATTTGAAGAAACAAGAAAGCTATCAATAATTCATATTACAATTATTTAATCTTATTCAGAAGGGAAGAGGGGACAATGTCTTGCACTTTGCTGCAATTTTTGTGTATTCAATTCAAATCATGATACTTTAGGACTATTGTATCATTCAAAAATAAACTCACCCCAAAAAGGATAAAAATTTTACAGGAAAATGTATTAAAATTCCTGGAGTAGAGGCATCTAATTGGCCTTGGTGGAGCATGCAACTTGATCTCAGGGTCATGAGTTCATGCCCCACAATGGATGTAGAGCTTACCTTTAAAAATAAATAATTAGGGGATCCCTGGGTGGCGGAGCAGTTTGGTGCCTGCCTTTGGCCCAGGGCGTGATCCTGGAGACCCAGGATTGAATCCCACGTCAGGCTCCCGGTGCATGGAGCCTGCTTCTCCCTCTGCCTGTGTCTCTGGCTCCGTCTCTCCTTCTATGTCTCAAGAATAAAAAAAAAAAAAAAAGGAATATCTTTTAAAATAAATAAATAATTAATTAATTAATTAACCCTAGATTAATTTTTTAATTTACCAATGTTTAATTTCTCATATAGTTTAAAATTTTTTAAACTATATGAGAAATTTTATTGGAGGAAAAATGTGATCAAAGAAAAATACTCCACTTAGCAACAGATCGAAGGTGGCTGATCAGATTGCCATCTGGTCAATCAATTTCCATTTGAAAGGCTGCTCTAAAAATATCTTCATATAAGTGTCAAAATCTCAAAAAATGTAATGACTCCTAATTAATTTATGTTAGCTAACAGGAAACAAACTTTCACTGTACATTTTAGATTCCCACTTAGATAACAATTACCGAAACCCTCCAATATTTCCCAATTTTTTTCCCAAGTAAAGATGAAAAAATATATCCTGATTCTATTCTGAGTAGCCACTATAAACTAGTCTTGGGCATTAAAACTATCTCAAGCAGCCTTTAAAATAAAGAGTTCATCAACCTGCTTCAACTCAGTATGCTGGCAGTAAAATACACAAAATACATATTTTCTTTTTTGTACAAAAGTAAATGGCTACAGTAAAATAAGTAGGTGGCTGGCTACCCACTAACTCTGAGACTATCTATTCTTCTGTAAAATGGGAACAATAAAGAATTCCCTGCCTCACAAGTTACTATGACATTCAAATGTCAAAATGTATATAAAAGTATATTGTGAATCATAAAAGCAGTAATATTATTAAGTATGTACACACGTATATCCTCAAGTATCAAAACTATATTCAAAGGCAAAGACACAATAAAAACGTGAAATCCACAATCCCTTTATATGAGCTGCTGTTTCTGGAAGTGTCAGGCATTAAACTGGAGCCAAAATTATCTACAAAGTCATTCTTTGCTAAAGATACAAATCTGAGGCACCAGACTATTCTGTGAATCTCTTTCTCACACTTGTACATGCAGATTATCCCCCCAAAGGCCCCAACAAATCAAGAGCAACAAACAAGGAGTAAAAAGCAAAGGACACATTACTGAGAAAACAGCATGATGCTTTGGGATGAACCCTATTCAGGTTTGCAGAGGGAGGACTAAGAGAGAAAGGAATGGGATAGGTTCACAGCCAACCCGGCTTCCACAAAGCAAGGTGGTTAAGTGACTCTGATCAGTACAGCATGCTGACGATCCCACTGTACATCTGATTTGGCTCAGGATCACCCAATTGAATTTACTAACACAGTAGACTCCAGAAGAATCATCCATTAAAAACATTCCAAATACAGACTCTAAATGTGCATAAGGCCTTTTGTGATCTCCGCTGGAGCTTATAGTATCTAACAGCTGCAACTGTGACTGTTCTAGCTAATTGCTCTCAGCAACAAAAATAAACAATCGCTCCAGGAAGAAGACTGTACCCGCCAAATATTAATGAATTTTTTAAGAGTCAGAAATCTCAAATCTTGGTTCTAAAAGCCCTGCTACTGGTGGAAAAAAAAAAAAAAAAGCCATCTCCAAGAACAAACAGGGTTGAGGCAGCCCAGACAAAAAGTCCTTATTTTGTATTTAATCCTCCCCAACACTTCTGCACCCCCCCTCAAAAAAAAGGAAAAAGGAAAAGTGCCTTGTGTCTGGAAGAATTTAAGCAATCTGAGATATTTTAACTCATGTATAACTTTTTAACATATGGGGGAAAAGAGTCGTACTGATTGGAGCTATTTTTAAAGTGCAGCTCTACCGTAAAAATAGACATTTACTCATAAGGATGCTTGAATAGAGAACAAGCCCAATCTACGTCTCATTGTTAAGAAAGGGGTGAAAAAAGGCTGCTGTGCTTTCTGGAGAGCCGTTTATGGTCCGCCTGTGATGTCACGGCAGGATCCAGGTGCACTCTAACAAGCATCTTTCAGCCTCCTCAATCCTTTGAAAAGTGCTCTTCTACCATCAGCTACTTCTCTGAGCACAAGCAATAAGGAGCTAGTATTTACTCAGACCCTTGCAGAGGGAAGATCACCGCAATCAGAGATGCATGGAAGGAGAAAGCGACATTACTCACCCACAATTAGGTGCTTCATCATCCTCTCCGCATCCAGCATTTCCTTTTGCTAAGGAAAGAAAGGACAGAAGCAGGTGACTTATCAGTACTCTGGGATATCTACTTGTCCTCTGTCCATAAGAAGTAACTTCATAGTTCTCTCCTACCCAGACCCCCAGCTGCTTAGTTGAAGCTCACAACTACATCCCTGCCATAGATAGTGGCAAGCAGGCATTCAGGCGTCTCCACAACCTGATGCTGGACCTCAATTATTCTTTAGCCTGAAGCAATGGAGTTGTAATGGGAAACCATGTAGAAACACAGAATTTTGTACCTCCCTGAGAAAACGTCAGCGGCAATCGATAAAATAAAAACCAGGCAACACTTCTCACGTACCATGTCTCAAACCAAAATCAGAATGCATTAGCTTATGTCTGCTAAAAAAATTTTCTCCATTCATATGGAACGAAAAAAAAAAGGGGGGGAAGCATCCTTATCAAAAGAAAACCAAAAACCAAATTTGAATGTTTAAAAATTTCATTAAAGAGATTAGACATATAATCATGACTTTAAAAGTACCAGAGAAAAACAGTATTCAATGATCTTTTTCAGAAGACTGAGTTAATTCTGATTTGTGCTTGTGCTTTTTGTACTTTATAATTTTTCCACAGGGACTGTGTTATTATTGATTGAAATTATTCACAGGGATTAAAATAGTATCAGGTGCTTCATAATAAAATACTAAAATAATACCAAGTGCTTCATAATAAAATACGTGTATTTGCCTATGTTCAACTTCTAGATGCCATATATATCTCCTGAGGATTTAAGAAATCTGATCCCATAAAAGGACGTAGTTTATAAAAGTTAGTTCCACGTGTGTTTTAGTAACACTCAGTGATAGTGAAGGGCAAAGAACCAAGAGTTAGGAGGGCTGGGTTCAAGTGCCAAGTCTCATATTAGTAAAAGAACCTTTGAGAACCTTAACGTCTCTGGGACGGACTCACACATCTGCTGAACAAGACCCCTGAAGTGTCTTCTGGCTCAAAAGCAGAGAAAAACTAGACATAAATTAAATGTGAAGCCCAGAGGCATAGCACAGCTACTGGTACAGAGCAGGTGCTCAATGTATATTTAATGAAAGAATCACCAAAAGAGAAGTTTTAAAAAATATCTAAAACAGAGCATCCCAACCTGTGTGCCACAATGTGCTGCCACGTCACAAAGGGGTAACAGGTGCATGAGGATACTGATCTGCTCAGGACTACAGACTATCATACAAAACTGTTTGTAAAGCACAACTTTTTTAAGTATACTACCATTACACACAAAAAAAACATCTTTATTTGGATATGTTTACGATCAACTTATAAAAAATTCTGAGCTTCCTTAAGAAAGACAGCATATGTGTCTTTATCACCTGATACTCAAGCCATTTAATCTTAAAACAGCATGAGTACCAATTTACTTGTATGTATGGGTATAAAACAAGCACTTCTCTAAGAGTAACTTCTGAAAACCAGAATACTTTCAACATATACTTGGGTACATATGGAGAACACACAACAGCCATTCTCAAAAGAGAAAATTATCTTAAAGAATATTTAAGTAATACAGTAGCAACTGCAATGTGTGGCTTGACATTTATAGCAACAGCTACTTATCCTTTTAGATGGTAACTTGGGAATTTTTTGGTGTAAAAACCTGTATTTCATGCAATTATTAAACCTGGCAACCTCACAAAACCTATTTTTTTTTGAAAAAGGAAAAGATCTGGAACATGTCTATAAACATATGGAGGGGGGTTACTTTCAATGAGGTGCTTATCGATACTTCCCAAGTGGCAGCTTTTCCCTCGGCATCCATCAAATAAAAGCCCTGCATCTTTTGGAAACCGATCACTATATTTATGGGTCATAACCTTCCCTTCTCCCATCTCACCTCAGTCACTTGACCTTTGTTGCATCTGCAGTACAATCCACAGAATAAAGCTACCTTGCCAAATGCACTTCATTCCAAAGGACGGGTCACTCATACAGGAGCTGCCAGTTTCTTCAAATCTGCAAGGAAGTCCATGGTAGGGCAGATGGCTTCTGAAACTGTCCAGGGAGGATTCTCGGAAGGAGTGCACAATGAAAATCAGAGTTAGAGATGGCATGTGGCTGCCTGCAATCTGTAGGTCAGAGGGGCCTTCAGAATAAATAAATAAGCTCCACCCCCACCAAGGGCCACTTAAATGATCTGCCTTTCTTTCTTGTGGTTCTTCACTGAAAGGGAAGGTGTGGCTATCAACTGAGTTCCAAAAAATAAAAAATAAAAAAAAACCATGACGGTAAAAAGCTGTCAAAACCTCATCTTGGAAATGCTTGAGGAACATTTGGATTTTACAACGTTCCCCTTATCCTCTATGAATGTGATTCTTGTGCAATATGGGTTAAGAAAAAAATAAACTACAGTCCAACATTAAGAGTCTAATGGGTACTATGGCCCTAGAAATAGTATAAACACTGTAGAAAGATCACTTTACCACCTAAAATCATTGAGTTTGAAAGGTATATATGCTGAGAAATATATTAGTCCAGTGCTCTGGGAAGATTACTGGGGAGATTTTGTAGGGGGGTTTGTTCTGGTTTCACGTACACTGAACCACATGCTCCAAATAAATGTCTCCCTTAAAAGGAGGCAGCAACTTCTCAGCAACTCCAAAACTTACATATAACCAACCTATCATAGCAGGTGTATTTAGTGTTACAAGAGAAATATGGGCAAAGGAACAAAGTTTTGATGATTCGATACTTTGTATTTCATTATGGACTCAGATTTCTGACTTATCTGAAATTTAAATAGTTCTAGACATAAAAATGTTTAATGAACTCATAAGTCTATATTGAATGACTCCATTGCCCAGGAAATACTACAAGTAGACAGAAGCTTACCCACATGTCTTTGATCAGTATTCTCTTCTTGAATTCCTCCCCCAATGTCTTTCAAATGCCACTTAATGCCCCAGCTCAATTGCTACCACTGTGTGGTTTCCCATTCCCACCCAACTTATCCTTCCATCACACACACACACACACACACACACACACACACACACACCCTTCCTCTTTTTTTTTTTTTTTTAATGTACTTTGTGCACAGCACTCTTGATCTTCTTTCTACTGTATAGTTACTTGTAGATGTGGACAAGTCTTCTGGAGCACAAGACAGACTTTATGAGAACAGAGAAGCATATGGCACCCAAACACTTCTGTCTGCCCCTCTGAGACACTGTATGCTGTGGGGATTCATGCTTGGTTGCCAGAAGGTTTTTGAAAACATAACATCCGTAAGTATTTCTGGGGGTTAGTATGAACTACTTCATCTTAACCTGCATCTTTAGTTACTTAAACTAAAAGTAATATTAAGATTGAATTTGAGACCCTAAGATTGTGACATATCTTAATTCAAAGTAGAATAATGCCAGTTGGCGTACTTTTAATATTCAGGGTATTTTACCATATTAGTGCTTTGTAAATTGTTGCCCCTATATTATACTCACAGAGGACAAAAACATTTAGGCAAATTCTTCCATCAACCCAACTACTCAGATAAACAGTGTATTACTGTATATAATTACTTTTATTTTGCTTCAGAAAGGATATGGACAACTTAATGCGTAAGATCACTTTGAGATTCACTAAATGATACTAATGTCAAATTAAAAATTACACAAATGAGGGACACCTGGATGGTTCAGTGGTGGAATATCTGCCTTTGGCTCACGTAGGGATCCTGACTTTCCCCGGAATTGAGTCCTGCATCGGGCTCCCTGCAGGGAGCCTGCATCTCCCTCTGCCTGTGTCTCTGCCTCTCTGTGACTCTCATGAATAAATAAATAAAATCTTTTTTAAAAATTTACACAAATGAGCTAATAATCAAATCTAAGACAGGAAAAGTGGAATCCATAAGGGGAAAGCAGGTTCAGTTTCACAAATTGTAACTGGGCTTATAAAAACCATAGCAAGTTAATTTGAAACCTGCTGTGGGCTCTCATAGCACTTACGATATTGCAGTCCTGGCCTTGTGGCTTATCTGTCCTCCCTTCTAGGTTACAGCTTCCAAGAAGGTAAGAGCCACATCTTGCTAATTTTTATAGACTGGGAGCACAACACAGAATACACAGATAACCAAAACCTATACTGAACAACCAAAATAACTTATTTCTATAAAACAGAATTCTGGAGAGGTTAATTTCAGTAACCCTACATCAACAGGCGGCCTGTATTAATGGTATAGATGTTTTAGCCCTTCCAACTTAAAGGAAATTGAGCCTCCTTCTGGGAATTTTCAGAGAAAGAATACAAAGAATAGTAGAGAAAAATGAACCATTCACTGCAACGACTAAAACTATAAATGCTCTTCAAACAATAATCATGATTTTAGCAATACTTCAATTTTCTTCTCTTTGAGGTTCCAATATGGTAACAGATACAAAGGCTCAAAACCAAGGCCACTTAAAAATATCTCCTTATAAAAAATGTATGCTTATTGTTCTGGAAATGTATTAAAATTTCAACACACTTATTGTTAAAACACATGCATTTTCTTATTTCCAGGTAACCCTCTGAGTAGGATATTATAAGCTATGTTTTTTATCTTCTTATAAAGTAATAAGGGTAGGACACTTAGTCTTTTTTTTTTTTTAATTTAAACAGAAAGGCTAAACTGCTAACACTTTTACTCAAATCAAACTAAAATAATGTAAAATGATGGTAAGATTAAAAAATTTACGTTGGCAACCCTAACACTGAATTGGAATACTCTAGATGATTTGCAAGTTAAGGGGAGATAGGATTCTAAGGAAAAATAAAAACATCTCTCAAGTATACCAATAGTCTCATCAACCTCCTTTCCTGAGAATTTTTCCACTATCTATTCAGATATAAAAGAATAGCTGACATGCAAACCAGTCAAAATATGGATAAGCATGCAAGAGGAGAGGAGAGAGGTGAGGAGAGGATGTTCCAATTTCACAAAATTAGAGTATTAGATTCATATAATAAAGAAGGGGGTATGGAGATTTGAGATTAATTGCATGTTAGAAGAAAAGGAATTGTCTTGTCACTCAGCTACACTCTTGACTGCTAAGTTGTGAATTCAGGACAATTGCTTTTAGAATGGCTTTTTACCACAAAAAAAAGAAAGAAGAAAGAAAAAAAGAAAAGAAAGAAAAGAAAAGAAAGGAAAGAAAATAAAGAAAAGAAAAGAAAAGAAAGAAAAACATACCTGACAGATACAATCAAATTTTAAAAAGCCATTTACATGGTACTTTGTTAAGGGGGGAAAAAAGGAAATGAAGTATTTCATTCTTCTATCAAATTTTCTTCAGTTTGCATAAAAGATCAGCAAGAAGCATTTTTCTTCCTCCACAGAAGTGGTAAGTGTGTGTAATGAGAACCAAACATGTATGTGCAACACAGGGTGGGTGTGGACACGTGCTACCCACATCAGCCTTAACCTAATGAAAATGGAGTTTCTGATTTCAGAGAAGAGTTTCTTGACAATCTGGCACTAAATCTCACAGACCAGCAGTTAATCCAATGGGTGAATTAAACTTTGCTGGCAGAAGCAGAGTAAGATCTCTTCCTTCCATGTGGCTTTTCTTTAGCTCAAGTGAATTGTGAGGACAATTCCCATTTGTTTAAAAAAAAAAAAAAAGAATTGATGATTATTAAATCAGCACAACAGAATGTCATCAGCATCCAATGACCCAAACTTTATAACTAGCAGATGAATGCACGTATTCCCATAAAAATTACTCATTCAGTAATATTTGAAAGCTATCAGATGTGTCATTCAAAAAAAAATTTTTTGCACATTCTACTTCAATTAATATGCAGTTGGAATTCTTACTGTAGATAACACTGCCTTCAACTGAAGCTCTGAGAGAACCTCTTAGCGCAAGAGGGTAAGTTCGTGAGCCTGAGCCCAGGAGCCCCCAAAATGCGTATAAAGACCTACTCACCACACTGTTCTTTCCCTTCAACTTTGTTTATTGATGTACTGAACATGAAAAAGTACAAAGAATCCAAACACAAAAGAAAACATGTACAGCCTCTTAAATACTCAACAGAATATATTTTCTATTCCAACAGATGTGAATTAAGTCATACTGTACAACTTCAAATAAATACCAGCCTTACATTTTATTAAGTGCTCTGATAAACACTGTAAAGTGAAGCACAATTTGCATGCCCTCTCATCAATGCCTTGGTTTGCTACAGTAGTATAGGAAAGAAGCATGTAGCTGCTGTTTTCCCATGAGGGAAACCTTATTTTTTTTTAAGTATATACATGTATTTTGTTTTTTAGTTTTTTTTTTTTTTAACGCAGAAGGTTAACTCTGACAATCTAAATGCACCTAAGGATATGAGAAAGTGCTAAGCCAATTGATTTCTGAATAGCATTGAGTGGGTCAGCATGGAAACTCGCTTATTCACTTTAGCACGCGCCTCACAGTATATGTACTGTACTATACTGAAAAATTTTATAACTACAGTTTTAAATAATAAAAAATAAAACTCAACGCAACCGCAAAGATAATGTACAACTATGTTATGCATAGCACATTGCCTGTTCTAAGGGGAAGCATGTGAGCATCTCAGTTTATACAAAAAGCAGGACGTAACTATATAGTTCTCAGTGCATCCTGATGAAGGCATTTTTGCCTTCAGCTTTTTTGAAAATTTATTATAAGCTAGATGCTAATCAGAAAATATTTTGTATTTTTTAAAATTTCTTTCATACATGGTAAAGACTTATTTTATTATTTCCCCAAATAGTGGTTTAAGCATCATACAAAGTTAAATTTCAGTAGCATACAGATATTTATGATTTTTGTATGAAAAATGTAAGGAAATTTGTTCAAAACCTATGGTTATACTCATTTTTTTTACCACAAACATATTTATAAACAAAAATGTAGCATCACCATAAACAGCTGAAGCTAGACTATCTACAGACAAAATTAGCAACAAATCTGATGCACTGTAAATTCAAGTCCTCAGGACAACAAAAGTGAGTAAGCAAGACCTCAAGTAACAATGTTAATGCCATTTACAAAGGAAAAAACTGATACAAAAACATTCAAAACCTGAACATCACTTGGCATGTAAGGGAAAAAAAAAATCAAATTAGCTGAAAGGTTCATAAACACAAGGTCTTATTTACATTACACAAAGCTCAGGTGTTAGCCTTGAACGTAACTTTCAAAATACCTTCAAATATATCCAACTCAGATCACTTTTGCCGATTTGCTGCAGTACAAATCATGTGCAACATCTTTTTTCCTTAAGACAAAACAATTCTTCAAACAATACTGCAAGTACATCACTAAACACCATGAGCTCTATCTGAAGGGATTTCTTTAGGAAGAACAGATTTTTTTTTCCCCCATCTCTTGGTAATTTAAATTTCTTGCCTGCTCTTATATATCTTTTGTAAATTTTTTTTTTGTTTCAAAATCACAAATCAATGTGAGCCACCTATCACATAATAACCAGGATGATCAGACGCTCCACTGGTGATTACAAAAACGAAACCAGCAGTGTTTCCCCCATTGATTCTACTCCTCTCATACAAAGATCTCAAAAGTAGTATTTTCTACATCATAAATCTTTCTAAATTTTCCAACCGCTGCAAATTTCCTGGTAAATTTTAAAAGCTCACTAGGTGTCATATGAAGAGATTTCTCAAAGTATTCAAGTCAAAATATTTGTTCCAGGACCAGTAAAAAGTTTCTCCAAATTTTCTTTTTTATAAAAATAGATGCTTTTTTTAAACCCACATCAAAGAGGCTCTTATCTCTTTGGCAAGGTACTGCTTTACGAAAAGTTCTCCAGTATTCTTACAATAAGCGTTTATAATGTAGCCCCCCCCTTCCCCAACCCAAATCATAATTACAAAATAAATACTGTTTTTAACTTCATAAATAAAAATGTAAACTTCAAAATACTTTTCTTAGACATAACAGCAATGCTTTAAATGTAAACCAAACACAAAGCTAATCAGAAAAAGAAATAAAAGGGGGAAAAAAAGACACAACCAACTGAAGAATTACAACACAAAGCCTCAATATTTACTCACAGGTTCAAGGCAGTTATGTAAAAAGAAAAGAAATGTCTTCCCTTAGCTGAAACACTTTAAAAGGTCCACCTTCTTCAAAGAAGGCAATAGAATGCAATGTGACAGGTAAAAACCCTGTACCTCTTGTCCATATTCAAACATAAAAGATATTTAAGAAGTTTTAATTCAAATACTAGCAATAAAAAATCTCACATATTTCTTAGGATGCTAAGTAGTCGTTTTATCCCCATCTCAACACTGACTTACAAAGACATTTACTAATGTATAAAGTTTCTCTTAACTTGCCTTTGTTGTATAGTTTTCATATATAAATGGACTGAGGACAAGAGCTCATTAGGCTTTGTGCGTTTTGTTTGTCTTAAAGGAGACCTGCAGTACTCTGTCTCCCAGACGGTATCCATTGAGGCTAGCTATCGCCATGGCGGCCTCATCATAGTTTGTCATAGTCACAAATCCAAAACCTTTGCATTTATTGGTGTTAAAGTCACGGATGACCTTCACGTTGGTGACAGCTCCAAAAGGCCCAAACATTTGCCACAGGATACTCTCATCTGCGTCAGGAGCCAGGTTGTACACAAAAATACACCACCCTGTTCCTGGGTGCCCAGGGATATTAATTCCAGCCAAACTGGTCATTCCATCAATGGTCATTGGAGAAAACCTACTAAACAAAATAGGAAACACACATGCACACACACACATATGCACACACACACAAACACACACAAATAGAAACAGAGGTTGGTTACAGTAATGGACTATTTCTTTTCCCCTCCCATCCCAAGAGTTTCAGTAACCCCCTCCCCTCCAACAGATACATACAACTATCTGATGTTTCAACCAAGATCTGTGTGTGGCTTGCAGTGACATGCTATATTGACAAGGTATTAATAAATTATGAAATGGACATTATATGCTATATTGAATAATATGACCCACTATAGCAAAGAAATATATTTAGAATATATTTACAAGTGGCTTTGTGAATTAATAAGCAGGATTAGGGGGAGGGTACCAACACATACATACACATGCTATAACGTCGCAATGCAATATAAAACAAATGGGGTTTTGTAAGACCAGGTGGCATCCAGTGGTATAAAAACACTTGAGTCAACCGTGCTTCAAAATGCAGCTTTTCATTAAGTTACACATGCAAAAGAAAACTGAACAAACTTATGAAGGGTGTCACTCCCCAAATCAAAGAAACTAATCAATTATGGGAAGGGATGAGTATCATGAACCTCTATCATTACCTCTTTACTCCATAAGCCATATTGAGCAGATTGTCCAACCTGCAAAACATACATTTAGCAAACTTCAGTTTTTAATTTTCCCCTTGATGTTCAAGAAAGCTGGATTTGTTACTGCCATCTTCCAAGGGGATATTTGTATGTTAATTCTATGTGAAATCTCAAAAGACCCATATGTGGGTCTTTTCATATTCCTGAGAGAATGAGTACCCATTGCCATTAAGACGTTCTTCTGATGGATAGTTTATGGTTACAGCGATCAGTGACATACAGGGGAAATTTAGGTGGTTGTTTGAGGAAAACACTCAGAGAGGAAATGTGGAGGCTAAGGAACAGTTTTTCTTTGGGTTCTCACCTATTGCTAGGTAAATTCTAGGTGCTCCACATGCACCTTCATGTACTTTATAGTACTGTGAAAGAAAGAAAAGAAAGAAAAAACAGAAAACAAAGAAAGAAAAAAGAAAAAAGAAAGAAAACCAGATTCAAATGGAGTCACCTGTGCTGAGCCCCATGTCAGCAAACGAAGACTTAGTTTCTAACCTAATAGGAGGTTCAAGAATTCAAACTTTAACCAATCTATAAGTACCTGGTCAGGCCTAGCAACGTATTCTGCCTATAAAGACCCCTAACTCTTCCCCCAAAGGAAGGTGACCTTGCCTGAAACAATCCACTCTTTGTTATAAATGGCCCTTTTCCTGCTCTCTTCTGCCCATAAAAGCCTTCTTTTTGTACAGCTTCTTGGAGCTCCATTCTATTTCTTAGGTGAAATGCTGCCTGATTCATGAATTGTAGAATAAAGCCAACTTGATGTTCAAAGTTATTCAGCTGAATTTTGCTTTTTAACCATTAAGTTTTATAATTCCACTGACTGCTGATAACTCCAAGGCACACAGATTAAGTGACTTGCCAAAGACCACAGGGCTCATAAAAGTGGTGACACCAATATTCCATAAATTACCCTTCAACCTCTCAATTCTGAAGGACTTTCATTTCTTACAAAATGATGTATTACAGTCATGGAAAGAACCTTACAGATAGTATCAACTCAATCTGCCATTTCTCCATGTGTTCAACTAAGGTCCAGAGAAAGACAAAAGACTCCTTGCTTCTGCAAGCAACAGGGCAAAGAGTTCAGAGCAACAGGGCAGAGTTCAGACCCTGAGACTGATACTTATTCTGACTATACTACAGGAAGTGTAGCTCTGTTCAAGGTGGAAGAAGCCAGGTAGAAACAAACCAACCAACTTGAGCTTCTCTTAAAATTTCTAAAACAAAGGGCTGGGGTGGGTAGGTACCCTTTAAAACTCTCCATCCTTTTCCCATTTCAAAAGTTAAGTTGATTTTATAATACTTGATTCTTCTTGCTTTGTCAGTGTCAAAAGAGATGATTCTGACGTTCCAAATTTCCATAATGTATACCAATTAATTACATGTGTTTAGAAGAAGTAAGTATCTTATTTCACTGTAGACAAAACCACCCTCAACTGCCACAATGTTCAACACTCTCCAAGTGAGACCCTGAGGCAGGGGGAACAATTTTTTTTTCTTTCAACACCTATGAAAGGTAAGTCTGAAAAATGTTTTAATGTTATTGTCTAACTTGTGGCCTCAAGTAAGGCTAGGGCACACAAGAGAAAGCAATTGCTTCTAGTTTTATAAAAGCCAAAAAACATCTCTTTCTGGTCTTTTAGAATTGGAAAAAAGAATCTTCACACATTCCTATTCCCAATCACCTCTGGGCATTCTGTGTTTTGTAAAAATGGAAAGAAATAACTGAGCTGATGTAATGCAAAGTGTAAAGAAACAAAACAAATCACAATGACAAAGGATCCTCATCTGTATGTGTCTTTCTTGTCCCAAAACCCTCTCAGGAGCAGGGACATGTTCATTCCCCATTATGCCACTAAGCATAAAGCACAGGCCTAGATCACTGCAGGTTCATAATAACTGTTGACAAAGCAATAAGGTTACAAATACTATCCTTAACTATTTAGTCCAGAATGAAAATTATCAGGAGGGCTGGTTGGGGAGCCTGTTCGCACATGCAAGGAGAAAGCACGTGGGTGGAAAAAGTACACAGGTAGAAGAGCTTTGTTTTCTGCAGAGGCATTAAGTCAAAGATGTCATGCCTTTCTACTCCAAAAGAAAGGCCACAAATCAGAAATCAAAATGCATACAACCTAATATCACCAACCTTACAGTAATCTGATACAGATAATATCCTACAATTACTGGAAGGATAAATAGAGAATGAATTTGGCATATGACACCTGTAGAAAAGAATGGCCAATTAAAGTCTCCTTCCAAAGTGCTGAAGGGCTCAGATGCAAGACACCTTATCAATTCATTCAAAATAGTTACACCATCTCTGCCCAGGTAGGGACTGTCACACTCTGCAACCATCAGCTTAGTATACCAACCAGAAGTCCAGAGATGGAATCTCCTAAGCAAGTTTTCAGTATTTTCAAGACAGGATGGAAACCAAAACTACCCCAGAAGTGAATTACATGTGTTAGGGAGAGACACTTCATTCACCATTCTACATCCAAAGATTCTCCAGGCAGGGGGCCTACGACTTTTATACTAAGATCTCTGAGGACCCACTCAGTGGGTCTCGTATTTGCCCCACCTATGAAATCCTACCATACACTGTGATCCTGACCACTGATTTCTTTACTCAGTACACATTTTCAGAAAAAAAATTCAGTCTTTTGGAACTTAAGCCACGTTATCTGTCTAAACTTCCCATCTGCCACCACCATCTCCTTCCTCTCTCCCACATCACCCCCATCCCATTATCAAGGAGAGCAAGGAGGAGCATGGGACCTAAGAAACAGGATGAGACAGTGCTAAAGACTCCAGCCTGCATGCAGTTGGGCCTAGCAGTTTTCCTTACTCTCTTGGTGCCACACATTCATGTTTCTCATGGGAGCTAGAAAAAAGCAGTGGGTGCTCCATGTGGACACTATGTACCTCAAATCTTGTAGCTGTTGGAAAACTATAAACTAAGCATCTTATCTTGTAATTGCCTAGTTTACAATATGCTCAGACATAGGACCACTATTACTCTCCAGAATTAAACATTTTTGCTGGGTGTGTCCAGAGCTCAAGGACAGTCATCTTTTTATATGTGGTCATTTAAAAATAGAAAGCCAGTATTTAATGGAGACCAAGTTAGCAGTCTCCAGAATGATCCAGGGAGGTGTGAATGATCATGTACTACAGTATGGCAAGAAAATATTAAAGAGTCCATTAAAAAGATACTTTTAACTTTAAAAATATTCTTTATTCAAATTTAATGGATGCACTGCCCCCTGTATTCTCACTCAGTATCACTTATTCTCCTGAGGAAGACTGGGAAGTCCTCAAAGGGACAGTGACACTCTTCCCCCTGTTTTGTAGCTTGGATATAATCCACTTTACAAATGACACATTAAGTGGATTTAGAGGATTAGAAAGGGAAACCTAGCTATAATTAAAATAACCCTCAAAGAAGAGATAGCTTCATAAAGATTTTTATAAAAATCATCATCATCACAGTCAGGATGACACCAGTAAGAGAAGCCCAAATAAACAAAAATGGGGAAAGCTAATTATTTCTCCTCTCCCTAGTAAAGTACACTATGAGGTTAGATACAAAATAATCCAACAGGAAGTACAAAATTATCAAGGTAATTTTATGAATCTTGCTTTAAAGATATAGGATTTATTAAGATACAGGATAAATGAAATGTAAAGCTAGTCAACATGATAATAAAAGGCATTTAATATATTTCTTTCATCTTTACCTGTATTTTCTATGTTTGATTAGCATTTATGAGTTAATGAATAGCACAAGCCCATGTTCACATAATTTATGAAAAAATATATACTGAAGATACATGTACAAACATTTTTCTGTCAACAGGAATACAACTCAGACTAGGCAATATTTTGAACAGAACCATGTATTAGAGCATTCCCATTCCAAAGTTAGAGGTCTACAAAAAGATAACACCTTAGTTTCCAAGAAATTTAGCTGACAGACTGTAGGGAGGCGAACATGCAAGTAGAAGGGGAAATGTGAAGTCAATTAAAGTAATATAAAAATATAAAGAGAGATCACTAATAATACGTAAGAAAGTGAAACTCTGAACTCTACAAATAATGGTTCTCAAAACTTCTCCAAAGTACTGGCCAAGATGTGCTCTGAAGTTAAACCACAAGATCATCAACTTATCCCTTATTCCATTAGATGGTGTCATCTATTCTCTAAGAGAAAAAAAAAAAATTATTCAAGAGGACTGACACCAGCTTCTTCCAAAAGGAAATTATCATGGTGCAACCAGCAAATGCCTTCAACACAATGTAAGAATGGATTTAAAAGGCTCCTTTAAAAATGCATAAAAGCTTATAGAAGCAAGCACACAGGCAACATCAGACTAGATCACACTCAATAAAATTAAAGCTGCTCCGTAAGAAAAGAGATGAAAAATTTGGCTAAAAGCTTAATTCTGACACCATGTCCCAAAAATGTACTTAAAGGGCTTGAATTATACTATCCATCCAAATAAGGATGGTTTTATTTTGAAAACTGTAGTCAATTAAGTGAGCATATTAGATCAGCAGTGCTCATGTTAAAATAATTATATGCACGGATTGAGAGTCATAAATTTCATGAGCCTACTTTTAAACTTTACCCTTAATGCATGGGTTCTACTTTTTTTTTTAACCTTAAAAGATCTAGTGCATTTCATGAATATTAAAAATATCCTTGGCTATTATTATATTTATAACTTGTAATCTCTAATCTCTTTCAACTCTCAAGGTACTATGACAACATAAAAAACACAGTGAGAAATGTTCTAAGTGTCTGCTGGAAAGTGACAAATTGAAGGCTAAGAGCATTTGGACACAGATGTTAGGGACAAAATATTTCTGTAATGATCTAGACTTGAATGAGAGAAGAGCAAAATACCAACAAAACAAGCAAGTCCTTAATTCAACAGTCTTTATGAAGAGAAAGGAGATTCAACCTTTCAAAAGAAGGAAGGAGGGAAAAAATGAAGGTAAATGACAATCAAGTTTCTAAAATATTAAAGAAAAGGAACCAAACATATATCAGGTTATACCTGAACTCTGGGAATAAAGGCTCCCAATTTCTTCTAACACTCAGTCTAGACCAAGCACTTTCACTGGGCTCAAAAACTAGTTCATTACTTATTATCTACACAGAGATTATGGAAGGAAAGAACAGAGGGCAGTCGATACAAGAGTTAGGAATCTGAAAGAACAATAAAAATCTTCCCCATTTTCTGAAACCAAGTTTCCCTTACAACAGACAATTCTTATTCCCCTGTTTTCAGAATTTCTTTTTCTAAGAGTCAAGGAAAGAAGACTTTCAAGTTAATAGCATATGGAACAAAAAGATAAAAGCAAAGGATGGGCAGAAAGGTATTTAGAAATGATATTAAATTTGAGCATCAGAACATTCTGGAAAGCTTTCCAAACCACAAGTCTGAAGCATGGAGAATGTACGGAGTGGGCTGGGTGGGGCTGTGTGCAAACACAGCAGTTTCCAGTTTTGTCTTTGAGTCTCCTGAGTGCCTCACCATTGCAATGATCAGGTATTCTCCTGCAGATCCTGTCACCTTAGACCTGTGGTCCCGTATCTCGCTCATCATTCAGGCCAGACTCTCAGAACAAAGTTTAACTTAATGACTACCATAAAATGAAACCAGAGTTTACACCAGAAAACACTAGAATTAATGAACAATTTAAAATGAGCACAGCTTTCAACATGAAAAATTTTTATTTTCACAGGGTTGAAATCAACCAATGTCTCAAAGAACCTTCTTCCATGTAAACACAAAAGTCTTTTCTAGATTCCAAGAGCTCTAAAGTTAACTGGATAGGCTGTCCAGGAAACAACTCTAAAATTCCCTCAAGTTTGTGCAAAATTTGCAGAAAATATTATTCACTTTAAGATATCACACAGGAAACCAATAATAGGCAGAGCCTAAAATAAACAGTTTTATGAGATTTCTTTCTCCACAAGCTGCTCCAATCCATCTCTCCCTGCAGTCATGGCTACCATCTACCGTGGTGAAAGGCAGCAGTGTTACCTGACAATGCTTTAAAAAAAAAAAAAAAAAAAAAAAGGCAAAGTTTAAAGCAGAGCGTGAACACAGGCTCAATCAACTGGGTAACCCAGTTATCCAGTTTCAAATGGATCCTTTTGACAGTATCACCTCTTCTCCCAAGGCAAAAGCTATCCTAAGTAGGAACAGAACACAGTGTTTATGGCGAATTTCTTTCTCACACCTCAGGTGACACAATTTTTTTTTTTTTTTAAAGCAGGTATCTGACCGATTTAGCACTCTAAATATCCCAATGAAAAAAATGCATGTGATTTAAGCTCAAAAACATAACTGCTCATTAAGCTACATTTCTGATCCTATTTTTGGTAATTAACTATTCTACCCCTGCAAGGAAAGAAAGAAAACTGATATGCACTTGGGATTAAAAAAAAAAAAATAGCATGGGGTTAGATGGATGGAATTATGGCTGCAGTATACCATATGGCCAAAAAGGATATTAAAAAATGTTCTGGAAAAACAACCTTGGTAGCTTTGCTTATGAAACTGAAGTTCTTTGTGCCGTGTTTAAGGTCTTAAAGTCACTGTTCTCACATGAAGATTAGAGAGGTTTTTAAAACAACAGTTGATTTGATTGTTACCCCACGTCTAAAATAAAACTTGAAAAATTGAAATATTTATGCTGTCTACAAGATAGAATGTCTTCTTTGGACTAAAGATGCATAGTCATTCTATGGACTATACAGGGGTCTGAACACTACCACCCACAGGCCAAATCCACACTGCCATCTGTTTCTGTATAGCCTAGGATTGAAGGATGGCTTTTACATTTTTAAGAGTTGTTTAAAAAAAAAAGATATATAAGCAACAGAGACCATGACCCCCGAAGCCTAAAAGATTTACTATCTGGCCTTTTATAGAGGAGGTTGGCCAGTGAACCCTTAAACAACAAGATATAAAAATTTTAAAAGGGGAGAGGAATCCATTTGTAGAAACTTAATGTTTTCACATAGGTTACATATTCTTGGTGGTGTACATATTATAAAACAAAGTAACTAAAAGTGCTTGACCTAAAAGCTGAAATACAAGAAGAAAATCTTACCAAGAAAAAAACTAGAAAGGGGAAATGAGAAGCACTGGAAACAGAAAGAACCCAGCAATCTGTCGGTCAGGGTTTTTCAACCTTGCAGAACTATTGTTTGAAGCTAGATGATTTGCTGCTGTTGGGGACTATACTGTACACCGTAGGATGTTTAGAAGCATTCTTGACCTCTAACCACCAGATGCCAGTAGCAAACCCCACCCAAGTTTGCCCACATAAATGTCTCCAGATGCTGCCAAATGTCCCAAGGAGCAAAATTACTCCCCAGTTGAGAACAACTGCTATAGCTTATTGTCCTTTTTTGTTACCACCTTCCATATTAGCAAAAGACACTAGGTTTTCTTTGTGGCCATAAGAAAAAGAAAACAACAGTAAGAGCAAACCAGAATCCTGTCAATAAAAGTACTGCATAGTGAACCTCAGATTCTTAGTAGCTGGGTGCAAGAACCAGACCAGACTTACCTAAAACGCTGTGCCTGCTGAGCTAGTGGTCCTGGATACCTTCTGTTTGGAGACTGGTACAGCTGGGAAAGGATGGCCTGATTGGTTTTTTGGCTTGGATTATTAGCAAACTTTACAGTGATTGGCTCTGTGGCACCAGGAGGTTTCTGGCCATTTAGGCCTTTGATAGCTTCTTCTGCCTCAATCCGCTTGTCAAATCGAATAAACCCTACACCCCTTGATATGCCTATTGGTAGATGTGGGTAAGGATTTGGGAAAGAGGGAGTGGAAGGAGAGGGAGGGAGAGAAGAAAAGGATAAATTAATTTTTCCTTCTCAAAAACATGTTTTCACCCACATATAACATCTGCCACAAATCAGAGGAGGAAAGTCTTACCTTACCTTAGTAGCAATTCAGTCTAGATCACAATTTTATATATTTTTCAATGCATAAAGTCATCTATACAATCTGAATATCCATTACTACATGCCTACCAACAAGCCAAGACAAACAGAAAGCACTCAGGATGTCCACATTCTCCATACCTGCCATCTTCATGCTCTCTCATATACAACCTTGCCTTTAATAATGTCAACAACAGCATGCCTGAGTTCTAGTTCTCAAATTATGCTATCAGATAAGCAGCTCACAAATGAAGGGCACAGCAGCTTCCTTTCTTATAAGGAGAAGAGAACAAGGCATTTGGATAAAAAATGCTAAAAAGCTGTGCTAAAAATACATCACAGTGGTTGAAAGAGATTTCAGCTAAATTTTTAAATAATAAAGTTCTACTTAACAATATTACATAGGATACTGGCCCTCTAAGAAAAATGTCTGAAGAGGCTTCTCTGATTCCCTGAAACTCTCCCACTGCTTTTAACTAGCTATACTTTATGAGAGAAGCAATATTATAAGGCGAAAAGGGGATCAAAGAGGACCTATATTTTTAAAACAAAGAAAATAGAAATAAAGCCTCAAAGCTTTCTAGCTCTAGCAGTGTTACTCCTATGGTAATGCCATCTTCTGTCTCATGCTCTCCCCACTCTGAGACACAAAAAAGGAAAGCAGAGGGATGGCCAAATACCTGCCCAGCTAAAAACCCCATCCATTTTATTTCATTAGCTTAAATGGGCTGGTTGAGGTAGCCATGGCTGGCCATCCAGAGAAACAATTGTAGAGAAACACTTTCTTGGCAAGCAAATTGGTACTAGCCATACCAGCTTGGGACTAGTAGCTAGAGAAGTCTAGATGATTCAGAGTATGTCAATGAAGAACAGAATAAGAGGTTATTGAGAGAGAGAGGCTGAGAAAATGTACTTAGACCATCAGGACTTATAGGAACTTTAAAAAGGAATGAAGTTCTACTTGCTTTGTAATTAACACTGTGTAAGTTCAATAGCTTAGAATGTTATTTTAAGGTGGAGAGGCATTTCTTCCATATACATTTATCTCAGGCCTTTCCTATTTAAGTTGTATCAGTTGTACATTATTACCACCTGATGGCTGAATAACAAAATTGCAGGATTTTCCATTTCAGGTAAAGTGAATAATTTCACCCTGAAAATTTTAAGTATAAAGAAAAAATAATATGGTGAAATGATAGTAAATATATCCTTTTAGTTATCCACTAATATGAAGAATTAATAACCACTAGAACTTAACTATTCCACGGGGAAAGCATTTGATTAACAGACTGAGTCACTTAAACCTGAGGTACTCTAATCTGAGTATGCATAATAACCCAAAGCAGGGCACCTGGGTGGCTTAGTCAGTTAAGTGTCCAACTGTTAGTTTCGGCTTAGGTCATGTCTCATGAGATCAAGCACTCAGTGGGGAGTCTGCTTGAGATTCTTTCCCTATGCCCCTCCACTCACTTGTATGCTCATACTCTTGCATGCCTGCGTGAGTGCTCTCTCTTTCTCTCTCTCTGAAATAAATCAATCTTAAAAAAAAAAAAATGAATAACCCAATGGCTTGGTACAACACCCACCTTCAGAGTTAAAAAGATGGGCTTTCTATACTAGAGGTGAAATCTACTTCTCCATCCACCAAGTTCTCACTAAGAATGACGAATTAAGAGGCACCTGGGTGGCTAAGTCCATTAAGCAGTTAAGCATTTGCCTTCAGCTCAGACATGATCCCAGGGTCCTGAGATCGAGCCCCACATTAGGCTCCCTGCTAAGTGGGGAGTCTGCTTCTCCCTCTCCCTCTGCTACTCCTCCTACTTGTACTTACTCACTCTCTCTCTCAAATTTAAATGATGAATTAAAAAGCATGAATGATATGAACCCAAAAAATGGCATTTCTGTTGCTTTAAACAAATTTATCTGGATTGCTAAACCTGATTTCTTCTATTTAACTGATCATCAGTCTGTGATATAGCAGAGTGACAGAATGTACAAGGAAAATTATAAATGCAGCTATGACGAAAAGACCATATTTTTACATTCCTTCCATAGACTACATTTTCTTCATACAACAAAACCTATAGCCATTTGCCCAAGCATGTATATGAAGGTAGGTATCTCTCTACCCAGAACTCTAACAGTGATGCCTCTTATGCAGTGAAGCCAATTAACAGCACTGAGGAGAACACGGGCTGCTTCTGTTCAAACTGAGATCAACTAAACTGATTTTCACCTGAAAACTTAAAAACTTGGCCTGATTTTAATCTGTAGTTAATCTACTGCTTTAAAAAAAAAAAAAAAAAGATTAGAGCAGAAATAAATGATATTGAAACCCAAAAAACAAAAAACAAGAGAACAGATCAATGAAACCAGGAGCTGCTTCTTTGAAAAGATCAACAAAATTGATAAACCTCTAGCCAGATACACCAACACAAAAGAGAGGACTCAAAATCAGAAATGAAAGAGGAGAAAATAATGGTCACCCACAGAAATACCAAGGATTGTAAGACATTATCCACTGCTTCCTTTAGAAAGGAAATAGACACTGTAATATATGATACATCTCCTCTGGTGGTATCAGAGAGAGAGAAAAATGAAAAAAACAGGGAAATTGAGAGGAAAGGAAACACACAAAAAAATTAAAGCAAAACCTATGTTTTCCCCAGAACCCACAAAATCTTAATGTGACTGCTTGAGTACACGGCATTATGGTTGATTTTCCCCTCCTTATCATGTTTCTCTGTTTTCAGTATGTTTTTAAAAAGAATAGCATTGTTTTCATAACAGAAAATTACAATTTATTCTTAAAATCCATAATCAAACCTGTACTGCTAGCTTTTTAGCTTTTCTTTAAAAGCTTTGGTAGGAAAAAAAAAAAAAAAAAAAGCTTTGGCAGAAGAGCTCCCTTATAAACTTTTAATAAACCTATCTGTCTTCTGATTTTCGTTTGGTCAAAAGTTCTACCAGGAATTAAATAAAATTTTAACATTCAAATTTCAAACTCTTACACATGCCCATGTAACACAGCATGGACCTGGAAACCATCCTGAACAGCCAGTGCAGACACACCGTTATCCTCCCTTAGAGAACTAGGTACATACTGCTGTATTAAACTACATTTTTATACAAAAAACAAGACTATTTAGTAGGAGGAGCACTTTATGAAGAGGATTGGGGCTTTTATTCATGCAGCAGCTTGGAAATGAGGATTATATCATCTACAAATTTATTACATGCCATAAAACAGACTTCCAACCTGCCCCTTCGGGGTGGAAATGACTCAAGCTCGCTTACTCCACTCCACAATCTATTTTTATCCATGCATATTTATGAACAATTCCAGCAGAAAATTGCATTTTCTGGTCCACATATACCTTTGATGTGTTCTAGAGGCAAGACTGCTGTATGGAAAGGCAGAGTATTTCACAATCTGCCACTCAGAAATTGTAAAAGATTGTCTAAACCAGATGCCTACTTACCAGTGACCTGGTCAACAAGAATACGAGAAGTAATGATGCGTCCATATTGTGAAAAAAGCTGTTCCAACTCCTTCTGGGTCATTGTTTTCGGAAGTCCACTGACGTACAAATTTGCATCTCTGATAGAAGCTGAACTTGGGCGAGCATAGGAAACCTAGGAAAGGAAAATGAAATTAAGCATATACACATCCTCTGTTACCTGCCTTCAGAAACTCAAAGACTATCTAAAGTTAGTTAGCACCTTTTCCATACAGAGCACATAACAAACAACGAAGTTAAAGCAAGTCTGGCGTTAACAGTTTTACTCATTTCTGGAGAAATGCTCAACAAATGAGAAATGTCACACCCCCAGAGAGGGAAAAGAGAGAATATTTAGCCCTAGGTTTGCAGGTTTTCAAAACAAACTACATAACACAGTAATACTCGTGGTAATAGTTTGTCCTCAATGGGGCCAACCCCCTAAACTAGAAATGTAGGCTTAAAGACTCTAAATAGTTAAGCTTAATAGTTAAGCTTAAAGACTCTAAATCCAACCAACATATTTTTGTGACCTGTTTTTGAGCCTCTCCCATCTCTGTAGGTGGTGGTACAAAGTTTCCAAAAAGTCACACTATTTAATCAGTAAGTACACCTTTTTGATTCATTGCCAAAATAACTTTCTATCATCCCAAAACTCTCAGAAATTTAAAATATGTGAATGAGCTATATCCCTTGTTACTCATGTTCTTTTAGTACACAAGTCTCTGTAACATTGATTTTTCCAAAAGATCTTAGGTCCCTTTATTGGTTCTACCTACCATTTTATGTATCCTTTCAAAATGCTTCCTCTCTTTAAGATATAATGTCCAAAATTCTAGAAGGATGGAAGACAAAGTAAGTCTGCCTGTATTTATTTGTAATCAACATTCTTCATGTAACCTCCATGCCTTAAGGAATTACATCTCTTTCTTATCACTGATATCCTCAATACCTTGGCATGTGATAGATGCCTGTATATTTGCTGAGTAAAACCCATTTAATACCCCACTGATCCTGTGGTCCACAGCAACCGCTAGACCAAGGATTTAAGGGACAGTTCATGCAGTCATTGAGAGCATGCCCAAATTATAATCTACAGCTCTTTGCCTACAACTATCTCTGCCAATTTTTAGATAACTCTAAATCTCATGTGCTATTCCTAACCACATTCCCTCTCGTTTAATTCTGAGCTTTTCTGGGCTAAGTCCAAGAACTTCACAATATTACCCACCCCCCACCTTTCAGATCATTCATAAAAATGGCAATGGGTCTAACTTAGATCAATTTGTTCAGGGATCATAACACGGTAACTTCTGCTTGCTACTTTTATCTATTAGTATCCATCTTTAATCTAGTCCACTGTTCACTGCAACAACAACAAAAACATCTTTTCCATTTAAACAAGCTTTTGGTATTTTCAAATATTTTCTCCATGGTTTACATTATGTCCACAGTGTTATCACCTTTTTATTTTTGGCTTTTCAGAAAAAGTTAGTCAGGTTTTATACTACTTTAAGAAAGTCTTGTTATCTTTCATCCCCGCCCCACTCGTGTTAACATTTAATACTCTTAACCTTTATTCAACAAATTTGCTCATTAACAAGTGAAAATATACCTATTTGTCCAAAGACTATATCTGAGTCACGTGAGGATTGTCCTGTCTTAGAGACACAAGGAATTTGGAAGAGTGGTGGAGAGCAGATACTTTATTTACATGTGCTTTCTGTCTATGCCTAAACACTTAAGAAGAATGAAAGTTGGGAAACTTCAATGTAAGTGAAAAATAAGAAATGAAAGAAAATTTCTAGTGATCATCAAAATAATTCAAGTGAAATCTAGTCTTAGGACTGCTATAAACTGAAAACACAAAGCAAATGAATTACATACATACTCAGTGGTATAGAAAAATGAATACCCAATTTCTTTCCTAAAGCACAATTCTCAATTATCAGGGTAAGCTAAAAATCTCACCACTTCAATTCTTGCTTTCAGCGGCAGGGAACTCTTAGCAAGTTAGCAGTTAGTCTGCCCTGGATCACGTGATTAAAGTGCTCCCCTTACGAAGAGCCACCTCCCACAGGCAACAGAGTAAGCATCTGTACATTCTCAAAGTCGCAAGGCTCCCTTCTCAGGGAGGATGAAGCAAGCCATGGAGCAGGTGGCCACTCCATGAGTTTAAGCAAGGCATGAGATAGTGTAATATGGTTATAGGTGACAGCTCTCTAACCAGAGTGCCTGGACTCAAAACTATATTCAATTCATTGAAGGCTCTGTGAACTTGCATAAATTATTTAAGTCTATTACCACATAACTGTACATTCTTTGTATGGTTACTAGGATTAATAAAATAATTTCTAATCTACACAAAACTTTTAGCATAGAACCTAAAAACCTAGCTGACTATAAATACTATTTACTGCTACATGCATCTGAGAATATAGGTAAAGACACAGACCATTAAAGCTGAGAGTAACCTGAGTCCATTACAGTGTTCCAGAATAATTTACTCATGCAGTGACATTTACTGCTCTGTGCATTTCAGAGGAGTGTGGGTGGAGTGTTTTAAAAGTTATCCTAAAATATATTTAGGAAAACCGATTTATATTTAGTGCTTATATAAAAGCTTTGAAAACATACTTGGGTCAGTTATGTTATCTGTTTTTTTTTTCTTCAATGTCTAGTCTTAGGTTTACATTGGTCCTTTAACTCTCAGCCTGTACTGACAATATTTTATTTTCTATATTCTTGATGCTCTAGCATTGGGAGCCATTTATCCTGGAGAGACTGCCCCTCCCAAGGATAGCTATTTCTTGGATAGTAAATGACTCCCCTGTGAACATGTCTTTGATATATATAAATAACCAACCCAGAGCCCACAGCCATAACTCCTTTATCAAATTCTCACACACCAAGCCTATTTTCCCTTTCCTAATCCTAGGGCCAGATGCCTGACAACTAGGAATCCCAATCCCAAATCAAGCTAGAGTCCTCCAAAATTATTCAAATTAGCCAATGCTAAACTTAATCAGCACACCTACCCTGCCTCACCCTTTCCTTCCCACTAGCAACTCCAACAAAAGCTCTGAACCATGCTCCACCTCCTCTCTGCCTCTTGACTATCCCTGATGCTTCCCCATGTGGCCCTACAAGTCATGTTGCACCCTATTTCCAAAGATCTGTAATTATAAACTTCTACTTTCATAATGATAATTTCCGTATCTATTTGTCCTACCATACCTTATTAAAACAAACTCTAGGTATATTTTTAGAACGCAGCTACATTAAAAGAGCTCCAAGAACCAATAATAAGCCTCCTCAAGACTTATTTTTCAGTAATTTTGTAAAAGAACTGGTTCCCATCACTACAGGCAGGATAGAGGTGACCACACTGCATATAAACTCATGATAGTAACAAATAATATTTCCATTTAATTTACACTTAGGGACTTATAAGACTACACCATGTGCAAAGCATTTTTAAGCAGTGTTTTGTTTGTGGTAGGTAAGGCACACATTAACATATTACAGCTGGGCACATAGGTAAATAACATGCCTATGTTAAATACCACTAGATTCAAACTGATCCTTCTGACCCCATATCCTTGTATCTTTGTCCAGTTTTCTTTCTGCAATTTACCACACTATAGTAAATTTTGTTCTGAAAGTGTGGAAAAATTAAATGGATCTTGGCTATTTCTTACACATACAGTCAAACTGAGCTAAGGCAGCAGAAAGGAGACTGACACTAGAAATAATTGTTAAGTCAAAGTTATTTTATTTCATTTTCCATTAATATTTTCTAAAAAGTAACTTCTCCCAAGAATGAGTGGTCACTAATTGAGATTCACTGCAGAAACTGCACATAATTAGCATTTTTAAATTAGCTTTATTACTTTCTAATTCTTAAAATGAATTAAATGAGCAATATTATCTCCTCACTACCCGTCATCCACTTCCAAGAAATAAAAATGTAAGGAAGGGCAACCATCCCTCTCCCAGACCAAGGGGCCATGTGTCACATCCATACCTTTGTTTCCTCAGGATTAACAAGCCCTTCCTCTGCTCTATCAAGGACACCACTGTCAATAACATCCTCCCTTCCAAGACAGGCAAAATATTTCTTCTTCTTCTATCTCAAAGGATTATAAACAGAATGTGTACTTAGATCAAAGTAGGAAGAAGACTCCTGCAGTGGAAGACAGATTTGTACTCTGGAGATTCCAACCAGTTTCCAGACAAAATTTTATATCTAGCAATTATCAGCAAATTTCTCCATTCGTATTTTTCTGTGGATGTGGAATTTCTACTGGTGCCTTGAATCACTCACTTAGAAAACTATTCTTGGGCTAACTTAAACTTCAAAGTGTTATGTCTATTTTTATGGTTCTTCAAGGTTAAAACCTCTTGAAGAAGATGCAAGAGATGGCTTTCTTTTATGGCAAACTATGTATTAGAAATACTTCAATACAATGAACCTTCAGCGTATATCCCAGTGGGGTCAAAATAGCTTCTTCCTTCACCAACTGCAAGCTATTCTCCAATCTACTTTCACTAGATTAATAGAATGGGTTTGGATTTTAAATTTTCACCGCCATTTAAACAGGTGAATATTTAATGCCTGAGGAGCAAGGTTATGAAATGTCAAAACTACTAAGTGAAGGATCTAATTTAAGAGGCAGCCAGAGAGTCTGCAATTTAAATATTTAAAGATGATACAGGGAGTACAACACTGAACACCAATCTACTCCAAAGATAGCAATTTAAAACTCAGGTTTTTTCTAGAATTTCTCACAATCCTACAAGTGATATAATAAACAAAGACAAGCAATATTGAGATTACTTGAGGGGAAGGAAGGGAAGCAGTTAGAAGTATAGACACATAAATGCTCTAGCCAATGGCTTCTCAAATTGTTTTCAAAACGAGATCATGCTGGACAAAACAGATAAAAATCGGTTTATCAAAGTAATTAGGTCTTGAAAATGGAATAGTTTGAAACACAATATATTCTTTGTAATTAAAAACGCATTTCTTCATCAGCAACTAAAACTAATTCTACATTAAACATTCAAGGACAAGTAACATATAGACTAAGAATGGGCTATCAAAACACACATTAATCAAAATACACAGAACTAAAGGAATGAAAATATCTTATGGATAAGAATTAGAACTTTATTACATGTACATAGTAAAGTTTAAAATCCCAATATATTACTTTCGGTAGAAGTCCACTGAAATGCTTTTGTCCAGGAATACAACTGCTCTCATTTCTCTCTGATTCATCAACGAAAGATCAGTGACAGTGGACATTAATACCAACAGATTAAAGAGATAAAGTCTATACATGAACAAAGCAATTCCTTCTTTATTAAACTAAGAACATTTGAAAAACCTCCCACTGGCAAGATCACCATTGAACAACTTCTATCACTTGTCAATTACTGACCCAGGTCTATAAACATTAAACCTGAAAATTAGGTACTTGCCACTTCAGACTTTTTTGAAAAGCTCCATTCAATCTCTTCAACTGAAAGGAGTGGACAAGGTCATGCTTGTGCCTATTTAAACTGAGAATTAATTGCTGTTCCTATCAATAAATGGAGTTTTGATGGGACTATCTGAAAAATGACAATCTCACTAAATAAAAGTTGCTCTGGCTCCAGTAGGCAGTAGCAAAGGTCTTGTGGCAGCATTAAGGCTTGACAGACAGGTGGGTAGACTGGACCCTCCAAAAGAGCTCAGAAGTAAAGTACACAGATGGATGCCATCTCCAACCACAATTCAGGCCACAGACCTCAAAATTCACCTAAAGGGAACTGTACTTTTATCTGCCTCTAAATGCAAAACCCCACCAGAAACAAGTCTCAAACACACATCAAGGCATATACATATCACAGCCTAAGATTACGTTTTTTTAAGGGCATATTTCACAAATCGTTGCAAAGGAGTAACCCTGAGAGAACAAAGCATACAAAAATAAGTCCGTAAGAAATTAAAGATTAGCTCTAGCAAAGGTGTTAGAGCTAAAAGCAATAATCACCCCTAACAGGAAGGCTTAAAAAGGGTATTATAGATTAGGGGAGTTACCTTTAATAAGTATTCCAAGACAAAGAATTCAGAAAACCACATCAGTGGAAAATACATGGGAGACCTCAAATTTTACTGAGACTCAATTTGTTGAATGCTTTAAGTCTCATAAAGATTGTTTTAATTCAAGAAACACCACAAAACACAATTGTGCTCTTCTCTGCTTCAAATCCCTCAGGGGCTCCCTAATGCTTTAAGATTAATTTCAAATTTCTTAGTTCTTTATGTTCCGGGCACGGACTCCCTTCTCTATATAAACACACACAACCTTCAGTAGTTTTCCAAACCTTCCTCTCTGACTTCCCTGTGTTAGTATAACCTACTCCTCCCACTCAACTAAATGTGAGTCACTTCAGATTCAATAAGGGCATTGCCGAGTGCCTAACGTCTACTCTCACCGCCTTCTCCCATCGTAGTTTCCTTGCTGGGACCCACACTGCATCACACATCTTGTTCTCGTCCATACGGAGGAAACCAAGATCAATTTGTCTCTTATTCTGTCTCGTAATTGCCTGATGTCCTTGAAATAAGTAACCTACCTAGTCTTTACCCTACACTGCACACCCTGGTACCTGCCACACATTTACTGTAATGAAAAGGATTTACAATCACACAACTAGGTGGGGAAACTTAGTTTCTGAAATCTTGTCTTAAAAAGTTAAGAGGAGCTATAATCTTTTTTGTAATACAGCAAACATCGCAGTGATGGTTCTCTGTGCATAGACTAGACTGCAGATAGCATTAAACATGTCAGGAATGAAGTTTCATTTCACAAATTGGGGACTCAAATCCCCAGAAGCAATAAAATCCTTAACAGAATAATAAATTGCTGGGCGATGCAGGGCAGCAGCGGGGTCCTTAATTTTGGAGCAAAAAGGAAACAGAAATCACTTAGCCCAATTTCTTGATATTTAGAAAAGAGGAAGACTGAGGCACACAAAGGTGAAGTGACTTGTCCAAGGATGCAGAGCAAGGTGTAGGATTGAGGGCTTGCTGCTTTGTCAAGGGATTTTCCACTACACCACTGGCTGCAACAGAGCCTGAAATCATACAAGATTCTAGCAAAATGACAATTCTTGGGAGAATGATCAGACATTTACAAGGAAATACCAGAAGAGATATGCAAGAAGGTAAGTATTTTAGTTCTGCTGCATTTTTTCTTCTATACACCTAAGAAAATCTGAATACATCAAAATGGGTCTTTTCCTTAGAACAGTTCCTGTATTTCTTCCACTACTAGTATTGCCTGAGAACTATTTAGGAGATGTCTATGAAAGAGCTAAGAGAGGTGGGAGATGGCAGCTGAAAAAGAAAAATCAAGAGTCTCAAGACTATTGCTTTACACCAAGTAAATTGAAATGTACCTCAAATAGAATATTTTAGGTATTAAACAGGTTTTTTTTTTAATTACATATCATTTAATGGAAAGGGAAAACAGCAACTGGGTATACTACACTAGGGACTATCCAGCTTCACATCATTTCCAAGTTTTAGCGCAATAACATTAAATAAAATTCAAAGCAGTTGATCCTTATATCCAACTTAAAAATGAACCAAAGAATAAGTGATGTCATAAGAATAAAGTGATCCTGTATGGCATTATTAAAAACAACGCTAACACTACAGAACAGCAACAGAAAAACAAAAGGATGCTGGTTATAAGATTTGTATTAAGCAACTCATCACAAGCTGGATACTTGACAGCCTCTCTTAAACCCAGCCTCTGAAAAACTACACTGAGTAGAATCTATCAAATGTTCCCCAAATCAGAGGTACCTGGGTGGCTCAGGTCATGATCTCAGGGTCCTGGAAACCCACCAGATGGACTCCCTCCCTGCTCAGTGGGGAGTCTGCTTCTCCCTCACCCTCTGCCCCTCCCACCTCATGCTCCCTGTCTCATGATAATAAATAAATCTTTTAAGATTTTTTATTTATTTATTCATGAGAGACACAGAGAGAGGGGCAAAGACATAGAGGAAGAAGCAGGCTCCTTGCAGGGAGCCCAATGCAGGACTCGATCCCCAGACCAGGATCACGCCTTGAGCTGAAGGCAGACACTCAACTGCCGAGACACTCAGGTGTCCCAGTAATAAATAAGTCTTTTTAAAAATGCTACCCCAAAAAATAAATAAATAAATAAAAATAAAAAATGCTACCCAAATTTGTTTCATGCACGTATATCAGTTAAATGAGGGTCTAACAGACTGTCCTGATATCTTTATTTTTTTTTTAAAGATTTTATTTATTCGTTCATGAGAGACACAGAGAAAACGAGGCAGAGACACAGGCAGAGAGAGAAGCAGACTCCACGCAGGGAGCCCAATGTGGGACTCGATCCCGGGTCTCCAGGATCACGCCCTGGGCTGAAGGCAGGTGCCAAACTGTGCCAAACTGCTGAGCCACCCAGGCTGCCCTACATCTTTGTATCTTATTAAAGTATAGTTTTCTTAAAATTTTATGAAAGTATCAAAGTATTTAGTATACTACCCAAGTTAGTAGATCACATCTGCCCTTCCATTTTGCTTCTGCCTGGATGAAGATTCAACACATGATTCAACAAGGACTCTGCTGGTAAAGGCAAACAGGGAGCCTGTGGTAAAGCATTCTTGAAATGCAACTTAGGCAGAAAACGCCTTCCAAATTTCTAAAGATCTCTGTACGTAAAGACGTTAACAAAAAAATGAAAAACAAGTGATGCAACATCTGACGGGAGTGAAGGATTAAATCTGATCTACAACTATATTGGCAATGCATCAGTCATCCTAAAATCTAAGCAGGAATCTATCAAATGGAATTGATACTCCATTTCCAATCCCATATCTTCACTTAGCCCATTAATATTTTGGAAAGTGATTACACTAAAGTGGCTTGGAAAAAAAAAAAGTGGGAGTTTCAGCTGTAAGAACTAGAGTTCATTCCTACCCTCTCTGCATTAGGAAATTTTCTGTACTGGTTAGGAAAAGCAGACTCCCTTACTTTTAACATTAAAAATACGAAATGAGATTATTTATTTGGCCACATATCTTCAGAAGTATTAAGGAAGGGACACCTGGCTGGCTCAGTTGGTAGAGCATGGGACACTTAATCTCATCAGGGTCATGAGTTCAGAGCCATTAGGTGTGGAGCCTACTTAAAAAAAAAAAAAAAAAAAAAAAAAAAAGAATAAGTAATATAAATAGGCTAGAATTGAGGCAAATATGAATTAGTTTAGTACTAGGTCAAAAAACTTTTAAAGGCAAAAGAAAATACATTATTACTCGTGAAGTTCTGGCTGCAACAGGGCATACTCTGAACTGGTGGCCAGAAACTGATGCTAGTCCCAGAGCCGTCCAAAGTTATGAAGTAGTAAAAACCAGGGCATGGAACTGCATGGAGCTAAATTCAGGTCCTGTCTCTGTTACCTTACCAGTTATATAACTAAGGAGTAATTTCTGTATAGGTCCATCTGAAGCCTCTATTTCTTCATTTTGCAATCTGATGTTAATGACAGATGATAGTCCTTACCTCACAGGGACCACACAAGGATTAAATGGGAAAATGTAACTATTAGCACAGAGCTGGAGAACCATAATTATGTTTCATCATACTATAAGAATTTCATGTATATATAAAATCTTAACAATATAAATAATGATAGCCCCAAACACTTATTAAATGTTTATCATGTGCCAGGCACTGGTCTCAGTAGGATGGATGGATAGATAAATTTATCCATCTGTCTATCTATCTATCTATTTAAAAGAGAGAGAGAGAGAGAGAGAGAGCGCACAGGTATGAGGTGGAGAAGGTATGACAAAGGGAAAGAGGATCCCAAGCAGACTCCCTGCTGATTGCAGAGCCCTGATGCAGGGCTTGATCTGAGGACCCTGAGATCATGACCCAAGTCAAAATTAAAAGTAAGACACTTAACCAACTGAGCCACCCAGGTGCCCCTCAGTATATTACATATACTATTACATAGTTGAATTGACCCTAACAGCAAGGTATGGATTGGGTATTATCATTAGCATCTCCAATTTGTAAAAGAAGAAACTCAAATATAACTATCTCTGAGAAGACATAGGAAGACACAGAGGAGGCCTTTTGGCACAAGAAAGATTATGCACTTTAACCGAAAAATAGTTCAAAGATAAAATAAGGCTTCTCCCAAATCCTGGCAGTTATTATCAAAATTAACCCTTACTAACTATAGTACAATATTACAATACAATATTCCAAGTATTCTGTAAGACAATGGCCGAGGAGTGTATTAGAAAGCCCAAAGCCTGGTTGATGCTTGAGGAAAGGCTGTCTTACTATCATACAGAGGGTCAACAACCAGCATCTTTAAGCGGGCTGATAGAAAACACCAACTTCATTTTATTTCTCTAACCCAACTATTGCATATTAAATCCTCCCACTTCCTTATTCTCTCTCATAAAGATCTGTTAGAGCCTAAAGTTAGATGCAAAATGAGAAACAGAGGAGAAACAGAGAATCATCTCTATTTCAGGGAGACAGTGGCAGAAATAATAAATGGACTTCGGGGAACAGTGCCTAATTTCAGATTAGGGTTGCATGTATGTTTCTGAATGTGGGATGGGTTACAAGTCACCAGTAAATCAGTACCTAATGACTCAATGTGATTTCACAGTAGAAAAAAAATACTGGCAGGAGTACTGTGAATTTTTCATTTTGGACACTATCACTATGTATACTAGCAGGACATTACAGAGACTTAAAAAAAAGGAAATCTCAGTACTTAGTGCTCAATACTCAGATGTGTCTGGGGCCTCTTCAACATTGCCAGAGCAGCAAACTACCTCAAAGCATCTTCCCAGGGTAACAGTACGACAATTCACTTACAAAGCTTTTACGTTATTAGGCTGTAAGTTCCTAGAGGGTTGAAACTAATTCTTACATGTGCAACTATCTCATAGCCCCACTCATCAACCAGGCACTCCAGTTCCTCCTGAATGAAAATATTCCATGGCCTCCTGCAGGGGCTACTGCTGAAGTACCTCTCAGGCAAGATGATTAGAAGGTGTGATGCTTGTCCAACAATCTGGCTTTCTGTGCTTCACTGGAAACAAGACAAGTTAAACTGGCTTACAGACAGATAGACGTACTCATTCAATTCTTAGAAAACCATTCTCCAGTAGTAGCTTCTTAAGGATTCTTTCAAGATTCTGAAATTTGATCAGATGCAATCTCCAACAAAAGCCATGCTATCAAGTTACCTGTTACAATTTTACCTCCAAAAATAAACTTAAAATATAATTTATGTAGTACTGGGCCATCTAGTAGATCTAAAGCACTGCCAACAGATTAAAATGTTGAGTTAGAGAGTTAAACCTAAAAGGTCTCCACAGTACTCAGTAGAAGCAAACTGGAGCTGTTTCACAATAAAAGTCAACAAACACTGGTTGGTATTGTGTAGAAAAGGGAGGAGGTTCTCAAGGAGCCAAATTTGTGGCTTGAACATACCCCCATCTAAGGTCTAAGAGAAAAAAAGGAACACATGAAAATGACAGAGGACAAAGACACAAGGCTGATGCAGGTTATGTAGAAAATCACACATAAAAGGAAAACAACAGTTAAATCCTCATTAACTATAGAAAAGAAAAAGCAGGTAAGTCTTTTATATATCCTTCACTCGACAGTGTCTTCAATAAATTGTAACACCTATCAGAAAGTGTCAGTTTCACTTTTGGCTTCACTTAAATGTGAATATTCCTATCTTTGAGCATACAGAGCACATCTTCACTATTCCTTATAAGCAATATATAGAAACTTCCTCATTCAAAAATTTTAAATAAATGCTTATTTTGTGAATCGTTCTGAACACAAAGATGTCTGCCCTCTGAGAGCAGACCACCAAAGAGGTAATGTACAGTAAAAACCGAATGCTTTTATGGCCAAGTAGTAGTATAGAGCAGTATAGGCAGAGAATGACCCAAGGCAGGAGGTAAGACTTTGACTTGCATACTCAAGGATGAGGAGCCCAGCTAAAAGAATCTCTGCAAAACAAAGAAAACACTGTAATAGCAAGCTGGAGCAGATTCTGGAACCTGTAAATGTCACAATGAAGCTTTTATAAGCAGGGAGTGACAGTCCACAGAAATGTATACGTGTAGGTCAAATACATATACAATGTGGAGATAATTTTCCCATAAGCTAGGTGAGTGGAATAGTCAAAATCAGTGTGGCAATTTTAAAAGCTAATTTAAATACCATCTACAATAAGTTCCCTTTTTTTCTATAACTAAAGGAAAAACTGCTTTGCCGCAATGTTGGTTCAGAAATCCAAGTCTTCTTTGACCTACTTATACATACAGTAATGAAAATATAATGATCCTATTTCTGTGTGTACACTAAATACTCCACAGAGAAATTTCATCTTGGTACCATCTTTAAATATCTTAAATGAGTCTCACAGGTTACCATGGATCTTTGCAGAACAAGGCAGAGAGGTATCTATGAACAAATGAATTAATCTGCATAAAATTCATTGCTATAGTTCCTTTTGTGAATTAGATCTTCACTAAAAAAGGATAAATGTAAACTATGGGGGTAGGATTAATTAAATTGTCTTATCAATCACTTTCATAGAAGGTTAATATTTGACAGAATGAGTATACAGTTTCCAAGTATAAGTTTCTTCTAAAAAGTACATGTCACATAAAGGCCTCTCTACCTTTGGATGAGACATTCGTTCATGTGTAATACCTGTCTTCTTTCTCTAGGAGATAAACCCCATTTTGCAAAACCCTATCACCTCTGAAACCATTGAAGAGGCTTCTCGACAGCCAGTAACATAACCATTCCCACTGTGCTCTGCATTAGCTTATCATACATCCAAAAAAAAAAAAAAATCATATAAAGTGCTATCTCTCACTACTACACAATGACCCATACCACCCTGAACGCACCCGATCTCGTTTGATCTCGGAAGCTAAGCAGGGTTGGGCCTGGTTAGTACTTGGATGGGAGACATCTTGTCATATTTTAGCATGGCTCCAACCTTTTAGCAAGGCTGACTGGGTCATACTAGACACTCAAAACACTTGGAGAATTAAGTACTCCATTACTCACAGATGTGCCGTATCCAAGACTGTATGGTCTTTAAAAAACAATTTGCAATTACTTTTTTAATATTACATTTGATATCTTTGTCAGGGGGGAGAAAAAAAAAGCACAGGGATGATGGACATTAATAACTTTTAAAGCATATGCCCTAAAAACTAAATAAATAAATCATATGCTCTTCTATACAAACTTGGAAACTAACTGCTGAACTTGCTATGATTCCATATAATATAAAAGGCCTTAATGGGATTAGACTCTTGAAGATGAAGTAACCACTTTTACTAAACCTTTAATGTTCTTTAAAAATTATCCTCAAACATCCAAGGGAAAGTTCTAACAATCTTCCTTCAAACACCTGTTGTAAATGTAAAAACAGTTTGTAACCCATACCTACATTACAACTAAACCGAAAACACTTAAGAAATGTTTTCGGGCCTGATTTAACCCAACTGTCAGGAATCTAATGTGTGTATGTGTATATGTACACACATATATGCACAAAAAGGAAAACACTTCCTTTCAAGGGGAGCCTGTCTTGGGTAAGCCTTAATGAGTATAAACTATACATCATTTAAATAAAATGACTGGAACAAAACTTTCGGTTGCCTATGGCATTTGTCTCTCAAACAGACCTAGATGAAAATTTGTGTGTGAAACACATGGATAACATAGGAGAAAAGGAAAAAAAGGATAATATGAATGTTATTATAAGTCTTCCCCAGAGCCAAAAAAAGTTTTACCTACATATATTTTGTGGACCTGACATAAGTTATACAATGATGAAAAATTTATTCAATAGATAATTTAAAAGGAATAACCCCTGAAATATTGCTGAATGTTTTATAACTTCAACCTACCAAGATATTTTTCTCTCAACATGATTAGACATTAGAGAATAATCACAGGGAAAGCTTTTTTAAATGAACTGATTTGCAGGACTAATAGTCTCATTCAAAGACAATCCCTCATTCTCCAAATATCTATTAGACACCTGAGCTGTATATCCCCCAAACAGCTTTAACAGAAAGTAATTACTATATTCCTAAAGGCTTTTGTATGACAGTTGTGAAGATTTTACAAGAAAGAGGGTTTTAAGGAAAACATGGACAACCTTACCTGTACACAATGAACAGACAGTATCACTGCCATTCATAGACTCCTCCAAAAATTTAAAGAGGAGCAGTCGGAGACGATAACCACGTTTACCTGTGCTGCAAGACAAAGTGTTCTCTTGCTTCAGATGTGTGGAAGCACCTCACTTTACCTTGAGAATCCAGTCCTGCAGTATTTAATTACACTGTCGGGAGCACCGAATGGTCTGGCACCGTGCCCTTTCCCTGGGTCTTGCTGATTGATAGCATCAATAACATTCACTGGCTGTAATTAAACCACCAAATAGTACCCCCTTTGCCACTTGGTAGATCAATGTTCTTTAATACTCAGAGGACAAAGTACAAAGGTGAGAGGGGTGTTTTTAGCCCTCACCTTCACAGCTCATTTGACTTTGTGCGCCAGCAGTGTGCAGACAATGCATATTTCACAATTCCCCCAAGACACTGGTTAATGAAGAACACTATGGAAAATCCTGTAAGTTGATGACAATTACTTATTAACCCATTTTTGCAAATCTGAGAACAGAGCCATTCTAAGCCTTTTGGTGACAGTATGCACTGCCTTCACACAGCCTTGGGACAAAATTGCCAAATAGGTCAAAAGGTTTCTAAATTAAGGTAATATACAGTAAATTTTTTTTTTTACTTTAAATATTTATAACATGTTATCTGGGGGAGTCTTTATGATAAAAGAGCAAATTCCCATTTATTCAAACCCTGACAAGCAAAGTTCAAACAACCAAATACTGGGGAGGGGAAAAAAGAGGTGTGGTTGGGAGCCTATTAATAGGAAATAAATTTATATTGCCTTTTAAAAGCAACTTCCATATTCTGATTCACAACCCATCTTGAATCATATAATTCAACTCCCAATCTCTATACTAATATGAAATACCCATTTTAAATGAATGAGCCCCAGAAGAACCATATTGCAAACTCTCTACCCTCAGAATCAAATATTAAATGACATTTATGTACTTGTAATGCTAGAAGTATTTAATGACACTAAAATGCTCTGAAAATGAGTACCCTGTGTGTGTGTTTTTGAGAGAGAGACAAAGAAAATGTTATTATTTAGGTAAATCCAGCATTATAAAAGTACATCTGTTAACCACAAGTATTACAGACAATTTACGATAGAACCCACAAATGAAAATTTTATTTACATGTACATTTGTTTTTGAAACAAGCACCACAAACCTATCCAAGTTCAAAATCACTAGGATCTACCAAACGATGGTCCTCAGGTCAGACCATCAACCTATTAACAATCACCGGTAATGACTGGTTAAAATACAATCTCTGCTCTCACTCAGCAGATAATCAGATTCAGTAAGTTTTGATTAGGGTCAGAAATATACATTTTTTCAACCACCTCACTACAGGGATTCTGATGAACATTAATGTTCTGGCAGTTCCTCATATAGAAGGATTTTAAATAGGTAATCCTCCAATTCCAGGGCATATTCAGGATTCCTAGAAACTAGCTCATCAAAATTACAGTGTCAAGCTCTCCTTATCACCCATCAATATTGGTTTCCAAATGAGTAAAAAACTCACAGGTAGCTTGAAAGTAAAGTATATATGAATGTAAATCACCAACAAATACTAAAATGTAAAAGTAAAACAAAGCCCATATAACTCATTCCAAGGTAATTCCAAAAATCAGCCTGACTAGATGGGGCTCAGCTGGATAGGAGTTCATCAGCTTGGCTGGTCTGTGCAAAAGGCTGCTGTGCTTAATTCTATGAGGTCAGAGCCACTCTCAATGATTCCAGAATCTTTCTAGGTATATAGACAGGGTTGCTGGGGTGAAACAAGCAGGAATAGTCAAATTTCTGAATAGTCTTTTAACAAATTTGTGGAAATGAAAGCATTTTCTGGATGACTGGTTTCCAGGACCATGCAGGTAACTCTGCTTTCCTTGCCCTTCTCCCGCTACTAACCTGAAGGTCAGTGAGGGTCATTTTAAGACTCATTAGCAATCCCAGAACCTATGCAGGAAGGATTATACTTCTCATTCCTGTGGGATGAGGTAACTTTATACTAATGACCAAAAAATAGAGCACATTAGCATGATTTATTGATTTTTGTCCACAACCCACTTTTTTATAGCACGAGGTAACTATAGTTTTTAAAATATCCAACAAAATTAAACCAACAAACTAGATAGGGTGACTACTTTCTTCAGAGAAAAAGTAGCAATTTTCAACTCTTCCCCAGCTTGATTTCAAAATACCACTTTTTAGAAAAGACTGAAAAACAACTTAATATTCTTGATCTTCTCTTTCTGAAAGTAACAGGCCAACACAAGTACTTTCTACCTCTAGATGTTAAATCACATGATTTACAGTAACTGTGTAGTGGTTACCATCCCCACCATTTTACAAATGAGAAAGCTAAACCAAGAGAGTAGGACATAAATACAGGTCTGTGGCTCAAGGTAGTGATGCAACCTTCAAATGAGTGCTTCTCATTTGGGGTGGGGACACACAAGTAACAGACTACCTGTACAGTTTTCAAAACACAGCCCTCTTTCCTGCTTCATCATAAGCAGTATATCAAAAAGCTTCCCAAAGAAAACCCCCACAAGTCTGATGTAGTATCTGTGGCTTAGAACTGATGATAAGGGCAATGACAGGATAATATGGCAGAGGTAAAAGAAAATGGACCAAACACGCTTTTGTAAAGAGTACACACAAACTTAAAGAATGACAAACGCACTTTCTGTAACTTGTAAACTTGCATCTGAGGCTTGCCACAACCTACCAGAAAAACATTATTGAATGGGTAGTCTCCTATAGAACAGAGATCCAGAGAGTTACTAAATTCCTTTACTTTCCAGTTACCATCAAAATACTTAAATCTATGTGGACTTGCCCATCTGCTGAACATGACCTCCAGACATCAGTTTTCCTCTCAACCTGGAGGTATGGCTGTCTCCAGCACTCAGACAAAAGACAGTTTTTCCACTGCTAACAACAGTTCCACTTCCTCACACCTAACAGATCTGATCCAGAAAGTCTCAAGACAGTAAAAGACCCAAATTAAGGTCCCCAAGGAAATATTCCATTTGTTTGTGGCAGTACCTATAACCAGTTTCATAGGAAAACATTTGAATATCAATAATATGAGGTGGAAAGAACACAATAAAAGCCACCAGCATCACCTGACATGATCTTACATTTCTGTTCCTAGGGTACCGTTAGCCGTACTGTGTTTGAGAACAAGTCCCTTAACCTGACCTGCCTTTCTCTGGTCAAAGGAGTATTTGCCTGGGACACCTGAGTGGCTCAGTCTATTGAGCATCTGCCTTTGGCTCAGGTCAGGATTTCAGGGTCTGGGATTAAGCTTCATATCAGGCTCCCTACTCAGTGGGGAGTATGCTTCTCCCTTTGCATCTCCCACTTACCTCTTGTGCTCTCTAATAAAATCTTTAAAAGGGTGGGAGGAGGAATATTTGCCTACAAGAAACTATTGTTTTTGCATAAATCCAGACAAGTAAAAAGATAAAAGTCCTATGCAACTACTATGAAAAGTAGAGCAAGAAATTAAGGCACCCTTCTTCAGAAGTTAGCATACCTATCTTAAACTCTCAAGGTAGCTTGGTAGATCAGATAGAAGCCACCAAACTACCTCATAGTACTTCTCCCAAATCACAAATGAAAGACAACAAGCCCTGCCCTACCGTACCCTTAAAGAGCAGGAGAAATGAAGTGTTAACAGTGCCAAGCAGAAATGCCTTTGCTGATACACATTTATGAAACAGGCAGAAAAAGTAGAGGCTTGGATAATATAATCATCTATGAACTCCCTCCTAAGAAAGATGGATTCAATCCTGAGACACTCCCCTCCTCCCCCCCTACCACCACCCTGCCCTGTGATTCACAAGCAGGGACAGGCAGGAAGGAAGCAGACACTACCACCAGGACCTTCCTCCTCACCCATCCTTCTGTGCAGGCTCAGCCTTTGCTCCAGCAACCATGAAAACATTATCTATAGAAAAACCATTCAGATAATGCCAAGTTATTGCTCTCTGGAATTCTTCAAATGTCATTTCTACTATGAAGAGAGCTTGGAAGACGCAGGCATAACACAAACAGGCTTGAATTGGGACATTGAAGTTCAAGACTAGGCTAGGTTACCTACCCACACTCTCTAGTCCACCCAAAGTAAGTAAAAACCTATGGTGTTTTGCATTAAAAAAATTTTTTTTTCAAGCTCACAAGTTAAGTATTCTGCAAACACATGATACGCATTATACAACTAATACCTTATTTTAAAAATCTTATTCTTTATGTCAAATAAAAACTATATAACCTGGACTCAATATAGATGTAAGAGTTTTATTTAAATGCATTGAAGAACTTCTGATAATCAGATGCAGCAATATACTGGTAAAACCTGGCACATGTCTTCAGAAAGTTCCAGGCCATGGGTTAAAAATGAAGTTACAATACATTTAGTCTTTTTTAAAAAGGTAAAGAAATTATTCACTCACCTACCATTCTCACTTCCACTCCTGGCAGGCACTTTTCCCACTTTTTTGTCCCTCCACAAACAAAAGTTAACCTAAAGTGTTATTTGGCTGGTCAGACATCTCAAAACTTGTTAATTTGAAGCCTGTCCTTCAGATTATTACTTTAAAAATTTCCAAAACTGGTCAAAGTAAAAGGTAAATGATCTATATGCAGCAGTACTAAAATGTGGAGTACTTTACAGGAGATGCTTTTAAGTTTGTAAAGCCCACATTTCCACAAACACCTAAATAAAATCGATTTGTATAAGCCAAAAGAACACTAGGCTAGCCTGGGATGCTCAGAGAGACATGGAGTTTACAACAAACAGATCCTCCCTTCCTAACAAATACTTAAGTCCAATCCATCATTACCCTGCTCAGAACTCTTTGGTGGTTCCCCTCACCTATAATATAAAACCTTGGCATGGCACACCCACATTTTCTAATCTCTCAGTGCTCTCTGGCTCCTTTCTGCATTTCTCCCCTTGCTTACCACTCTAGCTAATTCTATGTGGTTCCCTGAACGTCTGCTTTCAAACTTCTCTACAAAAGTGTGAACTCTCAGCATTATTGCTATTATGAAACTCACTTGTCTCAAACATCCCAAAATGGTGCTGCAGATATTCTAAAAGAGCACCTACCAGGTGGCAAGCCTAACCTCACTTGTATTTCTACTTCCATGCTATTTCCTTCTCTACAGTGAAGAATCTATGATTTATGCAGCATTTCAGAATTAAATTTTATAAAAGAAGGATTTACAATGATAAATGAGAACCAATCCCCTTCCCAATAATTCTGTACCAAAAACACATTTGAGCTAGAGAACTGTTTCCCAAAGCAAATTTTACTGTGGCTGCTAAATTTTCAACAATGATAAAGAGAAACAGTTAAAATTGCTGTCTTCAGGATAGGGTCCTGCATTTTATTACTAACTAAATCATTCTATGATAACCATGAGTTCATTAACTATTTATTAAATAGTTACACCTTTTCTTATAATACACAACTTGGCAGAACATGGAAAAAATTTTTTTTAAAAAGCAGGTAATATACATACTCAGTGATGAATAAATTTTACAGATAAAATGGAAACTTTAATGATTAAAAGACTTGTCCAAGAGCACACAGCCAATAAAGTCACTTTATCAATGTCAGGAAGACTAAAATTTCTGAAATGTAGTTCTATATTTCTCTTATATTAAGGATATAGTTCATGCCAAACAAGTACAAAAGAAGTCTGTGAATACCACAGTTACTAGAAAAAGGATAGGTTAGGAAAAGATATAAATTTAACAATTTAAAGCAACATGGCTCAGAATAAAAGTTTATTATCTTACTTGTTCTTTACCTGAACACTTTAAGAAATAGATACTATCCATATTTAGTAATCCAATTTCTTTAACAGTTTCTCCTTATTACCTTAAATGGTGGTTTGGTTATTTTAATATAAGAAATTTCACATTAATGTGTATCAATTAATAGCTTTTAAGCAAAGGTGAAATTTAGGCTGGTTTATGTATGAATGATTAAGAATCTTTTTAGTCAAAACCAAATTAAGATAGTTTTTCCATGCTGGTAATATTTCCAAATAGTTCCAAAAAATAGGGATTTTTCTTCAGTAGGGCAGAGAAGCCATGAATTTCTATTCCTGAGATAAAAACTCCCACTTTCCTACATCCCTTGCAGGAGAGGCAGAAGTTGGGAGTGATGCTGGGAGGAGAAAATCTCCATCACCTATTCACAGTACTTGATGTATAAGATTTTTTAAGGAATATTCAGTATTTTACTCCACTAATTATGGATTTAAGTCTGATAATCATTAACCTAGGCAAAAAAAAAATGCATTTTCCCTTGGGAGAGAGTAGTATTGGCTTGAAGCCATAAATGTTTCATATACTGATTTAGATTTTATAAGTACTTGAGACCCCCTAAAAACAAAACAGAAAAAGAACATGAGGACTGAACACAGTGACCACAACCACTAAGATGCCAAATGGTCCTGAGAACGAAGGGTTCCCATGGGGATGAGGGCTCTTGATGAGATTCCCCCCGTATACAATTTTTCACAGTGGTCTGAGATGATTCCCACCATCCACACCTGAACTATGCACAAACTATCTTTTCACTATCCTTCCTAATATAAGAAGTTAAAAACATTTTTAATTCTTCACACTTAATTTACCATCTCAGTATCAGGGACAATGGGGCAGGCTTTATCATGACTGACTCCCATGTAGCTCAGAAATGGTGTCATCACCAGCAAGGTAAGCTGCCAAAACATTGACCCAATCAGGAAAATACTGATCCTTAGGAGAAGAGACTAATCACTTTGAAATTTACACCTATGAATGCTGCTACTTATAATAAATACAGTTCTAACATAAGGTGAACGTATTAAAGTTTTTCTAATTCCTAAACCATACTTTTTAAAAAGTGAAGATGGTGTGAACTACTTTTTACTCTGAATGCTGAACTATCATTCAGCACGCTCAGGAGAATTACCCACAAGAAGATTATCAAGGTAAAGAATGGAAACAAACTTAACTTTGCATGCAAAAATACCAAATAGAGAACCCACCTATTGAGAAAAGGTACATTTTGGTGGTTCGTAATGCTAGGCCTTAGACTTGCTGTTACTAATCACAAAGCATATAAAAGGCAGATTCCTGCATCTCACCTCTGGACACTAACCCAATAGTTCTGAAGTGGGCCCCAGAACCTGCATTTCTAACTCAGTTCTGCTGAATCCGATACAACCAAGTTTAGGAATAAATGCCTTAAAAATTTCTCAGTGCCTGAGGGACTCTGCTTCACTCATTGCAAAAATACTGAATATTTGTCATTATTCAACACACTCTCCATCTATTGCACAAAACCCTACTGGGCTAATGCTATTAGGAAGCCCCACGAGAAACTGCTAAATAAACCACCTTTCATAGCACTTGATTCACTGTTTCAATATTCCAATTACTAAGAATTCCACCATATGCACACTAAATGCTAGATGGCTTGGAAGATGAGAAGAACACAGTTGTATACTTGTATATGATGTATGTATTAATTAGTCTACCACAGCTTTCTAAAGGGAAAGAGTTTTGACATATTAAATATACAAGTTTTGTCTTTAAGGGCCTGGTCTTAGTCAAACTCTTTTCGGACTAAGGTCTCAACTCTTTTATTGGGGGCAGAGCCCAGCCAGGCAGAGGCTGAAGGAAGAACTTTAGATGGGCTCCCATAGATGGGGAGAGGCTGCTATTCAACTAAAGCAGCGTGAAAGAGACTGAGAAGATCAGCCTGCCAGTAAAGAGCCCATCTGACCACCATAGAAAGCAGTGATAATGCTGGGTCAACTCCAAAGTTAAGTCAAATGACATGGTATAGGAGTAGGGAAAAATAAGAGACGTCTGACTGAGAAGTAACATGAGGTAAGTGTGTAAGTTTAGCCAGACAACAACCACCAGGATGGACTGCAAGAAGGATAAAAAGGCTCATTTACGGAATAGTATCCCAGGAAATGGAATGGTTTAAACGCAGCTTCCAAAAGGTACTTGAAGCAGCCAACATGAGGAAAAAACTGGCTCAAGATGTTGTCTAAGAACATAAAACATGTCTCACTGAAAATAAGAAAGAAAAACCACACAAAGAACAAACAGACAAAAATGGTGCTCTGTAGTTTTGGAAAATGGTCCGCTTTGCCTCTCAGAGAAATCTGGGCCAAATTGAGGATACCAGCTGTTATCTGATATTTTTACAGGAACCAAATGGGGGCGGGGAAAGAAGTAGCCTGCTGCTTCCCCACCACTCCCACCCCCATTTCAGAAAATCAGAAGAGAAGTAGCAGATGTCACAGTTTAAAAGCCACAAGGCATTACTGTCCTTTCTTCTACATATGCTGCCCGAGCAGCTGGGCCCTGAAGAGAAAGCCGGGCAATGGGCAAAGAGGAAGCAGCTGTCATCAATGGTCTCCTTGCAGGCCATGGAAATTCATTCTCTGGCAACCCGTTTCCCCTGCATTTCTGCCTTCTTGTAGACATTATTGCAAAAGAACTCAGCAAAAGAACGGACTTCCCTAGAATCAGCTATGGGTGACTTTTTCTAGAATGGAGAAGAGTATGCTCTGGTTTGAGCGATCTACTCCAATTTCTTCTTAACCACAGCTCAGGACCCCAGCACAAAGATAAATTAGCAGCAATTCTGAAAATAAATCTAACATGGGTAGGCCTACAAAAATCTTCAGTAGGACAGAGAACACACAAAACAATCTGAAGGTGACTGGGTATTAGAAGTCTTTTTTTTAGTAGCATTTGATGATTACTCAATAGTAATAGTGCTTAATATTACTAGTAAAAAGTTAACCTTTGTGACAAAAAGTGTGCAGAGAAGTATGGAAATTGAAAAAAAGCAATCCAGATTAAAAAACAAGTATCAATCGTAAGTCTTTGTGCTTATAGACTATAAGAAATCTAATTTTTTCCCTCAAATTCTGGTAGCGTAACAACCAGCTCTTTTTCTGGCTGAAGGGTTAATATTTTCAAAAGACATTTCCTTACTCAAGAAACATGTAGAATTCTTGGACATCTTACATCCAAATATATCTGGGAGCTCCTCATACAGTTCCCTTTAAATGAGACAGAACTAGGAGGCATTTTTCCTACGGGCCAATAAATATAAAGAATGAGATGTCAAAACTACCCAGGGCTAATGAATTACCTTAAGCTGACAATTCTGAGAGAAGCAACATTTAAGCACAAAGATGACACTGCATTTCCAGACTTCTGAAAAAATGAGCAGAAATCTTCTAGACGAGTCTCTAAGCAAGATGGATGCCATAGTCAGCCTTGACTAGCTTCCCCTTACCACTTCAGGCTATAGTGTGAGCCAACTTCTTAAATCAAGGGTGGAAAATAGGTTCCAGCTTGAGTCAATTGATAGAGGTTGTCTGGAACACTATTTTGAAAAATATTTGGGTGCTACATCTAGACTAACTGAGAAAGACTGCCATGATTGATTGGCAATGTCTGCACTGGGCAGGAGAGGCAAAATTGATGGCATGTGCACTAAGCATTTGCCAGAAGCAAATTCATTCTTTCTTTTTTTTTTTTTTAAGATTTTATTTATTTGATAGAAAAAGAGAGAGAGCATGAGCACGGGGCAGGGGCAAGGGCAGAGGGAGAAGCAGATTCCTCGCTGAGCAGGGAGGCTGACACAGGGCTCAATCCCAGTACCAGCCAAAAGCAGACGCTTAACCAATTGAGCCACCCAGACACACACCCCCCACCCCCAACCTTTTATTTTCTAAAGGAAAGGAAATCTACACTGCAAATTATATTAACTTTTATGTTGACATTTTGAAAATTCACAAAAGCCAGAAAATATCCACAAATTACTGACCAATTGCCTTGAAAAGTATAACAGGAAAAATAACATGTGTGACATCTAAGCATGTCCAAACAGTCTCCTCAGAGTTAGAGCAGAGTCAGAAGAGAGCCCATGGACCACATCCAACTTGTCGGTTGTTTTTTATGATCTCTGAGCTAAGAATGATTTTTACATTTTTAAATGACTGGGACAAAGAAAAAAGACTATTTTGCAACACGTGAACATTCTATGAAATTCAAGTTTCAGCTTCCATAAATAAAGTTTTCTAAAATCACAGCCACGCCAATTCATTCATGTCATTATTGTCTATGGAAGCTTCAACCTGCCAAGGGCAGAGTTGAGAAGTTGTGACACAGACTGCATGGCCCACAAAGCCTAACATTATTTATTACCTGGTCTTTCACAGAACAACTCAGCCAAGCCCTAAGCTCAAAGAACTGGTCAGGGTTTTCTCAAGTTATATGTGAAGTACTGACTATAAAGGAAGGAGATTTAATTCAGCAGGCTTCAAAAAGTACTTAGCTAAAGGAGTTGCTACTGTTCCTTTATTGATATAGGAGTGAAAGTACTCCTGAACATTTTCCCCCAACATGTAACAAAAAATTCTGCTAGGTCTCTCAGAGAAGTGTCTACTTGAGCATGAAACAAAGGAAAAGAACTACAAGACAACCTGAATTGTTTTTAATCTCTGTTTTACAAGTAGATATAAAAAAATTTAAAACGTACTTTTATTGTTTTGGTTTGAAGTCTCAATCCATTCAGGGTGTTGATAGCTTTCTCTGCATCCTTAGGGTCAATGTAGTTCACAAAGCCATATCCCAAGCTCTGCCCTAATGAAAGGGGAGGAGAAAAAGGCATATATTAGTTCTACACCGCTGATGACAGAGATCCACTCTCATTTTGGCATACGGTCTTATCATTCACACCAGCACATTTTCTCAATAGTAAAAAGAAGTCTACATGAATTCTTCTAGAAACATATATGTAGTCTTTTTTTCACCTCCTGTCTACTACATTTGCAAGTTTAAACATCAGTTAGAACTCAGCAAGCTGTGCGTTTAAAAACAAAAAACAACCAAAAGAACCCCCACACATCTCCAAAGCATCTCATCAAACATATCCTGCCTGAGCCAGAGCACCCAGCAGCAAATGTAACGTTCAGCCTCAGAAACAGTGGGTGCAAGTCTCCGCCGAGCTGCTGAGTGGGCTTCACGGGCACGACTTTTTCAGTTTCATTTTCTTTACCCATAAAAGGCGAAGGCATCAGCATCAACCAAGAATCTGTCAGTATTCTGTACATTGTACCCTGACAAATTTACAGTCTTTACCAAGAATAATTATTTCCATTTAAAAGGTGAGGAATCGTGTGTTCACTCATGCATGTGTGTAAGCATGTGTACATGTACATTTTGTAGGAGAGCCTCTTCAAATAAACTGAATCCAATTTTCTAAAAAAGGTCTGATGACCTAAATAAGGAGACATGGAAATCTGAACACAAAGATTTACACTGAGAACATCCAAGCCAATGAGAACATGCAGGAAAGGAAGGAAAAATATAAACAAAAATAATAAAACACAATTTCTGAAGTAAGAGTAGCTTAACAAGGAGTATTTTGTTGTTTTTCCCTAACATCTGAGTTCTCTAACCCAATTTGTCCCAACTCTCAAACAAAATGGAAGATATTCAAGGGATTGGAATCAAAGGAATGCACACATAAGTAAAGCCAATCCGAAATATCGCAATTTTTCAACCAAAAGCAAGTTTTTCAGTTTCAAAAGGTAAGAAATACCATGGTAGAGTAGGTGACAAAAATGAACATAAAGGTTTAATCTACTAAAGTCAAACCAAACTAATTGAGTTTCCCAGAAGATGCTCAGCAAAGGTCCAAATACTTTTTATGAAATATATATATTTTTCCCCATCAATTTCAGAGCAAATAGGGATTTTTTTTTCTTTGATGGGGTACTTTAGGTGCATGTGGTTATGAACACAGGTATTTAGGATAGCCTCTCTGGCTACCCTAAAGCATTCCCTATAACAACACAAAAAAAAGAGAACACTAAATATAGTACCAAATAACCATGAAAACTTGTGGTTGTATTCTGGAACCACTATCAGAATTTGGATGTTGTACAATATTCAAAACTAATATGTCAGTTTACCTCAATTAAAAAAAAAAAAAGATTTGAGTAATAATTGCTAACATATGCCCTCTTACTAAATTGTTTGTTTTTTTTTTTTTAAGGAATAGCTAAAACTAATTCAATCCATTATTTTCTTTACACTAATCATAGAGATTTTCTTTTACTTACAGTTCTATTTTTTAAAAGTTCCATGGGAAGCCATTGTATTTTAAGCATTCAGCTTTTTAATAAATTCAACATTTACCGTATGTCTATCGCGTGCATAGTGCCCTCTTATGAAATGTGCTGCAGTTCTATTGTCATTGAGCAGGATTCAAATGGGCTGAACACAAAAGCAGCTCAAGGAAGCAGTTTATAAAAGAAAGAATATGAGCTTTGGAGACAGACACATAAGAGTTCTAATCTGCTCTGCTGTTTTAACAGTTCTCGGACTTTGAAGAAGCTACTCAACTTCTCTGAGCCATAACTTCCTTATTTCCAAAATGAGGGTAGTAATTTTTACCCAACAAGGTTGCTTAGGCAGTGATGAGAACATTCACTACCAATGGAAATAAATCATCCATGTGAAAAGATAAAGAAAAATAACATATCTAGAGGATCCCTGGATGACTTAGCAGTTTAGCACCTGCCTTTGGCCCAGGGCATGATCCTGGAGCCACGGGATCAAGTCCCACATCAGGCTCCCTGCATGGAGTCTGCTTCTCCCTCTGCCTCTCTCTCTGTGTCTCTCATGAATAAATAAATAAAATCTTAAAAAAAAAAAAAAGAAAGAAAAATAACATATCTACTATATTTTAATGAGTCTCCATGTATTCATTTAAAATTAAATCAGGGGATCACTGGGTAGCTCCATCAGTTAAGCATCTGACTCATGATTTCAGCTCCGGAAGTGATCTTGGGGTCATGGTGTCAAGCCCCATTGTTGGGGGCTTTGCGTTGCAATCTGCTCCAGTCTCTCTCTCTCTCTCTCTCTCTCTCTCTTCCTCCACCCTCCAAAGCTCGCTCACTCTCACTCTCAAGTAAATAAAAAATCTTTTAAAAAATAAATAAGGAAGATGCTACAAATATAATGGGGAAAGGAAAGACAAGCTGAACGTTGTACAGTTTTGTCACATTGCTAACTCTATAATAAAATAGAATCATCAATTGTAACTGCATTAGGAGTTTATTTCTCCTATCTACTGCACTATCCTTACACCTGCATTTTAGCACAATTAATCAAAGTGTTTTTTCAACCTTGGTCACACACTTGGAATCATCTACAAAGCTTTAAAAATAATAATAATAATAATACTTGAGTCCTATTCCCAAAGATTTTTATTTTATTGGTCTATTATGAAGCACTAGTACCAGGTTTTTAAAACCCTGGTGATTCTAACATGCATCCAAGGTTGAGAATCACAGTTTTAATGGTGAGAGATAATCTGGGGCTGCAAATCTGGGACCCTTGAGAGGGAGCCATGTGCTGACGGTCTGGGCATGTGAAGAAACCCTGCAGGAAGACAGGAAGACTGTCTTTTTTATGTATGCACTTTCATATATAAGTGAATGTCTTCCCTCTAAAACCTTCAGATTAGCCATCACTTCAGATAGACTGTTTATTGTCCTGTGAAGGTCACTCTCAGGCACAGCAGTGCCTGCTGGAGTTGGGTCACCAGATAAAGTAAAAAGCCTACCCTTCCAGTTCCCTGCTTAGCTGTCTGCCAGACTGGCCTCTAAGCACTTACTCCTAAGCACATGGTAGGCACTCAAAAGTCTGCTAAATGAATGAATGACAAACACAGTGGTTTTATGTATTTAACCAAAGGCATTAATATCATCAACATCACATTAGACCGTCCATCCACTGAACGGGTCTTTCACTTGATCTACCCCCCAGAGTAAATCACGGCTAGTTTCTACCACCCATAAATTGACTAAAGTCAGACAATATTTTATCCCTAAATGACCTCTCCTCCATAAACTTCCTAATTTGCTTAGTGGCTTTATTAGGAAATGTACCACTCACTCATCAATTAGAACATGTCTGTACTAACCAAATTTTACTATTAATCTAAGCAAGATAATACGAAAGGAGGTATTTGCCACAAAGGGGTTGCATTTCAAAATCCACTAAAGCAGATGAATTAGCATGTTATCACTGGGGGTACAGGGAGTTAGGAACTTGAGATTTTTACATTAAGGTATTATTACTGAATGCTTACAATACATAAATGTTTCACAGATGATACCAAGATAGGCAAGACTCCTCCCATTCTTACCTTTCAGCTATGTGATGGTTTCACTATTTAATTTTAGCCTTTTATTTATTATGCATAATATGATTTTTAAAACTGGGCAAGGTCAGTCAGCTCCCTCAAATCAAAAAAGCAGGTAGGAAAGTAGTGGTCAGGATCTGAATCCAAGATTCTCAAATGCTAGGCTCTTCTGCACTCAATTTACAACTAGTTAATATATGAACCCAGACCATCTTCAATATGCATTAAGTATAACGTAAGCAAGCATTTTCTAAGAGGGTTCTATCACAAACTGTCTGGAAACAGCTCAAATTCCTATACTTCATGTGCAAATATCAGTTTCATTATATATGAATTTCAATGCTTTTATTCATCCTATGACAAACTGCATCTTATATAGTGACTACTTCACTTCAGGTTATCCTGAGTCAAGAGTAAATAAAAAGATATATCAAGTCAAAATTATTTAGCCAGGGTCCAGTGTTTCCCACTCTTGTATTCATCAGCTAGTAATCGTCATAAGCCACTAAGGAAGAGTTAGACACCAAGCATCATCTATCCATGCCATCCAAATCTAATTTTCCAAACATTCTGAAATTAGAACGTGCATATTGATAATCCCCAAACCAAGAATCCTTTCTTTAAAAAAATTTATAAAGCTCTACATTTAAATTCCAAGTATAAAGAAACCCAAAGTGATTAAAAACCGAACAAAAATGACAAAGCTAAGGTTCTCCCAAAAAAGCCTTCAAGACAAAGAAATTCTGTCTTTAAAAGTCAAAAAAACTGGGATGCCTGGGTGGCTCAACGGTTTAGCACCTGCCTGTGTCTCAGGGCTTGATCCTGCAGTCCTGGATCGAGTCCCACATGAAGCTCCCTGCATGGAGCCTGCTTCTCCCTCTGCCTAAGTCTCTGCCTCTCTCCCTGTCTCTCTCATGAATAAATAAAATCTTTAAAAAAATAATAAAATGTGAAAAAATATTCCTTCTAGTAACTGGACATCGAGAATAACATCATCACTAGTCCCCAGGCTATCCTTACAAGCTACCTTGTCTCAAGGCTCTTAGGGATTTTTGGAACCATTAATCCAATCCTTGTTCCTAACGGCAAGGATTCTAGAATCCGACTACAGAGAAAGCCATGTGAGCAATCACATGGCCTCAGACCTCCATACAGGGCACTGAAAACTCCAGGTCAATACCATACTTCAGCACTTATATTTTATACAATGTGTGGGTGAATGCCTTCTGTTTTGCATCATCCTTTCTAATCCAACATATATGCCAGAAGATCCCTTCTTCACAAGAGGTAGAAAAATCACTTACAAACTGCTCCTGTCATGAGGAGAACAGTTAGAAGCAGGCTACTTAGAACCACAGTCAAGTGATCTAAAGCACAGAGCTGAAGCACTCCATAGGCCTCTGAACGGGACCAAGGCCCATCAAGAGCCACAAGGGAGGGGGTCAGGGCAGGAAGAGGAAAACAGGAAGAGTTCTTTCAGTAACAAAATGCTGGTGGGACACAGAGTAAACTTCAATTTATCCCAAACTGTGTGTAATTCAAAGCCAGCAGCCGTTCCCCTGCCACCTACATTGCTTTTAATAGCATACTTTAATTAAAAATTTAATTGCATATTTTAATTAAAAATACACAATCTTCTGGACCCATTTAATTCAAAGGTCACTTTATTTAGTCTTTCCTATTTCAAATTACTACCGATGTGCAGAATATCAAATTACCCCCTCAGGTTTAAAGGTACAGGTAATAGACCTCCATAATTCTTGATCATAAATCTGGTACATTAATTTTTATCCAACTAATAACGGAGATCCTTCTCAACAGAACTATGCAAAGTGAAATTCTGTATTAAAAAAAAATCCTACATATTTCTCACCAACATTTAGCATTCATTTGTTCAACAATTATAGACAGTCTACTTTCTGCTAATCCCCAAAAGACAAAAAGTTCCTCTTCATAAAAACCTACATCCTGGGATGCTGGGGTGGCTCAGCTGGTTAAGCATCTGACTGTCGGTTTTGGCTCAGTCTTGATCAGTCTCAGGACCCTAAGATCAAGCCCCAAGGGTGGAGGCAGGCTCTGTGCTCAGCAGGGAGTCTGCTTGAGATTTCCTCCCTCCCCCTCTGCTCCCCCCACCACCACTAGCTACTCTTTCTCTAAAATAAATAAAATCTTTGGGGGAAAAAAAAACACAAAACACCCTACACCCAGCTAGGAGGAGAAAAAAGATCAAGCTCTCCAGTGTATTAGGAAAAAAAAAAAAAAGGACTAAAGAGATAAGAGAAGTAGAGAGAAGAGTGTGGCAGGGTGGGGTCAGGGCTGCTATTTAAATAGAATCATCAGTGGGCCTCTCCAGAAGGTACATTTGATCCAAGACTTGAAGGAGTAACTCATAGTCTAATAGGAAAGCTTTGTAAGACTGACTTCAGTGCAAGTTCTACCAACTAAATCTGCCCTTCCTCCCCAGCCCCTTCTACATTACCACAGGTCCTCATGTATTATTCTAACTAGAATTAGTGCTACAATACCATCACCCTTTCCCTAGTCTCCTATGAACTCCCAAACCAACTGTCCTCCACCATGCTGTTGTTCAAATGACCTTCCTAAAAGACAAATCCAATCACAGGGCACCTGGGTGGCTCAGTGGTTGAGCATCTACCTTTGGCGCAGGTCGTGATCTTAGAGTCCTGGGATTGAGTCCTGCATCAGGTTCCCTGCAGGGAGCCTGCTTCTCCTTCTGCCTATGTCTCTGCCTCTCTTTCTGTGTGTCTCTCATGAATAAGTAAATAAAATCTTTAAAAAATGTAAAAAAAGACAAATCCAAGTATGCTCTGGTTTCTAAGGTCTTCATCAGCTTCTTGCTTACTTCTACTACTGCTCTACATATACCCTAAAATGCACATTCAGTTCCCTATGCCTGAAATACACATCTCCAACTGGCCAACTCCCACATAGCCTTTGAGACTTTCTTTGCTGACATAACCTTCTCTCGGTACATACTGTTCAATACGCCGTAGTTCTTCCACGGCCCTTATATACCTTTATCTTATAGTACACAAAGGTGATAAATCAACTTGGATTATCACCTCCCCAAACCATGCTTTAAACTGTTGAGCAAAGGCAAACGGAGCATAGTTCCTGACATAGAAAACTCTTAACACAGATTAACTACACGTTCATTGAATGAACAAACGAGCTAAGGAACAAAGAACAACCGTCTGCATTTCAGGAAATTAGGGTTTAGAGGAGATATATCCTGCTCCCCATGTCCCTACCGTTGTTCTAGAAAGATTACAGAACAAAGGTGTTCAAATGTTACATTGTTCTGTCCTTATAAGGAATTGATGTGAGATGTATTTAAGATAGTTCATGTAGAATTTTTCATGAAAAATTTCTACAAATACCATTTAAATGAAATCTCAATTTTAAAAAATAATGTCACCTAGAGTAATTTGATAGATTTACATAAATCTGTTTCACAAATCTGTAAGTATGAATTATGGGATGTCAGCATATAATTTTGTTGAAAGTGCTTTTTCACTAATATAATTAAGTCTGCCGAGACTATTCATGTACAAGTCAAATAAAATGCAGAGTGAATTCTGTAAAAACCTGGTAGTTGAATCAACAATAAAAGGTGACTATGCTGATTGATGTGTATCTATTATTTCATTTAGAGCAGTAGCAATGTTTTATGAAATAAAAAAGGACAAAAGCAGCATGAATCTTTTCTAAATCCCACAGTTAGCAGAAACAGGTCACTATGGTTCTCTCTGACAAGCAAGACTATTTGCAATCTGAGGTCTAATAATGTAATACTTAAAAAAAAGAAAAACCAAATTGAAAAGACACAATGTCTCCAAACACAGCCCCTATATAAACTTCATCTCCTAACAAAAAAAAAAAAAAAAAAAAAAAAGGAAATAATCTGAATTAAGAAAACAAGTTTACTCTAGGAGGGGGAGGGGTAGACAGGAGTGCAATTTTTGTTTTTTTAAAGACAGACCTCCCCCTTTCCCTCATTGTAACACCCTTCTTTCCTCCTCCCCCCACACAATAAAGTTGCAAATGTGTTGTTTCTTCAGATGGACTTTCTGTTCTTGGGCACTGGTTATGTCTGTCTGTTCAGACAGGCTGTGCACTGCAACTCTGGCATCAAAACAAGGAGCACCAGACTTTCCAAAGGAGCTCTCTTAGTATCTCAGATCTGATGTGTAACAAAACCGCATGGATACCACACATCAGGGTAAAGGTCTGAGAGAATCTTAGAAGGTTGTAATCCTCTCAAGTTTTCTCTCCAAATTTTAATTCCTGACTTACCCTTAGTCTCCTCAGATGCAGCACACCAGATGCAGCAAGACCTTTCATTTAAACACTCAACTTACTCAGGTCAAATTAAACAGGTCCTCCTCACTGCCCCCTAATGAGGAAGATCAAATTGTGAGACAGAAGACTAGTGAGATCCTATTACTACAGAACAAGCCAGCCTTCCTGAAAGCTCAGAGCATTTTTACCAGCTTCCCAAAGGACATTACCATGGATTAGCGAGAGGAAGAATTCAACCTAGACACTCACATAACACAGAAAACAGATGGCTCACTCAAGGACTTATCTTCCACCCAAATGCTAATAAGGCTGGCCTAAGACTAAAATGCCCCAATATTTTAAAATGGGTTTCAGGACTTCACAGATATATTGAGATAATATAGAAGAGTTTAAATTGTAACTTTTCTGCTGAAATTAAAGTAAATAGTGGTAATTTGGTAAATATTACCTAAGCAGCCTAATTCTAGAGGGAGCTGTTAACATCCTAGCACCAAGGCATTTTCCTTTCAAGTTAATTTTAATGGCCTTATCTGTCCTCTGATTATAAACTGGTACAGCTCTATTTTCCTATGGTTCCAATCCCAGTAATTATGAATCTGCTGGCAATGCAGCATGACCTTGCTTAAGTTAGTGAAACTGTGGATTCTTAATACATCACAATTTCAGACAACATTAAGAACTCCCACACAATTCGGTCTCAGGCTATCAAGAACAGCAACAGCATATTAAATTCGTGAGTACTGCACATGGGTACTAAGATGTCTCGCATCCAAGACTAGAAAATTAGGAAATACGATCTTTATCCAAAGTGAGAAAAATAAACCAATTGTTCTAGCATATACATCTTAGAACAAGACTTCACCTTGGAGGCTCTCTCTAGCCAGAGACAGAGTGAGCTACTGTAGCATCTCGACCACATTTAAAACAAAAGCCAGTTTTCATTACTTACTGATTTAGGTAGCTGCCCTCAAAAACAAACAAACAAAAAAAATCAGCAGTTTTACCTTAAAAACTGGACTTGCCCCCTATGATGAGAGCAAAAGCCAAAAACTATCAGATGGCCAGAAAGACCCTACAGTTAAAAAAAAAAAAAAAAAAGCTAGCAACTTTCTTTTGTTTAAAAACAAGTCAACAAGTATGAGCTAAGGCAAAACCTACTTTCAGCAGATCTAGGTCTGCTGCCATATTCTCACTTCATTGTTAACTATAATTAACCCCATGCAAATTTATTTTTTTAAAGTAGGCTCCATGCCCAGCATGGAGCCCAACACAGGACTTGAACTCATGACCCTGAGATTAAGACCTGAGCTCAGATCAAGCATTAGATGTTTAACCCACTGAGCCACCCAGGCACCTCTATACAAATTTCTTGTAAATCTATTCACAGACACACAAACACACGCGCACACACACACACAGAGGCTTGAGTTATTTGCTTTATCTTGTGCTTTCCTAAAAGGCAATGGAATTGTTTGAGTAAATATCATCTGAGATGAGGGCAAAAGAGCCATGTATCTCAAGATATTGTTATGGTAAAAAAAAACCAGTTAACAACTGCAGTAGTAAAAAGGGCATCTGCTGTTGCTTGCACTACCTGCTGGTGTCAATCTATGCACACATGTGCATATACACACTCATACACACATAGGTAAGCAGTCCATCAAAAAGCAGTAAAACAATGTATTATTCTCTCTTTGCAAGACATTTTTTATTCAGATTTGCAAGAAAAAAAATTTAAAGATCCTAAAGCACTATAATGAGCTCAGTGCCCTTTTGAAACTGTGTCAAAGATTCTTGCAAATCACTATGGTGAGCTACCTATTTCATCCAGAACAATGGGAAATAGTCTACAAATCCCACCAGATTAAAAAAGAAATCTTTTAAGAGATAAATTTTCTTATTAAACACATAATTGTTTGTGTAAATATATCTGATCCAAAAGTTAAAATTTAAATTCACCAAAAAAACCTTCCAATACTGAAAGCTCAGTAAGTCTGTGGGAAAAGTCTATTCCTACTGGACCATGACTGCTTTTATCTAAGCTTTCTAGAGCAAATGGTGCCACTGCCTAATTATAAACTGCCATCATGCAACTTATAAGACTTATATTACACATATTAATATTTAATTCTCACAATAAAGCTCTGTGTACATAGATCTGTACCAATTTTACAGTTATAAATTTAGAGGCCCAGAGATGCTAATTAACTTGCTCACAGGCACACAGCTAGCTGGTTACCATAGTTAGGTTTTTTCAAAGCCAGGATTGACCTTTCCAAAGTTGGTATTTCCAGCATACACTTCACTGCCTTTGGCCAAGTTTGGGAATTACACGGAGACAGAGTCCTGTGCATCCAAGGGTCTCAAGTTTTCAACAAGGATATATTCATAATCTTAAATACACCTGCAAATTCTTTTTTCTTGTTGTCATGTAACTGATTGACTGGAACTTCACCATTTATTAAAAAAGATTTTACTTATTTATTTATTCATGAGAGACACAGAGACATAGGCAGAGAGAGAGAGAGACAGAGAGAGAGAAGCAGGCCCCCCTTGGGGAGCCTGATGCAGGACTTCATTCCAGGACCTGGGATCATGACCTGAGCCAAAGACAGATGCTCAACCACTGAGCCACCTAGGTGCCCAAACTTCACCATTCTTTCTTAATCCATCAAGACACTGAGTACAAAAGGGGGGTGGGGGGGAAGGAATGGCATCCTGCAGGTGCACAAACCATTTAAATCCTCAAAACAAATCCATCATTACAAAACAGATTAGAGATATCCACAATATAAAAAGATTCATTTAAAACAGGACTTGATTTGCATACTCTTTTTCCAGAAACTCAGAAAGCAATTCTTATGGCTAAAGCCAAACATGTTTGCGACTGCCAAAATTATCTCCCACACAAGACACTTCTCTCGTCAGCAGATTGCATTAAAATGCTTTTATACGCACAGTGTGGTTTCCTAGCTGAAGAAAAGCAGGTGGAATCAATACCACATGCTCTCTGCCCTCTTAAGATCTTTGTTCAAAAATTTAAAGTAAGACAATAAACAAGGGGAGATGCAGGCCCCTAATGAACATGGAACACCTCAGATTAATCACTGGAGTTTCATGCTCAATCAGGACGAACTTGCAAGATATATTTAGTTAACTGAAACAGAAGAAACTTAGGAGTTTCTTGACAGAGAAATAAGAAAATAGGCATACGGAGAAGAGCTAATGTGTAGAGAAAGACAGAGGAAATAGACCAAAGGCAAAATGAATGAACAGTACATGGTCTGTACAGAAGTAAAGCAGCAGGCTCTGAGAACAGAGGTGCCCCTCATGAAGGTCAGTAGTGGTCATCCTGCAGTATGCACCAAGCAGGAAGGGACTATTGAAAAGAGAAGAGACAAACAGAAAAATCTAGGGAGGTTAACTCTGGAAGCCTAGAACAATCAGGACATAAAGGTCTAGGACCAAGAAGACCATGAGAAAGAAATTTTGATAGTCCAGGAAGGGCATCTGACCCAAATGCTTTTTATTCAAGTACCCAGGATCTCTAATAAATAAATAAAAATAAATAAAAATTAAGAAATTACAGGATAAAAAGACACAAGCTCTTTCACAAGTCCCTACAACCCGCCTCAATATGAAATGACTAACCACCTATCTATTCTCCTACTCCATAAAACCTTTTGCTTATGCTGCCCCTCTCTGAGCCTCTATTTTTACCTCTGAATAAACATGATTAATTCATTCTAAGCCCTCTATCCTCAAAATTGTACTTTTGGAACAACTACTCTTTTCCTTTGGTGGGCCTTCCATAATAAGGGCCAGGAATGGAATTAAAGGCAACCCTCTTATCCCAGTAGTTCCATACTTCCAAGGTATAACTTCTCACCTTCCTAAGAGTAACAGAAGACAAGGAACCTTCTCAGAAGGTTAATTTCTAATATTCAGAAATTATCAAAGCACCAACCCAGCAGCCTCTCCAATATTCATTTGCCATGCAGTCAAATAGATATGGATAACCCTGGCCATCAAACAGCAAAACCCAACTTGACTATCCAGTGAAGACTTATGATTTCCCAAGATCTCTTTTACAAAGCTGTAAAAATATATACACCTGAATTCTCCTCCTCACCCGCAGTTAAGCTGCTCTTTCTTATGAGTAGACAAAAAGTGTTAATACTACTATAAACAAACACAAATACTTTACATTTTGTGCAGCTATCACAAGGTTATACAGGATTTCTGAATGCACACACAGACCTAAGTCCTACATATACAAATGGTGATACCAAGTCAAAAAAGAAAAAGAGAGTTGAGAAAGAAGGGAAGGCTGGGTCATTTAAGAAGAGGACCCTGCAGTGTGTGGCTGGCTTAGTCCATTAAGCATCTGACTCTTGATCTCAGGATCATGAGTTCAAACCCCACGTTGGCCTCCATGCTGGGTGTCGGGCTACTTTAAAAAAGAAAGGGGGGGGGCAGACCTTGGATAGCATCACAGCATCACATCAATCTGGAAAAAAAAAGTTTCAAATAAAGTAAAAACATGTATCATTGCATCTCCTCATCTGTATCATTGATAAAGTATCCTCAATATATGTAACAAAGCTTCCCCTTGGGAACAACTCTCCACTTTAGCTCATTTTATTTCTAAAGAAAGACCATAATTAAATTAGAGATATTTTTAGCAAAGACAAAGGAAGTAAAATTCCAAAGGACATCCACTGTCCCCAACTGACACAAAGATTTAGGTATAAATAACATGTGATTTTCCTTCTCTTTTGTACAGTACATTTTGTTTAGTTTATATTTAATAAAAAAAAAGGCAGTTACATTTTCAGAAAGATATGAGGAACATGATGTATTTTTCCCCTCCCCCTCAATTTAAAATAGTCACATAAAAGCACTGATTTTTATACTTAGGAGAAATCCCCAAACCAACCAATTGTGTTTGGTCAGGTTAGGATATAAATGCTGACTATAAAGGAAACTTACTTAAATACTGCAGACACAGCTTCAAGGACCTCAAGAAAATCCTCTCTTGAAGCAGTAAAGAAAAAAGAATCCCAACAGAAAACATTCTATAGAGAAAGCCAGCAGTACAAGGTGAAAGTTTAAAAGGCTGCGGGCCAGATGGGAACCATGGCTACAAATTAAGTCAAAGAGGTATACCCGAACAGAAATAAATATCCATTTTGTTTTTGCTAAGGGACAGATATGTTACACCAAACCACTCAGACCATAGGGCAATTTGCCCACCAATTAACAGATGGCTTCTAAAAAGAAATACAAAATGGTCTGGCTCCCATGATTGCCACATTCACATCACACATAAGCATCTCTGACAAAATAACCTAGTTTAAAAGTTGGAAAGAAAAAAAAAAGTTGAAAAGATTAACTATTGTGATCCTCCAAATTTAAAATTCACATACTTTAAGAAGCAAATGCTTAGAAGATCTGTTCACACAATGACTCATTAGCACACAAAAACCTTGTCCTCCTGAGCATCACAGCAAATGGACCATCACACTGACCTGCAGAAACAGAGCTGCTCTCTTACCACTGACTAAAAAGTATATTAAAAAGGAAATATGCAAATCATATGCTCCACAACTTAGCCTACAGGCCCACTCCTAACTCTGGATACATTTCCCCTCTAAACAGGAAAAACCTAAACACAAAAATCATCTTTTTAATTTATTACCATTTTATGGACTCAAGTACCCACGAACCTAAAGAAAGATGGTAGGGAAAAAGAATTTTATTCAATAAGTGCATCTAGGGCGCGGGTCTGGCTCAGTTGGCAGAGTATGTAACTCTTGATCTCAGGGTCATGAGTTCAAGTGCTACATGGGGTATAGAGATTATTTTTAAAAAAGTAAGTTAACAAACTTTTAAAAAAAATAAAAGAGGTAGACCTAAACTTTATCTTACAGAAATTTTTTTCTCAATTTTAAGGATCTTTTAAAATTTATTTGAGAGAGAGAGCACGAGGGAGGGCCAGATGGAGAGAAAGAAGCCAACTCCCTGCTGATCAGGGAGCCGGACACAGGGCTCGATCCCAGGACCTTGGGATCGTGACCTTGGCTGAAGGCAGGCACTTACTGACTAAGCCTCCCAGGTGCCCCTACCTTAAGGACTTTTAAAATGATGCCTGCTTTCATCTGCTATTACTGAAGATTACATATCTGAGGCTCATTCTTGGGGAAGATGCCGTTTTTATGGTACCAGGATAAATGATATTAAGGATGTCTGATGGGGGAAGCAACTTCTACATAGTTGCTAAGCTATTTGGGTCGCATCACATGGCAACCCTGCAAACATATTTCAAGATTAAGGCAAAGACAGGTGGCAAAAGGTAGCTCATTCAGAAAAATCCATCTTTTTGCCACAAAGTGTCCCCAAAAGAAAAGGGGGCTGGGAGTGTAACTCAGCCCTACGATGCCGATCTGTGAAGGGATACCTTACCTGCAGAAAAAAGCTGGGCTATATGCACTCTTTCATGCTCACCCCGTGACTCCACCATCTACCTTGCCCTTGTCACACAAATCAATTCATACCAGAACATTCCAATCAGTCACGTTAAAGAGCCTCCTAAGCCGTAGAGTGCTATACAAAAATGCTAGGTATTCAAGTACAAGTACACCACTCAAATGACGATTTCACTAGTCTTTCAGCTCATTCCAATATTCAGTAACCTTTAGTGTCAAGTTTTCTTATGTTGTTGCTGACAATTTCTTCCTTGCTATTTATAAAGGAGAAGGAGACTAAATAACTATATGTTACAAACTAATTTCCTTTGTCTTAGGAAAACTTGAAAAATTTAATATATGGTGCCAGAGCACTTAATAGTCAAGAGCTATCCCCAAATACAATTCAATGTATAAATTAAGGGCTTATTCTAGCTATCCTCATAAACACCAACATTATTAACATAGTCCCTTTACACCTAGCTTACCAACCTCATTTTCCTCAAACAAGAATATTCTCCTAGTAAGAAAACATATATTCACTGAAATGCATCTCTCTTAAACCCAAAGCCTTCCGTTCTGTACCTGGGTTCTTGATCTCCACTCCTCTCTAAAAAAAAATGACATCTGAGACTAAAGGAAGTAGAACTTATACTGTGTTTTAAAAGCTTTAGCTTCTATATATATATATATATATATGTGTGTGTGTATATATATATATATATATATATATTAAATTGTAAAGGTATAAAAACTTCAGATATCTCTGAGATTAGTTGAGATTGAGATAAAGATTGGCTCTAAACAGCTTTCTTTTGAAGAAAGGGAGAGGGACAAATTCTTTTTCTTAAGCCTCCAGACTATGAAAGATTACATTAAACATACAATTAAACAATTCAATTATGCTCTTCTGTGCTACCTGAATGTCTTCATTTTAGTCCTTGCACTCTTAAAACATGGAAATTAACCCAGAATTTTTCTTTCCTAGCAATTCTCAAGACTTTTGATTGAATATTCATAAAACAAAGAACTGAAGGTTAATCTTAGTGATAACTCACATGAGCTATCCTATCTTAAATGATTGTCACCAAATTAAAAATCTTATCATCAGACATAGTAACTTTCCAATCTTGTATGTTACCCCAAGACCCTGGATTCCATTATTGCTCACAATGCTAACTTGTCCCTTCACTTTCATTCTCTGTAATTCTCATCTAAATTAAAAGAAGTACAATTTCTACAGAAACACAAAGTGACCAGGAACTATATTAGAATATTACAATCCCCAAAGGAATTCTGTTTTTTCTAAATGTAGAATCTACAGGCCAATGAAAGACTTTCAGTATCATATCTTAAAACTTGGTGATACCCTGGGTCGGGCCGGGCACCTCCGGACCCCTATGTCATGTTTCCACTGAAAGCTTCTTGAACAGATTCCCATTCTAATCCTTTAAGCTTACATAAATATCTTAACAGGTTGCAGGGTGAGAACATAAAACCGACAATGGGATAATTCTTTCAAACAATTACAGTTACAATTCTGCATTAGGGACTAGTTAAAAATAAAAGCACTGTAAAAAAAAGAAAAAGCAAGAATTTTATTTTCTCCAAACAAACAAACAAAAAAAACCCACAACACTAAAGACTGTTCAAAAACCATTGATACTGACAATGTAAACCACTAACTCAGTGGGACAACAGATCTGACACACCACAACCAACCTATAGAATACATTTCGGTGGTATGAAATAAGCTCTTGGGGACTTGTATGAGGGTTAGGAAAGAGGACTCCGAGAACAGTGCCTTGGAGACCACTGTGTTACTGACCCAGTGGCCCCTGAAGACTAGATTTTAAGCATCAAAATGTGAGGAAATAAAATTGTTCCCTCAGATTCCAATGACCTTGAATACAATGAAAGGACTCTGGTTTGCCTGTTTTGGAGCTACTATGCCTCCTTTAAACCTTGCTTTAAAAGGAGAATTTGACTTTCTCAAAATAAAGCCAGAAGGTCAAACAGGTTGTGAAGAGTCAAGGACAAGACCACATCTACTCTACAAAGTAAAAAATAACAAGATCTATCACCTCAAATGCAAAAATGCAAATTTCTCTGAAGCTGGACAGGAGGTTGGGGGTGGATTACAGGACTTGTGAGCCATATACACTCCCCCTTCAAAACCAAAGCATTATGTAGAAAACAGAGTTCCAACAAAAAGTACAATGATGAGAAAAGAACTCATTAAGAGCTAAAAATAAACTCTAATTCACAATATGCATACGGTTTTAACAAAAAAAGGAAAACAAGATGTAAAATTGCATCTGCTAAGTTAACCATGCCCTCGTGGAAATCGCCACCCCCCCCTCCACAAACTGAAATCTGTAAGTCTGTGCTGACTGAATAGAAGCAAAGCTTTAAACGTTTTCAATGAATATTCTAACAGAAATAAAAGGATAGCAATATTTTTTATGAAGTCCTCTGATCTGCTAACAGTACATGAATTCTGGGCCTAACAACCAAACACACAGGTCTCTGCATTTCCCTACTTGAATGTCTTATTTTATGAAATCAGAATATTTCATAATAATATTTACAATTTATATTAAAGGGGTACTAATTTTAAAGAAGGTGTCCCTCAAAGTAAAAGCAAGTATCAGTTTTTATCTAACCAATACCTTTTGACTCAATTTAACAGCCTGCTGACCTTCTAGGCCAGTAACAGTCCGCTGGGGAAGCTCAACAAAGAAAACCTTCATATTTTAAGTCAAGCTCATTCATTCTGAATAACATGCACACAATACCACACACAGCAATGACTCCACACTCCAGCACTCTAGTTCACAGAGACTGATAGAGTATCATTAATCATCTTTCTGGGCTCCCAAGTCCTGCCTTGAACTTCCTATTCCCACTTCATCCCACCTCTAGAAAATCAATTATCTTGGTCAAATCACCTAGAAAGCAGAGAAAAAGAACATTAGCTTTGGGTTCTTCCCACATCGTGTCTGAGAAACTATAAGAATTCTAAGGCAACATCTATTTAAAGATTTTTTTCAAAAATTGGTTCACCTAAGGAAAAAAAGTCTGCAATTGTCTGAATGTGTATTAACTGGTAAGAAGGAAGACAGGAGAGAGATACCTGTGTGCTACCCACTTTATTATTAATTATTATATTATTATTATTATTATTAATAATAATAATAATAATAATAAGAGACAGAGAGAGAGGCAGAGACATAGGCAGAGGGAGAAGCAGGCTTCCTACAGGGAGCTTGATGCAGGACTTGATCCCAGGACCCCGGGATCAAGCCAAAGGCAGATGCTCAACCACTGAGCCACCCAGGCACCCTGTGTGCTACCCACTTTATAAAAAAGACTCAACTTTGGAGTCAAATAGCTCATATAAGGCTACATTACAAGTAAGTGGCTACACTGAGATATGAACCCAAGTGTAACACATTCTTTCTAGACTAAAACCTCTAAAATAGCCTCCTTAGGCCTCCTCCCTAGCTGGGGAGTAGCAGGTAGCAGGCATTTTGTTTCAATGTTAATCCTGAGAACTTGATCCCAAGCTAAGCAAATAACAAGCCTAGTGTACATAAGGGTTTGGTAAATCCTATTACCACTACATTCAAGTCCATTTCACATGGAAAGATACAAAGGAATGCTATGGATACAGTTTAAATTGAATATTTCTATCTTGCATTTTTTTTCCCAGTGAAGGAGGCATACAGAGTAAGATTCTTTGCTCCTATTTAGAACAATGCAGAATGACCCATCCTCAATTAGCTAAACATGATGTATATTTTTTTTTAAGATTGTACTTATTCATGAGCGACGCAGAAACGTAGACAGAGAGACAGGCAGGCTCCTGTGGGAGCCTGATGCAGTAAGTTCTCAATCCCAGAACCCTGGGACCAGGACCTGAGCCTATGCTGCTTTACAACTTTAAAGCTCTCCAGCATATATAGTTGATGACAGATACTATCACCAATAAAAGGACATTCAGTGGTGTCAAAATATTGACATTGTAAAACTTTAAAAAGCAAAACCCCGTTTTAAGGAGTAAAACATACTTACTAAAGCCACTGCATAGGCCTCACAAATCAAACGACACAAGTAAAATGCCAGGAAATATTTCTTAAAGCTGACCTTTTTAGTTGAAAAGGCAAGCTCTGAGCGTTTCCACAGCTCTCAAAATTCAGTAGTAGCAATGCGCTCCACTGAAAGTCAATTAACTTAGAACAAGCTAAGAAGAAGCTGATGAATTGTGAAGCATGGTTTTAGCTTCAGAGATCAACTATTCTGTTCAGGAAATGTTCCAACAGGTGCAAAAGCAAAATGCTTTGCTCTATTCATAATTTCGAAAGTTTAAAAAACAAAGGTTGATGCTAAGGTGGCGTAATAGATGAGACTGAAATAAAATCCATCACATCAAAAAAGGGACAGGGAGAGTCAACTTCATAGGTAAAGAGAAACAGGATTTTAACATTCTTTGGATTACAGAAGGAAGAAATCCTGTATCAGAATTTAATTGCTCTTTATCTTCTCCCATTTAGATCACCATCTTCTTTCTAATCTACATTTTTCCATCATTACAGGGACTGCCACTGCATAATAAACTGAAAGTGGTTTCTACTCTATGTTACCAATCTCCTAATGCAGAAATAAACAAAAACTAGAAAAAACAGTGTGAAAGATCTGGTATAGCAAAGAGCACACAAACACGGACACTAAATTTTAAGGGGAGGACTCCTTACAGATGAACTCTGTGTTTTCTATGAATTTGAATACATTAACAAAGCTTGTGTTTTATACCAAAGTCATAAAGGAATCAAGTCAAAGGCACTCAATGAATGTTCTTAATCTATTGATAAGACAACCATGATCATTCTAGAAGCCCTGGTGATGATATGGGCCAACAAAGCATAGAATCAAAACTCATAAACCTCATTTACACAATAGGTTCAGGGATCCCTGGGTGGTGCAGTGGTTTGGCGCCTGCCTTTGGACCAGGGTGCGATCCTGGAGACCTGGGATCGAATCCCACGTCGGGCTCCAGGTGCATGGAGCCTGCTTCTCTCCCTCTGCCTGTGTCTCTGCCTCTCTCTCTCTGTGACTATCATAAATAAATACATTTAAAAAAAAATAATAAAAATACACAATAGGTTCAACCTCATTTTCCCGTAAATATTCTTAAAAAGCTACTGTAAAATGTGTAATCAGCACTAGGAAGCTGCAATACTTTTCCTTCACTTCCTTCTAATAGAATAAAACAAAGTAACACAAATATCAACATCAAGAAATCAGAGAAGCTAAAATCCAGATGACTGACAAATTAATCAGCAATGGTTTTGTTTCAAACTTCTCTATACCTTCACAATGCCATCTTTTCTTCCCAGCAACTAGCCATTTCAGGTTGCATTATCATAGGATATCCACAGAAGAAGAAGAAGGTTTTCTGTTTAGGTGTGCTAACTGAAAATTAATTTATCTCATGATAAAGAGGTCCTAAAGAAGATACCACTGCAAATATGCCATTTTGGCCTAAGATTATTTTGAGCTGAAGGCAATTACGAATCAACAGACACAGAGAGTTCTCTTCCCTATCCTTTTCTGCCTACAAAGAAGTCACAAATTGCCCTTGTGAAGAGGTCCCCTGCTCCTGTGCCATAAAGAGGAGAGCAACTTCCACCACCCGAGATGGAGAGCTGGCACCAAAACGTACAAACAAACCTTGCTAAAATATCTCAATACCTTCTATTAGTTCCCCGCCCCATGTAATGCCTGATCACTTTCCCACAGTCTATCAAAGCTTCAAAACCCAAACACCCTTTCCTTTGGTAAAAGGGTATAAACCCCCAAATCTAACCACTTCTACTTCAATTCTCTTTTGTGAACCCCAGTGTACATAAAATACTAATGAAAACTGTGCCTCTTCTGTTAATCCCCCCACTCCAGTTTTATTGAGATATAGTTGACGAGACATTGTATCATCTATCTTTTGTTAGGTTCAGTCCCTGGGGGGCCTGTGAATTAAACTAAGAATTATGGAAAAGATTTTCCTCCCTGATAATGGTAAAGAATTGTCTTTAGTTTCTTAAATTTGACAAATTTTAATTGCATCACCCTAAAGTTCTTCATCTAAACTACTCAATGCTGACAATGAATTCCGTTCTATAAAACGCTAGGTTCAAGGTTTGAGTGGAAAAATGAACATAAAAGAATTTTAAGTTTCTTCCCCAAAACTTTATAAAAAGCTTCTATAGTGGTAACAAATTTTTTAAATGACTGATTAGCCATGACCTTTCAAAAAAGACAACGGTGCAATTAACAACATAATTAAAAATATAAAGTTTCTTCAGTACCACAAAAAAAAATTCATTTTCTACAAAATTCACCTCATACAAATTTAGCCACTAAAATCTGAAAATAGCCATATTCAAATGTATTGTATTCCACAGTTGATTCACTAGGGACCACCAAAGCATTTATCTAGTAGAGCCAAGTTACCCTGTTTTGTGAAAGCCTGAGCACACACCACCCATTTCTGCTAAATCTCTAATTAAATACCCAGAGCCTGCAATATGAGGTGTTTATTAAGCTACCACCAATCACCCACCCACTCTGCCTCTCTTCAATTGCTTGTTTGAATCAAAATTCTTAATCTTTTGATACTATGGACACTGAACAGCTGACCTTAGGATTGCAACAGACACAAACAACCCACCTTTTCAAATTAATGTTCATCCAAACAGCCTGAGGCTATAATTGACTTCATCACAGTAAATATTAATATTGAAGGTATGTATTAGAAAAATAAAAATGCATCTTACTATTTCAATCCTGAAAAGCTAAGCCTGTACTTGTTTTTAAAAAGAGGAGAGAATATTCTCAGGAAGCAAAAAAAAAAAAAAAAAACCCCGAAACTTAAGTCTAGCTAAGAACTCTCCTATTAAAAAAAAGATTTTACCATACAGATAAAGGGACACTGGCCAAGTCCCTCCTTGGGTCTCCTATAGTTTTTATTTGTCTGAGTCTTTGTTTATTACTTTTGTCTAAAAGATTGTAATTAGCAGCTGACTTTCAGGGGCAGGGGATTGTCAGCATAGGATCCCACTCAAACAATTCCTAGAATAAGATTGAAGACATCACACCAAAATAAAAAGAAGCACCACTCATTCCAGAGGGCTTCAACTAACTACACTTCTCTCTGTCTTCTATTAGAAGAAAGGAAAAACAACAATAACAGAACAAGCTATCTTGGCGTTCTGAAAACTACACATGTGCATACACATAACCTTTCAGGGACAGGCTGGACGTTCAGTAAAGACAGACTTTTGAGTGGTAAATGACTTTTAAACTACACATCCCTAGACCTAAACCCCAGGAGTTAACTCATCAGAAACCACCACTGGGGAGAGGACCACACCTGAAACTCAGTTTGCCATAGTTCAGGAACTGCAGTTATAACAACTCTCCCACCCACCTCCAACCAGAGTTCAGGGAAACTGGAAATTTCTGCTTCTATCTCCTTGCAAATTTCTCAGGAAATGCAGTGGATAACTCCCAGGTAAATGGAATATTCTGGGCCTTACCTCAAAGATTGTAATTCAGTAGGTCTGGGCAGGGCCTAGAAAGCTGCATTTCTGGTCATCATCCCAAATGATTCCAATGCAGGTAACTACTGATTATAGTTCAAAAGGCTGATTCCCAAAACTGTTCACTTACCCATCAAAATCACCTGGGGAGCTTTCTGACAACAGATTCCCAAAAGTCTCCAGAAATTGTATTTTTAAAAACTCCCTCACATGAGGATGGGCAGCCAGGTTTCAGAAACACTGAGCTAGAATATCCAAAATTCACAACTACAGACTACAAAGTTTGTAGAGAAGTATGGATGTTCTCCTTCATTCTATGTATTCCCTCAGTCCTGGACTCTCAAAAACCTCTCATTCCCCTTCTGAAGACGACACACTTACCAAAAGATGCCCCTTAGTGAATCTGTTCAAGTTATGTGTCTCACTACAAATTCATCAGTTGTTCCTGTGGTTAGTTTTTTTTTAAAGAATTCTGGCCTCTCACAAGAGGCAAAGAGGAAATGTCCCAAGAAAGAATCAGAAAACCAGGATTCTGGTCCGTGCTTTACCACTTAAAAGCCATTGGTCTTGGACTAGTCAATCATTTAAACAAACCTGGGCTTCAGATAACCTGTTAAATACAGAGTTGGCTAAGGTCGTTTCAAGGACACTTCTGATTCTGACACACTATTACTCATTCCTTGCATCATAAAATCTATTTCACTCCTCTAGAATGCAGCATCAGCAGGTGTCAAGGACTCTGAAGTGCATAAACTCAAAGAGATGGACCGACATCAGCTAAACTGTACAAGTAGCAGTAGCTTCTCATGATGAATGTCTATAGACAGGAAACGGGATGAAGCCTAAAGCTGGGCACGAGCCCAAAGCAAAGGCCTGAAAAACAACATAATAAATAGAATTTAGGCTAAAGAGAAGATTACTATATTTACCACTAAAGAGGTGTCTTAATGTATTTCTCTAAAGCTCATTCTATCAAAATGGTGACATTAATTTGCCAACAACACAATCTAAAAATTATATACTCTTTTAGAACTTAGGAAAGAGGCACATACTTTCCTAACTCGATTTCTTTTAACCTGAGACACAGTTTCCTAATTCAGCATTATTTAAACAAAGAAAGACTTAAGAAAAATGAGAAAAGAATGATTTAAATGTTCTTCCCAAAGACCGATCTCATTGTTTTCTTATAACCCAGACAGTTAATGCTCACCTCCTACAAAATCAGAATACAAAGAGTTGGCCCAGTAGTTCCCCAGGAGGTAGGGTAAGTTGGATAATTAGACCCTCAAACTTGACCCTAAAAATGTGTACTGAAGGGATCCCTGGGTGGTTCAGTGGTTTAGTACCTGCCTTTGGCCCAGGGCGTGGTCCTGGAGTCCTGGGATGGAGTCCCACATCAGGCCCCCTGCATGGGGCCTGCTTCTCTCTCTGCCTGTGTCTCTGCCCCCTGCTCCCCATGAATAAATAAAATCTTTAAAATAAATAAAAATGTGTACTGAGAAACTGCATCAGCTGGCTAATGCTAAATAGCACAGGGCAGGGTCCAAATCCTTACAAATTCTTTCATTCTTTCTTTCCTTTTTAGGTTTTATTTATTCATTCACGAGAGACAAAGAGAGGGGCACAGACATAGGCAGAGGGAGAAGCAGGCTCCCTGCGTCCCTCTTTCAGTTTTTCTAGATACGTTAATAGTAGCTTCTTAGGACGATATGCCGACTTCACAAAGTACAGCCATTCAAATTCCAGTTTTAGAAATCTACCATTTACTAGACTATCCTTTGTTCAATACAAATATTTACTAAGAAATTCAGAATTAAAAATCTAAATGTACGCTTTGAAACTAAATGATTCAGACCCTTCTAAACACCATTTAACCCATACTAAGAATAAGATGGCAACAGACGAAGTCAAAAACAGGGTTACTAGAAGAGGTAGGTCCCTTTGTGTTATTTACCTACTTACCTACTCATCTTTTTAATATACAGTTATCATGGATGTTCACTTATGAAACATGCTCATACTCTGATGCAGAACAAGTTACAGAAGAGTTTCAGAGTGTCTGATAAGTCATTAAATGATTTCAATAGCTTTCAAGCAAAAGCTTTTATATGCTCTATGGATATCTAGTATTGGGGAGATATCTCCCCAAATGAGTTCTAAGGTCAAGTAAGGCTGGAAAACCGGTTTCTTTACTGCAGGATTTTAATGTATGTTTTCTAATATGCTAGGGATCTGCAGTTTCTCAACTGCAGGGCAGTTGAAGGGCAGCATTTCTCAAACTTATCTGTGAATGAAACATTTACTTTGAAGAACAAATAAGACTGTCTCCTGGAATGAAGCTTAGAAAACATCTTTTGACGCTCTTGGCCACTATGGATTTTCTTGGGTACTCCACTTGCTTACTAGAGGTTTTAAACAGAAATTTTACCATGGTGGAAAACTTCATTGGCCCCGTCTCACTGAAAAGACAATGGGGTGCTGGTGGGGAGATAAAGAAAGTGGAGAGCATACGTTAATGCACTTTGCCAATATCTAACCATGTACTTCAGATGACCGTGCACTGTGGTTCCATTACCACGGTTTGTCATACTAAAGACAGGTAGGAAGACATAGAATTCAAATTTATTACACGATAAAACAGCTCTAATAAAAGACTTTGAAAGAATAAGATAATTCAGGACTGCCCACTCTGAAATGTGGGCAGCCCGGGTGGCTCAGCAGTTTAGCACCGCCTTCAGCCCAGGGCATGATCCTGGGGACCCAGGATCGAGTCCCACGTCGGGATCCCTGCATGGAGCCTGCTTCTCCCTCTGCCTGTGTGTCTCTGCCTCTCTCTCTCTCTGATGAATAAATAAGTAAATCTTTAAAAAAAAAAATCTCTGAAATGTTTTCTGCAGAAGATGCCTAATAAAAAGGATGTAAGATTTGTTTCATATTTTTATCTATTCCCACTATCATAACAAAAAAATTCAATGTTTATATACCTAGTTCAAGTTTTTGGTTTTGTTTTTTTTTGTTTTGTTTTGTTTCTTAAATGGTAGGAACAGTTACTAAATAATCAAACCAGAAATCATATCATTGATGTCATGGCCTTTATACCATTTATCACACATTCATGTCAAAGAGGTTGCAAAATTCGTGTATGAAGAAACTGTTTTCCTAAAGATAGTAATAAAATTTAGTGTGTCAGGACAAATGTATCAAGAGCCATTTGTTCTCTACCTTTTCAACTGTTCAAAAACTGTTTATAAATTTAATGTATGATGATGACACTGATTTGGGGGAAAGAAATGGAAAAATATTTTCCATTTGATTATCACTATTCAATAACAAAAACAACCAACTCTTCCTTTTTAAGATTTTATTTATTTATTCATAAAGACACAACCAACTCTTCCTAATGATACTGTGGTGAACATCTAAGTAACATAATTAGTTCAAATATAAATATTTGTTCAAATATAAATATTCAGTATAGATTGATGACAACCAGGTTTTACTGAGTTTTTACTTGACTTAAATATGTTCTCCCTGTGAGCTTCAATGTGTACCTCAAAGAAATAGGATTGTGAGGCCAAGCTGAGGTGACAGCTCTCATTCACCTTGGAGACAATAAATCCTGCTGTCTTGTTAAAAGAACAGCTAATGGTATGATCTTAAAGTAAAACAACAACAAAAATAACCTCACAAATCACCTAGCGTGACCCCTTTCTTTGCTCTCTACCTCATTTTACCAAGGGAGACCTGAAGCCAAGAGTTGATTTGTCCAAGGTCAGAGGACTGAAGTTCAGACTCTTGGTCAAACTCTTCTCACTGCCATTAGGGCTTCTTTGCCCATTTCACCTATTTGGTTTGTATAGTTTGAGTTATAAAGCCATGTAAAGCAATTTAATATACACCATCACTCAAATTTAATGTGAGAAAGTTTGTCTTTCTACAATTAACTTCTTACATTTTCAGTGTTTGAAAACAACTCCCGCAAGAAATGTTAACTCCTATATCCCAAGAACCTGCTCCTCGATCAGGTTTTGGCTTATTCTAAATATTTAGTCGAATCTTACAAAATACTAAGGATATTTTCCACTACCCAATATTCAAAATTCAAATTACCTATCCTTTCATTTTTACCTTTATGATAAAAGGAACACTCATATACCACTTTTTCCTATCCTTACCAAGGAATAGAACAGAGGATCTTGCTACATGCAAATTTTATCAGTGCAAATATTTATACATTGACAGTGTGAATATTACCATTTATTTTGTCACACATATTATAAGCAGAACTATACAGACTTAAAGGAAAAAACATTTTAAGAGATTTCCTCCTCTTCCCAAATGGAATATTCTTCTTCTACCTCACTGTTAAAATGCTACATCATATAAGCTCAGGGAACTAAAAACTAAAGTTCAACATGACACTTTCTGTCCCATAGAGACACTTCTAAAACATTTTTGAAAGATGTTAGTGTACAGCACACGATATATAAAAGTCTAGTTATAATATATACTGCCCACAAAAATATTTTATACTTTAAAAGGAAAACAAAACTCTTAAAGTTTCATGCTGCTGATTTAGTAACAGAGTGTAGCTAGATGTGTAAAACTGTACCAATGAATGATCTACAAGCGGTAAACTTATTATTTTCTCACACTTGAAACACTGTTTAAAAGTGAATAATCTATGAAAAACTGCATACCTGTTATTTTGTCTCTTACAAGCTTACAGGACTCTATCTCACCGATGCTCCCAAAAAGACTCTTTAGTTCCTCCTGTGTCATGTTCTGAGGAAGGTAGTTGACTATTAAGTTGGTCTTGCTGTCCTCTGTGTTCCCAGAGTCAACTGGTGACGAGCAGTTGTTGTTTATAGTAGTTGGACCATTGGCTGTGTTATTGCAAGTTGGCCCATTAGACAGTTGTGTTTCCATGGCAGCAATTACCTGCTAAAAACAGAGAAAATAAGAAATGTCAGAATTCATATTTCACAAACTATTAGAGATTCCTACCAGGAATGTAAATACTTGTCACTAAATACAAGTCGTTCTGCTGAAATTACAATAAAGCTTCAACAAAATGTGAAACACCTACGCTAATTTATACTTCACATATTAAGCTAGTCAATTTAAGTTCACAATTATATTTTCACATACATATTCCATACATGCACATAAAAGCACACTGTAAATGTTAAACATTTACTAGAACCGCATTTTGGGTCTACTCACATACCCTTACTCACCTGCAATATCCAAAAACTTGAGGAAATTTAGTACCAAAGGGCACGGAATTAAACCCTGACTAAAATCATACTACAAAACAGAAGTGCTTAACATGCTACCAAAAAACAAACCAAAAAATGGTATTCCTAACTCTGAAGAGATTTGCAGTTAGCCTAAGAGTTTCAATATTCTAAAACTGACAGACATCCATTAACTTAAAATCAAGGAGCAAGAGTACTTTAAAAAATATAAATTTGTCAACATGTACTGTTTTGGTTACATATTGAAAATGTTTTTGATTGACAATATCTTATACCTCGTCTGTTGGTAAGAAATAAGAAAAATATCAGATGTTAAATGTTAGGGAATGAAAAGGATTTGTAGGATAACTTGGAAAAGAAGCTATGAGTACTTAGTGTACCTTGTAGAATCTAACAAGCCATTCTTGTCAACCTTGGCAGCTAAAGATCACCAACAAGGTACCTGGTCTACAGCATCAAAATAGAATCCCCAAACAATTCAATATGGCATTTTGCCTTGATTCTAACTTTAATGGGAAAAAAAAAAAAAACAAAACAAAAACCTCTCCAGCTCAGCAGAACGTAAATATTTCAACTTTTGCAAACAGACCAGCCCAAGGAATTCTCATTTGAGCACATAAGCCTGTTGAAATGCAAGTAATAAGGTACCTATAAACTCCAAATATAGAATAAATAGCAGACTTGGGGGAAATGGCCTCAAACTGTTCAGGCTACTCTAAAAATCTACTTATAAGCAAATTTGGATCCAGTTTTCTAAAAATCAATGCTATGCTCTTTGAGCAAGAGTCACAAACCACAGCCCCAAATTTTCTAAAATCATCTTCCAATAGCTATCTACTTTGGACAGCAAGATTGTGGGGGAATCCAAAAATCAAAGTATCACTGAAAGAATTATGCTTCATATTTCATTCAATACAGCTCTCATCTCCACAAAGAACTACTTCTCAAAACTGACAATTCTGAATTGATGGAATGCTACTTTTAGGGAAGTTCTCTAACATATAAAAGGCAAAGAATTTGAGGCAAAATTTTTAAAAAGCAAAGTAGAGGGAAAGAGTGCGACAAGAGAAAAAAAGTCTTTTAAAAAGCATATTGCCTATGAAAAATAAAAGGGCACAACACTGGATAAGCATACAGAAAGAAATCTCTACTGCCAAGAGATGTTTATAAAAGAAGGCAGCATAGGATAGATTGAGACTGGTCAACTGACCAGATTAAGACTGGTCAGACTGGACAAGAATCAGCATTATCTTGATTTAAAAAAAATAGACAAAATCTAGACTACCTATCAAATATCAAACAACCTACAACCCTCCATGACTGCATTTCCTTTTCAAAGAAATGGGTTTTTTTTTCCCCCACAAAACTGCATGCTACCTCTTTTGTGTAAGTGTTCTTAAGGAATACTTAAAGGAGTAAAAGAAATCTTTGGAAATCTGTAGGAAAAAAAATTGAAACAATTCAAGACATGCATTTTATTCTAATTAACAAATTTATCTGAAACTGAGAAAGGAGTTTTCAAATTTCCTAATAAAGTATGTAACTGTTCCAGTCTGTAGAATATTAGCTGTGGGTCACTTTCCACAGCAAAACTCTTACGGGATTATCTTTGCCCAGGATTTAGGAAAACAATGAGTTGCAAGAGGAGAGTGGCCAAGGCCAATTAAAACGAATCGCTATTCAAAAGTTAGGGTATGTGTAGAAACTATGTGAACCCCAAGTATGAGATTTGGACTTAACTCATTGGGATGGCATTTGAAATATAAAGTGTTCATTGACTGAAATTAGCAGGATTTAGCAAGGACAACAAACACTCCTCACTTAATTGCACATTTATTTCCATGTTCAGGTGGCAAGAATGAGCTCCTAAGCCAACATTCAAGTGAACAGCTGCAGTAGGCTGTGTGCGCTGAAAATTACAGCATCTCTCAGCTATAGGACCATCTGCTCAGAATAAAATGATACTAATGTGCTATATTTTACAAATAATGCATATTCCATTGATAGGCTCAACACAACTGTTCACAGAATGCAAACTCTTTCAACAGTTACTGGGCAAATAATTTTCAGCCAGATTTACAATTTCAACAATTTTTTTTTTGAGCATCAGGAATTGTAAATAACTTCAAAATTTAGTAACCAAAAAAATACATAGTAAACAGAATGTAAAGAATTACGGTAACTTAGTATTCAGACCATACCAAAACTTTTTTGTTTTTTTTTTAAAAAAGCTTGTCACTCTTTTCTTTGAGTCTGCACTAAATCCTAATTCAGATTATAAAAAGTTACATACAAAAGCATGGTTCTGATGCTACATATACCACTATGGTTAAAATTGCAATGTGCTTTCAAAGTCCTAATGATGGCCATACCACAATAGGTTAAATGTAAGAATAATTAGTATGCCAAATGAAAAGTTCAAGTGTTTGGTATGGCCTCAGCACTCCTGCAACATGCTAAAAAAAAAAAAAAAAGTAGCCTACAGAATTTAAGAAAAATCCCACAGACCCCAGTCCAAGGCTCTGCTGCCCACGAACCACTTCTAAGCAGAGAAGCCACATCACACAGTCTGACTGCCATGTTAGTTTGGAGTTGCCGTCTGCAATATGGACACAAAAAGTACCGTATGTTAGATGAGCAAGATAATGCAACAAATCAGTTTGTACAAAATTTACAGTGATTGTATTGATATTCCCAGCACGTCCATGCAGTGTGGCTTAATTGAATTTGAGGCAATTCCAATCTAATCTTTCCAAATTCATTTTAACATGTAGTTTTCTTGCACAAATTAAGCATTTTTAATTAAGAGCCTGATTTTAAAACAGTATTAACTAGTTACTTTGACATCTATCCTGAAGAACTACCTTAAACCACATCTCAAAAAAATTTTTAAATGATAAAATGAAGCAAAACACTGCATGCTGTCCTGTCTCTTAAGGATGTGGGAGAAGGAAAGAAATGTGAATGAAATTTATAGTGAGAAAAGGCAGTCATGCAATTCATAAGTGAATGCTTTGCAGAAAAGCATTCTTTCCCAAAAATATCAGAAAGGCAGTAAGGGAAACTATATTTGCCCATACTGTTACATTATACTATAAATGATCCTTAATCCTGGGACTTAAAATTAAAAATGAATCGAAACCCTGTGAGGTTATTCTGACACTATAGTCCAACTGATCTCTAACAGTTTCACTGAGAATTGTTCACATATACTAAGAGGCAGTAAACCAGCATCTTTCAATTGAAATAATTGGACCAATAAATAGGATTGTTTGGAGTAATGCTTATATAGGATGTCAGCTTTGTCCCTGAACGAAATCAAGTGAACATTTTTTAATATGTAAATTGTAAACGCAGCACGATTTGAAATTAGTGCTGCTATGAGGCCTCCAATATAGTTAATGAGCCATTTACCACTTATTACAAGTTGCCCAAATACTAAACAGAGCCACAATATTGGCACAAAAGCCAAAGTTTACATTTTAGCCATATAGGCAGATCCTTTAAATGGCCAACAGAATATTCAGAAAAACTCAATCTCTAAAAACAGACACATGACAAAGGAGAGCCAAAAACATCTTTTACTTGGGTATTTATGATTATAAAAATTTCATCCTTACTTAAACCTGGCTATAAGTGGTTTACTCTTGATGTGAGCAATGACATTAATTAACATGTAACAATGGATTCCATTTTCTGGCATCTACCAAAAGGGTTTAACATACTCCTTACAGGATGCCATGAAAATGTCTTACACTTCTTCCCTTCTCCCACTGTTATAATTCAGTCTGATTCTATGTTTACTTTAAAAACAAAAAACCTACTTATAGTTGAACTAAACCTGTGAAAAGATAAAGTGCTTTTATACCCATGAAATATTTTGACAAGAACCTAATCATGGTTAGACCACATGGGTAGAAGAGGCAGGACCACACCCAAGAGGTTAAACCAAGCTTAAATGTATGTCCTGAATACCTTCGGAAATTAATATCTGAACATTTTTCACTACATAAAACCACAGATTCACATTTAATGGCCTTGGTCCCTTCTATTCCATAGGAGACGACGCTAATAAGCTAATCTATTGACATCCCTCTTTCTGAAAGCCCCAGGGATGTGAACAATCACTTTATTGCACCAACTAGCTAGGAAGGCTGTGTATGGAAAATGATTCTACTGCACTTTTACATTTCAAGCACCCCAGACAGTTTCTCTGCTTGAGGCAGACACATACCTTTATGGAAAGTTATAAATAAGTTGCTCACATGGCCCTTACCTTTATGCTGGCCAACAATTCAGTTACTAAAAATGTAAAGCTACTTCCCCTTCACTTAAGGACAGGCGATTCTGCTCTACTCAATCTACCACAGACAACCGGCCTGCACTATTTATAGATTCTACTGGCTCTGAAACTCTTTGGAAAGGGGGAGGGGGGTGTACATTCCAACAACACAGAACTATTCATTTTAAAGCTTAAAAAATAATGTTTCAATATATGTTCACATCTTAATTTAGACATCAATTGTGCCAATTAAGACTGCTTTTTTTTCCATGTACTAATTTATGAAAGGCACTTTGGCATAGATCTAGAATATTCTAAACTTTCTCTGGGCTCCAAAAGATAATGATGAGGTGTTGGTTTAGTGGAATCATGATTTTATTGGGGGAAAGGGGCTCTCTGTCTTCACACTTCCAAAACTCCATAAAAGTTGATTTTTTTTTTTAACGTAATGGTCCACTGTGTATTAAACTTTTTTTTAAGATTTTATTTATTCATGAGAGACACAGGGAGGGAGGGAGGGAGGGAGAGAGAGAGAGAGAGAGAGAGGCAGACAGAGGGCGGAGGGAGAAGCAGGCTCCATGCAAGGAGCCCAATGTGGGACTTGATCCCGGGTCTCCACGATCAGGCCCTGGGCCGAAGGCGGTGCTAAAAAACTGAGCCACCCCGGCTGCTCTGTATTAAACTTTTTAAAGATTTTATTTATTCATTCATGAGACACAGAGAGAGAGGCAGAGACACAGGCAAAGGTAAAAGCAAGCTCCCCTGCGGGAGCCTGATGCTGCACTTGATCCCAGGACCCAGGGATCGCGCCCTGAGCCAAAGGCAGACGCTCAACCACGGAGCCACCCAGACATCCTTGTGTACTTAAACTTCTAAAGTTTCTTACAATAATGGATTTTAGGAAACCAACGCTATTGCTTGATTTCTCCTATCTGGGACCAACAATTTTCTGGTCACATGAGAGAAAACAGAAGTTCCTATTTTAATACAGAGTTCTGAAAACTAAGGTTTATCAGTGTTCTTCCTATTTTCAACCTCTTACAAGACAGCCACCCAACAAGATAGACTGCAAATCGAAAACATCCTAAATATATTCTGCGAATGCTCATTAATAAGTACAGGTCTACAAGGGAAAAAAGGCTTTCCAAGTCCTAGATTCCACCTGATTTAAGGAACAGACCTCTGGAGGTTAGAGTCACAGCAGACTGCCAAGAGACCACTGCACATCACCTGGTGAAGCCTGTGCATCTCCACCATCATGGTTACCATCCCAGTCTGGGCCCTCATGTTTCATCATCTGAATCATCTGAACCACTTACATAGCCTTCCCAAAGGTCCCTCATCATCCAAATCCACACTAACACTACTACTCCCTAATGGATTTTCCTAAACCCACAATAGCTCCCGGCTGTCTATCAAATTAAGCACAAACTACTAAGTATGAACAGTATAAGCACCTGGGACTCTCTACAACTTCTTTCACCAGCTCATATTCAATCACCTAAAAATCTGAACCATTCCTTGTCCCTCAGAGCTCCAGTACTTGTGAAGCTGTACATTCATTCTCTGGCTTTGCTCATATAATTCCATCTGCCTAGAAGGCCCTCCCGCCATACCCACCACACATGTACATACCTGGTTGTGTAGACTAAGCATCTGAAAACATACCTAAGGTCAAAACAGTTTGTTTTAAAAAGCTAAGCATGCAAGGGCAGTGACCTCCCTAAATGCATGCCAACTTAATAGCTTTTTTTCTATCCCACCTCAAGTGTTCCAAGCCAGAGATAATTAGGAAAGCATATTTTCAATTTTTGGTGCACTCCATAAGCCACCCTTACCCACTAAAAGCCAAATTCTCATTAAATGGCATAACAAAAGACACTATCTTCAGTGATCACTTGTGTACTTTTATTTCAAGAGTCTATTATGCCAAATTGCCAACTATAAAAAAGCTTGAAGCCAAAACAAAAACATGATATAAATACATTCCAAGCCTCTGGCCAGCAAGGTTACAGAGATGTCACCTCTGGAATCTGGGTCTAACTTGAGGAAAATGGCAGAAGAGGAGGCAGATGTGGAAAAAAAAATAACGAACAAAAACAATAGATTTTATAACACAAAGGTGTTTAAAAATGCATCATAACTAAGTTACGGATCTCAAACAGTTTTAATTTGATACAGACTAGAATGTTTATGCAAATATGGAAAGCAACATTTCTAAAAAGAATCTTGGCCAAGGTCAAGAGTAAGCATTTCTCTCACACTTTGAAAAGTCACACTTGGATAAAGTGACTTTGGTTAGGACACTTCCTTGCAAGCTAGCAGGCTCTCAATACCTCAAGTAGCAGAGCACCAGTGTAGAATCTGAATAGTGCAAAGCCTTTTTCCTCTGACCACAAAACTCTCTGAAAACCAAGTTACAAGGTGAACAGAAGGCATCTGTCTCTCAAGTTTAAAAGGAGAAACTACCAAAATACAGACAGAAACCTTGGCCCAACAGCATTTTCCTTTGGAGTATGCAAGGCAGGGAGCTAAAGCACTACAAATTATCAGGAGAGTAATGAGAACTTACGATGAGAGCTGGGTAAGCAGCTGATAGGGCCATCTACCTAGCAGATACCATTCCCACATAATAATTTTTATCTTTCCCACTAAAATGGCATCTTCAGGATGTATTTCAACTTTACTGAATTAAGCAATGGAAGAACTCAACCAAGCACTAAAAATCATGGGGCTGACGTGTCAGCTACAGGAATGAGCCATTAGTTTTTCTTTATAAACCTCTTCACTTTCCTTTGTCCTTCCCAAAATGATAAAGGCTTGTGGTTTTAAACTTCATGTGATTTCCTCAATTCTAGAATCCCTGTCAATTTCCTACCCCACATCCATAATCATTTTAACTGCCTCACAGGCTCTATAGATTTCCTCAGCCTCGTCAAGTTCAGATTTTTGGCCTTGGGGCTAACAAGGGTCTAAGAGCTGCCAGAGACAATATACCAAACAGCTGCAGAAATCACAGAGAGAATGTTCTTTGGCAGTGAACACCAACATTTCTGTCTCTTGGCCCTTTATGGCTCCTACAAACAAACTACAGAGTCTTTCTGACGCCACTCGTTCTGAGGTTTTGTAGTTCTAGAGCTGGCAGGATTAAAACTTTTGAGGCTAGAAAGTAAAGCTAATGAATTTAGAAGTCCCAAGTCCTTCCCTTAATTCTATGTCCATTTCAGGCATCCGTGCTGGGCAACAGAAAAGCAAAGCTCTAGTGAGAAAGGTTTGCTTAAGGTTCACACACTGTTTCATTCATTCACTCATTCATCAAACACTTATACACATCTCCCATGACCTAAGGACTGTCCTAGGTACTTGAGATACAGTAATGAAGATGAATCCTGCAGTCTACATCTGCAACAGGAGGTGTGTGCAGTAGACCACAAACGAACATATATAAGAAAGTAATGTAACAGCTATAAACAAATGAGCTTTTGAGCTTTGTAATAAAAGAAAATGTAAAGCCAAGTAGGGGTTGAGAACGTAGGGAGGGGTAGTTTCCAATATTAAACAGGCATCCCTGAGAAGGTGAACTCTGAGCAAAGTTTAGAGACAGAAACTAGCCACTGTGGTGGGTAAAATGACTCACCTGGATGTTCACATTCTAACCTCTGAAATCTGTGAATATCTAGTCACATGAATTGGGAGATTTATTTTTTTTTAATTTTTACTTATTTATGATAGTCACAGAGAGAAAGAGAGAGAGGCAGAGACACAGGCAGAGGGAGAAGCAGGCTCCATGCACCGGGAGCCTGACGTGGGATTCGATCCCGGGTCTCCAGGATCGCGCCCTGAGCCAAAGGCAGGCACCAAACCGCTGCGCCACCCAGGGATCCCGAATTGGGAGATTTAAATTGCAGAGAGAATTGAGAGAATTAAGGCTGCTAATCAAATGACTCCAAAATGAGGAGATTATCCCACATTACCCCAGCAGAGCCAGCATGAGCAGAAGAGTTGTTATAAATACAGGAGGAAGGATGGAGATTCAGTGTTAGAGTAATGCAGCATGAGAAAGACTCAACTAACTGGCTTTCAAGATGGGGGATAGCCACTAACCAAAGAGTATGTGCAGCCTCAAAAAGTGGAAAAAGCAAGGAAACAGATTCTTCCCTACAGACTCTGAAAGGAATGAAGTCCTACCAACACCTTGATCAAAGCCCAGTGAGACCCACTTAAGGGGGCTCTGACCTTCATAATTGAAAGATAATAAATTCACATTGTTTTAAGCACCAAAATTACGGTTATCAAAAATATAACAGAGAACAAATACATCCTGTGGGGATATCCAGAAGAAGAGCATTCCAGGCAGAGAACATCTAGGGTGAAGCTAGAAGGAGTCAAAGAAGTAATAAGGCCAGACCATAAAGGGCCTCGGAGGTGTAGGGGAAAAGAAAGGTTTCTTAGATCCTCTTAGAGTCCCTGGCTGGATCTGAAAATTAGACTGGCAAAAACAGATTAACAGGAAAAAAAAACATAAAAATTTTATAAGCTTTTACATGTACCCACATGGGAGCCTTCAAAGGAAATGAAGCCCAAAAGTAGTGGCGAGAACAGGAAACTTTCACACCTTTTAGATAAAGAATAAATTTGTGAAGAACTTGACAGGACAAAGGGGTTGGGGCTAGGGTATTAAGTGATGAAATGACTAGGTAGACAAGGAGTAGTTTAACAAGGTTTGTTCGTACTATTCTTAGTCCAATTCCCATTCTCTGGTAAGAATGTCTGCCTTCCTCCCTCCCACTATTTTGTGAGAATATCTTTCACATAAAGAGTTCTAGAACCTGTTTCAGGGGAAAAGGGGGATGGATAGTGGGCAGGGTGACCTTTCTGTTTCTGTTTTCTCAAGCTCCTTCAACTTAAGAAATTCAATATGCCAAAGTACCATATTTTGGGGTGGTGTGTCCTGAACTCTGTCAGAGGTCACCATAAGATTTTCAGCATAACACCATGGGGGTGCTGTAAAAATAAATCACATATGATTATATGGGAGGACTCCGCAACTTTGCCAGCAGGAAGACCTATCAAGAAACAACTGCAGTAACGTTGATACAGAAAGACAGGACTCCAACAAGGGTGACACCAGAGGATCTACCCAGGAGGAAAACAGGTTACTAATGTGCTACTTTAATTACATCATTAAACTGTTGAAATTCATGATCAAGAAACTGGCTTTGATTCTAACTGCTCACAGGCTCACCAACCACCAGTGCATTTATTAAGATACGGAACTCAGAACACAAGATAATTAAGCAAAGGAATGGCTTTCTATAGAAAGCGGTCTTAAGGGGTTGGCAGGGAGCTCCTCAAGGAAATTCAACACATAAAAACTGAGTTTATAATATTAAGTCAAAAATTTTTCCTTTTACTTATGGATTAATAGAAGAACCCTGTGATTTATTTGTTTTAAAAGTTACAAAATGGGAATCACTTGTGCTATGCCCCACATCACAGCAAACCAAGACTTCATTCCAAACCTAACTGCAATTTCAACCTATCCCAGGAACACAATCTTAAAACTAGTAAATGTGGAACTGTCTGGTGAGCACTAATGAGGTAATCCATCTAACATCCTTCTGTCCCTCAAAGAAAGATGAAGTAATCCACTCTTTCCCTTGTCCCCGCCCCCCTTCCACTTATAAAAGACTCCCTCCCACTTTGTTGACTCTGTGGAGCTTCCTTCTATCTGATAGGGTGCTGCCCAATTCCGGAACTGCTGAAAAAACCAGTAAGATTTCTTAAGTTTATCCATTTTAATTTTTTTTTTTTTTGACTCGGTGGCAGTGACAAGATCCAAAGTGAACTTCTGATGATATTTGGGGACAACAACAACAACAAAAAAACACAGGAGTAGTACTTGCAAGCCCTTGGGTTCTAGGTCTTTCTCAATATTCCCGAAGGCCATCGTTAGGTTCCTCTTACTTTTGAACACCACCCTCTGCATTAAGGTCCCAACCTAACTGGGTTTCCAGCTGAGGGCAGGTCAGCTTGTGCTAGCAGATGGTTCCACCAGGAACCCAAGCCCCTTGCCCTTGATTCAGTCCACAATCTCCCTTTTTTGGAAACCCAATCCAGTACACACTCCTCAATCTTAAGGTCTGCTGGTTCAGTCCGTTCCCCAGTTCCAGACTGGAAACTGGTGGTGGTGTGCACAGGGCTTTCTCTTGGCCAGTCTGCAGTAACATTTCTTGTTTACTGCCAGTGTGTTAAGCTGCACATGTGTCTTGTTTGTGTAGGTAAAGGATTCAGTGTTAATAACTGTTAATAACTGATTCCTTGATAGGAATCTCAGGGGAAAAGACCACAAAAGTTGGTAGGTACAGGTGTAGCGCTTAAATGCCATCTGGGCGTTTACCACCTAACTCAAAAGACTATGTTAGGATAAGAGCTAACTGGTTAAGTAACAGGTTGTATTTATACTAGGGTCACCTGCCAACTTCAAGAAAATTTCCATGCAATGAAGTACACTGTAAAACATCACAAAATTCCCAACCCAGAGGCACATCCCTTCCAGCTATCAGTTTGGCCACAAGAGATCCAAAGACTTAGCTTCTAATTATATAATAATAATAATAATAATTATTATTATTATTAAATTTAAAAATTAAAAACTAAATAAAGAGGATCCTTAAATTCTAAAAGTTAAGCAAGCCACAACCCAGCATATCTGCTGATTTTAAGGTCTAAAAACTATGATTCCAGAAGCTGTATATATTTACATAAATAACAAAATCTCGGGGATCCCTGGGTGGCTCAGCAGTTTAGCACCTGCCTTTGGCCCAGGGAGCAGTCCTGGAGTCCCGGGATCGAGTCCCGTGTCGGGCTCCCGGCATGGAGCCTGTATCTCCCTCTGTCTGTGTCTTTGTCTCTATCATGAACAAAATCTTAAAAAAAAAAATCTTACTGAAAATAACCTGGAATTAGAAAAACTCACTGTATTATGTATGTCCTGAGAATTTAGCTTAATAACCGTCAGATTAGAGGTCCCTAACTACCACAGGCAGAAATATGGGTTGTACCCCACTTATGGTTAAGGGTCCCACCAAACTACTGCCAGTCCCATCGGGGAAATAACAGTGGCTGTTATGAGAAATGTTCCAATTAGTTAAGATTACTTAAGAGGTGTACTTACAAGTAAGGGCTCAGATTAAGCAAATAGAATGGGATACCTATTTTAACTGATATGCAGAAGCCTCTAAAAGATTTCAAGATTCCAAAATAGCTCCATTGAAAGATTCATTGTAAAAGGCTAATGACAAATTAAAGACACAGAGAGGGGATCCCTGGGTGGCTCAGCGCCTGCCTTTGGCCCACAGCGTGATCCTGGAGTCCCGGGATCGAGTCCCGTGTCGGGCTCTCATCATGGAGCCTGCTTCTCCCTCTGTCTGTTACTCTGCCTCTCTCTCTCTATGTCTATCATGAATAAATAAATAAATAAATCTTTAAAAAAAAAAAAATAAAGACACAAGAGATGCCTAAGACAAAAAACTCTAAGATGAATGCAAACTCCTACTGCTCCCATCTATCCTTCTTTAAGTACTCCTTCTAGTAATCCTGTCTGAATGGTCTTTCTGCTCTAAAAAGGTTACGAGACCATTAAAAAAAAAAAAAAAAATGTGCCAAGGGACAATAATTCTTAATGACAACAAAAGAGGAAAAATCGATTAAAATTTAGAAAAAATGATTCTTTTATGTCTTCAAGTATTAGTAAAAAGCTTTTGCCACCTGAGCAAGTAACCTCAATTTATCTCACCTACCCAAAAAACTTAAATCCAACTTCTTTCATAATTAGTGCCTGTATTATTATATCTGATTCACAGCAGTAATTTTAAAATAGAAGCTATACTGTTTGCATCTGTCTACATGTTTATGTGTATCTACACGTTTATTTGTGTCTACACATGTTATACATGTGCAGTATCTTCTACCTCCAGACGATACTGCCAAAAATTTATCTGTAAAAGAACTCCATGTAATTGACTTTAAAAACACAAAGTGCTGATATGAATTGAAATGTTCCTAAAATTCTCAGAAACCTAACAGAAATTAATCTAAATGCTTTTCAAGTTCATGTGGATTTGGGAAAATATTCAGTACTAAAGCTAATCCAGATCTGTAGGCTTAATTAAAATAAACACATATTTAGAGTTATTAACACTGAATATAATACATATAACTTTTATTCTTCCTGTATTAGTCAAAGTAAGCTCATGTTTTGTTATAAAACTTGGCAGCAAAAAAAATAACTTGATATGCTGAAATTTTCATAGGTAATCTAAACATAATTACTGAGAACAAGTAAATTAAATAGATGTAAGCAAGACAAAAGTTCTGGGTCGATCTTTAAATAATCTCAAATCTTGGTAACCTGAAATTTTACAGTTAAATGATGAAGTCATTAAATGTCAAAATCATTTCCAAATATGATAAAACACAAGAACATTAATTACTAAAAATAGGCTTATCCACTTTTGGCTTCCTTTACAGAGGATCTAGAGATATTTTGGATCTATTAGTAAACACGTTTTGTGCCATGCTGAGAAACTTACTATGAGAAACATATGTTTCCAAAAATTATAAAAAGTATACATAAATTTGCCAAGCCACAGAATACTAATGCTAAAAAGACAATTCACAGTTGTGTACTTCCTTGTTTTTTTACTAGAAATTAAGGTTTTTAAGCATTAAGAATTCTAACATTGATTTAAATGACTAGAAATAATAAGAGAAACAACTATATTCAAGGAGAGCAGAATATGGGTTTTGTTTGTTTTGATTAGAAAAGGCATGAGGCATTAGAAACAACAAATACCCACCACTGACGTGGATGGAACTGGAGGGTATTATGCTGAGTGAAATAAGTCAATCAGAGAAGGACAAACGTTATATGGTCTCATTCATTTGGGGAATATAAAAAATAGTGAAAGGGAATAAAGGGGAAAGGAGAAAAAATGAGTGGGAAATATCAGAAAGGGAGACAGAACATGAGAGACTCCTAACTCTGGGAAACGAACTAGGGGTGGTGGAAGGGGAGGAGGGCGGGGGGTGGGGGTGACTGGGTGACAGGCACTGAGGTGGACACTTGATGGGATGAGCACTGGGTGTTATTCCATATGTTGGCAAACTGAACACCAATAAAAAATAAATTTATAATAAAAAATAATAAAAAAATAAAAAAATAAAGTTGTAAATGATTAAAAAAAAAGAAAGAAAGAAAAGGCATGAGGTTTGAAGATGGGTTTCTGTTAAGGAAAAAGGAAATAAATTTGTCCCAAAGTAAAACTGGTTATTTCGTAATGGAAAAGGGGAAAATAGGGGCACCTGGGTGGCTCAGTGGCTGAGCATCTATCTGCCTTAGGCTCAAGGTGGTGATCCCGGGATCCTGGGATGGAGTCCGACATTGGGCTCCCCACAGGAAGCCTGCTTCTCCCTCTGTCTCTCATGAATAATTAATATAATCTTTAAGAAAGGCAGGGAATAAAACACAAATTTTTTAAATAGAAACTTAGAGAGAAAGAAAAAGAATCTGACTTTGTTTGGATCAGTTGGTTAGAATTAAATGAATTTATTATAAAGGTTATTAAATTAAGCTTTGTAAAATCAGTAGTGTACTCATGTAAAAGCAGCACTCAATTGTCCGTATCTGCTAAAAAGACAAAAGTTTTCTTGGGACTACTAGTCCATTCCGGATAAGAAACTGCAATAGGTTTTTCTTTACCTTTTAAGCATTCTTCCCGGAAAACAAAGATTTTGTGTCTTGCCAAAATAATTTCCTGTGTTTCATGTCATTCTTATCACATCTCTGATTATTTTTGAAAACTCAGTCTTCCCTATTAAAAGTGCTAAGGTTTTTTTTTTTTTAACAACTATTTAACTTTCTGTATTTGCATTCAAAATCTTTAATCATCCTTATGATTAAATGGATAAATATCATTTCAAAGTGACCTATGATCCTCTATGACCAAGTGTTTTAAAACCTTTTTGATAGTTTTGATAAACTTCACAAAATCAAATTCTAAATGATGTCTTTTTGACCTCAAACTAATTTGTGATTTTTCAGCAGGTCCCTGGAACATCTCAAAAGATATAGCTTCTCTCCTTATAAAAAGGGAGATGTTAAACTTATGTGATAAAATTATATAGGAAGCACCGTCAAGAATACTAAGTCTTTTTACGTTGTATCTGTATACAGGTATATGTTAGAAGGACTCCAGAAACTGTATGAAACCAGAAGAAATCTGATATATTCTGGCATAATGTTATCAGTCATAATTCCAATTCTTAAATGCTGTATATCACAAAAATAACCAAATATCCTTGTCAATCCATTATGAACACTCATCAGATCTTTTAAACATGAACCATTTTTAAGCCTTTTATCATTTGTAGAGTTACTGTTTTACTCTGATGCTTTTGCAAAAGGGTTCCTGTAAAAGTGCTTCATTTCTAAGGAGATTCATGGAAAGCACTTTGACAAGTACAAGTTTCTGTTAACTTTAAGATCATAAAACTGAACTGGCTAAAAAATCACCAGAACAAATGGGAAAACTGGATTCAAGCAGAACAAGTATTAATGGAAGAGGACTATAATCTTTATGATTTTTTGTTTGAAAACATTGCTGGTTCCTTAATATTTTGATTTCCTAGATTTAAGGAAATCTTTTTTCTTAAGCTACCTATGACATAGCAATTTGGTAAAAAAAAAAAAAAAAAAAAGAAGAAGAAGAAAAGAAAAAAGAAAAGAAAAAAAGAAAAGAAAAGGAAAGAAAAGAAAAAAGAGGAAACATTTACCTTTCTTTTCCCTTCCTACTAAATCCCTCCAAAGTCAGAAAATCTTGAGTATTCTTTTCAGGACAATATAGGTATTTACATAAATTCAGTAAGAACCTGTTCTCCTTGCACCAGGGCAAGGCAAGAAACACTAACCAAAATGAGGGTAACGACAGGGAGAAAATTTGTTTACACCTTTGTTGATAATAAATTCTAATACCATGGTCTTTGAGGCTACATACCTGTAGAACAGATTAGGTGCTAAACTCTTCTGGTTTCCTGAAATATTTGTCTATGACTCTCTCCAAACCTATGTTTCAAATTTTTTCCCATCTTTCGGATTTGGAATCACTAAGAACAAATGCTACCCTACCCCCTAAAATCTCCTTAGGGGAACTATACCAAGTGCTCCTCATTACCCAGACAGCAGCCAAACTTCACAGACTAAAACCTCAGGTGCATATTTCACAGCTAAAGAAGGCTTTGCCTGACATCTATGGTCCTGTACAAACACTGGAGACCTTCAAATCAAATTGCCGAGGAAGAGAAGTAGCTGACATTGATGTAGACTGCTTCCTCCCAAGACACTGAATCAAAATTTCATGCTTTAACTAAACATGAAACCCTTTCATCTTCTCTTTCTTTCCTTCACCCTAGCATTGGGCTGGAAAGATAACCCCATCATCCATATCTCCCAGGCTACTGCTAAGAAGGGTAACCCTCCCAGACTGTCCATGGTTCTGGAGACCCCCTGGGTCCATTTCCCAGTCCCTGGTTAGCAACCCCAAACCCAGAGAACCTTGGGCCCAGGCTCTGTATGAAGAAAGGGACAGAAGGCAACCAGAATAAAACTACCTGCGCGGTTGGCAGACTCTAGAAATGTACAGGTCTCCACGGCTGTCACTTTTCCTATCCAAGGCCATAGACTCAAATGGGAATTACCAGGAGGCAATCATGATTCAAAATTAGCTTCCACTGGCAGATCAATGCTCCTCTAACTAGAAATAAATGAAAATGAGGAGGTCAGGGCCCTCTCCTTAACTCTAAAAAGTATTGCAGAATCTGCTGCTAAAATAGTAAGTACCCAACAACTGGACCCTCTTGCCAAAGATATTCTTAATAAGACAGCCTTTTATTATCTTTTAACTCAGCAAGAAGATGTTTGTGCTTAGGCCAGAACCACCTACTAACCTTGGATTAACACTACTTGGGAAGTTGAAACTCAGTGACATAAGATCATCATATGAGCCCCAAAACTTAGAAAGGTGAATCCTTCAATGGACTCTTTCTTTGATGTACCTGATTTTGATTACTTTGGGTCTTGGAAACCATGGCTCCAAAGTACACTCCAAACATAGGAATTTTCCAGCTTATAATAATCATAATAGTCTCCACAGCATGCTATATTCTCTGAAAAGCTATAAATGCATGTCCACAGCTGCTAAGCATCAAGCAAATGATCTCCCCTAAGACTGGACTGGTAAAATAAGTGACCAAGAAAATGACCAACTTAAAAACTGTGAACCTGGAGGCATCTAATTGGCTCAGTCAAGTTAAGTGTCCATCTACCTTCAGCTCAGGTCATAATCCCACCTGAGATGGATCCCCACATGGGCTCCCTGCTCAGTGGGGAGTCTGCTTCTCTACCCACTTACACACACTCTCTCAAAATCTTAAAATAGAAAAATTGTGAACCTGAAGTAATGGCCTGTAACATCACAGAGATTAAGCAAAAATCAGCATGGCCTATGAAACCACACAGATGATCAACCAAAACATTAGAGCAATAGCTGGGAGTGGTGATAATGCCTTGAATTTTTATCATGTCTTTTTCAGTTAAACTGACAGTCTGGGGATCCCTGGGTGGCGCAGCGGTTTAGAGCCTGCCTTTGGCCCAGGGCACGATACTGGAGACCCGGGATCGAATCCCACATCGGGCTCCCGGTGCATGGAGCCTGCTTCTCCCTCCGCCTGTGTCTCTGCCTCTCTCTCTCTCTCTCTGTGACTATCATAAATAAATAGAAATTAAAAAAAAAAAACACGTTAAAAAAATTTAAAAAAAATAAAAAATAAAAAAAAACTGACAATCTGATCAAAAGGAAGGCATTAAAAAAAAAAAAAAAAAAAAAAAAAAGGAAGGCATTGTTAAAAGAGAAAACACAGGTCCAAAATGGAGTTACTTACACTAAGGTCCACATTAGCAAACCAAGACTTAGTACCTAGCCTAATTACAGTCTCAACCCCTCCCAGGGATGTAAACTTCAACTAGCAAATCTGGAATTTTCTGGTCAGTACTAGTGAGGTAATCTGCCTGATGGACCCAGTATGTCCCCCAAAGAAAGATTAGGTAATTCACTCTACTTATCTGTCCCCTTCTGCCTACAAAAGTCTCCCATTTTGTTCAGTTCTCTGGAGCTCCTTTCTATCTGCTAGACAGGATGCTGCCCAATTCACGAATCACTGAATAAAAGCCAAGGTCTTTAAAGTTTACTCTGTTGATTTTTTGTTTTGTTTTTTACAAACAGCAAATGTAAAACTTAAAAGAGTAATTTAAAAGATACAACTACTAAAAAGAGTATAGTATATCAGAAATGGATTCAAAACCTTTGAGAATCTCCTTAAAGCTGTTAGAATTCAAGATAAGAAAATACCTCAATATTCCTCCTATGAGTTTATAATGAGAATAAGTTACATATTGTGCAATGGAAGTAAGGTTTTCAATCTACATTCTTCAAAAGAGCCATTTATACACCTCCAAAACAGTGAAAATTAAATCAGGGGTTAACTCAATCCTAGTTATAGGCTGGAATACACTACCTTCTAGTGATGAATCATTCCAACCTCATTCTTTCATTCTAACCTCAGTGGGCCTAATTAATTTCCATGCCATTATTTGGCTATAGAACCTAAAAAGAGATATGAGCATAATAAGAATAAAATCAACTACTCCCACAGTTTTGTAGCAGAGTTCCTGTTTGGTATAGGCAGATAAATTTGAATTGCTAAATTAAGACAGTTAACATAGTAATCAACATAGAAATTGGATTAACTTCACATTCCTCCACTAAAGTCACAGCTAAAGGGAACCCCCTCAGGGTAGCAACAAATTGTGAAACGCTGATTGGAAATCTTCAAATTAATCCCAGTAGTTGAGGGTTTTCATTAGGTAGGTTAAAAACATAGCTCCTCTATAGGATACAGACACTAAAATACAGTCATATTCAAGCTCCAAAAGGCAAACTATGCTTAGTCTTAAAGGAACTGTAAGAAAAAGAAGGTTTATGGTCACAAACATTTTGAACTCACAAGTGTTATAAAGGGCCACAATACCCCATCTGGCCACTAAGGTTAGCAGTGAAGAGTCAGCATACTCTTCACTGTCATTTAGTAAGATTTAGTACAGAAAGCCAAAAACTGTAGTTAGTATTTCATCCCTAGTGGCTTACACCAAAATGTCAACAAAACAAGGTAATTTCCTTAATAATGTTGGGAGGCTACAATTAGTTCTTTGGGACCTCAGAGAAATTGAGAAGAGCAGCTACGCTCAGACAGAAAATCTTGCAATTCGTTACTGTGCTGTGGAGACTACAACAATAGGCTCTCACCCCGCACACTGTAGGACCGCAGGAGTATAAACCTTGATCAGGACACAAGGCCAAGCATCCTTTCTCTCTGTAATGTACATCATCTCAATGGTATTCGCCTATGAAAGAGATTTTTCTTTTCAGCTGATGTTTAAAATACTGACATTCCCAAGAGACAAATACTTTTGATTTAGAAACAGGACTATGAATTATTTAGTATGAAAGTTGCAGCGTCTTAAAAAACAAGACCCACATTAAGAAAGATACTTTATTTCCTTTGGTCCACCTCTTCCCCTTCCTCCCTAAAAGACAGCTTTCTTCAAAAGTTACATCCCAGCTGGAAAACAAAACAGAGCAAAACCAAAAAAAAAAAAAAAAAAAAAAAAACCCCACCTAGGTAATTCTGTGGCTTCTTTTGGTGATTAAACTCCTAGTTATTTGCTACATTTCAAGAAGGGATATAAAGGGGAGGGCAAGAACTGACATTCAGTTAAGGAAATTTCTGGTTAATCTCTAAGGAGGGAGGGAGGAAAAATACTACAAATTACAGATCAGGTAAGGCCTCTTTCTTAACCTCCAGGCTTTGTGTGCTTATTACAACCACAATGGGCACATACACCCATCCCAGATCTCAGATACCTCTCTAACAAGGAAAGGAGTCAAAGTTCCCTGTCACTGACACTTCAACTTCTGTCAGATTTCCCTTTCGCAAGTTAGCTTACTATCACCAAAGCAAAGCATGCTTTAAACAAATGCTTAAGGATTTCTAAAAGGACACTGGGGCAAGTCCCCCCATTGTATAAATGAACAATGAGGCAGGTGTGTGAGCATATATGTGCACACAGAAACTACTTATGTATGCACATATATATTTCCAAGAGTTTAATGAGAAGCAATATTGATCTCCTATAGGTTAAAGTATTGAAAGGGGGTGCATATGAAACACAGGCTACATTTTAACATAGGAAAATTCTTAAGACTCAAATCACAAAGACAGCTAGCCTTTAAATTATTTCCACTCTAGTAAGAGGGAGGGGGGAGGGGAAGGATCGGTTTCCTTTAAAATCTTTAATTATAAACATATTACTTAGTCAAAGAGTATGTGAAAGCACTTTACAAACTCTGAGGTGCCAAATGAATACTAAGGACCATTATCATTATTGTTAGACCAAAGGAAGATGCCCCTTTAAAAATGTTACCATAGATAATATGCTTATTTGTCTCCTAGGTTAAGGTTTAGCCCCCCACCCCCACGAATGTCTACAGGCAATAAGGGTTCAGAGTTTTGTTGGGAGCTTCTCAACATGGATAGAGAACACTGTGGACAGAAAGTGCAGTATGCAGACTTTGCCCAACCATGACTGTCAGCTCCTGTGCAGGGCCTCTGAAGCAGATGCTGTGTTAAACTACATTTAGCATAGTCACAAATGGTGACTAAGGAGGAGAAGAATTTTTACTTGACTTGCTGCAATTTTTAACCCTAGACCTCTAAAGACTACATTTAAATATATAGAGTGCCCAGAGCCTAAATGTTTCACATCAGAATTACAGTCTTATTTTACCTTACTTTAAAAAGTATCTACACACACATTCACACACACACACACACACACACACACACACACACACAGTACACATGCCTTCCATCCTCAACTCCATCTTCTCATGCTCAGCTGCTCAGCCTCTTGAAATTTTAATATTTAAAATTAGAAACTGCTACCTCACTGTTCCTTTGGCTAAGAACTCTAAGGATGACACAAGCATCTTCCACTTATATTCAGGTTTATTATTTACAACACAAGAGAGAATGGGCATGAAGAAGTCTCAGCCATGAATGTACTCTAGAATCTAGATTGAAAATGTGCACACTGAAATGTGTCACACGGTGCCAGTTTCTACAATCCATATATCAAGGAAATGATCCCACGCACATCCACACACAACTGTCTTGTCTCCTCCCATCTTCCTATCATGATTTTCAAAATGACCTGAATTTGAACATTCCTTTCCTAAGCCTGCTCTAACTTCAATTTTAAGGCAATATTTAATTAAAAAAATAATAATAAAATTAACTAAGGCGTCCTCCTAAACTCTCCATGAGATTTGGATATCTTTTACTACAAGAAAGTTCGGATTATTTAAGTCCCTCTTGCAGTAGAATTTAATAAATCCTACTATCAACAGAAGGTTGGAAAAAGTAGGAAAGGAAAAGAAAGCAGCATCCCTTATTCTAGGCAAGGCCTCAAGCTAGATATTTTACAAACAAAATCCCACTTGATCTTCTTGTATACTATGAGCTATATACATTATCTTTAATTTACAAATGAAGATTTCAAAACTTCAGGAATCCATACAGCTATTAAGTGGAAAAACGAGGATCTGAAAGCAGTGCTGAGACTCCATCTGAAGATTCCTAACTGATGCCTCTGCTTCCAGGCTTGGCCCTTCTCCAATTCATCCTCCAAACCACAGTGACAGTGATCTACCTAGTGGGGTCCGCATCCCATAACCATTTTTCTTTTCCAGGTCTTCAGTGACTTCCCCCTGCCTACAAAGCAACATCTCAGCTCAACAGTGAGACACCCAACCTGACCTGGTTCCCACCCAGCTCTCCATGCCTACTCTCCATGCCAGTAGGCATGCCTACTCCTCCAACTGGCACACATGAGGCTCTAAGCAACCTCCTGGTATTCCCTCCCATGCTCAGGCTGCTTCCCACAGCTTCATTACCTTTCCTCTTCTGGAAATGGAAACCCCCTCAGCACAGGAAAAGGAGGAACAAGGTCTCTAGGAAGCCTTGTGTAAACTACTGAGTAGGGCAAGATACTCCTTCTATTATATTAGCCCATATACCACCCCCCCCTTTACCTCCTCAGCAATAAATGTTAACAGAGATCAACAGAGCATCAGTATCATCAAGTGCAATTCAAATGGTGAGTAAAAAAAACTCTACTAATTTATGGGACTTTTCATGTGGTTTTACCTTCCCGGCAATGCAACTCTATATACCCTGAGGAGCCAGTCAAGTTCACCACAGACTAGGAATAAAGAGGAAGACAGGGGCGCCTGGGTGGCTCAGCCGTTGAGCATCAGCCTTTGGCCCAGGCGTGATCCCAGGGTCCAGGATCCAGTCCCACATCGGGCTCCCTGCATGGAGCCTGCTTCTCCCTCTGCCTGTGTCTGCTTCTCTCTGTATCTCTCATGAATAAATAAAGTCTTTTTAAAAAAATAAAAATAAAAAAAAAATAAAGAGGAAGACAGACTTAAAGCAGGCTGTCGTGGCCTACCACCAACACACACACACACACACACACACACACACACACACACATCCCTTTCCAGATATGCTTACTAGTTCTTAGAAGCTAAAGCTTCAAGGTGAATCTGAATTTTTCTTTTTAATTCAAGTACCAGCCTTTGTTAGAACAATCTAACCCTCAGGGAGGAAGTTAGAGGGGGAAAGACAGGTATTGTCACCACATCACAGTTTAAGCAAACCTTACCACAATTGTGAAAAACCAAGACCTTACCACAAGCGAATACCTCTCTCCTCTAACCCAACCAAGGTCTGGTATATAAAACAGCATCAGAAAGAGAACTAGAGAAAATTATACCCAGAGCCAGAAAAGCAACATCTCTCTGATTTACAGGACATGAGAGGCACACTGTGCTGGATGCTAGAAAAACAAGGTAAACAAAACCTACTCATATTCCACCCCTCATGAAGCTTCTCCCAAACACACCTGCACCTAGAGGAGTCAAAGACCTGCAAGGTAGTCTTTAAGAATCCACAGCCATGGGCAGCCCGGGTGGCTCAGAGGTTTAGCACCTGCTTTCAGCCAGGGCATGATCCTGGAGTCAGGGGATCGAGTCCCACATCAGGCTCCCTGCATGGAGCCTGCTTCTCCCTCTGCCTGTGTCTCTGCCTCCCATGCTCTCTCTGTCTCTCATGAATAAATAAAACCTTAAAAAAAAATCCACAGCCAGGAATAATAATCTGAATGACCTATGCTAAATACTGTGCTATCTAAGAAAAAGATACAAGAGCAAAGGTCATTGCCATGGAAACTACCACCTGTAACTTAAACATCTGAACTTTAATTTAGATACACATTTGAGCAAAAATGAACCATTTTCCTTACCAATATTTAAAACACTAGAGAGTAATAGGAGATTGTGCACAGCTTTCTCATTTAAACATTAAATTGGATTTTCACCTCATCATGAAAATTTGAAATTACAAAGACGCACAAGCTCAAGTTTTTCTGCTTTAGGATTGCTAAGAGCTTCTTCTACCCATTTCTTGCCGTAACTTTTTCCCATATAAAGAGCAAGTTTCCTTAAAAGAATTTTCTCAGCACAGACTTTTACATGTAAATTACTGTTAACAAGACTTTCAGAAATTACCTACTATGTAACAGGCAATATGCTAGTCCAGAGCAGTTTGGACTACAATCTCTTTTCCCATAAGCCTAAAAGGAAAGAAAGCTTTACCATCATTTACTACTTTAATTAAGATGAACTTGGAAAAAAAAAAAGGGTGAAGGGAATCCTCAAGCCATTCTTGAGGCCATGACCCTAATTTTTTACGCTTTTTCCAGGAGAGGGGGGGGGGGGCAGAGATCTACACAAGTATACTCTTTCTTAGATGTATTTTGGAGTGCCTTAACTTGATTTTGATTGCCAATCTCTGGTTGAGAATTATCACTATATGATGAATGGTTTAGAAATATGATTTTATTCTACCCTTAGCCCCACCCAAGCATGGCTTTTAAAGCCATCTTACATTGGGCTTAAATAAAGCCCAGGATTCACAACAAATGCCTGGGGACTGCAGGCCTTGGAACTGAGTTAAGGAATCAGGATACTATTTTTCGTTTTCTGTTTCAAGAACATGGAAAGCAAGAAGCAGGAAGAGAATCAAGCTAGATGCAGAAGTAGTAAATTAACTCAGCGATTTAGCGCTGCCTTCAGCCCAGGGCATGACCCTGGGCGAGACCCATGATGGAGTCCAACATCGGGCTCCCTGCATGGAGCCTGCTTCTCCCTCTGCCTGTGTCATTCTCTCTCTCTCTCTCTCTCCTCTCTCTCTCTCTCTCTCATATGAATAAATAAAATCTTAAAAAAAACAAACTAAGACTGGAGAAAACCACCATACTAGAACACTCTTTAGAAGAAATTTCACTGCCATCAGGTCAAAAAAGGATTACTATGCATCACTGGCCAAGACACAAGTGGTACTTGGCTAAACTAACTTCTTGTCCTAAACTGAAAAAGACATATCTTGACTTGCTGAGACTAAAGACAATTGGCTTCCTATATTAATAACTGACCAAAATGCAAACAAATAAATCCCCGTATTATCCATCAAGGTTTCCTGCACATTAATCAAGACCTATTCAACACAGCTAACAAAAATAGCAGCAGCCCAGTGACCATTTTTGACATCCTTCGTGGTATAAAGCTCATCACATACCTAATGGCATGGTGAACAAGACCCAATAGTGCCTCTGACTAGAAGGAAGAAAAACTGTACTAAGGAGGAGCGGCAGGGTTTAAGGATAGAGGGAGACGAAGTCTTCCTAATTCAAATATGCATTCAAATACATGCCCACAGTTAATGAAACCCAAAATAAAGCTCAAAGACAACAATGGACTCTGCTTAAATAATCCATGCACAAGACAAGGGGTTACAGGATCACACTTCAAAGGAAAAATAAGGAAAGGTGCCAAAAAATATTCATGAGTAACCACATAAGATCATACACATGCCTCCTGGAAGAAAGCCAAGAGATGGAGTGGAATAGCTATCAGGCAATGATACTCTTCAAATCTGCCACCCAGAGTCACAACTGGAAGCCAGAGGGCAGACTTAGTCTGCAAACATGTGTTATTTGGTTTATCTAATCTTTTTAATTAGTACTAACACTTAAAACTAACAATTTAGCTATTCACAGGTTTTAAAAAATTCTTAGCAACTCTTAAAAAGAGAGACTGGCCACAGTGGCCACACATTCCCACAGAACTATTGGCCAACAGGCTGCCCTTTTAAATGCAACATGTTCTCTGCAGTTCTCCGAACACCAGCTTTACTCCTTTGCCTGGTTTCTGCAAAGGCTGGACCTCAAGTAAAACGATGTCATAGCTTAAAAGGCAAAGATGCTGAAGGGTGTGCAATTTTTCTACCTTGGTGGTAGAGAGGTTCAGGTAGACCAGAATATTGGCACATAGGTGGGGGAATAGAAATGACAAGATCCCCTAGTACAAAATGCTTGCCAACTTCACTGTAGATATGGCACAGACATACAGAGTAGGGTGAATTAATATTAACTGCTTTTGGCATGTCATGTTTATCTAAACTCCGGATCTTCCATTTCAAACCTAATTGTCTATGAAATAAGTATAACAAATAATGATGCAAAAAAACATCATTACTGTGTTACTTACTATACATCTCAAAATGTCTACCACATACATTCAAAACACTCTAAAATGAGGGGCACCTGGATGGCTCAGTTGGTTAAGCATCTGCCTTTAGCTCAGTTCATGATCCCAGGATCGAGCTACATATCTGGCTCCCTGTTCAGCAGAGAGTCTGCTTCTCCCTCTTCCTCCCCACTCCCTCTCCCTCTACCTCTGCCCTCAACTCATGCTCGCTCTCTTGCTCAAATAAAATCTTAAAAAAAAAAAAAGCACCCATTAAAATGAGATCCATTTTGGTATGTTAAACTACTGTAGATTGGAACTAACTAGAAAACCATCTCGTCCAAAAAATAATAATAATAGTAAGTATATCCTATACCTTCTGGAAGTTCAGGAGAAGGTTAATTCAGACTTAAATATCTTAATACCAGAAAGAAGTAAAGAGAGGCACATTAAGTGCTTTATATTGGGAGTGGGAGGAGGCAATCACATAAAAAGATTTAAAAAAAATCACCATTATATCAAAAAACCTTAAATTAATACAAATAAATGTGAAGGTCAAACTCTCTAAGAACTATTAATGAGTTACCATAAATTACATTTTTGAGGTGTAACAGAAGGTAAAGTAGGGACAGAACAGAAGTATAAAGAAAAGATCTTCCTTGAAACTTTCCTGTGGTCCTTGTCTTACCCAAAATACACTGCTGTAAAAACCTGCTTCAAACCAGGAGAGCAGTCAGGCCACGGGACAAAGGAGACCCCAGGCCCACAGGAAGTCTCTGAGAGCCAGGAGAGTGGAAAGCCAGTAGACTGGCCACTTCAATGCATGGTGGATATGCAGATCAGGAAGTGGGAGATGGAATGAAGCACTAGAGGGTAGGGTTCAGCCCCTTCTTCAGGTCTCCGAAGGAGCTATTTTGTTTCTGGTAGAAGTTTTCAAAGCCCTGCAAAACTGTCCTTAGGTCCATTTGGCAATATCAGAGCAATTACAATTTGGTTAAAATCCCAAGGTAATTAACTCACCATTCTTTCCAACTTTCTAGAAATAGAGGTCTAAACAAAGAGCAAGGGACATCACCACCTGGTGATTAGAATAATGGTTTCCTAGGAATCTCCTCAACTGTGAAATCCTTGAGCATTGTAAATTTCAGTAATTTCAGGCAAAGACCAGGAGAAAACTATACTTTTCTCCTAACTAAAAGCCACAGCTGAAAAAGTCAGAGAAACTCCAAAATTGAGGATTTTATAGGGCATGTTAAATCATTCTTTATCAATGGCAAATCTTTAAGGCTGCAGAGTATTACTTTTAATGCTAATGATTTTTTTTTAACCCCAGAATCCATGGTAATTTTCCTTTAAAAAAAAAAAAATCCTCATGAACTTCCAGTCTAAACTATTGTGAGTGAAGGAGATAGAAGTCCCCTAAATGGGCAGGGCATACTGCCTACTTGCAAAACCTCAGGTGGAATTTAGTTCAATTTTCTTCTTCCAGGGCTGTTTTACCAAACATGAACTGCAAACAGACCAATATTTGGCACTAAACAGCAGTAGTGCATTAAAATATTTATTTTATATTTACTAATCTAGTGTATAAGTTTCCAAAACAAAGTGACCCAAAAATGGAGATCTTACTAAGCACAGAATCTGAAATTCTCATTTAAGTATGAAAACAAGTATTTAGTTCTCCCCTTGACACCTAATTGTTATTAACCCTCATGATACGTTTTCAGCCGAATAACCTTAGGAAAATGGCATTGCACATACTAAATTCCTCCAATTTTACAATAGTTTATAAATACTGAGTATTATAGGTCTTTGTATAATCACTCTTAAAGGTATTTTCAGTCAATTTACTATGACCTTGTAAAAGTTACACTCTAGAATATAGGATTTACAGATAAGACGTATAGTACACTTAACTCATATCATTAATTTTGTTGGCTGTGCACATCAAGATTCTTATTATATATATATATTTTTAAGATTTATGTGTTTATTTTAGAGGAAAGACAGAGTGTGAGCAGGGAAAGGGGGAGGGCAGAGACTATCCAAGTGGACTCCCACTGAGTGGAGAGGGTGACACAGGGCTTGCTTGATCCCACAAAACAGATCAAGACCTGAGCCGAAACCAAGAGTCAGTCACTCAACTGATTGAGCCACCCAGGTGCCTATTATATTTTAATTAATGACCAAGCTTATAGAAATTAAGCACACCAGATCAGCCTAAATTCAAATCAAAATTATCATGTATAATATAAAGCAGCTTCTAAATATAGCTATGACTTCCCATGTCCAAAATATCAGAAGGAAATGCATCCATATGTATTAAAATAAAGGCTTCAGTTCAGTTCTTCAGAAGAGTTAAGAGATGGCCAGGTCAATCAAAGTCAAGAAAAGACAAGTCTCAGTATTACAGAGCACGTGCAGGAGACATGGAGTTTACACTTTCACATCAACCACAGTCAGGGCTGGGTAGTAACCTTAGGAGAAACCATCTCCTTTCTTGGGTGCTAGTCTTATAGACAACATAGGATATGGAAACAGGAGAATAAAATAAAAAATAAATAAAATAAATAAAATATGAAGTCAAGAAGTTGGCTGCCAGTCCTAATTGTTTTTCTTAGCAAGACAGTTCTGTTGATCTTTGACATATTTTAACCTCAGTAGCTTCCCTTACCTATGAAGTATAGATTTTTCACACTCACTCTGCCTATTAAACAGGGCTTTTATAGAAGAAATAAGCTAAACAATAGGTAAAAGAATAACTTATGAAAATACTAAGATACTAACCTTCTTGAGAACAGTATTCTACTCCCCCCCCCCCCCCAGATTTTATTTATTTATTCATGAGAGACAGAAAAAGAGAGGTAGAGACAAAGGCAGAAGGAGAGGCAGGCTCCTTGCGGGGAGCCTGATGTGAGAAACTTGATCCCAGAACCCTGGGGAATCATTACCTGAGTCAAAGGCAGACAGATGCTCAACCACTGACTGAGCCACCTAAGCATCCCCCACTTTCTCTCTTCTAACAGCACACTTCTAATTCATGCTAAGGTCAAGCTGTCACAATCACTGTAACTTGGAAAATTCAAATGAAACAAGATAAACCATACACTCCTGCATATGGACCAGGCTGACTGTGCTTTCCTCATTCACTCAAACAAACGAAAGGTCATTTTTCTATCTTAAACTTACCTATAAGCAGACCAAGAACTCTCATATACCAAGTTCCAAGTATCAAATATTTAAACTACCGCAGCAGGTAGACTATTTGAATAGTTTGCAAAACATAAAAATGTTTAAGCAGATACTGATTCAAAACACTTTATTGCTAAATAACTAATGGTGATATTTAGATGCCATTTTAAGAAACACACTATAGATACCCTGCGATAATTCATAATTAAACTACACAGTAGGTATCTGCTTGCAGCCTAAGGATTAACACAAGATCCTAACATGGTCAACAAACTGACAGTAGCCTGAAATTAACATTAAATGCTTAGCATTCTTAAAAAATAAAAATAAAAAATAAAATGCTTAGCATTCTTGAAAAAATCAAAAAGATTAGGCCATTTTAGATGTAGGAACTAAAATTAAGCTTGAAGATGATTAGTATGTACCATACCACACAAAGGAAGTCACTTTATACAGCCCATACTTCCTGGTATAGTCTGCTGATAAAGCAATCCAACATGAATTTACTGATAAAAGAAACGACTTACAAGCCTACCAAACAATTTGGGCACAAGGGAAAAGCATAACTGAACATAGAAACCCAAAACTCCAAAGGTGAAGGTAGCATCCAGAGGCCAGGATGGGAAAGCAAGAGGAAAAGCAGAAAGAGGCCAAATTTCTTCGATAATCTTAGACATATCATAGCAGCCCTTTACTTCCCTCCTATCTTCTCACCAGGCCCTCATCCCTTCTTCCAGTTTGAGAGCTCAGTTGGGTCCTCAAATATCCTAAGATACTAAATATTTGCCTAGTGAGAGACAGAGAGAGAGAGAGAGAGCCCATCACATTTTCTAAGGTATCCAACAAACTCATACCTCAGAAGGGCAGGAAATATCTGGAATTTTGTTCCACTACTTGTGAAAGGTATTCTCTGGAGCATGGAATCATCCCCCTGATAGATGATCCATTTGAGCAAAATCATCCCTACCTCATCTGTTAACCTTTACTGCTCAAATAAAAATAGCCAAAGTGAACATAAATGCTCAAAGCACCAAGGACTGAAGACATAAGATCTCAGCTTCCAATCCAGAACTACCTACATGGAGTGACTGCAAACATTAAGATAAGAAATACAGATCACTACAGACAGCATAACAATGTGCACAACTAAGGACAATTACAAAGGGCCGTGCACCCACCTGAAAACAAGATTCATTACTGAAAAAAAGGCAACAAGGATGCTTTGAGATGGAGCTTTCCAAAGAGGCTTAAGTCATAACTAAAAGGACACAGAAAAAAATAGATGTGTCTCAAACATCAACACATTTGAAGGACAAAGACATTCACATTCATTCTAATATGCAAATCCTGTAACATTCAGGGCACTGTGCTGGATACCCAAGATGACTCAGATAAGGAGTTCCCATTTAGTGTCTAGCAAAGAACAGAACGCATGCAGAACCACAGCACAGGACACAATCTGGTAAATGTTAGAAGGAGGGATTATATCTGGATGACAGAAAAAAATCAGAAAGGTTCAAAGAACAGAGAAAGGACATATGCACCAGAGGCTATCCATTGTCATATGTTCAAATAAGGGATAAGCCACGCATGGATTCAACCACTTAATAAATGCCTGCAATGAGAGTCCACAAAACAGGCAGGCACTCAGGGAAGGGAACTTAGTAGCAGAGAGAAAAATATTAAACAAAAAGACAAAACTATTTTTTTAAAGATTTTATTTATTCATGAGAATGACAGAAATAGAGGCAGATACACAGGCAGAGAGAGAAGCTGGTTCCCCATAGGTAGCCCGACGCGGGACTGGATCTTGGAACTCCCTGATCAGGCCCGGAGCCAAAGGCAGATGCTCAACCACTAAGTCCCCAGGCATCCCAAGACCAAACTATTATTTAAAATGGTAATGCATGCCACGAGAAAGAAAGAATCTACGGGTGTGAAATAGGAAAGGTAATCAGCAAAGTCCTCCCTAGAGAAGTGACATTGAAACTGAGACCTAGAGATAAGGAACACATTTAGATACATGTTAACACTTGGTCTTTCAAAGGAGAGGATGGTGACATGCAACATGCAAAGTGTTCAGGATACTGTAGAGTTGGAATGGTAAGACATAACCCGTGCCCTGAGGAATATCTCAGCCTAGGGTAGCAGGCACATGCAGAATGTGGAAGCCCCGTTAGCACAATTTTACCATTATGGAATCTTAAAAACCTAGAGAAATCTTGAAACCATCCAGCTCAACCATTCCTTTTTTTTCAAAAGAGGGACATAAAGGCCAAAGATTGGCTCACAGTCACTGAACTAAGTAGGGGCTGCAGTGGGACGCCAGCCTATCAATTCGCATTATCCCGCACTGCTCATTAGCTTTTTAATCAGAAAATTCATTTGGGAAACCAACAATAGAATAGAAATGTATAAAGAACGCTTAACATCTGTAGGGAAAATAAGTGGACTCGGACCTAAGTGTCCAGCACTTCATTTAGACATTGTAGACTAATCTTCCCTAGTTCCAGACAAAATAAAAAATGTCAGTTTTTCAAAAGGTGAAATATAATTTCTCTTCTGAAATTACATGCATCCAACTTTTGGGTGTCTAAGCATCCAGGAAATGATATTTGATAATGGAGATTGTGTCAGATTTTCTTAAGTGACCAACCTGCCCTGGCAAAACAGAGTCGGCAAACTATCAAACCCCCTCCCACACACACACTTTTGTATTTTATTATACTTGCCTGAAAAATACATTAAGGAACAACCGTTACAGAGAGGGTAAGGGGGAATGTGGATAGCCACTTAAGGAGTTCATAGTAAGGCTCATCAAAGCAAAAAAATTAAAGTAACTCCAGTGCTTATCAAGGAAGATAAACAGGAAATTGAAGACATGAAGATAAAAAAAATGGCTATATACTAACACAGCTAAATAGAATTCAACAGCAAAATAGGACCTTTCCATAAACCAAAGTATATTATAAGCTGAGAATTTTTATGAATTTAGTTTTGTGTCCTGGACAAAAAAGGGACTCAGAATCTCGTAAGTTATTATAGCTGTCCCAGGAAGTCAAACGTAGTTAAAAAAATTTTTAATCACATATTTTCCATATCATACATCATCATTTTTAAAGGATCGTATAGAAAGAAATGTAAGAACAAGGAAAATGTCCTTTAAATTGGAGCCACTGTAACTCAACCCTCACTGCCTCATATCTGGTTAACCCAAAACTCCCACTACAAGCACTAATCAATCTATATAGCACAAAGACCCAAACATAGTGTGTCAATTAGCAGCTGCTCAAGGTCAAGATGTTAACAAGTATTTCTAAAGCCTATGATGGAGGTTTAGCCTGAGTAGAATGGGTTAAAACTGGGGAAGGCGCACAATGGGAAAAAAAGTGAATGAGTTTATGGAACTCTGCAGAGAGTTGATCAGACACTGGGTCTGATTTGAAGATGACCTATCTCAATCTTTCATTTAATTTACAGTCTCAACGAAGAAACAGTGACCTAAGTAAAGAATTCCAGACCTTTGTGTGAAGGTCACCAGATGAAATCACCCTGAAGGGGAATTCTCCCAGAATGCTGATTGATGCACTGGAAAAAGCAGCCTGGCTGGTCTTCACTGATGCCACGCTCTATTTTGGACACTGTCTCAAGCTAGCTGAAGTTGGGAGATTTTTAAGTCTTTCCAAGGACATCAGAAACATTTGTGTCTGTACTAGAGCATTTATCTCTGTTACTGAAAAAAAGTCACCTTCTAGACGAATTGCGTGAAAGCCCACATCACGTGGGCTAATAAAAAAAAGTAACATAGAAAAGGAAAGGTAGTTTAAAAACACAATTCTGTAATATAGCAGGAAGGTCAAGGTGAACTTTAAGAAAATTAAAACCTTGATACCTAATTTTACCAAAATGATGTAAGCAATAGAGATCTAATTTATACTGAGACACGTTATATAGTTCAAATTATTCCAGACAAGGAATTCAGAAGGATGCTTGTTTCATACCAAGATTTATAAGACATGAATGATTTAGAAATGTACATGGACTTGAGCTACTAAAATGATGACAAACCCAAAGTGATTACTGACATATCAGAATAACAGGAGTTTTGAGGGAAAGAAGTCTCTTTCATTCCAAAAAAAAAAAAAAAGTGGTTCAATAAAAAGTCATCTTTTAAAAATAGACAGTTATCCCTTTTAACTGATGTTGATCTGCCCTTTATCACTGGAGATAGAGTACTTCAGTCAAAAAGTCACCTTGAAGCTATAAAGGAGGTTGGGGGAAAAAATTAAACTTCAGGTAAGGATAGGGCTAGCAGCCTATTAAAACAAAAAAAAAATGTACTAAGACATATGTGTTCAAAAGAGAGTATTAGTCTGAAAAGACTCAGTAACAGAGTCTTTAGGGGTGAGAACAAAGAAAAGAAAGCCTTTAAAAAATCTAGGCCATTGAAATTTTAAAACAACACCCACAAGTCCCAATTTACTTTTCTTCAAAATTTTTTTGAATCAGTATGTTACACAACTGAAACTACTACTACATTAAGTGTCAACTATACCTCAATAAAATTTGTTTTAAAATATGGAAAATGAGGGACAGGAAGAAATAGAAATGAACAATTTCATGTTTTCTCACCATTTGGGACTCAACAGATTTGCTCCAAGTTTTGAGGAATTAATACACTACAAAATGTTACAGTCATCTTAATCATAATGGGAATATAAGCTTTTCATAGTAAAGAAACACAAAAACACACTACACACACACACACACACACACACACACACACGCAAACACAAAAGAGAAGAAATACCAAATAACAAAAGATTTAAAAGTAGCAACAACAGAAAAGCATAACACAAAATACAGGACAAAACTAAAACTTAAAACTGTTACATAAAGGAATCAAAATGGATTGAATTCATGTATGAGGAGAAAGGAATCTGCTTAACTTACAGATAAAATCTAGCAATAACGGGGGCACCTGGATGGCTCAGTTCGTTAAGTATCAGACTTGATTTCGGTTCAAGTCATGACCTCCCGGCCGTGAGATTAGGTCCCTCTGTCAGGCTCCATGCTGGACACGGAGCCTACTTAAGATTCTCCACTTTGGTCCTTCCCACCCCTCCCAAAAACAAAACAAAAGCAATATGCTACAAATTAGAGACACTTATATGTCAAATTTTATAAGAATTTATGGCAAATTCATAAAAATGTATAGAAATATTTTATAAAATATTTGTTAAGATAGCTCAAAAAGGTTGTCAATTTTTTAAAAGATGGGGGGAAAAGAATACCAGGGAAGTGCAAATAACAATAGTAACAAATTACAAGTTGGGATCTTAGAAGATCTTGAACCTCAGTCTTTGAAATAAGCCTTAAGCATTAACTGTGATTTTTAAAACATCACAAAATGAGGGCAGTCCAGGTGGCTCAGTGGTTTAGCGCCACCTTCGGCCAGGGCGTGATCATGGAGACCCGGGATTGAGTCCCATTAAAGGCTCCCTGCATGGAGCCTGCTTCTCCCTCACCCTGTGTCTCTGCCTCTGTCTCTCATGAATAAACAAAATCTTAAAAAAAAAAAAAAACACCAAATGAGAAAGTTGATAATCCATAATGAAAATGAAATCATATCATAAAATCTGTGTGGTAAAAAGAATTCTAAAATATCCCCCAATATTCCTGACTCTCAGTATCCATCTCTATGCCTTGTATAAATCCCTCTCCTTGAAGCTGGGGGGAAAAAGTTGATGTTATGTATCTATTTTTCTTTGAAGTTTTCATGTCTAATAAGATGTCAAAAGTATGGAATAAAACATCATTGACCTGCAAACAAACTTTAATGGTAAAGAAAAATTCAAACATGAGGCAAAGGCAATATATAAATGGCAAATGTGAAAAAAGAAAATGGGCATTTGGAAAAGGAAAAAAATGTTGTTGATTGGGGTGAAAAAGACAATTGTTATTATTAGTTTAATTTAGGGTATGTCAGCCAGTATGCTAAACCCTTTAAGAGGCAGTATTCTCATGTGATCCACCAACAAGGAAATGGGTCATTTTAACCCTATTTTGCAGATGAAGAAATGAGCTTTAAAAAGATTAACTTGCCCAGAACTATAGAACTTGCAAATCCAGGTCTATCAGACTGTAAAGCACATGCTCTTTGCACCACATCAGTAAAGCAGTTAAAATAACCAATGCCTGGCTTCACCCCAGACCAATTAAATAAGAATCTCTTGTAAAGGCCCAGACACTGGTATTTTTTAAAGTACCCCATTTGATGCTAATGTGCAGCCAAGGTTGAGAGCCACTGCAAAGACCTTCATAATACACGTGGAATATCAGCTGGGTCATACAGAACAAGCAGGAGTCAAATCAGCAGAGACAGGGGAAGGCATCCAGCTTTTAGCAGGGAGTGACTATGTGGGCACATCAGTGCGGATGCAGAGACAGAGCAAGGCAAAAACATGTCCAGGGAAAAGTCTCACTAAAGCAGTAACTAAAAAGGCCAAGAAAGTCAACCGGAATCTTTTTGCTAAGAGCACAAAGTACAGGCCAGGAGATCTGCAGTGTAAAGACTACAAGTAAGAAGGAGGCACAAAACAATTTTTAAAACTTACGTAACAAAAGGGACATAGATTTTAGGAAGACAAGGAAGAAATAACAGTTGACTAATCTAAAGTCAATAGGCACCCTTGTGCCTGGGTGGCATAGTGGGTCAAACGTTTGCCTCCATCTCAGAGTCCCAGGATCAGACCCCACATCAGACTCCCTACTCAGCAGGGAGTTGACTCCCCACCCCCCACCCCCACCCCCAGTCTCTCTCTCTGCCCTTCTCCTGGCTCATTCTTTTTTAATAGACTGAATTTCTGTATTTTAATACAATGTAATATAAGAAAACCATACCCCACGTGCTCGCTTTGGCAGCACATATACTAAAAAGGAAAACCATATCCCAATTTTTCCCTTTTCCCGATAGTTTTAAAGACAAAGTAAACGTAGAACAGAATCTGTTGACAGGCCTATTCAGTTTCTAGTTTCAATGACTCTCCAAATCTGTCCAGTCCAGTCAGAGGTGGATGCAGCCATGAAAAAAAAAAAAGGAAATTCTTCCTAAATGGTAAGATGGAATACACCTCCCCATTCCAGAAGATTTTCATTTCACAAATAGTAAAAATGTATATATTAAGTCATTAATTTAATTTACATACAAAATCATAGTAAACAATACTCTCTATCCTCAACTGAATTCTTGGGGCCACATAGTATGTAAGAAACAGATTTAGTAAGAAGACTGCTTAAACTTTCAATTATTAGTCAAAATAACTGACACAACTTAAAATCTGAAGTCTGTCAAATGATAAAGCTTTGGTAGTCTGTAAGATTTCCTATTTTTCATTTTCCCATACTTTATTCTGCCTTAAGATGATTTCCCACACACTTAAGTAGGTAATCCTTAAGCTAAGTTATCTTTAAAATTACACTGTGCATGGCAAGAAACTGCTTTCTGAATAATTTGTTATGTTATACAAACTATCACATCCAGTCATTTATGATGGAAACCTGATTTGGTGGTTGGGTCTCTCTCCATCCCCCCAAAAAATAAATATCCTTAGAGAAGAAGGGGTCAACAAAGGAAAAATGTGGAGTGCAGTCATAAAAAGAGTCAACTTATTATATCTTTCAAGCCTTTATTAAGTATACCTTACAAATGAGGAAAAAAAATGAAGTTTTTTTTTTGTTTTTTGTTTTTTTTTCGTTTTTGTTTAAGATTTATTTGAAAGCAAGAAAGCAGTATGGGACTGGCAGGGATGGAAGGAGAGAGAGTGTCTCAGGCAGCCTCCATGCTGACCATGGAGCTGTAAACTCAGAGCTCAACCCCAGGACCTAGAGATCATGACGTGAGCAAAAATCAGGAGTCAGATGCCCAACTGACTGAGCCACTCAGGCGCTCCTGAGGTCGTTTTTAAAAGAGCTTTGTGTTCTTTTAATGCTCTCGAGTGTATAAAGGTATGGCCCTGAGAGCTGAGGGGGAATTGGTGGGGGGCGGTAGCAGGCAGGGAGGAGGAGGGGAATGAAATAATTAATTTCTAATTCCTGAAACCAGTTTTCTTTTTTTTTTTTTTGAAAGATTTTATTTTTATTTATTTATTCATGGGGGGAGGGGGGTGGGCAGAGACTTAAGCAGAAGGAGAAGCAGGCTCCATGCAGGGAGCCTGATGTGGGACTCGATCACGGATCCCAGGATCACGCCCTAAGCCAAAGGCAGACGCTCAACCGCTGAGCCTCTCAGGGGTCCCATGAAACCAGTTTTCAAAGAGAAAATGGCTACAGTGCTTAAGACAGCTCATTAAGACACACATAAAATGGCAGTTGCTGATGGGGGGGGGGGGGGGGGAGCCTTTCAGCAAATGAGAAATTTTTTCCTAAATCATTCTTTGGCTAGAGAACCACTCTAAAAGAAGTGAAGGGTCCTACAGCTGTTCTCTCACTTTGTACTGGAAACAAAATAGATCTAACTATGATAATGAATAGCAGGGAGAGTTCAGAGAGGGACTCCTGAAACTGACAAACTTCTGCGGCAAAAAGGACAGAAGACACAAAAATACACTGAAGTACTCTTGCTTAGATGAAAGAACACTGATATTTTCCCCAAACCACTGGAATCCACATTCTCAGAGACCCAAACCTCCTCTTTCCTATTCTGCACCTACACAGGTAAAGCAAAAATACAGTCTGGCCTTTGGAATGGACTTTCTATTTGATAGATAAATTGGAGGCGTACCGGCTGTTTTGGGAGTTCACTTTCAAACAAAATGAGGCCAACACTAAAAAACCTGACTGAAGGAAATGGGATAATACCCATTTAAGGTTCCATCCCATTCTCACAACTCCATCTCAAATACCTATAAACCTCAACCTCACTGTGTTCCCCCAAAAGAGGAAAATCAAAAGATCTGAATCTCTGAGGATTACCCTTATGAGATAGTAAAGCGATCATTTAGTTGGGGCCAATAACTATAAATTGACTACCTAACGTAGCTAGGTGCTAGCCATTTATCCCAAAACTCTGATTTCAAATTTTCTGTATTAGTGTTTCACTGCTGATCTTCTCTGTAAGTTCGAAAATCAGAGCCTCATTAAAAAGTTGTGACTTGCAAACCTGTGCTCTTGGTAAGTACAGAAAGCAAAAGAAACAAAATACCACAAACCTTACATCTCTTAGCATTTCCAACACAAGTTCCATGAGGAACACTTGACTTCTTAATGTCCTCCAAGTAAAGGGGGCCCACAGGGTCTCAGAGCTACACAGATACTCAGGGAAAACACTGCCAACACCCTCTTGACACTCGTGGCAAAAGCATCGTGTCTTTTAAATATATATTCTGTTTAAGTGGCTCTTAAAGCATAAGCACAGTGCCTTCCTTTAAAAGCAGTTTGTAACAAAAGGCCAGACTAGAAAATTGAAAAGATGAGAGAATAAATCAAATGTATATCAATTGTCAAAACCCAACCTGCAAAGGCAGAGTTGGTCAGAAGCTGTTGTACAGGGCAAAGAGGGAAGGAAAAAAAATAAGCACATTGGAAATGCCCAATCCCCAAAGGAGCCTTTGACCCGTTGTAAAAATCAGATAGCATTTCTCTTCTGCACAGAAAAAAGGAAAACTATACATCAGAAATGCAGGGCAAAGACTAATTTCTCTTCATTCCTGAAGGAATTAAATACAGTTACCCCTGTTGTGCGATGGATGTGCTTCCCAAAATCCATAGGTTAGGTTGAAGTCCTAACCTATAGTCACCAAAGTGACTATAGTTGGGGACAGGGCCTTAAAGGAGGTAATTTTATTTAATGAGGTCATAAGGGTAGATCCCTAATCGAATAGGACTGGTGCCCAAATTTGAGGAGGAAAGTTCACCAGGAGCATGCAAACATAAAGGCCATCTGAGGACATCGTGAGAAAGCAGGTATATGCTAGGAAGAGAGGCCTTACCAGAAAGGATTCTGCCAGAACCTTGATTCTCGACTTCCATGCCCCACAACTATGAAAACACACTTCTTTAGTTTAAGCAACCCAGTCTGCAGTGTTATGGTAACCTAAAGAAATTGATACAGCCCCCAAACCAATTCTGTGTCTCAGTTACTGTTTCCTCCCTGACGCTGTCACCCAGCCTTCAGAGACTTCTGGGATCCGAACCTTGGGTAGAGATCCACTAAATCATACATCCTTACTTTGGAATCCACAACCATTTATTTTTTCTTCACTACCACCAACATCCACCCTTCTATCTTCTAATTCCTGTGACACAAGCCTTTAGCACCATATACATCGATCATTTCCTGTCTCCCCGCAGTCACTTATGCTTCATTCCAATGTGGCTAGCTTCAACTTCTCAAGAGGATCTCATTCTATCACCTGCTCAAATATCACTAATAGCATACATACACACCTATATTCAAGGTTTTTTTCCACTTCCAACTACTTACCGTAATGTGTCCTCCCAGCTTCTAAGGCAAAAATCCTGCACAAGGTCAAAATGACCCATAGCCATCCCATGAATCTCCTGAATTTTCCCATCTTCCCTCTTTTTATTCTCAGTGTTGCAACAACTTAGAAAGTCCTCTCTGCTCTATTTCCTCTTACTAAAGGATGGCTGGAAGAAAGAAGTTACTGAAACACACTGTACAATCACAAGGGGCCATGGCAAAACCTGTACCTCCAAATGCTGCTCTGCTGTGCATTTTATCTTATTCAGATAAGCTTTTAGCCCCACCAAGGCATCATGCCAAGTTCTTACATGAGAGTTGAAAGATGGTACCATCTACTAAAAGAGAAATAAGAAACACAAAGTCACAAATTCAATAACATGTCTGGACTATTTCTGGTTTGAGAGAAGGGAAGAGAAAATCCACCAGGGCTTCAACTGGCCCTAGGAAACAGGCACATGAAAATAGATGACATGCTCTATTAGAGTCAATGATGTTTAACTTTTCACAGTACAGGTAAATTTCAGCTCCACAAAAAACAGGAAATGGAAATCATACATAAAAGAAATTAATAAAGTTTCAAAGACTCTCTAACTCTCATCCTACCCTAACTCTCATCCTAAACGCTGCATTGCATAAGGTCTAGAGAGACCATGAGACACCAAGAGACTGGATCTCAGAGTTCACCAGTTCTCCCCTCAAACCCACTTTGTTTCTAAAGCCACCACCTATATCTCAACAACAAAACTTGTAACACTTGTTACAAGTTTTCTCAGATTTTCCAAGTTTTCTGTGATTCCCCTCCCCTAGCAACCGCCCTCCCCCCAAGAATTTCACAAGTCTTTTCAATCTTCTTTTTTTTTTTGAGGACATAACTGATTTTATAACCTGTATTAGATCCTCACCGATTTTCATCATGTGGGTGACAAAAAGTAAATATACAAAGGTTTCAACAAATTGAATGCCTGGCTCTTAATTTTACATGTCCCCAAAACCGAAACAGCTTCTGTCCCACTCACTGGACTTTCACCTCCATATCTTCATATCTCTTCTTTTCTCCACTTGACATCTTCTCTCCCCTAGTTCCAATTCACACACCCATCACCTATAAAACCTTAACTCACCTTCCAAGCCCTCTTTTCCTTTAAAAACAGTATTCCAAGAACTTTCCCAGCAACTTAGCATGCATATTATCATGAAGACATCTTTAAGACTCTACCAATAACGACTTAAATACAGCCTTAGTTCTACTGTTCCAACCTCAATCAGAATGGACTATAGTCAGTAGCACTCAGATACTCCAGTGTCACTGCCTAGCACACCAAGAACACACAGATCATTTGATGAGCTTATCTTTCCCATTCTAACTTAATGGTGAAAAGACGGGGAAATAATACCAAGCAGATCTACAATCAGGTCCAGGAATCAGAAGGACTGATAGTATAACATTCAAGGACTTCAGTGACTATTTCACGTTTTGTTTCTTGGAACACCAAGTGCCCAAGAGGGCTGGGCCATCAGATTCCCACCAAAAGGGGAAAAGAACCACCCACTTTCTAAAACAGATTGACTGTTAAACACATGTACAGCAGGCCTCTTGCAGGAGAAAAAGCAAGCTGTCCTGAGAGTTCTTAAAAGCTTCTGAGGACAACAATTTTTTTTTTTTAAGAGATGAAAAGATACATTCTAACCCATACTGGATAGATAACCCCTTTCTCAAATTCAACACATAATGAGAAACGTTTTCAGTTTTAAAAATTCCTATAATTTGAGAATTCTATAATACCAGCCCTTTTCAAACCAATAATTACATTAGTCAAACCAGACTACTTGTTAAAATTACACAAAGTTTGTACGATCAATCCCTAGTATTTAGGAAAGTCTTTCTAAAATTTATGTGGTTAATTGCGACCTAATCTTTTTAGTCAGTACACCAACCATTTGTCACTCTTCTCTAAAACCTGGGAAGATTTCCTGACCAATAGAATAAAAATAAAATAAGGCAAAATAAGCATTAATATTTCCACTCTCGACATTACAACGATACACAGAGCCAGGACTATATATGGTAGGTACATGTAGCTCCCAGAAAACAAACAATTAATACTCTCTTGAATTAAAATTTTCCTCGTATCTCACACACACAGAAAACACCTGCATACACACCCTATAAATCAGTAACTATCAAACTAAACTACAGGAATAAAATGGCATTATTGCTTTTTAGAAATTAAAACACATTTCTAGGCAACATTTTCAAAGCCAAGAAGCTTAAAAAACAAATTAATCCCCTACCTTCATAGATAAAGAAGCTCATGATTAATTTGTTTACATAAAGATTCTCAAAGAGTCTAAGATCCCACCAGTAACTATTGAGAAGAATTGAATTTTTAGTAGACAATACGTCCACTGTCATTAACAGCATCTGAAATGACCCCAAAAAGAAATTAGACATAAAATACAGAACATCTTACATAGAAATTTTAAACTGCCTATATTAAAATGGACTTTAAAATCTCAAGATTGCATATTGTGCAGTCAAAAAAAATAGAATAAAACTTTGCCATTTGTAAAAACATGGATGCACCTAGAGAGTATTATGCTACATGAAATAAATCAGATTGAGAAAGACAAATATCATATGACTTCACTCATATGTGGAATCTAAAAAACAAAAAGCAGAATCAGGCTTGTAAGTACAGAGAATGTACTGATGGCTGCCAGGGGATAGGGGGAATGGGCAAAATGGATGAAGGGAAGTGGGAGATACAGGCTTCCAGTTATGGAATAAATATGCCATGGGAATAAAAGGCAGAGCATAGGGAATATAGTCAATGATACTGTAATAGCGCAGTATGGTAGCAGATGGTAGCTACTCTTGTGAGCACAGCATAAGGTGCAGGGATGCTGAATCACTGTTGTACACCTATAACCAATGTAACATTGTGTATCAACTATACTCAAATTTTAAATCCCAAATTTCCATGTAGTTAATAAAGAGCGTTCCTTTGTCCATTACAAAGCAGATACAAAAGCAAGAGCTATTTAATGGCAATGTATCTCCTCCCTGAAGGCTAATTTATTGTTATTTAGCATTTCCAGGAAAGTATTTCCAAGAACTAAGCAATAGTTTTTAATACTGACTCCTCTTCACAACCTGCTCTGCAGCACTACCACCTCTTTACAAAATGAGAAAAAGGCTTACATGGATGCTTAAATGACTTACTTCATCTCGGTATTTTTTCCCACCAGACTGTGGAATATCATACAAAGGAAGTATATTCATTTTGGTCCTTGGATTTTCTACTGAGACTTAATTCTACAAGAAACAAAATTATACAGAGTAAAACACTTCAGCAACCTAAGTAAGATAAACTTTCTAGGTCCCACCCCAGAAGGAATGTCCAAAACAGACTGTGCCTTTGGAAGGATGATAGAAGTGTAAGCGTAACTCTGGTTCCAGCCTTGGTCTCAGGACTTCACTGGGTTATTACAGTTCCGGTGATTTACAAATGTAGAAGCTTATTACATATAAAAGCTCTTAGTTCCAATAAGCTCTGGGTAACTTGCTATCTCCATTTTAAAAGCCTCTTCCTCACAATTACCATCCATTTGAAGAGTGATTTGACCCATACTCTGTCCTTTGAGACATTACATGAAAGGACTCTCACCTACTCAGAAATCAATCTTTTCAATTAGATGAAAACTTAATGAAAGCTGGGATCATCCTGATGAAAGCAAAATACTGCCAAAAGGCAAAAACAGTTTCACACTTTAACAGTAAAGCCAAAATGTTGCCAGATTATAATTCTGCTATATACTTATTTCTATATACTTATATGGTCCAAATATCTGTAATTTACTTCAATAAAGCAATGGTTTTTCTATAAATTAAGTTATTCAGAGTTTACCATCCTTACAGGAAGTCATGACACTATCATTGTCAAATCTATGTACAGATTTGGTTCCCTGAACAAGAAGATATTTAATCAAAGCTCTATAATTCAGACTTAAAAACAAGGAATAATATACCAAATATTACAAGCTATTATGAGAACTGCCCTTCCTTGGGTCCTTTGTATAGGTTGCCCTACTGATTCAGTATCATTATGGAATACAACAGAGGGAATGAATTTAGGTTTGCTTATCCACTCAAACCCATTCTCCTGATGGCCAATAATAAGGTTGCCTTTGATAGACAGCAAACCATAAAAGATAAGGAATGGGATGATGGAATGCAAAACTGGCTGACATGGAGTCCAACTCACAAGAAGGACATGGCAGCCAATTTAGCTAAGTGGACAAAGGTTGAATTAACCTAACCTTTATGCTTTAAATGTCCTGATTTGTACAATGAACCAAAATTCAGAATGAATCCTACTTTTATTTAAATCTAACAGTGAACCTTCATTCTGTTTAAGAAAAAAGGGGGGGGGGGCATTTTCCAAAAATAAAGCCAACAAAAAGCACTTTAAAAGAGAACTCATTTCTAAAAATCATTAAATTCAATCTTAAAACATAAGCAGCCCAAAGTAAACACATGATCCATACCTAAGTCACTAACACAATGCAGGAGCAGTATAAATACAAACAAAAACTAAGAAATGTAGAAGTCATTTTCATGTTATAAGGTAAATCTCATGTAATATACACTTAAATGAGCCGTGAATGCCAGGCATGGGGAACCAAAAACTGAAAAATCAGGGTGCTGCAGAGAAAGATAATGACAGGCTAATCAAATAGAAAATGAGAGAGGATGGAAAAGGACATCATATATAAGATTCAAAGATGCCATGACATGTGTGAGTGAATAAAAAGTATGGGCTAAGAATTCATTGACCATGTTCAAGGGAGAAAAAAATCTCTAACTAGTTCATGAAGAAGACATTACATCTGGGAAAGAATGGAGAACTCAATACTCAGCCAAAAGTGCCTGAAATTTGTTCTGTAGGCCATAGGGAGATGCTGAAAATTTCAGGCAGGAGTGGCAGAGTCAAAGCTATCCTTTACCTGTTGTCTCTTCTATACACGGTTCTAACTCAAATGTGCCTAAATCTTACAGATTTTTATCCATGAGATCTTTCATAAAAATCAATGCTAAAAAGGTTACAAAAGCAAAACAGTACTCTAACATATCCACAACTGAGGTCTAATACCTGGGCACAGAGAGTTCTAGTATAGTTTAGAATCGTGCACTCTGGAGCCAAACTGCATGCCTTCTAATTCTAGCTTGCCATTTACTGTATCTTTGCCCTAGTAACTTAAAACTCCTGTGACGCAGTTTCTCATCTTTAAAGTGGGGGAAATTTGACTTACCTAGACCTCAAAGTTCTGAGAACTTGAGAGAAAGATGTAGATTGCTTAGAACAGTGCATGGCACAAAGAAAAAGCTTCCAAGTAAGGTTGATACAACAACTTCCATGCCATATCCTTCTGACATCCGATTAATATTATTGTAACATTTCATATAAAATGAAGGAGTGTTGATTCAGGAGCCTCTGTAAAGGTATATTTATGTGGGAAGTCTGATTTTTTTTTTTCCTGTTCTGATCCTTCTAAAAGCACAAGCGAAACGCTACATACCTAGGTGAACAGTTTCCTTTTTCAATATGCCTTTGTCCATTTTTCCCCTCGCAATGGCTTAAAATGGTTCCCAGGCACATGCATGTAATTAAAATTCATTATCTTAAAAGACTGCTTTAGGAAACTCCGTAATGAAATCTGCCATCATCCCTTTTTTATGGATAGATATAATTACAACCTAATAGGCATCATTTAATCAAGACTTAACAATTAGGTTCTTAAATCCAAAACTTGATTATTTTCTTCCTTGAAAGGTGCACAAAATTTTCTCCCAGGTGGTGGTCATGTAAAGTGAAAGGCAGAAGAACTATTAAAACCCTTATCATAAAGGCCTTCTGAAGTGCTAATTACTATCCAATTATGACAGACATAATCTGAAAGTAGAGACCTTAACACAATCTATCACAATCTCATGGCTTTTTTTTTTTTTTTTAATTTGTTCACCTACATCTCCAAACAACTGCCTACAAAAAGCCCAAAACTTCAGGTTGTACTTAATTCTCACCTACTCCTTCTAGATAATAAGACAAAGTCATAAATAACAGCATCCAACCCCTTTCCTTGTTCTAACATCAGCAAATCAGATCTCTAAAGGAGAAAAGCAACCTACGCTTGTATCTCATCCCACATTTTGGATATAAAAAACCACAGACCCTGAGGAATGACAAGCTTTCCTAAGACACTTAAGGCCAAACCGGCACTAGGACCTAGGTCTTCCCCAGTACAAAACCAAATTTTGTATACACACACACACACACACACACACACACACAATATGTGGGGAAAACATTTTTGAGGGCCTACATTTTCAAGTCTGATCCCTGTGCCTCACACATCTAATTACAATATCTATCTCCATTTCCAGCTAAATAAGATTAATTCTTAGTCACTGATGCTTAATAGTAACCCCTGCTACTCCCAGCAGCCAACACCCTAGTTTGAAAAAGATGCAGATCACTAATTAATGCATCATCTATTGAGAGCCTGTAATTGCCTTACCACACCCAAGTCCCTTCTAGCTAGACTAAGCCTAATACATACCAAACATAAGACACACAGTTAAGCAAGAAATCTATTAAAGAATTAGGAAATCCTGGGGCACAGGGAGGGGGGAGGAGACCCTCAGTCGGTTAAGCATCTGCCTTTGGCTCGGGTCATGATCCCAGGGTCCAGCTCCCTGCTCAGTAGGGAGTCTGCACCTCCCCCTTCCTCTGCCCCTGCTTGTGCACTCTGTCACATAAATAAATAAAATTTTAAAAATATATAGAAAATCCTGAAATGGCTCTATAGATCACTAAAAAGAGAAATCTAAGCTCTTGGGTGTTTCATTCTTTCCTTTCCCAAAAGCTGTGAGACATCTCCTCAAAAATCTAAACCAAGCCCCTGCCTTTAAACTTAGTTGTCCAAGGACTCTCCGATTCAGAGGACACATGTGATCTTTATGCAAGATTCAAAGGATTCTAAAAGAGTAGAAACAAAGGCTTAAAGTCAAATAATTTCTTCCAAAATAACCTCATTAACATTAGCAAGCATTTTTTCAGTTTCCAAAGAACCCTAATTCAGGACAGAGAAAAGAAAATAGCTGTTTTTGAGAGTTTACTACGACACCCCAATCAACCCTTCATGGATTATCACTCTCATTTTGTAGATCAGAAACTAAGATTTGGAGAGTCTAAGGAACTTGAATAAGCACCCCGAATTCCTAATCTCCCGATTTAACAATCAAGTCCTAAAACAGAAGAGAGTTCCTATTTCTTCCTCTCAACTCCCCAAACACTGGCAAGTGTCACCAGTGTCCGCTCCTAGGGGCCACTTCACAGAGATGGCGCAGCCAGAGAGCCGCTCTGTTAAACTAGAATGAGCAAAGAGCAGCGTGCTTCAGCAACAAAAGTCAACCTGAAACCTCTAGTACAAGTTCTCCCCCTGCCTCTCCTCTCATCCAAGAAAGTAAAGTGGACCTGCAGCCCCATATACTTTCTTAAAAAAACTAAAATGAAATTTTAAGAGCCATTCGAAGGATGTCATCTTTACTAGTGTTAAGTGGTAGTCTAAATCACATGAGAATGTAAAACCACTTGAGATTGCATACTGCTTTCTCTGAGTGCAGAATCAGGATGGAATCCCTCTCAGCAAATGAACCTACAAAATTAGAAAAACTCAACTTATTTAAAATAAGTTACAATAAAAGTTTAAAATTTAATTTGGGGAAGCATGTGATGTTTGACATTCTTATTCAAACACTAATTCAGATCTATCTTCTCTCAATATGGGTGCCTTCAAAGACAATGAATACACTTTTTTCAATCTCCTCAGAGGATCTCATCCTCATTTATGAAACAAGCCACAGGTAAACTGGCCTCTTCCTGCTCTTCCGAAACAAGAGCACCTCATTTGGGCTTTTCGGATCAAAAACATATTCCATACCAGTAAACCTTATAGCTGGACCCAGTTTCGAGCCTAAATATTGTGAACTGTATATAGCAATCGTCCCTTCCTTCCATTTGTACTTTCCACTTCAATTTGGAGTTCTGTAACGGAGTTACCCTGCAGACTTTGTATTCTCAAAACAGCTGTTTGCCTTCACAGACACCCTTACCCAGAGACACACCTCAAAGAAAGAAATAAAAAAGCCAAAAAGATATATAAAAGCACCACTATGGGAAACAGTCTCAAACTTATATATTTTATGTAATATATAAATATGCATGCATTTTTTTTATAACTGCTGCCTTATTTTTTTTTAATTAGGCAGATATTTTCTCAGGTCAAAGATTTCATTGTTTTATAGCCACAAGTGATTTCCAAAATAAAAAAAGTGATAAATGTTCTTAATCCTGAATTTTGCATTTGAAAGTAAATAAAAGTTATATTGTCATTAATTCAATAAATATTAAATTCTGTATACAAGGAACTATCAGAATATAAAAGCGTCTTCTTGGGGCACCTGGATAGCTCAGTGGTTGAGTCTCTACCTTTGGCTCAGGGGAGGATCTGGGGTGCTAGGATTGAGTCCCTGATTCAGGCTCCGTGCTGGGAACCTGCTTCTCCCTCTGCCTAAGTCTCTGCCTCTGTGTGCCTCTCATGAATGACTAAATGGTTTCTTTTAAAAATAAATAAATAAATAAAAATGTCTTCTTTGTCCTCAAGGACTTCAGAGTTTCCAGAGAAGTAAGTTTCTTATGGGTTGTTACAACCTGAAACTCCAAAATACCAAGAATTCTCACCATTACTCAGCAAAGGTATCCTAGTGAAGGAACATTTGTTTTAAATAGAAATCAACATCATTAAGAATGCTAAATGTCACTGGTATGGATATTTCTTGATCAGGTACAGTGTATGAAGGTCTCAATACTTGACAACATAATGTACAAGAGTTTGCTATCCAAATTAAAATGCAGAAAAGGCCTAAGAAAGCAAATATGAAACTTAGAAGTTAGTGCTATCAGAATATTACACACACACACACAAAAAAAAGATTACACAAATGTGGAATCATACACAGAAAAATGGACACCTCTTCACCACCAGCAACCCCACGCTGCAATTTAAGAGGGAATGGATTCCTGTGGTGTATTCTTCTCCCAACAAACACAGCACCCTGGAATGGACAAGGAGAGCCCTGCCTGATTGTGGTAGTTTGGATGACATCTCAACGTCCTCCTCCCTACCTATCTAATCTGGGGGGGGGGGGGGGGGGGGCTGGAAATAAACGCAGTGGAAAATTAAAAAAAAAAAAAAAAAACAGTGCAGGTGTATTCAACAGCTGACAAAAGAGGTTAAGATTCCATATACACCCACGGTACCATTTAGTCAATTTCTATTTAAGAAACAAACTGGGACAATGATTCCAATGTACAAAAAAAAAGATGCCTTAGGTGAACTACTCCAAGGCACATTTTTAGCTCATGTGACCTTCCAAAGTGCTCCAAATGTGAGTATGTAGATGTGTGGGCATGTGTATATTTATAGAAAGTGTTGAGAACACTATAAAAACAACAAAAACAACACATGACTAAATCATGTTAATGTTGCAAGGGCCTTCTGACAACTAGTCCACGGCCTCAATTTTTAGGAAAGGAAAATAAGAACTACTTGCACCAAGTTTTTAAAACTTCACAGCACTAAGGTCTTCAATCCCAGAAAAATCTCGCATTTAATTCTCTAATTCCATGCCTTTATTCTTAAATTTACACTTCCCCTGGAAAGATGACTGTCTACTCCTCCCTATAATACAGATTCTAAATCGTCTTTTAGGGCTCAAATGAGCCTTGCCCTATTTCTTCCAGGCAGGCCATTCATCTAACCCAGTGGTTCTCATATTTTGCCCTGGGAATACTAAGGGTCCCTAAGACCTTTTGATAGATCCAAAAGGAGAAAACAATACTTTTTTCTTATTCATTCTCACGTAAATGTACAATAGAGCTTTCCAAAGGTTATGTGCTTCTGTATTCAGTCTGGTGCAATATGACTATACAGCTGACTTCTATTAAGCCACACATTAAACAGATGAAAGAATGTAAAATAATGCCACTCTTATCACTATTATTCTTTCAAAAAATATATTCTTCATCTTTAAAACATTATTTTTTAAAAGATTTGAGAGAAAGAGAGAGAGAACAAGCGGGAGGGGCAGAGGGAGAGGGAAAGAGATCCCAAACAGACTCCACATTGTGCATGGAGCACAATGCAAGGCTCAATCCCACTGCACAAAGATCAGACCTGAGCCAAAACCAAGAGTCAGATGCTCAACTGACTACACCATCCAGACATCCCTTTAAAATGTTATTTTTGGGGATCCCTGGGTGGCGCAGCGGTTTGGCGCCTGCCTTTGGCCCAGGGCGCGATCCTGGAGACCCGGGATCGAATCCCACATCGGGCTCCCGGTGCATGGAGCCTGCTTCTCCCTCTGCCTGTGTCTCTGCCTCTCTCTCTCTCTCTCTCTGTGACTATCATAAATAAATTAAAAAATTAAAAAAAAAAATTTAAAAAAAAAAAATAAATAAAAAATAAAATGTTATTTTTGGGGATGCCTGGGTGGCTCAGCGGTTAAGCGTCTGCCTTTGGCTCCGAGCGTGATCCTGGAGTCCTGTGATCGAGTCCCACATCAGGCTCCCTGCATGGAATCTGCTTCTCCCTCTGCCTGTGTCTCTGCCTCTCTTCTTCTATGTCTCATGAATAAATAAAAACTTTTAAATAAATAAATAAAATGTTATTTTTGTTAATGTGTTATAGGCTTATTTATTTTTTAAACTAAAATATAGTTTTAAACTTTTTCAACTTCATTTCTATATAACAAAAACTGATAGACATAACCAACATAAAAGGTCTTCTGAGTTCTCAATAATCTAAGCCTATAAAAGGGTCCCTAAGAAAATTTAAGAAACATTGGTCTGACTCACTGTTAAGCTAGTTTTTTTTTTTTTTTTTTTTAACGAATTTGTAGTGAATTCTTTTAGCACATATGAATGAACTTCAGAAAAGCTTCCTATTCTTCTTCCTACCTTCAAAGGGATGTTCCTGTAGCCCTGGGACAATGTAAACTACTTCTTATGCCCAGTACTTTTTTAATCACATGAACTTCCTTTGATAGGGAATTTTTATAAACCCACAATACAGGAGCCATGAAAATACCTTTATATTCCAGTTCTCAGAAAAGACACTTTATAGAGCAACATAAATGCTGTTAAGTGTTGCCTACTTAAGTTGGTTTAGAAAATGCTTGTGAAATTGCACTACTGGGTATTTACCCCAAAGGTAGAAATGTAGTGATCTGAAGGGGCACCTGAACCCCATGTTTATAGCAGCACTGTCCACCATAGCCAAACTATGGAAAGAGCCCACAGATGTCCACTGAGAAATGAATGAATAAAGAAGATGTGACATATATTATATATTAGTTAGCCATGAAAGAGAAAGAAAGAAAGAAAGAAAGAAAGAAAGAAAGAAAGAAAGAAAGAAAGAAAGAAAGAAAGAAAGAAAGAAAGAAAGAAAGAAAGAAATCTTGCCATTTGCATTGACATGGATGGAACTAAAGAGTCTTATGCTAGGCAAAAGAAGTCAATCAGAGAAAGACCGTTATGATCTCATTCATATGTAGAATTTAAGAAACAAAACAGAGGATCATAGGTGAAGGGAGGGAAAAATAAGATGAATCAGAGAGGGAGACAAACCATAAGAGACTCGAGACAAACTGAGGGATGCTGGAGCGGAGGGGGGGGTAAGGGAGACAGGGTTAACTGGGCGATGGGCATTAACTAGGGCATGTGATGTAATGAGCAATGGGTGTTAATATAAGACTGGTGAGGGATCCCTGAGTGGCGCAGCGGTTTGGCGCCTGCCTTTAGCCCAGGGCGTGATCCTGGAGACCCGGGATCGAATCCCACATCGGGCTCCCGGTGCATGGAGCCTGCTTCTCCCTCTGCCTGTGTCTCTGCCTCTCTCTCTCTCTGTGACTATCATAAATAAATAAAAATTTAAAAAAAAAAATTAAAAAAAAAAAGACTGGTGAATCACTGAACTTTACCTCTGAAACCAAGAATACATTAAACATTAATGAAATTTAAATTTTTTAAAAAAATTTTAAAAAAAGAAAAAGAAAAAAAATGCTTGTGAATGTTACAAGTACCTAGGATGCCAAAGAGTGGTTTTTCATTTGGTCATTTCCATCACAGGCAGAAAATCATGTCCTGTTTTCCTCTCCTGAGGCCCCACTCCTTCTTTCCCTGGGCTGCTTCTGTCCTGGCAGCCCCTGTTCTTCAGCCGTCCTCACAACTAGCCAATCCTACAAAATTGTCCTCAGTCTGGTTTCTCTTAAGGCTTCTCTCTACTACCCACTTGCTACGAAGGCTTCATAATGATCTTCACCATACAAATGGAAACACTTTGGCCTGGGTGTCAAGGCCCTCTAGAAAACCCAACCATCCTCCAACAGTCAAAAGTATTTCCTATATATGATAGAAGTACATCATATGTGACCCTCTCTTTTCCTCCTAGGAAAAAAAAGTCTCCCTCTCCTATATAAAAATCTCCCTCAAAGTGTCACTCAGGTTTACGTACTTTCCCAACTATGGCAGCAGCCCTCACAAACCACACTCCCACACTCAATGCCTCATGTGTCCTGCCTAGGGGCTGTCGGCCACACTTACACAACTGAAGGACAGCATCCATATCCTACTACATCTGAACTCCCAGAATCCTGGCACAACACAGGTACCGCACACTACTGAACAGTTAGATGTAGACAATATTAAAAATTTATTAAAATGCTCTGAAAAATAAAAAGGGGATCATCTTTTGAATTCGTAATTACGTGTCAATAGTTTTTTTGCCAATTAAAAAATATGAGTGATACAAAAAGATTGTAACTGCTAAACCATTTAAAATGAAAGACAGAAGTCTTGAATTCTTCCAACCCATACCCCAGAGATTAACAGTTTCATCAGCAATTTGAACACTGTCAAAATGAAGACATATGTATACCAGCACAGATGAGGAAAGCAAAGACTCTAATACATACAGAAAGGTATTTCTTTGCAGCTTGCTTTTTACACTTAAATATCAACACATAGAGAATACTTTCTTTATAGAGGACTGTAACAGACATGTTACTTAATTAACCAATTAATTAACTGATTTAATTTAACCAATTCCCTACTGATTAACATTCCAAGGTTTTGCCATTTTAAACAATGCTTCCAACAAATAACTTAGACGGGAGAGCAAAAATATAAATTTAAAGATAGAAATTGCTAGTTCACAGTCTATTTGCATTTTTAATTATACTAATTGCTGCCAAAAAGGCTCTAAAAACTTATCAATTTGTAATCCCTTCAAGGCACCGCCTGCATTTTAAAAATGAAACCAAAATAATACAGCAGGATAGAGGAAAGGGGATTGGGAAAAGGAAAAAAAAAAAGCCAGGAATCAGCGTAGGCCCTAGTTGGGTCTAGGGCCTCCAAACACTGTCACGATTTGTAAGACATTAAGAAACATCTTCGGCATTAATTCCGCTTGCATCTATTAAGGGTACTGGTCAATATTGTGGGTAAGGGCCTCTCCAGCTCTAACATTCTCTGACATCCTTGAATTTGCTATATATATATATATATATATATATATATATATATATATATATATATATATATAAGAAACACACATTACATACAAAGACAAATACTTATTCTCTAGTACTGCCCAAAACTTTAAAAAAAATTTAAAAAAATAAAAAAAAAAAGCAGAGAAAGTCAAATTGCTACACTGGGAAAAGTAAATGCTCTGATAAAACCCCTGCTAGGAATTTAAAAATGGAACTGAAATGGAGACCAGAGGAAATGGCTACCTGAGAAGAAATATTAAAAAAAAAAATTTTTTCGAAAGCAAAAAAAAAGGATTATTCTAATCATTTTAGGGGTTTTCCTAGTTTAGGACAAGCTATGTCTCATTGGAAGAAATACAGCTAAATGGCTATCACAAGCAAGTACCAAAGCAACCTGATGGCTACTAATTAATAAAAAGTCACAAACATCCCTTTCAAGTTTACCATCTGAAAAAGCCAATGATAACAGGAGATAGGATTTGCTAAGCTAAATAAAAGCCTTCATTAGCAAAAAGTGACAGGATCACAACCCTGCTGCTGATAAACTGCCAACACACCGGAGGCCTTCAAGTAAGGGCTGCCCATTTAACATATTGCAGCTTTAAAATGAGTTGCTGTAGAACAAACAGTTCTATGTCAAGGCATACCAGATGGAGCTGCTGCTGTACCCTGGATAGTGTAAATGGGGGGGGGGGGGGGGAGGGGGCCCAGGGTTTACCACAGGAGTATCCAGTACAATAACACTTCTTAAGGTTAGCCTTCCGTAATGAGAGTATCTACCTTACACTCAACTTCTCTGTCTGCTTCCAGAAAGACTCAGTGTTGAGCAGAAAGCAGCCATTCTTCGGACAGCCAGAGGAGGTTTTACACTGCTATTAAATGATTGGCCCAGCGGTCATCCCTAGAGCCTGCCTCCTTAATCCAGACAAACACAGCCTCTTAGTCCAGTCCTGAAGCAGTGATACCTTTTTAATATAGCATGCTTTGAAGCTGTATAAAACAGATCATAAAAACGCGTAGATGGCACAATCTCAGCCTAGCCAGAGTGGTTACAAAAAGCATCACATCAGACCTTTTCCTGTGTGGTCCAATTGTTAAACTTACCAGTTCGGAGGCTGAAAATAAGATACAGCAAAATCTTAATCATGGGGATGGATGAAGAGGAACAGTACTGTTAATACAGAAGTCATCTTAAAATATTAAATTATTATCTACCAGTTAATTACTATCGTATACTAATAAATATCCATTTAAAAACAGATATTTCATCTAAACATTAAAAATTTATAGTAACTCCCATTCATAAAGTATGTATGTTATACATGGCCCCTTTACGGTAGCCAGGGTACCAAAGCAGTGTATACCATTAACACACACACACAAATCCTGTATACAGTGTTTACCTTCAGCACGTATAATTCTGTAATTTTAATCTTGATATTAATAAAATAGGACCTACTACATCTGAGGAGTACAATTGCAAGACAGGATAAGTGACATCAAGGAACTGCCAATTTAGTCAAAAACATTTAAGAGTATCCCAAAAGCGCAAACATTTGGGGGGGGGGGTGCAAACTAACTTAAAGAGCCATTAAGAATAGACACTCAAAGCAGTGGGTAGTTCTCACCCCAATCCTTTCCCCTTAACTCTCAGCTCAGCTGTCTGAATAATGCCAGAAGTAGCATTAGAATTCTCCTCTCTTGAACTAAAGTTTGTTTTACTTCTAAGTTCCCTCAATCGAGAACGGAGGCTACTGTGTATATTTTCAATGGCTTCATTCTGCACCTACAGAAAAAGGGACTCAAGTCTAAAAGTTGTGATGAAATAAGATCCAACAAGAAAAAAATGCCGTAGGAACCAAATTACACAACTCTAGAAGATACCAACTACACGATTCAAGTTTTGACTGCCTTCCAAAAAAACACATAATATTAAAAAAAGAAAATAGCTGTTTTAACCATCAGAGTCCACTTCTGAGGAAACTAAGGAGTTAAAATATATTATAATAAGTGTAATAAGCAGGTAAGATACTATTTAAAATATCATGTCATAAATTCACTGTGCAGTTCCATTCTGAGCATCTGTGTGTGGATGAGGAAATTGAGCCTCATGGAGAATTTACTTCCTCTTCAATTTTCTTCAACTCTTTTTTCCTCGGCTTTTTCTGAATGCTTAGAGCAATCTCCCAGATTCTACCAATCTCTTACAAACATACATAGTCCTTTAGAATTAAGGGACTGGACAAAAGCCACTCAGGTCATTTCCAAAAGTGTTTTTCAACAAATGTCTTTAAGAGGTTTCTACAAAGAAAACTGCCTAAGCCTCCCCCATCCCAACAAATGTTTTAAAGACAATTCCAAATTAATATGTTACTTGTTTTTAGTTTAAATATAAATGAATACAGGGAGGGACACAGTATTGTGAAGAAATGGGGTGGGTTTTTCATATCTGGCAGAAAAGGATTCTACAGAAGTTTATTCTTTTTTTTTTTTTTTTCAGAAGTTTATTCTTAAACTAACCAAACAATTAAATCAATGACAAACTACAATTTTAAGTAGCATAGTACTTTAAGGCAAGCAAAAAGCTAAACAGATACTCCTCTTTAGGGACACCTGGGTGGCTCAGCAGTTAAGCATCTGCCTTCGGCTCAGGTCATGATCCTGGAGTCCTGGGATTGAGTCCCACACAGGGCTCCCTGCATGGAGCCTGCTTCTCCCTCTGCCTGTGTCTCTGCCTCTCTCTCAGTCTCTCTCTCATGAATAAATAAATAAAATCTTAAAAAAAAAAAAGATATTCCTCTTCAGTTTTTACCATCTCAATCAATATACGAGAAAAACACAATCAAGAAGATACTGATAAATTACGCTCCAAAACTCAGAAGGCATTTTTCAAAGCCATGAGTGAACTGAATAAAGAACACAGACAACACAGATCTCTGCTGGAGCTAGCATTCATTGTACAGCTTTTAGTGTGAAAGCTGCCTAATTATTATTATTGTCCTAAAGAGAACATTAAAATTTGTTTCTCAGCTGTTAAGAAAAAAAAAAAATTGCCAGATCTATAGCAAAACAAACCAAGGCAGAGGGATCAGATCCAGATCCAAAGTTCACCATGAATCTATCAAGAAAAGAAGATTTAACTTTAAAACCCTTTTCTAAGGATGTCTGGGTTGCTCAGTGGTTAAGTATCTATCTGCCTTCAGTTCAGGGCATGATCCCAGGGTCCAGGGATTGAGCCCCACATTGGGCTCCCCTACGAGGAGCCTGCTTCTCCCTCTGCCTGCTCTCTCCCTATGTATTTCATGAATAAATAAAATCTTTAAAAAATAATAATAAAATAAAGCTCTTCTCTAATAAACTAATGTCTATAAATTTAAAAACAAACCTGTCTTTGTGCAAGTAACACAAGGAGAGGGTACACAGGAGGGAAGATAAAATTATAAATGAATTTCAATGACCACTCCATACTAAGAAGCCCCAGACTTTTCCTTCATAGCACAAATCACAATTACAAACAATAACTTTCTGGAACTTTAACACATGTTCTCCTTGAATAAAGTCTAAGTTTCATATCAGCAGGACTGTATCATGTTTACCACTGTAACTCAATATGTAAGTGCATGATATACAGTATGAATACAAATACTAAATAAACGACTTTTGGCATAGGAAACCAAGAAATGTTCACATATAGAGACCAGGAAAGTAACTGTTTTTAAACTACTGAAGGGCTGGGGCACCTGGATGGCTCAGCTGGTTAAGTGTCTGCCAGGGTCCTAGTATGGAGCCCCACACCACCTGCCCCCCATTTCAGGCTCCCTCCTTAGCGCGGAGCCTGTTTCTCCCTTTTCTTCTGCAACTCCCCAGCTTGTGCTGTCAAGTAAATAAAAACCTTTAAAAATAAAAAACTAAAACTAATGCAGGGCAGAAATGGTTGATCAACATTCAAAAACAATGAATGGGTGAGCAATCAAAAACAGCAAAATACCTTTAACATCAGGAGGCTAGGCATAATACAATCATAAAAATGAAAATCCTGTGAAAGTATAGGTCTAGAGAAAAGTTTAATAAAAATTAGATTGTGGGACACCTGGGTGGCTCAGTGGTTGAGCACCAGCCTTTGGCTCAGGGTGTGATTCCAGAGTCCCGGGATGGAGTCCCACATCAGGCTCTCTGCATGGAGCCTGCTTCTCCTCCCTCTTTCCCATGTCTCTGCTTCTTTCCCTGTGTTGCTCATGAATAAATAAATTCTTTTTAAAAAATTTTTTAAAAATTAAAATAAAAACTAGATTGTGCCAAAATAAAAAGTATAGTAAACATTTTCAAATATTCATGAGCCACTTAAAAAAACCATCACCAAATTTGCTTCATTTTGTTAGTAACAAACAGAAAATAATCATGGAGAATGGAAAAGAGAAAAGATAATGAAAAACTCCTATGGAGAAATCTCCACAAAACTCCTTAGGGAAAATTAAATAAAAGAGGACATCCAAGATTTGACAAGTCCCTGTAGGTTTCTGAATTTCTTAAAGAACTGGGGAACTATAGAAACATTTTACTCAAAATATGTGGTAGTCTAGGCCAACTTAAAAGAGAACAACAACAACAAAACCACAGAAATTAAAGTGGTACATATCATCAAAGTCATAGTTTAAGATTACAGTGTCCTAGAAGTTAAAATGATGTAAAAAGCCATTCAGCTTTGAATTCTCAACACCTATCTCAATTACTGTTTCATCTTGTGATGCCCTAAATCATGGCTAAACAGTAAGGAGCATCTTTGGCAGGATTGCACATTCTACTCTTTGCTGTGTCTATTCTCACTAGCCTATTAGGCCAATTTTACACCAGAGACACCTGCTTATAATGCATAGACAATTTGATTATTTGATTGTTTTATTGTTTTATTGTTTTAGGCTTACATCAGCTTCACAGAGCACAAATATTTATAATCTACAGGGAATAAAATATACATAGAGATAGGAAACCCAAGATCATGTTAATGCACAGCTACTTTAGCTTCTCAATCCTAATAAGACATCATAGAAAGATGCACCAGTAACTCCACAGCTTTGAGAGAAATATATATGTCTGCTTAATATAGTGATTTTTATTTTTTTTAAGATTTTATTTATTTATTTGAGAGAGAGCGCGCACAAGCATGGGGAGAGGTGGAGGGAGAGGGAGAAGAGACTCTCTGCTGAGCAGGGAGCCAGACATGGGGCTCAATCCCAGGACCCCGGGATCACGACCTGAGCCAAAGGCAGCAGCTCAAACAACTGAGCCACTCAGGCGCCCCAAGTAGACGTATTTATGAGACTCAAAAACAATGTAAAAAATTTTACATCTAAGACTTGAATATGCCATTTGTTAAAGCAACAGTTTTTACTAATATTTTCTTGTAGTAATTAAAATTTTTATAAGATCATCTATCATTTGTGGTTTACCTAGAGATTCAAATAAAATTCTTAATTGACAGTAAATTTCAAGTACTGCATTATCTCACTTTTCCTGTAAATTATCTCTATTCCAAACTTTGAATTCAAGTGAATTAAACAAATGCTTCCTAACTTTCTACTAAATGAGTAACACACTAGATGCAAGAGATAAACCAAAAAAAAAAAAAAAAAAATCAATAATCCCTTTTGGAAGACCAAAAGGATTATCTTGAACCTATATTCTTCCCCATCCTCCCTCCAACCAATTTTTCTGACAGTTAAGTTGGAGAAACAAGTTGAATCAAGAACACTCTTTACCGGGTAGATATTTTCTTGATTCAAGTTTGGACATCATACATCCTATTGAACATCTGACCTGCAACTATTTTTCTCAGAACAAAAATAGTGATGCTTCTAAAAGCCCACCAGATTTGGAAAATACTAGTTTCAGAAACTTAACAAGTTTAAGGAAGAGCAAAAAAAAAAAAAAAAAAAAAAAAGGAAGCGCCCTTACGGACTCTCTACTACAATGAGCCAGGGTTATATGAATGTCACCTTCACTGGGAATAGAACATACAGTATTTCAATCTTTTTTCCTGATTTTAGCAGCATCCAAAAATAAGCTGGAGACAGTGTCTTCATTCCCTTGCTTACAGAAAATAACCAATCCATACTTCATATGCTTCCAAAAAGTAATCCTCCAAGTCAAGACTGCCAAATGGCATCAGGAAAGACACCAGCCTGCGATGGAATCCTTCCACAAGTCACCTAACCACAGACATAAAATAATGCAACGTCAGAATCCTAGCTCTGGGGAAACAAGTGGTGGTCATTTTGCTAGGAGTGCTACAGAACCAAAGTGAGGCTTTTAAAACACAAAAAAAGGTAACAACAGCTCCACCACTGAGGAACCACAGGAAAAGCCTGGAGATGGAATACAGTTGCTAAGATGCCTCTTGAATCAATCTCTGGCCACCAGTAGAACTATGAAAGGTAGAAAAAACACTCTGGAGTTCACAGAAAAGGTAAAAAAGGTAAAGAACTAAGAGTCACAGACCCAGGTCCTACTTCCCCCCTGGGTAGATTGAATCCTTAAGGCAAACCACCTTAGGCAAACCTCTGAGCCTCATTTTCCTCATCTACCCCAGGGAGCTGTGGTAGGGTTCTGGAAGAACAGATATATTGGGCCCATCACTGTCACTACAGGAAACGCTCTCATCTCTTGGTCCCATCATTTTGGACGGTGCTGTTTTTCTGTCCTACAACATCTGTCAGCAACTAAAAACAAAACAGGCAGCTCCTTACTGCCCTCTCCCAATACACTGCCAAATCGTTCAATACAAGGTTGCTTAAACTAATTGTATTCTTAAGAAGAAATAATTTAGAAGTTATTTTAGAAGTTGAACAAAAGGGGGTAGGGGTGCCTGGATGGCTCAGTGGGTTACGTGTTGTACTCTTGATCACAGCTCAGATCTTGATCTCAAGGTCAGAGTTCAAGTCCCACATCGGGCTCTATGCTGGGCATGGAGCCTACTTTAAAAAATAGTTGTAAAATAGGGAGGAAAAAGATCCTTTTTTTTTTTTTTTTTTTTTAGATCACAAACTATGCTGTTCACCCTTAAATCAAACTTTACTCCCTACTGTCCACAAACTAATACCCATAAATTAGCCAAACTCAAAAGTCCAAGAAGGAAGATACGAATTATACCCAAATAGCTAGTTCCAAATGAGGGACTGAACCTCTCCAGAAAACCAAGGAGATGAAACAGCATGTAAGTCTGTTTGATCACCTTTCAGAAAAAGAAAAAGAAACCTAAGTTCCGTTAATGCAGAAAACAGGCAGACCTGGGAACACCAAGAACTGGCAAGAAAAAACTATGATCAGTAGTCTTGAGAATCCATGATCCTGGCAGACACGGTCTTAGGCATGAGGAAGACTCAAGGAAAAGGTGCATATCAGTGCAGTTTAATACATTCCAGCTTCTAATCTGTTACTTGCTTTCTACTACTGGAACTATACTAAGGAGGAGGAGTCAAAGAAACATCTTACGACTCTCCTAGGTGTTTGAAAAATGTTATTTTTGATGCTGGCACATCCTGCTATAGAGAGAAGACTATGAGGGAAAGGCTGGGGTGGGGGCTCATGTAGCCCCACACACACACACACGCCTGGGATCGTTCTTTTGGTACAACAGCAAAATTAAGACAGTCACAGCAGTATCTCTGTCCAGCCACAACTTAAAATTTGGCAGGTTCTGCAGTGCATAAATATTCTTCACCAGTGACTGGGCTCCTGGCAAACCGGGAAACACTCATACCACAAAAGAGAATCAAAAGAAACAAAAATTACATGAGAGGAAGCACGGAGAAGAGGGAGACACAAAACTAAGTAAATAAATATACACATAAAATAGACCAAGAAAAGCTATATTCTCCTGTCCCCAAAGCAATATGCAGCAACTTGGCCATATCCCTAAATTCCCAGACTATACAGATCTGTCCCTTTACTCAATCCCTCAAACTGAGAGGCCATCTTTTAAATTATCATTTTCTGCCTCATCTCCTTAAAGCAGACAGACCAAATAGGACAAGGATGCTTTAAGCTTCTCTAAAGCTCTTTCAGCATCTAGGAGTTTAGTAATAACATGTGATAAGATAATAAATTCTATACAATCTACCTGGCTTCTGAGCATAGTCTCAATACAAAAAAACTTTAAAACTTTTTAAAATCCTAAAAACATTTTAGATTAATTTGGAAAAGCTCTAGATGTCAAGTTAACCACCAACAGTGCACCTATACCAAAGTCTTTCTTACCATACAGGAGTAAGCTCCACAACTGATTTTCAACCTTTAAGGAGATAAAACATTTTTTTTTTTTTTTTGTCAATTCTCATTTCCTCACCAACAACCCAGACATCTTAGTAGCCCCTCAACCAGAGGATCCAGGGCACATCAAAATAACCATCATATTCATCTATAACAATCATATAACCAAGGAAGAGGACTGGTGGGATGCCTGGGTGGCTCAGCGGTTGAACATCTGCCTTGGGCTCAGGTTGTTATCCTGGGGTCCTGGAATTGAGTCTGATATCAGACTCCCCGCAGGGAGCCTGCTTCTCCCTCTGCCTATGTCTCTGCCTCTATGTCTCTCATGAATAAATTTTTAAAAAATTTTAATTACTTAAAAAAAGGAAGAGATTAGTAATCTTCGTACCAAGAGTTATTTTTAAGTGCCTCTTAAAAGTAAGTTCAAAATACAACTACAATTTTTTCAAAACCATATACACAGTTAATTCAAAATTAGGTTTTTAAAATAGGCATATACTTTTACTCACATCCCAAGTATAGGGAAAAAAATGGCTGGGCTGGAAACTGCACCAATTTTTAAACTGCCAGCATTACACTCCTATTATTCAGAAGGCTTTTGCTAAGATGTTCAATACAGGGACATATTCTAATTCCTCGTTATGACTAGCCTACCTCAAGTGGCTGCCAGGAGAGCAGGGTTTTATAAGCATTGTTCTGTCCTCACACTCTACATCAATGCTAGGTTGATCAAACAGATCTTTGTATCTGTTTGCCAGACTGAACAAAAAGTTAACCAGAAATGTAACTGTGTCAAGTCACCAAAAGGAAGGCTCTACATTGACATTTTCTACCTACTTATCATTCATCTGCATTCATCTCATTAGACATTAACACACAGCAAAGTTGCTCTCTGCTATTCAAATTGTGCTATTATGCTCAGGAGTAGATTATAACATCCACTTTCCTTATAGTAAAAAAATAAAAAAAAAAAAATACACCATTGGTCCAAACATGGTATGTGGAGCCTCTTTCTACTTCTGCTGGTACACCTGCCTGCTCTACTGCACACATGGGAGAAAGCTTTGCTAAAGCTGTCCTGCTGTTTCTAGAGAAGGGCAGAAAAGGCTGAAGGCTGGAAAAAGGAGAAAAAAAAAAAAAAAAAAAACCAGGGGAAAGAGGAGAGACAAACACATAAACCTCACACCTGGTAACCTCTCATATCAGCTTTTTTATAGCAATCTGAAGGGAGAATGTCTTTTCTAAGCTGACACCATCAGCAATACAGTTAGCAGGTGGGCGGCAGGCCTCTTTAAGCAGCTCATAACAGCCTATTAGTTTTCACAGCACAAAAGCAACTTCTGCTGACCCCAAAGCGTATGAACAGTAGGGGAAGGTCTAAAATTCCAGAAAGACGGGAGGGGGGAGGGGGTAAGATAAATTACCAGAAGTACAATCTTGTAAAAGAAAGACAAACTCTCTTCAGACCAGAAATAAAAGGAGACTTCTCTAAATGAGGTAAATGAGATCATAAAATCTAAATTTATATGGAATGATCTAACATAATTCAACTATTTACAAACACAATCAAAAGAATACAAAATCTTAAGAACTCACACTTTTGTCTTTGTATTTGAGTAAACTTTTAATTTCCATGGCCTTAGGGAACTGTCACAAAGTAATAACTCAAATATCCACAAAGGCCAGGCAGTAATTTATTCCAAAACAAATCATGCTCCATATAAAGGATTCAGTTGACAAATATGCGCTCCATGTTGCTCCACCCTTCCAACTTTTCAAAAGACTTAAAATATGGTTCTAGATCTTTATATGCTATTTCCCAACACCTAAATCAACACTTCACTACTTTTTAAAAATATGTATTTTTGGGGCCAGGAGTGTCGGGGAGGGGGGAGGGGCTCAGTCAGTTGGGCGTCTGACTCTTGGTTTCAGCTAGGGTCATGATCTCAGGGTTGTGGGATCTGCCCACAACAGTGTCTCTGTTCAGCTCAGAGACAGCTGGAGATTCTCTCCCTCTCCCTCTGCTCCTCCCCCATTCACACTCACATGCTCTCTCTCAAATAAAATGTTTTTAAAGAATGGTTGAGGCCAAATGAAACAACTACAGACCATATGCAACCTCTGGCCATCATCTGGGACCTATGGCAGAAACTATTTGTCCATGGATACCCTTTTGTCCTCTTAAATAGCAGCAATTCACTTGGTCACAGAGAAATTCTTCAGTGAGTAAAATGTTGCAAACTGCTTAAGAGCCAATGGAAAGGTGGAAGCCGAATGAAAAAATAAAAGGACAGGTGACTAGGCTGCACCTGACCCAGAATTGCCAGGCCAGAGGTAGAACTACCACAGGGCTCAGAAGCACAGACAGGTGACTGAGGGACAGAGGGCTGGCACAGAGGTGTCAAAGAGAAGAGAGGAAGGCTGTGGATAGATCAAGTTCCTTGCAGAGTCAATGGCAGGGAATGATGAAAGTCAAAAGCGCTGATGACCTAGTATTTGGGAAAAGTCCATGAGTCATTCACAGCCATAGGCCACATAGGACCCCAGGGGTTTAAACAAAATAAGATGGCAACCAGTAAGTAGCACCTCAGGGAAAGAAGGTGGTGTTGAGTAAACTCAGACAGAAACAGACCTTACCTGGAAATAGGTTATAAAAACTTGCTCACTCTGTAATAAACTCTGTATACTTAAAACAGTCTAGCTAGCTCTGCAATAATGATGGGTGATTCTCACATCACCAGAGGTGCCTCCAGTAGAAAAGCAGCATCAGTGAGTTTTTTAAAAACTGACTTCAAAAGTAGCTCAGAGTAAACTCAAAATCAGGTACAATCAGTTCCAGGAATATTTTCCCCAACTTATCCAATTCACTGAATTTATTTTCAAATACACTGATTTGCTTGAGAAATCTTTCTTATACTTTTGATACACATAAATGACACCCAAATAAAAAAGTGTTAAACACCCTTTAGAAACTGAGCAAGTGAACAATTTCTAATAACTGACTTGACAAGACATCCACCAGTGACTTTTCACTGAGGGTGGGGAGAGGAAAACAAGCAGGAAAAAAAATAACATATTTCTATATAAACTCCATTTTGTAATGTATACGAAGAGATCCTTAATAAGAGATCAAACAAAATTCAAATCAGGAAAATATGGACTGATTATTTTAACTTAAATGCTTAAATTTAAAAATCTGATTTCTCATTGAAAAAAAAGATGGAATATTTAAATTAAGACATTTATATTCCTGGAATGTTAGCTAGCTAAATTCTCATAATTTCACATGTAATTTTTTAACATTATTTATATTTTCCAGAAAAAAAATGCATTTTAAACTTCCCTTCCAAATCTCATCATCATAGATATATTTATACCTATTTCCATACTGAAATGTTCAAAGGCACAATTCTCCCCCTACAGTTTGGGAATTTTTTTTCTTCATGGCAGAAATATGAATTATACGATGGCATGTTATAAAGAATTGCTAAAAATTATAGTTCATAATAACTCACTGAAGGCCAAATATATAAAACTAATCAACGGGAACCACCAATTACCACCTTTCCAATTCAGTAAACATTGTCAATCCACTGCCAAAAATCTCATACGTCAGTATGCTCATCTTCACCTTGTCCATGAGATGTGGAGGTTGAGGTTTTTAATACTCAAAAAGGTTAAGAAACCAAGGACATAAGTAACTGAGCTAAAAAACAGACAACGGAAACTTCAGGTTTCCAGCCTAGCATATTCCACCTGGCTCTGCTAAATTAACAATTTCAACCTAAGTGACAAAACCTACTGAGGCAAGACAACTCAGTAACTAAACTGGCAGCACTGTGCTCACCACAAGACCTTACATGTGTAATATTTGTTTACAAAATCAGAATGGATTTTTAAAACAAACCATGAGGAGACAAGGAAGCTTAGAGTTTGCCTTTGATGAAAGCTAAAAGCCCACATCGCTAAGGCTACAGCAGACAAGAACTGACCCAAATGGCTTCCCCCTAACCTCACCTGTGTAAGAAGACAATTCCCATTTTCGAAGGCCTATTTCCCCAAGTAGAACCTCATTTTAACCCTATAGAATCCTGAGAATCTAGATAGTAAAAATCATATGGAAATTTCGGTGTATGTGCATTTCTCTAGGGAGAGAGAGCCCACAACTTTCTTCAGATGCTCAGAGAGACTCAGAACTTAGTATTAACAAGAAATGTCAATTTTACAGAAACTCTGTAACAAATATACAGGAAAGCTGAGAATCCTAAAGCAACTACTGTCCCTATTATCATAAAGTAAAACTAGTCAAGAAAATGTCTAATAAAGCTTGAAGTGAGTTTGACCACTGCTAACTAAAAACAAAATAAAATAACATTCTAAAAGGTTAATCTGCTTGATATTTATGAAAATATGGATTTTTGTAATATTCTATTAATACAGTATTTAAAGCTGCTGAAATCCTCTCCAGCAACAAATAGCCTACAACAACAAAAATTCTGTAGGAAAAGAAAAGCCAGCCACGTATTCTTTCTTTCTTTTTTTTTTTTATGAGACTGACTCCTTTAAATCCAGGGAAAAGGCTGGTATAAACCTACCACTATTATTAGATTAGACCAGGAAAAAATACAGCTATCTCAACTCAGGAGTTCAAAACTTACCTGATCGAAAGCAAAACCTTCAACATGTTAGAAAACAAAATAATTACTCTGTCTCATAATAAATATGCCTATTGAGGAAAACTGTCAAATTTTTTTTTTTCCAAATAAATCTCTAAGAGTAGGAGAGGGGGGTCTTGCCTGTCAAACCTTATTTGCTATACATTTTCAGTCAAACTGACATCATGGGAATCAGATATGAAAATACACAGGTACTACAAAAGTGCAAGTTTAAAAAAAAAGAAAGTTACTTGAAATTAATAAGGTAACTTCCAAATTGGTTTAGTTTTAACCTCCTGGCACCTACTGCTATGATCTTGGTTATTTTACTTATCACACTCCTTCCCAAAGCACCCATCCTTCTCTATATGAAGATCTGTTACAAGGAAAACCGGCACGCACCACTCAAAACTATTCAGCAGCACTCAAATGGGAAACATACAATTAAAAGAGTATCAATAAAATTGATGCATTCAAAACCTAACCCGTAAGTCTGAGAAAATATTACCTTTACCAAAAACAGATATATTAATGGAGCCCAATCTCTGGACAGGTAGCACTGATATTAAAGGGAAAGATGTCTATAGGAATGCAACTAGTACAGTGTTACAGAAAAGTCACCTTTTGTTTGATACAAAGTGCAAGGGGAAAGATAGAGAAAGTCATATTCTCTTAAAAAATATTCTGTGATCTTACTAAAATTATGGTACGCATCATACATGCTAAAAACCAAATCCGTTATTGAAAAATCTCCTACATATGCCATAAAACTGCCATAGTATTTTACTGTACTAATTGCTATTTTTAGTTCAGATTCTAAGCTACCAATGCTATGTAAAACCATGATAAAATGCCTATCTTTTAATACACAAAAGCCTTAAAAATATTATTGCCTTTCAAGTTTAAACCGCTTCTGTTTCTACTTAGCAGATTTATATTACTTAAAATCAAGAAGAAAAATCGACTAACGTTGCAAACCAATTAGTATATAAAATCAAATAAATAGAACTTAAAATGTTCTTCCCAAATTAGAAACATACAAAACAGTGAGTTTGGCATTAAAGTACACACACATGGGTTCTGTGAGTAACCAGAGCCAGGGAATACTTTCACATCTGTAAAATGAAACTGACCAAAGCAAGTGAATATTCTATGTGTTTGATATCCTCTACAGAGTTAATTCAAGAGTTGGGTGTGGCATCACCAGTGCATAAAACTTTCAAACAATTATATATTAGCGTTAAACAGCAGTACTGGCAGCTAAAAATATTAACCAATGATTAAGACTAACCAGGATAAGCTATGTAAATCCGTGGATCTCGGTACAAAATCAAAGTAGAGGGTCCGCCAGTTCAAAAATTTAAGAATTTCAAGGGGGAGTGGTTAAGACTGCACAGGTTATATGCCTATAAAGCAGTTCTGTTTCCAACCGAGGACTCACGCTTAAAAAACAAAAACCAAACCTCAAATGTGGTAGCTTACTATGATTATTGGCCTGTCCAGCTGAATATCAAAAAAAATAAAATAAAATAAAAAGCTGAGGAAGATGGCTATAGGCTGGTTTTCCACGGGGGGGGGGGGGGGGGGGGGGGGGGCATATCACCCAGGCCTCATACGACCTCACCTATACAGCCCCTCAATGCCATCAAAAACAATTATCTGACCAGGCTAAGTACCATGGATTTCCCTTCCTTCCAAATATACGTTATTGGTGTAAAACGTGGCAAAAAGAATGTGTTAACGGTAGCTTTAAAAAGACTTCAAATGATAGCAGAAGAACTGACCCTACCAGGCAGACTAATCTATCAAAATGGTAAACAGTAAAGTTAGTCTTAATGCGATGCTATTTTGGAATATCCAGTCCTTTGGGGGAAAAAAAGAACATGAACAGTAACGTGCCACTGTGGTGTTCTTGTGCCATGCTACAACCTGAAAAGCATCCCAGGTTTAAAAAAAAAAATTTTTTTTTTCCTCATCAAAGAAAGGTTGATCCCAGTTTAGAAGTCGGGGTATTCTGGATGGCTTTGTTGTGTCCTTAAAGAAAACTTGGGACTTGCTCCTAGAATAAAAGAAAGAGAGGTTTGCTGGGCGGAGGTGAGGAGCAGGGATGGAAAGCAGTTATCTTTTAAATTATAATGTCAACCAGAAAAGCATGGAAGGCTAGAATGGCTGAAATTGGTAACAAGAATCAGCCAGGAACATCTGCATACAAAGATCCAAAAGGGTAGATTAAGGAATGGGTTAGTAGAAATGCCACTTAGAGCGCTGCAGTTCCATACCTCAGTAGGAGATAGGTCATAACTAAAAGTGCAAAACCCAGGCAGAGAAGGACTTTGCTTCTCTGGTGAAGAAGCATTAACCAGAACCAGGGAACCAACCTCACCCTCACCCCCACCACCACCCCCCCAGAAAAAAACAAAACAAACAAACAAACAAAAAAACCTCTTAACCCATGCATTTTTAGCCTGAAAAATAAGGTTCAGTAGTATATAACAGACAGGTCCGGCCTAACTGTCCGGCCTACACTTACCGGTTTGGGGTATCTGTTCTATCCCAGAAGCATACTCTAAAATTAAAACTCTCTTCATCCAAAGGGACATTGTATACAGTTTAAAAGAGCTGACCTGATTCCTAAGAGCAAACACTATACAGTGGAGGAAACACCTAAAGACACAGGAAAGGGGGGCCTTAAATACCTCAGGCTGTCTTTGAAGGGTAAATAAAAAACCCTATTCCCCGAAAGGTGGCAGCACCAAGTTACCCAAATAGGCAATAAGTGGCCAGTTTTGATCATACAAACATAAAAACATTCTCTCAAGAAGATAAAAAAAGGGGGGGGGGGCAGAAGAATCACAGACTGGATGTAATGTTTCTTCATCATTTAATTTTCCCTACCCCACCCCAGCCATTTCCTTCTAGACTCCTTTTCTTCCCGCCCCAGCCCCCTCTCCCTCCTTCCTCTCCCATTTCCAAAGGAACTTTCTCTAAGTATGCACATACACCCCCACCTGAGCAGTGTTAAATCAACATTCTTACAAACCTCTTATAAAGAATAACCCAAAAACAAATGCAGTAATAATGTTCCAATGCATCCAGCAAAAACAGTCACCATTCCTAGACCTCCTAGACCCAAAGGTCTAGATGAGAAAGTAGAGCCGGGCAAGCTCCTCCATCCCTCACCAAAATGGAGACTCCAGGTCAGCTCCCGCAAGGAAGAGCGAGCTTAGCACAAGTGGAAAATTCAAAGGAGTCTGGGGAAACGGTTCTTGAGAAGGCCGTCTTCAAGGGCAAACTAACCGGTAATTCAAACCGATTTCTTCAGGGAGATGGGAAACATCACACCCCCAATGGTACTGGAGGGGTTTTAAACGGACAGACAAATGTCATTAAGTTTGGGGCAGAGGTACATGGTACGGAGGGCAGAATCACTATAGGTAGGGCCACCAAACAAACAAATAAATAAATAAGTTTCAAAAAACTCTTTGTCCTTGACGGAGGTGTATTCATCCAGCATTGCTAAGCCCCATTCTTCGGGGAGGGAATGAAAGAGAACAGATAGGTCCCCCCTGACAAGTCCTCCTCTCTCACATTCCCAGAAAACGTAGAGATGAAATTTTTAGGATAAAGATGATGTTTCTAAGCGCACGCTACTCTAAAGGGCCATGAGGACGGCTACAGCCCCGTGCTCGCGGCTCGCATCTAGAGACCAGGTCCTGCACCCCGGCCCTCAGCACCGCGCTGGACAGACCGCCCGCCGGTCGCCGTCCGACCGCTGGAGGAGCACCTGCCGGCGACCCACCCACCGCGCCAGGGCACGCACACACGCCGGGGCACGGGCCGCGACCCGGCTGCCCGCCCTCCCCGGCGGGGCTGGAGGCGCAGCCGCCGCAACCGAGGGCAGCGAGCCCAAGCCCCGGGTCCGGCTCGGCCCGCCCGGCGATTCCCGCCCCGCGCACCGCCCGCGCGCAAACCCGGGATGCCACGCTCGCTGCGACCCGGCGCGGCTGCGCCCGGCCTCCCCGAGACGGCGCGGGAGGGCGGCAGGCGGGAGGGCGGGAGGGCGGCAGGCGGGAGGGCGGGAGGGCGGGCGGCCGGGGGATCCCGTCGGCTCCGCGCTGCCGCCCCCCGGCCCCACGCCGCCCCCGCACGCCGCGCGGCCGCCCGAGCCTCCGGCCGCCCCGAGGACCACGCGCGAGGCGGCGCCGAGCCCAGGGGGCACCACCGCCTGGAGAGCCGGGGCGGCCAGGTCTCGCCCAGGAGCCCGGCGCTTCTCTAGAAAGGCCCCTCCCCCACTTTCCCCCCGGAGCACTCACCTGCGTCTCGGCGCAGCTCTGCGGGCGCCGCGCGCGGCCGTCCCCGGGCACGTCCAGGCCTGAGCTCGCTGCCCGGCGCGACTGGCCCGCTCGGCTCCCGCCGCCCCCGGCCGGCTCGTGCCCACGGGCGGGGCGGCGCCACCTGCCGAGGCGCCCGAGTCCCTGCGCTCCCGCCGCGCGGGGCCGAGCTCGAGGAACTTCGCGTGCGCAACCTCCGCCGCCCCCACCGGCGTCCCCGCCCGAGGCCGCACTCGGGCTCCCACGGCGCGGAGGCCGGACCGCGCCCCGCACCGCGCCCCCCGCGCCCCGCACCGCGCCGAGGCCCGCCCCCGCCCCCGCGCCCGCGCCCGCGCCCCCCGCACTTGCCTGCTGCGACTCGGGCTGCAGCTACTACGGCTCGCGCCGCCGGCCGTCAGCACAGCCGCGGAGGAGTCGCTCCGGGCGGGCTCCGCGCAGAGGCGGCGGCGGCGGCGGCGGCGGCGGCGGCCCCAGTCCTGGCGGAGGCGGGAAGGCGACTGGAACCCGGCGAGCCCCCGCCCTGCCCGCGTCGCCTCGCGCCGCGACCGGCTCCTCGCGCGGCCGGCAGCTGCCTCAGTGACGCCCGGCGCCGCGGTCCCGCCGTTTGTAGCGGGGCGGGGAGGAGGGGCTTGCTGGGACGAGCGCCAGGAGGCGGGGCCCGCGGCGAGTTAGCGGCGCCGCGGCGGGCGCGTGCCCTGCCCGGCCGCCCGCGGGTCGGTGCCTGCGAGGAGACGCCCGGCCGCGGCCGCTGGGCTCGGCGCCTCGCGTCCTCCGCCCCCGAGCGAGTCTGCGACCGGGCGCCCCGGCAGCGCGGAGAGCGCCGCGCGCCCGGGGCGGCCGATGCCAGGTGCAAGTTTGCAAACCCCGAGGTTCCGGGCGCTAACGGGAAGCCGGAGCGAGCGACTCGCGCGGGGTCACTGATGCGTACGTGTGTCGCGCGCACACACACACACACACACACAGAAGCAGAGTTACTCGGCTCTTCCTGCCCCTACTTCACAGCCGAGGGGTCCTGCCCTTGGTCCCTTGAGATGGCTTGGCCCCGGCCGCCGCCTCTCTGCCTCTCCAGATGGCACCTGACGTCCAAATAAGCCCCAGTACCTGTGCGGGGTGCTATACTCTGCCTCAAACGCAAAGTAGGAAACCCTGCACTCGACTACACAAGAGGCTGCTGCTCGCCGCATCCCGCCAACGCCCCCCACCTTAGCCCCGAAACGGCCAACTCCTCGCCGAGGGGGCGTCGCATCGCGGCTTGGCCTCGGCCCGCCCCCACGCCCGGCTCAATCGCCTTTCCCCAGAAAAACCTGCGCCCGTCCTCGGACTCAGCCCCGCCACTGGGAGTCAAAACCGACCCCGAGCCACGCGGTGGGAGCACGTTTTTACACCTGCTCGGCCGCTTAATTACGAGAGCACCTGTCGTGTTGTGATTGTTTTCATTGCGAAGGCTTCTGTTCTAACCCTCCCCCCCCCCTAAAAACTGCACTTAAAATAGCACCTGTCATACCTACCTGAAATCGCAGGAGGTAAGCGAAAGGAACTGAGCAGTGGGCGACTGAGTCGCCGCAAGAACGTGACCGAGGTTACAGCTTCAAGGGCATGATGCGGGCTTGATGCAGCAAGGTCCGCTAAGGGCGCCCAGCGCTCCCCGCCCCCACGCGACGGGCGGGGCGGGGCGGGGTGGGGGGGGGGAGAGAATGGAGGAAGGGCTCCTTTCACCCAGGGCGGGGGTGGAGGAGACAAAACTGCCCTCTTGGGCGAAGTCAAATCAGGCATAGCAAAGTAAGGGGCTCAACCCTAATCTAAATGAAGACAATCCATCCCTCGATTTGGGGGGCCCAGACTGGGGACACCAGAAATAGCTAATTGATTGTATATCAGCATTTCTGTTGTCACCCCAAATCCGATTAGCAATTAAATGACCTTAATCGACATTGTGCGGGGTTACTGGGAAAACTGCTCAAAACGCCTGCGCCTCTTTTGACCTCCCTCTAAACAGTTAATGATAACATGCCCATGCTAGGCAGGCGGGATTGCTAAAAATGCCTGTTTTCCAACGTTAGGTAAAAATGGGCCTACCACAGTTGCCAATCCAAGCCCAAAACTCTAAGAATGCCCTACGCCCTACTTCCTGAGGCTGACTTCTTGAAGTTATGTGAGACCTCTCTACAGAGTTACCCAAGTCTTCCAGTCCACTTCCACCTGCACACGTTGCGTTTTTCGTGGAGAACTCCAGAACAGGTTAAAAACGGAGTGTCCAAACACTTGGTTAAGAGAGGGAAGAACCCAGGAGTGATTGGTGTTAAGACAGACAGACTCGGGGAATGACAACAATTACTGAGGTAGTTCCTTTTTTAAATCCTCCAAAAGTGACTTTTAAACACTCAACATGTTCTGGTTTTACAGACTTATTTGTTTAGATTCTGAACAAACCTTTCAGATGTCCCATTTAAGAAGCCATTTTACGAAGTAAGTCTTACAGGCCCAAACAGCTTTTCTACTCTACCACCCCTAAAACATGCACACTTTCTTCTTGACCTTTAGGAACTTATTTTCAATTAGGAAAATAATTTATTCGGTTACTATTGTCTACTCTGTAACCATCCCCCCCCATCCACTTTAAGCCTGTATTTTTATAGGTTGCAGTGTAGGCCTAAGAAATAAACCATCTCCATCTCCCTCCTATTTCCAACATCCAGGATATATATACATATACATACATATATATGTGTGTGTATATATATATATATATATATATATATAGAGAGAGAGAGAGAGAGAGAGAGAGAGAGAGAGAGATGTGGGGAAGGGCTAAAGGTTTAGAATCTTAACCAACAGGAGAGTTTGTAGGTGAGTGGGGGAGGGGAAGAACCCATGCATTTAGGGGAGAAAGTAAGGGACATTCATCCCATCCCAGCAGGGTTAAGAGTAAATACTCAATGGTCGACTATTTCTCTCTGGCCACAATGAAGCCAGATCTGCAGCTGGCTTTACAAGAGAAAATACCCAGTCTCGACATCAGTTTCGCTAACCCGTACTTGAAAATGGCAAATGGGGAACGTATCCAACCTCCAATTTGCCACAGTTGTATAGCTCTCATATTAATTCTTTACAGACGTGAAATAGGTGGGTACGTAGCAACGTGCTGGGCATAAATTAAGCAACAATGGCCACGCGAGGTCCTTTTCGCCGCGGAGCTCCCGTGCAGGGCACTGCCACCTTGCTATCCCCAGACCCCACCGCCCCGGGGATGGCACGGTCGAGTCTGGAGGCTGGCCCGCAAGTTGGCTTCTAGACCCGGGAGGGTGGGTGGGGTGGAGAGCAGGGAGAAATTAACCACCCCGCCGGTTTTGTACCTTTTCCCCCATTCTCTCCGCCTCAAGCACCACACCGGCGCTCTCATGCACACTCACCCACACCCCCTCGTGCCAATAATTTAAACTTCTTTTCGGCAAAGGCAGCACCTCGTTCACCGCCACCGTCTCGGTCCTCCCCGCCCAGCGAACACCCTCCCCCTTTTTCCCACATCTACCCCGATTTCTCTTTTTCCGCAGTAGAAAGCCAGCTGGTTTCTCCCAAACCCTGAGAAATCACAAAAGTTAAAATGAAGCATGTGTCTGCCCAGCATCTCACCACCACCACCCCCCCCCCCATCTTTCTCCCGGCGTCAGTTTAACAATAGCTATTCGGGGGAGGGGGGGGGCGGTAAGAAGGGGTGAGGGCAACGTAGCCGAGTTGGCTCCCGGGGTAGCTGTGCATCCTTGCGGCTGCGAAGGGGTTCCCCCTCGCCCCGAAGGCGAAGTCAGCCGCGTAGGACCAAGGACAGGGCTTGGAATCCACTTCCCAGCGCCCAGCACAGCAAGGCTCCCAGGCAGCCGCCACTCCACAGACACAGCTCCAAGGATCTTATTTACGCTTTTCTGAACAAAGGGAATCTCATATCCGGTACAGGCTTAAGAATTCGGCCCTAAACTGGCTACCTTCTTTTAAAAAAGAATCATGGTAATTGGCGCCCGTGAATTAGAGCCCGCACACCTCGCAATGATGAGTTTTGACAGCTTCTACCCACCCTAGCCCCAGCCCAGCCCTAGCCCTCAGGCGGCATGTACTTTTTCACTCAACTACAACTAGCAGCCTGGTGCAGCATCTAAATTCCATCTGGCAATCCCATCTCCCCAGCACATGTTATCTGGTTAATGCAATTAGGTGTGGGGTTTTCGCTGGTCTAATCTGCAAGTCCAAGCTTCTGATTCCCCTCAATGGTATTAAAGCCTCTCCAGTCCTTTGGTTGCTGTGCGAAAGTAGAGGCATGCACCCCCCCCCCCAAGCCCAAGTTATCCCTCTCTTCCCGTGAAATGAACTTCCAACCTCAATCCTGAATCCTCACTCAACACCTAGACTCCCATTGAACCCCTGCTCTACTCTAGCCACATTTACCACTTAAGTTTCTGCCATTGACATTTGCGAAAATTCAGTACGTCAAGCATGCGTCCACTGTCTTTTAGTCTAGCTCTCTAGATTTAAAAAGCAGAGCAGTAGCTTTGAAATGAGATAAACATGTGCAATTAACTTCATATTCTGTATTCCGCTCACTTACAGGTTTTCTGGGTTTGCCAGCGCATCGCTGCAACTAATGATTAAAGAAACCAAACCGAAACTTACCTTTCTCCCTTAAGGTTTTTGTGTATGTGTGTTTTTAAAGTAACGGTGCAGTTCTCCCAATAAGGATGAGCAAGAAGCTGCTGGATAGTTCTCTTAAGACAGCACGAAACCTAAACTGTGCTCGGCTTAAAAGAAGCAAATAAAAAGAAATTCTTTCGACCCCCAAAGTCCAACGCTAAAAGAAATGGCGAGAAGAAAAAAAAAAAAATACGAAAGGGGAGGGGGAACTTAAAAAAAGAGAGTTTAAAAAAGAAGGAGAGACTATCCTCCTATTGCCGTTCAACTAAACAAAAAGGGGCAAGAAAAACAAACGAAGGAACAAAGAAAAGAGACGAAAGAACGTTTTTTCAAAAAGACGATGTCTTTCTCCTTGTTGCTTTTTAGTAGGTCGCTACAGGAGTAAGCTGCTGCATCTCTAACTGAGAACAGAAATAAGGGGGGAGGACGTCTTAAAAGGGAGGTGGACTGGACCACAGATTTATAGCACCGTATCACCAACCCCTTCTCTGCCTCCGCACTGCCGTGTGTGCAGCTGCTCTCCAGGCTCCTATCCCGGGCAGCACGCGCGGAAGTATACGCCGAGTGGCGCCACAACGTAACTTGCTCATCTCCCCAGGACCCTGATTGGTCTAGATGCTTCCATTGAGGCCGCCCGGGCGAGCGAGCCCGATACGATTGGCCCGAAGCTTGTGTCACTCTCCAGAGCTCAATGGAGTCCCGTTTCAAGGTAAGTTGTGCGGGGAGGTACACACTTAACACAGGCGGCGAAGGGAAATGCAAGAAGCAAAAAAGAGATGGAAAGAGCAACGTGGGAGGGTTGGAACTGTAGTATCAGAGTTTGCGATGTGGCATGATCTTCTTTCCTCTTAAATCTTTCTGCTTCCGAAAGGCTCATTTTCCTTGCCATCACTGCCGCATCTCTGGCACGTTTCTTTATAACATTAAACTCTGTCCGGTATGTATGAGTCATTGAGAGCTCCCTCTCTTTGATCTGAGTGAAAGGGATGAATGTACATCCATTACTTGCCCGCATGCTTTTTTTTTTTTTTTTTCGATTTGTGTTCCAGTATTCTGTATTAGAAATTAAGCAATGTTATGTCTTGCTCTATTTTAATCTATGCGTATTGCAGCTCTCTTGTTTATTGTTTTAAAGCATCCTTTGAGGATGAGAATGAATTCAGAAATGCTTTCTAATAAAGCTGCACGGGTTGGAGTAGCTTTCATTTCATGTTAGAAAAGTGAAGGGTAAACATCCTGTCAGGAAAAGATGTACTGAGCAGAGCTAAGGTCCTTCACTTTGAGGTAGGTGGTGACTCAAAAAGAGCATCTGTATATAAAATTAGAACAAGCCACTCCTCTGTATTTGCTGGCGGTACAGTTCTTGGACCACACATGTATTGCTGACAGTTAAGATCAGTCGAACCTTTATCTGGGTTCTTTCTCCGAGGATTTAGAAAGAAAGTTTAACTGGAAGACCAAATGTGGCAATGCTTCTGCTTTATAGATGAAGACTACTTTTATTAAATACCGTATTTTAATAACATTCAAGAGACTGAACTATAGTTTCGTGCGTGGTATTTTATTTCTTTCTCCAAGTGAAAGTGTGATCCTCAGGATGATTCGATGTATAAATGGAGACATTAACTTGACCTAGGTTCTTTTCCAGCCTGAATTTCTTCTTTTAATCTTCTCAGTGCCAACTTCCTAGATAGTGCTTAATGTTTCTTACACAATGTAACAGATCTTCTGTAGATGCTCATGCCTTTGTAAAAGCAATTCCTTTACCTGTCTACTACTAGTGGCTATCTTTGAAAATTCAGAAAAAGGAGGCACAGGTAAGAGTTAGAGGTTGCAGAAGGGTAGAGAGGGATGGAAGGGAAGGAACAGATAGTCACAAAGCAAAATGACTACAAAGTGACGGGTGAAATAATTCAGAATTCCTTGAGAGTGTCCTTGGGTGTTGATAAATGATTAATGGCAAAGACCAGAAGACCTGTTTATCTCCCGTATAACCCGTAAAATATGCTCAAGTTCTGTTACTTTGCATGACAACAACAGGGGACTGGAAAAGGAGGCCTGAATCTTCGTGCTATAATTAGCATTGTTATCTTATAATTTATAATTACCATGTCCTAATCCCCAGTCCCACTTTCTATATAACAACAGGACTGGGGTCCTAATTTCAGCTTAAAGCTATTCTCTAGACCTGGGTGGAACTCATGGGAAGAAGAAAAAGCAGTTTGAGGAAATGGAGTCAAGAGACTGAGGGAAGGACAAGTCAAGGGAAAAGACAGAAAGACTCCACCTCACCTAAAATAGATTAATCACTGTATGAATAAACAATTGGAAGATTGTGTTTGTTATCATTTTCCTTCAACCCTTCCCCTCACCCCCAGGTCAGTATTGAGAAATTACTCTTAATAAGTACAATTTAAATAAAAATATAATACTGTTTAATCAGACTTATTTATGAATGGTCTTTTCTTCTTGTTAGCATGCTCTTAATATTGGATTAGTTGCATGTATTCATGTGTATTCTCAACACTCTGTAGGAAATCTTTACCATTAACTTACAACTACATAAGTGTCTTCTAACTGGGTGGAAACTAATGCTCTGTTTTATTGTTTGATGTGTGTTTGTCTCCACAAGAATCTGCAGATTACAGCGGTATATTTTACAAAAGGGGGAAGGTGGATAAGTAAAGCTGGGTGTGGTGTGATGAAAATCTAGCCTGTGTGTTATGTAGTTAAAGAAATGTCTTGGAAAATAGTAAAGTTCTCCATTCAAATGCAAAATGCTAAATTCTGTGGATTGGGTATATATGCTTCCTTTAGCCAGGGCAGAGGAGCAAATGTTTTTCAAAATGTTGTCATCCTCAACGTGTTGTTTTTTCTACGTAGGAAAAATTGAGTTAAGATATTTTTAATATCTTATTAGTTTCCTTCCTCAATAAAACAAATGCTTTTAAATTTAAAAACATTTAAATGGATACATACACAAGTAACATGTATTTTTCCAACTTTTAAAACTAAAAACTGAATACAGCCAATTTAAAATAAGTGATGTCTGGATGTAGATTTCACTTTGAAATTCATGTTCTCATGACCTGAAATACTTATTCTATCTTGTAGTTAATAAAGACTGCGTGTAAACATCATACTCCACATTAACCAACCGCTCTTCATCCATAGTTAGGTAAAGAATTATCCATGGCATCCGAACTTGCCTTAGAAAAGCATTTTACATCTGAGTTATGATTGTCATCTTAGCTCTATTTTCAAAGTCCTTGGCATTATTTCAAACTGCAGCAGAGAATGGATAGATTCTGGGGGTCAATCACTAAAAGTTTAGAGAAAAAGTTTAATATGGAGAAAGTTGCAAAAAGATAGTTCTCAAAACTGAAAAAGTAATGAATTCAATAGATTATTTTGCTAAAGTTTATAAAGGAGCACTCATTCACAGGAATACTCATAAGCTATTATAATATCTTTTAGGATACAGAATTCCCTTACAGTAGTAGAGGGGGGTGTGATTTTAGCATTTTATGATAAAGGATGCTGCAAAGCACTATTGTGACTTTTTTTTTTTTTTTTTTTTTGGCAAATAAAGCAGTTAAGCCATTTAGGTGAGTTTACAATGTGTAGCTTAGGGTGATAATCCAAACATTACCCTCTCAGAAGGATAAAAATATTCTCTACCAGTTTGTTGGGCACTTTGGGTGGGGGTGGGGTCTGTCGTTCAAAATGTTGGAAATGTGACAGTTTGATGCCTGCGTGAAAAATATATATATTATATAGCTTGATGATTACTCTTTTATTTGTTCTTCTTAAAGGAGAATGTCAACTTTCCTTCTACAGTGTAGAAAACAGAAAAAAAAAAAAAAAAGTCGAGAAAATTGACACCAACGTTGAGTTTAGAGCGGGCAACCAAGCAAGAGAATGAGGCAGGAATTAGCACCATGGACAGAGACAAGCAGATCCAAAATAAAAGGTTTGCAAAGCCTAGTAGTTTTGTCTCCAAGTAAGACACGGAAACTGCAATTCTTGGGAACGTTTTATTCCACAGACTTTAAGGAAGAGGCTGTCCTACTTCACAGAAACATGTTTATTTTGAATTAGTCTGGCTTTTGCGAGGACTCGGCCTTGGTGACAAACCGTCAAGAGGGTTAGAGCCCTGAACTCTGGGCGCACCCTCCACTGAGCTTCTCCTTTCACACACACACCCTTGCCCTGGTGAGCCTGCCTTTCATCAAAGTGTTCATGCAAAATAAATGCAAATCCAGGTAGTCATCGGAAAGTCTGCAAAACCTACTCCAGAGTTCTTAATCCTCAAAATTCCCAGCGGGAATCGCAACAGAAAACGCTTTCCCCGTTCCCCCCTCGCTCCCCCCACCCTCAGTTCTTCCCCGGCTCCATCCACCTACTGGCAAAGGGGTAAAGTCTTTTATCCGAAGATAAGGGACCTCTTAGACTATTTTGCAAAGGACCCTTTATGTTGCAAACACTTTCCATCCGGGAGAGTGCCAGAAGCGGCAGTGAGCAAGATCACAAACATCCTTCATTTTCTCTTTACATTTTGTCTTGAAACTCCTGTGCGAGAAAAACAAAAACCCAACTGTAAAGAGCAGACACAGGGAGAATTCCCCTAAAACCTTAGGTTACTGCTCACACTTAAAAATATGTGAATTGTTTATTTAAATGTTTAAAATTTTAAAAATGTAATCTAGTGTCGCGGTAAATCTTTTGAGACCAGTTTAGAGTGTTCTCCCCCTGCCCCCTCCCCGGCCTTTTTTTTTTTTCTGAGCAAAATTTGTATGAAGTTCATTCTCCTTTAGGTGATTTGACTGCAGATACTGAGATTCAGAATGATCGGTTGCACGTGCCCCAGAGTGTCTCAGAAAATATATTTGCAGCTTCGTATCGACGATCATTTATGTAAAGCTTCCCACAAATGTCCTCAGATTTATTTTCCTCTCCTCTTTTTACATAGTAGCAACTTTTAGCAGGATAAACTCATGTCTTTGCTGAGCATGCAAAGGGAGGTCTAGGCAACCAGGCAAGGGTGAGGTAAGAAAAACTGGAGGTGAGAAAAGGCAAATCAGAGCTTTGTGTCCGTTTCTTTCAGGGATGGTAACAGCTTTCTCTAAGCTTCCTCCTGGAGCCGATACATCTCATGCAAAATTAATACAAGTAATTAAAAATAGCAGTTTCCAAAGTTAAAGGAAACCATCTGTCTCAGCTGGTGGCAATCAGTCTTTTGGCCGGCCCCTTTACCGGGACCTGGGAAGAAACGGTTTTTCTGCTTCCGATGCTCCGAGGCTCTTTCTTATATTGAAGATTTATGTTTCCACTTGTGTGCGATGCACGTCTAATTTGAAATAATAAAGCCGGGCTGAGCGACCAGTCAATCAGAGCTATCAACTGCTCTCGGTACGCAGCCCTGCCCCCACCTCCCTCCGGTCTCTAACCCTCTTTCCCTCCCCTACTCCCCACCCCACCCCCCCCCACACACACACACACGCTACCCACCCCCTCCTCTTTCCCCCCCTCCTCTGCTCTCTCACACACTCGCACTTTCCCCCCACGTGTGTTCAGATCAAACCCTTGCCCCATAGAGCAAGTGACCGCACCGGGGCACGGTGACAAAGGCGGAGTTTGTATCAGAAGAAGACTGAGGCCCGGGGAGACACGGCGGCTAGAGAAACAGCTGTCTTATCAGCCCGCTGCAGAGATGGAGATGGCTCGATAGGTCCTCAACAGATAATCACTTGAATAGGTTTGCAATGCGCCAAACTTCACGCTTGATAAGACCAACCCAATGTAGAGAGCAGCCCGGATCCTGCTCCATTCTGTTTTATCTGAGCTGTAAATTAAGAAATTGAAATTCAGGTGGCAGAGGCAGCAGTCTGCTGATAGACCGCTAAAGTAAACTGTCATTAAAATGCTTGCGGCAGGCAGAGAGGGGGCGCTTGGCATGGGATATTGTTTAATTTTTTAATGGGGAGTGGGGAGTAGCCGTGAGAGCAAAAGCCCACCGGTTTTAAAAATTATCTGGGAAGAAGCTGAGGAGGACTGGCAAAGGGATCACACAGGATCTTGATCATGATCCCTTGCCATAGCTGCCATGCATAAACAATCTGAAAAGTATAAAGTTGTGGGAAGTTTGGTGAAATAAAAAGTAAGGAACAATTTAAAGCAATCTGATAGAAAAGAGAATTCTGTCTTTATCAGAACAGAGGGCAAAGGAAGTTCTCTGGCTACACTATTAGAAATTGATTCTAAATGCAATCTACAGTTTTTCTTTTATTATGAGCAAAGCAGATCAACTGGATACAGAGGAGTTACCATAAACTGAGGTTAACTTGACCTTTTTGTTGATGTGATAGTGGCACTGGAGAGATTCCAGGGTGATTTTTAGACTACCCTAAGAAATTACTGACTACAGGAAGAGAATCAGCTTAGCTACTTATAGGAAGAAGAGTTATATTTCACCTCCTTTACCCAGATAATTACCAAGGGGTAATTCAGGAAAAAAAAAAAAATCCCATGTGTGTATTTTGACACCACATGGTTCTTACAGCATACTTTATACCTACACTCCTATATCTGCTTTTATGGATAGGAGGCGTGAAATTCTAAAGCATTATTTAAATGTTTCACAAAAGTTTAAAATGTATAATGACCAGAATAATCAGTGTCCTTGCTGCCTTGATTGAGTAATGACTTTGCACTGTACCTTGTTCTGTCATTGAGTAGATTGTAAATTCACTAGTGTGCATTTAGGAGAGTGCATGACAGGATGCATTTCATTTTTCACAACAGCATTTATATCTTAAGTTTTAGCAATATTTTTTAAAAGAGACATTCTGATGATAACACATAGTTAATGCAGCTTTAGAAAATCCATCAGTTTTTCCTTTAACCCCAAAACTTTGATCAATGTCAGAGTACACTTAATTGATACTATTAAGGCTACTTAAATCACAGCGGGATGTGGAATAATTAAAAATGAATTTGTCAGGAAAGGTAGTGAAAAATATTTAAGGTGCTGGTATACCATTTCAGTACTTATTAAACTATTTAGGTACATTTAAAAACTATTTTAAACTTTGCACTTATCTGATTACTCACAGGGAGATGAGCAAATAAATACAAGTCAGAGAATCTCAAACACATTTCTTTTTAATTCTTCATGCAAAAATCTTTCATATCTTCTAAATCAGAAAACAGGTGGGGTTTTTCTTTTAATTCAAGTGTATAGATGAACGAGTGATTCTATATGGATTATTTCATGAGACAAAAATTTATGTTTATGAAAGCTAACTTTTCCCTTCCATATCACTATTTTCCATAATGTTATACTGGTTTAAAAAATGGCCGCTGTATAAGAATTTTAAATAGTCTTTTAAATTCCAGCCTTTCAAGCACTATTATCTTCAAATAATCAGACAGTAAGATATTTTTCTGCTAGTTACAAATACTCTAAGTTTGAACTGCCAGCTTTATGAGTCTCTTAAGCTATGTTTATTTTTGTTTTTCTTAATTTTAAAAAATGCATATAATGGACAGCTTAAACTATTCTTTGGGAAGATAGGTAGGACTTTTTAAAGATGGGAACTTACATAAGGGCTAAAAGATGTACTCTAAGTCTGAAATGTGAGAGAAAGATATTTTATAAATGTACATTATAATGTTTCAAAACTAAAAGATAATTTTAAAAAGTACACTATTGAACAGAAAAATGTTTTAGCATGAATTATAAAAACCACTCTTGTCTAATATTTGTCGCAAATGATATATATAGTACTATGAATGATGAAAAATAATTTAAAAATCCAAAAATGCCAATTTTATTTTTAAGAGGATTCCCCATTAACTCTTCTCTGTGGGAAATGGGATAATAGATTTTTAAGGAAAATATTCTATGATGAATAAAGGCAAAAATATCAGATGCTTTAGAAATATCTAAATTTTGTAATAATTTTGTTTAAAACTGATTATAGATCTATTCCCAAAGAAATAAATCAGGCAGCTAATAGTGTCCTTATACATATAATATTTATCTTCAGGTAACAGTCGAATGACCAATACATAATCAGTTCCTAAGTATTTATTCCTGATCTTTGACAAAAGACCTGTTTCAGTTTGATTTAAGCATCTTTTGAGTGCCTCTATTTGTACAATCTCTTCACAAGTTTTTAATAGTATAGCTTGTCAAAAATTAGTCCTTTAAGTAGAAATTGTAATGTTACTCTAGCAAGAGCCACAATTTTGTAATTGTGGAGAGTTTGGGTTTGGACTTCAGGCACATCCTGATTTGAACCCGACTCCATCACTGTGGGGCCTTGGACAAGTTACTCAATCTCTTCTAAGCCTTGATTTACTGATCTATACAACGTTGATAATAATGCTTAACGTAGGATGACTGTGAGTTGAAATGTAACCATGAGTGTAAAATATTTAAACTTCTCTCAACAGAGGAAACAACGGATACACAGTAACTACGATGAAGGAAACATAAATGGTGACTTAGCACACTTATCTGATGAAGCAAGGATCAGAGTTCCTGCCTTTACATACGGTCTCTGAAGTATAGTCATTTGCTCTCATTACTATCCCAACCGATCTATCCTATGATAAATATCTTTTCCCATTTCTAATTGTAACCAAGTTTAAAAGACCTCAAAAGGTGTAAAATCTTCTGCCTGCCCTCTGATAAGGCTTCAATACATTTCCCAGTACCATTTCATGATTTGCCCATGAAAAGTTGTGGGTCTTCAAAAAGGAACTTAGTCTGAAATCCCATTTGATTGATATAATAAAAACACCTTAGATTTTTATAGTACTTTTTATCACAAAAAGCTCAATGCACTTTTACATATTTATCATTGTAACCCAGAAGGTAAGGAAGGACATAAATTTTTTTTCTCATTTTCAGGAGCATAACAGAGGCATTAGGAATATGGGTTACATTTTTAAGATTAATAAGAATAAAGAGCAGCTTTCCTGAATGTTGTCTTTCTACAGTGTTACTCTCTTTGGCATTAATTATGACCATTGCACTTTGTTAGGCTCAAAATGTTAGTGTGTGGCATTAAGTTATAATTAATTACTCACTGAAATCAGTTGAATGAAATATATATAATCAGTCTAATCAAAATAAAATATTTTTATTTTATGCCAAGAGATACTTTTATTACTTTTATTTTATTATATATATATATATATATATATGCATGTATTATCCAATCTTATTTACCATTCTGTGTTATCTCTAAGGCAAGAATTTAAAAGTTACTAGTCATTTACGGCCTTGGAAGAAATCAGTTTCAATCTCCTTATCACTGGCCTTTCCCCAGGCTCTCCACATTTTTATAGGCTATTATATTTATTCCATTTACATAGGCTAACAGTACTCCCTGCTCTAGTTTTCTATTTCTTAGGTTGTCTGTGCTTTAAAAATCTATCAAATAAATATCCAAAAGAAGGTAGAAGTAAAGTGTATAAAGGGCACAAGAGGCTATGCTTTTTATAATTGTCTTTTGAATGAAAGAAAATGGAGAAATAATGTCCACTTGACATTATAAAACATATAATATCAAAAGAATACTAAAATTTGCTTATGGTTTATACTCTTGCTGTTTTCTCCTGGACTAACATTGCCACGGATTGACAGAGATACAGCTATGGATGTGGACTTTCATTGAATTAGCAGAATGGAAGGAAACAAAACTCTGCAGCCCAATAAAAAGATGCATCTTAAACTTTTTGATGTCTAAGTTCATAGATGACAATGAAAGACCAATGGTATTTTTATTCTCAACTTCAATGAGCATCTCTCTGTGCCCTGAATGTACCTTTCAATTTGTTGAGATTGAATCACACAAAGTCCAGTCATGTGTCTGCAAGACTTCTTTGAGGAAGTGCAATTAGCACCAAGAAGAAACATACGTACACACAGAACAGAGCTGCTCTTTACTGCCATCACACCAACCCCTTTTAATCCTTCATGTTGATGTCGCTAAGTGGGAAATCTATTTCTCTGACTGAGCATATGTATGTGCATCTTAAGGGAATACAGAGAATACTATTGTAATAAAAATGATGTTCTGTTCCTTTGGTCACTGTCATTCTAGTATGAAAAATTAGACAATATGGTTGTTTTAAATGTCAGTTTTTGTAAACATGAGTTGGAAGATGTAACATAGATGAACGGTGTTACAGACTGTTTAAGCTGTTTGAGTAACAAATAGACATTTCCTTGAATTATTTTGACATAATTTACTGTGAAATTTCTTTTTTTCTTTTGCTGATATTTCTAGATTTCTTGTGCAGACAACACAAAGAAAGGCCTTTCTTTTATGTCAGTGCTCTCATTATTTAACTCATATAGCACTGATGTTTTTTAGAATACTAGTATTTCCTAGACATGAAATGAATGCTAAAAGAAAGGTATGTTTCCATATGAGCCATATCAAAAGGATATGAAGATCTGAGCCTCTTTATAAGGTGTTATAAAAGAGGAAAATATAAATATATGTTGTAGTGCTTTAGTCCCTAGTTTCAAAAGATCTTTCTATAAATCTCCTTTATTGGGTTGTGTGCATGTGTGCGCATGTGGGTATGTTTAGAGCAAATGAAATGAGATTCAGAGGGAAAAACTGCAAGACTTTGGTAGAGGAGGCCAGGCTGACTGTAGAGGAGAAAGTTGGCTGGAGAGCAAAGATAGGTTGGTTCAGTATTCCAGAGACACGTCATAGAGGCTTTGAAAGCCAGCAGAGGAAAATAACTGACATAAAACTAATATACTTGATCTTGGCCGAAAGGCCAAGAAGTGATACTGACATAAACTACTAGCTACAGAATATATCTATCGATAAGTGTAAATTTTGGACATGCCAAGCAGGAGAGACTCAAAGGCATACGAATCAGAATCAAGACATAAGGAGGACTAAGAAGCTAAAAAGTTAAAAAACAAAAACCTACTAAGACTCCTTGGAATGAGGTGGTAAGGTCAGGGAATAAATAGAGATAGGCAAAGACTAATAGGTATAGAAGGGTTCACTGATAATAATGAAAATGTTTTGACAGCCAAAATACTTATAGAAGGCCCTGGGAAAGTGATAGGGTTCTGAACAAATAATATTTGATCCAAAAAGCCCAAGGCAGCTATGAGGGTGAGAAATCAGGAACCAGAGCCTGTACCCTGATTAGATGTGGATGCCTCTAAGACACCTCTGTGCCCAAGAGGGGCCTTTAAAAACATCGCTAGGAAGGATGCACCAAGCTAAGAGTCCTAGGCTTGGAGAAAGGAGATGTGAGTCTGAGTGTTCTTTCTCCCACTAACTACTGATTCCCTATAAGCAAGTTATTCTGACTAAATCTCATGATTCCCAGAAGACTGGATTAGTAACAAATAATAATGGATAACAAGTATTGAATATGTACTATATCCTAGACAGCATTCTAATGTTCTATATACATTAAATCATTTAATCTCACAATAATCCTATCATTTTAAGGATGAGGAGACTGAAGAAGTTGAGTAATTTGCCCATGATCACACAACTAGAAACTGAGAGAGGTGTGATTTGACCCCAAGTAGTTCATTTGCATGGCCTAAGTCTTTAACCACTACATATCAGATGACCTCTGCAGTACGTTCTGGGTGTAAAATCCAGTAATTCTAAATAAATAGATAAAAAAGGGCAGCCCAGGTGGCTCAGTGGCTTAGTGCTGCCCTCCGCCCAGGGCCTGGGATCGAGTCCCATGTCAGGCTCCTTGCATGGGGCCTGCTTATCCCTCTGCCTGTGTCTCTGCCTCTTTCTTTCTCTATGTCTCTCATGAATAAATAAATAAAATCTTAAAGAAAAGAAAAAAATATATAGCAGAAATTAAAGAGGACATAACACAAGAGAACAAGAGTATAGGGAAAATAGAGATTACAATTAGCATAAACAGACAAAACTATTTTTTAAAATGGAAATAATCATACTCAAGTCTTTAAATGCCATCTGTTGCTCACTAATGGAAGAGAGATAAAAATGATACTTAAATAGTTTACTTCTTTAAAATGATTCAGGTCAGGGCAGCCTGGGTGGCTCTGTGGTTTAGCACCACCTTCAGCCCAGGGCCTGATCCTGGAGACCCGGGATCCTGTCCCACCTTGGGCTCCCTGCATGGAGCCTCTGCCTGTGTCTCTGCCTCTCTCTCTCTGTGTCTCTCATGAATAAATAAATAAAATCTTTAAAAAATATGAAATAAAATGATTCAGGTCAAATACAATAGGATTTTGAGAAACATAATATACAATGTCCTAGGGGGTCCTAGCTATCAGTCATACTAGGTTATGAGGAAATTTTCATTATTTGGTTTTTGTAAATTTTAATTTTCAGAAGTCTACTCCACAACCATAGTAAATAGTGATAAGCCATGGAAAGGGCAGTATATATTTGGTAATTCAATGATATATAAAGATTTCCATGAAATATTGAGAGTATTCAACATCCCATAAAGAATAGTCACTAGAACATTAAAGAGTGGCATGCTTTCTTTTTTATAAATCTGAAAAACAGGTAGTTTTGTGTTTGGGGTCAAAAAACACATGAAAAACTATGGCTAAGAGCTCAAGTTTCAGGCCTATATTCAGCAAGGTAGAAGCTGCTGGTAGATACTGAATGTTGAGGACCAGAGACCTCTTAAAAGACAACTTACATTTGTAGAGAGGACAGATGAATAGCCCTGGAGTTTCCAAACAAAATATTATTCACTTACAAAAACAAATCTTGAGATTTAATCCATATGAAAAATACATTTATAATAGAGCAAACTGATGAAAATTTCAGAAATTACCAGTTTCTAAGAATGTAAGATAATAACTCCCCTGCCCATTTAGAATTGCCTAATATTCACTATACTCAATATCAACTATTTCCTTCATTTAATGCCTATCTGTATTATGGCCAAGGGATGTTCTTTTCATTTAATTAATCATTTCTTTTTCCCTATTATGCCCTTTCCTGCAGTTGCTAGCGAATCTCATAAAATGCACCTTTATTCTCAACTAGCAAAGCCCTTAAAGTGATTTGCTTATATTTCTATAGCATATAAATAAATGAAAACCATAACACAGTAAATAATTATAATGAGATTGAACAAAAACTGGCTTCCTGACAGGTACCATTTAGTGAATTGCTATTTCAATGCCCTAAACAGTCACCTGAGTTAATTCAATTTTCTATTGTTTAATATTTGTCTTTAAAATCACTCTGCAGAAAGTGGGAAACTGGCTCATGGTCTCAACTCTATAGGATGGTACAGTCTGAACACTCTCACTTATTTAATTTGCTATTTAAAAATATTCTAATGTTATGACCAAGAATCTAACAAGAACTCCATGCAGAATTATTTGATTTTAAAGGAATATAATGACCAAACTTGTAGTCTTGGTAGAATTGGAAAAGAAGATATTAAGAAATAATATCAAAATAAGAGAAATTTATTTTTTAACATGAAGTTTTTAATGTGGCTCTGCTACTGTCTTTTAAGCTTTATAAGTTGTAAACACATATTAACTTTTAGATATGAATTATGACCATTTTGAAAAAAACATTATTTGTCATAAACAGAGGACATAAGCGCCACTGCCCTCGATCATGCACTCATTTGACTCGTGGCGCAGTCTTGAATAATTTTAAACCAAACATGACTGCGGCAATCAATTTTCGTCCAATTTATTGGGCATGAGTTAAAGCCAATTAAAAAACCATTTTTGGTGCAATTCAAGGGGAAAATGTATAAACCCATGAAAAACAGATTTCAGTCCTAGACATGAGTCATCACTATTCTAAATAATGGTGTCAGCCCCAAATCAGAAAGAACAAATCCTAAAATTGCATATTCCACACGGGAAACTGCATTTCTCAGCAATGATTTTATGTATTTTAAAATATTTTTTAATAAGAAATTAACCTGGAAGGAAAAAGTATGCTCTTCTAACACTGTGTCATTTCTGAATATTTTTTAGCCATGAAATTAAAAGGTAATTTATAGCGGCTCCTGAGTTTCTGAATTAAGACCTAAAGTAGAAAGTCATCTGTAACTTTTATACAGAGAAAGCAAAACATTTTACCTATAATTTTAAAGAATCTTTTAACTATTAGACCATGGCTCCTCTCACATGAATATAGTAGCTATCTTTTAAGGCCATAAAATGAAACAATCCCTGTACATTCTGGATAATCTTAGGATAATCAAAGCAGCAAAATGGGAGCTTCTAGGTTGGAAATTACAGCTATAAAATACAGCCATGCATTTTCAATCTGTATATTTAAGAGGCCTTCTCAGGATTGCAGCCGCTCACAGTATTCAAGCAGATGTGGATTCTGGTTCTGCCTCTCCCATATTCCTTGGTATATGACTTTGGGCCCATTCCCTGACCTCTCCAATCCTCCGATTTCTCTTGGTAAAATGAGTACTATAAGAATAAGAGCCACATTTTAGGGTTATTGTAAGCACTAAGTGAAAAAATACTTGTCAAGGTCTTAGGAGAATGCCTGGCACAGAGTGCATCTTCCAGTGACCATTAGAACCGGTGAGAGGAAAGTCTGGAGATTCTCACACATAGCTGTGAGTTGAAGCCTCAACCTACTGGGTAGGTTTTTTTCTTTTAAAGTACAGATGCCTGGTCTGTATCCTAGGACATCTGCTCAGTAATTTTGAGGTTAGGTCTCAGCGTATGTGTTTATAAAAATCTCTACGGATGATTCTGATTGATTTAAAACAAAAAGTAGTACTAACTTTTCAATTGCTCAGGTAACTTGGAGTTTAAGTATGGCTTAAACTATTTAAGTGTGGCTCTCTGTTGAGCAGTTTAAAAAAAAAAAAGATTTTATTTATTTATTCATGAGAGACGCAGAGACCTAGGCAGAGGGAGAAGCAGGCTCCCTGTGGGGAGCCCGATGCAGGACTCATCCCAGGACTAGGGGATCCAGTCCTGAGCCAAAGGCAGACCTAACCTGAGGCACCCAGGTGCCCCCCTGTTGAGCATATTAATGAGAATAATTGCCAAACTTGTACTTTTGTGTTATGCTGAAAGAGATTTAACTGGCAGACTTTTAAAAGATTTGATTTACTAAAGCTTGTAGCTTTTACTTCTATTTAATAAGCATAGACAGATGAGGCAGGGGATTTTTTCAGTTCTATTTTCCTGTTGAGTTAGTTCATTTCTAACTGTCCTATTTCAAGATAAGTAAGCAGTCTCCTCAGTGATAGAGATCAAGGAACACTACATGGTTAAGGAAAGCAGCTACCAGAAAAATATTTATATTGGCCCGACATGACTACCCGACAGGTTATTCACCATGATTGTTTAACAAAAATGAGGACATTTTCCCTGGGAGTGACTTTCAAATATTAACCGGGGAAAAAAGGACTCTCTTTAACATCTTCCCATTAGTGGGGAATAATTTATTAGATTTACAACCTGTCACCTTGGAAGGGAAAGAGATATTGTCGTAGTAGACCTTGGGTTTTAACAATATGAGTAAAGGGACAGCACAACCCTAAGGAAACAAAGGATGGCCAGGTCTTAGAGGTATCAAGAGAAGGTGATGGGGAGGTGAGAAAACCAGAGTTTTCCCCATTTTTGTTTAGGGCCGCTCAAAGTACAGCTGGTATATTCCCAGACTTAAGGCTTTTATAGGCCTTGTTGGTAGGAAATCGGAGTTATTTAAACCCTGGAATATCTCTACACAAGAATCCAAGAAAATTCTAACACTGTCACACTACCAGATAGTTTTTAATTTAGAGCGTATGCCATTGATACACTAGATTGATACATTAGATTCTCCCTGAATCGAAGAATGTAAATTGTATAGGTGACCTAATATTGGGAAAATCCTCATTCTCTGGGAACATTTTTTAGCCTGACCCCTGGGGTTTAGAAAGGACCCTTAAAGTCTAGATGTAATTCCAACATCATGCATTGGCAAGCTATTGGTAGATCAAGGTGTTGAAATATTGATCAAGGAGTTGGTATACCCCAGATTCCAGTTTTAAAACTATGAATCTCTGTTTCTTATATATAAAATGAAATTATATTATTTACTCTTCTTACTTTATGAGGTTATTGTGAAGCCAAAATAAAATTACATATATGAAAACTGGAAAATTTTTTATTGTTGTGGCATAAGAATTGAGAGGAAAATAACTATTTTTTAATGTATAGAACTTTCCAGCAAATTACCCAAAAGCCTTTCAGGAACATATTTCCTTTTTCTTATTAAATAAACTTTTCCCCCCCTTTTCAATATAATTCCACAAAAGTTTCAAAATCAGGTTGTAAAATAACAATTCTATGTTAACACTTCAAAAAGTGAAATTGCCTGAAACTTGCTGAACTATTATGAAACATGAAAATGAAAATCTGTAAAAATAAAACCTTCCATTTTCCTTGTTTATGAATATAATGTTTCATCTAAGTCTAGCCTTAGACAATTGGTTTCTAAAACATGGCTCTTTGAAATTTTAAAGAGAGCTCTTTCAGAATTTTTTCATTTAACCAGCAGAGAACTGCTTTCTCACAGCTGGAAGCTTAAACAGCTGGTGACTCTGGATACTTTTTTATTCCCCTGGGTAACAGTTCAAGGATCCTCACTGTGGTCTCAGGACAGCCAGCAAGGTATGTGGTCAGGAACATGTTCCAATACAAGCCAATTCCAAAGCCACCCCTCCACACATCCCCTGGGAGTAGAAAACAGATAACTCAGAGCCTTGTGTCACCTGAATGGGCAGATATTCTATCTGTTGAGGAAAATCAGCCTTCATAAGAATTTGCTTTCTGACCCATGATCAGAGATCACAAGGCCTATGTGACCATAAGGATTCTCTGAAGGACTTAGGATGTCAGTCTCAGGATTTGGTTTTTGGAACTTATCAATATCTGGCTCCCCCCTTATTTCCATTATATAGGAAATAGGAATTCACTTAGGATGCATTTCTGAGTCTTTCTTAATAGAGCACTACATAGTTAACTTCATTTTTAACTTCCAGGAAGAACAAGCAAAAAGAATATTTCAGCCTAGCTGTCACTGCAGTACTATTTATTGTATCCACTAGAGGACTCTTCTCAGAATGGCTCAAAATATCTCCCCTCTCATTCCCTGTGGCCTCTGGCATTTGATGCTCAACTAACTCTTGAGTTGGGCCACTGGCTACATATCAGTGTTAGAATGAAAACATTCCCCCTACTTTACACCTCCTGCTAGTTCAATAAAGCGATGTTTAAATAACTGAACTGGCTTCAATGAACTGTACTTGCCATTTTTTTCCTGCTTCTTAGCTAGATAAAATGGAGATAATTATGAAGTGGATGAGCAGGTTTAATGAAAGCCAGTTTCTTTTGGTATACTCCTGAAGCAGCAATCATCATCTGTTTGGCTTTTGAAGAGCAACAATTATAATCACTTAAACCCCCAAGGGGAACAAAAATAGAATTTACATTAGCATATAAAATATACAGCTGGATTGGGCAAGCCTATAAAATTCTGGGGAAATCATTCTAATCTGAATGCTATTCAAACTCACAAGTAAAATGAGTTCAAGAGTATTTTACATGCTTCCTTCCTATAAAATAATACATATAACAATGTTGAGAGGATTTTCCTAAAAATGAACACAAGGAAACAAAAAATTGTTGCCAGGAGAGAATCCCAGTGAGAATGGGATAAACTGCATTGTCAAGACATCAGAAAGCAAAATGCATAATGATATTCACATGAAGTACTAATCACTCTGAAGTAAAGATTTTTCATGCAACTGGGAGTTTAAGAAAGAAAAATAGGGTGGTTTCAGTCTGATCAATGATGAAACTTAATCCTAAGTAAAGAAAATTTCAGATTAATAGTACTTCCCTCCTCTGTTGTAAATGTGAAAGCAACACAAAGGAAAGTGAAATCACTTAAGTTGATGCCCTATTGTTACAAAGCAGAACTCTTTTTTTTCTATTTTAAAACATTTTCATATCCTTTCCTCTCAAATAACCTCTTTCTTACACCTCCTTTTCTAATTCTAGCCCAGATCACAGGCAATCTCCCTCACCATTTATGTTATTTAATTACTTTTGCTTTTGTGTGCCTTTCACGGTTTGCAATATACTTCTTTCCCACCCACCCACCCCCCTTTGGTAGAGGATAGAAGAATAAAAATGGAGCCTGTGCTTTATCCATTATGCTACTAGCAACAAAACACTAACATAATCAATATATTAAAGGCTTGCCTGGCTGTGCACATTTGTCAAAGGCAGTGTATCTGAGAAATTACACTAATGAATCTTAAAAAATTCAGCATCACAGAAAACTTGCTCTCCCTCATCTTAAGTACATATCAAAATGTAAAAACTAGAAAAATATATACTGCATCTTTCTTTATATTATCTGAAGGTCTACTGTTACTTTTTTTTAAATTAAAAAAAAAGTGTATAAAACTTCACTGCCACTGAGAAACACTTCCTGAATACCCTCACTAAAGCCAACTGCAGGCAAACTGGTGATAGTGTCCTCTATGCTCCTGAAAGCACTTTGTACATAGCTCAGATAGCAATGATCTCACTCCATTATAACCATTTGTTGACATGTCTGTCTCCTGCACTGACTGTGCAATGCTCGATAGCAAACGCGTCTTTCCCAGTAGGGTATTTCCCGGCTCCAGCCCTGTGCCTAAAATGTAGTAAGCTCACGATCATGTTTGTTGAGTAATATATGTGCCATTAATTTGTATTCTAAGATACACCAAAATGTTATGGTGTCTATGATAAGAACTAAACATATTAAATACCATCTCTGTTATAATATCAAATTTAATGGTGATAAATTAAGCACCAATAAATTAGAAATTCAGAAGTTTAGATTTCTATAGCAATCTTCTCACTCTCATTATCCTTAACAAAGGATAGTGGTAACTTTTTAATATTTTATTAAATATTTATAATCTGTACTGTGGTTAATTATTTTTATTGGAAACACTCAAAAAAGCTGAATTCTCAGTTCTAAACGGTAATGACCTCAGATTTCATTAACTGTATATGTCTATTAAAAAAAAAAAAACCCAAACATTAGAACTGTCTTCTCAACCTCTGCCAATGTCTGTCAGGTGTGATAGTATCTAGTTTGTATTATTTTACCCTTTCCTGTAAATCCCTCACGCTCTGAGAGACTTTGATGAAAAATCCACGACATACAACTTTACTTTGAACAAAAAATGTAACAATTTCATGTTTAAAAGAATTTAAATGGATTAAATTGAGGTGCAAAGCTCGAAGGATTCCAGAACCTATGCAGGAATTATCATAAAGTTCTTCCATTCTTTCCCTAATTTAAACACAGGGATTTAAACATCTCCTAATTTTTCAAGTGAAATTACCATTTTGTATGAAGTTATGGGAAAGCAATAGTGGAGATAAGGATCCACAGGCCTATCCTTAAAAACTTAGATTTTTAGTTAATAATAAGTATAGCTAATGTACTTTTCATTAGATAAAATTCCGTTTTGTGGCATTAATTATCCCATAAATTTAAAACTGAAAAACTGCTTTAATAAGTTTTCTCTTTTGCTTCCTACTAATAAAACTATAGCATTTTGTATATGTATATTTACACTTATTATTTACATATAGACCTGTGCACTTTGATAAATTTGAAGGGAAAGAAAATTGTCATTTCTGTGATTTTAGTACTTAAAATGTAATGTAAAATTTCAAATCAAAGATAAATAGAAAGTTATACAAATATTAACTATGATAATAACAGATTGAATTTTACTGAAAATGAGCCAAGTAACTAGAATTAGTTTTTGGAGAGTGAAAATCCAAGGGTTTGTCAGGGCATGGTCTCCAAGGTCAGAGTGAAGTGGAGCCAAGTTATGTGTGACCAACAGCAAGAATTCTGCAAGACTTAAACACTTAAGCCCCACAGCTCTTTGATTATAACGTGGTCCTTAAAAGGCAAAAGCTATAAGACTTTTAAAAAAGCTACTGGCACTCTCATAGTAACTGAGGTTTAAACATGATAGATCTATGTATGGGTACCTGGATAGCTCAGGCAGTAGGGTATGTTCTCTGGGTCTCAGAGTCTTGGGTTTGTGCCCCACCCCACGTTGAGTTTGGAGATTACTTAAAAATAAAGTCTTTAAAGAAAATAAAAATAAGTATGACAGATCTGAATGATTTTACTTTATAAAAAGCTGAAACAAAACAGATCAATTTCTAAAAAGTTCTTCACTCAACGAGAGCATAAAATTCAAATGCTCTTTTAACAGGTGAGCTCTGTGCATTTTGAAAAAGTAATTCAATTAAAAAAAATGTTTACACCAAACAATTTAGGAACCCATTTATTGTATAACATGCAGACAGAGTTATTCTGAGTGCCTTCATTTCTTCTCAGGTGAAAGTGAAAAATCGAACAGTTTTCTGTTGAATGTAAATGAAGTCCTTAAACATTTTTTCATTGGTACTTAAGGGAACTTGAATGGATTACCTCCATAAAATCTTAACATCTCCATTTTTGCAGATTCGATATCTATGTCTCATTCTCTCAGGTTCAAAGATTTTATAAATAAAAGAACAGCACAATTAGAGCCTTTTAAAGGGAAGGAATCTTTTTTTCTAATATATGAGAGTCTATCATCTTTCATATTTAAAAAGGAATCATATAATAGGATTTCATTTGAAAATTCTATTTTCTATATCACTTTCTATATGTCTCTAACTAAATGAGGGCAATTTAAAAATTCAGAAAATAATTGCAGTGTAAGTTAATTGATTATAGGTATATCAAGGTAAGCTAACTTAAAAAATACATAGTATGGCAAAAAGTCATTAAATGATTTGCCACTCATCAAATCATATAATATTACTTAGGCAAATATTATTGTAATCAAAATTTTAAAGTCCTTAAATGAAAAATTAAATAGCATTTAAGTTGGTAACATAACAAAAACACCACTCTGCTTATTTGATTTTGAGTCCCCTTGTAAGGAAAACTGAGTTTGCAGTTAGATTTTCCTTTTAGTTAGTAGGCATCTTTGGTACTTATTTGAAAATATTTCTGTCATTATCATTGATTTAATCTTCCTCTCCTTTTGTTTGTTTTGGGGTGGGATGGAGAATGCAATAAATTTTCCCTAATTATTGTCCCAAGAGAGAAACAACCAGTCAAATTAGCCTATTATATCCAAACCCAATTTGGGAATTATAATTAGGAATATTTCACTAAGTTTTATTTCTTCAAAAATGTTTTATCAAAGAAAGTGCCAAGATTAAGAGTAATCATTCCTATCTTGGGAATTTGTGGAGATCATGTGGGTTTTACGTGGAGGGTCTTTTTAAATTTAGAAAATTATCACACATTTTCATTTTGTTTGATTTTAGATCCAAGTTATGATAGATTTGATTCAACTGGTTATGAAGCTGTCTGACCTTACTCTAGTTAGTTGCTAGGCATAATAAAACCTCCACCTAAAAATAAATAAATAAATAAATAAATAAATAAATAAATAAATAAATAAATAAAATAAAACCTCCACCTAGAGTGTTTTGATGATTAACTGAAATAATATATGTCAAGCACTCACACAGGAATGGATTCATGGCTGGGTCAAGGCAGGTGGACAACAAATGTTAACTACTAAGGTTAACTTCTTAGCTATTTCAGGTTGTATACTTGATACAAGGTATACATTACTAATTAGAAGTAATAAATGAAGGTTATTTTTGAATTGTTAAAATCATAATATCACTTCAGCTCTTCCTCTTTTGCTTGTTTGCTTGCAAGAACATTTCATTTCCTAGATATGGTACAAGGGGTAAAAAGTGCAATGTAACATTGGATGACCCTGGCTGCCACCCACCTGCACTCCCCACACATATCTCATCTATTTTGCTCCTTTATATATGATACCTATTTACATAAATTGAGTAAATGTTATGGGATAAATATTTCTATGAGAATATTGCTTAGTTGAAAACACTTAGAATTTTGTTCTTATGAATATTATAAGCTTCCTGTTTTTGTGAAATTTATTCTAATGGACTGAGGTTTAGGGAAAATATCAGAACATGGCCACTGTATTTCTAATGTGCTAGTGACATGTAATTAGAACATTGAGGAAAGAAATGATAATAGTATTACTTTCTGATATAAAGATATTTTCATAATGAGAAAGTTTAGTAAATCTAAAATTACCACAGAATTGTAGTATTAGTGAGGGAAAGTGCCTGGAATATTAGCAATAAATAATTTAAGTACATTTATAAGATATTAAACTATATGTATTATTGTCACTTAGATGACTTTCAATTACCCAACTTATTTTAAATAATAATTTTTATGAACATCTTCAAGAGAAACAGTATTTTCAATGTGTAGGTAGAAAGTTATAGTAAAGTTGAGGGCTTAGGTGAAATTATGAGTATTATAAAATAATTCTGATTAAAGGGGTTTTTCCCCAAGTATCCAAGTAATTTAACTTTGCACATATACAGGCCATAAATTTACTTGCAAATAACTGTACAGCAGTAGTAGTGAATTCTTACTTCATCTGTAGTCCTCATATAAATGCAGTTTAAGATGTTCCTTAAAATCAACAAATAACCCAGGCAGTACCAGTATAGATCAAGATTAATCACAAAATTAAATAGGCATGACAGATGAGTAGAATGATCCAAAGTAAATTATAGTTAAAAATATTGTCGGTCGACTATCTGTAGTTCAAGAATAGCAGTACAAAAAAAAAAAAAAAAAGTCAAACTTCTTAACTGAATCTCTTGCTACCAGAAATATATAAAATACTATATTTTAATTTAAGTTCTTCTAGCATTTCTTTTCAAAGCTTCATTGAATTGATTCTGCTTGTACCAACAGATTAGTAGTTTACTTTAGCCATTTGGAGTTTCAACTCTCAAGCAGAAAACTGTTTTAAAGAAGATGATTGCAAATAGCAAGACCAAAAGCAACTGATTTGAGAAGCCAACTGCATAAGGTGTGGCTTTACCTTGACAGTTACTGGTAAATTACATCAACTTTTTGGAGAAGAGACCACATGTAAGTCAGTTGTTAAAATAAGTCATTAAACTGTATGCCCAATAAAATTCATTAATTTTGTGGCAATGTAATCAGTTAATTGTTACTTTCTGTGTTTTTTATGATCAGAGGAAGTTTATGATAACTTAAAAATATTTTAGAATAGGTCTTGAAAAATTTAAGCATATGCAATTATACCTGCACACATAATTACCAAAAACAATGTTAATTAAGAATGGTTGCAACAAAACATGAATACAATTCCTCTTAGGGGTCGTTTTTGTTTCCATTACATCCTTCAAAGGAGAAAACTTAGATGGCCTTGCCTCACCAGAGAATGTGCAGGTCCATTCCAATATAGGGCATCCCAGCCATCTCCATGACAACAGCCCTTGACAAATTAAAAGGCAACCAGATTCACACACAGAAAAAGTTAAGACTACTGAGCACTGTTAATCTTTGTTTGTTTGTTTGTTTAATTCAGAGCTGGCCAAACTATTTAGAATTTTCCAGAGGAAAGGCTGAACCTTTTACCAAACTTGAAATGGTTAAGCAGACCACCAATACTAAGTTGGATAGCTATTCTCAGAAAGTGAATGAGATAAGGGGACAAAACTCAGAAATCCTTTTCTGGAACACACCTTTAAAAAAACAAACAAACAAACAAACAAACAAGAAAAAGGGATTAGGAGAGGAGGCTGGGGAAGGACCCTTAAATAAATCTCTATTCTTCAGTTTAAAAGGAGAGAGGGCTAGAAGAGAAGGGAGAAATGGGAAGTGGGGGCTAAGCAATTCCTTTCTCCAGCCTCAAGCCTCTTTTTAAGACCACAACTTTCCAAATGTATTCTTTTCTCATCTGCAGGTGTTTAGGATTTGTCTAAGAATGACGGCTTCTAAGATTGCTACTGAGAAGTGTGAGGAGGAGGGTGGGAGGTCTGGCAGTGCAGGTGAGGGCGCAGATAGTGGTGGTCACTGTGGGTGACCCCACTGTTCCTCTCCTCCTCAAGGGTTTGGGTCAGGAATGACCCGGCTACTGTGCTGAGTTCAGGAAGTCAGAGCTGCCCGGGTCTTTTAGAAACCAGACAATAACCTCGTTCCCTTCGCCTCCCTCCCCTGCACCTCCACCCTGCAGACTGCCAACTCTCGCTCACTTTAAATGCATCAAGCCCATTACCATCCCAAGAGTATCCACCAGGTAAATGCGGAACAGGTCTACTGACCAGAGTCAAAAGAAAAACAAAATTTCAACTACTGTCTCATTTGTTTCACCGCCCCCCTCTTCCCAGCCCCTAGCCCTTTGTGTGTGAGGATTCCCCTTCAAACCACCCACCCAGACCGAGCAGACGAGAATAAATGGTAACTTTTGGTTTAAAAGTTCACTTACCACGGCAACCTCATATTGCTTTGTCATGCTTTTTGCACTTAATTTTTCAAAACTGCTTGTGCAGGGCGCGGAACTGGGAAGGCAGGACTAAAGTATCTCTAGTAATCACAACAAAAAGGAGAGAACATTCACCAATCAGAATTACATTTAAATGCACAAACCTCTGAGCAAGACGCACGGTTCACACCACACGAAGGAGAGGGTGGGGGTGGACGAAGCCAAGCTAACAAAACAAAAGGTAAAGGGGAGAGTTGAGTGGTTGGAGGGCAAATTGATCCGAGCCGTCTTTGAACTGAGCCCTGGCTGAAAACCACCACCGCCACCCACCGCCACCCACCAGCACCCGCTCCCAGCACCCCAGCGATTACCCGAGTGACTGCACTTGCCTCCAGCCAGCTCAACTGCAGGAGAGGAACGCCCCATCTAAGTTCACTAGCCCTGCCACAGCCTTCCACTGCCTGATGGGTTCGTTCAGGAAGACACTTCCAGAGGCATCCATCCACTTGAGGTCTGGGTTTGGCGGCTGCTGCGGGGCTGCTGCGAGCAGCTGCGAGGCTCGCTGCCGTCGCGTTCCTGCCTGGTTCGCGCTGCACAATAGTCCCGGCTGGGTGCACCTCATTAAGCCAGCCCGAGAGCCCCAGGAGCAGGGCAAGCCGTGTGACAGCGCTGCCCCTTTGTAAGGACTGTGTGATGGATGCAACCGAAGGGTGGGGTCTGGGTGGGTCAGAACTGTTAATGACAGTATGTATCATTCTGTCCTCCCGGAGAGGGAAGCCCCCTGCCCTCCCCCTAGGTTGGTTTCTCTCTCTCTCTCTCTCTCTCTCTCTCTCTCTCTCTCTCTCTCACACACACACACACACACACACACACTCCTTCCTCTTTCCCCGCCTCCTTATGGCATTTTTCTGCAGTCAGCGTTCAAAAAAAAAAAAAAAAAAAAAAAGTATGAAAACCATCGGGTCATGACTATCTCAGTAGATGATGGAGAAGCGATTTTATCCAAACTCTTAAGGAGACAGAGGATCCTCAAATCGAAAAGACGGGCGCAAGAGGGGCGAGAAGAGCGGACCGGCTGGGTGCGGGAGCGAGCGGCCCCTTAACTGGCGGAGAGTTTGCAAGAGCGAGTCAACTCGCACCCGCACCCGCACCCGCACCCGCATCCGCACCGGGCCCGGGCGCGCGGGACGGCGCCTCCGCGCACAGCGCAGCGCCCTGGGGCCCGGGACGGTCCGGGGGGCGCGCAGCAGGGCGAGGAGAGGGCAGTGCCCCCCCCCCCAGCCCCCGCCGCCCCGAGGCCCGGGCTGGGGGGAGCCTGCGGGAGGGCCCTGCACTCCGACCGCGCGCAGCCCAAGCGCACGAACCCGGCCCCCGGAGCGAAAGCCCAGCGGGCCGGGCAGGGGCCGCCAGGTTCCGCCCCCGCCGCTCGGCAGCCCTGCGGCCCACGCCCCTCCCGCCTTACCGTTCCGGCTCGTCCTGTGCGCGGGAGCCCCGCCCCGGCAGGTGCGGCAGGTGCGGCAGGTGCGCGGCGACGTCAGCCTCCGCCGGGCTGGACCCCCACCCACCTGGCGCCCCCTCCCGCCTCCGTCTCCCCCGGCTGCCCCCGGAAGGCGGAAAGCGCTGCAAACGCCTCTCCTTTTGCCCACTTTGTGGAATCTTGCATCTTGGCTCCCCTGCCTCCCTCTTGTCCTGTTGAAAACATCCACGGATACCTTTTCTTTTCCCCTTCCCATTTTGTTAATGGTCAGAAGAATCCAAGGTTACAGGCACTGATGTTTCAAGTATAGGAAAGTCTTACAGGGCTTTCATTTCCCTACATGGACAAATAGACTATTATTTTACACTCAACTTTCTATTTCCAACTTACTGTGATGCTCTATACTCTCGAGATGGTCACAAAGCACCTGTTCCAAACAGCCTCAGCGATTTCTCCAGAACTGCGTGGATATTTATTTACGTTGATTAGAGTTTATGGAGCACCACGTCTCTAAGACTATGTAATCCACTTCTCTATTTTCATCATTGATGCCTTAGAGCAGCTAGAAGAAAGAAAAAAGCAGAGAGAAAACACGACATTTATGTCTAATGAAACACCTCTCCCTTTTGATGTCAGCTATTAATCACTTAAACTTTGCGTATATAGGTTGTGCAGCCTGTTCTAGGCTATAAGGGTTCCCCTAGAAGGATGTTTATGACCCTCCTCAAAAAGCTTCTGATATCTGGGGAAGGTAAAAAGAACTGGATAATCTTAATTGTTCTATTAAGAAACCACTTTTGGTAGACAGGAAAGATCTTGTCAGAAGACTTGAGCCATAGGAAAAGAAAGGTGTGGTGTTGCTTTTGCGGGGTTCCTTCAGGTCTTATAAACCCCCAAGGTCAGAGAAAACTTCCTCTTTTTTTAACTAATTAGTTTTCACAACTTTTTACAATTCTATGATTTGAAGGTAGTACCAGACTTATGTTCATGTACTTTCTATAATTAAGTAAAGGAGAAAGGTTGGGGAGGAAGGAAGACCAGTTAGAATTAGTGAAAAACCTAAATAAATCGACGTATTAATACATTGACAGTAATACTGACTTAATAAGCATGCTTAGAAGAAATCCCTAGAATATACCTTGACAAGGAAGAATTAGAATTATGTATAATTAACAAAATAGTTTCTACATAAATACCTTGTAAGAGCATGAAAACTTTAAAGTTGCACTTATATTGTTTTACTAATTTGCATAATGTGATAGCTAAAAAAATAGTTGAATGGAGACAGCAAATGGCTTTTGTAGTTATTAATTGTAAGTAGAGTAATAAACAAAAGTTTATTTATGTTATTAAAGCTCTCCATTCCTCAAGACCTAGATAAGCAAGATACTAAACACGTTTCTCTGAACATATTATCCTGTTTGAAAACTATGACCTTTTTTCTAAAGAATAGCTCATTAGCTGGCAGGGTAAGTTCCCCCTCTACCCTCATGAACTTTTCAACAGTTTTGAAGGCATTCTGAAAAACATACACTTTACTAAATTTTCTCTGTTCACCCTTTCTGTACCTCCAACCTAGAACTACATCATTAGGATCGGAATAATGGAAGGAATGGGAACGCTAGCCAATGCAATAAGGGTGTTTTCCCTGACACTCTGAAAAGTAGGCAAAAGAAATGAACAATAAATTTGGAAATTGGGTCTTTTACTAAATGCAACTTTTAAGATGGGATAAAAACAGCTCCAGTAAATGTATATGTTAAACATATTAACCTTGTGAAACGTAAGATTGCACCTGGGAGAAGTTAGCACAGTTGGAGATTATTAAGACACATCAGCTCACTCAGCATTAATGAGAACTTGAGCCTCGTGTGGAACACAGTTGTACCAAATTGGCAAGAGTCATATACCTAGACGTAAACTGAAATTTTTCTAGGAGGGAAGGCTATATCAAACCGAAAGAAAAACTGTAGAGATGTTTGTTTTTAATTTACCATCCTGCAAAATGTTTATCCTACCAAAATTTCCTAGCACATTCCACAATAACCTATATGATAGTATCAGTACATTCTGAAAAGAAAGTGTTTAATACCTGACAAAGGTAATATGTTCTAATTTCTATTTTTATTAATACGATTATAGGCTTGATTTATTTCAAGCCCTGCTCTACGTGGCAGGAGAAAATAGAGGACAAAACAGTTTCTTTAGCATACATCAAGGAATACATTTATAATCAATAAAAGCAAACCAAGTCTGGAAAATATACAAGCTACGTATTAAATAAGCAATTCACCATCTGTAAATCTCCACCAGTGGGTGAATGTTGAGAGTCATGCTTAAGGCTTCAGTGACTTATGGAATACAGTGCTTGATCCTAAGCGACCTTGACTTTCTCCTTTTAGGAACTTCCCAACAAGTTTTGTGACAGATACTATGTAAGAATCCAGTATGGATTCTAAAGATTCTCCTGCATGCTACCTTTCAAGAGGAGGTTCAGCCTTTGGGAAAGCATTGTTTTGTGCTTTTATGATTTCTTTGCCCAGGTTAGAGAGCAGGATTTCTGGAGTAATATTGAAATTGGTTCCAGTGCTTATAAGCTGGATAACTTGGGCAAGTCTCTAAACCACTCTAAGCCACACTTCTCTCTTCAGTAAAATTAAAAGGACTAACTCCTACTGTTGTGATGATTTAATGATATAAAGTATGAAATCACACTGCCTAGTAAAATGTAAGCCCTATTGAAACGGATAATGTGATTGGGCTCACTCAACACAAATTCTCAACCTCCTCCCTCCTTGTCTTTAATTTAGAGCCTGGAAATTTGAATATTTGATTTCCCAATTTTCCTTGCTACTACTAGTGGCTGTTTGACACAGTTCTGGCAAATTTAATATAAATACATATTTGCTAAAGGGTTGTCTGGAAAAACTTGTGCTTTCTTGACAGAGGAATAGACACAGCTGCCACCACCTTTTGCCCATTTGTCCTACCTGGATATTTTGTGCTGTCTGGAGGTAAAGCAACCATCTTGCAATTATAAAGCAATAAGTTGAAGTCCAGTCCCTGAAAGATGGTGAAGAAAGATGCAAAAACCCAGGTTCCTGATGATATATTTGAGCTGTTCAATTAGTCCTGGACTGGCTACTTTTTAGACTTCTTATATATGGAAAAAACCTCTAAGTTGTAGATCACTGAATATTCTGTATCTTGAAGCTTTCCTAAATGATAAATTGGCTACTATTGTGGTTTCCTGCTTGTAAATACAATCTGCCTTGATTATTATGATCCTGCGTGACAACCATTTTGAATTCCATGTAAAAGATCTTTGAGATGCCACCTGTACCAGGTCACTGGTAGTAGATGAGATAATCTGCTCAAATTATTGAACAAGGAGTGGGTTTGTAAGAATCATTTATTTAAGGAAGTCCCATACTAACAGTTCTTTTTTGAAGAAATTATATAATTGTGCTGTAATAGGTTAAACTTGACGTTTAGTCCAAACATTTTTCCTCTTTTATGATTCAAACAAACATATAGGCCTAGTCACCTTGGAATGTATCAATATTGAAATATCTAGAATATTCACCTTGGAATACTATAAACACTTTTAATTGATGATCCTAGTTTGTTGCCATAACCAAAAAAGTGTAAATGCCTTTTTTTAAGGAATTATGTTCAGAATCTGAATCACAGATTTGGGGAATGCCAGCAATGTCGACAAATTTTTTCTCTAAAGATTGGATATGAGTTTGGAAAATATCCAAGAAGTTGTTCACAGTCAAATCTGGTAAATTAAGTATGCAATCACTTACAAGCTGGATAATGCATATTTTTGTTGTTACTGATAAAAAACAGGAGTATACACAAATAATGAGAACTAAAATGGGCCTAAAAGTGGGTTGTAGCCATGATGACATTGTTTAAATAAACATATGTCTTCCCAAGGTGACTGCTTTGGAGATCCACACACTTGGTCACATGTGTTAGCTAAACTGTCAATCTCATAGCCATGTTCAGTTGCAATTTCTTTGAATAAACCAGATGTTTCCTTTTCACCTTTCCCCTTCCATTCTGTCATAAATTTCTTATTCTGAAACAGGCTCAGTGTTCAATTGATTCAAAGCCATCTTTTGTAGTACTATCACTTTACTATAGTTTTTTTTTTTTAAGTACAAGTTTCAAAACAATAATGTCACCAAAAAGGAGTAAGATTCCAAATCCAATACAATTTCATTTGCGTGCCAATCTTACTACTTACTGATTGTATAATATGAGTGGTTATTTAATCATTTAAGCCTATTTTTTAATCTGTAAAATTGAGATAGAAAATAACACCTATCATATGTTGTGAAGATTAAAAAGGATAATAAGTATGGGTTTTGCATGTAATGTTTGCCATATAGAGAATTATTAACAAGCATCACTTAGGATAATACTATACTAGACAAATAGTGAAGTCTTTGAAATGCTTAAGATGTGGGACACCTGAATGGCTCAGCAGTTGAGTATCTGCTTTTGGTTCAGGTCCTGATCCTGGGGTCCACGGATCTAGTCCTGTATTGGGCTCCCTGTGGGGAGCCTGCTTCTCCCTCTGCTTATGTTTCTGAGTCTGTCTCTCATGAATAAATAAATAAAATCTTTAAAAAGAGAGAGAGAGAGAGAGAGAAATACTTAAGATGTAAAGAATATCAGGCTATTTGCGGGAGTTGCTACCAAAAACAGCAACTCTACTTTTCAACAGTTTTGAAGGCATTCTGGAAAATATACATTTTTACTAAGTTCACCTTCCTCTGATCTCCTTCAACCAAGAAATACATCTATTAGGAGAGGAAAAATGTAAGGAATCAGAATGCCAGCAAATGGAATGAAGAAGGTGTTTTCCGTGACACTTTGAAAAACAAAAGAAATGAATGATGAATTTGAGTTTGACTTAATTATGAGTTAATCATGGATAGTTAACATGGAATAATCTGGGTACTTATTGTTTTGACAGTGGAAAGATATCTGATGCGGTAGAAAAAAACCAGTCCTATCTCCCACGTATGATTTTAGATAAATCTCTTAATCTACCTAAGTCTTATTTTTCTCAGTGTAATATAGCTAAGGCCTGTCTTCCCAGGGAAATGTTCTTAAAAATAGGTGAGAATCTGGTAATTACTTCTTTCCCCCTTGTTAATAAAAAAATAGAAAACTGGATGCATTTTCTAAGAACCAGGAAGGCACAACTAACTTGGAGTTGACAAGATCTCCAGAGTTATTTCATTATTCAGAGAACTAAGATGACAGAAGGTAGATGACTATTGATTTAGATTATGTGTGTTTATGACATGTTAAGCAAGGTGATTAAACAAAAAATGGTGTCTGGGTGCAAGTTAGTCAACTCCTCTGTGCCTATCCTTCACTGAGAAACTGGAATATGAATGTACTTTTCAGTTATTCAATTATTTGCTTGTAGTTAATTTTAACAAAAAATAAAATACAATTTTCTTATTTGACTGCAGACTTTCCCCTCACTGACCTAATTGCATTTGGCATGGAGGAGGACAGTCTGTAGAAGGGGTAGAGAGATACAAGGGGAGAGATGAAATAAAATGTTTCAATAGTTTTTTTTTTTTTTTTTTTAAGATTTATTTCAGAAATATAGAGCATGTGCAAGTACAGGCCAGTGGGGGAAGGGGCAGACAGAGAAGGAGAGAGAGAAAATCCTCAAACCACTCCCTGCCCAATGGGGAGCCCCACCCAGAGCCTGAAGTGGTGGTGGGGGAGGAGGGGGAGGAGGGGAGCTCCATTCCAGGACCTTGAGATAGTGACATGATCTGAAACCAAGAGTTGGTTGCTCAACCTATTGAGCCACCCAGGCGTCCTGGAAATCTTTCAATAGTTTTTGATTGACTACAGCTTATTATGTGTTAGGGTATAATCTCAAAAAGGAAATATTTTTCAGAGAAAAGGGAAAAATCAAAGTCCTCTAAAAGTACTTATGAAACTTTAAAAATCTATTTTATGGGAAGAGACGTATCATAGATAATGTGTTATGCTATGCAAGAAACTGTTTAAAAATAAAATTAGACATGTTAAATTTTAGGTTTTAACATAGAAAAGACTCCACTGTAAACCAATGGTTCTCACAGCTTGATCTGCGGACAGCAGCATCATCACCTGGGAAATCATTAGAAATGCAAATTATTGGGCCTTATCCAGACTTACTGAATGATAATTCAGGTGGACCTAGGAGTTTATGTTTAACAAGCCTTCTACAAGCTTGCATGCTAAAATTGGCAACCACAGCTATAGGCAAAGGAATATGTCCTCTGTGGGCAGCCTGGGTGGCTCAGTGGTTTAGCACCACCTTCATTCCAGGACGTGATCCTGGAGACCCAGGATCGAGTCCCACAGCGGGCTCCCTGCATGGAATCTGCCTGTGTCTCTGCCTCTCTCTCTAAATAAATAAAAAATATATATATATATATATATGTCCTTTGTGACATGAATTTGCTGTTCCTCCTACCCAGAGGACTCTCTATCTAGATCTTTGGAATCTGGGTTAGTTTTGAGAAGTGCTTGGATCAACAGAATGTGGCAGTAGTGACAGTGTACTGATTTTGTACCTTGGCTTCAAGAATCCTTGCATTTTTCCTCTCTCCTGATACACTGGCACTGCCATGTAAGTAATAGCAAAGTAGCCTATTGAAACATGAGAGAGTGCACGGAGAAGAGCCCAGGTGTCCCAGCGAGGCCATCCAGACCAGCCTACAGTCATCAGCAACTAGACACATGAAAGAGCCTGGCCAAAATCAGGAGAGCTGCCTCCAGGACCCACAGCTGATGCATGAGTAATGCCACTCAAGAGTAGAACGGCCCAGCTGACCCATAGATCCATGAATAATAATAAATGCTTATAGCTTTAAGCTGTTTTGTTATGTAGCAGCCTGTGAATTGATACCAAGTATGTAGAATACATACTTTTCCAGTCTTTCCTTGAGAAACTTTACATTGGTAACTTTTTTTTTTTTTTTTTTTTTTTTTTTACAATTTTATTTACTCATGAGAGAGAGAGAGGCAGAGACACAGGCAGAGGGAGAAGCAGGCTCCACGCAAGGAGCCCGACGTGGGACTCAATCCCGGGTCTCCAGGATCACACCCTGGGCTGAAGGCAGGTGCTAAACCGCTGAGCCACCCAGGGATCCCCACACTGGTAACATTTTAATGAGGTTAAAGCCTCCTGTTATGTGTGAGGTGATATTTGCTTTATAAAGATCATTTTAAAGATTGCCAAGTAAATATGTATACCATTGCTAATTCTTACACTAACCCTGTAAAGTGGGTATTATTAATCCCATTTAACAGATGAAATTGAAAGTAATATGGATTGACTAATTCACTCGGTGTCATACAGTAAGTGGTGGAGTTGATACTGAACATGTCTTTTTAGCACCAAAAACCCCATCTCTCCACTCTGGCACATCACAGGAACTGGAAGGATGATAAATACCTTCCAGGGCAAACCTCTTATTTTGTAGGTAAAAAAGCTAAAGAGTGTAATCACTTGCCAAAGTGATTCACAATATAAACCTTTCAATCTTTGTGATGCCAAATATTCACCCGATTCCAAAAATCAGGACACTAAGCAGCGACCTCAGAGTTGTCTTGACCTGGGTAGAGGAATCATTTTTTAAAGGAGCCTAAATAGGTGATTGTATAGGTGGGCCGTGCATTGTTTGAGAAAGACGGAGTCAAATCAGTCACGGAGCCAGGACTCAAATCCTGTGGGGATTCCCACCAAGATCAGCTTTAAACCACACCAGTGATTTTCAATAGAGTAGGGAGAAGGATTCCACATGGTGATGCTGGGTGGACAGGAGGAGGTGTGTAACAGAACCTCCCTCAGGGGCTCAGACCACCCCTTCAAGGGCAGACAAGTCTCCTCTTGCTCGCCCCAAATGGGAAAACTGGCCCTAGCAAGCCACCGCTATTGGCGGGTTTATGTAATCTTCTCCAGCCTCCAGGCGTATGGGAGTTGACCAAAATAGTAAAAGTTGAGAAGTTCTACTGTACTGGGTTACGCTGCCTCAATTATTTTCTCTGGTTAGATGTAGTCTCACACAATGAAATCTAATGAATAAAGGCTTCAATGAGAATAGGAGGGACCCAGAAGCATTATATTTTGAACACAGTAAATATATAATGACAGGCTTGGGTCCTGCTCATAGTTTTTTACCATTCCCTGATGGGGGCACGTAACTTCAACCCCACATTCAGGTGACACTTACCTCAAGGTAAGGACAGTATGTAGATCTCTATGTTTGAAGTTTTTTGTTTTTGTTTTTAAAGATTTTATTTATTTATTCATGAGAGATGCACTGAGAGAGAGAGAGGCAGAGACACAGAAGGAGAAGCAGGCCCCATGCAGGGAGCCTGATGTGGGACTTGATCCCAGGTCCCCAGGATCAGGCCCTGGGCCAAAGGTAGCGCTAAACCGCTGAGCCACCAGGGCTGCCCTCTATGTTTGAAGTTTTTAGACTCAGTGTAAAGCTTTTACTACCTTGAGCACAAGTTTCTAGTTAAGAAATCTGCTTTGTTCTCCATTTTCTTGGTCAGTGAGTATTAATTAGATCCTTATACAATTAACTGGCTGGAATGCCCTGTTCACAGGTCTTATCACCTGTCCTAGTGCTCACTACCTGCCTTTCAACTTTCCTGAAACAGCCATCTGCCCGCCTGGGTATCCATCCATTTATTTGCTACTGGATTTACCTGCCAACTATGCTTGTGTCCTGTCTGCTCCATCCCTTTATCCCCCTTACAATCTACCCAAGACAAAAGATGGAAACTTCTCCTTGGAATGCCCATGCTAGAAAAATGACCTCTTGCCTTGTTTCTACATTCAGGCTTTTTTTTTTTTTTTAATGTACTATAGGTTCTATCACTGCAGCAGTGTCACCCACCACCCAGGTCTTAGAAATGACTTGCAGGAGGAGGAAGGTGAAACATGAGTTACTTGCCTAGTCCAGGAAAGGCAGTATAGTATAGATGTCTGAAGGACAGTGAGTTTTTCATTTTTAAAGATTTTTTTTTTTTATTATTTTAGAGACTGAGAGCATGCAAGGAATGGGGGTGGGGAGTGGAGAGGAAGAGAAAGAGAACTTCAAGCACATTCCCCACTGAGTGGGGAGGAGCCTGCTGTGGGGATCAGTCTCTCAACCCTGAGATCATGACCTGAGCTGAAATCAAGAGTCAAACCGACTGAGCTACCCAGGTGCCCTGAGTTTTTCCATTTTTTAAAATGCTATTGGGCAAAGTTATCCCAAAGGAACAGTAAGACACTTAAATGGAGCAAGTTGCCCAAAACAGTTGATGCCTTTGCCTAAGGACAACCCTGTATCCATGGACATTCAGAAAAATGGTCCGGGAGAGAAAGTTATGCTATGTTTTCAACTTTTATTTGCTGTATTAGTCATGTATTGCTCTTGTAACAAATTATCACTAACTTAGTGTCTTCTAACAACACAAAACTTCGCAGGTCACAAGACTGGAGTGGATCTTACCAGGCTAAAATCAAGGTGTTGGGATGGCTGTGTTCCTTCTAAAGGCTTTAGAGAAAAGTCTGTTTCCTTGGCTGATGACTTCTTTCCATCTTCAAAGTCCGCCATGATGGATGAAGTCGTCCTCACATTATATCACTGATATCGACGCCTATTGTCTCTTTCACTTATAAGGACTGTTATGATTACATTGGGCTCACCTGGGTAGTTTAGGACACTCTCCCCATCTTGAGATCATCTAATTAGCAACCTCAATTTCATCTGTAACCTTAATTCCTCTTTGCCATATATTTACAAATCCTGGGGATTAGGTCATAGATATCTTGAGCCAGGGGGAGCATTTTCTTACCACCATATCTACATAGTGAAGAAGAAAAATTTCTCATGGATGTATCTTTTCATTTTTTAAAGATTTATTTATTTATTTACTTATTTATTTTAGAGATGGGGGAGGGACAGAAGGAGAGGGAGAGAGAATCTCCAGCAGACTCGATCTCATGGGACACCCAGGCACCCCAAATGTATCCCAGACCCTGGGATCATGCCCTGAGCCAAAGGCAGACGTTCAACCGCTGAGCCACCTAGGCATCCCCCAATGGATCTTTTTTTTTTTTTTAAGGATTTTATTTATTTATTCATAGAGACAGAGAGAGAGAGAGGCAGAGGCACAGGAAGAGGGAGAAGCAGGCTCCATGCAGGGAGCCTGATGTGGGACTCAATCCAGGGTCCCCTGGATCAAACCCCAGGCTGCAGGCGGTGCTAAACCGCTGCGCCACCGGGGCTGCCCCCAATGGATCTTTTTAAAGGCATATCTGGTTCTTCATCTTCTCTAAGTATTGTTTTTAACCTGAAAGCATCACACCTATATGTATAAGGAAAACATTTGTAAAACCCAGCCCCCACCAAAATAATGGAGATCAATTCAACTGAAATGGGTACAGGTATAAGCAAAAGGAACAGAACAAAAGATGGCTTTGTAAAAGTAGAAGCAGTTTTTTGCATTCTGATTATAATGTAATAATTGCAGGCTCAAACCTTCATCATTTCCTTTGGCTCCAACCCTGGATCCCATCTATGCTGTTGATTTAGCAGCCAAGTCAGTGATTTAAGTGCTAGGACTTATTCTGCATGCTAAATTCTGTTTACAGAATCAAAGGATTTTCAAATGGAAGTGCTTATCTGGAATTTGGAGATGAGATCTGTCCAAGTGCACAGAAAATCTTAAGTCTGAGGAATAACTAAATAACTAAATTACAACACTGTTTTTATTAAAATCAACGTCAGTTTGTTAAAAAAAATTAAATATTTCTGTTTTTATCTTTCCTGTTCATTTTTTTAAAGAAAAACGACTTTATTTATTTTGTAAATATAACGCTCATTTTAATGAATTCAAGTCATGCAGAAAAGTAAAAAGAGATTTTAAAAAAATCACCCCAAATTCCTTTTTACCATTATTAACATATAATACTTGCTATTTTTGTAAGTAGAATGAATTAGAATGAAGCTAAAATGAATTGGAATGGATTGCTAAATGACAAATAAATGTTGTATCCAGTACAGTGCATGTTAATCATGTTAATTCTTAAACGATCCCTCTAAAGGTGAGATTATCAAAAACATTAAAATGTTGAAATCATAGCTTTAAAACCTGCATATTTCAACTGTAGATGGCATCAATTGTTTCCCTGTTTTGGAAGACTTTAACTTCTTTTCCTTTCTCCCACCTCTTGATCTTGTTATTTGTATTATTATGTATATATTGCCAAGTTTATTTATTTGCATTGTATTCTGAAATGAGTTAGGTATATTTTAAGTTGAGTTAGGTATATTTTAAGGTGTTTCCATTCACCCAGGGCCTTTTACTCATTTCCTCTTTATTCTTTAGTTCACTTTTAAGTGGCTAGATTTTATTATAAAGTAATGTGTGTTAGTCTGTTTTTTGTGTTTTGCTTTCATTTTGGTGAAGGGTGCCCAAGGTATTGTATTCCTCAAACTTCTTTCATGTTTGAAAACATTTGTCTGTTCTACCTATTACTGTCACATACCATGTGGACATGTACTTTATGTATTTTGGATGTTTATGTTATTGTTTGATTCTATTTCTTTCCTTCAAAATTTCTTATCTATTTTTCCAGTGGCTTCTGTTACTGAATGTTACTGCGAAATAATGAGACCAGCATTGATATTTTGTTTTGATAGTTATTTGCTTTACTTTTTGGTGCGCCTAAAAGCTTCTCATGCTCATGATGAGTGTTCCCAATCAAATTACCTTTGGAATATATATCACTTTTCAATCTGTATATCAAACTGTTGTTTCATTTCAGAGACGTTTCTTCATTTTTTTTTAAAGATTTTATTTATGAATTCATGAGAGACACACAGAGAGAGAAGTAGAGACAGGCAGAGGGAGAAGCAGGGTCCATGTAGGGAGCCCGATGTGGGACCTGATCATGAGACTCCAGGATCATGCCCTGAGCCGAGGTTGGAGGCTCAACCACTGAGCCACCCGGGCATTCCTTCTTCATTTTTAAAGAAGTTTTGTATTTGAGTTCGTTGCTGTGTTTCTCTGGGTTTTCGACCTAAGAGACACGGCTATGTTGCACAGAATTTTTCAGTCTTCTGCTTCAATGAACTTTTTCTGTTTCCTTAATTTCTTCATTATTCATCTGCATTTCTTATGATCATCTCAGGGCTTTCTCTCTTGCTTTTGAAATTTATTATTTCAAATTTTGGGTGTTTGACTCTTGGTTTCACCTCAAGTTGTGATCTCAGGGTCTTGAGGTTGAGCCAGGTGTGAGGCTCTGACTCAGTGTGGAGTCTGCTTGAGATTCTCTCTCGCACTCCCTCTGCCCCTCCTGCTCATGCCCTGCTCTTTCAAATAAATAAATAAATCTTTAAAAAATGAATTTATTATTATTTAATCATTCTGTTTCAGTCTTCTGTTTCCTTATGTTTACAGTCCCTCTTTTCTTCATTCTGCTGTTTTTAAACTCATTTTTGAATTTTTGTTTTATTCTTCTGAAGTTATAAATAGCAAAGCACTTGCAGAGAAATTAATCCACTTTCTTGCATTGTGTTTTTTCTAGGGTTGGTTCAATATTGGTCTTTTTTTTTTTTAGATTTTTATTTATTTATTAATGAGAGAGAGAGAGAGAGAGAGGCAGAGACACAGGCAGAGGGAGAAGCAGGCTCTATGCAGGGAGCCCGACGTGGGACTCGATCCCCGGGTCTCCAGGATCAGGCTCTGGGCGGAAGGCGGCGCTAAACCGCTGAGCCACCCAAGCTACCCAATATTGGTCTTTTACACACTCTTCCTGCCTTCCTAATTTGTTTGCATTGTTGCCTTGCTATTTTTTCATAGTGCGTGTTCAGGGGATCTGTCCAGACCTGCATTTCTTTTCTTATAATTAAAGGAATGTTTTGATGACAATGCCACCTTAACTAAGACCAGTTTGTTTTCTACTCATGTAGAGTTTGATGACTGATAATTTAGTATTCTAGATTCTGCACCCCCGTCCCATGCATCATGAAGGCAAAGGTGTACAACTCAAGATTGTATGAACATTTGGGCTCTGCTATCCCTTTGCACACATTGTGAAAGGTCTTCTACCCGGGATCATTGTTACTACTTGGGCAGTTGTGGTATATCTCATTCTTATTGAAGAATATACTTGGAATTTGGGTGGATCCCTGAATTCTAAGTGTAGACCTCACTTCTTTCAGAGAGAGAGCCCACACCATTGTTTACTTCCTTGTTTCATCTTCCTCCTCCTTGGCAATCATTTCTAGTACTCCCAAGTCAGAAGAAGAAAAAGATAAGGTTGCCTACCCCTGATGGTACTTTTCCTGTTGGACAAGATCCATTAGCACTGTATTCTGGTCTTTCCTTAATCAAAGAGGTGCTAATGGAGATGGAGTGGCTTCTCTGACAAGTAATGATGTCTCTTATTTGGTGGACAAATCTGTCTAATCCTGGGTGCATTTTGCTCTTACCCTAAGCTATGTCATCAACTTAGCCTCTTTGTATTATAAATATAATATATATGTCTCCCTTCTACCAATACCTTATGTTCTCATTTTTTCCCCTTCAGAACACAGGTAGGCCAGAAAGAGCCCCAGAGACCTCAGCAGTACTGTTTGAGTGAGGGTGGGGCAGGTTAGAGGTGATGGTGGCAGACTCATCATGCATGTTGTCTTCCAGAATCCTATACTTAATTTGTTGCTACCCTACTTTTTTTTTTTAATGACGTTGGGCTTTGTCCCTTCTCTTATATATGTAATTTTTAAATTTTTTTAAAAAAGATTTTATTTATTCATGAGAGACACAGAGAGAGAGGCAGAGACAGAGGCAGAGGGAGAAGCATGGTCTATGCAGGGAGCCTGACACGGGACTCGATCCTGGGTCTCCAGGATCATGCCCTGGGCCAAAGGCAGGTGCTAAACCACTGAGCCACCCAGGAATTCCTTACTGTTTTGTTTTTTAAGCAAAAATAATAGCATATAACATACACAATGTTATACTTTTAAAAACTTATATCTCGAAGGTAGTTCCATATAAAAAACATATGCAAATGTTACATTATTTTAAATCACGTATAATATTTAATTTTATATCCATACATAATTATGTAACTCAGACTCATGTGGTGTAATGACAGCAAGTTTTTGTTTCCCCATCAGCAACTTTTAGTAAGTGTAATCTTCCACCTTTCTCTAGGTGGAAATGTGGGCAGATTCCCAGGACTTTTTGCTCCTTCTTAAGAAACCATAGTTTTGGGACACCTGGATGGCTCAGTGGTTGAGTGTCTACTTTTGGCTTAGGGTGTGTTCTGTTCCCCACAGGGAAAGTTCCCCACAGGGAAACTGCTTCTCTCTTTGCCTCTCTCTCTGTATCTCTCATGAATAAATAAATAAAATCATAAAAAAGAAAAGAAAAGAAAAGAAACCATAGTTTCCTTTGTCACAAATACAGACTGAATCCAGAAATCAGAATTCATTCTCAGAGATGATTCAAATCTGGGAGGATGGGGAAAGGCAAGAAGTTTAGACTGATCTCTTTTAAGCTGCATTAATTTATGCCCTCTAGACTGGACATATGTTTAAAGTTGATCATCGGGGAATGGGTGACGGGCACTGAGGGGGACACTTGACGGGATGAGCACTGGGTGTTTTTCTGTATGTTGGTAAATTGAACACCAATAAAAATTAATTTATTAAAAAAAAACCTGCAATAAAATTAAAAAAAAAAATAAAGTTGATCATCCCTGGTGGGCTTTTCAGAGGTTTGCTTCTGGGTTCCACCAAATATGAGATCCTTTTGACATGGGGAAGGCACCTTTTCCTTCAGAAGGCCCCTTCCTATCCTGCCTCAACTTTTATTTCTCTGGTAGTTTACCCTTCATGGTCATTCAATGACAGGTCCTCGCACCTCTGCCAGTTTCCAGAAGTCCTCTTAGGCCAAACAAAAGATGACTCCAGCCTGGCTTTTTCTCTTCACTTCCTAGCCTGTCAATAGGGAATCACATCTTTTCCCCCTGACAATCTTAGGATTGTGGGTAATTCTTAACACAGCAGAACTTTCTTGGCTTTATCATCATGGTTAGTTAGCCTTTTATTTACCCTTTGAACTGCTTACTTCCTATAGGGTGCCCTGCAAGGAACACATCTCAAGCTTTCTCACTGGCCCCAGTGAAAGCTCCTTTCTAATACTCTGCTGAGCTACAATGGCATTTGAGGCAGAAAGAAAATGTGCACCTCTATATACCTTATCAAAATATCTTCCCATATTTTGACCAAGTAAAAGAAAGTTAAAAGCTCTTTCCACTTGCCACCCACCCAAATAACTACTATACATAGGAAGCTTCACTGTTGTCCACTGTGTCTGCACATCTTTTGTCAACCCACAAAAATATGCCCACTGGGAAAGACACAATGGCTGTACTGCCCTGAAACCAGGGCTGTTTGGAAATAACTCTGCTGTTGTACGATAATGCAAAGTCATAAAAGAAACAAAACAGCAGCCTATCTTAATTTAAAATTTTGTTATTTTGTTCAATGTGAATTGGTTATGCATTAATTTTTATTAAAAAACTTATATTAAACAATTATTTATCTTGATTACTGTTTTTGGCATCCCCTAAACTTTTTAAAGAACAGCTTTATTAAGATACAATTCACATATTATAGAATTTGTATATTTAAAGTATACAATTAGTTTTTAGTATATTCTTAGAGTTTTCAACCATGACTATTTTTAGAGCATTTTAATTACTTCCCTGAAAAAAACCCACAACATTAGCAGTCATCCCCCATTTCTCCCCAGCCCTAGGCAACCAGTAATCTATTTTCCATCTCTATTGATATACCCAAGAGAAATGAAAATGTACGTCCACAAAAAGCCATTTGGGTTCACATCTTGCCCTTGCGAGTTAGAAGGGAATTACTTAAACTCTCTGAACTTCAATTTCCTCATCTGTAAAATTAAGATAGCATTATGTTCTTCATGGAGCTCCTCTAAGGTTTAAATGAATCAATTCATATAAATTACATATAGTAATGACAAATACTCAAATAATTAAATGTCAGTGGTTATTTTAAAAAGTTTATTGTGACAAAACCCATAAAATTTAGCATCTCAACTCTTTTTAAGTGTACAGTTCAGTGTTTATTTACATTGTTGTGAAACAGATCTCCAGAACTTTTTCACCTTGGAGAACTGAAACTCTGTACCTACTAAATGATTCTCCTTTTCCTTCTGCTCCTAATCCTTGATAATCATCATTCTACTATTTGACTACTTTAGATATTTCATATAAGTGGAATCATATAGTATTCATTATTTTTGGATTGGTTTATTCCACTTATCATAGTACTCTCAAGGTTCATTCATGTTGTAGCATATGACAGAATGCCCTTCCTTTTTAAGGATGGATAGTATTTCATTGTATGTATAAAGCATATTTTTTTTACCCATTCATCCATTGTCAGATCTTTGGATTGCTTCCACAATTTGGCTATTTATTGTCAATAGTGCTGCTATAAACGTGGGGGTGAAATATTTCTCTGAGACTCTGCTATCAATTCTTTTGAATATATACCCAGAAGTGAAAATGCTAGATCATATGTTAGTTCTATTTCTAAATTTTGAGGAACCCCCACAGTTTTCCATACTGGTTGCACTGTTTTACAATAGAGTCTAAGAGTTCCAACTTCTCTAAATCTCCAACATACTTGTTATTGTCTGTTTTCCTAGTGAGTGTGAGATATCTCATTGTGGTTTTGATTTTCATTTCTCTGATAATTATTGATGTTGAGCATCTTTTCCTATGGCTTTTGTCCATTTGTATGTCATCTTTAGGGAAATGTCTATTCAAGTTCTTTGCCAATTTTTTAATTGGGTTATTTGATTTTTTTGTTGGGTTTTAGTAGTACTTCACATATTCTGGATATTAACTCCTTTTCTGATCATCTGCAAATATTTTGTTCTGTAAGTAACTTTTTAATCATGTTGATTGTGTTTTTTGATTAACAAAAGTTTTTCAATTTGACACAGGGATTTTTTTTTTAATGTTCTTTGTAAATTCTACGTGTAACACTCTGTCTTTGGAACTTCATATGTGCCTTGAGGGAAACTTCAATTTTCACATTCTGTAATATTTATTTGGCTGGCTCATTATCAATGAACACTTAAGTTTTTTTCCAATATTTTGCTACTACCAACAATTCTGTGCTTCTTTTTATATGTGTCATGTCTCATTTGTTCAAGCACATCTGTAGTGAAAATATTTAGAAGTAGAATTGAGGAAAAAAATGATTTATACTTTAAAAATGTTGATAATATCAATTTATACTCTCAGCAATTTATGAAAGTACTTATTTTCTGACACATAGGACAATACAACACAGTGTGTAATCAAATTTCCTGGTTTGTCAACCTGATAAATAAAAAAAACTATATTGTTGTCATTTTAATTTGCATGTATTTTACTGCAAGGAAAGTAAAATAATTTTATAATTTAAGGGCCATTTGTTTTTCCTTTTCTGTGAAATATCTGTCTTTTACACAATTTGGGAGACTGACTTTTTAAAAATTAAATGATAGGAATTAAATCAATATATTAAAGAAATCAAATGTTTATGAGTGGCAAATAATTTGCATCTCAGACTTGGTTTATGATATCCTTTATTATGCAGACATAATGTATATATAGTTAATTTACATTTTTATGTACTTAAAAAAATTTGTTTTTAAAGATTTATTTATTTATTCAGAGAGAGAGAGAGAGAGAGACAGAAGGAGAAGCAGGCTCCACGCAAGGAGCCCGACGTAGGACTCCAACATCACATCCTGGACCTTAGACGGCACTAAACCATTGCGCCACCGGGGCTGCCCTATGAACCTTTTTAAAAAACTCATTCTTTAAAAGGCTTTTTTCACTCTGAGAACTTCTGTGGCTTCCTTTTTTCACAGTACATTTTTGATGCACCTCAAATTTACATCGATATGAAGTATGTAGTACGGATCCAATAATGTGTTTTCCAGATATTTATTTCCACACTATTTACTGTATAATCCAAATCTTTTTTCTCATCTGTAATGCCTCCTTTATCATGTATTATATTTCCATATGTATTTGGGTCTATTATTGTTTCATGATATAACCCTCCCATACAGTTATTCATTCTATAATCTTTTTTTTTTTTTTTTAAGATTTTATTTATTTGTTTGAGAGAGAGAGAAAACCCGCGTGGGGAGAAAGGCAGAGGGAGAGGGATAAGTAGGCTCTCTAATGAGCGAGGAACCCCATACAGGGCTCAATTCCAGGACCCTAAGATTATGACCTGAATTGAAGACAACTGCTTACCCCACTGAATTACCTAGGTACCCCTATAATCTTTTAATTAATGTAGTTTTTCAATACTTGTCTTAATACCTAGGGGTCTTTACCCCATATACCTTAGTACTTGAAGTAAGACTCTAGTACCTATATTTTTTAGAATTTTCTAGCTAGTTTTGCTTGATTATTTTTCATATGAACTGAGAAATGGCTTGTCAAGTTCCAAAAATATTGTCTAACTATTTTTATTGGGATAAAATTAAAGCTTAAAAACTAAAAAGTATTAAACATTTATGAATTTCAGTTTTACTCAGAATATAGTATGCCTTTCTATATATTTACTTCCTCTTTTGTATCCATTAGTGACATTTTAATATTTTTCTCATATAGAGCTAATACATTACTTGTTAATTTTATTCCTGGTGTTTTATCTTTTTTGATGCTATTTTTATTTGGATCTTTTTCTTCATTATATCTTCTAAGTTGTTGTTTGAATGTATGAAGGCTATTGATTAAATGTTAATATTTACCTGGTCATCTTAGTAATACGTGGAAGAGGTTTTTAGCTCATTCTCTTGGATTTCCTAGGTATAAGATTTTACTACCCTAGTAATAATGATAATTCACTTCTTACTTTTTTTAAAAAAATATTTTACTTACTTATTCATGAGAGACATAGTGAGAGAGAGAGAGAGAGAGAGAGAGAGAGAGAGAGAGGTAGAGACACAGGCCAAGGGAGAAGCAGGCTGCATGCAGGGTGCCTGATGTGGGACTCCATCCTGGGACCCCAAGATCACGCCCTGGGCCGAAGTCAGGCGCTAGACCCGTTGAGCCACCCAGGGATTCCCGAATTCACTTCTTCCATTTCAATTTTTATACCAATACTCTTTCTGATATTTACTTGCATTTACTAATGCTTCCACAACAATGATTCCCCTCTGCATGTCATTGTGATTTGCTCTTACTCTCTTCCTCTGCTCAAATGTCACCTTAACAGAAAAGATATCCCTAATTACTCTATGTAAAATACCAATGCCGCACTCATCATTACAATTTACCTCACTGTCTCTCTTACCCTGCTTTGGTTTTTGCCCATGGCAGTTATTGCTATATAATGTTTGTTTGTTTGCTTATTTATTGGTTTTTCCCTAATACTGTAATCCCTATGAAGGCAAGGTATTTAACTCTACTGTATAAAGATTTATCCTGGCTGCCTAGAATAGTGTCAAGTACCAGTTGGCTCTAAAGAATTGAATGAATGAATAATAGTGATAAAGAATATCTTTTAGTTATCTCTGAGTTAATGGGAATGCTTTTATATTTTCCCCATTAAGCCCAATGCTGTGTAGTTGGTATTTAAAGTTTATATACAATCTGTCATGTTTATTTTTATAAGATGTGATTTTAAGTAATCTGTACACCCAATATGAGGCTTGAATTTACAACCCAAGATCAAGAGTCTCATACTCTAATGAACCATGCAGGCACCCCAAAATCTATCTTGTTTAACTTAATAAAAGGATTTTTAAAGATTGAACTTTAAAAACATTTTTAGTTCACAGGTTTAATTTATTTTAATGATTTTTTCTTGGGGGGACAGTTAGGCCTAAGTGGATGGATAGTATTAGAATTTGAGCCTCAAAAATCATATGACTGAAGTTTAGTGTTTATCTGTGTGTCTTGTCACCATTTCATTGCTTTTTTCCCCTCAATACTTCTTTGTTTTGTTCCACTTTGAATGAAACACCTATACAGAGAAGTCCACAAAAATGGAGTGCTCAATGACTTAACACAAAGTAAAACCCCTGAAAGTTCTATGTAGGTCAAAAAATGGAACATTGCCCAAACTCCAGACGTATGGATAATGCCCCTTTCTGAATCACTATTGGTTTTGTCCTGACTTCTAGCACTATAATTTAGTTGCATATGTTTATTTTCTTTATATGAATGAAATCATACACTAAGTATTCTTTTGCCGGTATTCTTTTCTTTGACATTATAAAATTCATCCATGTTGTTACTTATAGATGTAGTTTATCCATTTTTATTGTTGTTTTATGATATTTCATTGTGGGAATACACTACTACTTCCAGAATTTTTAAAAAATATTTATTTGTTCATTTGAAAGGGGGTGGGAGATAGGAAGAGGAACAAGCAGACTCCCCACTGAGCTTGGAGCCTCACATGGAGCCCAATCTTACAACCCTAAGAATATGACCTGAGCTGAAATCAAAAGTCCCTTGCTTAAAGGACGGAGCCACCCTGGCTCTCTACTCCTTCCAGAGCTCCAAATCCCTTCTCCCTGCACTCCAAATAGAGACAATTGTAATATGCTGTTTGCTCCTTTTTTCCTTCCCCATAGAGAGTTTTCTGGCCCTTTTCCATCACTAAACACAATTATTGCCTCTTTCTTTTCTTCTTGACTTTCCAAGGCCTCTATTCTTCCTTGCCCTTTCTGCTCTTAATCACAATGTCCCTGTTTCATTTTCTTTTTCCCTTCAGGAGCCCACTCTTGCCTCCTCCTTTCTGTGGCCATCTAATGCAGAATATTATGATAAGGAAAAAAATACAGCGATAACAAGCTAAAGTACTATACAAATGAACTGTGAATTTTAATTTTTTAATTTTTTGAAAATATACTGTTCACAGAAATCTTTTAGTTTGGAATGATGTTTCTTTTTCTATGACTATGTCTAAGAGACACAGTTATTTTTAGCTTAATTCTTCAAAGTTCTGTTATTAAAAAAATTATTCCTGATGATATAACAGAATTAAAGCAATTTAGAAAATGTATTTCATGTACATAAATACAGATATTTAAATAGATGATTCATACAAATTATTCCTCAAGGGGGGATAACCTCACATTATCTTTTCACTGAAACTTAAACTAAAAATAAGTAATTTAAAGTACTTTGATTTCCATTTGACTAGTATTTACTTCAAGTACTCTCTTAAATTTTGTGACAAATTTTGGCATTGCTATCTTTAAAGAGTGAGAATAATCTGAAGTGTTAATCTAAATTTAAATATTACAGTTATGTTATCCATAACAAACATCTTTATTAAAGACCTCCTGATTCAACTAAATATTGTGCACTTTTGCTTTAAAAATGAGAGTTCTGGGGATGCCTGGGTGGCTCAGCGGTTGAGCGTCTGCCTTTGACTCTGGGTGTGATCCTGGAGTTCCAGGATCCAGTCCCACATCAGGCTCCCTGCATGGAGCCTGCTTTTCCTTCTGTCTGTGTCTCTGCCTCTCTCTTTCTGTGTCTCTCATGAATAAATAAAATCTTTAGAAAAAAAAAAGAGAGAGTTCTGAGGGTACCAGGGTGGCTCAGTTGTTACTCTTGATTTTAAGGCTCAGGTCATGATCTCAGAGTCCATGTTGGGCCCTATACTGAACATGGAGCTTGCTTAAGGTTTTATTCTCTCCCTCTCTTTCCGCCCCTATCACCATGGGCTCTCATGCACAAATACGTACACTCTCACTCTCTTAAAAAAAAAAAATTCTGAGAGTGGATAAATCACAAGAAACCTCTCTTGAGACAGCTATAGAGTTGAAAAATTTTGAAGAGCTTCCACTTAAATACACCCATTGAAAACATGTATTTGTCTGGATTCCCTCCTGAAATGACATTAGAACCACAGTCAAGGAGCTAGAGTTATAATTCACAAGGACAAGGAATGAGAAAAGAGGCAACATTTATTAATGTTGCAACTATTATTCTGACAAATTATTTTGAATTTAGTTACCTAACTTAGTGAAACTGGGGGGCAAGCACTATTTTTGGAAGAACTTCAGCAGTTAGAAATAAGTGAAAAATGGAATCAATTTCCTCATAAAATAGAGTTTCTCATCATTGTTGGGTCTCCAATTACAGTAATGCTATTGGAGAGTAAAGCATTTGATGAGTATGTATGTTTGTATGTATATGTTATGGACATTGTATTGGAGAGAGGTGATGCGGAAGAAGGAGACCAGATGATTTCTGTAGATTTTTCCCCTATAGAGTGTCTTTTATTCAAAAAAATTTTTAAATGTATTTATTCATAGAGACACAGCTAGAGAGAGAGGGGCAGAGACACAGGCAGAGGGAGAAGCAGGCACCATGCAGGGAGCCTGATGTGGGACTCGATCCAGGGTCTCCAGGATCACGCCCTTGGCTGCAGGCGGCGCTAAACTGCTGCGCCACCGGGGCTGCCCTATTCAAATACTTAAAAAAATTTTTTTTATTTATTCATGAGAGATGTACAGAGAGAGGCAGAGACATAGGCAGAGGGAGAAGCAGGATCACTGAGGAGAGCCCGATGTGGGACTCAATCCCAGGACCCCGTGGTCACACCCTGAGCCAAAGGCAGATGCTCAACCACTGAGCCACCCAGGTGTCCCTGTGATTCAAATATGATACAATTCCTTCCTTATTTATAAACCTATGATATCTCTATATCATTATTTTAAAAATCTGAACTTTCATCCTTATGTCAATAGCAATAAAAAACTCAAATTAACAAAATTTTTGAGTATTACAAATTTTTACTTGTTTTATGTCTTAGAGAAACATCACAATTTGATGATTGTTTCAAATAAAGAAAATACATCATTTATTTACAAATAGCTTGTATAAATGTTTGAATTGTGTTGGAGTTAGTTGCAAAATTTCAGTTTATCTGCAAATGCTGGGACTTTATTTTAGAGAAAAGTAGGAGGCATAAAGTAAGAAAAAAAATAGAAGTCACTAATTTAAAAAGCTATAAAGTTGGCCGAAGTGATTTTCTGTTTAGCGTCACGCAGACCTAGTTTGAATCCTGAGTTTGTCATTTTCTAGCTGTACAATGGTTAACACATTGTTTATCCCTTTAGAGACTGTTTCTTTACTTAAAAAATGAGGAAATAAAAATGGAGAAATAGCATCTAGCATAGGGCTTTTGTGAATAATGAAATTAAGCATGTGAAGGATTTAGCACATTGCCTTGCAAATGCCTAATAATTGTTAGCTATTAATGATAGAGTGATGTTAACATAATAGATTGCTACCCCCATGCATAACAGATATAACTTAAGATAGTTCCTATGATATACCATAGTAAGCTCTAAAACTCAGAACAATCTCCTGGAAAATCTCAGTTGGGGAATGCCTGGGTGGTTCAGGGGGCTCAGGGTGTGATTCTGGAGTCCCGGGATTGAGCCCCACATTGGGCTTCCTGCATGGAGCCTGCTTCTCCCTTTGCCTGTGTCTCTGCCTCTCTCTGTGTGTGTCTCTCATGAATAAATAAATAAAATCTTAAAAAAAAATCTCAGTTGGTAGATCTTCCATGAATTCTATGAAAGAATATGGATAACCATCAATTTCTCATTCATCTCAGAAAAATACCACATTGAGATTCAACATATATAGATAATGATCACTATTTTGACATTGTCCTAGAGAGGGGAGCTAAGAGGCAGCATCTGTGCTAGAAAATCTGGTCTTCTATATTCATTTGGTTACGTAAGTAGCTATTGTTAGGTTATATCACTGTGTAGGGGTTCAGCTGGCATAACAAGACGCTAAAGTGTTTTAAAAATATGAGCCTGATATTCTTGTGTGACTAAATGCATTGTTTACTAATGACATTAAGTGTAGGGTAGCTCATTTAAAAAATTTGGTCTATTGTATAAAATGAGCCTGCTTTAAAATAAGACCATGTATTTTATTTAATCCGAAAATTAATGTTCCTGAAGAAAATGCAAACCCATTTTAATGGTTACCATGCAATTCTAATAAAAATATCTGGCAAAAATGATCAGCAATTACTTACTGTTAAGCCTATTTTGCTTGTACTGAATGGAGGGAGATTTTTTAAAAATTTAATTTAAGGAATATATAATAGTAGGAATCCAGAATCATAATGTTCACAGAGAGTAATGGTTTCTTAAGAACAATTCATATACCCTGTGACTAGGTGTGAATTCTTTTGAGCTTTAACATAAAAAAGCAACAAGCAGTGCTAGTTTGCTTAAAAAGAGACTGACTTCTGTTGTAACTGGCTGCTGTATAACATTTTTCCAAGTTAAGTTAAAAAAAAAATTAGGAATAATCCAGCAAATGGTTACAAAATGAAAAACAAATCAATCAATACTTAGAGTTGTTAATTTCCAGCCTCACCCCAGACATCAAGTTTTCTGATTATATATAATGTAAAAAGCATATTCATAGAAGGAAAACAAAGAAGGGAGGGAATCAATTATTTTTTCATATACTCTGAGAATACCTTTTTAGGCTTGCAAAGCTTAACTAATAACGCACTCCGAAAGAGCACTCTTCATAGTGGGTATAAAAATGGCCTAATTTGAAAGACAAAGCGTTGGCCATGCATACCCGGTAGGTTCTATTCAGCAAACTCTTGAGGTTTCATGTTGACATAATGAAATATTGTACTATTCCTTGTAGGCTGAATTTTTCTTTACCTCTTTAAATCAATAGCCTAATAATATTTTGTCCAACTGACTGCATCTAAATTTGAAGTTGCTTGGCTGAAAATTGTAGGCATACTGCTCTCAAGGTACTCACCCTTTCTCCTTACTTCCTTTTCAGATCTTCCCTCCAAATCTTTTAGAACTAGTCTTTGAAATATAATAAACATTAATAAGAATCACTTAAACATAGCTATTTTCTTTGGACACCAGGGAAGATGTCCATCTTTCTTAGTGTTGGCAATTGGTTTAATTTCTTCAGGCTCTTTAATAAAATAAACGCTGATGTCCAATGTGATTATTCTTTCATTAGCTAGGTAATTTCTCTGGGGTGGGTGACAATTTAATTCAATAATGAGCCATTATGTGTATAGGGGAAGGGCATTTTGGACAGAATCATGATTAGTCTTCATAAGATTCAATGCACTATATATGTATAAACTAACATCTTAGATTCTTTTTGAATCTGTATTGTTGAAGGGTTCATAAATTTTTAATTCCCAGGTCTCCACCTAATGATATACTGTTTTTTCTATTACATTTAAATTTTAATATGAAAATTTTCAAACAGACACAAAAATAGAAAAGTAAAATGAATCTCTGTGTACCAATCATCCAGATTCACCAGTTATCAAGACTACCATGATTGCTTCATAATTTTTACTTTGCAGGAGTATTTTATGTAAGCTTTTTTTTTTTTTGAGAATAACAAACTAAGAAAAGTACACAAACCATAAGAATATAATCCTATGAGCATCTGTTTCAAGAAGCAGAACAACAGCAGAACCTCAAAAGTGTTCTTATGTCCCTTTCTAATCACTACCCCCAACTTAGAGGGAAACCACTATTATGAATTCTAGCATCACAGATTAGTTTTGCCTATATTTGGAATGTTATATAAATGAAATCATATTGAATGGGCTCTTTTGTGTCTGTCTTTATGTACTCCATATTATGTTTATGAGATTCACCTGTGCTGTAGCAGCTTGCTGAAGTTTGCCTATTCTTGTCATTGTATGGTATTGAGTTGTATGGATAGGTCATTATTTACCCATTTTACTGATGAACATTTGGATTGTTTCCAGTCTTTGGCATTAAAAATAGTGCTACCGTTAACATTTTTATATATGCCTTTTGGTGAACATATGCATGCATTTCCTTTATATGTACATGTGCTGAATTATTTTAAAGCAAATTTCAGAAATTGTCATTCACCTTTACATATTTCAGCATATTTTGGTATGCATCTCTAAAAAAAAGGGGGGGGATATTTTCTCACAAAATCATGATTGCTTTTTATCATTGGATGCCTTGTCCTTTACTAATTAAAATACAGTACATTCTTAAATAAGAAATCGCCTTTTTTCAAGCAATGACTTCTCTGATGCATAGTTTTCTTATCTAAATCATATGGTGGGAATTCCTACCTCTTTGTGTTTTACATTTATCTAAAAACAATTGGAATATTTATCACAAGGATTTTTCTAGAAACACACTATATAAATATTCTTACATTAATACATTATTTCAATAGTTATGATTTCTAAAATCAAAAGACTGGCATAAACACAAAAGAAACTAAGCTTTCTGCTTTTGTTTTGAATCTTCTTTTTCTTTGACTTTTGGCCACCTAAAACAGGAAAAGCAACAATAACAGACAACAGCTATGATTTACTGAGCCTTACTATGTACCAAGTACTGTGTTTATTATTTCACATAAAATGTTTGAAATCTTTACCACAATGCTCTAAGATAGTTTAATACCAACAACAATAATTTATGCCTGTTTTGCAAGTGAAGAGATTGACATTCAGAGAAGTTAAATAAGTTTTTCATTGTCATAGAGCTGGTAAGTAGTAGAGATAGAATTCCAACTCATTTTTCTTTTCTTTAGCCGCGTCAAGATTTCCTTTCTACAATGTAAACTCACTTTATTCTGCTATGGCATCTGTACAAATAGAATTGTGGGCACTATGATGTAGTTATGTTAACTTTCAGTAAAATTTTAAAGAAATGTCAGTAAATAATGCTATTTTACCAACCTCAAGGGGTGTCAGGTTGTAAAAAATTAAATATTAATGTTCTTTCCTTGAATGTTTGTAAATAGAGCCTTAAACAATTCAGTGAACTTTCATATTATATGCAAAATTACCATATTTTAGGAACTCATTTTTACAAGTTGATAGCTTTTAAATGTAGGTGCAAAATTTTTAAAATAATTAAATCTTACCTAACATTAACTCATCTATTGATGTGTTAGGACATTAATTGGATGCAAAGAAGGCCCTAAGCACCTTGACTAACTGCCAGGCTACATTTCTTTGTGGTATTAACAATGTATAGGATCTGAGCATTCATTTTATTTTATTTGTTTATTATTTTTTATTTAAATTCAATTTAGCTAACATAAACTGTATTATTAGTTTCAGGGGTAGAATCTAGTGTTTCATCAGTTGCATATAATATCCAGTGCTCATTACATCAAGTGCCCACCTTAAAAAGTATCATTCAAAAATCTGTTGCAAAATATTTTCTTCTGTAATAAGGAGCCATGTAATGTGGCTATTCAGAAAATCACATTCCTAATTATTTATCTACCTCTTCATCTGCTGTCTTAGAAGCCTTCAATATAAATAATTTTGGGGGGCTCCTGGGTGGGTCAATTGGTTAAACGACTGACTCTTGATTTTAGCTCAGGTTATGATCTCAGGGTTGTGGGATGAAGCCTCATGTGTAGGGCTCCCCACTCGGGAGTCTGCTTCTCTCTTTTTCCCTCTGCTCCTCCCCCTGCTCATGCTTGTGCCCTTGCTCTCTCTCTCTCTCTCTCTCAAAATGAATTAATAAACCATTATAAAAAATAATTTTTTTTTAAAATAATTTTTTATGAAACAATTCATAATGCCTGAAAACATTTGCCTTATATGGTTATAGCTGTAGTCTCTTTTCTGATTAAAGATTGAGATTATTAGTAAACTGAAGGTCAGTTACTTCCCATGTGCTAAATAAAATATTAGCACTCTGAACTTAATAAATGATTACCTTGGGGGAATCAGATATATTTTCTAATTCTGCTTGTGTTCTTTCTTGTCATGGTTAATGTTTTTAAAGGTCCTGGGAGATTAGAGTGTGTGTGAGATGTGTGTGTGTGTGTGTGTGTGACTATTTCTATTTGTAGGGAGGTAAGACTTAGGACAGAGAGGGAAAATAGGAAGAGGAAAAGAGAATACATCAAAGAGAAACTTTCAAATTAAGGTTGCTAAGAATAGAGGGGTATTACTTCAAAAATAATACTTTCCCACTGTTAAAAATTTTTAAAGAGATGCTGGAAGCTGTTTGGCCAATATGTAGTATAGAGGGTTTGGATATTTGTATCTAATATCAGGTTCACTTATAAATCAAAGGTTCTAGAAATCCATAATTCTAAATGATAGGGAACTGGTTAGAGGTCTTGGATGGCAATTATGAATTAGATCAAGTTCAAAGGGAGAGAGGTTTTTCTTTCTATTTGCATGGGTATAAGAACAGTTTCAAACACAGGGTAATAATAGTGCTTTGTCTTACAAGATGAAAGTTTGACTTCACTTTTCGTTCTCTATTACCAACAGTAATTCAATTAAAATTTTATTTCAAGCTCATCTTCTATCAGAAGCTTTGTCTTTGGTATGCTTGCATTCTGATACACCCTATGTAAGTCATTCAAACTGGGGAGCATCTCATTTGGCAAAAAGAATGCAGTTGTTTTTTTCATAAACAGCAGTTTGGAAAACTGGGTAGAGAACAAACTGTTCACTTAGCATTGCAGTTACTTTGTTCTTTTTCTCTGTGATATGCTCTAATTTTATTACCACAAACAAATGAAAGGCGTAGGGATGGGAAGTAGGGTACAGGCCATATTCTGAACTGGCTTTCAATTGTGACTTGTTCTGATTCCATTTGTACATTCAAAAATGGCTATTTTGAAATTAAATTTGCTTGGCATATCTAGGCTATCATTTGCTTTTGTTTTGTAGAGCTATCTTCATTCTGTGGGATGATAGGATTCAGGTCTAGCTGGTCACTCTATCATTTCAGTGGGTGAAGCTTGTCCTCACTGAGATTGTACTATGTTTAGGAATTCACTTTCTCTTTAGCCATGGGATGAATATTGTTATTAACTTCAATTCTTCCTCAAGTGTTATCTGTGTGTGACTTGCATCAGCATCACTTGGGATGATTAATAGATTCTAGCACAGATTTACAAAATCAAAAATGTAGGGATCTGAATTTTAAACACATTTCCAAACAAACAGGTGATTCTTACTTAACCTAACATTTAAATTTATGATCATCTAAGTTATTCTGTATTGCCTCTCCCCTTTCACTAGCTTCTCAAGGAGAAGTGACTCTTCTTACATCGGTCTGGGTCCCTCCTCTCAGTTCTGAGTCTTTCTCTACCTGGGCAAATCCCTTTGTTGATCCATGAATTCTCCCCCTTGTAATCAAGATGTAGAAACCAAACATCTCAAAAGAACGCTGTGGTGGCTAAATTTTATGTATCTCTTTGGCTAAGCTATGGTGCTCAGTTGTTTGGTTAAACGTTAGTTTAGATGTTGCTGTGGAGGTATTTGTAGATGTAATTAACATCTAAAATCATTGACTTTAAGGAGATTGTCCTTGATAATGTGAATGGACTTCCTCCATTCAGCTGCCTTAAGACCCCAAACTGACATTTCCCAGGGAAGAAGAAATTCTGTCACAAGACTATGATATAGAAATCCTGCCTGAGTTTCCAGCCTGCTGGTCTGCCCTACAGATTTCAAATTTCAGAGTAGTCAGCTCTCAAAATGTATAAGGCAATCCCTGAAAGTCTTTGTCTAGGTACATATACATAGTCTGTAAATAATATCTATCTATCTATCTATCTATCTATCTATCTATCTATCTATCTATCTATCATCTCCTATCAGTTCTATCTCTTTAAAGAACCCAGTCAGGTACAAGTAGGTCCAGATGCCATGTGACTCTCATGTTTAGGGGCTAATGTTCTCAGGATCTCCTTAGTAGCTCCTCCACTATGTGTCTGTATAGTCAATAGTACTAACATCTCTATCTTGGATCTTATATTACTGATTGCCTCTCCATAGCTGGCCTCTAGGATAAGACCTTATGCCGGACAATGAATTCCTCCTTTTCTACCATTCAGCTCATCTAATTCCTAGTTATTGTTTGCTTCTTGTATTTTCTGGTTCTGAACTCCATTTAGTGGACTGCAAATACCAAACTATACATGTAGGATACAGTATTTATTTACATGGCTCTATCTTTGCAACCAGAGCAGTTTCCCTAGAACCCAACTTGTTTTAGAGTACAGATGTGATTTTAGATCCTCTTTGTCTCTCTGTCCTTTCCTCTTGTTTTTCACCTAATTTTCCTAGCAGATCATCATGTCTGAGTCTACATGTTGATTTGGCAATATAAATATCATTGCTGTGTCAAAAAATAATGCTTTTCCTTATCTTGCTCCCTGCCCAATTTTTGTGTCCAGCTTGAAAAGTGTAAATGTAAGGAGATGAGAAAACATTTTACCATCTTAGCAATTAGCCTCAGAATCCCTTTCATGATGAGAAGTGTTTTGGGGTAAAAAGCTCACATGCAATAGATTATTTTTTGTTGCAAGAGTGTGGTAGTTGCCAAGGTCATATATTATATTTGGAAGTAGTATACTATAGAGTTTTACAGGAGAGGTCTAGATTCAGACCATATGGGTTCATATACCAGCCCTACTACTTTTTAGCTGTGTGAACTTGGAAAAATTACTAGACCTTTTGGTTCCTCATCTGTAAGAAGGAGGATAATATTAATAGTTACTTCCTAGGATTTCTGTAAGGAATAAATGTGGTAATACATTTAAAGCACATAGTACAGTATCTGGAAATATATGCAATCCTTAATATATGTTAGCTGTTATTCTTTTCTTTTTTTAAAATATTTTATTTATTCACTCATGAGAGACACAGAGAGGGAGAGGCAGAGACATAGGCAGAGGGAGAAGCAGGCTCCCTATGGGGAGCCCTATGCAGGACTTGATCCCAGGACCCTGGAATCAGGCCTTGAGCCAAAGGCAGTTGCTCAACCACTGAGTCACCAAGCGTCCCAGCTGTTACTGTTTTTGTTGTCAGAGGGGGAAAGCTCCTTTGTATGGGGACATGGAGAAAGAGGGGGAGAGGAAGGCAGAGGTTCAAGAAAGTTGGGGAAAACCTAGGACTGTATTACAACAGTATGAGGGCAGAAAGACATTTAAAAATAATTCAGATTAATATTGATTTGCCGAGATATAAGCCTATTTTCCTTCCTCCCCTCCATAGTCAGTAGTCTGCTAAACTCACAAACCCTCCATGTTTTGTAATGTGTGTATACATTGGAGACAGGTGAGAGATTCATGTCCAGGTTAAAGTTGCACGTTATAGAGATAGTATACGTGGTAAGAAGAACCAAGGTGGCCAAAGATTCTGAAAATCTGAGCCCCTCACCAATTTGTCGGTATTTTTGGAAGTTTTATATTTTGCAAACCAGATCAAGACTAGTTTGCTCAGGTAAAAAGCATGGGAAGTTCCCAGCTAATATCTGGATTAAATGAATAATTTTTTCTTTTCATGTTTCTTGGGAAAGTGTAAAATTGTAGTGCTCTACATTGCTCATTCTTTGAAGGGTGTCATACATATGCAAAGACTGACATTATCATGCTAGTTACTGCTACAATGGTCACTGAAAGTAATTTCAATCTTTACTTGCATCTGTAGAACAAAAAGGGCGGTCCAAATTTATATTCCTAAACTATGCTGTCGATTTATTACTCATTTTGTAATCTCTTTGAGGGAATCTCACTTAGGAACCTCCCCCAGACTCCTCCAGATATCCAGGTCTCTTAATCCCTTTGTCCTCTCTCTTCCAGTTCTTTGTTATATAAATAAATGTAGCCCTCGTGGCTAAGGACTCTCCTTCTTCACTCTGCCATTTTCATTCTTGTATTTTTGCAACACAAAAGAACAGGTCCAGCAAAGTAGGAAGAATGAGAATCCAAATGGGCAATGATAAATTTGTCTTCAGTAGTGATAGAGAGAGAGAGAGAGAGAGAGAGAGAGGAAAACAGAGAACTAAGATTAGAAACCTTTCTCCCCCTACTATATCCAGGAAATCTAAAAAAAAAAAAAAAAAAAAAAAAAGACCATGTGGAATCCAGTCATCTATGTCTCTTTTCTTGAGACATAGATATTTAAATTAATGTTTAATTAATTTTTGATGAAGTAAGTTAATACTCAATGTGTAATGTGAGGTATATTTTACATTTTTTACGCATGTACATAATGCCAAACTAGAGTCACTGACATGCTAGGAAGGAAAGCACAAGAAAAGGAATTATAGGCTGATTTCCCTAATAAACATATCATATGTGAGATTATGCTAGCTCATAAAATGATTTAGGGATTATAACCTGTATGTCTATTCTTTGGAAGACTTGAATATTATTGGAACATTTATTATTATTTTTTTATTTTTGAAAAGATTTTATTTATTTACTCGTGAGGGACACACACAGAGAGGTAGAGACATAGGCAGAGGGAGAAGCAAGCTCCTTACAGGAAGCCCAATGTGGGACTCGATCCTAGGACCCCAGGGTCACTCCCTGAGTCAAAGGCAGATACTCAACTGCTGAGCCACCCAGGTGTCCTGAGACCATACTTTTAATGTGGCATTTTTAAAGTGTGTTACATAGAACCCTAGGTTATGGGATAGTTTTGGAAAAAAAAAAAGAAAAGAGAGTTCTGTAATGAAATATGTCTGGAAAACACCCACTAAAATGTCACTTAATAAATATTTATTAAACCAATGAAACCTTTGTTATTGTTTAATAGTTTTATACTCTTGAGGACTTAGACTATCCTTCAATATGCTTATGCAATTGTAAATATCTAAGAGGCATAAAGGGTGAAAGACTAAGCAGGGTTCCTAAGTATTTGACCAGATAACAACCTCTTCTTGATTTTTAATCAAGGAATTACGTTATCCACAGACACCCTTTGGGAAATGTTGCTTTTAATCTGTTGGATTCTGATATAGGCTACAAAAATGATTACATTTTGGTTCCAGTAATAGCCAAAGATCTGGTATTGGAATAATCATTTTGTCTATAACAATTGTAATTGTTATTAAGTTAACAAAAACTGTGGATTAAGTTAAAAAAAAAAAAAAAGGAAGGCACAAGATTTCACCAAAAGCAAGAAAATACACTGAAAGAAACTAGATCCTTGAAAGAAGAGAACTGCACCAAGTGAGATCCACATTTACAAAGACTTTTCCCAGAGGGCCTTTCGTAGACTATGCAGTGATGGGCAACTTGAATAAAGGGACACAGATGTATTGGCTTGTGGTGTCAAAGTATGGCATTTGGGGCCCTCCAAATAGCTCAAAATTGAAAGGGGTTAATCTCATAAAAGACTACTCAACAGTGTGAAGTCTGTTTATAATCTAAATCTATATATATAATCTCTCTTCTAATCTTCGGTTAATTCCTGAACTGGGCATGCATGAGGATGACTCTTAACCAGTCTGGTGGGTAGCAAGCTAGAAAAGCTAAGTAGATGAGCAGAAATATCGACTGCTGCTCAACATAAGAAAGAATTTGGAATTTGAGTCTCACCAAGTTAACTCTTACACTAGAACAAAATCAAAGTTACAAGTCTAATCTGTTGATTAGGTAATAACATTGTATCAGTATTAATCTACTGATATTGATCATTGTACTGTGCTCATGTAAAATAAGTATTTAAAGGTAGATAAGCGTCATTTATGCAACTTACTCTTACACATTTCAGAAATTAATTCCATTAATATCTATAGACAGAGAAAGAAAAAAAACCAAAAGTGATAAAATGCTAACATTCAGGGAATCTGGAGAATTCTTTGTATTATTATTGTCTTTTCTGTTACTCCTAAATTTTGTCATTTCTCAAAAATAAAATGTGATAATGGCATTAGAGACAGGTAGAGCTAAGGACATGATTAAAGTAGATGAGTGTGTACCATGAAAAAAAAATAAAGAGAATATTGAATGTCATTGAATGTGCCACGAAAAGGCCAATCTTACACATTGCTAGAGGGAATAGAAGTTGGGGAAACCCTCTGAAACATTTACTGATGTATATTAATAGCCTTTGACAATGGGCAACCCATTTTCTTCAGTAATTTCCATTCTGGAAATCCTCCTAAGAAAATTATATAAAATGTGGAAACAGGTTTTTGTATAAAATATGTCCAATCTAGCATTTATAAGGCTAAAAAATATAAGGAGCCTAAATATCTTTTAAAAATTAGATGGTCACATATATTACAGTAAAGTCTTAGAGTTGGATATTATACAATAATAAATATAATGATGAAGATGGTAGCTGACACATGCTGACATCAGTTACTTTGTATCATGAGCTCTACTAAATCTTTTCTATGCCTTATCTCATGTAATTGCCACAATGTCCTTCAAATTGACATTCACGAATAGTTCATATTACTATAAGAAACATTATATGATGTTGAATGTACAATTTAGGATACACAGTTTTATATAGTCTAATTAGAAACAAAAAAAATAATTCCATGGAATGAAGTCCATAAGGAAAACTACCAAAAGGGTAATAAGAACTGTCTTTAGATGTTGGAATAATGGATGTATTTTGTTCCTTTTATTTTGCTCTATTTTACAAATTGTAGGTAATAGTTATGTGTTAATTTTGTAATAAAATATAAAAAAAACAAAAAGTTAAAGTAAAAAATTATTTCAGCAGAAGTCTATACATAGCTTTCATTTAAAATACCATAAAGGTGAAAATATTGTTGAAAGTGTCAGTAGGTTAATTAAGAAATGTGTATGTGGTATTCATATTTAATCCAAATTGATTTCTTAAGACAAGAGTTATTATTTTTATGACAACACCAACATATGTTATAAAATCTGTCAGAGAATATTTGAGCCAATGGTAAGCTTAAAGTTAAATAGTGGATTTTCTCTGATTGTATCTCCACTGTACTGTAGACAACATAAGCATATTAATTCAAAACACTTATTTCTGATAAAACAAAAGTAAATGTGAATTATGGTATAGTATAAATGCAGTATAAAAATTATGTCTCACGAATTTCAAGGAAGAATACACTTTTTTTGGATTTATAAGTTAGTAGTTTACATTTTAAAGAAATAATAATTTAAAAATCTACATTTGGCATGAATACATTAAATACATTAGATGAGAATTAGAGTCTTTCAATGGGATAATTCTTGTCATATTGGCTATGACAAAATGAAAATGTCCAGTGGAATATCTTCTGATTTAAAATAAAGACTTAGGGCATCATGATATATAATGATAATGGAAATATTATGCCCTAAGAATACTTACACTAAACTTTCTATTTTTAATAATAAATTTATTTTTTATTGGTGTTCAATTTGCCAACATACAGAATAACACCCAGTGCTCATCCCCTCAAGTGCCCCCCTCAGTGCCTGACACCCCTTCACCCCCACCCCCCGCCCTCCTCCCCTTCCACCACCCCTAGTTCGTTTCCCAGAGTTAGGAGTTTTCAGTCTCCCTTTCTGATATTTCCTACCCATTTCTTCTCCCTTCTCTTCTATTCCCTTTCACTATTATTTATATTCCCCAAATGAATGAGACCATATAATGTTTGTCCTTCTCTGATTGACTTACTTCACTCAGCATAATACCCTCCAGTTCCATCCACGTTGAAGCAAATGGTGGGTATTTGTTATTTCTAGTGGCTGAGTAATATTCCATTGTATACATAAACCACATCTTCTTTATCCATTCATTTTTCGATGGACACCGAGGCTCCTTCCACAGTTTAGCTATTGTGGACATTGCTGCTAGAAACATCGGGGTGCAGGTGTCCCGGCGTTTCATTGCATCTGTATCTTTGGGGTAAATCCCCAGCAGTGCAATTGCTGGGTCGTAGGGCAGGTCTATTTTTAACTCTTTGAGGAACCTCCCCACACAGTTTTCCAGAGTGGCTGCACCAGTTCACATTCCCACCAACAGTGTAAGAGGGTTCCCTTTTCTCCACATCCTCTCCAACATTTGTGATTTCCTGCCTTGTTAATTTTCCCCATTCTCACTGGTGTGAGGTGGTATCTCATTGTGGTTTTGATTTGTATTTCCCTGATGGCAAGTGATGCGGAGCATTTTCTCATGTGCTTGTTGGCCATGTCTATGTCTTCCTCTGTGAGATTTCTGTTCATGTCTTTTGCCCATTTCATGATTGGATTACTTACACTAAACTTATGTCCACAAACAGAACATATTTTCCAGATCTTTGTAGCCAAAATTTATAGCTAGATTCAGAAAATAGTTTCTAAAATAATCTAAAAATTGTATGGAGATGTTAGGTATTTTATATCTTTTGCACAAATTCTATGGACATTTAGGCTCACCTTTATTATGTAAGGTAAAATTAAAAGCAAAACATGTAGAAAACATATCACCAACTATGTCAATAAATGAAAAATTTATTTATTTATTTAAAAAATGTATTTATTTATTTATCAGAGAAACAGAGAGGCAGAGACATAGGCAGAGGCAGAAGCAGGCTCCCTGCAGTGAGCCTGATGTGGGACTTGATCCCAGGAGTCCGGGATCATGCCCTGAGCTGAAGGCAGATGCTTAACCAATGAGCCACCTAGATGTCCCATAAATGGAAAATTTAAAATGGATGTTCAGGAGTATGTGTTGGATGTATTTTAATGATTTAATTTTAAATGCATTTACATCCACTTCAAGAAATGGTCTTCAAACAAATAAAATTTTAATATAACTGATCTTGATTATAAGGAACCTATGAAACTTTTTATTTATTTTTATTTTATTTTTTTTGAACCTATGAAACTTAAAAATTCCTGCCTAGTGTGAAATGAGTGTTCAGTATCTCAAAAATAATTTGTTTCAGAAAGGAGACAGAGAAAATAATCTCCACTGAAGTTGTAGGAAGCTGCAAGGAGATACACACAAAAGAAGAAAGATGTGGGCATAATTTGAAGAGATTGAAAGTGTTATATGTAATATTTATTATTATTAGCCTCATAAAGTGTTAAAAACATTATGGTTTATGACAATACTTGGTGATGATTTAAGAAAAAAGGAAATAAAATCAAGATTGGCCTCCTATTAGGAAACAATAATTATGTCTAAATTATTACTATTTAGAAGTGAAGGCATACAAAAATTAGCACATGAACATTATATGCAAATATATTTTGGGTCTTCTTAATTCATGTACCTGTAATTTGAAAAAAGTGTTCATTTTTTTTTCTTTTTTTAAAAAGATTTTATTTATTTATTTGAGAGAAAGAGAGCACATAACCTGGGTGCAGGGTGAGAGAGCCGCAGAAGGAGGGGAGGCAGGCTCTCCATTGAAGACAAAGAGCCCAAGGTGGGGCTTGATCCCAGACCCCCAGGATCATGACCTAAGTCAAAGGCAGATACTTAAACAACTGAGCCACCCAGGCACCCCAAAAGTGTTCTAATAATAGTTATGTAGTCCACATTTCCATGATAGCTAACTAAAATTTTGATTTTGAAAGGAGAAGCTTACTATTATAAATAAGCTTCCATTCTTAGAATTTTATTAATACTTTCACTGAACAAATCCTTCCTTCCTTCCTTCCTTCCTTCCTTCCTTCCTTCCTTCCTTCCTTCCTTCCTTCCTTATTCATGAGAGACACAGAGAGAGGCAGAGACACAGGCAGAGGGAGAAGCAGGCTCCATGCAAGGAGCCCAACGTGGGACTCGATCCCAGGTCTCCAGGATCAGGCCCTGGGCTGAAGGTGGCGCTTAAACCGCTGAGCCACCTGGGCTGCCACCAAATTCCATTTTATATAGTTACGTCAAATATTTGTGTTTTAAAGCTGATGTAATTTTTAGCATTAAATTGTTGTTTCATGGTCACAGTGATGTCAGTTTCTGAACAGACTGAACTTTATACTTTCATGTTGGCAAACAACTGGTTGTAAGTTCACAATTATGTGAATAGACTCTCCCATTCCATTGACATGCAAAGGGAATGTTGAAGAAAAATTCTGTATAATTTCCATATGTCATATTTTATACATAATGGATATACCAAAACCTCATTAAAGCTGGATGCATAACAAATCCTTCTGACTTACACATTGCTAAAATACACACGAATCTATCAACAGTCCTTGTCCCCTTTCTCTGCCCCAATCCACTCCTACTGAAAAGGTTGTGTTAAAGCGGCTACTGTTTTCCTAAATGAGATAGTTATATTATAGAAGAATGAAATTGGTTGTTGTTCATTTCTCTATTAAGAATAAGCACTTGAGGCCATAATCGAAGTGAATTAATGCTGTTATTACCATGGAGCTTGAATTATGTCTTATTATTATATCTGAGTGAAAGGAGTGAGGGGAGTGAGAAGCTATGCCTTTTACAAAATCATGAAAGTACAACAATACAATATATAAAAAAGGAATGGGCTGAAGGGCAAAAAAAAAAAAAAAATGAAGATTCGTCCACTTACATTATTTACTAAAGCTGACAACTTGTAAGGGTATTGGCATTAGAATGTGCAATTATTTATCTATTTCCACTGAACAGTGAAACTGTTCTCTTCTCCCCCTAGGAAGGCTTAGAGCAAGGTGTTTCAGGGAAGAGGGTGGGGGAAAAAAGACAAAGGAGCTTATCCTGAATCTATTAGCTATAATGAACAGGTACTAAGAAGCAGACACTGCCCGGAACATAAATTACAATCTAAATGAGATATTCGTATTTACATAAGCAGTTCCTCAGGCACTCTTAGCTAAGTTCATGGGAAGAAAGTCTTCCAAATGCCATTCATACCACCAGGGATAATTGCAGGACTAGAAGCATCCATGCCATTGCTGGGGAACCATGGAAAGGGGTTTTAATTTTCAGTTTGACTTACATACTGTTGTCATATCATAGAGACTACAGTTGCAGTTTTACAGCATGGTATTTCTTGGCTTATTTTAGAATCACAGAAAGAGTAAGCTTGCAAATCTTTTAATAAGGCAATTACATTCAGACAAAGATTAGATCTCAGTGGCACAATAGATTTTTGCTATATTATTCAGTATCTTTTTGATATTCCACTGTCACTAGACAAAGCTGTGAATAGTAATGTGACAAGTCTATTCAGAAGACAACAATGAGGGTTTCCTTAATTGTGTTCACTTGTATGCCATACAAACCCTCACTTAATTTTTTTTTCCTGTTTTGAAAAAGCAGAAAGAAAATATCATTTAGAGTCACAAAACCCACTGTTGAATCTATCTTTGAAATCTACATTTTATATTTGTAAAATGAAAATGTTGAGATAGTCAATCATTTAATTTTTATTTGGTAAAAATATCTTATGATTCAAAATGTCAGTCTTAATATAGGAATGAATTACTTGATATGAAAAAGAACAAAAATCCATAAGAATCTAAAGAATTGTTGAAAATATGTACTTTGGATGATGGGATAGAGATTTGGGAAATCTCCCTGTGAGTTTCTAATGGTTGCAAATAAGAAACTGAAGGCAAATATTCGCTTTATGTATTTTTTTCAAGGCTGAACCTTTCCTCTACACTTACAATTCCTTTAAAAACTTATGATGGAAATGTAAGAGAGAGAGTTATTTTTAGAATATAAAATTTTACATTAATATATTAATTTACTTGGGGGAAGGAAATCTTGTTCATATGATCTAGCATTTATTTTATAAATTAATACTTACAAGTTAATTTTTAAAAGATAGTGGCACATACTCTCATTGTTCCAGATTGAGACTGTATAGCTAAAACACCATTGAATTTATGGAACATTGTTCGAAAAAAATGAGTTTGTAGAAGTAATTATCCTTAAAGTTTACTTTGAGCAGGACAAATGGAGACTATGAGGTAGTGGACAAAGTGATGCATTCTAATCTGAATTCTATAAATAATATTTTTACATCTTGGTTTCACTTAATCTTTTTTGTGCCTGTTTCCTTAGAAGTTAAACAGAGGAAATACTTCACGTGAGGACAGAATGGAAAACTTATGAGAAAATGTCTATAAATGTAAAAGCACTACATAAAGGCTACACAATATTAGAAAAGCAATAGAAGATCCAGGAAGTTTCCATAATTATAAATTTAAGAGCTTCGCATACTGTATCATGGAAAGAAGTAAAAATGTGATTTTTTAAAAAGATTTATTTTTATTTATTTATTCATGATAGACAGAGAGAGAGAGGCAGAGACACAGGCAGAGGGAGAAGCAGGCTCCATGCCGGGAGCCCGAAGCGGGACCCGGATCGCGCCCTGGGCTAAAGGCAGGCGCCAAACCGCTGAGCCACCCAGGGATCCCTAAAAATGTGATTAATACTGTTCACCAGTGATTACCCTCAAAGAGATTCCCAGGTAAAAATAAACAAATGGTTCTAAAAGGAAATGATACAATATCTTAGAAAATAATTGCTAAATGAGGATGAAATAGACACTTATTAATTTATCAAAATATTCTGAGCAACATTTATCATTTTTATATACTTAAAAAAACAATTTGATATTATTGTTGGGAGAGATGGATAGAGTTAGACCTTTCTGCTTACTGAAAAGCACTGCAAGGCATTTTGGTGTTTTTTGCATAAAAATCAAAGAGAATACTTAGAGTCTATGTAATAAGTGAGAACTGAATAAACTTTTTCTGGTTAATTGAGATGTTTTTTACAAGCACTAGTTGTAATGATTAGACAAACCGGGAACTATTATACTTTGATATTCCATAAACCTTTACTTCTATGCATTTACCAACAACTTATCATTGAAATGAAATTGGCCAATAAAGATCTGGCCATAATACTCTATTTGTATCTGGTGCTCCCAAGAAATATAAAGAAAATAGTATGAGTATTTCATGATTATTAGTATATTGAACAAATTAATATTCACAGTACTGCTACAAAGTGTAAGAAATTATTGTTAGATTCTTTTAAAGTTACTTTTCTCCTCTAGTAATGCAATTTAAGTCATCAAAACTAGTCCCTCACAAGACGTAAGTTAATCTTGCTGGCATCCTTTAATACAGATTTGTCATGAACATTAAAGTCCCACATAAAATGTTGGATTTTTACTGTAGAAAATCTTAAATGTAATTTTTCAGCATTATATTCTACTTCTACAGATTCTAATGAATGAATAAATTCTTTATTGACTTTGGCTGAAATGGCAAGGCTATGTGACCCAGGGAATAACCAAATGTTGGCAGAACAAAAGTGAAAAATCAATAGCAATTGATTATTTAAACTCAGAATTTCAGGGTACTCAGGCAGGATTTATTCTAAGCCAAGCCCCAGTAGGAGCACTCTTTGAATCTATCTGATTTGTAAACTGTCTCCAATACTTCATCCTACCCAGTTAATTTGCAATCAGAATTGCTCTTTGAAATGTAGGCATCTGATTTGTTGATGAATCTTATAAAGTTCCTGCAATGTGGGTTGCTTTTTTTTTTTTGCTTGTGTATATATTAGTGTCCACCTACTTCCCACTATTTTTATCCTTTTGAATTCTGAATCCCTCTTCAGACGTTTTCTTTCATTTATGCTATTTTATTTCAGGGACTGCTAGAAAAGCCTCAGGACTTAGTACTCCTGTGGTGTTGTCATATTGAGTGGTGGAGGAGGGGAGTTACCCATCTGATCTCAGCCAAACCAGGCTGGGACATCATTCAATTGAAAGCCAAGAGGGACTCAATTGGAAAGCACCACACCATGCTTTTTGTATATTGCACCTGCCTCTTGGGGGTCATGCTAAAAGTGGCAGCACTTTTCAGAAAGGGAAAAGCTGGCAGATGTTGGAGGTGATTAAAGGGATGATTAAAAACTGGCACATTCTCTCCATGAAAGTGGTCTGTGTTTATTCTACTACACTTAGAACTTGGCAGATCTTAGAGATATGGTTAGATGAGGAAAACTCTGGCAGGACCACTATTACTTACAAAGAGTTTCTCTTCCAAGATATTGGGATCAAATACTAAGCTATTCAATTTGCCAAAAAAATGCATAATATCATAAATTTAATTTTTGTATGAACTGAGTGGAATATGCTGAAATCATTTTCAAAAAATAGTTGGTGAATATTACAAACACTAACTCTTAAAGTTAGAGATGTTGAGTTCTGTGATACCATCAAGCAATGTGTTTATGAACATTTAGGTTTCACATGGACACTTGGTTTTGTGTGTAAAATAATTTAAAATTGAAAGTGTCCACATAAAATACGTGGACTTCTCGTAATCAGGATTACACTTTTTTTTTCTAGAGAAATCTATTAATATTACCTTGAGTTACTTATTTGACTCTAACAATAGATCAATCATTTTTATGTATTCAGTTATGGTCATTGTAGAACCTTTTAATCCATTTATCCATGAGACACTTTGGTAAGGTAAATGTTGGTCAGGTTGCATCGTCCTTCCAAGAACATCTTATAAACAAAATAGCTTTAAAAGGTTATCAGAATGGGGACACCTGGGTGGCTCAGTGGTTGAGCCTTTGGCTCAGGGTGTGATCCCAGTCCCAGATCATGTCCCTTATCAGGCTCCCTGCAGGGAGCCTGCTTCTCCCTCTGCCTATGTCTCTGCCTCTCTGTGTGTCTCTCATGAATAAACAAATAAAATCTTAAAAAAAAAAGGTTATCAGAATAATTAATCAATTGCTAGTGTTAGATTTTTAGATTGTTGTGAGTATAGGGACACTTAAAGTGTCAGCAGACTCTATGTGAACTTATGAATTGATAACAAGTAAATCAGAAGTTGATTACTCACCTTATAAATAGCTCAAAGAGGCAAGAACATTATAAATATAGACTGATATTACAGAGTAGGCAGCAATCTTAGAATTCACCCTTCCTTCCTGTTTTGAATCTCTTATTGACATTTCTTGATGAGTGGTCATTTAATCTCTTTGTTACCAGTCACATTTTCTGCCATCCCCAACCATGAAACCCACTGGACTTTTTTGTCGCCTACACATTTCTGTGCCTCTGACCATGCTATTTCTCCTGTCTGGATTTCTTTCCTTCCCTGCAATTTCCAAAATTGTGACCTTCTCTGTGAACAATTCTCCAATTCTGCCAAGGCAGCTAAAACATCTTTTGTTCTCTACTGCTACTATGGCATTTACCACACTGTATTGCTATTGTAACACACAAACACAAAAACAGTTGTAACTCTCACTGTACTACTCTTGTGGGCAGGAACAGTTAAATTCATCTATATATTTTTAGAACCTAGCATGTAGTACCCTTTCAATAAATGAATGAATGAATGAATGATTATATGAATGAATGAATAACTTTAATTGGATTGAAAAAGCAGCCACAAAATTACATAAGCAAGAATTGAAAATTAAAAATCTGAGCTCAGAAGACAAAATATAAGTACTGACATATGTAAGCTGTTCCTGAAACAACCAGGATTCTCTAATTTTCTGCTTATTTTTTTTTAAATTAATTTTTATTGGTGTTCAATTTACCAATATACAGAAAAACACCCAGTGCTCATCCCGTCAAGTGTCCACCTCAGTGCCCGTCACCCATTCCCCTCCAACACCCGCCCTCCTCCCCTTCCACCACCCCTAGTTCGTTTCCCCGAGTTAGGAGTCTTTATGTTCTGTCTCCCTTCCTGATATTTCCCAACATTTCTTTTCCCTTCCTTTATATTCCCTTTCACTATTATTCATATTCCCCAAGTGAATGAGAACATACACTGTTTGTCCTTCTCCGATTGACTTATTTCACTCAGCATAATACCCTCCAGTTCCATCCACGTTGAAGCAAATGGTGGGTATTTGTCGTTTCTAATTGCTGAGTAATATTCCATTGTATACATAAACCACATCTTCTTTATCCATTCATCTTTCGATGGACACCGAGGCTCCTTCCACAGTTTGGCTATTGTGGCCATTGCTGCTAGAAACATCGGGGTGCAGGTGTCCCGACGTTTCATTGCATCTGAATCTGGGGTAAATCCCCAACAGTGCAATTGCTGGGTCATAGGGCAGGTCTCTTTTTAACTCTTTGAGGAACCTCCACACAGTTTTCCAGAGTGGCTGCACCAGTTCACATTCCCACCAACAGTGTAAGAGGGTTCCCTTTTCTCCGCATCCTCTCCAACATTTGTTGTTTCCTGCCTTGTTAATTTTCCCCATTCTCACTGGTGTGAGGTGGTATCTCATTGTGGTTTTGATTTGTATTTCCCTGATGGCAAGTGATGCAGAGCATTTTCTCATGTGCATGTTGGCCATGTCCATGTCTTCCTCTGTGAGATTTCTCTTCATGTCTTTTGCCCATTTCATGATTGGATTGTTTGTTTCTTTGGTGTTGAGTTTAATAACTTCTTTATAGATTTTGGAAACTAGCCCTTTATCTGATACGTCATTTGCAAATATCTTCTCCCATTCTGTAAGTTGTCTTTTAGTTTTGTTGACTGTATCCTTTGCTGTGCAAAAGCTTCTTATCTTGATGAAGTCCCAATAGTTCATTTTTGCTTTTGTTTCTTTTGCCTTTGTGGATGTATCTTGCAAGAAGTTACTGTGGCCGAGTTCAAAGAGGGTGTTGCCTGTGTTCTCCTCTAGGATTTTGATGGACTCTTGTCTCACATTTAGATCTCTCATCCATTTTGAGTTTATCTTTGTGTATGGTGAAAGAGAGTGGTCCAGTTTCATTCTTCTGCATGTGGATGTCCAATTTTCCCAGCACCATTTATTGAAGAGACTGTCTTTCTTCCAATGGATGGTCTTTCCTCCTTTATCGAATATTAGATGACCATACATTTCAGGGTCCACTTCTGGGTTCTCTATTCTGTTCCATTAATCTATGTGTCTGTTTTTGTGCCAGTACCACACTGTCTTGATGACCACAGCTTTGTAGTATAACCTGAAATCTGGCATTGTGATGCCCCCAGCTATGGTTTTCTTTTTTAAAATTCCCCTGGCTATTCGGGGTCTTTTCTGATTCCACACAAATCTTAAAATAATTTGTTCTAACTCTCTGAAGAAAGTCCATGGTATTTTGATAGGGATTGCATTAAACGTATAAATTGCCCTGGGTAACATTGACATTTTTACAATATTAATTCTGCCAATCCATGAACATGGAATATTTTTCCATCTCTTTGTGTCTTCCTCAATTTCTTTCAGAAGTGTTCTATAGTTTTTAGGGTATAGATCTTTTACCTCTTTGGTTAGGTTTATTCCTAGGTATCTTATGCTTTTGGGTGCAATTGTAAATGGGATTGACTCCTTAATTTCTCTTTCTTCAGTCTCATTGTTAGTGTATAGAAATGCCATTGATTTCTGGGCATTGATTTTGTATCCTGCCACACTACCAAATTGCTGTATGAGTTCTAGCAATCTTGGGGTGGAGGCTTTTGGGTTTTCTATGTAGAGTATCATGTCATCGGCGAAGAGGGAGAGTTTGACTTCTTCTTTGCCAATTTGAATGCCTTTAATGTCTTTTTGTTGTCTGATTGCTGAGGCGAGGACTTCCAGAACTATGTTGAACAGCAGTGGTGAGAGTGGACATCCCTGTCTTGTTCCTGATCTTAGGGGAAAGGCTCCCAGTGCTTCCCCATTGAGAATGATATTTGCTGTGGGCTTTTCGTAAATGGCCTTTAAGATGTCGAGGAAAGTTCCCTCTATCCCAACACTCTGAAGGGTTTTGATCAGGAATGGATGCTGTATTTTGTCAAATGCTTTCTCTGCATCTAATGAGAGGATCATATGGTTCTTGGTTTTTCTCTTGCTGATATGATGAATCACATTGATGGTTTTACGAGTGTTGAACCAGCCTTGTGTCCCAGGGATAAATCCTACTTGGTCATGGTGAATAATTTTCTTAATGTGTTGTTGGATCCTATTGGCTAGTATCTTGTTGAGAATTTTTGCATCCATGTTCATCAGGGATATTGGTCTGTAATTCTCCTTTTTGGTGGGGTCTTTGTCTGGTTTCGGAATTAAGATGATGCTGGCCTCATAGAACGAATTTGGAAGTACTCCATCTCTTTCTATCTTTCCAAACAGCTTTAGTAGAATAGGTATGATTTCTTCTTTAAACGTTTGATAGAATTCCCCTGGGAAGCCATCTGGCCCTGGACTCTTGTGTCTTGGGAGGTTTTTGATGACTGCTTCAATTTCCTCCCTGGTTATTGGCCTGTTCAGGTTTTCTATTTCTTCCTGCTCCAGTTTTGGTAGTTTGTGGCTTTCCAGGAATGCGTCCATTTCTTCTAGATTTCCTAATTTATTGGCATACAGCTGTTCATAATATGTTTTTAAAATCGTTTGTATTTCCTTGGTGTTGGTAGTGATCTCTCCTTTCTCATTCATGATTTTATTAATTTGAGTCTTCTCTCTCTTCTTTTTAATAAGGTTGGCTAATGGTTTATCTATCTTATTAATTCTTTCAAAGAACCAACTCCTGGTTCTGTTGATCTGTTCCACAGTTCTTTTGGTCTCGATATCATTGAGTTCTGCTCGAATTTTAATTAACTGTCTTCTTCTGCTGGGGGTGGGGTCTATTTGTTGCTTTTTCTCTAGTTCCTTTATGTGTAAGGTGAGCTTTTGAATTTGAGATCTTTCCAGTTTTTGAATGGATGCTTGTATTGCGATGTATTTTCCCCTCAGGACTGCTTTTGCTGCATCCCAAAGATTTTGAACGGTTGTATCTTCATTCTCATTAGTTTCCATGAATCTTTTTAATTCTTCCTTAATTTCCTGGTTGACCTTTTCATCTTTTAGCAGGATGATCCTTAACCTCCACGTGTTTGTGGTCCTTCCAAACTTCTTGTTGTGATTAAGTTCTAATTTCAAGGCATTATGGTCTGAGAATATACAGGGGACTATCCTGATCTTTTGGTATCGGTTCAGACCCGATTTGTGACCCAGTATGTGGTCTATTCTGGAGAAAGTTCCATGTGCACTTGAGAAGAATGTGTATTCAGTTGAGTTTGGATGTAAAGTTCTGTAGATATCTGTGAAATCCATCTGGTCCAGTGTATCATTTAAAGCTCTCCTTTCTTTGGATATGTTGTGCTTAGAAGACCTATCTAGTATAGAGAGAGCTAGATTGAAGTCACCAAGTATAAGTGTATCATTATCAAAGTATTTCTTCAGTTTGGTTATTAATTGGTTTAAATATTTGGCAGCTCCCACATTCGGGGCATATATATTGAGGATTGTTAAGTCCTTTTGTTGGATAGATCCTTTGAGTATGAGATAGTGTCCCTCTTCATCTCTCACTATAGTCTTTGGGGTAAATTTTAATTTATCTGATATAAGGATGGCAACCCCTGCTTTCTTTTGAGGACCATTTGAATGGTAAATGGTTCTCCAACCTTTTATTTTCAGGTTGTAGGTGTCCTTCTGTCTAAAATGAGTCTCTTGTAGACAGCAAATAGATGGGTCCTGCTTTTTTATCCAGTCTGAAACCCTGCGCCTTTTGATGGGGTCATTAAGCCCGTTCACATTCAGAGTTACTATTGATAGATATGAGTTTAGTGTCATCATATCTATTCAGTCCTTGTTTTTGTGGATTGTTCCACTGAACTTCTTCTTAAAGGGGAATTTTAAGAGTCCCCCTTAAAATTTCTTGCAGAGCTGGTTTGGAGGTTACATATTCTTTCAGTTCCTGCCTGTCTTGGAAGCTCTTTATCTCTCCTTCCATTTTGAATGAAAGCCTTGCTGGATATAGTATTCTTGGTTGCATGTTCTTTTCATTTAGGACCCTGAATATATCCTGCCAGCCCTTTCTGGCCTGCCAGGTCTCTGTGGAGAGGTCTGCTGTTACCCTAATATTCCTCCCCATAAAAGTCAGGGACTTTTTTTCTCTTGCTGCTTTAAGGATCTTCTCCTTATCTTTGGAATTTGCAAGCTTCACTATTAAATGTCGAGGTGTTGAACGGTTTTTGTTGATTTTAGGGGAGGATCTCTCTATTTCCTGGATCTGAATGCCTGTTTCCCTTCCCACATTAGGAAAGTTTTCAGCTAGGATTTGTTCAAATACATATTCTGGCCCTCTGTCCCTTTCAGCGCCCTCAGGAACCCCAATTAAACGTAGGTTTTTCTTCCTCAGGCTGTCATTTATTTCCCTTAATCTATCCTCATGATCTTTTAATTGCTTGTCTCTTTTTTCCTCAGTTTCCCTCTTTGCCATCAACTTGTCTTCTATGTCACTCACTCGTTCTTCCACCTCGTTAACCCTCGTCGTTAGGACTTCTAGCTTGGATTGCATCTCATTTAATTGATTTTTAATTTCTGCCTGATTGGATCTAAATTCTGCAGTCATGAAGTCTCTTGAGTCCTTTATGGTTTTTTCTAGAGCCACCAGTAGCTGTATAATAGTGCTTCTGAATTGGCTTTCTGACATTGAATTGTAATCCATATTTTGTAACTCTGTGGGAGAGTGGGCTGTTTCTGATTCTTTCTTTTGAGGTGAGGTTTTCCTTCTAGTCATTTTGCTCAGTGCAGAGTGGCCAAAAGCAAGTTGTATTGGGAAAAGGAGAAAAAGAGAGAGAAGGAAAGAAAAGAGAAAAAGAAAAAAGAGAAAGAAGAAAAAAAAGGGGGGAAAAGAGAAGAAAAAGAAAGAAAAAGAAAGAAAGGAGAAAAAAAAGGGGGTGGGGTGGGGTGGGGGAAGCAATCAGAAATTAAGAAGAAAGAAAGAAAAAAAAGCACAAAACAAAAACAAAAAAAAAAAACAAAAACAAAAACAAAAAAAACAAAAAAACCCACGGGGAGTATCTTCCGATTCTGTATACTTTAAGTCCCTTGACTTCCCCTGGAACTGGTCCGTGTCGCTGGTCTTCTGGGGGAGGGGCCTGCTGTGCTGATTTTCAGGTGTTAGCACTTGGGGAAGCTGCTCTGCCCCTGCCTGGTGCAGGGCTCAGTGGGGGTTGTTCACCCCGTGAGGCCCCGGGAGGAAGCCACAGTGGCGGGGGCAGCTCTGGGACCCTGGAGTCAGCCCCGCAGTAACTCCAGGGCTCTCCGTCTGCAGGGCCTGGGGGCTCCCGGGCGGGGCCGCTGATCTGCTCAGCTCCAGGCAGGACCGTCCTTGCTGTCCTGGGCCCTCCCGGCCTCTGCCTGTCCCGGGGGGAGGCCGGATCCTGGGCTGTGTCCCGGCGCCCTGTGCTCCGGGGCCTGCGCTGTTGGATTCGCTCCCGCCCCGCAGCCCCCTCCGCGGAGCCGCCGCCCGAGCCCCTCCGAGCTGCTCCGGGTCCCGCCGAGCGCTGCAGCCCTTAGGGAGCTCGGCGCACTCTCCTGGGGCGCAGGTGCCTGTTAGGGTCCCAGGGAGCCCGAGGGCATCCCCGCCTTTCTGGGGATCCTGCTCCAATTCCCCGGGAGGCCTTTCCGCGGGGAAGGTCGGTGCAGCTCCTGCTCCTCCGGGACGGGGCTCTCCTGTCCTGGGGACACTCGCCCCGGCCTCAGCCCGGCTCCTCGCGGGGCCCCTCCCCCTTGGAGGCCTTTTGTTCCTTTATTTCTTTTTCCCCGTCTTCCTACCTTGATAGAAGTGCGAACTCTTCTCACTGGAGCATTCCAGCTGGTCTCTCTTTAAATCTCAGGCCGAATTCGTAGATTTTCAGGATGATTGGATGGTTTTCTAGGTAATTTGTTGAGGACAGGTGACTTGGAGACCCTGCTCTTCCGCCATCTTGCCCCTCCCCCCTGCTTATTTTTTTTTAAAGGTAGATATTGGACAATGGTAGTCCCAATTCACTGAATGAGGTCAACCTAGAGGCAAATATAATGAAGCTACATATTTCCACTTTGCCCTGGAAGCATCACAAAACAGTCAGGAAACAAATGTTAATCTGCCTATGTCCTGTAGCATGCTATTGAAATTCATGTCTTTTTCATGTTTGAGCCTATCAGCAAATGATAAAATGTTTAAAATAACAAAACTTGAATTTTGGGCAAGCATCCATTATTTGCCATTATTGTCCCATTTTTATTTTATTTATTTTCTTTTTTTTAAATTTTATTTATTTATGATAGTCACAGAGAGAGAGAGAGAGAGAGAGAGAGAGAGAGAGAGAGAGAGAGGCAGAGACACAGGCAGAGGGAGAAGCAGGCTCCATGCACCGGGAGCCTGATGTGGGATTTGATCCCGGGTCTCCAGGATCGCGCCCTGGGCCAAAGGCAGGTGCCAAACCGCTGTGCCACCCAGGGATCCTTATTGTCCCATTTTTAAAAAGATTTTATTGGGCAACCTGCATGGCTCAGCGGTTTAGCGCTGCCTTTGGCCCAGGGCCTGGTCCTGGAGACCCGGGATTGAGTCCCATGTCAGGCTCCCTGCATGGAGCCTGCTTCTCCCTCCGCCTGTCGCTCTCTTTCTCTGTGTGTGTGTCTCTCATGAATAAATAAATAATTTAAAAAATTTTACTTATTTATTTGAGAGTGAGAGTGAGCACGAGTGGGGGGAAGGCAGAGGGACAAACAGATTTCCCACTGAGCTTGGAGCCCAACATGAGGCTTGATCCCAGGACCCTAAGATCATGACTTGAGCCAAAGTCAGACACTCAACTGACTGAGTCACTCAGGCACCCCTGTTGTTCCATTTTGATAACAGGTATAAACTTTGCTGAAGTCAATAATTATTATTCTTCCCCAATATAACTCTCTAAATAGGGCTAAGGTGAATACATTTGCTAAATTTCTTTCATTGTGAAGCTATTGGAATCTCTTCATTTTGTAGCTGTCAATTTATTTTTAAATTTATTTTTATTTTTGCTTTTATAAGAAAGGTGGTGGTGGGGAGAGGGAGAGAAAGAATCTTAGGCAGGCTCCACACCCAACATGGAACCTGATGCTCGATCTCACAACCCTGAGATCATGACCTGGGCCAAAATCAAGAGTTGAAGTCTCAATTGACTGAGCCACCCATTTGCCCCTGTAGCTGTGATTTTAAAAGTAGCATAAGTGCACATAGAAACACACAAGAGGGCTTGAGATTATTTACATATTCGAGGAATGGATATGAGGAAAATAAAAATTATTAATCTGAACTATATTTCCACTTCTGTTACTCTTTATTTCCATAATTAGAGGGGATTCTCTTGAAGTTATTATGTCTGTTATAGCTTTTCATGCATTTTGACCTGTGAGTATTATGTTTTTAAGTAATGTTCTAATTTGGTTAATATTTTCACAGAATGCGGTTCTTTGTTATTTTCACAGAATGCAGCTTCTTAAGTAATGTTTCAAAATAGAGCACTACCCATTCAATAATTTCAAACAGGACAGTGATAAATTTGCTGTTAGTTTTCTTTTAGAAATCATCTTTTAGAATGATATAGAAGCCACACTTACAGAAGCTAGTAAAAGGGGCTTTTCTGACCCTGGTCCTTTGGTTTTCTTTCTTGCCAGCAGTCAAATGGTCCTTTTGAATCTTTAAATCTGATCATCTCAAGCCTGAGTTTAAAATCTTGCCATTGTACTTAGAATAAAATCCAAATATCTAAGCCTAAATGTCTTATAGAGTACTTCCCACCTACTTTAAAAAAAATGTCATCCTTTGATTTTCTCCCTTTATTCACTTTGCTTTAGGTATACTGTTTTGGTTTTGTTCCTTCAGCCCACCAAGCTCTGCTGTGCCTTAAGTCCTTTGCATTTATCTCCCAAATCTTGCAAGGGTATTCCCTTACATTTTCAACTCTGCAAAGAGATCCCCTACCACCCAATCTAAAGGAGTTTCTCCCATCCCAATCCCACCCTTTAACTTCTCTATTACTATATTTTATTTTCCTCAAAGCACTCAGCAGCATCTGAAAGTATCTTGTTTATTTTATACCTGTTTATTATCATTTTCCTTCCCCCTTGACTAAATACTCTTTTAGAGTAGAAATTCCATCTGATATCTTGTGATAGTCATAGTATAAAAATGATATTTTTTTCTCTATCTACATCTGTTTACTGTCCTATTTCTCAATTTGTAATGTATTCTAAATGGGGAATTTTGATGGACTCTGCTCAAAATTCCTAGCAACACATATAGAGTTTTGTTTTTCACTTTATTTTTTTAAAAAGATTTTATTTATTTATTCATGAGAAACACAGAGAAAGGCAGAGACACAGGCAGAGGGAGGAGAAGCAGGCTTCCATGCAGGAGCCCGATGTGGGGCTTGATCCCAGAATTCCAGAGGCAAAGGCAGACGTTCAACCACTGAGCCACCCAGGCGTCCCTGGCTCCCTTATTCTTTTAATAACTCATCTATAACTTAACTATTACCACTGGGATGGATGTTTACAATATTTTATTATTGCAGTGGATGCAATATTTTGTTCTTTTGTTCGTTTGTATAAATATTTCTATAGAATAGTATTAAGTGTGAAAGTTGTCTCAAAAAGTATGCCTCTTTTAAATCTGACAGATTGCCAAATTGCTTGCAAATTGTTATACAAATTGGTATGTTTCTTAATAACACCTATTTCCCTATATCTTTTTTTTTTCGATTTCCCTATATCTTAACTAAACTGGATATTGTCAAATTTTTCATTTGGGTCAATGTGATATGCAAAACATGATATTACATTACTCTTTCTAATTTTTTCATTCAAAGTATGAGGCTGAACATATTTACTTATATGTATCAGTCATTTGTATTGGTTTTTCTGTAAATTGCCAGTTCATATCATTGCTCTTTAAAAAAGTTGAATGGTCTTTTTCTTTTTTGGTTTTTGTGAGCTATTTAAAAAATTCTGAAATTGCTCCTTTTCCTCTTATATGTTATGAATATCTCCAACTTGTCACTTATCTTTTTACTTTGCTTCCGGTATCTGGTAGCTAAATCTATTATTTTTTTCTTTGTGGCTCTTAGATTTTTGTGTCTTGAAAGAAAAGAACTTTTCCAGTTAAAAATTATAAAAATATTTCCCTCTAGTTTCTTCTAATAGTTTTATAGTTTATAGTTTTAATGTTCGGATCATTCATCCATTTATAATTTTATCTAAATGTAAGTGATCTAAATGAAATTTTACCTTAGTAGATAGCCATCTATCTCAACAATATTTACTGAGCAGTCAATTTTCTACCACTGATTTGAAATGTTAATTTTATCTTATCTTAAATATCCATATATATGTGATTATTTCTTAATTTTTAATTGTTTCTCTTTGAAGCAAATTGAAGAATAGGATTTATACAAAAAATGCACAAATAGTAAGTAAAAAGTTTGATGACTTCTATTTTTTAAAAAGATTTATTTATTTATTTTGAGAGAGAGGGAGAATATGTGCATATGGGGGATGGGGGAGGGGCAGAAGGAGAGGAAGAGAGAATCTCCAGTAGACTCCTCTCTAAGCACAGGACCTTATGGTGGGCTAGATCCCTTAACCCTGAGATCATGAACTGAGCTGAAATGAAGAGTCAGACGCCTAACTGACTGAGCCACCCAGGTATCCCTTGATGACTTTTATAAAGATTACACCATATGACCATAAGCTAGGTCAAAAAATAATTTTTTTAAAATAAAATTATCACTATTTCAGAAACCTCTATTTTCTAAGTAGTCAATCATATCTTCAAATATTGAGCCGTGTCTTTTTTTTTTTAAGATTTTATTTATTTATTCATGAGATACACAGAAAGAGGGAGAGAGAGGCAGAGACACAGGCAGAGGGAGAAGCAGGCTCCATGCAGGGAGCCCAACGTGAGACTCGATCCTGGGACTTCAGGATCACGCCCTGGGCTGAAGGCAGGCACCAAACCACTGAGCCACCCAGGGATCCCCATGAACCTTGTCTTTTAAAAATACATCTTTTTTTTGCTCCTACTATATTAAGAAGTATATCCAGAAATGTTAAAAGCAAGGAACTTCTTGTCTTTTTCCTGTTTTAAATAAGGAATGCCTTTGATTTTTTATTATTAATGTGAGGCTTGCTTCAGGTTCTTGGTAGATTCTCCCCAATGAAGTAACAGATTTATTTCTATTCCATGCTTATGAAGATTTGAAAAGACATACATAGGAATTAAATTTTTGGGAGGCAACAGGCAGAATTGTCCACTGACGTCCACAGCTGATATTGTTCAGGCTGGCTTGCTTGGACATCAGGCTAGTTGGGACAAGGACACTTCTACTTCAGTAGGAGAAAATTCACTGAAATGCAGCTTCTACCCCCTTGCCACCCCACCTGCACAAGAGGAGCTGTAGCATCCTGCTGCCCCAAAGTCTTCTATAAAGACCCACCTTCCTAGGTAATTCCTGTAAACTGCTTTCACTCCAAATCCAGAGAATCCAATGCTAAGTAGCCTGAGTATTCTCTCCACCCACAAGTTTGACTCTCATGCTTGAATTATAAGGAAAAGATGAAGACAGGGAGATGGGAGGTGGGGTGGGGGTTAAGGTGCCTCTGCTGGAACAGCCTACAAGTCCTCTGGGCCAGCAGTGTCCTGGCTTGGTTGGCCTCCCTGTGATATATTGGCAGGATTAGGGGTATCTATGCCATCTCTTCTCTTGCTAACTATTGGAATAATTTGCCCCTTTCTCCCAAAAAGTGCATTCCTTAACCCATGTTGTGTGACATTGTGGAATTCATCCTGAACTCTGTGGGCACAGATGGTGCCTCAGGACTAGAACCACCAGGTGGGGAAATTATATAAAATGTTGTAGCATTTATCAAGATTGTAATTTTTTAAAGACAATCTGTTAATTATTTGAATTATATTAATAGATATTTTAATGTAGAACTTTTCTTTTTTGTGATAAACCCTAACATGTTAGAATCCTAGGCCTGATTTGCCAATATTTGTTGGTCATAAAAATTTCTATTCATGAGTAAGAGGTATTTATAGTTTCTTTGTAAACAGTAATGATTTTGATACAGTGTTGGATAAGCTTTTCATCTAGTTCTATGTTCTGAATAAATTTAAATAACCTAGATCTTATCTATTCTTTCTAAATTTGGTATAATTGACCAGTAAAACTGGATCTTGTGGGGAAAGGTAGGTATTGATTATGGTTTCAATACATTTTTTCATTATTAAGTTTTTTATTTCTTTTAAAACTCAAATTTGGTAGCTTAAGCCTTTCTGGGAAATTTTCTGTAAGTGTCCATTTCATCTGATCTCCCTTAATACTAACCTATTGAAGTCAATCTCTGTTATTGGCTTTACTTTAAAAAAAGTATCTCCCAAAGTTCCTTTACTTTTTCCTAATTTTATTTATTGGTATCTTTTTTAAAAAAGATTTTCTAAAAAATAAATAAATAAATAAAAAATAAAAAAAATAAAAAAGATTTTCTAAAGTTTTGGTTTCTAAAGAACTCATTTTTCTTTCCACTTTTTTTTCTATTTTTAACTCATCAATTATTCTATTATCTTTATAAATATTAATTGCTTATTACAAGTTGATTTTGTTATTGTAATTTGGCTTCCTGTATTAAATGCTTAGTTCATTTATTTTCAATTCTTTCTTGGCAGCTAATAGATGCATTTAAGTCTACAATTTTTTTGCTAAGTGCTTCTTTGCTCATCACATAGATTTTGTCAGTAATTTCTTAATAGTCTCTAAATTCATTTTTGATTTCCTTTTTAATAGAAGTAATTTAGGTGGATACTTTTAAATTTCAAAGACACAGATCTTATATTAGGTGTTTTTCATCTCACACATTAAGCAACTTGTTTTTTGATTCATAACATATTTCTACTTTTCTCCCAAGTCAGTACATTCAATAGGTTCTGTCTCAGTTTCCTAAAAGCTCCATTGCATTATGTTTTATGGTTGTATTACAATTTATATAACCATTACCATATAGGTAGAAATGTAGATTTTTTACATTTTTGCTCTTGCAGAGAGGACAACAAAAGCATCCTGCGTCTCCGTGCATATGTGCAAGTATTCTTCAAGAGAGCATCCTAGAATTGGAATCAGAGGCCAAAACTTTTTATTTATTTATTTTTAAAGATTTTATTTGTTTATGATAGACATAGAGAGAGAGGCAGAGACACAGGCAGAGGGAGAGGCAGGCTCCATGCCGGGAGCCCGACGTGGGACTCCATCCTGGGTCTCCAGGATCGTGCCCTGGGCCAAAGGCAGGCGCTAAAACGCTGAGCCACCCGGAGATCCTCCAAAACTTATATTTAAATTAGGTAGTTATCATCCAAATGGGCTCTAAAAGGCTTAATTAATCTACATCCACGATCATGCTGTTTTCCTTCATCCTCACCATCAGTAGATGTCTCTCTCTCTCTCTCTCTCTCTCTCTCTCTCTCTATATATATATATATATATATATGTATATATATATGTCAATATGATTGTAGAAAGAATAATGGTCCCCAAAACTGCCCATCCTGGTTCTGACAAATCATACTTTGCAAATGTGATTAAGGTTATGGACCTTGAGATGGGAAGATTATCTTTATTATTCTAACTGGGTGGACCCCATATAATCACACAAAATCATGAGAGTAGAGGAAGAATGCAGAAGAGGGAACGAGAGAAATACATGAGGACTTCAATCACTGTTGCTGGCTTTAAAGGTGGAGTAGGAAGCCATAAGCTAGGGGATGTGGGAGCTTCTAGAAGCTGGGGCAGACTTTCAGCAGCTAGCAAGAAAACCAGGACCTTAGTCCTATAATCACAAAGATGTGAGTTCTCTAAACAACTGGAATAGACAGAAAACATGGTTCTATAGAGCTTCTAGATAAGAAAGTTGCACATCATTATCTTGATTTTAACTTGTTGAGGTCCATGTTAGACTTCTGATCAATAGAACTGTAAGACAATAGATTTATGTTGTTTTAAGTTACTGAGTTGTGATAATTCGTTATAGCAGAAATAAAAATTGCATATACTAATGCTTGGATTTTCCTTCCCACATTAGTAGTTAAGGTAGCATTTTGTTTTTAATTTATAATGTTAGTGAATCATGATTAGGAAATGTGGTCTTAGGTTTTATTTTAAAATTCTGTTGATATTTCTTTTGAGGACTAGTATGGTAGTGTGGTTGTGTCTCTTGATTGGGCCCTGATTGATACCTGAGTATATGTAAATGTTCCATTTTTACCTGAAAAGAATGCATATTCACTGTTTATATGGTATAAAGTGATATATTGCTATGCAGATTTATTAAATCAAACTTAAACAGTTATTCAAATCCTTTATATCATTATTCATTTTTTAAAATATTTCTTTTCCATTCATTCCCCTTTATATATTTGCTTATTGTTTTTTTTTCTTTTCATTACTTTTTTCAGTTTGCTGTAGTTCTTTTCTCTTATTTCATTTTTTCTAGTGCTTTGGAATTATATTCTTTATTCCTAGTCTCTTAATATTTATCCTTGATATTGTTACCATGTATATTTAAGCAAAAATCTGACATTCATATATTAACACCCTTCCTGTACAACTTAGTACTCTTGATCTTCTGAATAACATGCTAGAACATTTCAGTACTATGTCTTTGTTTAATTTTGAAAATTATACATCATCATTATTATTGTAATATTTATTATATTTTTTAATACAGACTATTTTAGTTGGATTTATCTACCTATCAATCAGGTTTTCTTCCCCTTTGTGTTTGGTATAACTGCAGATGCATTATAACATTCAAGGTATGAATTTCTTTTGATCCTATTCAGAATACATTGTGTTTCTTGTATTTGTGGGTTCATTATCTTTTTATTTTTTATTTTTTTTAAGATTTTATTTATTTATTAATGAGAGACACAGAGAGAGAGGGAGAAGCAGGCTCCATGCAGGGAGCCAGATGTGGGACTCAACCCCAGGTCTCCAGGATCAGGCCCTGGGCTGAAGGCAGCACTAAACCGCTGAGCCACTTGGGCCACCCAGTTCATTATCTTTGATTGGTTCTAGAAAATTCTGTCATTGTCTCTTCAAATAGTTCCTGTCTTCTATTTTCTTTATTCTTTCCTGAAATTTTGACTTGTTCCATATTAGACCTTCTCATTTTATCCTCTGGGTCTCCTGATTCCATTTTAATGTTTACTATTCTCTTTATTCCCTGTGTTGTCATTGTGTTTATCAGTGTCTAATATACTGCTTTATCCATTGATATATTAATTTCAACAATTTTATTTTACATTTCCAAAATTCTATTTGTTTAATTTAAAATCTAGTCACTCTGGATTGTCTCTTACTTGCTCATTTTGGTATTTTCATTAAAAAAAATAAAAAAACCTATCTTATACAAGTTCTTTTATATTGTACATCTGATAATTTTAATACATGAAGTTCTTGGGTATTTAAATTTGTGTTTATTAGTGACTCTGAGTTCATTTATAGAAACCTGTTTCGTTCAGTGTTTACATTCCTTTGACTAGAGGCTCATTTATATTTGATCTGAATTGGTGGAAATCTTAAGGGCCAAACTTCATGATGCTTTCTCCTTGAACATATTTACTAATGCTTCTTCTGGAGACCAGTCACTAGAGGGTACTAGTGACTTTAAGCCAGGAAAGTGGTCACCTTGGTTCACTTGGGAACCAAGGCCTAGTCCAGTGTTGGAAACTCATCCCAGGCACTTCTATCTTTCATATTTTCCTAGAATTTATTGTTTCTTGTTCAGCTACAGCTTTTTCTTTTTTCCTTAATTTCCTGAAAGATCAACAAAGTATTAAAAAGATTTACTCTCAGTGTAAATGTTTTGTAGTGACAAGTTTTTAAAGATACCTGTTGCTTCATATTCCCTGAAATGGAAACTACCTTCTCGAATTTCCAATAGTTTGCCTTTTATATTTTAAATCTTTATAACTAAGTACACTAATATTCTGTTATTCAGCCATTTTATCACATATCTATTTTCGCAAATATAGTTTGAAAGTCTCAGTTTTTCTTTTTTATTGTTGCTTATAATTTATTTTCTTTTACTTTTTAAATACAGAGGCAGCATTCTCAAAACTTTCTGAGAATATTTAAAAATGTGATCTAACAATTTTTACTTTTTCCTGTATTAATTCTGATCTTTGGCCATTATTTCTATATATGAGTTCAAGTCCTCTTTTTTCTTTCTTATACATTGTGTCCATCTCATTGGGTAGTCATTTTGATCGTCCATTTGTATTTATAGGTTAGGGTCACATGTAAAAACCTAATTAGTTAGCTATCATTACAGTCTCTAGTCTGAGGACCTCCAGCCTTAGAACAGGAATTTCATATTTCTATAACAGGCATTAGAGCTTTTATGGTTTTGTGGGAATAGGGATTGAGTCTCATGACTAGGTGGCATTTTTGTTGGATGGATTTTTCTTGTTTATGAGGACGCTCTTTGTCCTTGTGATGGCTGTAAGTTACCTGGAGAAATGTCTTATTTCACTCGTTTTAGGACTTGCTCTGTTTTCTTCTTGACGGAGAACTAGGTAATGAATGAATCTGCTTCCTTTTCATTGTCTACTTTTTCTCTTAGCATTAAGTTGTTTTGTGTTTCTAAGGAAGAACTCACTATTTGGGGTCTACCCTTTCATAGATTTTTGGTTCCTTTTGACTGTTGGTTTCTTAGCTCCGTTGGATTTTTTCCAGCATCTATACACACGCACATGCGCACAGAGACGCGCACACACTCAACAGCTCCCGCCCAAAGGATGCGCTTGAGAGGGACCGCGGGGAGAATGAGCTGCACATGCGCGGGCCGCAAGTCTCTTGGCGGTTCCTGAGCGGTGCGAACCCTGAGCCCCCACGGGGCTTCTGGCACGAAGCCTTGGGACCCCCGCCTGATGTCTGCTAAAATCCCAGGCCGCTGCAACCTGAAGGCGCCATTCCATCCTGAAATCAGAAAATAAGGTGTGTCAGGCCGGCAGAGGACCCGAATGGGAGCCCCCCCCCCCCCCCCCCCCCCCCCGCCCGCTGTCAGCTCTGGCTGCCTCTTTCTCCTCTTCCTGCAGATGTGAGTACGGTTCCCTCCAAAGACCACCTGCCTCTACTTCTGTGCAAACCACAGACTGCGTCACCTTCACCTGCCCAGGGCCTCTGATAACTAAAGGAGCTGGGCACCACCTCGGCTCTGGGATCGCTCGGGCATGCTCAGATCCAGGGCCTGAGGGCATTGGAGTCGCTACCCACCCACCCCCACCCACCCTCCACCTTCCCTCAGCCTCTGCAGTTCTTGGGCGCCAGCAACCTCACTGGCACACACCAGCCTTCCAACACCGCAGCTTGATGCCCGAAATACAGCCGAGTAGACCTGCTCACAACTAGACCCAGGGGGCTATCCCGGTGAATTAAACGCAAAACCACTGAAGCCTTCCGAGCACAAGTTGAACCCAAGAGGAAAAACAGCCCTTGCTCCCTGAACGCAAGATATACTAACGAGCACACAGTCTACAGTGGGCCCTAACGCACCTTGGGCACCCCATCCGGACACTGCTCTGGAGAAAGAGCAAGATGCTTAGTCAAATTAGTGCACTTCACGGTAGTAGGGGAATAAAAGAAGAAACACACGTGCTGTCACAGAAATATACAAAAAGCCCTAGGCACTCACGCACATCCTTAGGGTAGATGTTTCTCCTGGCCTGCGAGCAGTCTGCAGTTCATCCCAGGAGACCATCTCTGTCCACTAGCATCTGCCTTGGAGAGCAGCCTCAGGGCGTTACTGGTTCTGACCCAGCCCATCTATCAGCACCCTGGGAGGGCGAGCTGGCTCTAATTAACCCAAGCTGTGTCCCCATCACCCCCTACGCCCCTCATCAGGAAATATTCTCTCTTTTGCACACCATGTAGGATGTTCAGGGTCGGGGCTGAGGCCAAGTCATGGGCGGAATCTGGTGTTTTCCCAGGAGGGCAAACCCAAAGCAGTTAGAACCCATAGGGTGTGGTATGTGACTTCAGGTATGTGGGGGAATAAGTGCACATCCTGATGGAGGTGCGGGGAAACGATGGGCTGGCATGCTCTGAGTCAAGGGTGGCTCAGCAAACAATCTGGCCTGAGGGGAAGCAGCCACAACCACACTTCCCAGAGGAAGGCTCATGGGGAAATCTAGGGAGCTCTACAAGGCAGTAGGAGAGTCATGGAATAAGAAACACCTGGTGCCTCAGTGCCAAAGGCTCCTCCCTCCAGAAGGGTCCATAAGGAGTTCGGCTCACACCACATATCAGGCAATCACCAAATCTCTGGACTCCTTGACTCTGTCAGTCACAGGGCAATGGCATCTCACCCTTGCAGCCCGGCCAGGTGCAGAGAACATGCTCTGGCCCAAATGGTGTGCACCAGAGTGAACTGCACATAGGTGTGCCACAAAACTATAGCCTTTTTGGAGCCCAAAGGCCAGAGCCAGGCTGGCTTCTGGCTTGGAACCCTGGGGCCCCAGTCTTACATCTTCCAAGATCTAAGGCCACAGCAACCAGAATGCATTTTATAGTTAAAAAATAGAAATGTGTTAGAAATATCATTCACACAGCATACTGTTATTCACCCATATAATCTACAATTCAGTGATTTTCAGTATACCCAAAAAGTTGTGCAACAATCATCACTATCTAATTCCAGAAGAGTTTTCATATTTTATCACCTCAAAAAGAAACCCCATATGTTGGCAATCACTTTCCATTCCTCCCTCTCCTCAGCCTCTGGCAACAACTAATTTATTTTCTGTTTTGATAGATTAATCTATTTTGAAAACTTCATATAAAAGGAACCATACAGTGTGTAGTCTTTTATGTCTGGCTTCTTAAACTTACCATAATGCTTTCAAGACTCATTTGTGTTGTGCCATGTACTTCATTCCTTTTATGGTTGAAAATATTCAGTTACCTAGGTATATACTATGTTTGTTTTTTCATTCATCAGTTGATGGATATTTGAGTTGTTTCATCCTTTTGACTATCTTGAACAGTGCTGCTATATATATTCACATGCAAGTTTTTCTATGGACATGTATCTGTTTTCAATTCTCTTGGTGACATGTCTGAGAGAGGAATTGTTCATTCATATGGATAACTCTATACTTAATTTTTGAGGACTATCAAACTGTTTTTACAAAGTGACTACACAATTATGCATTCCTAACAGGTATGCATGTGGCTTCCAATTTCAACACATGTTTGCCAATGCTTGTTATTATACATCTTTTTGATTATAGCTATTCTAGTGGATATGAGGTGGTGCCTCATTGTGATTTTAATTTGCATTTATCTGATAACTGATTTTATTGAATATCTTTTCATGTGCCTGTTGGCCATTTATATATCTCCTTTGAAGAAATGTTTACCTAGATCCTTGCCAGCTTTTAAATTGGTTGTCTTTTTTCCATTGAGTTGTGTTTTTCATATATTCTAGGTAGAAATCCCGTTATATATATGATTTGCAAATATTTCTCCCTTTCTATGGGTTGTCTTTTCACTTTCTTGAGGTGTTCTTTGGAGCAAAATATTTTTAATATTCATGAAGTCCACTTAATCTACTTTTCTTTGAGTTTTTTACAAATGATTTTATTTATTTATTCATGAGAGACACACAGAGGGAGACAGAGACACAGGCAGAGGGAGAAGAAGGGAGCCTGGTGTGAAGCTTGATCCCAGGACCCCGGGATTACGACCTGAGCCAAAGGCAGATGCTCAACCACTGAGCCACCCAGGTGCTCTTTCTTTGGTTTCTTATGCTTTTTTTTTTAAAATTAATTAATTAATTTATTTATGATAGTCACACAGACTGAGAGAGAGAGAGAGAGGCAGAGACACAGGCAGAGGGAGAAGCAGGCTCCATGCACCGGGAGCCCGACGTGGGATTCGATCCCGGGTCTCCAGGATCGCGCCCTGGGCCAAAGGCAGGCGCCAAACCGCTGCGCCACCCAGGGATCCCTACTTTCTTATGCTTTTGATATTATATCTAAGAAACCACTGTTTCATTCAGGATCAAAGATTTACTGCTAAGTGGTTTTTTTCTAAGAGTTTTATAGTTTTAGTTCTTCAAGTTAGGGCTGTGATCTATATTGAGTTAATTTTTGTAAGTGGTGTGAGGTAGGGACATTTTTCTAATAATTTTCTTTAATTCTTTGGATAATGGTAAAGAATTCTCTTAACATAGTTGTAATAGCCAACTTAAATTCTGTGTCTAATTAAGTTTATAATATGGGCTTCTTCGGGAGTTTCTATTGATTGCTTTTTCCCAATGTGTTTTGGCCATATTTCCCTGTTTCTTCAAGTGTCTTATACTTTGTTGTTGAAAAGTGGACATTTAAGATAATATAATGTGGTAATTTTGGATATTAGATCCCCCTTCCAGGGTTTCTTGTTGCTATTTGTTGTCATTTTTGTTTATTTGTTTGTTTGTGACTTTCCTGGAATAATTATGTAAAGTCTGTCTTCTTTGTGGTATCTGACCACTGTTGATTCCCCTTGGTTAGCCTGGGGGTCAGCAGCTTATGATTGGACAGAGATTTCCTTAAATGCTTTATATGGATACACCTCCCAGCCTTTGCTAAGGGGCTCTATGTGTGTATTGGAGCATGTCTTGAATGCTCCTGTAGGCAGCTTATAACCCTGCCTTAGATTTGGCTGTCTCCTTGTGCAGACCCTCACGGTCAGCCAGAGGTGAGAGATTAGAATGTTTTTAGGTCTTTCTGGATGTGCACATAACCCTGCACATGCATATGGGATTCTAGATTCCAATAATATATATCAGAGTTTTTCAAAGCCCCCTTTGGACATTTCATTCCCGTTTTTTCCTTTGAACTTTTTTGGTCATCCTCTTATTAGCCCTAACTGATAATATTGCCTCAGGAAAGTGCTACATTAAACAACTGCCACATTAATTGACGTTAAACATTGTTGATTATTTTCAACAAATGCCCTGGGGATAGGTCAGTTTGCACAGAGTGCCCTCTGCATCAGGTTAAATAAAGACAAATCTGGAGAATGGTGCTTTTCAGGTTGCTATTAAACAGGTCAAATAGTAACATTCTCTGGGCTTTTGGGGACATTCCAAACCCATTTTGCCCTCTCCAGGGTTTGCTAGGCTCAAGGGTTTCATGGTTACCATCACCGTGAAGCTATTGGTTTTCAAATCTACCGCAAGCCTGGGAAGAGGAAACAGATTGAGGGCAAACTAAAATGCCATAAAATTTGCTTTTCTTATCAAGTTTCAGCTGTTTTTCTTTAATAAACACTCACTGGACTATTGCAAATCTTAATTTCAGAGTTTTGAAAAGGTTGATTTTCATAATTTTTGCTAATGTTCTTTCTTATTGCTTTTATAGAGAGGCAGCTTTTCAGAGGTTCTAACTGCCATTCTGGAAGTGCTCTGATATGTTAATGTGGATCTATTTTTTAATTTGGTGTTTTTGTTATACTCTTGATTTTGGAAACAATTTAAAATATAGAGTAATACAAAGATTGCCATAAAGAAACAAAAGACAACAATATACCTAGCTCTCATAATCCTTTTATCATTGTTGTGCTTTTTTGGAATTTGTCGACAATACAAAATTGCCATGGTTTGATTATTTGACTATTTATGTCCTATGGAGTTTTCTACCTTAAGAAGTACTCAAAGTAATTGACAACCTATATTCATGGCAAAGAGTGCAGGCTTTGTTTTATGAAAAACATAGGTTTAATATTTTATTCTTATAACTATATGCCTTTAGAAATATTGTTTAATGTCTCTGACTTTCAGTCTTTTCATTTATAAAATAGAAATCATAATATATACCTCATAGAATTATGTTGAAGATTGAATGACATAATGTATATAAAGATTTTTCCTCAATAAATGGCACCTATTACTATTTAAAATTGAAACTGGTGGTTTAGATGTAATTTCATTTGGGGAAATTAGCAGGTGGAATGGTTTATTCATTGTTGGAAATGTAACGTCCTCCCACCTCTTTCATTTGGTTACTTTGAAATTTTCCATAGTAATTTTTCTGCTGTGATTTTTTTAAAAAGATTTTTTATTTTTTAAAATTTTTTATTATTATTTTTTTAAGATTTTATTTATTTTATTTATTTTTTCATGAGAGACAGAGAGAGAGAGAGAGAGAGAGAGAGGCAGACACACAGGCAGAGGGAGAAGCAGGCTCCATGCAGGGAGCCTGACATGGGACTAGATGCCAGGTCTCCAGGATCACGCCCTGGGCTGAAGGCGGCCCTAAACTGCTGAGCCACCCAGGCTGCCCTGCTGTGATTTTTTGGTATCATTTATTTAATATTTCAATTCCAAAGCACAGCAGAGAGAGTCCATCCTCTGATAATTTCCCCATCAATTGCACTGATCTGCTTCCTTCCTAGGGCCAGGAACTAGTAGAGGCTACTTTTCATCCTGACTGAGCAGTAGGTTGAACAGTCCTAGGCTTAACACTTCAGGTACGTTAACAATTTTAAGTATATAACTAGCATGTTGATAATAAACACTGATGTTTCACAGAATGTTCTCTATCTTTACTAGTTAAGTATATGTAACCAGTCTTAGATAGCAATAGCATGCAAGTGTCAAAATATTACTCACTTTTGTAGTTTCCAACATCAGGTAATGCAGTTATACCCAGTAGTAGATACTAAACATATCTAAGATAGAATGAAAAGGATACCACTTTTATAGTTTTCAGTACTACTTGCACAAACAATAAATAACAAAAGTTAAATTCTGTAGTACTCACACAAATAACAAATTTAAATTAAGTCAATATATTTACAAATATTTGTTTAAATAATTTTCTCAAATAGAACAAAAAATATTCCACATTATCTTGCTTTTGGGGATCACAATAAATACTTGTCCAAGTATTTTGGTAAGCTATATTTGAAATTTTAGGTATTTGATGTAAAATTATAATTTTTGTTACCAAGAGTAACTTTGAGTTGCTCATTTATTAAGTTTATTGGAAGTAGGATACATAGGGAGTCTCAGTTATTTTAGAAAATTTGTGTATTTTGTCACCCCAAATGTGATTGTTCTTCCCAAGCATCAGGGCATCTCCTTAGTCTAGTCCTGTACTTCTCACTGGGTTTTGATAATGATCATCTATGCTATTCATGTGTGACTTGCTCATGGAGTTTGGTGGTCATTTCCATAGATTATTAGTTTCTCTGTGTTCTTCATTTACTTCCCACCTCCATTCAGTTAGAGATTTAAGGAAATTGTTATTTTCTCACATATTCTAGGTGATTTGAAGAGTTTTGAGAAATGCAATATATCACTTTATTTTCCCCCAAGGCTGAAAAAGGTAGTAGAATGTGAACCCAGAATATGTGTTGAAAAAAAGATAATTGGAATAGAGTACGGAATTCAAACCTCATAGGCCACAGTGTTCCCATAGTCATCTGTATCATTTGGCTGTCCTTTTCCTTATGAGTAAAATGGGTCTAGAATTATTTGGTAAATGGCATCTGTAGTGCTTTCTTTAGGATCCAAAGAGATTTTGTCCCAAGTAAAAGTTAGAGGAAGGCTAAATAGAGGATCTGTAATGTTCCAGATGCAGTGATGAGAAATTCTTCACACCTTACTTAAAACCGTACCCTAGTCCTAATGAATAGTGATTACTATTTCTTTCCGTTTTCTTTCAGATGAGAAAATTTTTGCTCAAAGAAGTTAAATAATTTTGCCATAGGTCATGCCACTGGTAGAGATAGGGCCATGATATTAATCTAGGTCTACCAAATACCTAATTTCATGACATTTTCAATATACTTTTCCAAGATTCATGTAAAGAGTCATGCTTAGATTAAGGAGGTAAGCTAACATTTTTATGAAATTGAAAATATTAGGTATTATTTATGTAATTTTTAGAACAGTATAGGTGGTTCAAGAATGGCAGCAGTAGTATCTTTCCCAAATGTTAGTAGATAAGGCAAAAAAAAAAAAATCAGGCCTTGTTACTTTCTCTCATCTTTTTCTCCCTAAATTCCCCCAATTTATGAATTTAATATTTTAGTTGACTATAAAACAAAACAAAACAGAACCCTAAATATGTGTCCTATTTCTGCCATACAGAATGGCTGTGCGTCCAAACGTAAAGAACCTGTTGAACATCTGGCTTAATAAGAGTCATTTATTTCTTCACAGAGACACCAATAATTCTCATTATTTTATGTTTTATTTCCAATATAGATCCAGAGTTCTACTTGGAATAACTATTCAATGAGTAGAGCACATTTATACCTTCCATTTTTGATAATTTCTGTGGCCCATCCAGATTCACCCTCCACTCTTCTGTCTCTTGTTCTATGTGCTGAAAAGCTGACCTTTGTTAAGTGCATCAACATGATCTCCTGCTTTCTGGCTTCCTGTTGGGGTTTCCTAGTTGCAGTCACCATCAGGAGATTGGAGGACTGAAGGAGAGTAAGACTGGGGTATTTTTTCTTCCTGATTTGTTTCCTGCTATATTGCCAGAAGGTTGCTGGAATCCATCCACAACAGACCACTGCTCCCATAGCTATAGTTACTCTATTTAGGTTTGAACAACTTCTCCCTCTCAATTTTTCTTCAGACCTCAAGGTAATAACACCTATGGCTTGCTGGTTTTCCTTATGCCTGCCTACAGTTTTGTAAATAGACCCTTTATTATAACCTTTGAGTGTGAAATCTGTTTCCTCCTGGGAGCCTGACTGAAATATAGCTAAATGCTGAGCAATGTACTACTCTAGACAGAACAAAGAGTGATTCTTAACCTAGGGAAGAGATACTACTAACAAGCAGAAAAGAATTCATTAGACTATAGGCAATAAAACATACAAATACAAATTAATATTGTCAAGTGGCCCAATGCAGGCATGGAAAAGAGAAACTAGAATTCATAAGGCTCATTGTATCTTTAAAAGTTTAAATTTGGTAGAGTAAAGCTAAGTATTTTTAAAAATTGCCCTCAGTGTAAACCCTAAGCAATTTTGTTCTCAAAGTCATTGGTCGTAAGACATGACCTGATGGGAATGACAGAATTAGATCTTTTTTGATATAAACACAAAGCAATTGATTTCAAAATATGATAAATGAAAGCTACTCTCTCCTGAAGACATTGAATGGTATAGTTCTCATGCAATGCCGTCATGGAATTTGACTTTTATATGGTACAGTCTTTTGGAAGTTGACCATTGGCTGATACAGTCTTAGAAGAAATTGACCTTTGGGTGGTACAGTTCCTAGGGAATTTGATCTTGAGTGATACAGTCCTTATCTAATTTGACCTGTACAGTCATTGGATGAGTGTTCAATGGGATATGTACTACAATATTTAGCAAAGTTAAAACCCATATCTGGTTAAGGACTCGAACCAGAGTTTATAAAGAACTTTTATAGTAATAAGAAGACAATCCAATTTTAAAAATGGATGGAAATTTTAAATAGACATTTTACCAATTGGACATATGAAAAAATGTTCAGCTACATTAGTTAGTAGGGTAATACAAATTAAAATCATATTGGGATACCACTATAGTCCCATTATTATGACAAAAATGGAAAATATTGACAATAACAAGTGATAATGGAGTTGTGGTACAATTTACAATTGGAAATCCTCATATGTTGTTGATGGGAACACAGGATAATATAGCCACTACGGAAAAATTTTTGACAGTTTTTTTTTAAAATAAAGATAAACACACATTATATGATATAGTAATCCTACTTCTAGGTATTTAACAACAACAAAAATACAAAGAAGTCCACACAAAGGCCTGTGTATTCTCAAATGTTCATGGAAGCTTTATTCATTTCAAAATGAATGTCCATCAAATGACAAATATATAAATAAATACTGTTATATTTATATAACAAAATGCTATATATAAGTAAAAAGGAATGAACTACAAATACCTGGGGCCTCATGGATGAATCTTAAAAGTACTGTGCTACATGAATAAAATCAGAGACAACTATACTATAGGATTTCATTTATACACATACTATAGGATTTCATTTATATAATATACTAGAAAAAGAAGGCCTCTAGGGACAGAAAATGAATCAGTGGTTGCTTCGGGCTGCAGACCATGGGAGTCATCAACCCAAAAGGGACATAAACTTTTCTAGATGATGGAAATATTCTTATTGTTGATTATGGTGATGCTTATATGACTGTGTACATTGTCAAAACTCACCAAACTATGTTTAAAAAGAGTTGAGTTTTATTAAATATAATTATGTCTCAATAAAGTTGACTTTAAGAAAAGAGAAAAAAGGGGCGCCTAGGTGGCTCAATGGTTGAGCATCTGCTTTTGGTTCAGGTTGTGATCTGGGGTCCTGGGATCGAGTCCTGCATCAGGCTCCCTGTAGGAGCCTGCTTCTCCCTCTGCCTATGTCTCTGCCTCTCTTTGTGTGTCTCTCATGAATAAATAAATAAAATATTTTAAAAAAGAAAATAAAAAAAAACCTACTACTATCAAGCTAATATTTGATAATAGATAATAGATAGATATTCAGTTACTCTCTGAAGTCGTTAATGGTATATTTGATATTGGGCATAATTCAGTGTAATTTACCTTGTTTGGAATTTCCAGTTCTAAAAGATATAAGATTATTTATACTTCTGAATTGGATGTTATTGGAAAAGTAGAGTAAGCTAATAGAATGTATTTCTTTTGCTGAAAAGTCTTACTTATTTGCTCTTGTGCAACAAAAATACTTGTGCATATTATGAATGGTGGATAAGGATGAAGTAGCTGAGAAATTCTATGAGAGAAGGAAAGACTAGAGTCAAGGGCCCTTGAAAATGATAACTTCTAATTAAGGAAAACAAGCATTTCAAAGAATTACCTCCAACCAAAACTGGTTTTGTGTAAATCTAAACCAATCAGACTAAGATGTTCCTCTTAGAGTTACCTGTAAGAGCTTGGAAGTAACTCTAAAAGAAACTCCTTAGTTATATCTCAGTAAAGCAGAGAATAAAAAGAAAGCTATTGAAATGACACATATTCATGTCTGTTTTTACAGTATATTATACCCACTTCAATGAATGGAAGAAACAAGGTTTCATAAAACAAGTTCTGTAGATTTCTCAGTGTTCAATTTGTTTCCAAAGTTTAAGCGAAACTGCCTCCCTCTCCACCCCCCTAAAGATTTTCCAGTTGGCAATCTCTGTATTCAAAAGATGTCCTGGTGGTGTTATCGCTATTTTTTATTTTTATGTTGTTTTCTCAGATGCCTCCAATCCTTTCTGAAAAAACAAACATGTTTTTATGTTTGTGATTATTGAGAGAATTACAAATACATATTTTGCTATAATCATACCCTCACTTAAACCAGTTCAAAGTGCATTTTATTTATTTTTTGTATATGTATACTTTTTAAATTGGAATTCGATTTGCCAACATACAGTATAACACCCAGTGCTCATCCTGTCAAGTGCCCTCCTCAGTGCCTGTCACCCAGTCACCCCATCCCCCTGCCCACCTCCCCTTCCACTACACCTTGTTCGTTTCCCAGAGTTAGGAGTCTCTCATGTTCTGTCACCCTCTCTGATATTTCCTACTCATTTTCCCTCTGTCCCCTATAATCCTTTTCATTATTTTTTATATTCCCCATACGAGTGAAACCATATAATGTTTGTCCTTCTCCGATTGACTTATTTCACTCAGCGTAATACCCTCCAGTTCCATCCACGTTGAAGCAAATGGTGGGTATTTGTCGTTTCTAATGGCTGAGGAATATTCCATTGTATACATAAACCACATCTTCTTTATCCATTCATCTTTCGATGGACACCGAAGCTCCTTCCACAGTTTGGCTATTGTGGCCATTGCTGCTATAAACATTGGGGTGCAGGTGTCCTGCCGTTTCACTGCATCTGTATCTTGGGGTAAATCCCCAGCAGTGCAATTGCTGGGTCACAGGGTAGCTCTATTTTTAACTCTTTGAGGAACCTCCACACAGTTTTCCAGAGTGGCTGTACCAGTTCACATTCCCACCAACAGTGTAAGAGGGTTCCCCTTTCTCCACATCCTCTCCAACATTTGTTGTTTCCTGTCTTGTTAATTTTTACCATTCTCACTGGTGTGAGGTGGTATCTCATGTGGTTTTGATTTGTAATTCCCTGATAGCCAGTGATGTGGAGCATTTTCTCACGTGCTTGTGGCCATGTGCACGTCTTCTTTGGTGAAATTTCCATTCACATCTTTTGCCCATTTCATGATTGGATTGTTTGTTTCTTTGGTGTTGAGTTTAATAAGTTCTTTATAGATCTTGGATACTAGCCCTTTATCTGTATCATTTGCAAATCATCCTGCAGGTCTATGATAGTTATAGGCAGTCCTGAGAAGGGCATGTAACTATTACCTCCTAAGTCTGGTTCTATACTTAGACCAGACATCTCTGTAAAAAATAATTTATCCAATTTTTGTTTTGGTTATTTCCACCAAATCAAAAACAGCTATTAATCAGTAAGTTTTTGACATTATCTGTCACGATCAATTAAATGACATAAAGAAAAACTGAATTTCATATCTCGGAGAAGTGGGTGTATTAAATGCCAGAGATTTTTTGGATGATTCATTTAAATGAAAATGGTTGAAAGCCTGCTGACAGAATCCAAAAGGAACTTGGCAGTATGTTCCTAGTACAGACTTGAACAGATAGAATCTTTGCAGATTTTATTAAAGGGTGTTTCCCTCCCTTTCTGCTTTCTCTAGTCAATGAAACAATTGTTAAAGGAGATAATAGAAATTGATCCTTAAATAAGTTTGTAGGGTAAAATTAAAACAAGTTAAATTAATGATATTCCTGGTTTTTGGAAGAATTTGAATATATTAATTCATTACTTGATTTTTAGGCACACAGATTTTACCTTTCCTTAAAGAGTTTATAATTTAATAGGGAAAGTAAGACATGTATGTACATCTAACATAAGGCAGAAAATAAATTCAATGAAGGAGGCATGTATAAATTTCTTATTCGGAACACAGGAACCATAACTTGTTAGGGTAAAAGATCATGGAAGGCTTTCTGGAAGAGGGTGACATTTGGACCATGCTTAGCAAATGATAATGGTGGGATAGGGAGAAACATTCAAGTTAGAGGGAACAGACTGGCTGGAAGATAGGAAAATTTTGGATGTGTGTGGAAACCTGGGAATATTGCAATTTGGTTTGAAACAGAGTAGTAAAATGGGAACAAAGCAGGACTCTCAGGATATGTTGAGATTCTGGCTGCATGACAGGCTAAGGAATTTAGATTTTATTCCACAGACAGTTGAGAGATCAGTTAGTACTAATGCAGCCATTGGAGAATTCAGTGTTTCTCAGAGAAGTTATTTAATAGAATTTATTATTTTTTTTTCTATTTTCTCCACTCTTCCCTCTGATATTCTGTCTAATGTGTCAAAAGTAAACTTTCTAATATTTCCAAGTTGCGTCTAATGGCAACTCAAGTCAAATCAACATAATTATTTGCCGAACTTCCATTATGTTCAAGACACATTGTGCCAATGGTGAGGCATTGCTTCTCAAAACTTTCTGCCCCAAATCCCAAATGCAGAGTGTGAAACTTCTTATTCTCAAGGTTCTGAGGAAACAGCCCCAAGCAAACCACTGGCACATTTCTTTTTTTCTCTGTCTCTTTTTTTTAGATTTTATTTACTTATTTGAGAGAAAGAGCACAACTGGGGGTTGGTCGGCGGGGGGGAAGGGGAGAGGAGACAGAGAGGGAGAAGCAGATTCCTTACTGAGCAGGGAGCCCTAGGTGGTGCTCAATCCTGGGACCCTGGGATCCTGACCTGAGCCAAAGGCAGATGTTTAACTGACTGAGCCACCCAGGTGCCCTCTTTCTGGGTTTATTTTACCTAATTTAAGCACATAGGATGAGAAATGTCCATGCCTTCATAGAGGAGATGAAGCAAAAGGATTTTGGAGAAAGGAGTACTGTTTTATGTTTTCAGTACAATGTGGTTATTTAAGCTTTATTAAAATTTCAATTCAGACATTGAAGATATATCATTTGGCAGTGATCAAGTGAAAACTAGCCAGATAGAAAACAAAATAAGCACATAGGATTCTAGAGGAGAGAAGGCATTATTCAGCATTTATGTTTGATCTGACAGCACTAAGAGAGGACTGTATTTTCCATTTTAAAAGAAAGTTGATTTTATTAATGTTTTTAGATACAAAATCTAGAAAATTAGAATATTATCTTAAGAGGCTTTAAATTTGTCACCATATTAAGAATATATCAATCAGATTAATGATAAAAATTTTATTTTATTTATTTTTATTTATTTATTTATTTATTTATTTATTTATTTATTTATTTATGATAGTCACAGAGAGAGAGAGAGAGAGAGGCAGAGACACAGGCGGAGGAAGAAGCAGGCTCCATGCACCGGGAGCCTGATGTGGGATTCGATCCCGGGTCTCCAGGATCGCGCCCTGGGCCAAAGGCAGGCGCCAAACCGCTGCGCCACCCAGGGATCCCATGATAAAAATTTTAAAATGTAGTTTGTAAATACAAAGGCATTTCACTACATTATTTTTTTCTAGTAGATCTTTGATTTTTGCCGTCATCTGTTTCTTTCTTTACATTTTCCTAAAATTCAAATAGTATTTTTTAACCTTTATGACAAATGGAACTTGTACTTGACTTTTATTTTAGTTAAGACAATTTACTCCAGTGAATCCCAAAGTATTTCTTCCTTTCAACTCCCTTCTCATGTGCAAAGATATACATCGTTTTTGGTGTAAGTATGGGAGAACTGTCAATTGTGGTAATATAACCAACAAAACTTCAAAAGGGGTTTGCTATTAGTATTTCCCTTTACTTTTATTCATATTTGCAAGAACCGGTTGTGTCAAAATCCAGAAATGCAAGCCAGAATACTAGAGCTGAAATGTGCTACTACATATCAGTGGAGAAAGTTCTGGCATTTACAGCAAGTCTCTTTCTCCACTCAAACTCTTGCTTTTTGTCCATCACTAAGAGTTGATAGGTATCTTAGATGATCTGAGACTTACAGATGCATTATATGTCTCTGAATATTTTCTTCCTCTTCTATCTTTTAAGATTCAATCCTGTGCCTCTGGAATCTTAGTAAAATTCCATACTTGTTAACCTACATTTTATTATGGGGTAGTGTATCCACTCATGTGGATGAATCTCACATTGGTTGGAGGAAGATCAAACATAAGCAATCATAAAAATATGTCCTCCATTCTTTCCAGAAGGGATTCTGGAATTCCCACTGGGGATAAGTATTGATTATTTGACATCTTAATCACCCAGGAATATACAGTCTACCTTGGTTGCCTGTGAGTTACAAGATAAAAATCATTTTCTTTCATTTCCTACGTATAAATATTTTTGAATATATTCTTTCCAATTATCTATCTCTCTCCTGTATGACTCTTAATCCAACTCAGTTGAAATATTATTAAATTTCACATCCTATCTGTCTTTAAATATCATTTGAAAGTAAAATAAAATAATTGAAAAATCACAAAGTATGAAGTATGAGAAGAGCATGGTGTTTATAGTCAAATAGATCTGAATTTGAGTTCCCTCTCTGGTCCTTCGCTGTGACTACGGAGAAATCATATGACTTCTCTATACCAGCTACTATTGGGATTGAGATAGTACATGTAGAATACCTGATACACTATATGGTAGTATCACTGGAATTTTTTTTTAAGATTTTATTTATTCATAAGAGAGGCAGAGGCATAGGCAAAGAGAGAAGCAGGCTCCCCACATGGAGCCCGATGTGGAACTTGATCCCTGGACCCCGGGATCACACCCTGAGCTGAAGGCAGATGCTTAACTGCTGAGCTACCCAGGCGTCCCTATCTTTGGAATTTATGGACGTGAAAGTATTTTAATTTTACAAGGCATTTTATGAATAAAAAATTAGGATTCTTCTTCTTCTGAAAACTTTTCATGCTGCTCCTCCTCAGATTCACACAGCTAAAGCTTTCACTATGCCCATGGATCCATTATGTCTAGTGTCCTTTCCTTTAGTTTATTTTTGGGACTATAATTACTGGTTTTTCTTTTTCCTTTCTCCCCATCTCTGTACTCTGCTACAGCTCCTTGTTTGAGTTATTGATTGAGCACTTAGCATATAGTTTCATGCACTGATGTATATGTTTTAAACTTCTACCTTGTCTTTCCATCCAGCACTGACACAGTGCTTTCCTCACCATGACTTATTCCTCAGTACATGTTGATATGGGTATTTAATGAGAAGGAATCTAGAATGAGCTTTAGAGTTAGATCTGGTTTGAGTTCTGGCTCTGTCACTGACCATCTCAAGGACTTGCTTAATCTCTTTCTCTCTCTCTCTTTTTTAATTCTAGAGCACAAAAATTGAATTATTTGGGAGAATTGATAGCCATCTGCCTTGGGACAGAGCACTTTTTTTAGATATGTTAATCTGGATTCCTCTTTCTAGCCTCTCCCCCACATTAATAGATCTTTCTTTTTAATATATTTTAATTATCTTCCATGGTAGCACAACCCTTGTCACTTGCTTTTACTTCTTTCTACCCACTCATATGTCAGAGCCTCATAAAATTAAAAATAGAGATGTTTCTGCTATTTATTTTTATACTTGGTGTTTTGGGGCAAGTGGGTGGGAATACTCATTCCTAAATTGCCACATTTCAAAGGAAGTCTTAGGAAATGTATAAAAATTGTAACACCAGACAAATATTTTTGTCTGCCAATAGTGGCCACTATTGTTTACCTACCCAGCATTCATTATCACCCTACCTTTCTCATAAGGTACCCTCAAATTTCCAGCCGTGTCGTCCAGGTGCTTCAGGGGATGTGACCACACCCTGACTCCAAGGAATAGTCCTGATTGGTCTAAAATTCATCAATCTTACCTTTTTTTACAGTCATTGTTCAGGAATTAGGTCTAAGCCATATAGCTTAAATTGTGTATCTTGTCCAGGAAGGTACATAGAACCCAATTTGGTTAATTAAATATAAGGGGACAAGGTTGTTTGGAGAGTCAAAGAACAAAGTTTTCTGACCTAGAAGAGATCAGAGAGAGATCTCTCTTCCTTTAGGATTCAAGATATATGAATATGAAAATTGGAATTGTCACAGCCATTTTTCTGGCATGAAGGAATATATTGTACATAAAACCAATTCACTGGAAGGAAGAGTGAAGGAGATCCCAGAGAAATGGAACTTAAATACTAGATTAAGGCGATCCTGAAGTCTAGCCTACTTCTCAATTTGCACTTCCAAGAGTCAACCTTATTGTGTAAGTTTGTTTGAGTAAGGTTTTGTGTTACATGCATCTGAAAACATCTTAAAGTGATATACCATTTACAAATTAATGTTTTCCTCTGGATAAAAATGTGATCTCAATCAGCACCATCCACTAGAGCTTTCTGTGATGACAGAAATGTTCTATATAAGTGCTGCCCAACTGAGCAATTGAAATGTAGCTGGTACAGCTCAGGAACTGAATTGCTAATTTTATATAGTTTTAGTTAATTTGAATTTAAATAGTCTCCTATGGCTAGGGGCTACCCAAATAGCAGAGCTCTAGACCAATCACCCTTCAGATGGTTGGGACCACTCTGCAAAATCCTCCTAAGCTTCTGTCTGCATACAATCACAAATAACTATTCTGAATTTTATTTTGAATTTTATTATATAATTCTGAAATAAAACCAAGTTCAGATTTGATTACACTAAAATGTCAATGGTGTGTGTGTGTGTGTGTGTGTGTGTGTGTGCGCGCACATGTGATGTGTTTATGGAAAATTTTCTATTTGCTCATATTTATATTTCACGTAATCGGGAGAATAAGAAGAAAAAGCATGTGCCTATTCCTTGCAACACAGCTTGTGATAAACACATATGAAAACAATTCTGAACAGTACAGAACAATATGTGATGGTGTATCTATGTCTGTGAGTGCTAAAAGACTTAGAAGGAGAAAGATTGACATGGCTTCTTTCACTAACTCTAATCAATATGGCTTCCTTAAGAAGAGAGCATTACCTTGTAGTGACAACTTTCTGCCAAGGGAATGCTATTTCAAGGCTTTTTATCATTTTTTGGTTCCCTAATCGAGAGGCCCCAGGAAACATTTTTACATTTTATTGTCTTCTTACCTGGAGAGAAACAGATTAACAGATGTATGCCTTTTCTGAATTAAATACCTTTGTTTTATATGTACTAAGTAAAGCTTTTGATGATGAGTATTACTGCATTTTGATTTACTCCCTTCTTCTGAAGGGCTCTTTTCCCTTCAGTATTCCTCCTTCTTTCTTTCTCTCCCAACCACACTTTTCATAGACATACCTGCAGAGTGTTGTGTCTTTTTCCATTAAAAAAATTCCTAACTTGGATATGGTCATCATAGCATGGAGGGAACACAATTCTTGGTTAAATTTTTCAGTCTCCAGGTCTCTGCCAATTACTGTCAAAAGCAGTGGTGACTTTTTGTGAGGTAGATGCTTGTTCATTAGAAAGTGGCCTGAAACAATGAATTCCCTTCACATAAACCATTGAACTATCATGAGATGGTAACGACTTTCTGTCACTCCCAACCTAGGTCTAATCCAAACTCCTGACCCAGAGGTGTAAAGGCTTTGTAGCTCATTAGTGATTCCCCTGGAGCCATCAAGTGCCAAGTCTCTAGTCACATGGAGCCTAAAGTGAAGAAGTATTGTGCACCTTTTAGCATTAGTAGTATTTTAATGGCAAACGTGATAGGGTTTACCAAGCTAAAATGATTAAAATTAAAAAAAAAGTAAACATTCTCAATATTTTCTATGTGAGGCGAAGGTGATCAGGTTAATGTAATTCAAAAGATTTTTATTGTAATTGCATTATGTTGAAACTGGTTCCTGAAATCCTATTGAGACAATAGTCCAATTTGGTAAGGTAGAAATGGATTTTCTCATTTATTTTGGCATATAAAATGTCGTTTTGTAAACTAGGAAGTAGACTGAAAGGAAAGGGATGGTTCTGAATGCTGGACTGAAAATAGTTTTGCTTATGTGATCAGGACAACTGAGCTTCCATTACCTTTTTCTGAGTTACTTTTTAAAAATCATATTTGAATTTAAGGGTGCCTGGGAGGCTCAGTTGGTTGAGCATCCAACTCTTAATTTGGGCTCAGGTCAGGATCTGGATGAGACTGTGTCCTGCCTACACCTCCACTCTGTGCTAACAAATAAATAAATATCATATTTGAATTTAAATGAGAATAAGAACACAATCTTTAAACCAGTTTTCCTATTACAAAGTTAGTGGTCCAAGAATGCTCTTTCAGCTAGGTGAGTCTGTGATCAAGATTTCAGGTCAGATTTCAGGTTATGGTGCAAAGATTTCAGTTACGGCTTCAGTGAAAATAATTTAATTAGTTTTTTTCTCTTTTTTAGTTTTTAGGCTTGAAACAAAACTATATAAAACAATAAGTGGTTATCCAGACTGATAAAATTTGTTTCAGTTTTGGGGTCTAACAAACCAAGTTATTATCAATTTCATGCTTTCAAATATGTTCATTACTTGCAGTCCTATATACTTCTGAAATATATATTTCTTTGTGAAATTATTTGCTTTAAGAGAAAGCAGACCAATTGAATACAATGATATATTTAACCCAAACTATATATAATATACATAATAGAAGTGTTAATCATTTTGTATGGCGTTAAGGATCTATTAATGATTCTATTACAGCACCCTATTTTAAGTTTTTATTTGTTAAAAATATTTCATCAGAAAAATAAGCTTGATGGCAAAATGTGATTGAATGTGAATAATTTCTTATCTTCTTAGTTTATTTTTACTTGAAAATTAGTTATTTTAGGCTCTAGTGATTTATATGTTTATAATTATTCAATTTTAATTGAATTCAATGACAGAAAGAATATGCTCAAACAAATTAATATATTATAAATTTATGTGTAATAGTCAAGAAATAGCTCATGTTGACATGCAATTGTTGCAGCACTTTAAAATTCTTATTAACTTCTGAAGACAAATCTTTCTGAAAGTGGCAGACATCTTAACAATGATCTTCGGTTATCACATCTCCATCATAGCTAGCACTTTGTAAGTTGATATTCTCTTTGCTAACTGACCAAAGTCAATATATACTCCAATTATAGCTGGATGAACCTGACAGCTTGTATCTTCTTTCTGAAAGTTGTCTGCCTTGTTGAGTAGCCTGTACAGACAAGTTGCCAGATCTTCATTAATACCTCGGTTGCTTTTTTATTGTTTAGAGGAAGTGGTGTTTGTCTGGTGGATCATACACAGTGTTGTCTACTTTATTGTCTAGAGTAACTTTACAATTTTTTTATTTTGAGTTATTTATTTTCATCTAGAATTCTGGAAATTTAGCCAGTGGTCCAATATTTTTACTTTGTAGTATGTTGTACCATTTTCTTGCTGGGTCTGAATCTCTGAAGCAGTGCATTGTACTTAAATTACACATTTACTTTCAAAAGCATTTTCAGATGTTTTTACCCTTATGGTAATACTTGAAGTTAAATTAAAAAGATGACACTATTATCATCATTTAACCAATAAACATTTGAAATGATATATTCAGAAGTTAATGATTTGCTGTTAATTAACCGCCTGGTTATTGGTATAATTTTTCTTGATAATATATTGCTGTTAAAACGGCCATGCAATTATTCTTTTAATGAAAACTGGCGACTATTCAGAGATTAGATGACTAATTTTGCCCATAGTGTAACTTAAGTATCTTATCCTTTTTTTTGGAAGCCATATTGGAGTTAGTGAGAAATGTCTTCCCAATCTTACTCTTTCTAAATCTTGTAGCATTTACAGATATAGATAGACAATCACATATTGCTCTTTTGGGGAGTTGTTTTTGTATGCATTTATCTCAAGCTATTTGACAAGGATTAGGCATTGTTTATTCTTTTTATAACCCCCATTATGTGAAATACAAATCTGAGCAAATAGAAAACTTTCAACATATACACATTTATACGCACACATGCAGGCCATTGCCATTTTAGTGTAATCAAATCTGAGCTTGTTTTTTTTTTTAAGATTTTATTTATTTATTCATGAGAGAGGCAGAGACACAGGCAGAGACATAGGCAGAGGGAGAAGCAAGCTCCTCACAGGGAGCCCGATGCAGGACTCCGTCTCAGAACCCCAGGAACATGCCCTGAGCCAAATACAGATGCTCAACCGTTGAGCCACCCAGGTATCTCTGAGCTTGGTTTCATTTCAGAATTATATAATAAAATTCAAAATAAAATTCAGAATAGTTATTTGTGGTTGTATGCAGACAGAAGTTTAGGAGGATTTTGCAGAGTGGTCCCAACCATCTAAAGGGTGGTTGGTCTAGATCTGTGCTATCTAGGTAGCCCCTAGCCACATGAGACTATTTAAATTCAAATTAACTAAAACTAAATAAAATTAGCAATTCAGTTCCTGAGCTGTACCAGCCACATTTCAATTGCTCAATAGCCACCTGTGGACAGTGGCTACTTCATTGGGCAGCATTTATATAGAACATTTCTGTCATCACAGAAAGCTCTAGTGGATGGTGCTAGTATAGACCACATTTTCAACCTTAACTTTAATATTTTTATATTAAATACGATATATTTTTCTATGATAATAAAAATGAAAAGAAGTAATAGTGAACCCTAAAGAAAAAGAAAAAACAAAAATCAAATGCATTGGAGTTATAAATTTATAAGGCATGGAGCCATAAATCCTCCCATTAGTTACTGTATTTAATCTATCTATTTTACTTTTGTACAATTTAAGAAACTTGAAGAATTTAAATTTTCAAGTGTTAAAATAAATTGATGGCTTCTAAAATTTTTTTTTGCAAAGATTATATTAGTACTATTTGGTGTTTTTTATACCTTAAATTCTAGTTTATAAGAAGAGGCATAAATATCAATTATGAGGTTCCGGGATCACTCAGCCATTTTTTTTTTAAATCCGCAATTGTACATGCCTGCACAAGCACAAAATCCATAACACTATTTAGAAGATGAGGACATACAAATACTTCTTTGATACCTCAGAAGGGAAATCCGCTAGCATATCAGAATATTAGAACAGAGAGAGGATATTCATATCAGGTAATTTGTCAGTTTGAAATATTGTCCTGTACATTGTTCTAAAGAAAAAGTTTAGGGATTTTGGCAGATGGGAAAGGGGCCACCACATGATGCAACTATTGACAGGTTTAATTTCATTTTGAGCCATTATCACAGGGAATATGTGGAAACTATCTTCGTAATCTGCCATTTTCTCGGCTTATTCATAACAGTCAAAGGAAAGATCGTATCTCTCTGTTTATAGTGAAAATCTTTGGAAGGCAGAAAGCAAGTCTTTTATTAAATTTTTGCCCAGTAGTTCATCTGTCAGGTCTAGAGATGGCTAGTTATTTTTACTGTATGCCCAGGATCATCTAGGACTGATATGAAAAAATAAAATATTTTAAAATAATTCAACAAGCAATAGGTCCATGTTGTTTTTGCCTGTCAATTTTATAATTAAACAACAGTTCCTTGTTTTATTTTCTAGGTAACTTTTTCAATGCCAGTCAGATCTATTTAAAGTGAAATGCTTGGAGGGAAGGGAGGCATTAAAGGAGCAGGTAAGATTTTACAAAGGATGATATTATTGTATACATATTAGCAACCATGTTTGTAGGGATATGGATAAAGGAATTCTTTTATTTTCTGCTAGAGAATTCTGTCTAATGCTACCCATCCCCCAAGGAGAGAACACAGACTTTATTTACAATAAATTCATGTTTGCCTGAAAAAATTAATTTCAAAAAAATAAGCCAAAGTGAGCTAAGGGAAACTGAATATATTATTTCCTTTGTTTTAGGTGCCTGATACTTAAAACTATGTCTTAGAACAAGTATTTTCTTGTATGAATAAAAGCTAATGGTATTCCAAACTATCTTGGAAATGGAATCCTTTTATCCTAGGTGCCAATGCAGATGTTTAAACTTCCCATGGGTGAGGACATGTGAATAAAGAATAAGAACAGAAGAACCCTACAGGAAAACCATAAAGAATCTCAGGGGCATGAGCAGGGATTAAAAGTGCAAAAGTCAGTGATGGAGTTTTTTCACTCTGCCTCAGTACTCTCCCTTCTGCAAAGGTGAATATCGTCTTGCCTCAGCTTTATTTTCCAAATTATAATTGAGACTGAAGCAAGTCAGACCATTGAGACTCACTTGTTTTCTTTCTGAGCTAAGGCAAATGGATCTAATTTCATTCGGAGAGAAGGAAGGTGGGCTTAATAGATAGTGTGGGGGTGGGTGAAAGGGAGGAATGGTATCTGAGGGAAGACATCAGTTGTAATTTATCTTGTCTTAGGAAGACTTTTTCTTTTTTGTATGACATGCTGTCTACAAATGGAGAGACATCACTGTTAAATAATTGCTCGGATTATTAGAGTGTTGTGCCTAAACAGGACTTCTAAACTGCATTAGTTTGGGTTGACATCACTGGTACTCATCTTTAGGGGGTCAGTCCAAGAACCAATCTATTTAACATCTTCATCAATGGCCAAGATAATGGAAGAGATAGATGTAGCAGGCCTGTTAATTAACTTTAGGAAAGACATTAGACTGCAAGGGGTGACTTGCACATTGTAGTGAAGGGTATGAATTTTAAATGACCTTTGCTATGATAAAACACTCATCCTTTGCATTCAAAATCTCAAAGGCTATTTGTACAGGCATGTCTAAGAAAACAAATAATTGAAATCTTGCTACTGTGAATCTGCATATCCTGTTTGCTAATGCACAGAATATCAGAACTAAAATAGTTTTGTTTTAAATAGAAACATTCATTTCTTACAGTGTACCCCCAAATGGTTTTTTCTCTTCTCACATGTGTCTCTTTCCTGGAATTTCAAGGCAAAGCTGTATTGGTGGAAGGGAGGGCCAGCCACATAATTTTCGAGGCCAAATGCAAAGAGAAAATGTAGAGCCCTTTATTCATTAAGCAGAAACGAAAATGTTATGAGAGGGACTAAGATGTAAAGCTTTTTTCATTCTTCCATGGTTTCTTTCTTGATTTGTCATGGTGGTTTTTTATTTGCTATTTAATGTCATTCTAAGAAAAGAAATAAAGAAAATTTTAATTATTAGCATAAATTTTGTCATTCATCTTTATGTTGCATAATGCCATTTTAAAATGCAATTTGAGGGGCACCTGCGTGGTATAGTCAGTTGAGTGTCTGCCTGTTGGTTTTGGGTCAGGCTGTGATCTCAGGGTCATGAGATTGACCACCACGTTGGGCTCATGCTCTCTCTATCTAAAATAAATAAATAAATATTAATAAAATAAATGTGATTTGAGAACATTTAACTCATATGTGAAATAACACAAATTGTACAATTTGTATTTTGTAGCTCGTACATACATATGTATTTCTTTCTTACCAGAAGTGTGGAAACTCTGCATGAGATGAACTCAACTATTTGTACTTTACTCCTTGATATGCACACATTCTGCCAACACCCTTCACCTTTGGCTTATAGATGAGTCAAGAGGACTGAAAGGAAAAGGAATTGCTGATTGCCCTACTTTTCCTTTCCTTCTATGTCATCATTTTCAATTAAGAGGTTGGCTAATATGGGGAGGAAAGTAACACTAGCAAGACGGGGTCAATAGGGTTCCTGAGTCCTTCATGTTTTTTAGAACAATTACTTACTTTTGCCTTGTCTTTGTACTTCATTCTGAAGTTCTGATTTGAACAGAGATGGAGGCCTCTGGAGGCTGTCAGCACCTCTGCTTACTCAGTCATAGATGTAACATTCTTACTTAGTATTCACTTTGAGTCTTGATGAACTCTCATGCATTGTGGATCCACCAGATTTCTGTGCTCATGGGGCATCTGAACTCCATATGTGAAGGGGGTGCCAAGGAATAGCAGACACCCATATGGCACTTGTCTCTTCTCCTCAGGCACATTGCTTGATTGTCTCAGTGGACTGCACTTACAATATACAATTTAAAAGATAAAATTCTGAGGAATCTTAAGATGGTGACTGAAAAGCTGTAAACCAAGTTCAGGGGTTGGTGCTATTGCACAGACTATATACACTTATGAACTTGGGCCTGGAGTAGGATCATCATACACTTTCTCTGCCTGTTGTGCCTATACTTGTGGTCCCCTCTGCCCCACACAAAACACAAAAGATAGCTGATCATGTGATCCTGCAAGATTCTGGATTCATTTTAGGTGTGTGGCTGAGAAGCAAGAATTTCCTTGACTAGTCTGGGAAAGGAATTCCCAAGATAAAGGATGACTTCTAAAACAACCAGTGAATAATTATGCAGCTATGTAGCAGAATTCTCAGGTTCTGGCATAAAGTACTTGCTGAATTCATTTCATGTGTTTTGTTTTTGTTTTTTTAAGTTATAGGATATCTCCTACATGTTTGTTGGGTTCTTGTCTCTTGCATACAAAAATATTAGAAAATATTTTCAGCTCTTGTCTGAGCTGTCTGGTGTGAGGAGTTGTTCAGAGTTTGTCATCCTATTTTCAACTGCTTATACTCAGGTAAAGGAGATAGTATTCAGGCCCCAATCCTCTACACTGGTCTTTTGGGTTTGATTCAGAGAAAAATGACAAGAGTTCTCTAAGCCATGAATTCATTTGATCTTTGACAAATTCTTGAACCTGTCTGATTCAGTTTTCTCATCTGTTAAAAGGGAGTAATGTCTATCTTACAGATATAATTTAATGAGATAATAAAAGTGCCTACCAGTAGTTCTGGTACATGTGCTCTACTAAATCTTTTCTAAGTGTAAGTTAATGTAGGAAATAAGTCCCTATTTGCACCACATTTGGCAGTCAATCTTTATGTGAGTTTAGAAAGTTTAATTTAAAATACTTATTATTTAATTTTACTTCCTTAACTTACTGTGTTCCCACCCATCCTAAAGGTTCCATTATAGGTGAGCTAGTGGATTTTGTATAGAAAGGAGGATGCCTGCTTGCTTGGTTCATAGTAAAATGCTAACATAAAAAACCAGCTTTACCTTTATCTGCCATCAAATTTTATGCATCAGCTGTGCAAATTTAAAAAAAAATTAGGCAGAAAATATAGCGTGGCTCACAGTTAAAACTGCTGCTTATTCTGTATTTTAATTAAGCTTTTACCCTTGCATTGCTTTGTAGCTCAGTGTTTTTTATTGTAAAATTTATATTTATTAGAGAAAATTTAAAATACAGAAAAGAGAACAAAGAAAGAATTGTATATATAAAAGATATAATCCATGTAAGTAGTTTGTTTTTTCTTCTACTGGTCTTTCCTTAATGTACAATGGTAAAAATACTGTTGGGATACTACCATATATAAAATTTTATATCCTACTTTTTTATATAATGTTACATTGTAAACTTTTTTTTTTTTTTTATACTGCAGTCTGCATGAATACTTGAATATTTTCATGACTGAAGAGTATACTACAGCATGGGTTTATTGTATGATTTCTTTATTTTCTGATATAATTTCATTCAGAGTAAATACTATGCTGAACATCTTTTTGAATAAGGCTTTTTCTGTTTTATCAAGGTTATGCCTTTGGGATGGATTCCCAGAAGAACTCTACTGAGTTAGAACCTCACTCACGTTAAAAAAAAAAAAAAAAAAAAAAAAAAAAGAACCTCACTCACGTTAAGACTTTTGGTACTTCTTGACAAATCACTTCCAAAGAGTCATACTAGTTTTTATTCCTTCAGGGATTTATCACAATGCCACTCTCTTTGTAGTAATCTTTGCTATTTTGATAAATGAAAAGTGATGGTAATTTGTTAAGTAAAGATTATTTTTATTAGTGATGATGGATACATATTTAATATATAATTTAATAAATATACTAACATATATAGAGGATACATATTTTGTTTTTAGCATATATAGTATATATTTAATATATATTTATTTAATATATCCATTTTATATGTATTTATTTAATATATATTTAATATATATTTATTTAATATATATTTATTTAATATATCCATTTTATATGTATTTATATATATATTTAATTTGTATGTTTGGTTTTTTTTCCCTCAAGTCTAACTCTTCCATCATGAAATACAGTATTCCGAAGGATCCCTGGGTGGCTCAGTAGTTTAGCGCCTGGCTTTGGCGCAGGGCATGATCCTGAGTCCTGGGATTGAGTCCCACATTGGACTCCCAGCATGGAGCCTGCTTCTCCCTCTGCCTGTGTCTCTGCCTCTCTCTCTCTCTCTCTCTGTGTCTTTCATGAATAAATAAATAAAATCTTTAAAAAAAGTGAAATACAGTATCTCCTTAAGGTCTTTTGATAGACCACTCATTCTTACACTCATGACCTCCTAACAGGAGAGTAGGAGAAAAAAACACTGGAAAATTTTTATAGAGCCTGTGTTATTTGTGATGTCCCTTTTTCGTTTTCTTTTTTTAAAACAAATATTTATTTATTATTTGAGAGAGAGCAAGTGTGAGTGGGGACCGGGGGAGGGGCAGAGGAAGAGAATCTCAAGCAGACTCTCCACTGATCTCCAACCCCAATGTGGTACCTGATCCCACAACCCTGAGATCATGACCTGAGCCAAAATCAAGAGTCATTACTCAACCAGCTGAACCACCCAGGCAGCCTTGATTGTCCTCATTGTTTTAGCTACCATTCCCTCATAAAAATTAGTCAGAATAAAAATTGACTTCTTGCTATAGTGGTATAAGCAGAACTGGCTTATTCCCACTTCCATCCTTTGCTTCTTCCCCCTCATAAAAGCTCTGATACTTCTTGCCTTTCTCACTCTCCCCATTGTCTCTAGACAGTTTCCTATACTTACATGTTGACAATGTGGTTCTACATTTCTCTAGCAGTCTGATCTCACAACCCTTCAAAGGGTTTTGGTTTTTTAAAATTTATTTTATTTTATTGTATTTTATTTTTTAAAGGTTCAGGCAGTTTTACTGTATTAGGGAAAGCTGTGGAGAAAATGTTAGAGAAACATCATATTAGGATGCCAAGATCTCTTTTTCTCCCTGAAGCTAAAACACATACAGCTTCACCCTGAGGAACCCATTCTTTAGAAAACAGAGCTAAAAGGGAAATGAAATGAAAGGCAGCCTACATTAAATTTCATTTAAGCCTATTGTTTAATTTATGTTCTGGGCCCTCTTGATTCCTTTGAGGCCCTAGGCATGCAGGATAATGTTTCTGTGTGTTTGGTCACTCCTTCATATTTCATCTTCTCTTTGGGTCTTATGGACGTTTCTGTTCTGGAGGCTCCTTAAATCAGAAGGTTGTGAGGCATGATAGGTAGAGTGGGGTATTTTTTTTTTTAAACAGGTATGTTGGTTTAGATTTTTTTCTATTAAACCTTATTTAGCTTTCTCTTTTTTAATGTTAATAATGTGATATTTTCTGTTGGTCAGTTTTTAAAGTTTTGATTATTTATTTGTGCTTGGATTGTTTTTGCTGTATTTTTAAAGTGTTTTTGTTCACTTATTTATTTTCTGTGCAGCCCAGGAACAGACATGGGGATTTCCTATAAAAGCAGGACAAACACACACTCTAACCTGTGTTGTGGACCTTTGCAGATCAGGGTGGTTCCATATTGCGAGCCATGTGGCTAAGCAGGATATAATTGCCTCATTTCTGACCCAGCAGTCGAAGATGCTGTGCTTTGCTGGAGGGAAGTGTTCATGCCTGTGTTGTAATTTTTTTTGGAGGATTAACAGAAGACTTGAATTTTTAGGGTTTTCCATATGGTTGCTTTCCTAGTTGCACTAACATTGACTTGAAAAAAAACCACCTCTTCACTTTAGGGAAAAGAAAGTCCCGAGTCACTTAGTATTCCTTACACTCTGGAAGGCTGACTAGAAAGGCTTACACTTCCTGCTGCGTTTGTATCCTCCTTGAAAGAAACGAAGCAGCAACATGAACTTAGTTCTCTTTATCTGCACAGTGATTCTAAGTCCCAATTTCTGCAGTCTTACCTCTCTGACTATTTAATACACTTATCGTTTCTCTGCCTGGCATTCCCCTATAGGAGACATTGAATTTAACAAATGTACACTAAGAATGATAGCTGACACTAATTCAATGAGCAGAAGGTTAAATCCAATCATAATTCCTGAGGTAATGGAGACGGGTAGGGTATGCAGATCTCTGAAGAGTCAAAGAGATTAAATGAAATGACACAGTCCTTTGACTATGTAGCCACTAGGAAACTGTAATAGTATTTTAAAGTAGGACGATACCAGAGTGTAAAGATTTATTTTTTTTTAAATGAACAAAGCATCACAGTCAAGCTGATGCAATAATTTTGCAATCCCTCGAGCCATTAGGCTCAAGTGAAGAAAGATGTTAGCTAAATACAGTCTGGAATGAATACATTAATTTGCACAGTCCCTTTCCCCTCATCGTGCATAAAGTCTTGAATGATTTTAACTCAGATGGATTTTAGTCCATGATGAAAACTGGAAAGTCTGCCTGCAAAGCTTTTAAAAATATAAATAAGTCACATTAGGGATAGGGGGATGGGAAGGGGAGGAAGAGAAGATTTGCAAAGACTTAAAAAACCAAACCAAATGCAACTGCTTGATTTAATGTCTGTAGATGAAAGCTGTGGACCAGCACTTCCCATGAGACTCTGTGGTGGAGTGTTGCTGATGGCAGCTACTAAGAACTAACAGAAAACTTGCAGCTGGGGTGCTTGCAGGATCCTCCTCTAACAGCTCTTCTCAGTGGGATGGCAGGATTAGGGTGAAGGCTGAGAGGATAATGGAATCTGTGCATGCCTGGCCTGATTGCTCCCCTGATCTGATCACTAGTATCAGGGTGACAGCTGCATTTCCAATCCTCTGAGCAGCAAGTAGCAGAGCAGTTATGTCAAGTGCCTGTATATCTTTAGCAGTCATATATTGACAATTAAGGAGAATGCGATTCACATTTGTATTACCCTTACTAAAGAGTATATGAAATATTTAGTCAAAGACTTGGAGGGTTTAGAGATCCCATTGTGAATTCTTGCATGATTGAGCAGTGTTATTCTTTTAAAATATATATGTGATGAGTGATCATAATTCTTGAGTTGGTGTGGCTGTGTAAAGATACCTGACATTACATATGCAGTTTCCAAACATACCTCAGAGGAAGACTGTCAAGTTTTAGGAATGCTTTGGTAGTATACTATATTGAAATCACACTGGATTTGTTGAAATTCAGAATGGAGGTGATGGAAGAGAAAAGATATGGGAAAGAATATTTTGTTTTCAGAAATTAAAGCTTTCTAAATCAGTGAGTTAGAATAAAGTATTAAGTCATTTAAAAATGCATAAATAAAAATGCATAAATATATTAATTTTTATAGAAAAGGAACTGCTTAGGTAAATAAATCTGCTAATATGTATCCCAAACATTCAAAATGCATATACTCTTTGACCTAATGTTTTATGATCAAGGAATAGGAGATGTCCACCTCGTTTTCTCAAATAATATATCCTTTTTTGTTGGTTGTTTCAATTAAAAGTTACTTTCTTTTGCTCTCTATTAAAATTGCCTAATGTTTGACAAATATAAAAGAATATGCGTATTACAGGTACATGAATAATGCAGCATAACAATAACTGAATACTAGTGAATCCACCATCTAATTAAACCCAAACCATTACTTATCTGATTATGTTTCTTTCTTGTCTTGTCCATTTTCTCCTCCCTATAGATATCTAGTAACCTGAATTTTATCACTTGCTTTTCTAAAATATTTTTGTCACCTAAGTGTATATTCTTTTTATCTTCTCAAAATTAAGTATAATTTAGATACAGTAAATTTTATGCATTGTGGTGTAGGATTCTGTGGGTTCTGACAAATGTTTACGCCATCGCAATCAAGATATAGAACAATTCTATCACTCTGAAATGCCCCCTTGTAGTCAGTTCCTCTCCCACACCCAGCCCTTGGCAACCACTGATCTTTCTCAATAGTTTTGCCCTTTCTGTAAGGTCATGTACGTGGAATCACACATTATGTGGTCTTTTGAGTCTTTCTTTCGCTCTGCATAATGCATTTGAGATTCATACAAGTTTTTGTATGTATGAGTAGTTCATTTCTTATGACTAAATAGTATTCTGTTATAGGTATGTACTTACTCTAGTTATTCACCAGCTGAAGAACATTTGGGGATCATTCCAGTTTTTGACAATTACAAATGTATCAGGTATAAACCTTTGTATATACATTTTTGTATGGACATAAATTTTTATTTCACCTAAGTAAATACCTAAAAGTGAGATTTCTAGGTCACATGGGAAGTGTATGTTTAATTTTGTAAGATACTTTGTATTAAGTCAGATTTCCAAAGGGACTCTATCATTTTGCATTTCCACAGGGAATTTATCAGTTCTCTTCATTTTCCATAGCACTTAATATTGTCAGTTATTTATTGCTTTATTTTTTTTTAATTTGGCCATTCTTTTCTTAGTCGTATTGCATTGGGTTGTTGAGTATCTTTCATGTGCTTATTTGCCATATATATATATATATATATATATATATATATTTTTTTTTTTTTTTGGTGAAGTGTCTGAATATTTTGCCCTTTTGAAAAATTGAGTTGTTTATTTTCTTATTGAGCTTTGAGATTTTTTATGCACAGATACAAGTCCTTTAATTTGTGATTTGCAAGTATTTTCTTTTGGTCTGTCACTTATCTTTTCATTCTTTTAATAGTGCCTTTCAAAGAGCAGAAGTTCTTAATTTTGCTAGTGCTCTGTATCAGTTTTTCCTTTTATGGTTCATGCTTTTGGTGTTGTATCTGAGAATTTAATTTATTAACTTATGTCTAACTCAGAGTCACAAAGATTCCTGACCATTTTTTCTTCTAAGAGTTTTATAGTTGCAGATTTTGCAATTAGGTCAGTCATCCATTTTCAATTAATTTTAGTATATTGTGTAAGGTAGGGATTAGAATTCACATTTTTAAAAAAGATATTAGGGCAGCCCCGGTGGCACAGCGGTTTAGTGCCGCCTTCAGCCCAGGGCCTGGTCCTGGAGACCCAGGATTGAGTCCCACATTGGGCTCCCTGCATGGAGCCTGCTTCTCCCTCTGCCTGTGTCTCTGCCTCTCTCTCTCTCTGTGTCTCTATGAATAAATAAATACATTTATTTATTTATTTAAAGATTTTATTTATTTATTCATGAGAGACACACAGAGAGAGGCAGAGACATAGGCAGAGGGAGAAGCAGGCTCCTCACAGGGAGCCCAATGCAGGACTTGATCCCGGAACCCTGAGATCACGACCTGGGCCAAAGGCAGATGCTCAACCACTGAGCCACACAGGCACCCAGAATTCACTTTTTTTTTGCATATGGATAATCAATTGTTTTAGCAACATTTGATGAAAAGACTATTCTTTCTCAATTGAATTGCCTTTGCATCTTTGTTGAAAATCAAGTGAACATGTATGTGATCTACTTCTGGATTCTCTATTTTAAAAAAAACATTAACTTTATTTTTTTAAGACTTTATTTACTTAACAGAGAGAGAGAGAGAGAGAGCGAGAGAGAGACAGCACAAGAAGGGGGAACAGCAGAGGGAGAGGGAGAAGCAGGCTCTCCACTGAGCAGGGAGCCTGACACGGGGCTTGATCCCAGAACCCTGGGATCACTACTGGAGTCAAAGGCAGATGCTTAACTGACTGAGCCACCCAGGTGCCCCCCCAAAACATTAATTTATGTATCTGCCCTTTTACTAATGCCATATTGTCTTCATGCTGTAGATTTAAAATGAGTCTTGAAATCAAGTAATGTGTAATCAGGTAGTTCACTTAAAAATTATCTTGGCTATTCAATTCGTTGTTTTTCCATATACATTATGAAATTAGCTGGGGATGTTAATTGAAATAAAATTGAATCTATGGAGCAATATGGTGAGAAATGTCATGTTAACTATATTGAATCTTCCATCCAGTCCATTAAAAGTGGCTTATTTATTAATTTATTTATATCTTTTAAAATTTCTTTTATCAATGTTATGTAGTTTTCAGCATACAGATCTTGCACATATTTTGTTAGACTTAAAACTAAGCATTTAATGGTATTTAATACTATTATAGATGGTACTTTTGAGATTTCAATTTCCAATTGTTCATTGTTAGTATATAGAAATACTTTTTTTTTTTTTTAAGATTTTATTTATTTATTCATGAGAGACAGAGAGAGAGAGAGAGAGAGAGAGAGGCAGAGACACAGGCAGAGGGAGAAGCGGGCTTCATGCAGGGAGCCCGACGTGGGACTCGATCCCAGGTCTCCAGGATCAGGCCCTGGGCCAAAGGCGGCGTTAAACCGCTGAGCGACCTGGGCTGCCCAATACTATTGACTTTGAATATAGACTTTGTATCTGAAACCTTAAGTCACTTGTTGTTTTATAAGCTTTTTTAAAAATAAATTTATTTAATTTTTTAAATCTTTGTTTTTTTTTTTTAAATCTGTACAGTTTTGTTTTCCATGAATAGAGAGTTCCATTTCTTCTTTTCTGATTTGTATTCATTTTATTTATTATAATTACCTTATTGCACTGTTTTGGACAGTGTCTGGTATGATGATGAATAGGAAAGCTGACATTCTTGCCTTGTTCTGATCGTAGGGAAAAAACCTCACAGTTTCTTATTAATGAGTATGATATTAGCTGTAGATATTTTTTGTAAATGCCCTTCTATTTCTAGTTGTATGAAAGTTAAGAATTATTAATCAGTGTTGAATTCTGCCAAATTTTTCTGTATCTATTGAGATGTACACGTGTTTTTTTCTTTGTTATGCCATTGATATGGTGAATACATTGATTATTTTTTAAATGATGATCTAGCCCAGCATTATTTAAATAAACTGCACTTGGTCTTGATGCTTTTTTTTTTTTTTTTTTTTTTTACATAGTCTTGATTCAATTTGTTGGTATTTGTTGAGGATTTTTGTCCATGGGAATGTTGGCCCGTAGATTCTGTCCCTCTCTGTATGTTGTCTTTTTCTGATTTTGATATTAGAGTATTTCTGACCTCATGAGATGAGTTGGGAATTATTCTCTCTGCTTTTCTGTTCTGGAAGAGATTGCATCAAATTTGTATTATTTTTTAAATGTTTGGGAGAATTTGCCCATGTTTCCATATGGGTATAGACTGTTGTTGGGAACTTTTAAACTAATAATACACTTTAACTTACAGGATTATTCAGAGAATCTGTTACTTGAGTGAGTTTTCATAGTTTGTGTCTTTAAATGTCTGTGGCGTCTACAGTGATACTTCCTCTTTTGAAATCTTCATATTTGTAACTTGTGTCTTCTCTTACTCTGTTGATCAATTCGGCTAAAAGATTATCTTTTATTTATTTATTTTTCCCCAAAGATACAGGTATGGTTTCATTGATTTTTCTCTGTTATATTTCTGTCCTCAGTTTAACTGATTTCTACTCTTATTTCTACTCTTATCTTTATTATTTTGTTCCTTCTGCTTGTTTTAGGTATAATTTGGCCTTCTTTTGCTACTTTCTTAAGGTGTATTCTTAAATCATTTATTTGAAACTTCTTTTCCTATATAAGCATTTTAATGCTAGAAGTATCCCTTTAAATATTGCTTTAGCTGTGTCTTAAATTTTGACAGTGTTTTTTTTTCTAATTTCACAAATTAAAGATATTTCCTAATTGAAGCATCTGGGTGGCTCAGTTGGTTGAGTGTCTGCCTTCAACTCAGGTTGCGATCCCAGAGTTCTGGGATTGAGCCGTGAGTCAGGATCCTCACTCAGTGAGGAGCCTGCTTTTCCCTCTCCCTTTGCCCTCAATCTCTCCAACTCCCTACTCATGCTTGCTCTCTCTCGCGTGTTCTTTCTCTCTCTCAAATAAATAAAATCTTTAAAAAATATATTTCTGATTTCCTCTTTAACCTTTGGTTATTGAGAAGTATATTGCTGTTAGATAAATATTTTGGAATTTCCAGATATCTTTCTGTATTGATTTTTAGTTTAGCTAGAGAACATACTTTGTATGATTTCAAAATTGTTTTAGACTTGTTCTATTGATTACTGGGAGTAATGCCTCTAACAATAATTGGGTTTGTCCATTTGTCCCTTCTTTTCTGTTTTCATCATCTATTATTAAATGCATATAATATAATATCTAAGCTCAAGTTTTCCTAGTGGGTTGTTCATTCCTCTTCATTTTCATAGTATATATTTTTCTAAAGTCTACTGTTTCTGCTATTTATATAGCCACTACAACTTTTTTTTGGTTAGTGTTTGCATAGAATCTACATCAATTCTTTTTCTCATCAATTATTTTTAACTTACCATCTTGCTAGCTATTTTTTATTATTACATTTGCTTTTGGCTCTCCTCTTGCTTTCTTTTGTATGTATTTATCTCTACGATGATTCCATTTTACCTATGCTATTGGCTTATTATTTTTTACTTCTTAAAATATGTTTTCATAGTTGTCTTGGGGTTTCCATCTTTAATTAATCATACTCTGTGTTCACATATTATACTGTTTCAAATATAGTACAATAACCTTATAATGAGGGATGCCAGGGTGGCTCAGCGGCGAAGTGTGTCTGCCTTTGGCTCAGGTCTGATCCCAGGGTCCTGGGATTGAGTCCTGCATCAGGCTCCCTGTAGGGGAGCCTATGTCTCTGCCTCTCTCTTTCTGATTCTCTCATGAGTAAGTAAATAAAATATTTTTTTAAAAAAGAATCTTATAATGTTATTCTTCTATTTCTTCCCTTCCATCCTTTGGGATGTTATAATTTTAATTTCACATATACTATAAACACACAAACAATACATTACTGCTGTGTTTTGGTTTGATAGTCTACTATGTTTTAGGTCAATTAAAAATTTATTTACATTCATTAATGTTATTCCCAAAACTATTAATTTCTTTGTGTAGATATATATTTCTGTCTGGTGTTATATTCCTTTTAACTGGGGAACTTCCCAGTTCTTTCTTTTTTTTTTTTATATACCAACGTAATAAATGCGGTTTATGACTTCTTTAAATTTACATAGTACTTCAACATATTAATACCCTGTGAACTGCAAAAAAAAAAAAAATCAATTTACAGTAGTATTATTGGTCACCAAGATGGAGAGGGAAAGGAAACTTTACAATTGTGAGAATGCACAAATGTTCTCATTAAGGCAGTATTGGCCCAGATGACCATTAGTATCTATCTCCTCAGTTGCCTCATAATTCTGGAATGTCCTTCATGAAACATGTCAGCACACAAAATTTGCTAAATTCTCACACGTTCTTCACTTTCTGATTCATCTGGTGAACTGGGAGTAGGAAGATGGTCATAAACAATGTGCCCTCCCTCCCTTGTCTGACCAAACCTGAAGCAATCACATCCACTGCCAAGCCAGCTGTAGCCTTGGCCTCTTCCTCTGAAGCAGCCAACTGAGGATTGACTTCAACAAGATCCAGTGCTGACAGTGCTGACCACACCATATCCTATTCAAAGTTGAAAAACAAGATAAAGAGAAAATTTTGAAAGAAACTAGGAAAAGAATACAAGTTACATACAGAGAAACAAAAGAGTTAAATGTTATGATAGACTTTTGTCAGATATGTAAGCCAGAAGACAATGGAATAATATCTTTAAGTTACTCATGAAAAAAAAAAAATGTAAACCCAGAATTTTACACCTAGTGAAAAGATCTTTCCAAACTGAAGTTTCTGAAAAGTCTCATATTTTTAAAAAAATGTAGACTTTTTCAAACAAAAGGTGAGAAAATTCATTACCAGCACTCTTGCACTACAAAAGCTGTTAAAGGAAGTTCCCCAGTTAAAAGGAATATAACACCAGACAGAAATATGTATCTACACAAAGAAATTAATAGTTTTGGGAATAACATTAATGAATGTAAATAAATTTTTAATTGACCTAAAACATAGTAGACTATCAAACCAAAAGTTTCACCATAGTTTGGTGTTCTCTGAGTTTCTTGGCTCTCATTAATTAAAATTTTTTTAGTTATTCTCTCTTCAATTGTTTCTTCTGCCCATTTTTTTTTCTCATTTCCCTTCTTGTATTCAATTATGCATGTGTTAGACCATTTTTTATTGTCATATAGTTCTTGAATGATTGGTTTCCCTATATCTACTCCTCTTCCTTTTATCTCTCTTTTTCTTTTCTTCTTCTTTCTTTTTGATTCAGCTGGAAGAATTTCTATTGACTTTTATTCAGGTTCATCAATTAATTCCTTAGCTTTTTCAAACCTGTCATAAATATTCTTATGAGTCTGTCAAAAACATTCTTTTAAAAAGATTTTAGGGGATCCCTGGGTGGCTCAGCGGTTTAGTGCCTGCCTTTGGCCCAGGGCGTGATCCTGGAGTCCCGGGATAGAGTCCCGCATCCGGCTCTCGGCATGGAGCCTGCTTCTCCCTCCTCCTGTGCCTCTCTCTCTCTCTTTTCTCTATGTCTATCATAAACAAATAAATAAATCTTTGAAAAAAAATTAAAAAAAAATAAAAAGATTTTATTTATTTATTCATGAGAGACACACAGAGAGAGGCAGAGAACAGGCAGAGGGAGAAGCAGGCTCCCTGTAAGGAGCTCAATGTGGGACTTGATCCCAGGACCCGAGGATCAGGACCTGAGCCAAAGGCAGACACTCAGCCACTGAGCCACACAGGCATCCCTGTCAAAAACATTCTTAATCTCTGCTACTATCTTTTTTATTTCCATCAATTTGATTTTTTCTTATAGTTTTCATCTCTCTACTGAAGTTTTCTGTTTATGCAAATTGTCCATTTTCCCCCACAGAATATTTGTGAAGTTTATTTAAAATTTGTGAAATTTGTTTAATATTTGTGAAATTTATTTAAAATCTTTATCAAAATAAATGAAGAAAAGCTTATTTAAAATGAAGTCAGGAAGCCCTGAGGAAGGAGCTCTCATGCTCTGTCACCTGCTGTAAGGCACATATCTTACCTCCCCAATAGGAGGAGGTTTATTTTACATACCCACGCAGGGAAGAGGAAGAACTTCTCCTTGCCCAGCAACAGCCCAACCAATGACAACTCAGCAAAATAATCCATTCTCAGTGTCCTTCTTTCCCCTATAAAAGCAACCCCCTCTTATCTGTTTTTTGCACTTGCCTGTGGCTCACCATAGTTTGCTTGTCCCCAGTGAAAATTCTGGCTTTTTTTTTTTTTTTGATCAGCATATTAATCATAGTTCTATCAAATCCTGTCTCATAGTTCCAGCATCTGTCATATCTGAATCTGGTACTGTTAAATATCTTTAGTCTTGACATTGCATATCTTATTTTCTCCTTTGTGTGTCTTATAATTTTGGTTGGAACTGTACATATTATATAGGGTACTAGAGATTGAGCTTACTAATATTAATGTTTATAAATGGGTCTGCTTCTTTTTGCTAGACCTCATAAGCCTATTAAGGAGTTGAGCTAAGTTTGCATTTTCTTCTTGATGTAATTTCCATAGTGTTTCAAAGTTTTCAAATTTTTCTTCTATTACTTTGTGCTTAAGGTGGGGATTGAGTTGATGGAGGATTTTTCTTAAAGTGTTTATATTGCATTCAGCTTTTGACATTCTTTGTCAAGATTGTACTTCAGAGGGTTTATGCCCTTACCTCTCCTCCAGCAGTAGACTGTTATTTTTTATTTGGTTCTTGCTTTTCCCAGTTGTGCGTGTGTTGGGGTGTGATGGAGTGCTTTCTCAGGTTCTGTGTTAGCCTGTCATAGGCATGTGTTGTGTTGTTAGGTCTTGATTGTGGTCTTCCTAGTGATCATCCTTCAGCTGTAGGGGAGTGTCATACTTTCCTATAGCTCCTGGATTGCTTAGAATAGAAATTTATTCTCTTATATCTCTGGATGCTAGAAATTGGAAATTGAGATGTTAGCAGGGTTGGTTCCTTTTGGAGACTGTCGTGGAGAATCTATTCTATATCTTTCTTCTAGCTTCTGATGGTAGCCAGAAATCCTTTGCCTTCTTTAGTGTATATATGAATCACTCCAGTCTCTATGCCCGTCTTCACATGACATGCTTTTCTTCCTGTTTCTGTTTCTTTATATGGTCTTCTTACAGGGACACCAGTGATTGGGTTTAGTACCTATCTTAATCCACTATCACCTTATCTTAGGTTGATTATATCTGCTAAGATCTTATTTCCAAATAAGGTCACATTCACAGGTACCAAGAGTTAGGACTTTAACATATATTTGGGGTGGAGTGTGAATATATTAGTTTGCTAGGGCTGTTATAACAAAATACAACAGACTGGATAGCTTAAACAAGAAAATGTTTTTTGTTTTCTCTCATTGTTATGGAGGCTGGAAATCCAAGGTCAAGGTGTTTGTAGGATTGGTTTCTTATGAGGCCTCTCTCCTTGGCTTGTAGATGGCCACCTTATTGCTGCTCCTTCACTTGGTCATTCATTTGGGCACACACATCCTTGGTGTTTCTTTGTACATCCTAATCTTTTCTTCCCTCAAGGACACCCATCAGATTGAATTAGGGCCCATCCTAACAGCCTTATTATTTAACATAATCATCTATTTAAAGCCCCTATCTCTAAATATAGTCATAACTGAGGTACTTGAGTTAGGGCTTCAACATATGAATGTGGAGGGGGAATAAAAATTCAGCCCATAACAGGGAATATAATTCAACCCCAAACTAATTGGGTGTGATAGGGTCTAGGATGTCTTTCTACCCTTCACCCAATTGTTGAGAGACAGGATATGAGTAAATCTTTATAAAATATGTTCAATTTTTTTCTTACTCAAATTTGCCTGATAATTATTTATAATACATTTAAAAAATTATATACTAGTGATACCATATTTTATTGCTTTTAATTGGTGGAAAATGTAAAGGTTGAATTTATAAATGTTATCTTTCATAAATGGTTTGCATTTGCTTCTTTCAGAAGCCAAGAACTACTCCTAACCTGGTTCTATTTTACTCCTTTCTAGGATCTCCAGTTTAATCCAGTAGTCTCAGATTTATACTTATGACCTTTAGGCTAAGGCATTTGCCTCTTGATTTTGATATTAATAGCATATATCCATCTGGTATTGCCTGTCTTTTGTGTGTGTTTATCAATCACTAACCAGGTTTCAGCTCATAGGATTATTTCTTCTCCTTGGAAATTTCTTACGTCTTGGGAGTCTATTAATACAGTATGTTTTATGCGGCATCTAGTCATTTGGTAACATAGGGATCTTTCAGAATATTTAGCACATCAGATCTCAAGAACAGAAGTTCTCAATAATATATTTTACAATCTTTCTGTATTCACTCACGTAGATGTACCTTCATTTTTCTAGTGTTTGCATAGTATTTGATTTTCAGGATGTATTTTAAATTTAAGGATATATTTTATATTTAAGGATATATTTTAAATTTATACCCTTACTTAGAAGTGTAAAGATTTCCTAGTCATTAGCTATTTTACATGGTGTGTAGTGAGCATCATTGTACTGGAATTTCTATAAACTTTTATAAGTATAAACTTGTAAGATACATTTCTAAAAGTGGAATTTCTGAGTGAAAGGTATTTTGAAAGTTTTTGGTAGATATTTTCTGACAAATTTAAATGTTATTAGAAAATATAAGTAATGTTTTGATACTTTCATATTTTACTAATATTTACCATTTTAAAATTATATTATTTCCTATATGGTCAATATTTCCTCTTCAATGACAGTAACATTTTATCTATATGGGACATTCTGTATGAAGGCAAGTTCTGTGTAGGTAAGAACATTTTGTATGAAGGAATTTAGTACCTGGTCCTAGTCTTGGCTCTGCCATACATTCTCTTTTTGACTTTAGATAAGTTAGTTGATCTTGGTTCTCTCTTTATACATCAATTGTAGACTGTTGAACTACAACAGGGGTTATTAAATTTTATTCCAAGAATGAAAAGATAAACCTGATTGGTAGTGTTTTGGAATCCCTGTCATTACTCATTACTTCAAGGAAGAAAACAGTGCATTTATTGAATATATATCTATCCATACTGAAAAGAGTTCATTTATTTTTCCAAAAAACATTGTGCAATGCAAAGTAGTTTAGGGGTGCCTGAGTGGACCAATTGGAACTCAGCATGGAGCTTGCTTGAGTCTCTCTTTCCTTTTGCTCCTCCCTGCTCACATGCTCTCTCTCTCAAATAAACAAACAAATAAAACAAAACAAAAAGTAGTTTAGAATACTTTCTCCTGCATGGATTTAAAGTCACTTTGCATTTTAAAATTTTATGACTTAAGATTCTGTGTATTCTTCTTAATTGCTGGATTGTTTTTAGTATTTGAACTCCAAATATGGCTCCTAGTTTTTTCCTTCTCCATTCAATGCAAAAATAAATGCAGTTGTTTAGACCCTCCCCCCACCCCCCACCCTGCCAAAATGAGATGTTTTCTTTCTCTATCTTTTCTCTCAACTTTATTTCACTTTTGAATTGGGAATGTTTCAGTCTCAACTACATTTTTTTTTCAGAGAAAAGTTAAACAATTTTGACTTCTTTTACTTTAATATCCTTCATAGTGAGCCTGAATTTAAATATAGAACACTTTCTTACATCTTATATATCTTGTCTTTCTTGCTTTTCTTTAGGGTATATTCGTAGCTTGTGTAATAGTCATTTTTAATGGAATGCTTCTATCCTCATGCTCATCAACTTCCAAGCCCCAGTGTAGTCTCCTATCATCAGTATTGAACACTATAGTCACATTTTTTTTGTTTGAATATGGCTTTCCCCATAACATTTTTCCATTTCCGCAGAAAACTCTAATTACCTTAGGCATAAGAACAAAACTTTTGGTTTAAATCTCTTAATCAGGCTTTCCCAAAATAGCCACTGAAGGCAAACTGACTCATTCTCCCATGTGCCTGATTATCCATCTCAGAATTTTTGAAATTCACTCAATTTACATCTATGTTAAGGACTTCTGCACCTCTGCAAGTTCCACTTTTCCCATTGCTAAAATATAACCTTCTCCAAGAAGTTTTCTCCTACTAACTATCGGGAGGAAACGTTCTCTTTCTCTCATTGCAGGCAAAGTACTTATACTTTGTCTGTAATGAGAAAACAATGGAACTTTATTGAAATAGTCTCCAATAAGGCTGAGTTATGATAATTTTACCTGCACTGGCCTGAAGTTTGAAAATGCTATCTCTGAAAGAAATCTACCAGAAAAAGAGAGAGTAAATAAGTTTGAAGGAGATACATATACTCAGATAAACGTGTGCATGTGTGTGTGCACACACACACAGACACACATACCACACACCTCCTTAATTTTGAAAAGTCTGTAAGATCATGAACTCCTATTTCTACCTTAAATGAGAGTCTGTTAAAATAATCAAATGTATTTAAGAATATTTCAGCATATGTTCTATAATTTAAAAGGATCTTCCCTTGATCTGAATAGTACTTTACTATATTATAGCTTATTTATTAGTGAAAAGTTTGGGTAACTTACAATAGTGGATGCTGTGGTACCGCCAGGTTTTTCTTTCGGACCAAGGCACTCATTCCCAAACAGGTAGAAATGTTGGTGACTGAAAGAGCTCAGATGAATCCCTTCCTAAGAACTTCCCTCAACTAAAAAATCTCATCTTGACCAAGATTACATTCCAGCTTTGTGAGCAGCCTGAAACCAGTGTCTGCTGTATTAGAAGTATAAAATCTTGGTCCTTGGGGTCCCTGGATGGTGCAGTTGGGTAAGCATTGGACTCTTGGTTTCAGTTCAGGTCCTGATCTTAGGGTCATGCGATCAAGCCCCCATGTGGGGCTCTACTTTCAGTGAAGAGTCTACTTAAGATTCTCTTACCCCTTCCCCGTGCACACACACAGTCTCCCTCAAATAAATAAATAAATATTTTTAAAAAATCTTGGTCCTCTAGCCCTGATTTGGGACAATTCTGATGGGCTATCCCAGCTTTAGAGCTCACTATAGGACTAGTGTAGGCCTTTGTGGTGATGGCAGCTCAACTTCTCCCCCTGCTACTTGCTTCCTCTGCTTCTCTAAGACATTGTTCCTAAGAGTCTCCTTGATAAAATCCTGCATACTTGATCTTAACCTATAACCCTTACTTGATCTTAACCTATAACCTTTACCTTCAGAGTCCATTTTACTATATGACTATGAAAAAAAATAGAAAAAATAACTAATATTTAACCACATCTATTTCCTAGGCATTATGCTAAGAACTTCAGATTCATCAAATCACCTAATCCTCACAACAATATGAGGTGGTAATTATTATTATTATTATTATCATCATCATCATCATCATCATCATCATCATCATCATCTTTACTTACAAATAAAGGAACTCGTCTTAGAGGAATTACATAGTTTTCCCAAATTTTACAGCTACTAGGTGGTAGATCCAGGATTTGAAACTGTGACTGCTTCATTCCAGAGATTATGCTTTTAATGACTCAATTATTTTACTTCTTGAATCTCTAGGGCATACATGTATTGAATACCTAAAAGGGCATACCCAGATAGAGAACTATTTAAGGATTTTGGCTGTGAAGGCTAATGACTATATTCTGAAAATAAGATTCTGCTCCATATTTATATTGTAAGGACACATCATTTTTGGTAAAATGATTTTTTTCTAGGTAAAAATAGGCATCATCATTTTTAAGTTAAAGCATAATACTATATTTAGATGTTGGGTATAACTAATGTTTCATTGCTGATGCAAAATTAAAAAATGTTAAAATTAATTACATGTGAAGAAATTTAAGCCTACTTGCTGACTGATACTAATAAAGGCTGATTTTTTTTTTTGTTGGAATCAACCACTGATGTGCTAATGGAATTCTGATTAATGAATTTGTCAATTGTTTGTCCCTATTGTAGACATTAACTGGCATTCCATCAATAACTGTGACATAAAAAAATACATGACCAAAATACAGATTGCTTGCTGGTTTTAAATGTATTTCCAACCAAATTAAACTGGCTACATGACACAACTTATTTAGTCTACTATGTAGAAATTGACTTTATTTACTTTAGAAATTCAACTGAAGACCTTTTTTTTTCAATAGGCACATGCATATCATAGTCTTATTAGAGCACTTGCACAGAGTAGAAGCCTATATATTAAATTGCTTCTTTTATGTATGTGAAACAATATTGATATTTATCTATGCTTTGTAATAAAAATACTTTATATCTGTATAGCACTGCTAAGTTTTCACAAATACCATTCACATAATTCTTATCATAATTGTGAGATAGTTGGGATGGGTGTTTTAAATGTCATTTTCTAGACAGGTAAACAGAGCTTAGACTAAGTGATTTGTTCAGATGGCTGAGATAGGAATTCATCTGACCTACACTCTTTTCTACACTGACATGGACATATACATGTCTCTCCTCCCTTAGTAATTCCTTCTTTTTTGCCCTCCTTTGTGATATAATGTTTTGTTCATCCTTTCATGGGCAATTTTCTTAAAAGAAAAGAACATACATGGCTACATTGCTTTCATATTATGTAGCCACCACTCCTGAATGCTTTGCACACTGAAGTCTGTCCTACTCACTACAAAAAAAATTGTACTTTTACAGGTCACCAGAAATCTTCCTTAATTCCAATGGAATTATCACAGATCATAGGTTTCAGATGTCCTTGTTCACCATCTTTCCTAAGCATTTATGTGTTTTAAGAAACATTCCTCTCTTTGTTTCTGAAAACTGAAAGTGGTTCTTTTCTCCTCTTTGTCACCTTCATTGAATTTTTTTCCTATCCATCAAATACAGTTGTTTATCAAGGGAATATCCTTGACTTTCACTTCTCCTTTCTGCATATTGAATTCATCATGAGTATTTATGGTTTCACTGATCAACTCCACTTACATGAGAGGCAACATAATACAGGATTTTTTGTTTTTGTTTTTTTTTTGTTTTGTTTTGTTTTTAGAGTTGGAGGGAGGGAGAGAGTGGGAGAGAGAGAGGCAGAGGGAGTAGGAGAATCTTAAGTGGGATCTGAGCCCATTGTGAGGCCCTCTCTCACAACCCTGAGATCATGACCTGAGCTGAAATCAAGAGCTGGCTGCTTATGTGACTGTCACCCAGGCACTCTTTATGGGTTTAAAACTGTAGCCTCTTTTTTTTCACGTGTCTGTTGGCTATCTGTATGTCTTCTTTGGAGAAAGGTCTGTTCATGTCTTCTGCCCATTTCTTGATTGAATTATTTGTTCTTTGGGTGTTGAGTCTGGTAAGTTCTTTATAGATTTTGGATACTAGCCTTTTATCTGATGTCTCATTTGCAAATACCTTCTCCCACTCTGTCAGTTGTCTTTTGGCTTTGTCAACTATTTCCTTTGCCATGCAGAAGCTTTTTATCTTGATGAAGTCCCAGTAGTTCATTTTTGTCTTTGTTTCCCTTGTCTTTGGAGTCTTGTCTAGCAAAAAGTTGCTGTGGCCAAGGTCAGAGATTGCTACCTATGCTCTATTCCAGGATTTTGATAAATTCCTGTCTCATATTTAGCTCTTTCAGCCATTAAAAAAAGAAAGATTTTATTTATTTATTCTTGAGAGACATAGAGAGAGAGAGAAAAGCAGAGACATAGGCAGAGGGAGAAGCAGGCTCCCCATGGGAAGTCAGATGCAGGACTCAATCCCAGGACCGCAGGATCTTTACCTGAGCCACCCAGGTGCCCCTCTTTCAGCCATTTTGAGTCTGTTTTTGTGTATAGTATGAGGAAATGGTCCAGTTTCATTCTTCTGCATGTGGCTATCCAGTTTTCCCAACATCATTTATTGAAGACTTTTTTACATTACATATTAGTTTTTTCTGCTTTGTTGGAGATTAGTTGACTTAGAGTTGAGGGTCCCTTTCTGGGTTCTCTATTCTGTTTCATTGATCAGTGTGTCTGTTTTTGTTTCGGTACCACCATACTATCTTGATGATTACAGTTTTTTTTTCATGTAAAATTAATAGTTCATTAAAACCGTGTCTACATAAATGTATATGACTAATTTGTTATTTTCATTATTTTTTTTAATTGGAGTTCAATTTGCCAACATATAGCATAACACCTAGTGCTCATCCTGTCAACTGCCCCCCTCAGTGCCCGTCACCCCAACCTCCTGCTCACCTTCCTTTCCACTACCCCTGTTCGTTTCCCAGAGCTAGGTGTCTCTCATGTTAGGTCACCCTCACTGATTATTTCACTCATTTTCTCTCATTTCCCTTCATTCCCCTTCACTATTTTTTATATTCCCAAAATGAATGAGACATATAATGTTTGTCCTTCTCCGATTGACTTGCTTTACTCAGTATAATACCCTCCAGTTCCATCCACGTTGAAGCAAAGGATGGGTATTTGTCGTTTCTAATGGCTGAGTAATATTCCATTGTATACATAAACCACATCTTCTTTATCCATTCATCTTTCGATGGACACCGAGGCTCCTTCCACAGTTTGGCTATTGTGGCCATTGCTGCTAGAAACATCGGGGTGCAGGTGTCCTGCCGTTTCACTGCATCTGTATCTTTGGGGTAAATCTCCAGCAGTGCAACTTCTGGGTTGTAGGGCAGATCTATTTTTAACTCTTTGAGGAACCTCCACACAGTTTTCCAGAGTGGCTGTACCAGTTCACATTCCCACCAACACTGCAAGAGGGTTCCCCTTTCTCTGCATCCTCTCCAACATTTGTTGTTTCCTGTCTTGTTAAATTTTACCATTCTCACTGGTGTGAGGTGGTATCTCATTGTGGTTTTGATTTGTATTTCCCTGATAGCCAGTAATGTGGAGCATTTTCTCATGTGCTTGTTGGCCATGTGTACGTCTTCTTTGGTGAAATTTCCATTCACATCTTTTGCCCATTTCATGATTGGATTGTTTGTTTCTTTGGTGTTGAGTTTAATAAGTTCTTTATAGATCTTGGATACTAGCCCTTTATCTGATACATCATTTGCAAATATCTTCTCCCATTCTGTAGGTTGTCTTTTAGTTTTGTTGACTGTTTCTTTTGCTGTGCAGAAGCTTTTTATCTTGATGAAGTCCCAATAATTCATTTTTGCTTTTGTTTCTCTTGGCTTTATGGATGTGTCTTGCAAGAAGTTGCTGTGGCCAAGTTCAAAAAGGGTGTTGCCTGTGTTCTCCTTTAGGATTTTGATGGAATCTTGTCTCATATTTAGATCTTTCATCCATTTTGAGTTTATCTTTGTGTATGGTATAAGAGAATGGTCTAGTTTCATTCTTCTGCATGTGGATGTCCAATTTTCCCAGCACCATTTATTGAAGAGACTGTCTTTTTTCCAGTGGAGAGTCTTTCCTGCTTTGTCAAATATTAGTTGACCATAAAGTTGAAGGTCCACTTCTGGATTCTCTATTCTGTTTCATTGATCTATGTGTCTGTTTTTGTACCAGTACCATACTGTATTGATGACCACAGCTTCATAGTACAATCTGAAATCTGACATTGTGATGCCCCAACTATGGTTTTCTTTTTCAATATTCCTGTGGCTATTCGGGGTCTTTTCTGATTCCACACAAATCTTAAGATGATTTGTTCCAACTCTCTGAAGAAAGTCCATGGAATTTTGATAGGGATTGCATTAAATGTGTAAATTCCCCTGAGTAGCATTGACATTTTCACAATATTAATTCTTCTAATCCATGAGCATGGAATATTTTTCCATCTCTGTGTCTTCCTCAATTTCTTTCAGAAGTGTTCTGTAGTTTTTAGGGTATGGATCCTTTACCTCTTTGGTTAGGTTTATTCCTAGGTATCTTATGCTTTGGGTGCAATTGTAAATGGGATTGACTCCTTAATTTCTCTTTCTTCAGTCTCATTGTTAGTGTATAGAAATGCCACTGATTTCTGGGCATTGATTTTGTATCTTGCCACACTATAGCAGTATTTTTATGTTAATTTTTCTCATCTTTCATAGTAGAGGTCTATGGTCTCTACAAGGTCATGGCCAAAATTTTAATTATGAGATTTTGTTTTTTCTACCTGAAATAATGATTCCCATCTGTTAATATTTTAAGATTTTTTTCTATGACTTCAAAGGAATCTTTTTAAATTAATTAATTATTTTTAAGGATTTTATTTATTTATTCATGACAGATACACAGAGAGAGGCAGAGACATAGGCAGAGGGAGAAACAGGCTCCCTGTGGGGAGCCGGATGTGGGACTCCATCCCAGGACCTTCAGATCACGACCTGAGCCAAAGGCAGATACTCAACCAGTGAGCTACTTAAGTGCCCAGGAATTTTTTTTTTTAAGATTTTATTTTATTTAAGTATTTTAGAGAGAGAGAGAGAAAGTGTACAAGCAGGAGGAGGAGTAGATGGGGAGGGCGGTGGTGGGGGAAGAATCTTAAGCAAATTGCCTGAGTGCAGAGCCGGAGGTGGGGCACAATTTCACCACGCTGAGATCATGACCTGAGCTGAAACCAAGAATTGGACATTCAACCAACTGAGCCACTCAGGTGCCCCCAAAGGAATCTTTTAGGAACCAATATTATATCCTGACAAATGAACAGGTGTCTAAACTATAGTTTCTTTAGTTTTACTTTATTCTCTTATGTTAGCTTCAAGTAGATTAAAGTAATTTAGCAATTAGAAAGTATGATCTAATTTGGACTGCTATTCTATCTGTCTAGAGTCTCAGCCTATCTGTGCTTCAATCTGTGTATTTGCATGGGAGTTATTTGTGGAGTGAGAGTCTCCAGATGATAGGAATAAAGGCTGCTTCTGGAGTTAGGGAGATAGTGCAAACATGATACATTTCTTATTTTTTATTATAAGTAGTCATATATGGAGGAAACCACTGATGAGTGAAAGAAAGAAACAGTTAAAAACTGCCTTTGGAACTGGGTGGGGCAGTAGGCATAGATGGGGCAGGAGGATCAACCATGGGAAAGTCTTTTATTCTCTTGGGCCCCTTCACAGATTAGAAGTTGGCACATTTTATATTATAGAGGGCAAGTTATATAAACTAATATTTTAGAGAAAACTTTAATTCTGATGCATTTATTGATTGTTTCAGTACTGACTTGCTAATTATTTCAATTTCCAATCTTAAAACAGTTTAAAGGTACTTTTTAGGTAATTTTTAAAATAGATTTATTTATTTTAGAGAAAGAGAAAGAAAGCATATGCTCCAGTGAGGGGAGGGGCTTGGGAAAGGCTGAAAAAGAATCTCAAGGAGACACCCACTGAACGCCAGACTTGGCGTTGAGCCAGACTTGGGGCTTGATTCCATGATCCTGAGATCATGACCTGAGCTGAAATCAAGAATGGGCCACTCAACCTATTGAGCCACCCAAGTGCCCCATTTTTAGGTATATTGAAGCATTGTAAATATTTTGAAATAATAGTATATTTTTTTTCAGGGGATTCTATAGTTTTTAAAATGGGTGAACAAATGAGCTGTGCTTTTACGTGTTTTAGATCCTGGTCATGCCCTTTCTTTACATAATTATTTCAGGTAATGCATGTATCCATACACATTCAGATGTTTTCAATTACAAAAAACTTTTGGCATTTGAGACTGATATACTAAAATGAATTGATCTTTCTGATTGGATTTTCCTCACTAAATACAAAAGCAATCACTTCAAAATTCCTCTAAGTCCCTTATAGCACTCAATTTATTTCATTTCCCAGATTCCCTTTCAAATCATACTCCATGATATCAGCTGCTGGACTTCTGTGTCCCATGTACTGCTGGGAGCTATGGAGGTCAGGATTGTACTAGCTATCTGGGCTTTCTTTATAAGTAAGCCTGGCTCTACCTAGGAATAAGCAAATAGGACTTTTGTTAAACATAATTCTCTACATCCTTTTACTAGTTTTCTTTTTCAGAAATATTTCATGCTATCAGAGACCTGAGTTCATAAAGGAAGCATAATTTGAAGGAGCCTGGGTGACTTGGGAACCAGGGGTCACAGTGGGATAGCATTTGGGGTGGCTTCTACATACAGTGATCCATCTGACGCTGCAGTTTGTACCTCTACTTTGTTTTTAATGAGGGCCACTTGATGTCCAAGAAGCTTGGCTCTTTTCCAGCTTCTGAGTCAAATCTCATTGCGTAGCAATTTATCTATCTATCTATCTATCTATCTATCTATCTATCAATCACAAGGAGGGGGAGGGGCAGAGGGAGACACAGAATCTCAAGCATAGACTCCATACTCAGTGCAGAACCCAATGCGGTTCTCGATCTCAGGACCCTGAGATTATGATCTAGGCTGAAATCAAGAGTCGGCTACTCAATCAACTGAGCCACCCAAGTGCCCCTCTTAGTAGCAGTGTAAAGAGAAATTAGGAGGTTCTGTTAAAACATCACAATTCTAGTCTCCAAGGAGTAAGAGTCATGGGAAGGAAATTGGTCATCTCAGGGCTAGTCATCCATAAACTTCTGGAGGCAGAGTCTTTCTCTTTTATCACCATGAGCTCCCATTGTTTCACATATTGCCTGACAGGGAAGAGGAACCCAATATTTGGTGAGTGAATGAATAATTACTTAAATATATAAACAGAAGTTTAAAAAGAGAGTCCTAATTGGGTCTTACCACAGAGTACGTGGTATACTTGGTCTTGAAAATAAAACCATCACTAGAGTGGTGAGTAAATTTAGTGCTAGAAGGTATTGTCTGAGGTATGAAAACAAGGCTCCTTCAGTGTCTTCTCACTCACTTACCTCAAGGTCTTGGAACTCCCCTTCTAGTGATTTGTTCATAAAGGGAATGTGGCAGAAGTGGTACTATCATATTTATCATGACTGTTTCTGGATAAAAGAGCTATGCAAGGGAGGACAAACAATGCCTCCGCCCCCCCGCCCCAGCAAACAGTAATAACAACAGTAACAGAAGAGTAAGTCAGGGAGATTGCCTCATGAAAAAATTGATGTCATGTTACATTGATGTAATGTTTTTCCAGCATTAAATTATTCTATTAAATATTGATTTTCTGTGTTTTATAGAAATATCTCTATCAATTTATTAAAGCCTTTGGGGTTATATAAGAATCTTTTACCTTGAAAAGATTAAACCAGAGACCTTCCAAATCAGTGAGCAAGAACAACTTCCTGCCACCTACAGAAAATCTTGCTGCCAAGGAGAGAAATGACAGACCTGTAATATTTATGCCAAAGATGGTATTTCTTGGGCCCTACATGATCTATCTGGAGACCCTATATTTACTGACTTTGTTCTTACTGCTAAACTATCTTTCATTATAAATACAATTTCCTTTAGTTCTCCTTTGGATGGAGAAAAACCATTTGCAGGAGCTCTATACTATCCCTTCTCCTACAGTTATTTCAGTATGAAGGTCTGGAAATCCATTTTTCTGTTTGTTTAGGAGGACTTTATCTAGGGCTTCTCTATAGTTTTCTGGCCATCATATAAAACCTTCTGATGTAGTCATCTTGGATCTTTGTATCCTAGCTGGCATTGTAGTGGTCGGGGCAGAGGCATTTTTCATTTAGGTCACAAAGTTTCAAAAACATGCACTATAAAGGAAATAGCATGTCCTATAGTTTGCTCTTATCAACAAAATGTTTCCTCCTAAAGGTGGTGTTTGTTCAATGTGTATTGAAATGGCTGTCCTAAAATCTTAAAGGAGATTTTTGGTTTGTTTTTGGCCTTTGACAACTTATTCTCATTGAAATAAGGATCCAGGAGATTATATTAACAAACTCTGTGATAAAAGCTTTCTCCTAATGGAGATCCTTTTAGAAGTAGAGAATAAGAAGAGAATCCCTGAGGCAACTGAGTAGTCATGATGGACAGAGAGAACACCAGATACCTGGAGTCCAGGGGGCCTTAAATAGAGGGACACGATGTTTGTTAGAAAGGGAATCCCTTAATAGGTCTCAAAACTTCATTATATTCTCCTTCGGCGTGTTATTTCTGACAGTAGAGTTTGTGTCCTTGGCATATATTTTCTTTGTTGATTGAACTACTCTACTGTACTTTTTGCTACCTTAGTGTCAAAATGATTTTGGATTTAAAAAAATTCTTTTAGAACTCAGTGACATATAGTAGGTCATTTTTACACCAGAAATGCTGACTGAATTTAGACTTAAAAAAAAATCTTTTTCTTGAAAGATGCTAAAGAACTAAATAGAAAAAAAAAAAAAGAACGTTGTTTGGTTTCTATTGACAGACACAAGCTTTGGTAGTTTAATTTTTTGCTTTATATGTGCCTAACTATATGTGTAAATAAGAGAACCAAGTACTTCCTATGATATTCAGCTGGTGATAGAAATCCTTTACTTAAAAAGTAAAGATCATTTCTGACAGAAATTTTGCTATTAATTTATGTTGAGGTAACTCTTTCTTTAAAAACAGAGTGAGTCAAAGAGATAAATTTGACATTTTAGAATGGTAAGATCTTGATTTAACTGCAGATGGGAACTTTGGTTACTGAGGGACATTGTTTTCTCTCTTAATTAATTCCTTTTCCTGACATTTCTCCCATCATGAGGCAAATTTGTTTGTGGTGCTTAACCTTTTAGGTATTATTATATCCGTTTTCACTTGAGTCATGCAGTGACCAACAGTAAGTAACTATAAGGCAAGAAAAGTTTTTTTGTTTTGTTTTATTTTGTTTTTAAGGCAAAAGCTCTTAAGTTTGCAGTCAGGAAATTTTCTTCTCCACTTAGAACTCATGACTTCAGCCGCCTCTTTATCTTTGCCTTCTTGATCCTTCTCCCCAATCTTCAGACCCCAGGGATTTTGTGTTTTGCAAATGGCTTTTCAAATTTACTCTCTCCTCCCAACCCACCAAATGCATTCCTTGAAAAAAAAACTTTTTAACTCATACGCTTCCCTCTGCTGTTCCTTTCCTAGCTTTACTTGTCAAATTTTACTTATTCTTTAAGCTTCTTTTACTCTTGAAATCTGTACTACCCCTTTCTCTATTATTTTCCCTCTCCCAATTTAGAATGATAACGTCCTTCTTTGTTTTCATATATTTGGTACATAGGTGTTATTCACTCCATGTTACTATCATTTGTAATTTGTCTGTTTCTATTCCTCCTTTCCTGGTTTTATTGACATTTCAACACTGAGGGATGGGGGGAGAGGAGTTGTAGCATCTGGCTTGAGATTCATTTACTCCCTTTACCAGGGAGTAAAAGTGGGGTAAGAGGTGCTCTCAGGGGAAAGAAAAAAAGGCAGTTATCTTGGTCTATTCTCCTTGATAACTGGATCTCAAGGTAAATAGGGTAATAATGTTTTCTAGGAGGAAGAGACATCATTTGCGGAATGCCTGCAGTAGAATGTACCTGACCAAGGATTATTTATAATCAATAGAGCCCAGGAAATATGAGGCGTGGCTCCCTGGAGAATGTCACATGGGCTATACAATAGTCTAGGATAGGAGTTGATGGACTTTTTCTTAAAGGATCAGATAGTAAAAAATTTAGTCATGTGGGCTACATGATCTTTGTTATAACTACTAAGTTTTGCTTTGTAGTGGGAAAGCAGCCACAGACAATGTGTAACAAGTAGACCTGGCAGTGTCTTAGTGAAACTCTATTTATAAAACAGATGGCTGACTTGCCGGTTGTAGTTTGCCAACCTCTGATCTAGGGTATAAAACAGAGATGCTTCCAAACTTAAATGCTCCCCTGGTGTGTGGGGAAAATCAGCAAGGCTTGCTTAGAGAACTCAACCATTGCTTCTCAGCAGAGGTCTGCATCAAGGAAGGAGGAAGGGCCTGAGGAACCATCCTTAAAGTCTCAGATCTTTCACTCTGTTGTCTTCCCTTGACTATCTATATCCTTGAAATCATTAGTAAAGCTTGATTCTGAGTGAGATCTCTGATTTGTATGACCCTGATTTGACAATCCAGGCCTTAGCTAGCACAGATGCATATAAAATGACGAATTAGCACAAACCTATAAAACGATGAATATTTGTTGAAAATAGTTACTCTGGGCCACCTACCTAAGTCTCCCAGTGGTATTTGTACCTTAAATGAAAAGCTACAGTGTGAAGACATGAACTTTAATAGTCTGTTTTGGGAATCAGGTGGCCCATTGCAGTAAACCCCAAACTATCTTAAGCAGGTAATGATCTCTGACTTTTTATCACTGTTGATATCTCTTATTTTTCTACTGGTATTTTGATGCACATATTATACAGTTATGGAATAATGTTCCAAATAAACCAAAGTTGTGTTTTTGACTGTTATTTAAAATGAGTGACTTGTCCTAAATCAGTTCTCTGTCTGTAATACTAGAGTACGAAGATTAGTATCCTGTTTTGATTTGGAGAGGCTTGGTTAGGCCTGACCTTTGACATGTTATTTCCATTCTACCTTCTCTATTTCCTATACAATTCTGAATAAACTCAGGGTATGAAAAGAAAGGAGCAGAAGAAAATCCTAATTGAAGTTATGTCCCTGCCTTCAATGCATTCCTCTCTTTGAGTGAAAGAATTAGGCAGAGTTGGCACTAAATCTTGTTATGTCGCTAACTAGCTGTGTTACTCCAACCAATATATATAACTTCTCTGAACCGATTTCTCTTCTGTAAAAATAAGAAGTACACATTTATTGTGTGGATTTAAAAAGAAAGCTCATTTACAGGTTGGATGGTTATTCTTATTCTTTGTTGGCCTTTAGCCAGAAGCTATATGCACATGCACATATGTCATTCAGAATTATAATCAAATGTTGAGCAATCTCCCCTAAAGATGTTCCTAAAAAAAAGAGCAAATTTTCTCTTTCTAGTATGGTTTAGAAGCAATTCTACTTGAAGGCAGAGGGATGAACTGGAACAATCTCTTATTATCCTTTATAGTCCTATTAACCTGTCTATTTCATCTGCTTCCCTTTGGCACAAATAGTATCTCCCTCAACATGTTGACTTTAGGGAGAAAAGCCCACTATGCTAGTGCCGAATGCTGGTTAAGTGCTGATTAAGTGAGTTCTGAATGTATGTATGGCTTGACTAAAATTATTTATTCAGTCTGGGAAGAAACTAATTCACACAGCAGTGCCCTAATTGGCATCAGAGAGGCATTTCCGTAATGCCCTTAGGAAAAGCAGGAAGTTGATTAAATAGAAAAAAATGCACATGGAAATAGGAGTACAAAGTATGCGAAGAAGAATAAAAATGCAGTTGTTAAATAATCGCCCTCATGATATTTTTTTTTCCTCGAGAAGTTACCTTTGATTTAATGCAGGAGAGATCACCTGGGAAAATTTCAAATTGGAGTCCCTCCCACTCTTCCCCTGCTTACACTAAGAATCCATGGCCCAGAATTCAAATACTAAATCTAAGAGAGGCAGGTAAAAAGAACAGTGGAAAACAGATGGCAACAGTTACAACTAGCAAATTCCCAGTTGGTGGCTCTCACATTTAGAATCGGGCATCTGTTCTTCTTCCCCACTGCAAAGTGGTTTTAACTCAGAGGTGTTAAAAATATCTAAGTTGCTGTTTTATTCATTTCTGCTATTTACTGACTTTAATGACTTACAGTATATCCAATGAAAAGTACAATGTTTACCCAAGTGGCAAGAGACTCAAAACAGAAATATGGGATGCTGTTAAAAAACCTTGTGGTCTACCAAACAGCATGTATGGTTTTATAGGTATACCTTGCTTTATGAAATAGATGGGTGTCGTCATAGTCGTTTGTGTAGATAGAAATACACTTTAAAATATACCTGCTCACTATCTGAAGAAGCCCAAGAGAGTCACACCTCTCTGGGCCTCAGTTTCCTTCTCCACAAACTGGTGATAATAATAATAATACCTACATTATTCTGCTGTACAGATCTGTTGTCAACATTAGAGAAGGTGTCAACAAACCGTGTCCAAACCCCCTCAAATCTTGTAGATGCTTAATAAATAATGCATTTGATTATTTGTTAAGATTCCCACTTTGAGATAAATATCCATTCATAAAAAATTGAAAATTTTGGGTGTGCCTATATTCATGAGTAAGAAAACCTCAAAAATGAGAGAAAAGAGGCAGTCTTCATAATTATGACTAAAATATCAGCAGCCTGTTGTTTTTATGTTATTGTAAAAATGCATTTCCCATAACCAATTATACTGGTTCCAGGAAGAGAGTCCCATTGAATTGAATGTCATTTAACCCAGTGCCTGATATAAAGTAGATGATCAATAGGTATTTCTTGACCACTGCCTAACTCATATTTCATTTTATTTCCTTTTTTTTCTTTAAAGAATAATATTCATTGAGAAAATTTGGAAACATAGTAGCAGAGAGAAGAAATAAAAAAGTAGTTTACAATTTCAAAAGCTATTGACGTAATTTTTAAGACTAATGTGTATCTTATATCACCACATTGAGAAAACACTGCTAATAAGATTAATGTATTAATATTTTTCCTTCTCATAAAACTTATACTTGAAGAATGGGTCTATACAAAGATTGGGTTTATAATCATAGATTCTATTCTCACTAACACTCTGAATATTCTTTCTCAGTAAAGCAGTATTAATATTAATAATCACTAGTATTTATTGAGAATTGTTATATACCAAATACTGTATTAAAGCTATATATGTAGAATATTAATTTTAAGGATATATATTAAATATATTAATCCATTTAAACTTCACAACAACCCTATATATAAATGGTACTATTATTTGCAAATGAGGAAATCAGAGCTTCAATATTAAGGAATATGCCCAAGAGCTCATGATTGGGTGATAGAGGTAGGATTAAATTAATAATTAGGGGGGTAGGGGAATAGGCAAAATAGGTGAAGGGGATTAAGTGGTATACACTCTCAGTTATAAAATAAATAACTGGGATAAGGATGAAAAGTACACCATAGGGAATATTAGTCAGTAATATTATAATTTGTATGGTGACATATGGTGACTACACTTATTGTGATGAGCACTTTGCAATGTACATAACTGTTGAATCACTCTGTTGTACATCTGAAACTAATATGGATATTATATGCTAACTATATATACTTCAGTTAAAAAGAAAAAGAAAAGAAACATCCTGGAAGAAAGTAAAGAGCATTGGACTTGGAGTTAGACTAGACTCGAATCCTAGCTAAACTATTAATAAGCTATGTGATCTTGAACGATCCACCCTCTCTCCCTCTCTGGGTCTTAGCTTCCATCTATAAACAAACTTAAAGATTAGGGGATTTCATTCTATAATGTGCACCAAGCTATTTTGCTTCTCTTTAGTGAAGCGTAGGAACCCAGATTTTGAAATCAGATATGTTGGGGGCGGGTACACTTATTCCCCACTTCTCATGTGTCCTTTCATGTGACTCTCTGGTTACTTTCTGTCCCTTTCTGTCTCTTCTCCTCATGTTAAGAAGACTGATGTCCCATTTGCAAGGGAGTTTCAGCTTGTCATCATTGCCTGAGCTCTTTTTCTCTTTATGTGTTCTGAGTATGTGGAAAGAACATGTATTCTCAGTGGCTCTTTGACAGTGCAGACTCTGCCTTTGTGGGTGTGCCTGATGGTTTTTTATCAGCGGGGAGGGTAAATCCAAGCCAGGGATGCCTAAATTAGCTTATTTCTTGTATTTGAGTTAGCTCCTCCTCTTTCACTCTTTGTCAGTAATCCATCTGTCTGACTCTGACGTACACCTCTCAGTTTTTTACACACTAAGGCATAAAAAGAAAGTTTTTTTTTTTTTTTTGTAACCGATCTTATATAAATCTTAGAAGATAGACCCAGATACTTTGCCAGTCTTCAGTGTCCTTGTTTATATGAAACCATGGCCAAGTTACTTCACCACTCTGTGCCTCAGTTTCTTCAGCTATTATGTAAGGCATACTTTTTTCTTCCTTGTAAGGTTTTTTTTTTTTTTAAGATTTTATTTATTCATGAGAGAGAGACACAGGCAGAGGGAGAAGCAGGCACCATGCAGGGAGCTTGATGTGGGACTTGATCCCGGGATTCCAGGATCATGCCCTGGGCCTAAGGCAGGTGCCAAACTGCTGAGCCACCCAGGGATCCCCTTCCTTGTTAGGCTTGAATGAATTTGTATGTACAGAAGCACTGAGAAAACTTTTTGGGGAAAAGAGGAAAAATCAAAATGTGTAAGTTTGGATGAGGTTAGTGGACTAAGGTTAGAGGGTAGATAGAGGTGGCCTCAGGTACGTAAAGTGCTCATCATTCCAATTATTCCCTGACACAGTTCTCTTGGACCCAAGCCTGAATATTGTTTCTGTTACTTCATCTCATTTTCACAAAACCCTATAAAATAGGCATTATTTTCACAATTTTATTATGTGGACACTGAAGCTTGGAAAGGGTAATCAACTTGTCCAGGGTCACACAGCTGGAAAGAAGAAAAGCTGGTACACCAAACCAAGCCTAAAGTCCATGTCCCTTTTGGACACGGCTCTGATGACTGCAACAGGACCTTGCGAAGTGAGCATGGAATCAGATACTCGAGACTCCTGGGAGTGTGGGCCAGTGTCAGAGAAGTGGCTAAATGAGAGCAGAAGAATGCCAAGAACCCCCGACACAGGTTGCAAGAATAATGGCTTGCAAACCAGCAGGAAGGTGCTATGGTTTTTCAAGAATGATTTTCTATCAACCTATCATTTTCCCTTGTCTAATGAAAGCTCAGATTTTCAAATACTGGTTGCTTAATATAGAATCATACAGCTTGTGATCAAGTTCTCAGCCTTCAGAATTCCACCAATTTGTTTTATTTTTCCATTAAAAATCCTGATTCTTCCAGTAGGATGCTAGGGGTCATGTCTTCCTGCTCCCTATCAGCTTCCTCAGACCCCATTAGTCTCCTCAATCTCTGTACTCTTTTCATCCTTGGCCTTGGAAGCATTGTGGTTACTGCCTGAGGAAGAGTAAGGCATTGAAAGGATCACACATGCTGTAAGGGAAATTTGGGTAATGCATCTGCTTTGAGACCCATAGAGAAATTGTTTAAAAAGTGTGGGATTTGGAAAAAAAAAAAACACAAAACATTCAAACTGTCCCATTAGGACATCAGATCAAAAGACAATTTGCAAAACTAATTGCCCTGTGCCTGTGGTTGTCTTTTTTAAGGAAAAGGCCATTTCTCGAAGCTGGGCAAACTTGAGTTTAGCCATCATTTGAAACAGGCACAAATTCTTTCATAACACTGATAGAAAATGAAGGCAATGTTTGCTGAGAGCACTGCGCTAGGTATTTTGACCCACATTATCTCAATTCATCCTCAACAATAATCTTGAGGAGTAGAAATTACTATCTTTGCTTTTACAAAAAGGAAACTGGGGATCAAAGTTATTGAATACTTTGCCCAGGGTCACCCCTCTAATAAGCACAGGTGCTAGTATTCCTGCCCTAGCTTGTCTGTTTCCAAAGCCCCTGCTCTTTGTGCCCTTCTTGCATGAACTAGTTTATTAAATATGAATGGGGGAAACTTCACTAGAAGGCTTTTTCTTCCAAATGACCCTTGGAATCCCTTGTCTGCTTGTAAGTGGACACATTAGTATGGTCCTCATGTCCATCTATAAATTTTCTATAGTGTGATCAATTCTGAAACTGGCAAGGACAAACTTGGGCAAATAGCTGTTCTTACGGAAAGCCTGGAATTGGAAAGAGAATGGCTATGCTCTGTGCCATGAATTTTTCAAGAGAAATGTTGCAAGGGATGGAAGTCATGATATATATGATTTTTTTTTGAAAAGCTCCATATGAGAAAATCTTCCACAAGGGACATCCCTTTTACCAACTTGGCAAAGACTAAAAATTCAGACTTTCTAGGATCAAAGTGTATTTGCAATGTGAAGAACTATCCCCTGACAATCAGACTGGGAGAAGGAGGTTTCCTTTAATCTTTTTTCCTTTGTTTTATTATTTTTTTTTTCTGAGAGAAAGATTCCTTTTTCATTTTCTTTTGCTGACTAACTCTTCCCTTTAATCATTTTCATCTTCAAGACTCATAGCGATTTCACCCCTTTACATTAAGAGTGAATATAAACACAAATCATTCTTGAGTTCCTATTTCAGGGCATTGCTTTTCTCCTGAACTCTTCAAAGGTACACAAGTGAGAACAGCACCCAAAATCCAGCAGAATTGGGTTGTCTATCTCCTCTTTTCTCTTGGTGCATTCTAGAATTGTGGAGAAAAATGTGTCCTGTGGCAACAGGAAAACAATCTGAATCAATTAAGGATCATTTATAATCTTTGTGACCTAGAGAGAAGAAATAGACTTTTGGAAGATTTTCAGAATCCAGAGAAGCTATATAAAGGGAGCCAGAGGTAGTTATTTATAAATGAAACTTAAGGTTTTTGGTAAGGAGCTTCTGTGCTAAAGGCTTTAAAGCTTCATTTGATATGACTTAATGTCTGGAACAAATGTCAAAATAAGGGGCAAAGGATCATTGTCCAGTGCTCCTTGTCTGAGGGGTCCAAAGTGGGTGCACACAATCGGTGTCTGTTTACGTCTGAGTTGTTCTTTTCAAAAGGCTTCAATTTATCAAGAATAAAATCATCATTATTATCTCATTATACTATGGGCCCTGGATATGAAAAAATTGATTACCTGATCTTTAGTTCCTTACTCTATCCTATCTATCTCTAATTTTGTTGCTTGGGGATTATTGGACTATCAACACTCTTCCTGAATAATCAATCTGGTTAATTTAGCCTATAAACTACTTTCCCCCTTGTGTCTGGTGTAACATATTGTTTAGTAATGTGCCCAGTAAAGCATAAAAAGTAACTCTCCCAGAAATGGAAAAGGAAACAACACTCAGATTTTGAACTTAGGCATCTTGCATTTTGCCCGTCTGCTGGGCTGTGTGATAACTGACTTTTTATTTATTTTGTTTTTAGCCATATGACTAACCTTACCTCATTCTGCTCAGCAGCTGAACAAAATGCACAGTGCTATATTCTGAAGCGCCTACTCATTCTTTATTGCTTTTATGACAAAGCTGTCCCTCCACATGTCTGCTCTGCCCTCTGACCCAAGGCGTTTGCTTCAAGTAAACAGGCCAGATGGTAGAGAAAAGTGATGGGTCAAAGAACAACCCTCAAGGGTCAGGAGTCACCAAATCCTTCTTCACAAAGCAAACTTAAAAGCAACAATTTCATCAAATGCTGTGGAGTGCTTTCACTGTAGAAGTGGGGGAGGGGAGGGCATGCCTTAATTATGTATTTTGCTTTCAGGGCCTAATGATTTTAGGTATAGTGTCTATTGGCTAATTTGAATATGAGCGATTTATGAAAAATGATAAGACAAGTTGGACAGATGGATCAATTTTATACTCAGCAAAGAGCAGCAAGGCGAATAGCCTGTGTGTGAATGAGCGAGCATTCTCAGCTCTCACCAGAAAATTACAGAGACAATTTATATTCTTTTTCTTTTTTTAGGGGTTCTTGTTGAAAATTGAAGCTAAGGAGATGCCATTGTTTAAAATACACTTGACCCCCTCTTTCCTAAAGGCTCTGTAACCCCACAGGAAACATTCAGATGAGGCACTCCTTTCCTTTGCTTTGGTGTGGTGATGTGTGAGTTCAGGTGTATGAGCATTTGTGGCGGTGCTGTAAGTAACATAAACATAAAGATGTAGGGAGACTTTTTATATTGCTGTTTTCAAAAGTAGTTTATCAAAATATTTATTAGCCATTTTATAGGACTGCGTATTTTAGAAAGAACATTAGAATAGTAGTTACTTCTTGTAAATAAGCTAGTAATAGGTGCGGTTAGCTCTCTTGCAGGTGATGATAGTATAATGTACCAGTAAAATGTATTAGATTTATACATAGAATTCTGAAATATTTTAGTAATTTAAAGAGTGAAAAAACTTAATTTTTTCTATTAAGGGCATTGAAGCACACCAGTGGGTTTAGAATTCTTTCTGGACTAAGTATTATCTAATATGTATGACTTTCAGGATGAAGTGTGTCTCTTAATTGCTAAGACATAGTGACTTATTTATTTGTGTGTGTGTGTGTGTATATGTGGTAAAATGAATTCTGTAGCTGGGATACAGTATGAACTAGAGAGTTTAATTGGCATTTTAAGTGTAGAGGTTATTTCTAAGGTTAGATTCATGTCCTGAAGTTACTAAGCTTCTATAATATATCATCCATGAAAAGAATGGTGATATTACTCTTTAACTATTATAAAATTAACATTTACTAATATGAATTCAATATTACCAGTTATTGAGTGGCCACTATGGACTGGAAACTTTATGAGATACTTTGGATCCATTCCTAATTTAATTTTCCCAATTCTAGCAAAAGCAATAGCAACTGATATTTGGTGTTTACAAATTACCAATTGTTAAGTTTATTGCTTTATGTGTATTTTCTCACCAAATCTTCACAACAACTCTATAATGTAGGTACAATTCTTAGTGCCATTTTATAAGGGAGAAAACAGGTTTTGAGAGATTAACTTGCTAAAGATTGTACATCTGGTAAATGACAGACATAGACTGAAACCCCAACACACAAGTTACATTGCTTTTCTCAGTATTGTCATGATGGGAATTCAGAGATGTTGCATCTGTCCAAAGTCATAATGCTAGAAAAAGGCAGGGGGCATGTACACTCAGGGTTTTCTGACTCTACAGACCACACTAGACATGGTGGAAGCTCTCTTAACAGATCCACATTCCCTAGCAAGGTAACTGGTGTTCTCTGTTACTTCTGTAGACTGATACTCATGAGTACTATATCTTTAGTACTTAACGACAGTGGGCTACTTTCTAGCATGCTTGCACATTTCTGCTATCAATAGTTTAAGGGTGTGTTTATAGAAGTATAGTTTCCAAACCTGTTTATACCAGCTGAACATGTTATCATAGTTCTATAATTATTTTAATGACTGTATACACCAATGAAATGTGGAAATAGGATTATTATTTCCATGAAAACTAAACTGGATGGAAAGGCTGACTGAATAAAGGCAAGTTGAAAAAAATCACATAAATTAGGTATGAGTGACGCTATTAATAATAAAATTATAAAACTCTAGAAAAGTTTTTTCTTTTTTTAAAAAAAATTATTTATTCATGATAGAGAGTGAGAGAGGCAAGACAAAGCCAGAGGGAGAAGCAGGCTCCATGCCGGGAGCCTGATGTGGGACTTGATCCCAGGACTCCAGGATCGTGCCCTGGGCCAAAGGCAGGTGCCAAACTGCTGAGCCACCCAGGGATCCCGGAAAAGATTTTTTTCTAACAATTGCTTTGTACTTAAATTTTCAATCCACTTAAAAACATTTTAAGATCTCAAAGGAAAGATCTTGATTCTAAGCCAAAAGACTGTCCAATGAATCGATATTTATACATGGCTAGATTAAAAAAATATTTATGTATGTACTTAATTTTATGCTCACATAATGATAGAGGATAGGAGCGTTTCTTCTCTATTATTATTTCCCTTACATCTGAGAAAATTGAAGTACAGGCTGATTATCATACTTACCCAGATCCTACAATCTAGTACAATGGCAGAGCTAAGACAAAGTGGCAAAGTCAGAGGAGGATGTAACTCCATGATTCTCCATGGCCTATGCTTTGTCCCTTACTTCCTTGCTAAGGATAATAAATTTGAGTGTTAGGAATCATAGGTGAGGAAACTCTATGGAAAGTGTTTGGACTCAGGCTGACCTTGAAAGGTCCCCCCCACCAACTCCCTGCTTTCAAAAAGAACTTCCATTTTCTGTGACATTAACCTATCTGATTTTCAAAAACTCTAGGGAAAGATATTTCATCACATCACATTATGATTATCATTGTCATAAGAATTTTGTTTTCCTTAGGGACTCTACCAATACAAACTACTTCTAAAATGTAAAGCTTTTAAGCAATAGGAAAGAACAGAAATGATTTATAATGACACAACAACACTACTGAAGATGTAAGTCCCAGATCTTCTCTACTCTCCCAACTTCTTACTTGACACTTGCTGAATTATTCATGAATGAAAAAAGACATTGTGAGTTAGACTTGGTGTTTAAAATCACTTAAAAATAATTCATTTAGCTAATTTCTCTCTGTTGAATTAATACGAATGTCAGCTTTTTGGGAGGATTTCCTAGAGAGTGATCTGTGATCCTGTGTTTTTGAACATTGAAGCAGGGATATGATGAACATGGGAACAATTGCTATATATATTCCTTCTTCTTAGGACTTGTCAATGTAATGGCCAGATCCCTTGTATTAGTTACTATGGCTGCATAACTAATCAAGGTACAACTTAGTGGCTTATAATAATAATACTTAATTAATATCTCTCAGTTTCTGTGGGTTAAAAATTTGCTTGTGGCTTGCTTGGAAAGTTCTGGCTCAAGGACTTTCATGAAGTTGCAGTCAGATACTGGCTGGGCCTATAGTCACTTAAAGTGTTGAATGAGGCTGGAGGATCCACTCTCAAGATAGCATCCTGACATGACTGGCCAGTTGGTGCTAGTTGTGAGTGGGAGGCTTTTCTTCATGTCTACATGGGCCACTCCATGAGGCTATTTGGGTATCTATCCTCTTGGCATGGTGGCTGGCTTCTGTCAGAGTGAGCCATCCAAGAAACCAGGGTAGAAGCTGCAGTACTTGATCTGGCCTCAGAAGATATACCCTGTCATTTTTACCATATTCTGTGGGGGTCGCAGAGGGTCAAAAGGGACAACCATAATAAGGGGCTATTTCAGAGGCTGGCATCTGTACCCTGCTACTTTATCCACCTGGAATCATGGCCATAATCAAAATCTGCTGTATTGTAAAGAAAGCTGTCTCTCTTCTCTCTCAGAATTTAAGTTTTTCTGCTGCCTCTTCCTGTCATTTGTTTTTCTTTAGTATACAGGTTTTAAGAAATTTTTTAAAAAAAATTCTTTTTGTTTTCTCCTTCTAGGTGTAGATTTGGTTGCTGTATTATTTGTTATTGCAGAACAAATCACACTACACCTTAGTAGTTTAAAACAACAACCATTTATTTGCTTATAATCATTTGGATCAGCAATTTGGGCCAGGCTAAGTTAAGTTGGGTGGTATTGCGGTCATTTGTCTTGCCTGGGGTCACTCATGCAACCCAAGTCATCTGGAGCTGAATGCTTGAATGGAGCTGGATGGTCCAATGTGACCTTAACTCATGTGTCTGATATCCAGCAGGTTGTCAAATCCTTGAGTCTTCTCTGTGTCGCTCCTCCATAGACTAACCTAGCTTCATTCATATAGAGGTTTCAGAGTTGCAATCACATCTAGGATAAGACATAAGCACTTTTCAGTTCTCTTCCTGTGTTATGTTTGCAGATATTCTACTGGCTAAAGGAAGTCACACGAGCAAACCCAGGTTCAAGTAATTGAGAAATTCATGTCACTTCCTGATGGCAGGATTGGCATAGGCACTTTGCAGAGGGCAGTGGTAGAGGATGGGAGGAATTATTATGACAATCTGTGTAGTCTTCCAAAGTGACTCTCCTCCATTCTTTGGGATAACCTTTCCTCATCTGTATTGCCCTCTAAGCTATGTACTCCCTGAGGCAAGACTTTGGCTGGGTTATATTTTTCTATATCCCCAGCACCTTTTCTACTGTTACATAAATATTTATTGAATTGGATTGAATGTAAAAACACTTCCAAAAATAAAAAAAAAGAGAGAGATTGTAGAAAGGGCAAGTGGAGAATGAAATTCAGACTCATGCTCTATTGACAATTTTGACTGGATTAGTTATTTAAACACCTGCTCAATCCAGGCAAACAAAACCATTAGATTTTTTAAAACCTAGTTATTAGTTGTTGTTTGAGCTGACTAGCTGTTTCTTCAAAATGTGGGATAAATTGTGGGTGTGTGGGCAAAATAAACGTACAGTGTGCTAAGCAATGTCAGTTTGGCAATGCTTTCTTACTGCTGGTTCACATTAGACAACTTTTCAAAGATTACTGTTTATATACTCTAAAAATCTATAAGGTGGTTAAAAACTTCATTGTTTCCATTGAATTAGTTCTTAAGGTAACAAGTATTATTAGTGGTGATAACGCCTTTACTTTCAGTATTCAATTTAGGATTATTATTATTTTTTTAATCTATGGCAATGGTTTTTAATTTAAGGCTGCATATACATATGTTTATTTATTTATTTAAAAGATTTTATTTATTTATTTGCCAGAAAAAAGAGAGCATATGCAGGGGGAGCAGGAAAGGGAGAAGCAGCAGGCTCCCTGTTGAGCAAAGAGCCTGATGTGGGCTCAATCCCAGGACCCTGGGATCATGACCTGGATGCTCAACTGAGCCACATAGGTGCCCCTATCCATATGTTTAATATTAGAAATATGGGATCCCGGGCAGCCCCAGTGGCCCAGTGGTTTAGCGCCGCCTTCAGCCCAGGGCCTGATCCTGGAGATTCGGGATCGAGTCCCACATTGGGCTCCCTGCATGGAGTCTGCTTCTCCCTCTGCCTGTGTTTCTGCCTCTCTCTGTCTCTCTCTGAGTCTCTCATGAATAAATAAATAAAATCTTTAAAAAATATTTAAAATATTTCTGATAAGGCTACACAACCTAAAATTCTCGATTTTGATTTTTGACTAGAATTATATTGATTGGAATTGCAGTGAGGCAAATCTGATTATTTTATCCTGATCAAAGTTATGAAATATCTGATTAATGAGAAAAATAAAAGCAAATTGATGTGTGTATAGTGGAGCTTATTAAGTAGATAAATTTTCATAGTGTGAGATCTATAGAGAGAAAGTAAAAGAAGCTGGTAAAAGTTGGGAGATTGAGGGCTGTGTTAAGTGCCTTAAAATATGGGGTAGCCAGTACAGCTGTACAAAGTAGGTCTCAGGAAAATAATGAGAATTAAGACAGTTATTAACAGAGATGGGAATATTCATTATATACTGCTGTTTACAAAAAATTATCACAAAATCTAGTGGCTTAAAACAACAATGATCATTCATTTTCTCTCATGAGTCAGGAATTAAGATGAGGTACCATGTCTTGTTTCTGCTCTGTAACATCTGGAACCTCAGCTGAAAGAATTGAGAATAGGGACTGGAAATAATTTGAAGGCTTATTCACTCACATGGTTGATGCCAGGGGATTTACTAGGGATTGTTGGTCAGAACACCCATGGAGAACCTCTTCGATAAGCCTTGTCTTCCTCATAAAATGGTACTGGATTCCAAGAATAAAGAGAAAAGGAGAGCGAGAGGGAGAGAGAGAATGAAGGGAAACATATATTGCTATTTATGACTTAGCTCAAAAAGTCACGCATTATCACTTCTGCTGCTTTCTATTCATGTAGGGCTTCACAAAGTCCAGCTTATTGTGTAGGGTTAGGAAAATAGAATCAATCTCTGAATAGAGAGTGGCAACATGCTGAAAGCACATGTGGAACCAGAAATATTGCTGTGGCCAATTTTGGAAAATATAACCTGCCACCATGGAGCCACTAGAAGTAGTCATGATCACATTCATTTTAGACTTGTGCTTTAAAAAATATATATACTACTATGGAATTTTTTGACCTGTGGTCTAAATAATGAATATGACTAATAGTGCTGGGCAGAACCCAAAATGTTGATTCTAGGGGAAGGCATTAATTAGAATATCTTTCAGAGAATTCAGAAAACATGAGCAAAATTTTTTTGTCATATTGGTAGTGTATTTTTGTTGCAAGTGACAAAACCTGGACTCAGGAACTCAAATTGGTTTCAACAAAAGAGGGAGTTTATTGACTTACACAACCAAAAAATTTGGAGGGATAATTCTGAGTGTAAGAACAACTGGATAAAGGCCTCACATATGTCTGGAATTCGTGTCTCCCCATCTCTTGGCTTTGCTTTCCATTTTTTATTTCTCAGGCAGGCTTTTCTCAAGTCTTAGAAAAAGAAGCCAGTAATGTCTAGGTTTTTATCTTTACAGTTTGGCTGCTCCAATTGAAACAAAGGGTCTTTTTCCTAATAGTTTCAGCCATCGTTCAGAGCACTGGGATTCATTGGGCTGGACTCTGAAAAAATGACTATGAATCATCTCTGAGTGCTTATGACTCTGAGTGGCAAGGCTTGAATCATGTATGCATCTGAGCTAGAGGTTGGGTTGACCAATTTCGAATCTCGTGAACTGAGAGCTATGGTCCAAGTTACACTGGCCATTCACAGGAATAGTAAGAGTGTAATACTGATAAAGGCACTAGACATCTGAGGAGAGAACACTTTCTGGTTATGACTGAGATGAGTTTGAAAGTCATCAAGAAAACACTGAAATACCCAAGGATCAATGCTATAGGGAAGAAATCAAGAGCTGGAACCTGTTGATTGACATAGTGAATTATATATCAATCTGACTTCATTCTTATGTATTTATATGACACATCGTTATTGAACATATAAATATGTGCCAGGAACACAGTTTTATGTGTTTAGCTAGTAATGCAGCTTCACTTTAAGGGGAATCAGACTTGCCGAGAAAGGCCTGGCCAATATGTGGGGTGAAGCTGGTAGAATACAATCACCTGAGGACTCAGTGCCTCTTGGAAGGTTTAATACTGAGAGGAGGTAAATTTGAAGGAAAGTGGAAGCCTTCACAATTGCTAAAAAGAGGCAAGTGCACATAATGCTTCCCATTTAGAACAATTCCCTAAAACCAAACTCCCTTGATTTACATGTGAATCCCAAAGACAACTGTGGGATTTTGACAACTTGGTCAAATATCCAAGTTGCTATAAAACAAATAGCACACCTTTGCAAACCTCCTCCAGCAGATGTAAACCCAAAGGAAAGAGAAACCGTCTACTTTGCTGCTGAGTAACTTGGTAGCCTCTGTATCTTCTATATTGCACTATCTCAGATATGGCAGGAAATCATAATTCCTGGTAATAATCCCAGCAGGCATAAATTTAGGCTGGTGGGAAAGTACTTATTTATAAAGTTGTGTTTTCTATTTCTGGGCACCCAAGAATACCTGGGAACACCTTTTAGAGCAGGAAAGTGAAGGTCAGAACTGTAAAAAAAAAAAAATGAGATTTTACATGTTAGGGGGCATTTGCCTTACATACAGTTTGGTGTAGTTCAATTGTTTTTGGTACTACTGGGATTCTTTTTTCTTCTTCAATACAAGGGCTGTGGAGTGGACCATAACTAAGGAGACTTAACTTTAAAAAGTCTGCATTTTAGAGTGATGCCTGAAAAACCATAGTAACATCCAGGGGCATGTTGGAGGGAACCACTATTGTCTTTCAAATATACTGATTACATAATCTGCAATTTAAACAATGACCATAATTATTTAATGAATCTTCTGGGATGTTATGTCAGAGATGTTTGGCCTTGTCCAAGATCCTCTATGGAAGATAGTCAAATATAATTCTCTTGAAATGGTTATATTTTCAGATTATATTAAGGAATCTAAGGAAACTAATTAGCATTGTGCTAGGCCAAATAATATAAATAATAAGACAGAATATTGAGATTACAGAATAGTGGGCTTTAATGAATGTATATTTAAAGTGTAGCATGGGGAGAAAATGAAGACAGACAAGTTCATGGAGGAAGACATTTGAATTTGACTTTGAAAAATGAGTTGAAGTTTTCTGAATTCTAAAGAAGATTGAGAGAGCCCATTCAAGGTGAAGAAAACAGTAATGAAAACACATGAATAACCCCGTGTTTGGAAAGAGTGAGTAGTTTTGGCGCTAGAGCATGAGGTGTTAGAGGTAGGAAGGGACAAGGTATAGAGGATCTTTACAGTTTGCTTCTGAGTTTAAACTTGATCATGTGAAACATTAGGGGCCATGAAAATATTTATTTATTTATTTAAAAAAATTTTTTTTATTTATTTATGATAGTCACAGAGAGGACTCACCCACCCAGGGAACCCCGGCCATGAAAATATTTAAATGTAAGATGGGTGTAATCCGATCTTTGTCTCAGAAGGATTACTTTGCATCATTTTAGAAGATTGGAGATGGTCAAGATGAGGAAGAAAGAAACTAGTTAGGTCTATCATTTATAAGCCAGGCTAGAAATATCTACTGTCAACCAAGAAATGTCTACCCTGGTTCTTGGTAACAATGGGGAGTTGGAGGAGGAGTGGAGTTTTGAGAAAAACTAATCCATTTTATATTTATCAAGCAAATCAGATAAGACATTGTGTACTTTTTATTTACCTAATTTGTATTATACACATTGTAACATAGTCTTACATTTTAGATGGCTGGATGTGTTTTATCAAAGGAATGTTACCACAGAAGTGTAGAACCTTACTGTAAATTGTCTTGATTGGTGATGGCCAAATGCATAGTAAGCAATAGTCCTTTCTATTTGGGGTTTGCTCTGGGACTATTTCAAATTTCATGAAGATAATGAATATGAAAAGGAATTAAGTCTATTATATTTAATATAGCATGACTTTGAGGATGTCAAAAAATACAGAATAATTAACTTTTTAAAAAGGTTGATGAAAGGCTTCAAATAAGCTGCCTTTGACAGAATTTATGTAAATGTTGAGGTTTATACAGTTGTTTTATTATAAAATTAGCATTATACTTTTTAATGTCAAAGTTTGATTCAAGGGATACCTGGGTGGCGCAGCGGTTTAGGCCTGCCTTTGGCCCAGGGCACGATCCTGGAGACCCGGGATCGAATCCCACGTTGGGCTCCCGGTGCATGGAGCCTGCTTCTCCCTCTGCCTGTGTCTCTGCCTCTCTCTCTCTCTCTCTGTGACTATCATAAATAAATAAAAATTAAAAAAAAAACCACTAAAATAAAAAAAAAAAAACAAAAAAACCCCCAAAGTTTGATTCAAGATGTACATATTCACTCAACATATTTTGAAATAAATGTATATTATACTATGCACTCTGCTTTCTGGGGGGATTCACTCCCATTCTTTACAGGTAGCTAGATCTTATTGTTGGTTTTCAGCCTCTTTTGGCTTCTTCTGTCCATTTGCAGACTGTTCTGTGGTTCTAAAAACAGACCACAATATTCTGTATTTACTCTGATTTTGAGAAAGTTTCCTCTAGAATCTGTGGTGATGCTTCAAGAATTCCATGTTTAAAGCTAATACAGGGGGACCCCCCCTGGGTGGCTCAGCGGTTTAGCGCCTGCCTTTGGCCCAGGGCGCGATCCTGGAGTCCCGGGATCGAGTCCTGCATCCAGCTCCTGGCATAGAGCCTGCTTGTTCCTCTGCCTGTGTCTCTGCCTCTCTCCCTCTCTCTCTCTATGTCTATCATAAATGGATAAATAAATCTTTAAAAAAATAAAAAAATTAAAAAAAATAAAGCTAATACAATTTTATTTAAAATATTTTTGATTATGATAAGCCCTCTCCAAACTGTTAACTTCATGGCAGTAGAGCATGGATTCTGAACTCAAGCTGCTGTGATTGGAGTCCTAGTTTCATCATAAATCACTTGAGTGGCTTTAGGGAAGTTGATTTTCTCCTCAAAGTTCTGGTTTCCTAATATGTGAAATTATTATAATTATGGCATTTGTGAGGTAAAATGAGATTATCTAAGTAAAGAACTCATCACAGTATTTGAAATATTGGCTAGCAAATATTGTTAGTTGTCCACCTAAATTAGTCTGGCCCTCTTGACAGTTTTGTAATAAAGTATGATTGGAACACAGCCACACCCCTATGTTTACATACTGCCTATGGCTGTTTGTAACAGCCGCATTCATGCCGCAATGACAGAATTGTACAATGGTGACAGAGACTATGTGGCCCACGTGCCTAAAATATTTATTTGGCCCTTTAGAGTTTGCTAACTACTGGCTTAAACCACTGTTAATTTTTCTTTCTTTCTTTCTTTTTTTTTTTAAAGATTTTATTTATTTATTCACGAGAGACACACAGAGAGAGAGAGAGAGAGAGAGAGAGAGAGGCAGAGACACAGGCAGAGGGAGAAGCAGGCTCCATGCAGGGAGCCTGATGTGGGACTCAATCCAGGGTCTCCAGGATCACACCCTGGGCTGAAGGCGGCTCTAAACCACTGAGCCACTCGGGCTGCCCTAATTTTTCTTTTACTTGAGATTGAAAGCGTCCTAAGGAGTACATTCAAAGTTTTCAATAAGTATTAGCTATCATTATTCTAGCAAAAAAAAAAAAAAAAAAATCTATGCAATGGAGTTACCTTCTTTTTTCCCTCACTCTTCTACATAACAGGAGTCTCTTCTTGTTTGAAGAGTATCCTGAGATGGCAAAGAAGATAGATTGTAAATAAACAATCCTATTCTCATTTTGCAGATATTTATCTACAGGAAGGATGGCTTTTCTTCAACCATAAAACAAATTGCAAAAATATTAGAAATAAATTATATGTAAAGCTTATATAGGGCTGTACCTGTCATCTGTACCTCTGTTTTCAAAATGAATGTTTATCAAAGTCCATTCATTTTCTTTATTCATTTATCTTAATAGGAAATTTATGTATATAAACATACATATGTTTTAAAATATTCAACTGTTTTATATAATAAGATACCAAGCAAGATTCCATTTGGGAAAAAAATTCTGTTCCTCAAAATAAAGCTGAATGGATGTTGGAAAAATTTTAATTGTCTAGTTAACTTAGAAATTAGGCCCCTACACTTAGGATCTTTAGTTAGTTCTGAAGCTTTTTTGCCTATCTTAAACTGATTGAAGGGCTTTTTTTTATTTTTTATTTTTATTTTTTTAGAAAAGGGCTTTATAAGTTATAAGAAAGGGCACTTATTCTGATTATCTGTCTCTTTAATACCAAAAGGTATTTGGTATAGAAGAATGATGAGTGGTCAAGTTCTCACTTCCCCTAACTAGTTGAGTGATTTTGGTCAAGTCCCCTGAGCTCTCCAAGTCTTGGTTTGCTATGGCAATACTTTAGCAGCTGCCAAGAGGATCAGAGGATATTGTTCTCTTCATATACTTATTACTTCATTTCACAGATTTGACACTACACTCTGTTGTATAAGCATGTAGACATTCTGATGATTATTACTATTAGATTGAAAGTAGGAGAATTAAATTGTCTTTTTTTCAATAATAAACTAAATAAAATAAAGCCTACACTCTTGGGTTAATCATGGGAAGATAAAATTGTAAAATGAATACATGATTGATTAAAAATAGTATCAATCCCTATCCTAGGTATTCTGTGGGACTCCTAATTGCATGTGACAAGATACAAAAGCAAAATATACTTAAATTTGCTTTAGGTGAAAAAAATTCAGTAACAGACTAACTGAAAACCCTAGAATGTATACAGGTGAGAGCTCTCTGGGATGGCTTGAACAGGAGTCAAACTATGTTTTTGTAATCTCTCTCTCTCTCTCTTTCTGCACCTTCTCTCAACCATCTCTTTCCATTCTTAGCTGGGTTTTCTTCCTGTGATAGCATGTAGCAGGTCTAGTGTAACATCCAAATTGCTAAGCAATTTCTGTAAAAATCCCAGGTATTATTCTCATTCTCTTATTTATGGACAAGGGAACCTACATTACATGTTTGTTCCTCAGAACGAGTCGTTAAATCTGCCCCAACCAAATCTCAAAGGCTGGGAACTGGATAGGGGATGGCTTTCTAAAAGAAGGAAATAGCTTCTTTCACCAGCAATTGGAATGCTGAGAACATGCCCATTACTCTCACTTCCTAAGTGTACAATTTGAACAAGTTCTTGAGCTTTCTGAACTTTAGATTCATTGTCTTCTATTGGTAAGAATAGTTACTCCAAAGCTTTAGGTGATAATTAATTGGTTTAAGGTATTAATAAGCTTCCCAGAGTAGCTGGCATTAGGTAGCCTTTGTACAACTAATTTTTTTCCCGTTTTTTAGTGGCATGGAAATAAGATTTCTGAGGAAGCCAAGTGTAACATAGCAGTCACTCTGAAATTTATACCATAATTTCAGTTTCTTTTTGATCTCACACATTTATAAATAGAAACCCTGAACATCTGTATAATATTTCCTTTAGGTATGGGCAGCAAACAGATATATCCTGTGCCCAGGATACTCAGGTTGTTCCATTTACCTACCGGGTGGAAGATATCAGACTCTAACTGCCCATGTCAAAATGTCATCAGAGGCAGAAATGCCTGAAAAGCTCAGTATCTGTTGTCTCTTAGAGAATATTAGCCACCCCAGGTATAGGAATCAAGAGAATTGTGGGACTATCAATCAATGGGTTGGTTGGTAATTTGCTACTCTCTTGCTTTGTCCTGTTAATGTGAGGACAAAAGCTGTGGTAATATTGACACAATCTGAGGACCATGTAGCAATTTGAATGTGTTGTGTGTTGAATGAAGCCATGGTTATATAGCTTTAGAAGTGTTAAAAGTAATTAGTTGTAACTGAGCTTGGCTATCAAAAAAATGCATGGGAGGCAGGTTGTGTGGTATCCTTTTAGTTCATGATTGATTTTTGCTGTAGGTTGTTTTTTGTAATTTTTCTAATAACAAATACTGTGACAATAGCCTTCCTTTGAGCATGTTGTGATCCTCGGTTTCTTGGTCCTGACATAATCCATTAGTGGCTGCTTTGTAAGCCTAGGTAAAAACACAGAGCTGGTCAAGTCCTATTACAATGAAAACCTTTGTTTAACAAAATGGTTTCCAAGTCTCTTTGTATGGCATAATTAATTCAAGTAGCATAGAATAAAACATTTTGGTACCACAAAGTATTTGAAGATTCCCTTCAAGTTCCTCTTAAGTAATTATGAAATCATTCATTGCTTATTCAACAATTTAAAAATATCTACTGTGTCTACTGCTTGGCATTCAGTCTACAGCAGTGGACAAAACAAAATCCCTGCTTTCAGAGACATCCTATTCTAGTGGACGGCAAAAACAGTTGTTTTAGTTTGCTTGAGCTGTCATAACAAAATGCTACCCTCAGTATGGCTTCAACAATGGAAATTTATTTTCTCATAGTTCCGGAGGCTAGAAGTCCATGATCAAGGTATCAGCAGATTTAGTTTCTCCTGAGGCCTTTCTCCTTGTCTTGCGGATGGCACCCTCTTGCTGTGTCCTCAAATTATTTTTTCCTCCATGTATGAATGCCCCTGGTGTCTCTCTCTGTGTCCAAATTTCCTCCTCTTATAAGGACACTAGTCAGATTTGATTAGGGCCCATTCCAACAGCTTCTTTTTAACTTATTAACTTATTTGAAGTCCCTATGTCCAAATACAGTCACATCCTAAGATACTGGGGGTTAGGGCTTCAACATATCAATTTTGAGGGATATAATTCAGCCCAGAACAATGATGAAAACTAAACCAATGACTATGCATCATTTAAGATGGTACCCTAGTGCTATCAAGAAAAATTAAGCAGGGTAAATGATTGGGTGGCAAAAGGAGCATTGTTTTAATTATCATGGTCAGAGAAGGCCTCTTTGTTGAAACATCATTTGAATAGAGAAATGAAGAGGGAGGAGTAAGGCATGGGAATATCTGGGGGAAAAGTGTTTTAGGTAGAGGAGGTGGTGCTCAGGGTAGTAGGAGGCAATGTGGCCAGAGTGGAGAGTTGTGAAGGGCTGAGATGGGATCAGAGGTAATGGGAGCCCATCATAGAGATCTTAGAAGCCCACTCAGAAAAGGATGCTATCTGCTGGAGACAGTAGATTACCAAACCCACCATCAAGGTTCAGTGTGACCTATACTAGTAGGGTTCTGCAGGGTGTTGTGGGTAAGCTGGCCACAGTGAAAGGTGACTGTGTAGGGCACCTTGCTCAGATATCAAGATGGTGACAGCAGGATATTGAATCAAGTGCAGGGGCCTTCTTAAAAAAAATAGTGCAGGGGCTTTCTGGTTGCAGGACCTTGTGAAACTGCACAGATCACATGCCCAGGCTGTGGTAATATAAGAGAGATGTAGCTGATTCTACACAAATGCTTCTTCAAAAATGAAATACAGGGCAGCCCAGGTGGCTCAGTGGTTTAGCACCACCTTTGGCCCAGGGCATGATCCTGGAGACCCGGGATTGAGTCCCACATCGGGCTCCCTGCATGGAGCTTCTCCCTCTGCCTATGTCTCTGCCTTTCTCTGTCTCTGTCTCTGTCTCTCCCTCCCTCTCCGTGTCTCTCATTAATAAAATAAATAAAAAAAATCTTTAAAAACAACAACAACAACAAAAAGGGAAATACATGGTTGGAAAATTATATAGTACATGGAAAGTGTATTCCCAGAATTTATATCTGAAGTTCCTGGTAAATTCTCAGCTTCTTTGTTTTCTATTAATCAGGGTTCTCCAGAAACAGAACTAGTAGGAGATTACTACTAGTAGTAATAGTTGTAGTTGGAAGCCCTGAGAACCTGGCATACTGATGTTGTAAATCCCAGTCTGAGGACTGGAGAAGATGAGATGAGATGCTGGCACAGTTCAAATGGTGAGGCATTAAAAAAAAAAAAAAAAGGATGAATTCCTTTTTCTTTTGCCTTTTGTTCTGTATAGGCCTTCAGTGGATTGGATGATGACCACCCACATTGGGGAGGGCAGTCTATGTAGAATGCATCAAATCAAATGATAATCTTGTCTGAAAATACTGTCCCAGACACACCCAGAAATAATGTTTAATCTGGGCACCCTCTGGCCAGTCAAGGTGACATATAAAATTAACCAACACACCAGAGAGACTTTAGGCAGGTTATATAACCCAACTGGTCTTAGATTTCTCACCTGTAAAAGAAGGATAATAGGCACTGTCTTAAAAGGTTTGGGTTTGGTCCAATTTAGCCAAATAATGGTGGAAATGTTTGGTAAACTATAAAGTCCCATAAAAGGATTATGATTTAGTAATATATTTAAATTGCTTCTCCTTTATGTTCTGTTTTGACATCTCCTCCTTCCTGTAATTCCTGAACAAGGAAAGCATTTTGTGAACTAATGGTGATAATTTGCACTGGAAATAAAAATTATTCACCTCTTTTTTATGCAGGAAATCAGTCTCATTATGCGATACGTTTTATTATGGGCAAGAAGCCCAGACGTCAGATTGAATGTTATGCTTTGTCCCATGACAAAACTGAGACTGTATATCAATGGTCTTTATTCCTCTGCAGCAATTATTTGGTAAAATGAACCAATTCTAAGTGAGCCTGTTGTCCTGGCCTCCTCCCTCCTTCTTCTTTCCCCTCTAGACAGTCATTTTTCTGCTTCTCTTGCCCGACTCTCTCCCCAAAGAGCAGCTGTATTCGTATGTCTCACCCTGAGAGGGCAGGCAACTGGCTGCCATCAAAGCCACTCTGTGGCCTGGCCAGTGGGGAGCCATGAAGTGCCATCTGCTTGCCTCTGCTACAGGAACTAAGTGTCACCTCTGCAGTAGTCCTGTTTACAGGAGGATAATAGAGTTATTCTTAACTAAGTGTATTGTTTGCCAAAGAAAGGGGCATACTTTCAAGCAGTAAATAAGGAGGAAGATGTAACCAATGCTGGTAAGCTTGCATACTTGGCTGCATATTTTAGTTTTCCTATAATCAAGTGGAAGATGACAGCAGGCACATTGGGGACATACCTCTGATTGAATACAACTTCAAACAGTGTGTCCCTCTACCTGCAAAGATAAATGACTAGAATGCCTGACTTGTTGAAATGGAAATTTGTAAAAAATATTTATTTTTACAAGTTGTATTAATTGTTTTAACCCTCAGAATCTCCTTTTGTAGCACTGGCCTCCAATCCTGTCTATTGTTCCTAGAGTTACACTTGTGGTGGTGTGGGGGTAATAAGAAAGCAAGAGGTTTAGTGCCAGACAGGCACATATCTGGACCCTCACTCCTTTACTTAGTAGATGAATTAAATGGGCTACTCAAAATCTTGGGATTGTTTCCTAATCTGTTAAATCAGCCTCAGAATATCTCCTGCAATATATTGTTGGAAAATTTGGAAATAATTTAATGGTCTTTATAGGAGATACTTGAATATAGTAGATGATCAGTAGTCATTAGCAATTACAATTTCCCAGTGTTAAGATGACTATTTTTCATTATTCTTTCCTATACATGAATATAAGAAACTCATCACAAGAAATATAGGCATCTAATGAACCAGGCAGTTCTTTCTGTTTTCTTTGTTTTAATTAACCAGGCAGTTTTGATAGTGGTTGGACAGTTGACTCAAGTTAGATATTAGTTTAATGAAATTCAATACGTATTTACTAAGTACTAATTATGGAAAAATCACTATGCTCAGAGTTAGAGGTATGAAGATTAATCCTGAATTCAGGAATTAGTGGAATGGCCAATACTAGTTCCTTTTCAATTGGATAATACCCCATTTCTCTATGAAATCCTCTTTGTTTCTCTCTGCCAACAATGTTGGTAATTTAATTAGTCCTATTTCTTGATCACGATTGTACTGAAAAGCATTTCATTACTTGAGTAGGATTCAAACTTTTTTGTTATGATTTTCTTTTTGGTTGCTAGATCTTGAGATATCTTTGAGATATCTCCTTTTGGATAACTTATACTATTTCTAAATGAAAGCACAAAAGTGTTGAACTTACTCTGGTGCTGTACAAAGAGAAGATTCACAGCAGGTGTGAGTAAAAATGAGGAAAAGACAAAGAGATGAGATTTTAAAATGTCAAGAAATGAGAAAGGAATAAAAGGAGCAGTGTGGTAAAAAATGGTGCAAAAACTGGAGAAATATATAAAGGAAAATGGAAAGCAGAAAGGAATTTTTAAGAGAAATATAAGAGGAAAAGGGAATTTATGTTAGAGTATATGATCATGTCATAACATCTTTTGTCTTACTTTGGTTTGAAAGGGGGCTTTTCTTACTTGAAAGGATATTTTTTATCAGTGACATTTGTCTCTTACCTATATTTCTTAGAACATTTGAGAATCTTGGTCACTGATCTATACATTTAGAGGACCAAATGGAAATTTTATAACTTTCTTGCTATTTTTATACACCTGCTGCTTTATCTCAATTGAAGTAACATCAGCAGTAGATGCCACTGGCTGAACACTGCCATTCACAAAAGTTTTCTCTTCCATTGGGGCAGGATTAAAATTTTCATTTAGTTAAAAGAGAACAGTAGGGATTTCTGCCACAAGAGTCAACAGATTTTGAGATTGTTCTTTTTTAAAAAAAGATTTTAATTAATTAATTTATTTGAGAGAGATCGAGAGCCAGCAAGAGAGAGCATGAGCTGGGCGAAGGGCAGAGGGAGAAGCAGACTCCCCGCTGAGCAGGGAGGCCCATGCAGGCAGGGCTCAATCCCAGGACCCTGGGATCTGGATCAAGACCTGAGCCAAAGGCAGCTGCTTAACAGACTGAGCTACCCAGGTGTCCCGAGATGGTTTTATCAATGAAATACTTTCTAGTTCTTTCTGTGAACAGTGGCTTCTCATTTTTGGAAAGCCTAAATAAGCACTCAGTAATACCTAAATAAACACAACAGGAAGATTGGAGACAACTTTCTCAGCATAAAGGTGTGTTCTGACTTCTCACCTCATTTTCTGAGCTGATATTTGAAGGCTTTTATTTTGAGGTATAGATTCAACACTAAAGTGCAATAGTACTTCTGAGTAGAATTACACTTTGTAGCTAATTTGCTCCTTCTCTTTAACTTACTAAAGAACAAGATACTAGAAAAAATCCTGGAGAGTTTTCAAGGGAATTATCCTACTTTCTAGCATAGTGTAGTATTTACATTTTTATAAGCCTACTACAGCTCTAGAGAAAATTCTGTAGCAAGACAAAGAAGGGGCTTCTCTTGGAATGAATTTATTAATAAAATGATCACAAAATAAGTTTCCTTATAGAGTTTTGAAATGACAACATCCCATTTCTCATAAACATGTCTGATTGGTTAAAAAAAACTTAAAATTATTTTTGTATCCCTTCAAGGTATTTTTGTAGAAATACTTAAAAAAATTTTGTATTAATAAAAAAGTTACAGTACCAGTAATGTTTGATCTTCCATCATTACTTGTGAATATTTTGCTTTGGAAAACTCACATGATAAAGAACAGATTTCCCTTTCTTCCACTCAGAATATCTATTTTCCTTGATATTAATCTGACCATAAACAGAGCTATGAGACATGCTAAATCTTATTTCTCAGCACCAAAGACACAACACAGAAAATAATCAAGAGATCCTCAAATCAAATTTTGCTGACAGTCCTAGGAGGACTATTAGACTATTCTAATAGTTCTTTCAAATGACCTAGAGAATCATTTGATACCTATTTGTTCATCACAATTGAAGAAATGATAGGAAAATGAAAGTACCAAGCCAACAGGAAGCTTTTAGAAGTTAAGTATTATTATTGTAACATCATTATCCATTTGAGTCATTGTAGTAGTAATAATTGAAACTGTTCATAAGCACAGAGAGGAATTTATGGCCAAAATTATAAAAAGTATTTTGTTAGGGCTGTTAGTCAAGGCTTTTTACTGGAACAATGTCTATTGAATAAAATATATTATTAAAAATTGGTTTCTCATTCTTGGTAGAATGTTTTTAAAAGATCTGTTGTTGCACAGGTTATTAAAGCAACTGGCTCCCGAAGAAAGAACAGATTTGTTTGATAGTCTTCTCTTAAATTTGAGTATTAATGTCCTGGTTAAACCAAAAATTCATAGATGATTCCCAAGAATAAAGGCTTCCCTGGTCTCTTTAAAATGAGGACTCTAAAGCAACTTTTCAAATTTAAAGACTTCTCTCATTTCAAACTCTCAGTGGATTGTGCAGCAGAGATTAAAGCTTGGACACCTTGACCTCTGGTCTTTTCCTTGTCTATTCTACTTAACTCGGTTCTATCACATTCCTAATCCACCCTAGAGCCTCAAGACCAGGGGTGGGGGAATGGTATGAATTAAAGAAGAAGCCTGCAAATATTTCATACAGAACTCATAGAATGGATCCAGAAAGGAGTGGACAGTGTTCATTTAAAATCAGTCCATCTCCAAAAAAGGAAAAGGCTAAATGGAGAGGGCAAGGTACTTTTTATGTGACACTTATTTGCTCAGATTTGCCGGGCACTTCCCTTCATTTGTCCAGATGCAGTTGTTTACTTCTCAAAAAGGCTGTTCTGCTATGGAATTGGTTTGTGCTCGTGTAGAAATGCTAAGGCTCCTGGCCGGGGTAGATGATTGCCTTTCCACAAAGTCTCTTTACTGGTACCTGTGGCTACCACAATAATTAAAAAAAAAATACACCTTCTTTATTCTGTGTTTTGGAATGCCACCCTGGGTACTTATTCACAGATACCTGTGTTCTTGCCTTGGTGCCTGCTTCTTTATTGTTGCTCATCTGTTTTAGCCCACAACTTTACAAACTCAGATGTGTTCTGAATTCTGGTGTGGGTATTACATACTTTTATTTTTCTTTCCATAAATAACTTACCCTGCTGTTAAGCACCTGGGCTCTACCTTGACTCATAATTTCTAGGAATTATTCTATTTTGGCATCTGTCTCATGCTCTAGGTTCACCAAAGTCTGGCGGTTCTGTATTTCTTACTTTGTTTCTGAGATCTACTGGCCTCCCACTGTTTCAGAACAAATATTTACCAAGACCTGTAGAAAAGGCCTCTGCATTCCTTAACAACACTGCTTTCCTCCTTCTTGAGAAGCCTGAACAAATATTTCTTTACTATGTAGCTGTTTCATGTATCCAAGTGTCAATACAATGACATTTGTAACAAAAAAATAGGAGTCCTGAAGGGTAAGCATCTGAGCTTAATGCCAGAGTCTTCTATGCTTTCAGCTAATTAATACAACATTGGTTTGGATATGGTAGGTGTGAATTGCTCTGAGTCTGAGGAAAAGTTTATAAATCTCTGAAAAAAACTGTTTTGTAATTGCATGTAGTAGTAATATTGCTGCACAAAACCAGGTGCCAACCAAAAAGCCTAGCTTTGAAGGAAAGCCTCATAGTTGAGTTATGAGACAGCTGGAGAGCAGCAAAATAGATATAGATCCATAAGCCCCGCAGGAAAAACAACTTTAATCAGGGTCTGACACATTGGGTGATTGTAACGAAGTCCCTTGGTATGTGTAAGCCCTGGATCAAATGGGACCAATTGACTATTGACAAGCGTTACATTAGTGCAAAACTGGATGAAAAACTGGCTATTGCCCTGCACAGACTCCAATAATGAAAAATGAGGTTCTTGTAAAAGAAAAGGACTTGGTTTGTTTTAGAAAAACATATGTGCACTGGCCCAGGTGATACATCTGGTGGGCTGAAATTCCTTTGGTGCAGTCTTCAGACACTATGGTGGCATTTAGTGCTATCTTTCCAAGCCTCTCCATGTGACAGACCTCTTTGACTCCTTAAATTGATTCCATGGTTCTGAATACCAGTAGCTAATGCTGGCAACTTGATCCAGGAGCCAGGAGCATCATCCTGCCCTGAAAGACCCTCAAATGGATTTTACAAGGAGTGGTATGTACTGTGTGTCTAGGTGTAGTGAGGCATGTTTCTAGCACTTTTCACAGATCAACAATTAATTTGAAATAAACCTCTCTCCTCCCACAAAATACAATACCAGAGAAAAAGTGTTATCATGGCTTTTCTGTAGCATAGTGACTGAGGGGGTAAAAGTCATTTTCTCCTGCATTTGTTGACTGGACACGTGACAGGTGCCAAATGCTAGGCTGGCCATAAATGTGTGGCATGTGTGTCTAATTCAAAATAATTTGTAGTTTGGAGTAGATTCTCCACATCTTCTACTCGGAACCTGAAAGAGTGGAAAGAGCTGTGCCTACTCTGATTTGAAGATGGGTGTTATGTAAAGTCCAAACTGACGTGTCAGGGCCCCAAATGTCCTGTCCTCATTGTTCTATATTGCAAACGTAAGTGATTATTCTTGACAGTTATTCTGGAAAAGATAAGAAAGTGCAAGTAGGACATGCAGTCTTATTTTACTACTATGCATGGGCATTTGGTAAATCATAATTTAATGCAGTATTCTCTTTAGTAATTCTGCAAGATGGGAAGCATGAAATCAGTTTTTTAGAACTTAAAATTCAGAATGTTTCTTTAACTTGTGTGGAGCACCTCCTCTTTTATACTTGCCAAAAATTTACTAAATTGAATATATTTAATTTTGGTTGATATCATTACAAACTAATGATTTTCTTACTTCCTTTTGCCTTAGTATATAGTGTGGGGCAGAGAAAGCCTTATTTGATTAACTGTGTTATGATTGAAAGTGATTACGGGTCAAATAGAATAGGAAACATTTAACTGATGAAGGAGGGAGGAAGAAAAGCGGAAGATGTTCTGTTAGTAGTGAGTATCCAGGAAACCCCATATAAATTATTTTGTTGATGGTCTTTTTTTCTTCCTGCCTAGATCCTCTCCTGATTTCTAGAACTAGCTAGCTAACTTTCCATAGACTACTCTTCTATATTCCATGGGTACGTCAAAATCAATATCCAACTGAACTGCTCGTTTTTCCTCTAAATGTGTTCATCCATAGTCTCTGTCTTAGGGAATGATACCACCATTCTACCAAAGACAGAAACCCAGGAGTCATCTCAGATTATTTTGTCCACCTTCACTCTTACCTAATAGCTATTAGCTATTCAGAGTTCCCCACCCTTTTATAGCCAAGTCTACTGCTTTAGCAGGTCTTGCTTGGATTCCTGGGGACAGGGATTCTTGACTCTTGACACTTTAACTCAGCTTTTACCCTGCAGCCATGGCCTTCTAACTGCAAATGCAATTACATCAGTTCCTTGATTAAAATTCTTTGACAAATTATTTATTTATTTATTTATTTATTTATTTATTTATTTATTTATGATAGTCACACACACACAGAGAGAGGCAGAGACACAGGCAGAGGGAGAAGCAGGCTCCGTGCACCGGGAGCCCGACGTGGGATTCGATCCCGGGTCTCCAGGATCGTGCCCTGGGCCAAAGGCAGGCGCCAAACTGCTGCGCCACCCAGGGATCCCTCTTTGACAAACTCTTAATGATCTATCTGTGCTTGCTCCTCTAATCTTATTTCCTACCACTGTACTCTGGGGTCCTTTCACTCTATGAAGAGCAGTTTTCTTTTCTTTCTTTCTCTTTCTTTCTTTCTTTCTTTCTTTCTTTCTTTCTTTCTTTCTTTCTAGATTTTATTTATTTATTCATGTGAGAGAGAGAGAGAGAGAGAGAGAGAGAGAGAGAGAGAGAGGCAGAAACACAGACAGAGGGAGAAGCAGGCTCCATGCAGGGATCCTGACGTGGGACTCGATCCCAGGTATCCAGGATCAGGCCCTGAGCCGAAGGCAGGCTAAACTGCTGAGCCACCCGGGCTGCCCTGAAGAGCAATTTTCAATCAGTACACCGCTGCTTCGTAATGCCATGTCACTGCATACGTTATTTTCATTGCTGGAGATACCTTCTTAACTTTGGAACCTGTTTGGAGATCGCAAATCCAATAATTGTAAACACATGTTTCTTCATCTGGGAAACTCTCCATGATGTCTTAGTTCAACTTATTCTTTTTCTCTAGCCCTCCTAGTAATACTGGTTTCTCTATTTCCCTCATTTATTCTAAGCTCTTTAGAGTCAAGAACAGTGCTTTTTATATTTTTGTAGTGCAGTATGGTCCCTGATATATGATGGGTTCAATGTATATTTGTTGAATCAACACATGAATGCAATGATAAAAGCAGAACTTGTTCGGGATGATGGATGAGAAGGTATTCGTTTGAAGAGAAGATCTCTATTGTGCGGGGAATTTGACAATATGAAGATTCAGGAGCTAAATGAAGATTTGATCTTAATTCAGATTTGATTTGGATCTCTGGGGCATATTGATCCTGAGGAAGCCAACAGCAATTGGAGACTACTATAGGGGTGTAATAGCGGTGACACTCATGTAAAAAACTGAGAAAAGACCTTAATTCCTCTCATCCTTCCTCTCTTTTTACCTTTTTCCTTCTCTCTCTGTAAAATAATTATAATACAGATTTCTATATTTTAAGGTGACTATGTTGATATGTGTGTGGTGTGTGTGTGTGTATTTGTGTATATAACTAAAAAAACACCTGTTAAATATGGTATAATTCTTTTTTGCTGAATAGTTCTATGTTGATGTTGCTCATGATCTGAAAAAAGTTTGGGGCTAGGGAGGGAAAAGGGAACTCAAGTAATGGGAAAACCAGAATATATATTTTGAGAGTCAGCCCTAGGAGAGAAGAAGAAGCAGAGGCAGAGTACTGGGGGCTTCAGAATTTCATTCTCTGCCTGTCAAGGAGGGAGTGGTGGATGCAAGAACTGAAGGAGTCAGGGCTGAGTGGTGCACTGAGCTCCCACTTGCTCTGCTGTGCTGATACCATGGACAGAGCTAAGGCTGCATTCCTCTGGATTAGTGAAGACACTGAAGAAAGTACCCCAGGGCATAGGGGGGAATGTATTTTCTTTTTTCCCCTTTTGTAAATCATACGAACCATTTATGAATCAGAATTACCAAAAGCTCTGTTTTTAGCTCAGTTACCCTCTGCTCATACTCTGCAGTTTTAGCAGTGCTGAGAATTGACAATCAATGTTAGATTTTCCATTCTGTTGTAACCCCAACCTCTTGGGCTCTCTGTTAAATAGAAGAGAAGCACCTAGGGAAGAAAATACATCCAATGACTTCTGCAGTAGGGGGTTCATGAAAAGGTAGTTGAGGCTGGCAGGGGTTAAAAGGCATACAGGGCCTAAGTAAAATGGCAAGTAGGTTTTCATTTGTGGGATACTCTTACTTCAGTGTGTAAATGTAAGTTGTTATATTAAGATTGCTTATACCATGTGGGCAAAAAGCTGTATGTGTGCTCCCAAGAAGGAAAAACCACCAGTTTCTATGTTTTGAACACTAATCCAGGCACTTTAACTGACTCCTTCTAACAGCATTCAGGTATGGGTTTATCATTCTGATTTTGCCATTCAAGAAGCTGGGCTTCACATCTAGTAAATGGTAGAGCTGGGTTCAACTCTGGGTCTGACTGACTCGGATGCTTGTCCACATTCTTTTTTCCACACTGCCTTCTTTGCCATCACATCTTGGCTGGCAGCAGGAGAGTCAAATCTGACAGGGACCGTGAAAAGCCTGGAGTTTTCAGCCTGCTAGGCAAGCGGCAGTGCCATAGAGGTAAGTCACTGTGAGCCCTGTCATTTATTTCTGTCTACTTTAAATCTCTTATCTGTAGGGCGAAAAGCATTTACAAAGCTTTCAGAAAAATGCTTTGTGATTACCAGCACTAGGCGAGCAATGGCTTGCCTGTTTTCCACAGATAGCTGCAAAATATGTCTTTTAGGGAGAATTATCTGCTTCCTTCCACCTAGATTCATATACAAACACACTGACGAAAAAATATGTTTTGGAAATCCCATAGTCCTAGGTGTTAGCAGATAGTTTCTATTCTGGGCTGCATTGAATCAGATTGGAAAAAAAAACCCAAACCTTGAAAAACAAAAAGTAAATATTCAGTTGTAAATAGAGAAACAGAATTGTTACCTCTTGGTAACAAATTCCTGTTCTATGATAATTCCTGTTAAGTCTGGGAATTCTAAGGTATAATTCTATCGATATGAAATATCAGGTATTCCCCTCCAATGTGCTACATATTTTTTGTGTTTTGTAGAAAATAATAATGAAAAGGTTATTAGCTCTTTCCCACTTAAGAAACATAGCTAGCCCCTCTTGTTAGGGTCTGCTTGGGTGACACTTTGACCTTGAATTGGCATCTCCCTTGGCCTGATGACAGCTTAATCTTCATTGTTGTTTGTACTTTTTCCATGTAGACTTCAGCTATGGGAATAATTCTTAACAAATTGCACAGCTGACCTTCTATAAAGAGGCTCCTTCTGCATGGTTAGAAGATTTAGAATTGCACAAAATAGTGATGATTCATGAATCCCTGGATACCTTGGACTTCTTGCTCTAATATACCTTGTTGAAAGCATAGACCCTGAGATCCTCACTGCTTTCCTAGGTGGACCTGTGGGACCTGCAGGCCTGGAGCTCAGGTCTTACTGCAGCTGCTATGCATCCTGTCCTCCTGCTTGAGCTTCTGGAGTCAGGGAATTCCCAAGGGAGGAAATTCCAAGTCCTTGATAAAGATCCAGTTTTTGTAATATTCCCTCTGAAAAGAATGAACATAACCTTTAAAGAGTAGAGAATTTGTTATTCTATTTTATAGTCCAAGTTGACTGATTCTATTTGAGATGTCTCTTCCTTGCAAGGTACACTGTCCCGGCTGGAAAAGGCTTGAATAAGCCAGGTGTGGTAGGAAGACTGCTTTGCTCAACTTTACTTTGCTGTTAAAACATTAAGTGTAATCTGATGTGTCAATAGAGTCACCTCAGGTACTCAGAATCATTTTAATTCCTCTTACTGTCAAAACATAGTGTCAATACTGACATGAATTGGCATTAAAAATATATGCGAAATCACCTGGAGAACAGCACTTTTTACTAATAGGAGGTCTCCTTAAAAGCAGTCTGTCAAAGATTCAATTTGAACTCTTTCTTGGCTTTGAATTTTACAGAGCAGCCTTTTTTTTTTTTTCAATAAACCTGACCTGCTTTACATCATTCAAGCCTATCAGGGGAGGAAAGAAGCTTTTTCTTTTTATCTGACCCTATGGGAGGTGTTGTACATTCCCAGTGTGTGCCCTGAAACAGATGTGCAAGATGACACATAAGTGGATGACATCACTCATGGCTAGTGATTAAATACTTCCCTGGGACTTACAAAATGCACTCAAAAGAAAATGGAAAGGAGGAGTGATGATCAAAACTTCTATATTCCACCTGGGTGCATGTTTTTGCTGCTCTAGATAGATTTTAATTTGGGAGAAATATGAATGCACAAAATGAAAGAATATAAATATTAAAACCTTAGATTTCAGTTTGGGAGAAGTATAAACATACATATATTTGTAACATACATATTTTATGTGCTTTATAATTTATAACATGAGATATATAGTATAAATATGCATTTATAACATATTGCATATATGCAATATATATGTTCACTGTATATTATATACATGTAGTGTTCTAGATCCCCAAGCAAATAGAAAAACCAGGAAGGAAATATTTTATTTTTTGATAAGTGTCATGTTCTTTGTTAGGTTGGATATAGAGGTTTTCTAAGTGTTTTTTGTAAATATTATATTTGAAGAAGTGAAGCATTATTTATCAATTAATTCATTTATTAACATTTGATTTATACATATCAATTGTACGTATATTGACATTCGGTGCATACACGATTGTTTGTTGTCTTGCTTTGCAGAGTCTTTGGTGGATGAATGACCTATTGAACTGAAAAGTGAACATCTTTGCATTTTAATCTTTGAAAGCAATAGATTCTATTGACAGAATGACTACGTTATCTTTGTTGTTTGAAATCTAAGAGCTGGTCATTCTTTTTCTATTTTGCTAAAGTTAGCAGGTTGTATATGTGTGTATGTGTGTGTGTTTGGCAGCAAATCACTCAGCTGACCTTTTTCATAATCAACTACAATAAATAGAGTGTGTGTGTATGTGTGTGCCCCTGCACTTTCAGTGTGATAGACAGTTTACTTAAATATATGGGAAAAGCTAATCCCTCTGCCCCTGACCTTTGGCACAGGAACCTTGTGCTTCCAGTAGAAAGTGTGGTAAATGCCAAGTCCTTTGGGCAGAAGATGTTTGCATTAATGTTTTCTATGCTGGAGCCTGAGCCATAGATTTCCTGTCAGCCATCCTTTCCAGTGCTGATATGGAGTAGGTTGGGTTGTATATAGAATATAGTGCCTGATGCCATCTGTTTTGACACCCTGAATATTTTAACCCCAGCTAGTGTATTAAAAGAGAATGCCTCCCACGCCCTACCATGCATGTGATTACCATGTAGAATGGGAGGTGAAAAAAATCATGCAGTTTAATGTGATTGTCAAAGGGTCAGTTGTCATGTTAATTATCAAGAGCTGATTGATTAAAATATGACATGAAGAAGGAGGAGGATGGGTATAGTTCATACTAACCTTGTAAATACAGTTAACTCTTGATTTTCTTGGAAAGTCAGGGCTGTGACAGTACAGCACAACATAGGCATACAACTCTGTGTATGCTGGTCTCTCTGTCTGGAATATTTGGATTACAGAGAATACATGTTACAAACAGGGCCAAGGCAGCTCTAGGGGAAAGAATCTGCCAGAGGAGGTGGAAAGTTGTCCAGTCTAGCATATGGCTTTAGCAATTTAGAAGTAATCCCTGACTCCTGTCTCCACTTTGCTTCCTCCAAAGAGATACAAGTCCATTGATTCCAACCCTTAAGTAGCAACTGAATTTACCCCTTCCTCTCCAGTTGCATTTCTTACTTTTAAATTATTTTTTATTATTTTTAAAGATTTATTTTATATATATATATATATATATATATATATATATATATATATATAGAGAGAGAGAGAGAGAGAGAGAGAGAGAGAGAGAGAGAGAGGCAGAGACACAGGAAGAGGGAGAAGCAGGCTTCATGCCGGGAGCCTGATGTGGGACTTGATCCCGGGACTCCAGGATTGTGCCCTGGGCCAAAGGCAGGTGTGAAACCGCTGAGCCACCCAGGGATCCCCTGCATTTCTTTTTTTTAAAAAATATTTTATTTAAATTCAATTTGCCAACATATAGTATAACACCCAGTGCTCATCCCATTAAGCGCCCTCCTTAGTGCCTGTAACCCAGGTACCCTAACCCTCGACCCTCCTCCCCTTCTGCAATCCTTTGTTTGTTTCCCAGTGTTAGGAGTCTCTCATGGTTTGTCTTCCTCTCTAATTTTTCCCCACCGAGTTTCCCTCTTTTCTCCAGTTGCATTTCCATTGCCTTGGGTTCCCTTCATCTCTTGTCTAGATTATTTGCCAGTTTACTAGAAGCTGCCCAGTGCCCACCTTTAGCTTCTCCAATCCATATCTTGGTGTGATTTAAAAATGCAAATTCACCATGTCTCTGTGAATTTAGTGATGTCCTCAGATGCACCATGCTTCCCATGCACTTTTTGTCATTCTATATATTGCTGTCTCTACATTTCTTACATTTATGTGTTCAAGTCATCCTTTAAACCCCAGGATACATATCACCTCCTCCCTATAAGCCTTTATTAGTCTGATTCAAGAGTCCTTTGGACTCCCATGATGTCATGTGCTTATTTTGGGTATAGGCCTTTTCCTGATTTATTAGCGTTGTCGCCTGCCAATTATCTTCATAACTCCTGCTTTCAAGAATATAGGCACCTTAGGGCAAGGATTACATATTTCTCTATTTCTTTTGTATCCCAGAACCTTGCACAGGGTAAGTGCTAAATAAGAATTTCCTGAGTTAAATAATAAAAGAACATGACTTTTAGAGAGTAGAATGATATATGACAGTAGTAGTCCTACTAGATGGTCAGTGAAAGAGGATGTTCATTTAGGAGATGGTTGATGACATACATTTGTTCTCATAGATCCTTCCCTGAACTTCTGTAACTTCTCACCTACACCAATCTTCATAAGATTACTCGTATCAACTTGGGAAAAATCGTGAAAATCTTTGCATGCTACTCCTTGATTTAATTATAATCTTTGCTCTTGGGAAAGGGAGACCTTTCTTCTTCCACCAGTTACCAAGAGGAGGTATTTCTTCCAGTTATTCCTGGGCCTTGCCTCATCCCTTGTATTTCTCACTGGAATAAGAAAGAGTGGCTTGATAATAACCCATATCAGTTATATGATTTGCAAATATTTTCTCCCATTCAGTAGGTTTCTGCTTTATTTCAATTTGCCGTGCAGAATCTTTTTAGTTTGATGTAGTCCTGATTGTTGATTTTTGCTTTTGTTCAAAGCCTTTGCTTTTGGTGTCAAATCAAAAAAGTTATTGCTAAGAGCTGTGTCAAGGAGTTTACTGCCCACACTTTCTTCTAGGAGTTTTTATGGTTTCAGGTCTTATATTTGAATCTTTAGTACATTTTGGGTTAATTTTTGTCTGTGGTGTAAGATAGGGGTCCAATTTCATCCTTTTGCATGTGCCTATCCTATTTTCCCAACATCATTTATTGAAGACACTGTTCTTTTCCCCATTGTTATATTCTTGGCTCCTTTGTCATAAATTAACTGAACATATATGAGTTTTTTTCTGGGCTCTCTGTTCTGTTTGAGTGATCTATGTACCTGTCTTTGTGCTGGTATCATGCTGTTTTAGTTACTCTGGGTTTGTAATGTAGTTTGAAATCAGGGAACATGATGCCTCTAGCTTTATTCTTCCTTCTCCAGATTGCGTTGGCTATTTGGTTTTTTTTTTTTTTTTTTGTGATTCCACACAAATTTAGAACGGTTCTATTTCTGTGAAAATTACACCTGGGATATTGATAGGAATTACATTGAATTACAGATTGCTTTGGGTAGTATGTACCTCTTAACTATATTAATTCTTCCAGTTTATGAACATGGCATATTTTTCCATTTATTTGTGCCTTTTCAATTTCTCTCATCAATGTCTTAAAGTTTCAGTATATCAAATATATTGAGAGTCAAGATATCATGTAGACTTATGATTATAATATCTTCCCTGAGCACCCCTATTTCTCACTTGGAGAAGTTGTGGTAAAATCTTTAGGGTCTACTGCTGGAGTTTTTTGAGCATCCTTGAGGAATTCTGAATTCTTAGATAATTATAATGCACATGGCATGTCATTAGATGCTATAAGTCATGCCTAACCTAAACCAAAGCATATTGCCATATTATTGTTGCCATATTATTGAGGAAATATCTTCTATAAGCAGTGGGACTTTAAGGACAAATAAGAACTTTACAGAAACTGTTAGAGGCAAGCAAAAGTACATAGTAGATGACCAGAGAAGGCCTTATGGAGAGGATTCTACTTGATATAGGATCAAAAATATGGATAGATTTGAGTACGTGATATGGATAGGTGAAGGCAATAATGTTCTAACAAGCTAGATCCCATTTCCACAAAACTCTGATTTTTAGTATTTTCCATTTTCTGTGGTGTAAATACTTCCACCATAGCCAATTTCAAACTATCAGTGATTTAACAGCTGACTTAAAAATGCTTTTTTTTTTTTTAAGATTTTATTTATTTATTCACGAGAGACACACAGAGAGAGGCAGAGACATAGGCAGTGGGAGAAGCAGGGTCCATGCAGGGAGCCCGATGCGGGACTCGATTCCGAGACCCCAGGATCACGACCTGGGCTGAAGGCAGGTGTTCAAGCACTGAGACACCCAGGCATCCCCCCCAAAATCTTAAATATTTGAAAACTGGCTGTAATGAGTCTATTTGAACTAGGTTTCCTATATCACTGGATGAACAGTTCACCATATGACATTAAAAGCAAGTATAGGGCAGCCCGGGTGGCTCAGCGGTTTAGCGCCGCCTTCAGCCCAGGGAGTGATCTTGGAGACCCAGGATCGAGTCCCACGTCCCGCTCCCGGCATGGAGCCTGCTTCTCCCTCTGCCTGTCTCTCTCTCTCTCTCTCTCTCTCTCTCATGAATAAATAAATAAAATCTTACAAAAAAAAGCAAGTATATGTATTTGTGAAGTTCCATTAAGGAACAGAAAACACTCTTGTCTGGCTGTATCAGGAAGTTTTTGTTGGAGGATGATGATGACAAGATTTAAGAGATAAGTTGTTTTTGGAGCCTTTGCTATGCATTTGAATTTTAATCTTTAGTTCGTGGTGAGCTCTTGAATATTTTAAAATAGAGAAATGACAGGATAAACAATATTTTAGGAGGATTGATCTGTTATTAGTTATATGTTGGGTGTTGTTAGGGGAATAGAAGGAAGCAGAGAAGGTAGTTAGGAGCTTCTTGAAATCCTGTAGGTGTGAAGTGGTTGTATAAAGGACTAGATTTAAGGAAGAGGTGATTAGTTTAGGAAGGAAAGGATGGAAGAAGGGAAAACAGTGGAGCAGTCCATCTCTGCTCCACATGGCAACAACTGGGTTGACTTAAGGCATGGACTCTAGTCAACTCATTTACTCATTTGTTTGGGGATTGATGTTGGCTATTACTGGAGTCTTCACTAGTGCTGTTGTGAGAACACCTATATAGGTGTTTGGATGTGGCTACTTGGCTTCATTTAGCATAGTGGCTGGATTCCAAAAGCAGGCATCATAAGAGATGACCAGATAAAAATCACCTTGCTCTCCATGATACAGCCTGAAGAATCATGTGATGTCTTTCTGCAGTATCCTGTTTTTTGAATGAGTCACAAAAGCATAGTTTCAAGAGGAGAGGAAATAAGATTCCACCTTTTGATGAAGAATAGCAAGGTTCTAAAAGATCATCTGAGAGTGACACACAAGGATTTCTCAATAAGTGATTGTTATTCTTGTTTTCTTTTTCCAAAATCTACCATTTATATTATTTGTTTTCTCTTTTTTCATTTACTTATCTATCTGTTTGTTGAAGTATAATTGACATGCAACATTATATTAGTTTCAGGTGTTATAACGTGCTGATTGAATATTTTCTATGTTGTGAAATGATCAACACAATAAGTGTAATTAACATACATCACCATACATAGTTACAGAATTTTTTTCTTGTGATGAGAACTTTTAAGATCCACTCTTTTACTAACTTTTATGTATGTGATACAGTGTTTTTAACTATGGTCACCATGCCATACATTACATCTCCATGACTTATTTATTTTATAACTGAAAGTTTGTGCCTTTTGACTCTCTTCACCCATGTATTCTTATTAAATGTGTTTAAGTATCTTCAATTAAACTAATTTCCTCTGTAGCTCTTAGTAAGTGAATGGTATGATTATGTGTGTAATATTGCACTACATTGAAGGTAATGCCACTCTCTGAGAAGGGGAACAAGATCTTACCTATATGATGAGCTTGTTTTTGGATTAGTTAACTGGGGAAAAGTAGCATAATAGTAAATTGCAAACTTTTGTTGAGAGCTTATCTTGTACTAGACTAGAAAAAAATTATTTTTATTCACAATCTCATTTAATTCTTACATATAAAGTTAAAAAATGAGTATTATTAGCCCCATTTACAAAGGATAAAATTGAGTTTTAGAGAAGTGGGATAATTTGCCTGGGGGTCACACTATTAAGTATTGAAAACTAGATTTCATACCATGTCTGTATTCTTAACTGTTATAATTTGCCTCCTCTACATGAAATAGAGAGACAGCCAGGATAGAAATATAACCTTTAGTTTGACTGCAAAGAAATAGTGTCTAGGACTGGGATTGTTGATATTGCACATCAATAATAGTCACAATATGGAGGTGGACTGGAATTCAGGAAGTGATGGAATGAGGCAAGTGTCCTGCAAATTTTGCAATCCTTTAAATTAAAATATAGGTCTCGAGTTAGAATATGGAATGAAGTAGGCCAGACAATCTTGAAGCATATTTACAGAGGAGTATAACCATCTTCACACATCTGTTTCTGCACTGACAATGTTAGAAGGTAGTAACATGTTCTCATATCTACTTCCCCCACTAGGTTCTGAGTTTTTGGTAAAGCACATCGAGGACCGAGTAGTCAATATATGTCTGTAAAACTATGTAGGAAGGAATTGCACTTTATTCTTTTTTGGCTCTATATATATTTCCATTTTGTTCCCCCTGATTTTCTTTTGTAAAGTTTCTTTAAAGCAATGTGTTTCATTGATTCTAAGTGAAATCAAAGTATAGGATCTCTCTTTCTCTCTCTCTTTTATCATTTTTTGTCCAGTGCCTAAAAGCTCATCCTTGAATGACAATGTCCTGTTTGTAATAATCCTGGTGAATGAGCCCTAAGAGGAAGATGAATCCCAGAAGAATGGAAGCAATACTCTCTTATGGCCCCCAGAGATTCATATGCCTGCCCAAAATACTATATAGGTACACCTCTGTAATAAAAATTTGGAAAGAAGAGTTCAGTCATTCATCTGGACAATTAGAAAACCGTTAGAAACTGAATGACTTTATGTTCTTTAAAGTAACCAATTTATTGTATTGTTGTGACATTTTATCTGTTCTTACGTTTGACATTTGTGTGATTAACACCTCCGGTGATGCTGAAATTAAACAGATTAAAAGGATTCAGGCAGAACAAGGGTGTTCTCTAATTTTCCTGGAAACTAATCTCTCCCTCTTGAATTTATAAAAGTAAACTTTTTCTTGGTTTTGTTTTGCCTTCCAAACTCTTTTCTAAGTTATTATTAGAGATGAAAATTAAGATATCAATGAAAAAATACACTCCATCACTTTGGACAGAGGAGGTATTTTCCTCGGGCTGCATCTGAGTTCCTTTCTTTAGAGGAAACAGCAGGTGAGAGTGACTATTTCTCAGCTGGTAGCAGCTTCTAAGAGAAGAATTATGTTCAGGAAAACATTTGAGATTAAAGCACATTATATCAAATTAAGATATTATATCTTAATATAAAGATATAATAAAAGAGGCATTATATAAAATTAAGATATTATTCAAATCAACTCACTGTCCAATTCTTGATTATTAGATCCTGATATTTCAAAGTTAGAGTTTTAACAACTCAGGTTCTTTATAGACCAATGACATAGATCTCCCAAACAAGGATTTCATTTAGAGATGGCACCCTATTTTGAGAAAACACAGGGACTAGCATTTACAAGCAAAATACCTGATGGACTATGTGCTTGTGCTCCCCTTTTGATCCTTACAAGTCTTTGATGGAAGTAGTATTATATAGTTATACTTATATAGTTATATAACTATATATTATATAGTTATAGTATTATATAGACTCTTGAACAATTTGGGTGTTAGGGATCCAACCCCTGTGCAGTTAAAAATCCATGTACAACTTTTGACTCCCCCAAATTTAGTAACTAATAACTTACTGTTGACTGACTGGAAGCCCCATTGATAGCATAAACAATCAATTAATACATATTTTGTATTATATGTTTTATGTACTGTGTAATCTTAAAGTAAGCTTATGTTATTAAGCAAAACATAAGGAAAAGAAAATACATTTATAGTACTCTGCTGAATTTATTGAAAAATATCCATGTATAAGTGGTACAATGCAGTTTAAGCTTATATTGTTCAAGAGCCAACAGTATCTATTTTGTAAGGGGAAGAAACAGGCTGAGAAAGATTCAATGACTTGCCCAGGGATATGTAAAATATAAATAGAAGAGCCACCAATGGAATGCAGGTTATCCTAAACCAATGCTTCTCAAGCCTTCCCCACCTTCCCTTTTTAAAATAAGCCCAAGAGACTCCAATGCCCACATGCCCACCTCTCTTTTCTTTCTTAGTTATGGGCTACTGCTCTTTATTTCTAGACTCTTGTTTCTGGCTGGCTTCCTTCTTCCCTTTCTTATCAGGAAGTCAATAGGTTTTCTTGATAGTTTTCAATATTGGAAAATACATTTTGTCCCTATTTCATTAAATCTATAATGCCATTGATCAAAAGACTCACTATTGGACTATTTTCCACTCAGGAAAAAAATGGTTTTGACTAAACTATGATAGAATGCCTTTAAGATAGTCCTGTGTGATGCATGAATCAGTCACATCAGCTACTCCTTGACTTTCATTAATGACAAGGGATTTGGCAATTTCTTTTATTTTCAATTCCTCTGCTTGGCATATGATAGCTAATCCCTTTTGTATGCATCTTAATAACAGAGCCTAATATAGCTTCATTTGCTTCTGGTATTTTCTCTTCTTAGGTTTTGTAAAACACATGGTTATTGTTTTGTAGGAAAATATGGGGCTCTAGTCATTCCTGGTATGATGAATATTTGCTTCACTAAATCAAATTTATTCCCCACTGCTTTATTTCTATATATTTCTGCATATGTAATGATTTCTCCTTCAATGCAAATCATAGTGTAATCCTATAGAAGATATTTTAAATGGCAATTAATCTCAACAACCAAAATACTCAAAAGTCAATGGAAATGATGGCCATGTGAATATTTATAATCAAGATGTGACAAGCACATTAGAACTATCATCTGGCCAGCAGTGACTGCAACATGCCACTGAATGTAGGATTCATCCAAATTTTAGAGATATTAAAATGTGAAAAACTTTACTTTTTAGAATTAATGAGAAAAGAAATATTGACTTTGCTTTTGGATAGCTTCTGTTTTCTGCTTCTTAGATTCTGATCAGATCCTAGCTCTTTTATTCTTGAGGCATCCTTTTCCCCCATACCTCTCATCCTGCAGAGAGATACTGCTGTGCGCTGTGCCTCTACCCACTATGATATGTTTCTTCTTCTACTTTAGGCTGCATTTTAGAATTTACCCCAAGGCCTGTTATAAATGTTCAGAAAATTAAATTTTTCTTTTTCCTCTTAGCGAGAGAAAACCTGACTACATTTCCAATTTTTGGCTGCGTATGTTTTCCATTTCCATTGTACCATGGTGATATGTAGCCCTTTGCTGATAGATATAGTGAGCATAAAGGGTTTTAACCCAGCACTAAACTTTTTAAAGAACTCTATAATTTGTGTGTAAGAATTACTTCCCCTTATTAGACATATTTGGAAACATTTTCATATGTAACTAATGAACAGTTTTTGAGTGTACCCTGAGAAAGGTATCTAGATAGTCACTAATTTTTGACTTTTACTACAAATTCATTTTTCTTTTTCCTCCATTCTTTATAATTTTTTCAATTGCTTGAAATATAGTAATAGTACCTGCTTACTGTACCAATCCAAACAATATGTAGTTGAAAGTGAAATTGATAGTCTCTCTCTCTTTCTAATCTCAATCTCTAATGTAACCACTGTAAACTACTATTTCCTTCGTTAACAGAAATAAAAATATGTTCAAATAGATACTGAAGATAAAGCAGCACGGAGCCCTAACCGCATCTGCTATTTTTGCTTAGTAGTATGTTGTGAGCCTAGTCCTAAGTTAGTGAGTAATGATCTATGTTCTTCTTTTTTAATTAAACCTTTATTTATTTATTTAAAAATATTTTTATTGATTCATGAGAGACACAGAGACAGAGGCAGAGACATAGGCAGAGAGAAAAGCAGGCTCCATGCAGGGATTCCAGTGTGAGGCTTGATTCTGAGACTCCAGGACCACGCCCTGGGCCAAAGGAAGACCCTCAACTGCTGAGCCACTCAGCTCTCCCTAATTAAATCTTTTCAGAAAAGATTTATTTGAGAGAGAGAGACAGAGAGCGAGTGAGAGAGAGAGAGAGAGAGAGAGAGCAGAGGGAGGGGCAGAGGGAGAGGGAGAGAGAGAGGGAGAGGGAGAGGGAGAGAAGCAGACTACTTGCTGAGCACAGAGCCCGATGCAGGGCTCAATCCCAGGACCGTGAGGTTCATGTCCTGAGCTGAAATCAAGAGTTGGTCACTTAAACAACTGAACCACTCTGGCGCCCCTATCTTGTTCTTTTAATAGCTGATGAGTGTTTCATATTAGTATATCATGATTTGGGCAACTGTTTTCCTATATATGGACATTCTAGTTGTTTATGGAGGGTGTTATTAGCAACCTTTTATTTGTTTATTTGGTTATTTTTTTAAAAAGATTTTATTTATTTATTTGAGAGAGAGACAGAGACAGAGCATGAATGGGGGTTGGTGGGAGTGGGGTGGGGGTGGACAGAGGGAGATGGATAGGCTGACTCCCCATTGAGCAAGAAGGGCTCCATTCCAGGACTGGAGATCTTGAACTGAGTCAAGAGGCAGAGGCCTAACTGACTGAGCTACCCAGGCACCCTATTGATTTACTTACTTAAATATGGAAAAGCTCACGAATTTGTGTGTCACCCTTGCACAGGGGCCATGCTAATCTTCTCTGTATTGTTCCAATTTTAGCATATGTGCTGCTGAAGTGAGCACTATTAGCAACCTTTTATATGTATTTTTGGATAAGACTTTGAGAGTATTAGACATTGCTGATTTTTCTTTTTCCTTCTTTTTTCCCCCCTGTTGGTTAGAATCCCAGAAATGAAAATACTCATTCAGGGAGTATGCATATTAGAAAAAGTACTCTCTTAATTTCCAAAATATTATCAAAATGCAGACTTTTACCAATAATAAATGAGAGTGCCAGTTTCTCTAGGTTCTCATTAACACTGCTGGTAATCAAACTCTTACATTGTCATCCAATAGGCAAAATAGTATCTTCCTTTAATTTGCATTTCCCTTTTTACCAGTTGAGGTCCTATATTTTCATTGTTTGCTGATCATTTACATTTCCTCTTTTGTGATTTGCCTACTCTAATCTTTGACCTATTTTTTTAAAATTTATTTATTTATGATAGTCACAGAGAGAGAGAGAGAGAGAGAGAGAGAGAGAGAGAGGCAGAAGGAGAAGCAGGCTCCATGCACCAGGAGCCTGATGTGGGATTTGATCCCGGGTCTCCAGGATCGCGCCCTAGGCCAAAGGCAGGCGCTAAACCGCTGCGCCACCCAGGGATCCCTCTTTGACCTATTTTATATTGCCTTTTTCTTATTGACTTGAAAGAACTCTTTATATGTTTAATAATAGTAAGCACTGAGTGCTTACTATTTAAATTGACTCTGACTTTATACATATTAACACATCTAATTAATTTACATAACAACCTTCTTGGCTAGACATGATTTTTGAGTAAGAAAACAGAGGCAGAGAAAGGTGCCCAAGGTCATACAGTTAGTCAGTGGCAGAGCTGACATTCAAAGGAAGACCATTGGTTTATAAAGTCATGTCTTACCCCTGTACTATGAGTTGCTTAGCTAGAAGGATTGATCGGTGCATGCTGAGCACAGAACTATGCCACCGTGGGTTCATAGGACTTGCGGCAAGCATTTTTCAGAGCATATTGGAAGACAGACATTTGTGTCTAAAGTTTAATAAGAGTATTTCTCCTTAATAATAAATAAAACGATACCATTTCAAAGTAGATTCTTGATGGTGTATATTGTAGAAAGTGAACTTTGGAGGGCACCTGGGTAGTTTGGTTGATTAAGCAGCTGACTTGTGATTTTGGCTCAGGTCTTGATCTCAGGGTCCTAGAATGGAGCCCCACATTGGGCTCCATGCTCAGCGGGGAGTCTATTGGAGGTTCTCTCCCCCTCTCTCTGTCCCTCCCCCCACTTGCACACTGTCTCTCGAAATAAATAAATAAAAATATTTTAATAAAAGAAAGTGAATTTTGGGGGATCCTGAGAAAACTGATGAAGCAGAAACTGAACAATGAAAGCAAAGGACCAGAGGAGAAGTTTTCATAATCACACTAGGCATTGAAGGCCATAAAATCTTTAGTAAAATGAGATTAAAAAATAATATAAGAACTACCTTGTTATATGCAGTTTAAGTAAATTGTTTGTATGTAGTTTTCATTACATTAGCTAGTTTTAATCCCTTTGTGGCCTTTATCAAATTTAGTTAAAGAAGACTAATATCTCTCCTCCATCAAGGATTGTTACAAAATAGATTTATAACTATTATGATGTTTATTTTCAGGTGTGCCAGAAATATTACATATTTTTTTGCTATCTCCATTTAGTTTTGTCTTTGGAATCTTCATAATGCCTGTTGGCAACAATAAAAGTCTTAATCAATTTAAGATAAACCCAGGCATCTCTGTTTCAAACTCATTTAATTCAGGATTTTCCTCTCTAACTTCTATCCTTTTTCAAGAATCAATCTAAGGAGCATGGGAGTTGAGAAAGAGATCAGTTCTGGGTCATTTTTCATTTTTTTCTGAATGGGTAGGTACAAGACACTGCAATCCTATCTGGTCCTTGGTCATGGCTATACCTTTTCACTGGGATCTTCTAGAGCATCTGTTATAGGTTAAAGTATGTTTTTCAAAAAAGATATGTTGGAGTTCTAACCCCTAGTACCTCAGAGTGTGACCTTATTTAGAAATAAGGTGCAGCTGTAGTTAATTAGGATGGGTCATACGAAAGTAGAGTGGACTCCTGATTCTGTATGACTCGTGTCTTGTTATAGGCAGACAATGTGAGACAGAAGAGGAGAAGGCTGTGTCAGTGCAGGTGAAAATTGGAGTTACACGGCTGTAAGCCAAGGAATGCCAAGGATTGGTGATGACACCAGAAGCTGAGAGAAAGGCATGGGTACAGATTCTCCCCTAGAGGCTTCGAGAGACGATAGCCCTGTGACAGCTTGATCTTGGATTTCAAGTCTCCAGAAATTTGAAAGAATAAATTTCTGTTGTTTTAAGCCACTAGGGTTGTAGGACTTTGTTGTATGAGCTTTAGGAAATTAATACAGCATCCAAACTCTTGCTATTTCTGTGGTGTCTTCTTAGCCTATTGGTCCACTTTCACAGAGAACTATATCCACTTGACTCTGTCTAGGTGACTTGGGAAAATATTTGGCTGCTTCCAGTGTCCTATCAAACTGCTCATTGTGCCAGAGCACTTTATACAGCTTCTCTGTACAACTTCAAGGCCAGAGTGACATGGACACTCTCTGTAGTACTTGACAGCTTCCAGAGCAACCAAATAGAAAACCAGGCTTAAGTACCCTCTATTCTCAAAACCCTTCTGGAGGTGGTTAATTCTCTGATAATAATAATAATTCTCTGATACCTTGGAGCTCACCTACAGGTGGGAACATGAAGCAAGATCTCCTGCATGAATCTAGCAGCAGTATGTCCTCATATTGCTCTTCTTTCTAAGGCTTCCCTGTTCGTGCTTAACCATTTCTATTGAACTGTTATATCATTATCCTCTCAAACTCCTGGGATCTTTTTAATAGGATTTTTATTTAGTGTGGATAAACAGAAGATAATTTCCTCTATAATTTGGATCTATATGAATTCATCCTTGAATTTTCTATCTAATATCTGGTAGGTGTAAAAGTCTAGAATTTGTCATCCTTGTTCTCTGTTCTTTTATGTTCCTTTATGACATACCCTCCATGAACAGTGGGGGCTCCAGTCTTGTGGTTTAAATGGGAAAGTCATCATTAAGGGAAAAGTGCAGGTATGTAAGGTTTGGAGCTCCAAAACTCCTAGAAGAAAATATATAGGAAAGGCTTCTTGACAATTTCTTGGAAATGACACCAAAAGACACAGGCAACAAAACCAAAACAAACAAGTAGGACTACATCAAAATAAAAAACTTCCATACAACAAAAGAAACAATTAACAGAGTGAAAAGCCAACCTATGGAGTGGGAGAAAATATTTGCAAACTATATATCTATAAGGCAGTAGTATCCAAAATATATTAGGAACTTCTATAACTCAGTAGCAAACAAAACAAACCCCCAAACCAAAATTGTAACTCCATTAAAAAATGGGCTAAGGATTTGAATAGACATTTCCCCAAAGAATATGTACAAATGATCAACATTATGTGAAAAATTATCAACATCATTAACCATCAGGGAAATACAAATCAAAACTACAATGAGATATCACCTCAGACCTGTCAGGATGGTTATTATAAAAACAGAAAGACAAGTATTGACAAGCATGAGGAGAAGTTGGAACACTTGTGCACTGTTGGTGGGAATGTAAATTGGTACAGCCACTATGCAAAGCAGTATGGAGTTTCCTCAAAAATTAAAAATAGAACTACTGTATGATTCAGTAATACCACTTCTGGATATTTATCCAAAAGACTTGAAATCAGGATCTTGAGCAATATTATTACTCCCATGTTCATTGCAGCACTATTCACAATAGCCAAGTTGTGGAAACAACCTAAATGTCCTTTAGCAAATGAACGATTAAAGGAAATATATTGTAAATATATAATGGGGGTATTATTCACCCTTAAAAATTCTGCAGTATATGACAGTATGAATGGAATAAGCTAGTCATAGAAAGACACACTTCATTATTTCACATATATGCAGCATCAAAGAATGGAATGTTGGTTGTCCGAAGATGGGGGAAGGGAGAAATGGGGAATTACTAATCCACATGCATAAAGTTTCAGTTAAGGAAGATGCATAAACTCTAGAGATCTGCTATACAACATTGTACTGATAGTCAAGGGGATTGTTAAGGGTGTAGATATTATGTTGAGAGTTTTTTTTATCACAATAAATGAAAAAAAAAGAATGCAGGAGAAACTCATCTACTAATATTTCATGGTATCATTCTGACTCACACAACTAGGATAGATTCATAAGTCTTAGCTGAAAATTGGAGTCAAATTCTAAAACTGATGGGCTCCTTGGTGGCTCCTTTGGTTCAGCAACTGATTTTCCATTTTGGCTTAGGTCATGATCTCAGGGACCCGGAATCAAGCCCCGAGTTGGAATCCACACTCAGTGCAGAGTCTGCTTGGGATTCTCTCTATCCCTCTTTTCCTCCCTCCCTCACACTATCTCCCTCCAAAATAAATAAATAAAATCTTTAAAAAATTTTAAAGCTGAGCATGGGCATAGACACTCAACCTGCATCTCTTATAATTACCTTTTAAAGATTATACCTATCTACTTGGGGTCATATTTAATGAATTTAAGAGGTGAGAATTTATGCCAGATAATGACTACAACTTAATGCTTAAATATCAATAAACACAGTATAGTGGCTGATGTGTTCATGAATCTTGTTTCCTAGTCATCAAATATGTGTTTCTTCCTAGCATTGCTGAGGGCTTTTACATATTTGCTATATTATTCAGGGTTCTTTCTGCTGTAACATGCCAATTCTTTTAGTTTTTCCTTGACTTGTCTATACCTAATTGCATTTACCTCAGTATGACTGGGAAATCATTGGGGTTTGGTATTCGGAAGCACAATAACATTAAAGAGTGATATGTGCTGAATATAGCTAATCTTGATGACATAAAACTACATATTTTAATGGTGGATCAGTGATTACACACCTGCTGTGCCCTTAGTACCGAATATGTGTGGCATAGAGAAAGGATACAAGAAAAGTATAAGGCATCATATATATGCACATGAAACTTACCATCTGGGTAGAAGGATAAGGACTAGAGAATAAGCAGAATAAAATCACCCAGTACAAGCTATAGGATGCAGATTATTATACAAGAGTATCTAATATAGTTCCAATAAGGCAACATTAAAAGGTGAGATAACATTTTAAGAAGGATGGAATAAATCTGGCCTAGAGTCACTTCCAACTGAAGTTTACTTGAGTTGAATCTTGAATCTGGCTAGAACATTTCCAGAGAGAGTTTTTCTGTGCAAGCTATGAGCTGTTCCCCAAACTTGCAGACGTGGGAATAAGTAGAAAAAAATCCTATTTTGGAGGCATATGAATAGTATGAACCTTTCATACAGATAGACTCCTAAATGCAAATGTCCCAGGTTTATTTTCACTTGGGCCTCTATCTCACTTATGTTAATGCATTAATTCCTAAAGCAAATGTTCTTGCTAAGGATAAGTCTGTAGATCTTACTGAATGCAGACTAGGATGTCTCTTTATTTGCTTTTTGCTACTCTAGTGGTATCTCCTTGGGTAGTCCTGTCACTCAAAAAAAGAAAGTATCTCTCCAGGATACTAGGAAAATCTACCTTGGTTTCAGCCTTTTATAGAAAGGTAGAAATGTGGACAGTCTGACCTAAGAGATCTGGTGATCCTAACCCCTCAAAGAGCAATGTACTAGTTCATAGTCAATTATTCTTAAAAAATTGTTTCTGCTAATGCTTCTATTCTGTTCTGTATTTCATTTTTTTTACTTTATTCATAGTCACATCATATAATTTCCATATTTTTATGTAGTCTTTGTAAGGACTATTTTCCATTTTTCCATCAGAATTGCCAAATGATTTGCCCGTTTTAGCTATTTGAATAGTTCCTGTGATTTTTTTTCTAACATAGATGATCAGCATTTAATGATAACTTTTTGCTTTTCTTGAGTTCTTTCTTTATGATAAAGTTCCTGGAGTCAGATTACTGAATTAAAATGAAAGATGTTGTTGCTTTCCGGAATGACTGTAAAAATTTACAATGCTATGTTAGCCATGTATGAATGTATTGTAAGAGCCAATTGCATTTTCCGAAGATGGCTGTAAGGAATTCTCCATTCTACATGATCTTTTCCAATATAACCTTGATGTGGTGACTCTTCCCCAACTCCTTGAATCTAGATGGGCTTATGACTTGCTTATAACCAATAGAACACAGCAGAAGATACTTTGCATGATTCCTGAGATAGGTAAAGAAAGGCAGCTTCCACTTTGTGTACTGAATACTCATGATTGGCACCATGAACTGTCTGTTACATAAGAAGTTTGGGTATCGGGCAGCCCTGGTGGCGCAGCGGTTTAGTGCCGCCTGCAGCCCAGAGCGTGATCCTGGAGACACTGGATCGAGTCCCACATCAGGCTCTCTGTATGATGCCTGCTTCTCCCTCTGCCTGTGTCTCTGCCTCTCTCTCTGTTTCTATGAATAAATAAGTAAAATCTTAAAAAAAAAAAGTTTGGGTATCTTAAGACTATTATGTCACAGCATGCATGCTAGGCCACTTGGAAAGGCAACATATAATAGACATTCTGGAAGGTATTCTTAGATTTCCAGTCTCCCAGACATGCATGAACAGGTGTTCAGATGATTTTAGTCCCCAATTATGGATTCTTCTCTGGTCCTGTGTCTTCTCTTTTGAGTCCCCGGTTATGGTAGAACAGTGGCCAGCTATCCCTGTTGAGCTCTTTCCAAATTCACAAAACCTTATCTGTGAGTAAAATAAAATGATTTATGCTGCTAAATTTGGGGATAATTTGTTACAAAGCAATATCAATTGGAAAATAAATTTAGCAACATTCTTGCCAGCTTTCTGTGTTTTCATTAACATCTTTAGCCAAAAGTTTTGTTTTTCATTGTTTCTTTAATTTAGTATTTTCTTTTACAAATAAGAATGGGTATATTTCCATAAGTTAGTTTAATATTGGTCCATTGCAGCAGTTTTATATTTTTGCTCATACACTTCTTGAGGTCTTAATCCTTTATATTTCACATATATTTGAATACATTTCCTATAAAGTATTGATAACCATATTAGATGTAAATATATTTTCTCAGTCAAATGTTATCTCTTTAATTTTAGTTCATTATGTTGCCAGTCTTTCCTATTTTATGGCTTTTATAGCCTGAAAACTAAAAACTATTTTTCTAAATATTTGATAAACATTGTTTGATTCCTGATAGTTTTGTATGTACAGTGTTGACATTTCACTTCTTAAACTCACCTGGAGCTTGTTTCAGTATGTGGATATTTCACATTTATTCTCTCAATATTTAAGTAAATATTCCTTATCACCTTACTTTTTGGAGATTTCTTTATCATAGTTTGATGTTACTTTTGGGGTGGATCTTGCTGACCTAGTCTTTCTATTCCACTAGCTGTATTTTTCTTCTTGTGGTAGCTTCACCCTATTTTGGTCATTGCTGCTTTCTTGAAGGTTTATACTTCCCTCACCATCTCTTTGTTTGAATTTTTTTCAATTTTCTTGTTTACTTCCAAATTAATTTCAAAATTCATTCTTTTTAAAAACAAAATACCACCTCTTATAGATATAATAGAATGTAAATAAATCTAAAATCTGAACTTCCTTCAAATATGAAGACACAAAGATACAAATATGGTTAAATGTAACCAAAAAACTGCATTATAGTGTTCAACCCACATTTTATCTAAAATTATGATAAAAAGGAGTAAGTGAAGAAAGCATTCCAGGAAGAGGAAACAGAATGTTAAAATTTGGGTGGCAAGAAAAAGTATGGCACATTGGCGGAACTGAAGTGGTTCAGGGTGATAGAAGCACCAGGAGCTTTATGGTGGTGGGAGGTGGGAGATGGGAGAAGGGAGAGAGAGAAGCAGTTGTCAGGTCATCGAAGCCCTTTTTGATATGTTAAGTTTTCCAGAGAAAAGTACAGAGGGAAGAAACTACAGGGAGTGAGAAAGTTGTCTATAAAAGTACAAAGAGAACTAGGGAGATAGCCAGAATATGACATAATTCTCTGTCTGCTTGTTTTTGAATACAGGAGGAACTTGAGGCTCCTGGGTGGTGCAGTGGGTTACGCCTCCGACTCATGCTTTTCTTCAGGTTGTGGTCTCAGTCGGCTGTGAGATGCAGCCCTGCGTGGGGCTGGTGCTCAGTGCAGAGTCTGCTTAAGACTCCGGCTCCCTTTGCCCCTCCCCCCATGCTCTCTCTCTTTCGCCCTGTCAAAAAAAAAAAAAAAAAAAGACAGGAGGAATTTGGGCCAAATAAAGACAGGAGGAATGCTGAAGGTGGCCATAAAAAGGAAAGGTTGGAGATTTTGAGGCACTAACATCAGAGAACTGAGTTCTAGTTTCTTGAATTATTAGAAAATGAAGTCAGTTTGATGAGTACTGAGTGTTATATGTAAGTGATGACTAAAATTCTACACTTGTAAATGAATCAAATCTTTTTAAAAAAAGGGGTGGGGGGAATCCCTAGGTGGCTCAGTGGTTCAGCGCCTGCCTTTGGCCCAGGGCGTGGTCCTGGAGTCCCAGGATCGAGTCCCACCTCAGGCTGCCTGCAGGGAGCCTGCTTCTCCCTCTGCCTGTGTCTCTGCCTCTCTCTCTATGTCTATCATGAATAAATAAATAAAATCTTTAAAAAAATAAAAAATACAAAAAAATAAAATTCTACACCTGAAACTAATATTATGCTGTATGTTAACTAACTGGAATTTAAATAAAAACTTGGAAGAGAAAAAAGGAAAGCTGATTTAGTTGTACCGGAAAAAATTTGATTACCTTAAGCTATTACTTTTTAGCTCTTAAAAAAGACAACTTATGTTGAGTCAGAAGAAGTCAGAGCATTAAAATGAATAAATATGTAATTCCTCCTTGTTTTTTGAAGTGTCCAATTAAGAATAATTTAATCTAAAATGGATGTAATTAAAAGTAAAAGTTTAAATTAAAAGGAAATATTTTAAAGTATATTGTTTTATGGAGGTAAACACTACATTTAAAATATGCATCCTTACACTTGACATATTTATTCATTTTCTTCAAAATGTAAATGCTTTAACAAGTGTTGCAAATGTAGAGAGATAAATTAACTTTACATCAAAGAGCAAACATCTTACAAATGGCAACAAGAGACCAGTTGTATTTAAGATGTCTGATATTGCTTTATGTCTGTATTAATAATAAAATTTTCTTATGCACTATATCTCCTCATGGAAAACCCTGCTGTCCTTATTCATATACAAGTAAAGCTGAATTGGGATCTGGATTCCTGTGTGTCTCCCAGAAGCTTTTTCTGGAACAGATTTGATGAGAAAATTTATAGTTTCTAACCACCTTTTTACAGATCTGCTCTTCACTACTTTTACCCCTGGAGTCCTGGATATTTTGGTGGTTTTGACAGAGTAGATCAGACACACATGTTTGCTCCAGAGCGTTTAAACATGCATTATTGATTCTATCGTTTGAAGGTAAAAATGCTTTCAGAAGAAACTTGGAAAACAAGTCTAAATCGATTGAATTTAAAGACCAATAGAAGTCCCCAGATAGGGTTTCCATAGCAACAATTTGAATGTTGAATATTTCTTTGCATGTAACAGGTAATTAATGGCTTCATTGATTTAACACAAAATTTTGGCAACTGCTATATGCTAGGTAGCTGAGAAGCAAAAAGAACTAGGCCAGACTATGTCTTGTTCCTATCCTTTCCCACCCTAGTGCCACCAGAGAGTGCACAGTCTACTCAGGGTGCCTGGCAAATGAACTTTTAAGAATAGTGTGATATGTGCCATAATAAATGTGAGAAAAATGTACTTTGAAAGCACAGAAAGAAGAAACTGAATTTGTCTGTTGGGATTGGATGCAGACAAGAGGGATTTTATCACCTATTAAAGCAGCAGAGAAAAGTCATTTGAGTTTTATCTTCGAGAATGAGAATGATTTCTAGGATGGACTGAGGGCTTGGCAGGGTGGAGGATGGTATGCTTGGGAGGAAGAAAGCATATCCTGTTCAGAGGAAATAACATGTGTATAAGCCGAGGGGCTGTGTTAGAACATTGTGGTTTTGAAGTGCTCCTTGTGGTTTTCTGGGTAGTGTGAGAGAAGCACAAGGAGTGGCAAGGGAGTGGCAAGTTTTTCTGCCGAAAGAGTAGGCAGAGGTATAAGTAAACATTTTCATGACATTATAAGGAGTTTGAATTTACACTGCTGTCAGTGGGGAATGTTGAATGATTGATGATTTACATCAGACATAAATGTTAGCATCAGGAAAATCAGGCAAGGAATCAGGACCTGGATGACATCAGGTGATCATTGTTTCTACTTTCAAGAAAAGCAATGATCAAATAAGGCATTGCAGGTGACTGCTTCTCTCGTGTAAAAGACTCTGGAAAAGGCTCCTTCGTAACTTGTGGAAATTCATAGTCCACCACCATGACACAATTCCACAAGCTCAGTCTCATGGTTTTTGATTAAATCCCGTCCCTCTTGGCTTTATTCACTTGGAGATGAAGACTTTTCATCAGCTTTTAATTCACTTGAAGGCAATTTTAAAGTTATCTCTTAGACTTTCCACTCTAGACTAAATAGCTTCTCATTTACTTTTTAAAAAAAATCTCATGACTTCTGTGTAACAACTCTTGAAGCCATTTTAGTTGTTGATCTTTGGATCTTTTCCAGTTTCTTGACATCTTCCTTATGTGTAGTAAAATAAAAAGGCAACGTAGTGTTTTAAAAAGATTCTATGTGATGTTAAACCAGCATAAAGGATTATTCTCAGCCATTTTACATGCTATTACTATTAGGATATGCCTAACATTATGTTAGTAATTTTAAAAGGCAATTCTGTATTGGTGGAGGATAGAATTTTTTTTGATGTTTTCATCATCCATTTTCCTTTTCTTAAATGTGTATATTTAAAATTTTTTTAAAGTAGGCTCCAAACCCAACCTGGGGCTTAAACTTATGGCTCTGAGATCAAGAGTCATATGCTCTACTGAGCCAGGCAGGCACCCCTATGAAGTTAAAATGTTTTTAACTTCAAACTGTGAATCAACTGCCTTCTGCTTAGGTCATGATCTCAGGGTCCTGGGATTGAACTCCGCATTGAGCCCTGCATTGCGCTCCCTGTTCAGTGGGGAGTCTGCTTCTTTCTTTCCCTCTGCCCCTCCTCGTTGCTTGTGTGCTCTCACTCTCACAAATAAATAAATAAAATCTTTAAAAATATTTTTAAAACGGTCCTGATAAGTTCTTTCTTGTGATTGATGGGTGATTTCTCTAGCAGTGTTCTATTATTTTTTCAGCTTTATCAGTTATAATTGACAGATGAAATTGTAAGATATTTAAAGTATACAACATGATTTGATGTATGTATACATTGCAAAAGCATTCTGTTTATAACTTAAACTACATTCTTATCTCAAGCAATGAGGTGTAATGGAAAGAAGATAGTTTGGGGAGATCTGGATTCAAACCCATGTCTTTGTAAGATGTTTTGGCAATGAACAAGTTGACTAAAAAATATCATCCCAGAATAATTATACAACATTCTTAAAAGTGTCCTAATTTGGATGATAACCTGCATAGCCACCTTGGATTCTCTCCATTACTAGTCCTCTTTGACTCTCAGCTTACCTCTTGGTAAAACAATTCCTAGCCAATACATTTGTTTGGAAACATCAAAACAAGCTACATTTTCAAAAAAAGAGCTACATTTTCTAGCACAAAGCCTGATACATAGTAAATACTTTAATTAGGTCCTTTCTTCTTTTTCTCTCGCCCCCCTTTTTTTTCTCTCCCCTTTTTATAAAAACTATTAACTTTTCAGAACAAGTGGACTCTGTATCCTTAAATTATCTAAATATCTGAGATAAAAGCATATTTGTCTAAATAACATGCTTGTGAAGTTCATCCTTATAGATGTCAGTAGGAAATTCAATGAGCATCCTTTGCTATATCCTCAATCCATGTCATTAGTAATGACATTTCATAGTAAAGACTTGCATGTACAATGGCTTGAGTTGTCCTTTAGCTTGATATACAACCAATAAGAATGACTCCATATTCAAACCAATCTCCAGTTTTTGGATTGAATCCCGTTAAAATAGGATTTCACCATGTGCATTCTGAGGAACACCATTCCCTGTGGGTGGTTGATAGATATTATGGATGAGGGAGAAATGTAGTCAAATAAACTATGGAAATGGGAAATGCTGGAATAAACTAACTTAAAGAGGTTTCTACCTTGCAGGATTTCCCAGAGCCTTTAGTGTACTCATCTATGCTGTGAATCTTTGAAAGAGTGTACTGTAGTATGCAGCATTTGTGAAATAACTAATTGAACTTGGATCTCTTTTTCCAAGGAGCTCTTCAAGAACTAATAGAAGAAAACACTTGGGAAATACCAAGTGACTGGTAGCTCAGTTTATCACATTTTCCAATTTTGTGGAATGTTTATTCATTCATCAGTAAACATATATTTGGCCCAAATTATTTATTGACTGAGTGCTTTGTCTCTAAGCAGTACTTCAAACCAGGTTATTTAACACACAATTATAGTGTAATATTTGGAAAATAATTGTAGTAATTCAAAAATATAGATATTAAAATATATATTAAATTCTGTAAATATTTCCTTCATTCTTATTTGATGGTAAGAATTCAGTATTCTACTGGTGGTCTCCAAACTCTTTTGATTTTGCCCTCAGTTCTGTGTGCATCAAATATGCTTATTTATTTATAAATTATCTGTATGTATTACTGGGTTAATACATCATATAAATCATGCACAGAATTAAGATGTCTTAAAGGCTGAGATGAAAAATAAATAAAGATAGAAATTCTAATATTTTCTTCCTGGACTTCAGTGGGTCACTTTGCCAGCCTTTGGGGTCTATGCCCCCTTTCGTTTTGCTTGTTTTGTTTTGTCTTGTTGGGCCCCTCTCATTGGAGACTATTTGGTGAAGGAGCAAAGAACGAAGCAGATCTAAACATGCTACTGGCAGAGGAAGTATTCTTTTTCATCCATTATATTTACCATGATTTATTAAAGAGTAAATTTAGGTTTGACACTATTGTAAGTGGTTCACAAAAAAAGAGGGTAAAGAAACAAACATTTTTTAAAAATCTCTGTGAGCTTAATCTGATTGAAGGAGATGCACAATAACAGAGCAATATCGGTTTAGAAGGTGGAATTCTTTGATCAATTCTGTTAAGATTATCAAATATTTGTAGAACATCTATCATATGCTAAATGCTAGGCAGCAGGGATACAGAAGTGAGTCACAGGTCTCATCCTCACGGAGCTTTCATGTACCAAAAAGATGCCCAGTTTAACAGTGTTTTCTGAACAAAAGGGAAGGTTGCCCTGGAAAACAACTTCTTAATATTATGAATATTACGTTTTGAGTAAGACTTCTTTCTATCAAAGGATTATGGAACAAAGGGTCATCTTGTTAGGAGGGAATCTATAACTGTCTTGCTGTTCATGATTCTCACTTGAGGCTTGTTCTCATGAATTCCAATTGTTTCTAAGCACTCCTCTCTTCTTTACTCTATTTTAGTATGTAAGACTCCTGCTATCTTCTAAGATGCTGCTGCTAGAGATTGCTGTGCTATTTCTCATCTTCACCTGCTCATTGGTCTCAGTGAATTAACCATTCAAACTTGTTTCCTTGTTAACTGCTGCCATAGTGTTCACTCATCAGTAGTCTCTCATTTCATCTTTTGTGATGAATACCCCAGTATATTATTACTTCAGATACATTTTATTTCACCAAGACTCTACATTCTAGCAGATGTCCACTTACATTTCAATCACATATAGTCTTCATTAGAGTTACTTAAATGCATGTGACTTTAGAATTTTTCAAAATGTATTTGATATCTTTGTTTTATCATGTGCTCACGTTTGTACACATATTAAAGCTATTTGATGGATGGGTATGACCTGTGGAAGTATTTCTCAGGTTTCTAGTTTTATTTTTCTGAAACATTTCACTTCAAATAGAGTTTTAATTGTATTGGCTCTAAGTGAATGTAAACCAAGTTAGTATTGAACCAGCAGATGGAAAAATCTTTATCACTGAACAATGAAACAACTTGCATTCTTTTTTCCCCTTTTGCCATCTGGTATCTGTGCTCATATTTGAAACATTAACCATTCAGGAGAGAGTTGTTTTCTGTATCCAATAGTAAGAAGCTTTCTCTGAAGACTGGTGCTTATCTTTTTCAGAAAAAAAAATGCCACAAATACAAATGGAGCCCTAAACTAATATTTGACAGTCACATAAAAGCTTAAGAAAATGCAGAGTACAAAGTGAGTCTAAGGAGATGCCATTTTCAATTTATTTTCATAATCTAATTCTGCATTGCTTGTAAAGGTTAATCTAAATCCAGCAGAACAAAGCCGGCCCACTGTTTACTTGTTATAGGCACTGCTACATTATTCTAAACACAGCAAAATGAGCATCACCCTTGTCCACAACCTATTGCTACTTTTTTCTGAATTGTAGCAGATATTCTTTTCATGTGACTTTCAAATTATCAGTAGTCAAATAGTGTCTGTAATGGTAAATTGCTTCTAAGAAAATATCTAGAAAATAATTTATAATATTCACTTTGAAAAAAACCAGCATGACATATTAACCTCCAGTTATTCCAGTAACCTTGTGGATCAGCTTTCTTTGGATGTCCAGCAATATTCCCAGCACATACTCTGTGGAGGATGAAACCCAAAGGAACTCAAATAGTTTAGATATTATTTTAAATATTCCCTAAGGAAATATCTATGTGTCATAACAAACTTCAGCCCCTAAGAGTCAAGCATTACAATTATCTATTAGTAACGGTTTTAGATTTTTTCTGGCGTTTTCATTATGTATAAATTATTTATCTATAAACAGAAACATAAATGATTTGGTAGTTCTATTGTACTTGAGGTCAGATTCTTGGCCTAAGTATAAATCTTTTGGCATGTAGGGTGTTTATTCTCACTTTTCAGATGGGCTTATCTTTGAGTAGACTATGAAGACTTTCCTTCTGTGGTCGTGTTTTCCATTTGGGGACCTACTAGCAATTTCTCAGTTTATGGCTGAGTGACCAATTCCAGTAGTTTACTCTGTATGGATGATCATATAAATTACTCTTTAGATTTAGAAATAATTTTTCACTGAACAGTCTCTGATGGACAAGTTTAAGATTACAAATAATATTCACTAGTTTATTTATTTATTTATTTATTTTTTTTTTTTTAAAACGTAGTCAATTTTATTCCTTTTAAACCACAAAATAGAGTCTTTGGTTGTACAAACATCACTAGTTACAGTCTTGCCAATGGGTGCCAGCTGGGGAGGGGGCAGTTAGTCGGCGGCCAGAACTCCTGAGGGATCTCTTTAAAATGCTAACACCCAGGTTAAAAGACTCAGGGCAAGGGTGGTGGTGCAGCTGGCAGGGCCCCTACCCCAAGTCCAGGGGAGGTCCTGGTGCCTCTAGGAGGGCACGGGGCCCAGGCCACTAGTTTAAAATGTAGTGCTTTCTTGTATAAACTTGGACTTTGTCCTTCTGCTTAATTTTACTCTGGTTTATTCGGCTTTAAGTAGATGCTTTAACACTCCCTCCTAATTGGCATTTAGGATGTTGAAGAGCTTTTGGGTGCAGAGATGTGCTCAGCTGACTTGTGTAACAGGCAGAGGATTGAGAATGCTCTCTCGCAGATGCAAGTGACACCTCCCAAGGAATCTGAGCCACATTCCCTGTCCCTCAGAATGGTGTACTCTGTACTCAATAGCTCTCATAATGATGAGTCTGAAAACTCTTCTTCCAGAGACAATGGTCACTGCTTTTGTGTCCTGCCATGTCTATTACCTATATAATCTCTTTTTCAGTTTCTTTGTTCCATGCTGCCAACAAAATTTTCCCTGCTCACTTCTTTCCTTCATAGCCTCTGCCTGCTTAGTTCCTTTCACTTTATGGATGCTTCCTCCCTTCATGTAGATTTTCAACTTCTACCCTTACTGAGTTCCAGTGCTCTCCAAGGTTTGCATTCATCCCTGCCAGAGAGTGTGTGGTTAGATTGATGTATTACGATGCAGGAAAGAGTGCCCCTGTGGCCCTGAGCTCTCATGCCAGGCCATCTCAGGTCATTGATCTTTATGTGTCTGAGTGAGTCAATAGTCACCTAGAGTTAGAAAAATAACAGAAACCCAAAACAATACCAAAGACATTATTTACTTGTCATTTAACTAACCTGATATCAGGAATTTGGATTATTATTCATCTCAGCCATGGGAGACAGGTATTATCCTTATTTCTGTTTTATAGATATGGAAACAAGACTCTGAGAAGTTAAATGCTGATAGACCAAGGACTCAAACTCAGCTCAAACTTCAAAACCCATGACTTAACCACTGTTAATATGGCAGATGCCAGGTCAGAGGGATCTGCTATTCAAAGCCCAGAGACTTTTTGCAAATAGATGCCCTCCAAAGGGTCATATAGGTGTGGTAGATGCCCTGAGGCTTTTCAGGAGGGGCATTTTCATCAATAAGCATCTTTCCATGTGCATAATTTTCTGAAGCACAATGGAGACTAACATATTTATCCTGTTAAACACAGTTTCTTGGTGGATTGAAGATGTGAAGCAAATCTCTACTGTTTAAACTTCAAAGTAATTGTGTAATAATAGAAATGGTACTGGGCATGGAATAGTAGGACCTAGTTTTTGTACCTCAGCCCTGAAGTTTTCTGACCTTTAAATTTTGGACAAATCACTCCATCTCTTACTTTATTCATGTTTAAAATTGGGTTGATCTTAATTTTAAAAGGACAATTGCACACTTAATTTTGTAAAAAAGATTTGATTACTTTGATAAAGGGCTTGGCATTTGATGGGCTTGTTTCTTACTTCTCTGAAGAGAGACTATATCTGGCTACTTAAAAAAAAGAAAAAAGAAAAAGAAAACCTCTTAATTGAAGTATAACACACACAGAAAAGTGCAGAAATAATAAGTGTTCAGCTGAATTAATTATCTCAAAATGAACTCACTTGTGAAACCACCTCCCTACTCAAGAAATAGAACACTGCCAACACCCTCTCGAGCTCTACTCATGTCTCTTTTCAACCATTAAACCTTCCCTTTTCCCCAGAAGTAATCACTATTTTGACTTCTAACACTATTTGTTGGTTGTACCTGCTTTGCTTTTCTTTTTACCTTTGTGCAAATGAAGTTACAGATAATGATTCTTTTGTGCCTGGCTTCTTTTGCTCAAGTATGTTTGTGAGATTCATTGCTCTATTGCATGTGGGAATAGTTTTATTCATTTTGATGGCTGTAGTGTGTTTCATTGTATGCATGGCTCACAGTTTATTTATTTCACAGCTGATGGGCATTTGAGTCAGTTCCAGTTTTCAGTAATCATGAATTTTGTTACTATGAATGTCTTGCATATGTCTTCTTGTTAATATGTATACATGTTGAGTGGTGTATCACCAGGAAGATATCTTTAACCTGTGTAGATAATACTAAGCAGATATCCAAAATGATTTTCCATTTCTGTCAATAGTGTGTGAGTGCTCATTGCTCCAGAGAGTAGCCAACCCTTAGTATTCTCAGTCATTTGAATTGTGATGAGTTTGCAGAGTTGTTTCCTTGACTGCCAACGTGGTTTAGCCTCCTTTTATATGTTTAATGGACATTTGGATATTCTCTTCTGTAAGATTCTTCTTCACAGTCTGTTGCCCATCTCTTTGATTGAACTTTAGCTTTTTCTTATTGATGGTTTCTATTTTTCAATTTATTGCTGAAAGAGCCCTTTGTTGATTATATGCATTACAGATATTTTCTCCTAGCCTATGGCTCGACTTTTCACTTTGTTAATAGTATGTTTTAAAGAAAAGAAGTTGTTAATTTCAATGTAGTCCAATTTTTAATTTTTTTGTTTGGTTAGTGCCCTTTGTCCTCTGGGAAATATTTCTTAATCTCAAATCATCTAGAAGATATTCACTTGCATTATCTTCTGGAAGCTTTGTTGTTTTTCCATATGTATAATGACAATCCCCCTGGAATGGAATTTTGTGTATTGCATGAGATAGGAGTTTTGTATTATATTTCTCTGTGCTTTCTTGATCCTATGTTCTCTCCCTTTAATGGGAAATAAATGAGACTATGGCCTGAAGAGGATATGACTCTTTCTTCATACATTTGTACTCCCTGTGTGTCCTTTCATATAGCACTATTCTTTTCCCAACTTTCTCTGCATTTTTCTTGAGCATATTTGAGATGTAGGATGAGTTTCTTAAGTAAGTTTTGAGTACTCTAGCTTCTTAAGGAGATTAGGACAAGGACATTCTACAACATCCTCAAAGAGCCCAAAGTAGTTAAAAGAGATACATAGAGTGATTTATTTGTGGAGATGCAGGCCATTCTTTCCTTTCAAAATTCCTCCCACTATTCTCTGCCTTTCTCTCCCAAACCCAGTATCATGCTCAGTACCTGGGCTCAATCAGCAATGACAACTCTTCCATTTGATGGTTAGCAATATGAACTCTGGAAGGAGGCTTCTCCATACTTTATAGCAGGACTTGATAGCATTATAAAAACACAATGATGCTTCTCAGCTGTGTTGATGAGCACGGCTACATCAGTGCTCATTGGCATATTTTGTTTTGTGAAGAGCTTTTCCATGGCTAGATAAAACATAATTGCAACAAAGGTTATAATTTTGGCAGATAGTCCGTCATGGAATAGGCATCCTTTAGATTTATTTTTGGTACTGCTACTTTTCTTTCCAAGGCAAGCACTGTTATGAACTCAAACTTGGTTCAGCAATGAAAATGTATAGAGACTGTACAAATGGTGGCTTGAGCTGAGGCCTTGCACACATTTCTCATAGGCCATATTGACATTTCTGACATCTTTGTTGCCCCTGCTATGTGATTTCAATGCTAGCATTTTTGCATTTCTCTGAACAGTGGCATTTTATTTAATTTTTAAAGCTGTAGGTCAAAATTACAAATATCTTTTTTTAAAAAAGTTTTGCTTTCTAGAACTAACAAAAGGGAAGTGCTACTATCTAAGAAGCAAGGTATGAGTGAATCTGCCAGACTCTAGAGCCATCCATGATTTACATCCTTCCCTATCTCTTTGGGAGAGTACTGTTTTCATGTCTCTGTGCAGTTTGCAGTTTTTGAAGGGCACGTTAATAAAGGTGCACTCTAAGGAAGATAGGGAAAGGTCAACTAGTGCTTCTTAACTAGTTTTAAAAAACTTCTGACTTCTACAGCTGTATAGGTATGTGCACAGACATAATTGTTAAGGGCTTACCCTACAACATAGTCAAAAATAATGTGCTTTTTCTCTAGCACTGGCCTTTTAAAATGTCAGTAACTTTGTTAATTCCAAACCAATTAGTTTCACACTTTTCAAAGCATAAACTCACAATAGTCCTATGTATCTCTAAATTGGGATACAATTAAAAACGTATATGTGTATATATGCACATACATATATGCCTGCACAGATTTATTCAGTACCTTTGATTCTAGGTATGATACCATTGTTCTTACTACTTTAACTTAAGGTGTGCAAGATTGCTCAGTGCTAAATGCTGGTGGTAAAAAGAGAATATAGGTATCCTGACCTCAGAAAGATTCAAGATAAAATATGTATGCCTAACAAAAGGTAAGGCGTGGCTTACAAGTATTTTCACTTTGAATAATCAGAAAATGCCTTTTAGGATCTAAAAGTTATGGCCAGGCTGTTCTGAAAAATTTCCCAGTTCTGACTCTATATGACCATGCTCTGGGTGTGAATTTGTGATAGAAAAGACAAAATCTTTTGTATCAAGGTACTCACAAAGCAATATGCTATACTTTCTTAGTTTGTATAGATTCAAAATCATGAAGTTAATAAGGTTAGAGAAGTAATTTATATTCTTACCTGCTTCTGCTGAATCTCATTGCTTTGATTTATTTTTCTCCTTCTTAATTTCTCAGAGTTAGAACACGATTGTATTGAGGAGTTTAAATATTTTCTATTCTCATAATAAGGAAGCAGACCACCTTTATTGGGGTTGGGGGTAAAGTGCACATAGGCAATCATTCTACAAAAAGGATGCCAAGTGGAAGATTCTTGCTTCTGTTGAAGTCTGTGTAAGCACGGCTTCCTCTAGTCAGTGAACAGTACTAACCATTAATACAATTCCATATCTGGTATGGCTTTTGATGTAGGGATATCAAATTAAGCTTGTGCCTTATTTTGACATAGTGTGATTCTTTCTTTCTTTTTTCGTCTTTCTGTTTTTGTTTTGTTTTGTTTTTTACCTAAGCAATGATCAAATGGATGGGTTGTTCATGTTGATCTTTCATGGTATCTGGAGATTTCAATACACTAAGACTAAGCATGTACAACAGCAGAATGTCCTTGATAATTATTATTAAAAATCTCATGGATTACTATATAATATCAAAGAGCCAGATTCTTTATAAATTAATATATGGGTCTGATGTAATTCTTCTCCAAAATCTTGACAATGATTATTTGAAACTTGACGAAATCATACTAAAATTCACCTAGAAAAAGGAAAAAGCAAGAAACACTAAGAAAATATTGACCAAAAAGAGTAATGAATAGAAGGCTTGCCCCATGAACTATTAAAAACTACATCAATTCAATGGTTAAAAACTGTAAGTCAGTCAATCTAATTTATGTATATGTATGTGAAATTTTAATAAACATGTATTTGGATATAATATTCAAATCCATCTATCTATCCATCTACATACCTACCTACCTAAATCCTAATTCTGATAATCAAATTTATCTTTATCTGTTCATCTATTTATGCTTTATATATACTTGGAAAATTTATAAAAAATGTGCAGGGATCATATGAAACAATCTAAGAATTTTGCTAAGTGGTATAAAACATTATTAAATTATATCCCTATATGGGAAAAAGCTTGTAGGTCAATATAAATTTTTTTTATGCACCTTGTAGTATATTGCCTAGCACATAAGTATTCAATGAATGTTTCTTAAATCAATGAATATGAAAAAGTTTGTGGCATTTTGTAATCATTTATTAAAAGCCTAGATCAGCATGAGATATTATCTAAATCAGTATTAATTTATAGAAAGTAATTGCCAGGATAATTGGGGAAAATGTTTTATCTTAGTTACCTGGTAAGAATATATTTAGAGAAGGTAGGGAAATATGGACGAAGAAAAATTTTGAAGTTTGCAACCTTATGCTGGTGAATGAATAGGAAAAAAAAAATCTATCAGAAAATAGTAGCTTGAGAACAGTTAAGGGATCATCTATGTTCAGGCCCTGGATTAGGTACATTTATATGGGGCAATGTCAGCTAAGAATAGTCTAGCATATCAGGCATTATTTTCAAAGTAATAGGAAATTGAGAAGAAATAGAGATTTCTAAGACAAAGAGAAACCTATCCTGAAGTTTAATTACTGGTCCCCCAATATATGATTCATCAAAGTCTTTTCCAATATAATTACTCATGAATATGGGAAGTCAACTGTGATTTAGTCCCAGGAATCAATTAGTGCTTTTCTTGCTAGATTGATCCCTCATGGGTTTCTGATCACTATGCTTGGATTTGGACCAGTGATGCAGAGTGCATTCATTATTCATTCATGTATTCCTTCAATAAATATTTATTAAGTGCCTACTAAGGGGCATAATAATGCTAGGTGGTGCTGATATAACAGGAAACAAGACCTGCTTTCTTCTCACTCAAGAAGAGAGAATGGGAATTATTGGGGGATACATTTTGGTATGTTCAAAGAATACGGTATCTGGGCTGTAAAGTAGCTGAAGATGTGTGTAGATCAAAAGCATGTGAGTACTACATAAAATGTAAGTCATAATAAGGAGTTAAGACTGACTCCTAAGAAAATCATGGCACCATTGGGTGTTTTTAAGCAAGGGAAGAATATGGTCATATTTGCATTTTAGAAAGACCACTTTATCTATAGGGCTAAGGATATTGGAGGTTTTTGCAATACTTCAGAGAAGAGAGTGTATAGATTTTTAAAAAAAGATTTTATTTATTTATTCTTGAGAGACACACACATAGAGATGCAGAGACTTAGGCAGAGAGAGAAGCAGGCTCCATGCAGGGAGCCTGATGTGGGACTCGATCCCAGGAATCCAGGAACATGCCCTGAGCTGAAGGCAGACGCTCAACTGCTGAGCCACCCAGGTGTCCCAGTGTATAGGTTTTGTAAGGGCCTATAGGTTATGTATTTTGGGATTCTCTTTAAGAAAAAGAATACAAAATTTTGAAAACAAAATTAGATACAAGTTTCTAAAATGGACCTTAGGACTCATAAGTCCTCCTCTAGATTCACCTCTAGACCCAGAGAAGTGATTTGGGTGGTTAAACTATGATGAGCTAATGGAGATAAAGAGAAATAAGTGAATAAGGAAATTTGAAACTTGTGATTAGATGTGCAAGATGCAAAGAGGGAACGATAAAAGATGACATTTAATCTTCTGGCTTCAACAGTTAATTGGGTAGATGGAGGATCTGTTCACAGAGATAGGAAACACAGAGGTAGATTTTGGTGGCAATATGACAAATTTCGATAAGTATGATAACCCGTGTCAGGTTGAAAGGACTGTGAAGCATTTGAGTGTGAAGGTCAAGATGTTTGAAATTATCCTGCTTCTCATGTGGCTCAATTAATTTTGGCAACCTGTGTGTTCAGTTTCTGGAGGATAAATACAACGTTCCATCAACTGTGGCTTTCAAAAGTAGATGTAGACTCAAACTTGAGTAGTAAATAGTAAAATGATCATTGCTTTGCAGTTGTCTAGGTCTGAAAACTAATGCTGGGTTATATAGGACTCTTGCTGTTTTTCTCACCTTTAATGTGGTGCCTTTCAGGATGATTTTTTTCTTGGTCCCTAGCACTATAATATTGGGACAAATCCTGCTTAGCTAGCAGGTTACCCAGAAGGCTTTCAATTCTCTGGGGATGATGAATTCTTGGTTGTGTGTGTAGGGTTTCTCTAATGTAGGTCAGTGTCTGAGCTTCCTTTGATTGTTAATCCATAGTCTTGAACTGATTATGCAACTCACTGAGGACCTGCTAAATATAATGTTTTAAAGTTCAACAGCAAATTTCCTTCCCATTGTCCTTTAACTTGAAAATGGCTGAAAAATTTTTTCTTATACTCTTCATGAAAATAAAGAAAAATATGCTTCCAAAGAATATAAAAATCATCCAACTCGGAAACTTTTAGACAGTTATCAAATGACTTAATACAAGGGATAATAATAGAGACTGTTTTGCAACCTAAAATACAGCATTTTCTACTATGAACACTGTAATTACTATTTACAGCTAGATTATAGGGAAATCTGTGGGTGTCATGGAATTCAGTTTCAGAATTATGGAAACTATGTTTGCATAATTAAAGGGCTAGTTAGTAAATTCCCTCCTATTTTCTAACCTATTTAAGTAGATCATATATGTGCCAATATTTCTTTGCTAACTGTGGTGAAGAAGACAACCAACTTTAAATCTTCTATTGCTGAATAATACCCATAATAACTGTGTATAATATATGGTTCATAATTAGTGAATACACTGAGGTTTTTTAAGAAGTGCATTAGATATGGCATAGATACAAATTTCTGCTTCATTAAATGACTTTATAGACTATATTTTGCTCCTTTTGCATATGCAATTTTTTCCCTGTTTGATAGTGGGATTACTTCGCAGCTTCTTAATGAGAATACCTTTTTTTTATTGGAATCTTTTCTGAAGTTTTACTGAAGCTCTCAGTGACCTATTTCTAATGATTTTAGAGCTCTAAAATTTTCTCTCTCTTATAAGTAGCTTTAACTTATGTTTGATTAGTGGCTTTGGAAGTAGATTCACAATCTAATTTTAGGAAGGAAATCTTTTCTTACAGGAGAAACAAATTCAAAAATAACCTGGAACATCACAGGACGCCTATGAATTATGGAAATGGTTCACATTCTCATACCACTTATTAGGTGAAGGGAGGGTGAAAGTCAGAGATGGTTCCTCTTACTTGCATTTTGTTTTCAGTTTGTATTTCTGCAGGAAAATGTCTCTGTAATATCTTCTTTAATAAACATTGAGAACGCAGATGAAGAAGTTCACTGGTGGGTCTGAGAAATGACTGTAATGCAATGTAAAGTGCTTTAATTTTGTAGTCCTGTGGAAGTGTAGCTGAGATGCTGGTATTGTTTGTGGAATGAGTGGGAAAGTTTGCAGGCAATTAAGTGTCCCATAGTCAAGGAAGTTTAAAATCCTTATTTGAATTTGAGTAGCTATGACTTAAACATCAAGAAATATTGTGATGATTGGATTCGGCCTTGGAAGGTGAATAGTTTGGCCCTGGAAAGTGAATAAGGGTTTCAGTGATGACATAAAATGAAAGAAGACTATTCTCACTAAGAGCAAGAGTCAAAGGCATTCATCCATATTATCATTTTTTTCCAGGTAGAGTAAATTTTTGTTTTAACTTCAAAGGAACACATACTCTATGTAAAACAAACAATTTACAAATATGTAAAGTAAAAAGAAAATATCTACTCTGTGTTCTTTGTTTTTCTCCCTATTCCCAACCCCTATTCATGGTTCTCCCAGCATGTTTGGCGTCAGTCCTCTGAAAGTTATTCCTATGCATTTAACCATTTACATATCTGTATGTATGTGTGTGTGTGTGTGTGTGTGTGTGTGTGATTAGCTTCCTTGTTATATAACTTGCACCACTAAATATGCCTTATGAATCTTTCATGATAGTGCTCTCAAGTCTATTTATTTTATTTTATTTTTTTTTAAGTCTATTTATTTTAAAGTGACCTATCATTCTAGTAAGAATATACCATAATTATATAGGCTGTTTGTAGTTTTTAAAATAATGAAAAATGCTCTAATGAACATCTATATCTGTAGTCTTATTTATTCCCCTAGCATCCTGTCCCTGTCATTTTTCTTCCTTCCCGCCTACGTTTCTAAACTATGTCTCTGTACTCATGTGTGATTTCATAGGATAGACCTTCAAAGTTGAATTGTTAAGTAAATTTAAATATTGATACACAGTTTCAAATTTCTCTTCGCAAAATGGTACCATCTTACACTTCCACCAAGAATGGGGGATAATCCTAGATATGTTTTTGCCTGTTTGGTTGGATAAAATGATAAATTTTCTTTACTATTTTTTGCTTGTTTTTCTTGTTCCTAAAATGGTGGACTTGAGCATCTTTTCGCAGGTGGAGTTCCTGTATTTTTTGTTGTTGATGATTTTTATAATGAATTATTTTATTTTCTAAATGATTTTAGGATCTCTATATCTAGTTGGACTATTATATTTTTGTCTCTTACATGTTTTGCAAATATTTCTTCCAAGAGTACTACTTATTTTTTAAAATTTGACTTTTGTGACAGAAAACTTTTGAATTTTGATATAGTCAGATCTGTCATTCTTTGCGTGTGTGTGTGTGTGTGTGTATGTGGTTTCTGCATTGTGTCTATTGCCTAAGAAGGCCTTTGCCAGATCAAGACTGCAAAAATATTCTTTTAAAATCTCTGTTGGTACTCTTAGTTTTTTACACTAGATTTTTACTACTTACAAAATTTGATTTTACATAAGATGTTGGTTATGGCTGAGATTTTGGAATAATCACACACTTAGTATTTTTAAAATTTACATAATTAGATTCTGTTTCCCATCTTCCTTTGTAGCTATGTGAGGCCATCTGACTGAACTGCAGCCAATAAAATGAAAGCAGAATGATGTACACCATTCCCAGTCTTGGGCCATGATAACTTTTCAAGAGATATCCTCTTCTAAAATGACCTTGTAGGCCAAAGATTGTGAAGTTAAATCTAGAAAGTGTTTAAATCTGAGAATCACCACTTAGAGAAGAACCACTCACCAATCAGAAGCATCCTTTTAGACTCTATGTCAAGCAAGAAATTCTTCCTTCTTTCTTTATATTTTTTTCTTCTTTCTATAGGTTCAAACCACTGAGATTTTAGGGTTTATCTTTTATGACAGCTGTGTACACAGAATACAATACACAGAATAAGATCATGACTTAACTTTTCCCCAACTATAATATCAATGATTCCCAATACTTTATTCAACAATCTGTTCTTTATGTTCTAATTTGAAATTCTACCTTTAGCATATTTTAGATTTCCATAATTATAGGAATGGTTCTGGACTCTATTTTGTTTTATTGAGCTACCTGTGTATTCCTGAAATAATACCATAATATTTTATTTACTACAGCTTGTAATTGTTCTTGGTAGCAGAGTGATCTTTTAAAATTCAGGTCTGTCTTTCCATTAACCTGAAGGATAAAATACAACATCTCTTACATGATGCATAAAGCCCTGGATGATTTGGCTACTGTCTATCTTTTTACCTGTATCTTTTCTTTCCTACTGCTCACTAAGCCTCAGGTGCTTCAGTTTTCTTGAAAATGCTAAGTATCTTGTCACCCTTGGACCTTCACAGATATTGTCTTAATGAGATCCTATTCATTTTCTATGTCTCAGATCTAAGAATGATTCTTTTTTAAAAAACATTTTAATTATTTATGAGAGAGAGAGAGAGAGAGGCACAGGGAGAAGCAGGCTCAATGCAGGGAGCCTGATGTGGGACTTGATCCCAGGACTCCAGGATCGTGCCCTGGGCCAAAGGCAGGCGCTAAACCGCTGAGCCACCTGGGGAATCCCAAGAATGATTCTTTACAAGAGACCTTTCTTGGCCTCCTATCAAACAAGATCCCATGATTAAACAGTTTTAGGGCATATTACATTGCAGTTATTATAATTTAAATATTTGTGGTATTGTTATTTTAATATTTTCTCCTTTTCTAGATTTAAAATCCATGAGGTCAGAATAGCATTTTTCATTTATTGTGTATCCTTAGTACCTAGCATAGTACTTGATACATACTGGATACTTCATAAATATTTGTTGAATAACTTAAGAATCTGAGGAATAATTTGACAAACATGTCCAAATATTATAGGTTTATGACTGGAACTGGTTTCAGTGTATCCAGATAAACTCTTATTCCCCTATGATTTTGTCTGTTATATAGATGGAGAGAAGTCATTACTGATTTCACTTAGATGTGAAGACATGAAGAAATATAAGCAATTTAAGGGCATAGATCACCTGGAAAGCAAGGACTTGACTTGGAGGCTATTTTTTTTCATTATTTGACTTACAGATGAATCCATTTTTCCCTGGCATCACATGAGTCCCATCAGGTCTATAATGAAATGGTGAAAATCAATTTTTTTTTTAGTAACCATGGAGGCATTGGTTGTACCTTATGTTGTATGCAAAGTAAGTATGAAATTTAATGGAAACTTGAGAAGCACACCTTACAAATAAATATTCCTAAGTTGTCCAGATACTACTTCGTTAACTGTAGGCCTCTTTAAGAGCAAGGATGAGGGATGCCTGGGTGGCTTAGTGGTTGAGCATCTGCCTTTGGCTCAGGGTGTGGTGCCCGAGTCTTGGGATCAAGTCCTACATCGGGATCCTTGCATGGAGCTTGCTTCTCTTCCCACAGTCTATGTCTCTGCCTCTATCTCTGCCCCTCTCTGGTCTCTCATGAATAAATAAATAAAATCTTAAATAAAAAGAGCAAGTCCTGTATAAAATATACATATACAAGTCCTGTATAAAAATGAGGACCTGTTCCACCTAGGGGAACTATCTCAAGCTCCTATGTATCTCTACATCAGTCAGGGTACTGGGAGCAAATAGCTCACTCAGATGGTATAATTGAAGAGTCTTTCATAGGAAGCAGTTGAAATGGTGTGGGTAGAATTAAATGAAACCAATAAAGGATGGTGAGATGCCTCAAGGTTAGTACTAATGGAGTCCTATTACTAGCCCCAGACATGAAAGGATAAGGGTAGATAAAACTTATTAGAACTTATAGATTGGGTCACTCACTGATAGGAACTATGCCTGTGATGGAAGGTCATAACTAACCTGTGATAATGCGGCAGAAAGTAAGCTAGGGGAATAAATTCCTCCTCTTGTTTTCTTCTTACTCTATGATTTTCTGCTGGAACGTTTCATTAGTTGAATTCAACTAGAAACTACATAGGATGGTAGCCTATGGTAGTCTTTAAGAGATGTCATAAAGGAAACTTAAAGTAGGGTGGAACCTTAAAGTAGGGCGATGAGGGTAGATAGAGGATTTGGGTGATTTATAAAGAATATCTAGCATGCTCTGATGTAGCTAGACTTTTTTAGTATATAGAGAGTGAATATTAATTTCATATATTTTCAAGTTCCAAACCAATACCTCCTGCACCATTTGTAGAAACTTGATCTTCCCTACTACCTTCTGAATCTATTTAAATTATTATAGATCCATTTAAATTATAATAGAATGTTATGGGATATGTGTTCTGGGTTATGTTCTTCATTGTTCATAGTAGTTTCATAAAATAATGCTTACTATTTGATTTGATAGCTCTTTTCTTCCTATATTTTTTCAGAGTTAAGAGTTTCTTTTAGCATTTGTAGATTCAAACACAATTTTAATATAGACCTAGACCACTAAAAGTTTTTAAGCTATATGGGAAAAATGACCATGTTTCTCCCATTACATAATACCTTTCGGAAATATGTGGAATTCAGTCTCCCATATGTTATAAACATATGTAAAGAATAAACGATGGCTGAATAAATTAATATAAAGTTATTTAACAATATACTGAGGTATATATGTTCTAAAGAATAGAGTAATGCAGTATGTGCTACAGATAAGACTTAAGACATTTAGTGACATTTATTTAATAGGAAAAACAGATTTATATTTTCAAATACTAAGATAAATAGATTTCATGTGAATAGGAAAGATAAAACACAGCATAATATTGGTCAGTTTGGGGATGCCTGGGTGGCTTAGTGGTTGATTGCCTGCCTTCGACCAGGGGTGTGATCCCGCGGCCCTGGGATGGAGTTCCACATCGGGCTCCCTGCATGGAGCCCGCTTGTCTCTCTGCTTGTGTTTCTGCCCTCTCTTTCTGTGTCTTTCATGCATAAATAAATAAAATATTTAAAAAATATATTGGTTAATTTGATGTTATTAAATCAACTGTGCAAAAGGTTCTCACCGGGATCTAAGAGGTTGGAAATTTAAGGACACATGTAAATTGAATCCTCTGTTCAGATACAAGGATCTTCCAAGGTGTTTGAGGGCTTCCCTCTATATAAACATCGGAGAAGATTCAGGTACTAGATACATTGTTTAGTTCTATTCTAAGACCCAGGAGGGATCCTAGCTGCTCAGGATAGGAGGTGAAGACTTGAAGCTTCTATCTCTCTCCCTCTCAACTCTTTATCATATTGAATTATTTTTATTATTAATTATTAAAAATTTAGTTCTAATATATACCTCTTACAAAAAGTTTTTATTTGAAAATCTTTTTCCTCATTTTTATTCTGGGTCTTCAATGCACCTGTAGATCTTTGGGTTAGTTAGTGGCATCATCGTCATCATCATCATCATCATCATTGTCATCATCATCTGATCTTAATAGTTATTTAAATTACTATGTGCTAGGAATTTTGCTAAATAATTGATATAGATTATCTTGCTTAATTATTTCAATAAATAGGTGATACAGTTATAAGTGTTCCTAAGTTAGAGATGCAGGTAGTATACTGTTTAGAATCATTTTAACTTGTCTACCTCTCTAAACTGTGGGTTCACTGAGGGCTTAGACAGTATCTTTTATCTTGTTTCTCTGTATCCCTATTGCTATGAATAGTGAACAGCACATGTAGTCATATCCCAAATATCTGAATGAATGCTGGGTGAATCTGTGTTAATTGAATTTCAAGATGTGGCTCTGATATGATGATTTAAAAATAAAGTGGCACTTTGATTTTTATCATGCAAAGCCAGTACATTTCTGGAACAATAACTTATATTATTAAATTCACTGAAATATTTGTCAAATTAAAATAAAATCCCCCTTAGGTTTTAGTTCTCTGTTCTGTATGTGTGTTTAATTCAAATTGGAGGAAAGAAAGAGATCATAGATTTCTGCTATTGAAGAAAATGGGATAGAAGACTTCTTGGCAAAATAGTCACAGTTTTTCAACTTGCAAATTAAATTATAGTGTAGATTTGCTATCTTGCCCTCATTAACTTCTTGCCCTTTTTGGCATTCTGAGCCCCTGGAGATCAGATTTCCTGTGGCCCATATAACAAGCTATTGATCACCCCTTCTACCTTACTACCCTTACTTCTCAGTACAAATTGGTCAGTGTCAATTGAAGGGGGAAGATAATTAATTTGCACTCACATTAAAATTAGATACATTCTGAAAGAAGGCAATCACCTGGGTTGGATCCCTAGCTCTATCAATTTTAGGATATGAATTCCTGAGCTAATGTTCTAAAGTAGTAGGAGTGTAGGTAAATATATTTTTTTGCACATCTGAGCCTGCTTGGGTAAAAGATTGGAAAGTACCCTAAAACACATTCTAATGATGATCTTTCTAATGTTTTACAGTTTTAATCACATTATGCTTCAAAGTTGAAACTACATACTCTGAAAATATTAGAAATTTCTTCAAAACCATGGGAGCTGTGCATGAGATATGAGATAACTGGACAGTAAAACAAGTCTTTCCTACTATGACTATTTGATGTTCTTTTCCTTTCAATATCTAAATGTATAAGTTATATTCATGTCACTTTCTTTCTAATAGCCTTGAGAACATCGTTAGAATCAAAGATGTCATTATGAAATAAAGTGCAAGTCATGAAACTATTCATAATATGCATATAAAAAAGTGTCTTTACTACTAATAGTTCTACTTTCATGCTAAATAATGTATTTATGGCACTGAGTCAGTAATCTTCCTAAGCAGAGTGATAGGAGCCTCCAAGAGATAGGCAAGGCTATTCCACTTCTCTACTGGTCTTCCAGAATGCTTGTCACTTAATGCCATTCAGATAAATTAGCATGCAATAAAGCTTGCAAGGGAAGTGATATTCATTCCCAACACTGGTAGAGAAGTGAATAATTACAGTTCTTCTAGTCAGTTTACTTAATTCATTCTGATTACATCAGTGAAACATTTTTAAAAGGTAATGGATGTATCATTCCCCAGAACCTAGTAAAAATACCCTGAACACTTTGCTTGTGGTGAATCCCTAATGTTTAGAATACTCCCTGAGAGTGACAGCGGGGAGGATTCAGGCTCATTATTGAAAAGCAGTAACTTGTGCATCAGGAGTCCTCTATTGTTTTGGTCTTATATCTAACTTCTGTTTATCTCAGCAAATTCTTGGTCAAATGACCTTTCTGTTTCTCAACTAACATGAATAGCAAGGCTATATTATTGGTCAGTCCTTTCAGAAGAGAGGAAAATGCAATGGATAGTTGAATTTTTCTTAGATGGGTGGCTTACAAATTTAGAGTAAAAGATATGTCACAGCAATTCTATAACTTTTCCATTGCTGATACTCATAGATTATTTAAAAGGTGCTCAAAAAAAAAGTAACTTTAAACATGAAACAACTTGCATTAAGGTCTGAATCAGTTCAAGTGACCTTCAGGAATCAATTAATTACTTTAGGTCAGATTCTCCCTAGATATGATTTAAAAATCTGTATATAATGGCAAACTCAATCATGGATAGAGATTTTTTTTAAGTATATAAGTCAATTCAATAAATAGTCATTGAAAAAAAAAAATAGTCATTGAGCGCTTGCTGTATGCCAGACATATTGAGGCTCATTGGAATAAAGAAAACTTGGTGCCTGAACTTGGGCATTATTATTCGAGTATACAAACTGGATAAATCTTACCTGAAGAGAATTCTAGATAAGCCCCCCCCACACACACCTTTTTTTTAAATAAGAGATTCAGTGACAAAATAAAGCTTATAGAGAGACTGTTATTGGCCTTATGGCTGCCAGAAAGGAGAAAAATAAGTAGAGATTTTGTTCAATGCTCTTATGACAGATGAGTTGGGCTTGCGTAGGCTAACAGTATATGAAGTTAGGCTGTCTGAGAAATACTGGATGGTACATCCCGATCAATTTAATAAGCACAGTATTACCAAGAGTTCTTTGGTTTGACGTGATCATTTCATCTTCTTTGAACTGTTGTCTTCTCTATGGAGACTACATAGTCTGGCAGTGATAGGATAGAGCATACTAAATCCTGTCATTGTGCCTAAATGTGGAGGTAAAGAAATGCTTGTTTCAAAACTCAGATGGAAAGATGTTTGCTTTCACAGTTTCTAGAGGAGGAAGCCAACTGATAATCTGAAACTGCCCAATCTGTGTAGCTATTCTTTGAGTTGGGGTTTTCATTATGCTTTAGATAAACACATTAAACAATATGAAGCATCTCTAATCATCTGAATACTAAAATGAAAAAGGTCAATATATTCATTTTATCTTTCAGGCTCTACTGATACAGGTTGATAGAAAGTTCTTCTCAAAGCTGCCTTTAGGCAGTTTATTCATATTGATTAGCTCTTTGGCTAGCTAGCAATGTATTAAAATGACAATCCTAGAAGGCTAGAACTCAAGAGAAAAAAAGAACCTAAGTCCAACAAATTTTATGCAGAAGTTTAATCTATAGAAGAACTACTGATTTCTTGGATAAAAGGGTGATGGATTTTTAAATGTCATGATCTGAGGAAATCTGTGAATTTATGAACCCACTATGAAATGTATTAAGAGAATATATATATATATATATATATATATATATATATCTCCAATTTTGTCATTTCTCTCTTTATCTGCAGCAGTTGGTAGAGTGTCTGGCCCATGGGAGTGCTCAGTAAATGTTGAATGATTAGATGAACAAATGAAAGAATGAAGGAATGAATGAAGCCTGCTTTGATTTAAGCTTCTCTGAATTCCATATATAAATAAGATTAGTCTTTTCCTGCAAGAGGAAAGACCAATGAACACACTAATTAATTGAAGTTCTCTTTGTTTGCCAACTTTTTAATTAATTGAAGTCAGCATGATTCCTTGTCCCCCCAGTACCTTGAATAATCATTGCCATATAATAGTGCTAATTACTTGTATGAGTAAATGAATGTTCTAGTGAGACTAGACATTTTCACCATTTCCATTCACTACATTCTTAATCCTCCCTTATTATCTATATTAAGGTCCCTCATGTTCTATGAAGTGTGTTTCACCTGAAACTTTAACTCACAGTGGTTCTCTTTCTTTGAAATTTGGTGCATACCATCTTTACATTTTTTTAATTGACATCTAGAAATGACAGTAATTTACCTTTATCTGCTTCTGGGAATTTATTGTGAAGGCAGATTAAAAAAATATTGGGCAAACTCTTTTGGAAGATTCTCAATGCATTGCTATTTTTAAGAGTGAAGCAGCTATATCCTGCTTTACCAGTTTTTAAGAGTACAAAGTAAGAGTACAAAGTACAAAGAGCCAAATTTTTCTTTTAACATTCATATCCAGTGAGTCTGAGCTGCTATCCTGCTTTCTCTTCCTAGAGTTCTCCCAAGTTAAGTTCAAGGTATCCAGGGATATTTATTTAGTCCAAAGAATTTGTTATTATAATTTCACTGAAAAAGATTTGTAAAAAAATCTATTCACCTCATCAAAGGACTTGTTTTCTGTGGCTTATATTGCTGTTACTGTGATACGGAATTACTTCTGAAAATATGAAGTCCAAAATCAGGGTTTGAACACCACTGGAATCACTATAGCAAATAAGGAGCCCAGCTGTGGTTGATTTGGCAATTGTTTCTTTGTGTGCAGAGAGAGAAGACACTTTCCTCATAGCTGATACTCCACACCAAAGTATATTGGCTTTCAGATGTTACAGTTCTTAGTGACCAGCTCATTCCGTGCTATATACACCCACCTATCATTCTCAAGGCATATTATAGTGACTTGAATCAGGCTGGGCCTATTAACCAGTCCAGAGTATACCGATTTTGTCCTGGGGGTTTTCTCTTAGGGCACCTATATTTTGTCATGACCTGGCTTTAGGTAGATTTCAATAATGTTCAATATTGTAGGGGAAAGATACTTTTTTTGGAAGGTTCATTGGCCCTCCATAAATTTTTAGAGCACTGGCATGGTGGGGGAGGAGTATAGCCTAATTCTACCAATTACTTGTATTTTAAATCCTGGACACTTATAACAGTTTGAAAATCTCCTATATTCTTGTTGTTTTATATTGTAAACTGAAGTGTCATTCATTTTACCTTCCCCAAACCAAAATTCTAAGATAACTGATGTTTTTACCGAGAAATTGCTAGCAAATTTTACAGGATATTTTCCTGTCTTGACAATTATAGTCTGCCTCACTGAGCTAATTGCTACACAAGCATATAAAACAAAAATAATTCAAAGATCCAAAAATAGAATAATTACTAAGTAAAGTGGTCAGTATACTTATTCAATTGGATGTTATGTAGGCATTAAAATTGAGATTATGAAGACAATAAAATGATATTAAATATACTTATGAGTTATTAAAAGTAGAGGCAGGTCCCAAATTTGTACATATGCTTCTATTACATATATATATAATATATATCTTAGAGAGAGAATATATATGTATATATAATATATATCTTAGAGAATATATATATGTATATATATATAATATATATCTTGGAGAATATATAACTACTTTACCATGCCCTTAATTTTTGGAAGGGCATTCAGTCCATTACTGGAAAGACTTATGTGATGGAATACATACGGTGGCCAGAGAGTAGTGCAATCTAGTGCAATTTAGTTCTTTGTCTTTTGCCTCAAGTCATTTTTAGGTCCATATGCACCCATTCAGATGGAGATCAAGGGGTCTCTTCTCTCTGGGCTGTTCTCTTCTCACCTTCCCTTTGGTTGTTCCCCCAGGGCTAGGCTTCTCTTTCCTTCTGGCCCTCAGATTCCATTCAGTTTGTTTTTCAGAAAGCCATTGTGTGTGTGTGTGTGTGTGTGTGTGTGTGTGTGTAAATGACATGGTGCAGTCCTGCTCCACAAGACAAACAAGTCTTTCAAATACTAAGATGAAGAGGCTCTTAAGATGTAATAGTTCTTTTTGTCTCTTCTCCTTTGATTTTACTAACATGGTCAAGGTTCCATAATGATATGGCCACTTGCTTTTCTCCAAAAATGAGTAAGGCAAGAAGGAAACTACTTTCTTATATTTAAGGGAATGGGACCAGAAAGGAATCTTATCATAAGATTTACAGTGCTTTTATTAGAGTGGCATGTTGCATTTAATTTCTCTTCTTTTTTTTTTTCTAATTTCCAAAGTGTATGTAATGGGCAATAATACTTTAACAATAAAGAAAAATAGGGACGCCTCAGTGGCTCAGTGGTTGAGTGCCTGCCTTCGGCCCAGGGTGTGATCCTGAAGTCCCAGGATTGAGTCACGTGTCAGGATCCCTGCATGGAGCCTGCTTCTCTCTCTGCTTATGTCTCTGCCTCTCTCTCTCTTTGTCTCTCATGGATAAATAAATAAAATCTTAAAAAAAGAAAAATATATAATAGGAAGCTATGAAAACTTAGTGGATGAAGAGACTTCTTATCTTATTGATTAGGAAGTTGAATTCCAGGTCAGTTAAATAAGGGGTCCAAGAACAATCAGTGAGTGGTAGAACCAGAAGTAACACCCGGTAGGACACATGATCTTGTAGCAGAGATAAGGGTTGAAGACAAATGTAAATTCTTAAAATGGCCTTAACATTTTCTAGCTGCCTTACATAGGAAAGTCTTTCCCCCTCTTTGAATCTTAATTTTCTCATTTATAAAATGGAGATAACTGGTTGGATTGTGATTTCGATGTGCTTTACACATGATTTCATGTGTTAAGTATCTGGCCCAAATACAGTCACATGGGTAATCAGTAAATATTATCTCCCTTTCTTTTCCAGTTGTTCTGATACCTGGTGCGGAGCCTTACCAGTATACCAGCCCCTCAGCTTCTCTTGAGTTACTATATTATACTTTATTATATGTATATACAAGACTTGTGTTAGAGCTGAGTTGTGTCCCTGTCAGCCCCCTTCCCTGGGCCCACAGATTCACTTATTTAGGTCCCAAACCTCAGCACCTCAGAATGTGACTCTATTTGGAGATGGGACCTTTAAAGAAGTAATTAAGTTAAAACAAGGCCTTTAGGGTAGACCTTAATCCATCTGACTGGTATATTTATGAGAAGAGATTTGGACACATGGAAAGACACCAGGGATGTGTGCACATAGAGGAAGGATGTTGTGGGAACACAGTGAGAAGGTGGCCATCTGTCAGCCAAGGAGAGAGGCCTCAGAAAAAAACCCAACGTGCTGGTACTTTGTTATTGGACTTCTTGCCTCCAGAACTATGAGAAAAGGAATTTCTGTTGTTTAAGCCACCCAATTTGTGGTATTTTGTTCTAGCAGCCCTAGCAAACTGATAACACCTCCTATTTTTCAAAGGAAGCTAAGCTGCTTGAGGGAAAATCATAGCAGATACTTTGTGATCATAGAATATGATCAATAATTTCTTGATGAATATTATGATTTTTTTTTATTAGGGTTGAAAACTTTGTTTTATATTTCTCTATGTTTCCTGTGGAGGCTTGGCTATTAAGGTTACTGACAACTATAATGTGATAATGAGGATTATATATGATCTTTTTTTCTTTTGCAAATAGCAACTAGAATTGTCCTTTTTTATGAAGTCATAGGAGTAAATGAAATTAAAGTTGAAAAGATTATTCCTCATTGCCTGTCTAGACATAGAACGAGAGAATTAAATCTTCAAATGTAATTTCAGAAATTAAGATTAATGACCAGGAATATATGATTCCCTCATATGCTGATGACCTCATGTTGTCTGAGACTAAATGTGGGGGCTTCTCACTATCTTTGTATTAATGAATATAATTGAGTTATTTTAAAAATAGTCAGGATATAATATTAACTTGGCTGTGTTGGAAATTTGCCCTGTATTTTTAAGAGGATCAAAAACAGTCAATCAAGAGAGAGAAAGTCAAAAGATTTTTTACTGAGTTTTAAAAATTACAATTGATTTTCATTTTCTGGATTATGGGAAATGTGGGAGAAAATGAGTTATTTTAATTAATTTATGGAAGGGACATCAAGAGATAATTTTTTTTTTTTTTTGCAGGGTTTTCAGCTTGCCGAGTCTAAGAGCTCAAAGGAGAATTTTGTGATAAATGGGAAAAGCACTGAATGGTAAGATAGCAATTTTTTTTTACTTGGAGAAATGCAGAAAATAGTGATTAGGGAAGTAGGGGCCTACTTCTTTTTGAGCCACTGATCTTTGCATGTCCCCTTGCACATCCACATCCACATACATTGATACACATGAGGAATATTTTTCTAAAGTTCTTGCCATTACAATAACTAGTTGAATAATCTTTGGGTGTTAATTAAAACCTCTAGCCCTCACTCACAACTATAAATAAAAGATATTATAGTAGATAATCTAGATATATGCTAGCATACCTTCTGATTTTAGGATTCTATGATTCTATGGCATCTGGAGATATGACCAAAAACGGAGGGAATGAAAGTAATGTCACTTAGAGGACTACGAGTCATATCAGTTTTGCTTGCCTCCTTAGGATGATCTCTGCAGAGGGTCACAGAGCCCTAACACTGAGCCTTATGCTTAAAGATGACTGGAGTGCTATTTAGTGCTAAAATCTCCAGAACCAGAGAAATGCCTGCAACACAGAAGACAGTCAATATATTTGTTGGTTGAAGGAACAGATTAATGTTTCCAGTGCCGTTTTGGATCTACAGGATTTATTATGGTGTAACGTGCCCATATTTTTTCAGGGTCATGTTGACATATGTCTACTCAATTATTAGACAAAATTAGAGGATTAGAGAATTAGAGAAACATAATCACGCGTTGCTGCTAAACTGAACAAAAGGATCTGAAACAGCAGCAACATTTTAAAGAATATTTTGTTTTTCCCCACATTGAAAAACAATAAATTTTGTTTTATTCTTTCTTTGCATCCTTTCCTTTTGTTTTGTTTTGTTTTGATCACAATCCACTGTCATTAGGTAAAATATATATTTTTTAATGTAAACTTCATGAAGGCAGAGGTACTGTATGTCTTCTTCATGTACCAGCAATCATGACAATTAGAGCTATTTATTAAATGAATAAATGAATTCTGAAATGTATAACCACAGAAAGATCAAATTATATTTGGCTCAGTTTTCATTAGTATTGGGTAAAGATAGCCAGGGAAGAAGGGATGTATGTATGTAGTTATATTTATAACTATAATCAAGAGAAATATGTGGATACTTTTGTTTTAATAAAAAAAAATAAAAGTTCTGTCTACCTGATGATTTTCTTGGTCAAATTCAAGGGAAGATGCTTAGGAGTGAAAAAATAAAATAGAAAATGTTTAAACTTATAGCCACCTTTTTGAAAAGGGTGGTTGATTTAAAAAGAGAATTTTTGAAATATTAGCCATATGGCAAGAACTAATTAGATACAACAAAATTACCTTGAAGTGTGGTGTGTCTCAGATGCTACTCTTCTAGCAGGTAGCTTAGCATTGCTTTACTCTCCCAGGTCATTATCACAGTTCTCCGTGTGTCTGAGTTTGGTGTGCACTTTCTGTGATTGAGGAGCCTGATGTAGCTGAAAAGCTATATAAGAACAATCATCAGAATGAGAACCAGCCCAGCATTCTGACTCAATAGGGATAAGGAGAAAATCAGCTGCCTAATGAAGCTCTTTCTCTGCCCCCTGCCATTGTGAAAAATGGAGGCTACACTATTTCATTATGAATCTGTGTGCTTTTCTTCTCACCCTTCCTTGGTTTGAGAATCAAAGGCCATTTCTGTCAGATCTGACCCTTGGAGTTATCTTCACTCATGCCTTCAACTATCACCTCTATGCAGATATCTCCCCAGATCGATATTTCAATTCACATCTCCTTGCTGCAATCCTGCACCCTAACAAAACCATTTTCATTCTTTTAGTTTCACCCATTTTGACCTTATGGTTGAATATTTTCAGAGAGTCAAAGTCCCAGACAATATTTCATTCTGTTTTTTTTTTCCTCAAAAATCAAATCATTAAAACTCGTGAACTGGACTTTTACATTTTTCTTCTTAATAAATATGTTGTAGAGGACTGAGACACTTTTTGGGAGAGAAGTAGGAAAGTATTAGAGCCATTCATTAACTTCCTTTTTTATTTTCTGAATAAAGTGTGATATGTACATCACTTTAATGTTGAGACTGCAGAGTAAAATTTAAGAGATTTATTTTCTCTTCGAATTTGACTCTGAAAATAACTTGTACTAACATCGGGAACTTTGCATCCTTATCTTTATAATCACATGGTTCCTGCAAATTTAAGACATATCAATGGTTGCAATTGAAAAAATATTTAAAGAACGCAAAAGAATAACTCTTTTTAAGACTCTTAAGTCATACATGATTTAGTTTATATTCAAAAGCATGTTTTTGATCAAGTATATTTAGGCACTATTTATATATCTCAGAAAATCTTAAATATTTATATATGTCTCAGAAATTCTTAAATTTTATAAACTACCACTTAGTCAATATATGTCCCTGACTTACCCAATCCCAGATTTGAAAAAAGTTTCATCTATTCATCCATGATACATAAGGTTTGAATGATACATGATCCATGGTGCTGGAACTCTACTTCTGCAGGGAATAATGTCTTTCTGAAGAAGTCTTTCTCATTTAGAAGTTACTTATCTCTATCACAGCTAACAATCCTCCATTAACCTAGTAACACTGGCAAAGGAAGCCATGAGTTTGCTTTTCTGGCCTTACGTATTCTAGAAATGCATTTCCTTTCCTATAGTCATACAAAGAACGTCATCTCCATCACCATCTCTATACGGTAAGCATTCCAAGACTCTGAGTTTACCTTTGTCTAACTGTATGGTTCCTCTCTACTTCATTATCATTGGTTGCATATTCTAATTCCTTATATGGTATGTCATTCTGGAGCTTCTCCACGAAGGTTTTACATTGTTCTAATAGAATGAGTCCCTCTTGCCACCTAGTTTGACCCTAGTAACCACCAGAAGTATATAAAACTTGGCTACGGTTTAGCTGAACAACTTACAGATTTTAACCATAAAATATATCTTTTAAAAGTATTATATTTTGATACAAAAGTCATTAAAATGTATTAAACTGATTCTGAATAATTTCATGAAGATGTTTGACAAGACTAGTCGCATATCCAGTGAGAGACCAAAGTAAAGAATTCCTCCGCATTGCTTTCTTTGGAAACTTAGATTTTCTCTCTTGTGTTATATTTAAATGTGTGGCATGTCTAATTTTCTGCTTCTGTGCCTCACTGTGCTTCTAGAGTTTATTGTAATCCAGCTAAACTGTCAGGTCAAAGTGTGAAGTTCCTACCTGAGTAAGCCAACATGTAGCAGTCTGAGGACCCTCTGTGCTGGATCTGTCTTTGTCCTGCTTTTCACTCTAGCATTCTTGACATTGTAAACAGAAGTCAATAAAATTTTTTTCTCAGTAAAGTGTTCTAAAAAGTTAACTTAAAGTGTTTCATTAATTCGGCAAGACTTGAAATGGCTGGGATGTTGGTGATGTAACCACATTGATCAGATGGTAACAGGTACCAATTAAATTTAAATAAATTTAGTTCAATTCAAGTCAAGCCAATTCAATTCAATTAGACTCTTTTCAACACACATCTACTGAGCACCTATACAGTCACATACAGCATTAGGTTCTGAGTGTACAGAGATGAATAAAATACATTCACTATATACAATGTAACAATGAGAGCAAGCATATAAACAAAATAAATTGCAATGTTGTTCAATAACTAGAATAATGGGATCATATACACAATGCTGAAATAACTAGAGTGTGGAGGTAATTACTTTTGAGAAGGGAGCTATAGTGAAGGGATTCTCAACAATGCTTCTAGAAAGGAATGATGCATAAGCAGGATTTTACAGGATGACCAAGACTATGGTAAGTGTCAGAGTGGGTCAAATTTAGACAGAGTGAAGACTGTTGGATACCCTAACCACTATGACTTTTTTTTTTTTAATTAACTTTTATTGGTGTTCAATTTACCAACATACAGAAAAACACCCAGTGCTCATCCCGTCAAGTGTCCACCTCAGTGCCCGTCACCCATTCCCCTCCAACACCCGCCCTCCTCCCCTTCCACCACCCCTAGTTCATTTCCCCGAGTTAGGAGTCTTTATGTTCTGTCTCCCTTCCTGATATTTCCCAACATTTCTTCTCCCTTCCTTTATATTCCCTTTCACTATTATTCATATTCCCCAAATGAATGAGAACATACACTGTTTGTCCTTCTCCGACTGACTTATTTCACTCAGCATAATACCCTCCAGTTCCATCCACGTTGAAGCAAATGGTGGGTATTTGTCGTTTCTAATTGCTGAGTAATATTCCATTGTATACATAGACCACATCTTCTTTATCCATTCATCTTTCGATGGACACCGAGGCTCCTTCCACAGTTTGGCTATTGTGGCCATTGCTGATAGAAACATCGGGGTGCAGGTGTCCCGACGTTTCATTGCATCTGAATCTTTGGGGTAAATCCCCAACAGTGCAATTGCTGGGTCGTAGGGCAGGTCTATGACTTTGGATAGGATCTTATGCCTACAAAACTGATCTTGGCTGTTTTCACATACATTTTCACACCAACTCTTTCTTATAAGATGAATGTTTTGCTGCAGTTATATTAAAAACAAATGCATAAACCAAGAGATAAATGGCTTTGACCTGGGCTGCTATGCTGCAGCACGAATAGCATCTTCTGGATTTGTGAAATGTGGTAAACTTAGTTTTAGCATCATTCAAAAAGAGAGCAATGAAACCAGTGGGAAATAGTAAAAATGCAAAATAAGTATGAATCAAGATACTTGAGTTTAATTCCTCATTCTGACACCAAGAAGCTTTTGACTTGGGTTAAGTTATAAATCCTCTCAGGGGCTAAATTTTCTCATATGTAACTGAGGTGTTAACTAGGAAACTCTGTGGTCTCCTGTACCTTTTAAAGCATTCTCTGATTTTATAGAATGGCCAGGACAGTGTGAAAGTAACCTGAGGCAGGCAGAATGAATAGTAGTATGAGTACAGTCTTCGGAGCCAGCAAACCTCAGATTGAACCCTTGCTGAATATCGTACAAGTTGAGACCTATACAGCAAAGGCATAATACTTCATTAGTACTTCTTATTTGCAGAACACCTGTTTTACAGCATTGTGCAAATTAATGTAAGAACATGAGCAAAATACCTGCAGAGTTCCTGGCACATAGTAGGTACTTGTTAAATGTCAATTTCTGTTTCCATCTTCTTTTATTCTGATTAGCAGAAGCTAGTCAGTCTCTTTTAAAGGACCTTCAAAATTTAGGTGTTAAAGCCTAATTATTCTCGGACTCCTAGATTGTCTTGTCCATGCCATGGCTAAAATATGCTAGAGCAAAGTAGAGATGGATTAAGGTGTCATATAACTATTTGATGACTGTGTTTTTTTTTTTTTTTTCTTTTTCCTCCAAAGAGAAAGTCATTTCACAAACTTGTGCCTTAGTGGCCTCAGCTGCTTTTCTGTCTCTCTTGACCTTTCAGTTCTGCCTAATTATTAGCACTGATACCATGCAACCTGACTAGTCAGCACATTTGCTGATAAAGGGGGCATTTCTTACACAATAATTCTCTTGCATTTCACTTCACAGCCACAATTTATTAACCAGGATTTGTAGGGGGGGGTGTCTTCATGTGAAGACTTCTATACTTTTATAAGGACATACTGTACTACATTTGAGGAAAGATAGTACCATAAATAATATTATAAGAGGCAAGGTAGCTCTGTTGATGCTAAAATAAGCTGAGTGCAGAGTTTCTAAGATCTAATGTGTATGCCCCTCCACCTCAGTTCATCCTGGGGACTTTCTGTTTTTATTCCATTCTTTTTTTATCAAGCAGTTCAGGCCTAGTTTCACAGACGCTTAAATCCTTTGCTTTTTGTGATGTGCTTTTTGAGAAGATCTGAGTAAGGGCACCCCCTCATGTAATGAGAGAGTCTTCCATTTCTTATTAAAAAGTATGATAATACGTGATCATTACTTTGCTAAGGGTTGTTATAAATGATGACATAGATGTCTGCTTGGTATCCTGGGAAGATCAGGGACTTAAAAATCAGAAGATATAAGTTCAAAGCTTCACTTTTCACTTAATAACTGGGACTTTCCATTATAAGTTTAAGTCCTCTGAGACTTGGCTTCCCCACCTATAAGATGAAGCTAATAATAACTTCTGTATAGGATGTTGTGGAGATAATTGAGATGACATGTAAACTGCTGAGCAATATCTCTTGCATAAAGTAGGGTTTATTAAGTGGAAGCCATCATGAAAATAAAAAATAAGCACAAACTAACAAAGTGTCAGTCATTTTAGTGGTGTTTTCATTTCCCAATAAATGAATGTCACATACATCCTCTGGAAACAAATTCTTAAATTCTTATTTCTAAGTGGCTGGTATATCAACTCTCAATCTTGTTTGTTGAATACACACACACACACCAAAAAATTAAATAAATAAATAAAGCAAAGTTACACCTTCTTAAAAAGAGAATCTGTAAGATAATTCCCCCTCCCCCCCGTAAAAGAATTTGGCAAAAGTTTTATGGTCATTATATGAAAGGTAACTACTGAGAGAAGGTAGGAAGATTTATGGGACATAAGTAACAATCTTCCAGCACAGTAATAGTATGTTGCAAACAAAAAGAAGAAAAGCCATTATAAAACATTGAAAAGATGTTACTTTTCAGGTCTAAGATATGTTTTCAGAAGACCATGTTGGTGTGAGTGGCCAGCATGAATATCTGTGATTATATGAATATGCTGTGATTATCCTGACTGATAGTGAGCCAGCTAATGTGACTGGCTGGGGTGGAGAGTGCCCATGTGGAAAGGTAGGGATAAAACTGCAGTCACCGAGACAATGTGTTTTTATTTTGCTGTACGTTTCCCACAAAGCCAGATAACTGGTGAGATTAGTCTTTGAAAAAACAGCCAGTGACTAGCTATGCTAATAATCCCAAATCCAAGCCTACAAAATTGTTGTATACACTCCTTAGAAAAGTACTCAAAGGCGTTCCATGAAAAAAGGAGGGGGGACAAGCTTTCCTTGTTAAATAAGTTTGGAAACATTGAATATTATGTCCTCACCATGGATCATCACTATACACATTAGCATATGGAAAGCTCTGAGAAGTCCTGCAGTATAAAAAAGCTACTTAGTTAAGGAATAGTTCAGTACTTCCCTAATTTTAACACTGGCATTGTTTATCAAGATAGTTTTTATAAACATCCTGTTGCATTAGGGATCTGGAAAACATATTTGGAGAAACTCTGTAATTGGCACTCAGGAAAAAAAAAGAATGACATATATGGTAGTAAGAAGTAAGTTGTTTCAGAGAGGCAGACATCTGCAATTTTACATCTCCTGAAATGTATTCCTCATGCTTTCTCAGTACTGATATTTTAGTCATTTGTGAAAGATGTAGTGGAATCTTTTGGTTCTGGCTTATGACTATCTGAAATAATTTTTTGTACAGTAGCATGGAGCAAGAATTAGTTATTTCATGGTTTTATTTTGCAGATTAGGGCACCAGAGCTAGATCTTATTGTCTGATGAAATCCTTTTCAGGTTTCGTTCAACAGCTTTCAAGTCCTGATATAGCTTTCTTTTTAACTAAAACTATTTTCTTAATTTGAGCAATTCGCCAGTTTGAAGAAAACTTGTAAGCTCTGTTAGTACTTGTCAGGAGTAAATGGGACTCTAGAGAGTTCTTTGAAATAGGAAACATTTGAACAGAATATCATCTTGCTTTCAGCTGTTTGTATAGATGCAATTTCTGCAATTCTATACCTCACAGCTCTAATTCCTCTTCATCTGTGTCTCAGGCTTCCATCAATAATCCTTCTGCTCAAACACACTTGACAAGAGAGGTAGAGCAGACGCCCTTGCAATATCTTCTGAATGTCACTCAGCAGTGATGTGTAATCGGGTCCATAAATTTTAGGAAGAAAAACGTAAAACAATACGGGATTCAATCCATATGAATCCACATTGTCCAAGGGTAGTGTTGTGAGCATTTTATAAAATCAACTTTTGATGAGACAGTGGAAATTTTGTTAGAACATAAAAAATCAGTGATTATGGATTCCTATTGCATAGAGATATATAAAATAAAACCTTCCTGTGTTATACCTTAATGTATGAGTGAATTGGCTGTTTTCTGGATCAAATTATATTCACCTTCCACTCTGTGATCTCTTCCTTCCTTCCTTTCTCCTTCCTTCCTTCCTTCCTTCCTTCCTTCCTTCCTTCCTTCCTTCCTCTTCTTTCTTTCTTTCTTTCTTTCTTTCTTTCTTTCTTTCTTTCTTTCTTTCTTTCTTTCTTTCTTTCTTTCTTTCTTTTCTTTCTTTCTTTCTTTTTTCTCTCTCTTTCTTTCTTTCTTTCTTTCTTTCTTTCCTTTCTTTCTTTCTTTTTCTTCTTTCTTCTTTCTTCTCCTTAAGTAGGCTACCTGCCCAGTGTGGAGTTTAAGCTCATAACCCTGGGATTAAGTGTTGCATGCTCTACCAACTGAGCCAGCTGGTGCCCCTACACCCTGTGATTTCTTTCTTTCTTTTTTTTTTTTAAGATTTTATTTATTTATCAGAGACAGAGAGAGAGAGAGAGAGAGAGAGAGGCAGAGACACAGGCAGAGGGAGAAGCAGGCTCTATGTAGGGAGCCCCATGCGGGACTCAGTCCCAGAACCCCGGGATCATGCCCTGAGCCAAAGGCAGATGCTCAACTGCTGAGCCACCCAGGCATCCCTGCCCTGTGATTTCTAATACATCTTCCCAACCTGGAAACTTTGTATTACAGTTATTGTCTCATCTCATAACATCAATATTGAGAAAAAGGCCCTAGTCTGCATGTGTTAAGTAAGACATTGCATTTTTGCTGCTTTTCTAAGATTCAGAAGAGGGATGCCTGGTTGGCTCAGTCAGTTAAGCATCTGCCTTCAGCTCAGGTCATGATTCCAGGGTCCTGGGATCAAGCCCCACATTGGGATCCCTGCTCAGTGAGGAGCTTGCTTTTCTTTCTTTCTTTCTTTCTTTCTTTCTTTCTTTCTTTCTTGATGGGCAAAGGATATGATACATTTTATTTATTTATTTTTATTTTTAAAATTCCGGTATAATTAATGTGCAGTGTTATATCAGTTTCAGGTGTACAATATAATAATTCACCAATTCTGAACATTACTCCGTGTTCGTCATGGTAAGCGCATTCTTCATTCTCTTGACCTGATTCATCCATTCTCCCACCCACTTCTCCTCTGGTTACCATCTGTTAGTTCTCTATAGTTAAGAGTCTTTTTTTATTTGTCTCTTTTTTTTTTCTTTGTTCATTTGTTTCTTATTTTTTTTTTAGATGAATGGATAAAGAAGATGTGGTTTATGTATACAATGGAATATTACTCAGCCATTAGAAATGACAAATACCCACCATTTGCTTCAACGTGGATGGAACTGGAGGGTTTTATGCTGCTTTTCTTTCTGACTGCCATTCTCCCTGCTTGTACATGTACACAGTCTCTTTCTCTCTCTTTGTCAAATATATAAATAAAGTCTTTAAAAAATATATACATACAAAATTCAGGAGAAAACTATACTATAGACTACAACTATTTATTGTTAAAAGATTAAGAAAAATCAATGAATGACATTCTTTTTGGACAGTGAAAAATATTAATTATATTGATTTGGATCTTTCTGTTTACTTGGTGAAAGCTATTAAAAATTATACTAATTATTTTAAACAAAATTTTTAAAAAATATATTCTTAAAACTATACAATATATTTTCCCTCAATTTATACAAGAGTCACACACTCTACTAACTCCTCATTATTTGTTTATGAAGTAACATTGGAACTTTATAGGAAATATACTATATATGTATATATATATATAGTATATATATATATACATATATAGTATATATATACTTTGTGGTTCTGGACCACAAAGCTGACAAGGAGGGAGCCCAGGAAATAATAGATTGAGAGGTGCTGAAACATGAGTCATCTTCAAAGGCATTTTGTTGTATGTTAGGAGGCCCTGCGTTTACTGAGAGAGGTCCTCTGGTTGCTGATCAACTCGAGGAAAGGAGGAAACGTACAGAGGCTCTCTCTCTAGCTGCACCACCGACTTAGAAACAGAAACAGTTGTAGCTGGGAGGAATTCGGCCAGCCAGCTCCTTCATTTTAGAGACAAGCCCTGGAGAGGTAGAAGAGCTCTCCCAAAGCAGTGCAGTCAGTGAATAGCAGAACTGGGACTAGAAGCCAGAACTACTGGAGGCTCCGCTTGGTGTTCATGTAGATGAGCATGATGGTAGAAATCCAAAAGGGAGGAAGCTTGGGGAGGGAGTGTGGGTAGTCTGTGATTTGAAGGCTGATGTGAACTAGGTGCAACTGAACTAACACTGATAACAAGTTCCCGCGCTGCTAAATTAGAAGGTGCTATGTCATTAACCTTGCAAACAGAAACTTATAAGCATTGACTAGACTTGACATTAAGCCAATCACATCTTTCCATTTCCCAGAATCCCAGGATGGATACTCACTATATATATTTATATATATATATATAAATTATATTATTATAATTTATTATATTATATATACATATATATATATTTATGTTTATCCTGGACTCTTTTCACCTCAACTCTAATATGTTTGTTTCCTTTATGGTTTTACTTATGAAATAAAGATTGCTGTGTATTAAGCATTGTCTGGAATAGAAATGGGTTTATATGAATAAGAATAGGAATTGGAATATGTATTTATAAATACCTTTGTCTAAATACAAGGACTAGAGGAGTTGAGGCATTTGACCATAGCCTATCACTCTACTTTCTCTAGGGCATATTGCACTGTTTGAGGAATTCCTCTTAGCTCATAATTATAGCAGATAAGCATTATACAATTTCACAAGAAGATCCATACTGACTAATTAAAAGAAATTACTTTAAAAGTATTGAAAGTAATGAGGCCTGAAGGCTCATTTAACATGAACTCTTCTGTGTTGAATTCGCAGTCATTCTTCTCATTCATTCAACTCTTCAGAGATTAGAGAATCTGACCTGTCCTGGAAAAAGTCAGTGCCTGGAGAGCAAAGGCTACTTTGCTTTGCTACTTTGCTACCTTTGACCGCCCTAAGAGCCTGCCAAGTGCCAGTCAGGCTCATTGGACACCAATGCCTGGGGAACAGGACAGAGCAGCTCACCTCACCCAAGTTATCAGACTGTCTCCAGATGGCAAAGGACTTCTAAAGTTATGAACTAACTTGCTTGTGATGCAAATTAGTGACCAGGGGCGGGATGCTTCATTAATGCTCCCACTCCCTGGAGCTACCAAGATGTCAAAAGCAGGACAACTTACTCTTACATTTTTTTTTTCTCTCTGTAACAGGTGTTAACAACCATTTATTCTCATAGAAATAGTTCAATCAGTTGCTTGTGGCTAGTTATTAAATTACCAAAGTAGAGATGAAAATTAGATTCCATTTAGAAGGAAACAATGTTTACCTTTTTCCATGGAAATGTGTGAAAAAACTTTAGAAAATTCTGTTATCATATATAAGGTCTCAGAAGAGACTGTGATTAAAAATAATAAAAAGGAGAAATATGAGTTTCCATCCAGATCACTATTTCATTTTTTTATCCAACAAGTGATGAAAAAAATTATGCGAACCCATGCATTTGCCCTGAGTTATGATTGTATTATATTAACCTCAGCTGACAATATCCTATATTGACTTTGGCTTACTTAAAATTCTGCCTCTTGGGTATAAACACACATCTAAAATTGACTCAGCTCATTTCTATCTTGCTGAGGTCACTTTACCAGTTACTCTCAACTACTGAACTTATTTTATATGTTCTCTGTTTTTTCAATACTACATTCTCAAATTTTTGGCACCTGGGAATTTCTCTGTGATGGTTTTATTACTGAATTCAAGATTTATAGTTATGATCAGCTCTTATGGCTAATGAGATGCTAAGATGAGCTAGTAGGGGTTTTGCTTCTTCTTTTGCTTAATATTGATGGAATAGTTCTGATTACAGTGAACATTGTCCAGACATTTGTCAGTAAAGAGGGCCTATGAAGAATGGGTTGTCTTTTTCTATAAATTAACTCAGCAGAAAAAATTACATGACAGTTTACTATGACTGTCATCTTTGGATCCAGGTAGCTCATATGGAAGATATAATGATCTTAGCACTGTCTGAGAAAGATACTTCTGAAATTTCACTACTAAAAATAATAGACACTAATAACAGAGATATAGAATCAGTAAATATTTGAGCATCTATTTTATGTCCAATGCCTTGTGGATCATTTGTTCAGTTGTATTGCTTTTCAATAGAATATATTAGGTTATTTAGTGCCAAGGTGTGAAATCATGGAGCGTATTTTCTATAACAAATGAGAAGGCTCACTTTTCTGCTCAAATTGACTGAATAAGCTACTTCCAGCAGATATTTAAGTCTGGTGGAATTATCCTTTACTATGTATCATGGGGACAAAAAGAAAGGACTCAGAAAGAAGAGGTGTGAATCATTATGTGAGTTTTTGGGAAATATGAATGCTGGCTGTTTCTTTATTCTAGTATGAGTAGTACTTTGAAAGATTAGTTTAAGACTAATCCTCCTTAAAAGTTCATGATAGTAGAGGTTGGGGTAGATTCCATAAATGAAAAATCACTTTTGTGTAGTTAAAAAAATTGCCAAGTTATAATTTGAAAATTATAAAAATATCAGTATAATTTGAATCCATGGATGAATTCCATATGTTATCAAATGCATGTTTCTTTTTATTTTCTTGGCTTATTAAGTATAAGAAGAGTACTCTCTAATTGTTAGAAATGAACTCCTAGATTATGATACTGATATAATTTCTCCAATTAATTTGATCAAATATATACACCAAATTAAAATAATTTCAGGTATATGGAAATATTTATTTTGTTGACAGACATTGGTGCATGACTATAATGTCTAATTTTATAAGTTTCTTTCTTTTTTTTAAGATTTTATTTATTTATTCATGAGACACACAGAGGGAGAGAGAGAGAGAGAGAGGCAGAGACACAGGCAGAGGGAGAAGCAGGCTCCATGCAGGGAGCCCGACATGGGAGACATGGGACTCATCCCGGGTCTCCAGGATCAGGCCCTGGGCTGAAGGCGGTGCTAAACTGCTGAGCCACCCAGGCTGCCCCTAATTTTATGTTTCTTATTTAGCATGGGGGGCTAAGAGGATCAGATTCTTTAGATCTCTCTAAAGAGGTGAAAATCTGATACAATTTTGGATTATTATAGTTGATGAAATCCTTTTACTGCAAGCATGGAAATAATCTGGGTTTTTGAATTTTGAATGAAATATGTAGATAATCTGAGTTGTAATTTAAAATAAACTTGAAGCATATACACTCTGAGGAATTTCCATAACTATAAATTTAAGTTAGAATAAATTTATCTTCATTTAGGAGACAGAAAGTGGAGTTTTAAGAGTAAAAATCTATGACATGGAAAGTAACTACTACTTTAGCTGATTATATACATTCCATGGCAAAACGCTTTGTTGCAATCTTGATGCTACTGTATCAGTATTGAAGGTTCTAGCTGCTACCAATAAGGGAAGAAAAGAGTGAGGCAATTTAATACAGCAATGTATCTGCATAGGATGCCTCTGAGATAGCTCATATTTTTGAAGGATGTGATGGAAGGCAGAACAGATAACTGAGAATGAACTTGGAAGAAGAGTGCCATGGCTAAATGGTGATTAACCATGGATGAAGGTAAAAAAAGAACATGAAGATGATTTCTAGTCAGTTGACTAAAAAAATGACTTTTTTGGGGAAAGTAAATACAGTTGGGGAGAGGGGAGTTGGATTCCTATTTACAGTCTCTACAATGTTTGAGGGCTTTAGTCTGTGCTTTCATTTAATCCTTAGAGCAATACACATAAGGTGGGTATTTAATAGATGGGAAGGCAGAGGCTCAAATAGATCAATAATTTATCTCAGTTAATATAGTGCGGATGTAGAATCCAGATTTGTTTGGCTCCAAGCTCATGTTCTTATTCATGACACATAAAATTAGGTACATGATCTAACAACAACTGCTACTAAACTTTTAAAAGTTTTGTTTTGCTTGAATTATTTTTACATTATTTATCTTTTAAGAATTACTTCTGAAATTTTCACTTGATTTACTATAATTTCAATAACTGTTTTGAAAACATCACCAGTCTATATAGCAGCACTGCTCACTGTAGAGTCTTTTACCTCCAGATTCTTCATTATTGAACACTTTCTTCTGATTCTCAGTCAGATGGAGTATGTCCTAAGTAAATATTTCAATATGGGTACTTGGACAATATGTTTTGAACCTTTGTGTATTTGATATCTTTCTGTTGTCTTCCCAAGCAAATACAACCTAATGGGAAGATACCTTGGGAAATAATCTTTCTTTTACTCCCTTCTAAATTTATAATAATTATCTCATTGTCTTCTAGCTTTTAGTGTTGTCTCGAAGTTTGAGGCCAACCTGATTTTTATCCCTTATAGATAATCTTTTAGTTTTCTTTCTAATATTCCTGGATATTTACAGAAAATTCTCTCGTTGTATCCTTTAAGTTAAAAGAAAAAATGTCAGGGATGCCTGGGTGGCTCAGCAGTTTAGCGCCTGCCTTCCTCTTAGGGTGTGATTCTAGAGTCCTGGGATTGAGTCCCACATCAGGCTCCCTGCATGGAGCCTGCTTTTCTCTCTGCCTATGTCTCTGCCTCTCTCTCTCTGTGTGTCTCATGAATAAATAAATAAAATCTTAAAAAAAGGTGGGGTGGGGGGAGAAAAATGTCAGTAGATGCTTGAATTTTTCTCTCAAAAATTTTTCCCCCTAGAATATAGTGACCCAGCAGTGATCAATCCAAAGACCTTGATTTCCATTTATTTTTAAAATTGATTAAGTTTTATCCAATTATATTTTTAGTTACTGCTTTTACCTCATTTTAGTTTTCACTTGTATATATTTTCAAAATCTGTACATTAGATCTGTTCTTTGAATTGTCACTAGTTTTGATTAAAAAAAATATACTGAAAGAGGCATCAGAAAAATTGCAAATAATTACATACAGGCAAGAAAGTGGACTATAGAAATTATTGACAAACTTAATGTTGATCACTCTTTGCCATTATGATGAAGAGTATGAAGGAGCTGAGTATTAAAGGAGAAACTTATTTTTACCAAAGAAACTGATTATTAAACAGACACTTTATATGCATTTGAGAAAGAATAGGTTGATCATTTCTGTTTACCAGCATAAGTCCACTTTAGCAAATCATGCCAAATATACCTTATTTAAAAAATTAAACTTACTAGAAAAGTTTAGTAGATTTTAAACTAGGGATTGTAATATACATTTTTAAATTGAAGTGCAACATATATGTAGAGATGTGTAAAAATAATAAATTTTGAATTATCACAAGTGAACATATTCAGGTCCAGAATGAGAATGTTGGTTGTGACCCCTCTTTGTCAGTCAGTCTTTTCAATCTTCTATCCCTAAATGTACTATTCTTCTGACTTATATAGATGAGTTTTGCTTGCTTTTGAACTTTGAAAATAAATGTACGCATTCCTTTGTACCTGGTTTCTTTTACTCAATATTGTGTTTGTGGGTGTCTTCTCTGTTCTTATATGTAACCAAAGTTTACTAATTTTCATTGCTGTACATACTATTCCATTGTATAAACCTATTACAGTTTATTGATAAACATGGGCTTTCTTCTAGTTTGGGATTATTATAAATAATGCTGACATGAATGTTTTTCTATATATCTGTTGGTGAATATAACTATGTATATACCTTCTGTTAGTATGTTTCTGGGTTGCATTTTTTCAACTTGAGTAGATACTGTGTTTCCCAAAGTGGTTAACCAATTTACATGTCCTCCAGCAGTGATTGAGAATTTTAGATGCTCTATATGTACTGTGCTCTATGTCTATGCCGACCCCCCACCCCCTCCACTACTGTATTGAAATCTTAAGGTCCAATGTGGTGGTATTAGAAGCTGGGGCTTTGGGGAAGTGATTAGGTCATGAGGGTGGAGCCTTCATGAATGGGATTAATTCATGAGTCTTATGAGTCTCCACGGAGCTCCCTCTACCTCTCTACCATTTGAGAACCCAGTGAGAAAGAAGGTGCTGGCTATGAACCAGGAAGAGGGCTCACCAAAATATGACCATGCTACCTCCTTGATCTTAGAATTTCCAGTCTCCAGAATTGTGAGAAATAAATGTTTGTAATTTATAAGCTACCCAGTCTGTGTTAATTTGTTATAGCAGTCTCTGTAGCCTAAGACAACCTCCTTGTAAACAATTGGTATTGTCAGTCTTTTTAATATTAACAATCTGGCTGAGCCAATTTATAATCTCAATCAACAATGCACCAGCATCCTCTTTCCTCCACTATATAACTGTTATGGTGCATATGTCTTGTTTAATTTTTATTAAATTTATTTGTTGCTATTTGAATTTTTTCTGGTAAAGTATATTTTGAAAGTTATAATCTGATTGGGCATTGCTGGTATATATAAATACAGTTCAATATTCTATACAGATTAAGTATTCTGAATCCAAGTTAAATTGACTTATTAATTCTAATAATTTGCTTATAGAGTCTTTTGAGTTTCTATGTCAAGTTCTATGACACACCATTGCAGAGGCTTCTGTTTCGGGAAGTTTCTATATTCTATGCTAATATAGAAATTTTTTCTTTATCTACAACCTTTAGTCTAACTTTGGATAGAAGTGGTGATAGTGGGCATCTTTCCAATCACAGGCATACATCTTTTGATAATTACCATTTAGCTACCCTTGATAAGACTAAGAACATATATGTCTATTTGTAATTTGTTCATAGTTTTTATAAAAACTGGACATTGAGCTTCAAATTTTTTGTACCAATAAAAATAACATAAAATTACTTTTATTTGTTCTGTCACTATGGCACTGATTAATTTTTAAATGTTAATGAATATTTAATTTCTGAAATAAACTCAACTAGGATTTATATATTCATTTATTTTTAATATTTACAGGATATGTAGTACTCTCCCCTGATACTTTTTTTTTTTTTTTGGTGTGCTTTTCCTGCATTTAAAAATAAATCTTGTCAGTATTTTATTCATTTTATTAATATTTTCCTTTTTGCTAATTTCTATTTCTATTTCTGTACTTATATTTATCATTTTTCTTCTTGTTTTTTAAGGTTAAAATTGCTATTGCTTTTCTTACTTCTTGAGACAGATGCTTTATTTTTTTATTTTTTTATTTATTTATTTATTTTTTTAAATTTTTATTTATTTATGATAGTCACACACAGAGAGAGAGAGGCAGAGACACAGGCAGAGGGAGAAGCAGGCTCCATGCACCGGGAGCCCGACGTGGGATTCGATCCCGGGTCTCCAGGATCGCGCCCTGGGCCAAAGGCAGGCGCCAAACCGCTGCGCCACCCAGGGATCCCGAGACAGATGCTTTAATCATGAATTTTCAACCTTTCATCTTTTCTAACTTATAGATTCAAGACTATAATTGTCCCTGTAATCATGGCTTTAACCACATCTTGTATGATTTGATATATCGCATTTTAATTATCATTAAATTAAAATATTTAAATTTATATTGTGATTTTTTTTAAACCTAAATAATAGATAATTTAGAAGTGTAATTGCTTTATTTTCAACATTTGGGGACTTTTGAGTTTTCTGTTTATTATTTTTTCTATCTTTATTTCCACTGTGTTTAGAGAGTGAACTCTATAATTTTAAACCTTTGATATTTGTTGAGACTTACTTCAGCTGATCAATTTTCCTAAATGTTGATAGGCACTTAAAAAAAGTCTATTATGCATTATTGAATTCAGTGCTGTTTCTATGTCCCAAGGTCATGTTTTTATTTTTATTTTTTAAATTTAAATTCAAGTTAGTTAACATATAATGTAATATTAGTTTCAGGAATAGAATTTAGTGATTCATCAGTTGCATATAACGACTAGTTAGGCCCTCCTTAATGCCCATCACCCATTTAGTCCATCCCTCCATCCACCACCTCTCCTCCAGCAACTTTCTATTCTCTATAGTTAAAAGTCTCTTATTTTATTTTCTCTTCCCTTCCCCATGTTCATCTGTCTTGTTTCTTAAATTCCATATATGAGTGAAATCATATATTTGTCTTTCTCTGACTGACTTATTTCACTTAGCATAATACCCTCTAGTTCCATCCACATTGTTGCAAGTGGCAAGATTTCATTCTTTTTGATGGCCGAGTTCCATATGTGTGTATATATATACTATAAACATATATATAAACTATTTTTGATGGCTATTGTTGATAGTGCTGCTATAAACCTAGGGGTGCTTGTGCCCCTTTGATTGAGTATTTTTGGATAAATACCTAGTAGGGCAATTGCTGAGTCATAGGGTGGTTCTATTTTTAACTTTTTTTTAAAAAAAGATTTTATTTATTTATTCATGAGAAACACACAGAGAGAAACAGAGACATAGGCAAAGGAAGAAGCAGACCCCCTGTGAGGAGCCTGATGTGGGACTCGATCTCAGGACCCCAGGATCATGACCTGAGCCAAAAGCAGATGCTCAACCACTGAGCTACCCAGGTGCCCCTATTTTTAACTTTTTGAGAAACCTTCATAATGTTTTCAGTGTGGCTGTAGCAGTTTACATTCTCAACAGTGCAAAAGGATTCCCTTTGCTCTGAATCCTTGCCAATATCTGTTATTTCCTGAGTTGTTATTTTTAGCCATTCTGACAGATGTGAGGTGATATGTCATTGTAGTTTTGATTTGTATTTCCCGTGATGATGAGTGATGTTGAGCACTTTTTCATGTGTCTGTTTGCCATTTGTGGGTCTTCTTTGGAGAAATGTCTACTCATTTCTTCTGCCCATTTCTTAACCAGATTATTTATTTTTGGGGTGTTTATTTTGATGAGTTCTTTATAGATTCTGGATACTAGCCCTTATCTGGTGTGTCATTTGCAAGTGTCTTCTCCCATTTTGTCAGTTGCTGTTTAGTTTTGTTGCTTGTTCCTTCTCTGTGCAGAAGGTTTTTAACTTGATGAAGTCCCAAGAGTTCATTTTTGCTTTTGTATCCCTTGCCTCTGGAGACATGTCTAGTAAAAAGCTGCTATAGCCAAGGTCAAAGAGGTTACTACCTGTGTTCTCCTCTTAGGATTTTTTTAAAAAAGATTTTTATTTATTTATTCATGAGAGACACACAGAGAGAGGCAGAGACATAGGCAGAGGGAGAAGCAGGCTCCCCATGGGGAGTCTGATGTTTGACTTGATTCCAGGACCCCGGCAACATGCCCTGAGCCAAAAACAGATGCTCAACCACTGAGCCACCCAGGTGACCCTCCTCTTAGAATTTTGATGGTTTCCTGTCTTACACTTAGGTCTTTTATTCATTTGGAGTTTATTTTTTGTATGGTGTAAAAAAAAAAAAAAGTGGTCCAGTTTCATTCTTTTGCATGTTGCTGTCTAGTTTTCCCAATACGATTAGTTGAAGAGCCTATCCTTTTTTTCACTGGATATTCTTTCCTGCTTTGTCAAAGATTAGTTGACCATATATTTGTGGGTCCATTTCCAGGTTCTCTATTCTATTCCATTGATTTATATGTCTCTTTTTGTGCCAGTATCATACTGTCTTGATGATTACAACTTTGTAATACAGCTTAAAGTCTGGGATTGTGCTTCCTCCTTTTTTGCTTTTCTTTTCAACACTACTTTGGCTATTCAGGGTCTTTTCTGGTTCCATACACATTTTAGGGTTGTTTGTTCTAGTTCTGTGAAAAATTCTGGTGTTATTTTGATCAGGATTATATTGAATGTGTAGATTGCTTTGGGTAATATAAACATTTTAACTATTTGTTTTTCCATTCCATGAGCATGGAATATTTTTCCATTTCTTTGTGTCATCTTCAATTTCTTTTATCAGTGTTTTATAGTTTTCAGGTTACAGGTCTTTAACCTATTTTAGGTTTGTTCCTAGATATCTTATGGTTTTTGGTGCAATTGAAAATGGGATTGTTTTCTTATTTTTTATTTCTCTGTGTCATTATTGGTGTACAGACACGCATTAGATTTCTATATATTGATTTTATATCCTGCAACTTTGCTGAATTCATGTATTAGTTCTAGCAATTTTTTGGTGGTCTTTCAAGTTTTCAATGTATAGTATCCTATTATCTGTGAAGAGTGAGAGTTTGACCTCTTCCTTGCCAAGTTGGATGTCTTTTGTTTCTTTTTTGTTCTGACTGCTGAGGCTAGGACTTCCAGTACTATGTCGAATGAATGGATATCCCTATAGTGTCCTGACCTTAGGGATAAAGTTCTCAGTTTTTCCCCATTGAGGATATTAGATGTGAGGTTTGTTTGTTTGTTTGTTTGTATATGGCCTTTATGGTGTTGAGGTATGTTCCTTCTATTCCTACTTTCTTGAGGCTTTTTGATAAGATTGGTTAGGGGTTTATCAATTGTGTTAATTCTTTCAAAGCAACCAGCTCCTAGTTTCATTGATCCATTCTTTTTTTTTTTAACTTCTATATCATTTATTTCTGTTTTAGTCTTAATTATTTCTCTTTTTCTGCTGATTTTTGCTATTCTTTTTCTAACTCCTTTAGGTATAAGGATAGGTTGTGTATTTGAGACTTTTCTTGTGCTTCTTGAGGAAGACCTATATTCCTATATACTTCCCTTTTAGGGCATTTGGTGAATGCTGAAGGTTTTGGGCTGTTGTGTTTTCATTTTCATTTGCTTCCATGTATTTTAAAAATTTCTTCTTTAATTTCCTGCTTAACCCATTCATTCTTTTTAAAAATATTTATTTATTTTAGAGAGAGGAAGAGAGAGAGAAAGAGAGGGAGAGCAAGAGAGAGAAAGTGGGGAGAGGGACATAGGGAAAGGGAGAGGGAGAGAACCTCAAACATACACCCTGTGGGCACAGAGCCTAACATGAGGCTTAATCTCACAACCCTGGAATCATGACTTGAGACAAAATCAAAAGTCAGACCTTTAACTCACTGAGCCACCCAGGTGCCCTACCCATTCATTCTTTAGTAGAATGTCCTCTAACCTCCCTGCATTTGTGGTCTTTCCAATTTTTTTCTTGTAGTTGACTTCAAGTTTCATAGTGTTGTGGTCTGAAAATATGCATGGTATAATCTCAATCTCTTTGTACTGGTTGAGGCCTGATTTGTGACTCCCATATGTTATCTATTCTGGAAAATGTTCCATGTGCACTAGAGAAAATGTGTATTCTGTTGCTTTAGAATGTTCTGAATGTATCTGTCAAGTCCATCTGGTCCCGTGTGTCATTCAAGACCATTGTTTCCTTGTTGATCTTCTGCTTAGATTATCTGTCCATTGCTTTAAGTGGAGTGTTAAAGTCCCTTATGATTATGGTATTATTATCAATGAGGGTTCTTTTTGTTTTGTTTTGCTTTAGATTTTTAAAATTTATTTACTAGAGAGAGAGAGAGAGAGAGAGCACAGGAGAGAGTGAAACAAACTATATGCTGAGTGAAGAGCCTGCTGTGGGGCTTGATCCTAGGACCCCAGGATCATGATCTAAGTGGAAGACAGACATTTGACTGACTAAGCCACCCAGTTGCCCCATCAGTGAATTTATTTCAGTTGTTATTAGCTGCTCCCAAGTGGGAGCATAAATATTTATAATTGTTAGATAGTCTTGTTGGATAGATCTTTTTATTATGATATCATGCCTTTCTTCATCTCTTGATATAATCTTTGGTTTAAAATCTAGTTTTTCTGATATACCTATGGGTCCTCCAGCTTTCTTTTGGTATTCATTAGCATGATAGATGGTTTTCCATCCCCTCACTTTCAATCTGGAGGTGTCTTTGGGTCTAAAATGGGTCTTTTGTAAGTAGTGTATTGATGGGTGTTTTTTTTAATACATTCTGATACCCTATGTATTTTGATTGGAACATTTAGTCTATTTACATTCAGAGTAATTACTGATAGATATGAATATAATGCCATTGTATTACCTTTAAAATTGTTATTCCTGTAGATTGTCTTTGTTCCTTTCTAGTCTTTCTTGCTTTGGTCTCTTCCCTTCAAAGCATCCCCTTTAGTATTTCTTATATAGGTGGTTTAGTGTCCATGAATTCCTGTTGGTTTGCAAAATTCTTTCTCTCTCCTTCTATTCTAAATGACAGCCTTGCTGCATATAGTATTCTTGGCTGCATATTTTTCCCATTCAGCACATTGAATATATCATGCCACTCTCTTCTGGCCTCCCAAGTTTCTGTGGACAGATCTTTTGCTAACCCTAGGTATCTACCCTTGTAGTTTAAGGACATTTTGTCCTTAAACTAGCTGCTTTCAGATTTCTCTCTTTATCTTTGTATTTTGCAAGTTTCACTATGATATGTGTTAGTGTTGGCCTGTTTTGTTGATTTTGAGGAAGCTCTCTGTGCCTTTTGGGCTTGAATGCCTGTTTAATTCCCCCAGATTAAGGAAGTTTTCAACTATAATTTGTTCAAATACATCTTTTTGCCCCTTTTTTTCCACTCTTCTTTTTTCGGAGACTCCTATGATATGGATATTATTGTGCTTTGTGGAATTGCTGAGTTCCCTAAGTCTGTATTTGTAATCTAATAGTTTTCTTTTCCTCTTCTTTTCAGCTTCATTGTTTTCCAGAATTTTATCTTGTATATCACCTATTAGTTCTTATGCTTCTTCCATCCTTGTGAGTCAGTTTTGCATCTGAGTTATAGCATATTTTATTTTGGCCTTACTAGTTTTTAGATCTTTTATCTCTGCAGCCAGGGTTTCTCTGGTGTCTTCAGTGGTTCTTTCAAGCCAAGTTAGAAGTCTTATGACTGTTCTTCTAAATTATTATTCAGATATATTGTGTATATATATATATATATATATATATATATATATATATATATAAACAAATCCCTGGCTGTAATTTCTTCTTGATCTTTGTTTTGGAGAGAATTCCTCTATCTTGTCATTATGTCTAGGTTTCTGTCTTTAGTGTGTTATGAAAAGTTGTTATGTTTCCTGCTGAGAGTAATACTATATTAAGAAGAGGTCACAGTCTAGGGCCTGGCACTTCAGGAAGTGTTTTTGGTGTATGCTGTGTACACTCTGCTGCTGTGTTTTGGCTGTTCTTTTCCACAGGTCATTCCTCTGCAGAGTTCCTTCTTGCTTGCAGTGAGGAGTGCTTGGACTCTTAACTAGGTCTGCTTTAATTTTTTTATTAAGGCAACTTAATTAAAAAAAAAAAAAAGCCTGATCCAAGGAAAGAGATAAAGAACAACAACAACAAAAAAATCAAACAGGGAAACGAAAAACTGTAAGCCTGATTCCAAAGAAAAAAGAAAAAAAAAGAAAGAAAAGGAAAGCCTGGTTCTATTTCCACCAGAGATGAAGCTGATGCTTTGGAGCAGTCCATGATCAGTAGACTATATGGGGGAGGGCGGGTAGGGAACTGGTTGGTCTTCTGAAGGAGAGAGTCAGATCTGTCCTAGGTGCTCCAGCTGCAAAATGTGGACTAATCCTTAACCCCAGAAGAGAGCCTCTCAGAACTGCACCCAGCCCTGTTCTGTCCCAGAAAAGCAGTTGGATGCCAGCTTGGGTGCCAGGAGTCTATAGTGAAGCACAGCCAAAAACTTCAATGAGGTTACCTGCCTTCTGCATGCCTCTGTCCCCTGCAGTTGAGTGGCTGCTCAATGGCGCCTGTGGGCCTTTTGTCCTTGGAGAAGCAATATACCCTTTTCCAAATGTACTCCAGGAAAGAGAGGGATGTCTCCCAGTGCAACTCAGAGGATCTCCTCACCAAGGTGTCTTATGTCTATGGAAACCCTATGTGCTGCTCTCTCTTCTGCTCTCTCTCTCTGACTTTGCTTCAAGAAAAGGGCTCCCTCTCTTCTGTGCCGCAGCTTTTCTCTCCCCCAGTTCATATCTCCAAAACTCCCATCTGCCATGTTTTTTCCCTCCAGTTGTGCACAATGTTTTCTTAGTCCTCAGACTGACTTCCTAGTTGTTCATAATGATTTGATGTTGATCTAGCTGTGTTCAAGGGACAGGCAAAGCCAGAGTCCCCCTACTACTTTGCCATCTTAATTCTTCTTCAAAGGTCATATTTTAAATCATGCCATTCAAATTGTTCGTATCCATACTGCACTTTTTTAAAAAAGATTTTATTTATTCATTTGAGACAGAGAAGAGAGAATGAGGGAGCATGAGGAGTGGAGAGGGGTAGAGGGAAAGGGAGAAGCAGGATCCTTGCTGAGCCACAAGCCTGACGTGGGGCTCCATGACAGGACCAAGAGATCATGACCTGAGTCAAAGGCAGACAGTTAACCATCTGAGCCACCCAGGTACCCCTACTTCTTTCTTTCTTTCTTTCTTTCTTTCTTTCTTTCTTTCTTTCTTTCTTTCTTTCTTTCTTCTTTCTTTCTTTCTTTCTTTCTTTCTTTCTTCTTTTTCTTTCTTTCTTTCTTTCTTTCTTTCTTTCTTTCTTTCTTTTTTCTTTCTTTCTTTCTTTCTTCTTTCTTTCTTTCTTTTTCTTTCTTTTCTTCTTTCTTTCTTCTTTCCTTCTTTCTTTCTGCCTATACTATCAGTTCCTGAGTGAAATGGGTTAAATCTAGAATGATTGTGGGTTTGCCTATTTCTCCTTTTAATTCTTCTGTATATTTTGAGGCTAAGTGATTGTCCATATGAATTTAGATGTGTTTTATTTTCTTGGTCTTTTTGAAAAAAATATTTTTTCTTTTCATCATTATAAAATGTCCTTGCTTATCTTTAGTGATACTTCTTAAATTTCACTTCTTTTTCCAAGAAGTTATTTTCTTCCTATAATATGACGATTATTTTATTATCTATGTAAGTTTCTATTCTACATTGTTTCTATTGAGAAATTAGTTATCAAACTTACTGCTTCTGTGAAAGTAGTTGGCCTCTTTTCTCCAGCTGTTTTAAGATATTTCTTGTATTTATCCTGATTACCCTTCTTAAGTTTCTGACATCAAGTTTTTTTTAATTTTAGAAAGTTTTTGTCTATTTTATTTATGTATGTTAGATCTTTCTTTCTTCTTTCTTTCTTTCTTTCTTTCTTTCTTTCTTTCTTTCTTTCTTTCTCTCTTTCTTTCTTTTTTTTTCCTAACACATTCTCACTGTTTCCCATTTGTCTCTTACAGTCCCTTTTTAGTTTTCGTCTTTATTTTCTCTCTGGCTTTAGTTTGTATATTTTCTTTTGACTCACTTTTTCTATTCACTAATATTCCTCTCAGTTACATATAATCTACTATTAATCCCATGTATTGAAATTTTAATTTCAGTAATTATATTTTTTCTAGCATTTATATTTATCATATTTTGTATTTCCATCTTCTCTTTGTTTTAATTTTCTGTTTATTCACATTAGGAAGGTAATTTGAAGTAGGCTAGTCCTTCATTTCTGGAAATGAAATCCCCAAATAGGATTTTTAAGCAGCTGCCCCATCTTAATTTAAACAAGTAATTTGATATTAAGTTAATAATAAGCCCTTGAATGTAGAAACATGCCCTTAATGAATACATAGGTATATTAAAAGAACTTCTTGAAAGATGGATTGTTAATAAGTCATTTTCATTTAAGATATTTCCAATGATGTTCTTGTACTTCATTTATTCAACATGTTATTGGCCACTTATGTATAAAATCTTACCAGATATAAATATCCTCCAAAAGAAAAGATAATTCAGGCATTCGTCTACAGAATTATTATAAAGAAGTAGAACAATGGTTTGTGATGATTAGATGAAAATAGCAGCTTAAAATTTATTGGCAATAAACATAAAACCCTAATTTTCAGAAATAACTAGCATAGTGACATTTTATATGAAAAATTATAGAAATTTCATTAGCTTACATAAGAATTATTTAGCTATAAGGGGCAAAATGTGAACCTGTTCCCAATTCTAGCTAATAAAACCTAATTTTATAGTGATTAGATCAATGCATTATTAACTCAGTTACATTATAGAAGAGTTGGATTTCATTCATCTCTTCATTCATTTAAAAATGATAATTTAACACATACTAGGGACAAGGCAGCATCTTTAACTCATTGGGTGCTGTAAAGATATGGCAAATAACCTGCCTTAAACAAAATTACATTCTAGTAGAGAATACTGTTACTCTCCCAAAATAAATCAAATAGTGGGCTAATAAGCTAGTAAGTCTATTGAAAGTGATGGAGTCATAAATTGCTGTTGTATTTTATATGAGGGAGAGATTACTCCCAGTTATGTGACTCACAGAAGATTCCATCAAGGAGGCAACATTTTATCTGGTGTTGAAAGTGTAAAAGTTGTATATATGAAGGGATGGAAAGCAAGACATTCTAGGCATTATAGTGCATAGAATATATGATAATATAACATTTTTTAGAGTTAGAAAGATCCCCATATTCAATTCTTGGTTTCACTAACTAGCTATGAGTCATTATTTGACTCAGATTCTAAGGACGTGTCTTATTTCCATCATCTCATTCTATCACACTACATCATTTTCACATCCAAAATCAAAGAACGCATAAACTCTGAGTATAATTTTGTGTTTTAAGAAACTGTGAAAAACCCTTCATGTCTAAATTTGATTCAGTGATCATCCTATTTTCTATTTGGAAAAGTTAGAAACATAACTATCTTCTTTCTAGATTGTAATGACATATCTTCGGTGGTTAACGATTGCCAAGTAGTTGTCTTATTGTTGGAAAGGAATCAAGGTAATTAAAAAATTCATAAAGCTATCAAATTCTTGTAGTGAGAACCTCTTTATTTTCTTTATGTTTCTTGTATTATTAAAAGATGATTATATATTTTATTAAGAATTCAAAGAAATAGTTAATTTCTCCCCTATTAATTCTGCATAGTTAAATATAATAGTGACATAATATGTTAAAAGGGTTTCTCCCAGTTTCTTTATTATAAAATTAGACTTTAATTCCCAATGCTTAATATTTGCATTCCCACAGCATATTTTTCCTAAACTAAGCATTTTTGGAGGAATATTTAATTATCTTTGTGAAATCTCTCTGCCCTCAATATTAGATGCCAACGATAAACAGCTATCCCTTATATTGAAATTGGCTTGGTGAAACATGAGTTCTAGTGATAGAAAAATGTCCTAGGATACTGATCCTAACATTCATGCTCATTTATAAATTTTGAATTTGTGATAATTTAGGAATACATTTTCTCTGGCTTAAACAGGGAGGAGGAAGAAGAGAGAGGGTAAAACTCAGTGCTGTCCATGCATGAAATTGGCTTTGGTAATTGGCTTTGGCAGTACTAAGGTACTAAACTACATAGCTTCATGAAATGTGAGGCTGGGAAGAGAAGGGAATGCAGTAATGAGTCAGGCACTTTGACTTGTTTGACACAGTTTAGCATTTATTACTGTTTCTTTCATTGCCCTGACCTAAACCAATGACCTTTATACTGGAATATATTTCATTGTGTTTCCTTATAACCCTTCCCTTTTCCACCTCTATTGCACCAAAACAAACAAACAAACAAACCACACACACACACACAAATTAGGTAATTCAAAGTATGAAATACACCTATGAATCCATGGAAAAGGGCTATTTTTAACTCCATTAAAACTTTGAGAAGCAGTCTTTATGACAAAAATGTGCCTTATTTATCTCAAGAAGTACAAACTAGGCCATTTATCAAGATAAGAAGTATAACTTCATTACTTTTAAGTTTAGATATTCTTAAACTTATTTTCTTTGAGGCAATTAAATAAACTAAAAGGAAAATAGAAATTTTGAGAGAAAAAAGATTTTTCCAATAAAATGATCTTTTCCCCTCATTTTGCCATAAGGCATGTAGGTTTGGAAGTTTTAAACTAATCACTAAGAACGCTTTGGTGGCTCAGCAGTTGAGCCTCTGCCTTTGGCTCAGGGCATGATCCCAGAGTTCTGGGATGGAGTCCCACATTGGGCTCTCTGCATGGAGCTTGCTTCTCCCTCTGCTTATGTCTCTGCCTTCTCTCTTTATTTATAAATAAATAAATAAATAATATTAAAAAATCAGAATGCTTGAAAATTAGGGCCCAGAATTTTACATTATTTTTTTTTAAAAGATGTTATTTATTTATTCATGAGAGACACAGAGAGGCAGAGACAGAAGCACGCTTTCTGCAGGGGGTGCAGTGCAGGACTCAATCCCTAGACTCTGGGATCATGCCCTGAGCCAAAGGCAGACACTCAACCACTGAGCCACCCAGATGTCCCCAGAATTTCACATTCTTAACGTGATTCTCAAGATATTAAAAAATCCCAGAAATTCTGAAAACTATAGATTTAAATGGATTATTCTTTCTTAAATAAAAAATCCTATTGACATTATTCCACAGAGGATTATGAGAACTTTTTGTGTTCTGTATTTAATTCCTGAACTTTTTTTTTTCAGATATTTATTTATTTATTCATGAGAGACAGAGAGAGAGAGAGGACAGAGAGGTGGAGACACAGTCAGAGGGAGAAGCAGGCTCCAAGCCGGGAGCCTGAAGCGGGACTCGATCTGGGGGCACCAGGATTGCGCCCTGGGCCAAAGGCAGGCGCTAAACCACTGAGCCACCCAGGGATCCCCATGAACTTTTTTATATAATGAGAAAACGGAGAAATTTTATCAGAGTTTTTTTTTTTTTTTTGTGTGTGTGTGTGTGTGAGAAAATCAAATACAGGGATAAATTCAAGCTATCACACATCTCCTCCTCAAACTATAGCAGTGAAAATAATTGATAACAATGGAAAACCATGTAGACCTAGCAGAATTCGAACATAACATCAAAATCTCCGAGAACCAGAAAATGAATATAAAAATTGTATTGGTGGGACTGAAGTCACAGACTTTCTGGTATCTTGACCCACTACACGTAGAAGCAGCCAGAAATAGGATACCTTTAGGGTGAAGGTGACTAAAAGGACTCCAGACAAGACGAAAGTCAAGAAAAAGGCAGATGAAAATTAAATCTGTTGCTTGAAATTAGGGGATGAGAATTTCTCGCAGAAAAGGGAAGCTAAAAAAAAAGTTTATTTCTGATCATTGTTAATAGCTACAGAATTTCCTACATTTCATTCAAAAGGAAAAGTTAACATATATACCACTTCAGGATGAAGAACTGAAAGCCATTCTAATAGTGCATGACTGAATTTGTGTTCAGCTCACATATTCTCAGTCTCATCAAGAGGCAGAGGCTGTCAAATGCTATAAAACTATAAAACCTAGTTTCACATGAGGTTAGGATCTGGGAAAAAACAGTTTCAAAATTAAGAGAGAGAGATAAACAAAGAGAAACACAGGGGATAAGAGAAAACACAGGTGAGTAGATTGTTGAGAGAGCATTGAGAATTTTCCCATAATAATCCAAACTACATGAGGATATCTAATGCTGACAGTAAGAACCAACAAGTTCAGAATTAAAACATAAACTTATTCCACATGAAATCAATTTTATGGTATAGCCTGACAAAAATGTCAAAATAAATAGGCTTAGAAATAAAATGCTCAATGAAGTAAATAAGAAATAGCTTCCATTTAAAAAGAATAAGAAATTATAAAAGAGTAGAAATGAAAGAACAGGTGGATTATAAAAGAACCAAATAAAATTCTTGGAAATTAAGAAAATATAAGGATGAAAATATTAATTAAAAACATGAGAGATGAGGCAAACTCAAGAATGACTTAGTCAAAAAAAGAATTAGTGAATTGGAAGGGGGTACTGAGGAAAATATATAGAATGCAAAAGAGAAACATAATTAAAAATTTCAAAGTGTCTGTAAGAGATACAGAGAATAGATGGATAAGCATCAATACATGTGGTAGAGATGCACAATTTGAGTAAATAATAGCTACACATATACAAAAATAAAACCCTGAGTCATCAAATTTAAAGGAGATAGCACAATACAATATGATAAATATATCTACAAAAATAAATAAATACTTAGACACTGCTTGATTGAGGAACTTCAGGGTTAAAATGTGAAAATCTCAAAAACTTCCTGAGAGAATATTAGGCTATATAGAAAAGAATAGCAATTGGATCAACAACACCTTTCTTAGCAATAATTAATAGTAGAAGGTGAGAGAGTAGTATCTTTAATGTAGTGAGAAAAAATATTATCTTAGAATTACTTGAGAGAAAAGGAAGAACAAAAACATTTTAGACAAAGTATGAGTGTTTTTAACACATAGACTCTCACTATGAGAATCGTGAAAAGATGTACCACAACAAAAAGAAAAGTAAACACAGATGAAATATATGGAAAGGAAATAATGACAACCATAGAAGTTAATAAAAATTCAATTAAATATTGCTAAAAGAAATGATATCCACTAAATTTCATGTGTTAGAAAGATAAACATAGCAAATAGAGGTCCTGGCTTTTGTACCTCTCACTGAGTAGTAGTCATTATGAATGGAGTATTGTCAGGGAAGGATTGCAACCTTGGATCAGGCTGCATTCTTTGCCTGAAGGTAATCCTTCAAGATAGAATTGCATGCCATGAGTACCCAACACACCTGACAGGTGAGGTGATGTATGTAGAATGAGTACTTTGATCTTGAAAGAGGATCTGGATGATACATCACATCATCTGTATCATATGCAAATTTGTGAAGAAAAATCTTAAAACTTAGAGAAGAAAATATAGAGGACTCTATGTCATGAGGACAGACACATTTTTGGTGGAAAAAAACCCACCAGAAATTAATAAACCAGGAAGGAAAAAATATATAAATTTAAGTATAATTTGAAGCTCCTGCTTAACAAAGTTAAAGATAAGCTGTATCAGGGCAGAAAAAACAGACAAAAAGATATCTGTAATGTATATAACTGCTTATGGAGAGGACTCATTAGAATGTATTAGGTATATACAAATCAATAAGAAAAAAGATAGCACTCGTAAAACACCTGGGTGGCTAGTAATCTTATGGAATGATATTGTGAAGGCACCAGTCTTATTGGCGCATCGAATTGTAACTTACTGTAACTTAATCAACTCTTTAGAAACTCTAATCTCCAAATACAGTTATTGTCTGAAGTGCTGGGGGGTAGGTCTTAAATACATGAAATTTGGAGAACACAATTCAGCTTATAACAGCAGGGAAATATTTAAAAGGCTGTGAGGATGCAGAGAAATGTACAGTAGAGTGCTCATAGAAATGTAAATTGGCAAACCTAAACAATTTGATAATAAGTTAATTTAAAGATGTGCTTATCTTCCATCCTGCAATTCTACTTTTATTTTTAAAATTTTTTAAAATTTTTTAAAGATTTTATTTTTATTTATTTATTAGAGAGAGAGAGAGAGAGAGAGAGAGAGGCAGAGGGAGAAGTGGGCTCCACGCAGGGAGCCCAATGTGGGACTCGATTCCGGGTCTCCAGGGTCATGCCCTGGGCCGAAGACAGTGCTAAACCGCTGAGCCACCCGGGCCGCCCCCAATTCTACTTTTAAAGAAAAATTTTCCATTCATGGGCATGAGTTGATAGGTGTAGGAATTTCATCATGATATATACATATAGAACATCACTCAAAATAAATGATGTAGGGCTATGCAAAAACATAATATTAAATGAAAAGATAAGTTGTGGTGTTTTACGTATATTATGCTGTCCCTAGAAAAGCTTTAAAAGGACACTATATATTGGTATGCCTACAAACACATAGAATAGCTTAAAATATATTTGCTATTGATAAACACTGAATTCAGGGTATTATTTGCATCTTGAGATTGAAAATGTGAGGGAATTTGGATCATGGGTGGGTACCCAAGTGTGGTAGGCAAAATAATGACCCCTCAAAGATTTTTCTGTCCTAAACCTTAATCTCCTTAAACCTCCCTGAATATGTCGTATTACAAGGCAAAGGGGAATTAAGTTTGTAGATTAAGATTGCTAATCAGATGGCTTTAAAGTAGGGAGATTATCCCAGAGAATCTGGGAAGGTCCAATATAATCACAAAGGTCTTTAAAAGTGAAAGAGAAGGCAGAAGGGTCAGTATCAGAATAATGCAATATGAGAAAGATTTTTCTGGTATTGTTGGCTTTGAAAATGGAATGGGTTATGAACCAAGGAATGGAGGCAGCCTCTGAGAGTCGGAAAAGGTGAGGAAAGTGAATTCTCCTCTAGAACTTTCAGAAGGAACATAGTCTTATAAACACCTTTATTTTTGCCCAGTGTGATCTGTGTCAAATTTTAGAACAGATTTGTAAAAAAAGCAGCCAGATCCTGCATCTCCAAACTTTACTCAATATTTTGGATCCCATGTATACCCTCATGGCAGAATTTTACTGTATGTTTTTGTATTATCCTCTTTGCTTTACATTATTCTCCTTGTTTGCTTAATGGTTGGTGACTGAATTATCTTAAGTATTATCTGATCATGACCTGTCTTTGTTTATAACCTAATGTAGGTACTTATATAAGTAGAATCATGCATTATGACCTCTTTTGCATCTGGCTAGTTGTATGTGATGGTAATTTATTTTTTAAAAATTTGTGTGTTCCACCCTATGTTACAATTTATGTTTTCATTTTACTGTTGATAGTTATTTTGGTTGTTTCTAGCATTTGATAATAATAAATAACGGAATTATGAACATTCTTGAACATGCTTTTGGTATACATTCATTTTTCTTGGATATACACTTAGAATTGGAATGGGTGGGTCATAAAATCACCAGTATGGTTTTCTAAAGTAGTTTTACCAGTTTATACTCTAGTTACTAACACATGAGAATTCTAGTTGCTCCATATTTTTACCAATACTTGGTGTGATCAATCATTTTTAATTTTAGCTATTGTGGTTGATGTGTAGAAATATTTCACTGTTGTTTTAATTTCACTTTTCTTGATGACTGATTATCTATCTTTTCATATATGTAAGTCATCTTTTGATAGCCTTTCTTATGTGTACCACTTTAAGAAATATACTCATTAAAAATTGAGGTGTCTGTCTCTTTTTAATGATTTTTAGGAGTTCTTTATATTTCCTGGATGTGAGCCCTTTTATTAGTTATATATTTTTTCTTTGTGGCTTAAATGTTCACTTTCTTAATTATGCTTTTGGATGGCTACATATCATAACTAATGAAATTCCATTTCTCAATTTTTTTCTTTAATGGTTAGTGATTTCTGTGTTCTTTTGTGAAAATTTTGCTCAGCCCAAGTTCATGACAATACTTTCCTGCTTTTTCCTAAAAAGTTATTGTCTAACATTTAAGTCTATGATCCAAATCAAATTAATTTGTATATGATATGAAGTAGCCCTGATTCATACTTTTCCATTTATATTTTCAATTGCTCTAAGACCATTATTTATATATTTAATTGCTCTAAGACCATTATTTAATCCTTCTTGTATTAAAAGTACAGTTACTCTTTAAAGTAAATTTGTGACCATTTATGTGTGAATGTGTTTCTGGACTCTAGTTTGTTCCAATGGTGTAGTTGTGTATCATTTTGCAAATACCACATAACCTAAATTACCATTGCTTCCTGTAAGTCTTGAAGTCTGGTATCTTGAAATCTCAGATTCTGTTTTTTTCAAGATTGCCATGGCTACTTTAGGTCCTTTTAATTTTCACATAAATTTTAGAATCAACTTGTTGTTTCTTTCTCACATAATAACCATGCTGATATTAGGATTAGGATTGCACTGACTATAGATCAATTTGAAGAGAACTGATTTTTAACAATATTCAGCCTGTTAATCCATGAATTTTGCATATTTTTGCATTTATTTAAGGGTTCTTAAATTCCTCTCAAAATTTTATGGTTTTTCACTGTAGAAATCTTTTATAGATTTCATTAGATTTATTCCTATATATTTTATATTTGGGTGCTAAGTAAATAGTATTCTCTTTAAAATTACATCTTCCGATTGTTTCTTGCAAGTGTATAAACATACATTTTGTATATTGAACTCATATTTAGAGATCATTAATTCTATTTAATTATTAATTTACTTACTAATACTAATAATTTATATTTCTTAGAGTTCCTATGCACTCAATCATGTCATCAATAGCTATTGAGAATATGATTTCTTCTTTTTCAATTTTAAAAGCTTTTTATTCATTTGTCTTGCATTATTGAAAGTATAATGTTGAATAGAAATGGTGATGTGGAGGGATGCCTGGGGGCTCAGTGGTTGAGCATCTGCCTTTGGCTCAGGGCATGATCCTGGAGTCCCTGGATCCAGTCTCACATCAGACTTCCTGCATAGAGCCTGCTTCTCCTTCTGCCCATGTCTCTGCCTCTATTTGTGTCTCTCATGAATATATAAAAATTAAAAAAAAAAAAGAAATGGTGATGTGGATATCCTTATCATATTTCTTATCTAAAGAGGAAAAGAATTTGATATTTTGCCATTAAGATGCTGACTGGGGATCCCTGGGTGGCGCAGCGGTTTGGCGCCTGCCTTTGGCCCAGGGCGCGATCCTGGAGACCCGGGATCGAATCCCACGTCGGGCTCCCGGTGCATGGAGCCTGCTTCTCCCTCTGCCTGTGTCTCTGCCTCTCTCTCTCTCTGTGTGTGACTATCATAAAAAAAAAAAAAAGAAAAAAAATTAAAAAAAAAAAAGATGCTGACTGTAGGATTTTCAGATTTAGATAGTTTCCTTCTATTACTAGTATGCTAAGAGCTGATATCATGAACAAGTTTTAGTTTTTATCCAATAACTATTATGCATATATTAAAATGATAATTTTTTTATTCTGTTAAAATTGTGAATTATACTGATTGATTTTCACATGTTAATCCAAACTTCCCCTCCTTGGTAATGATATATTTTATATATTGCTGACCTCAACTTAGTAATATCTTGTTTGAGGTCTTTGCATTTATTTTTATAGGTCATATTGGCTTATGTTTTCCTTTTATGTAAAGTCCCTGCCAGGTTTTGGTATCAGGGATATACTGGTAGCTGGGACAATGAGAAGTATTTTCCCTTTTTGTATTCTTTGGAAGAGTTTGCATGAAATTTATGGTTTTTTTCCCCCTAGTGTTTGATAGAATTCACTACTGAAGCCAGTTGGACCTAGAGTATTTTTTGTGGGAATTTTTTTAAAAAGCATCATTGAGATATAAATTGAGGATACAGTAAATTATAGAAATTGCAAAATATTTTGATATTTTGACATATGTATGTACCACTGAAACCATCACTTGTGAAGTTTTGTCTTGATCCTTTGAAATTCCTCCCTTCTGACTCTTTCCACTTCCCTGACCCCAACAGCTATCAATATGCTTTCTGTAACTATGTATTAGTTTATATTTTCTAGAATTTTATATGAATGGACTCATGCATTATGTACTCTTTTTAGCTTGGCTTCTTTCATTCAGCATAATCACTTAGATATTCATCATGTTGAAGTGTGTAACAATGCTTTGTTCTTTTGTATTGCTGAGTAGTATTCCATTGTACAGTTATATTACATTAATTCATTTAATGTTGGGTTGCTTTCAGTTTTTGCTTATTATGAATAAATTTACTATGAACTTTTCTGTGTAAGGCTTTGTATGGTCATTTGCTTTTAATTTTCTTGGGCATATACCAAGGAGTACAATGACTAAATCAAATCATTGGTGAGTATATAAAGTTTTAGAAAGTGCTAAACTGTTTTCCAAAGGTGTTCTGTTATTTATATTCCTACCAGCAGTGTGGGAGAGTTCCAGTTTATCCACATCTTCATGAACATCTAGAATACAGTTATCATTACTGTTTTAATGCAGTCTTTTAATTTTAGCATTTATGGAATTATCCTTTGGTTTCAATTGATTGGTTTACTCATTGTTATGGGTAATATTATCCACCTTCTTTGTGCAACTGGTAATCTTTGACAGAGTGTCAGATATTGTGAATTTTGTCTTTTTATTTCCAGATAATTTTCTCTTCTTATAAATATTCTTGACCTTTTGTTTGGGATGCAATTAAATTTCTTGGAAATAGTTTGATCCTTTTAGGTGTTGCTTTTAAGATTTATGAGGTAGGACTGGAGACATGTTCAGTCTAGAGCTAAATTTTCCTCACTCCTGAGATTAACCCATTTGTGTACTCACTGCCCCATGAATCATAATTTTTCCTTTACATTTTTTTTTTTTTACTGATAAGAGGCACTATTTTTGGACTGGCATAAACATCAGGCATTTTTACCTCAACCTTTTTGGCTTTCTTTCCTTGGCCTCAGTTTCCTCATGCTAATCACACTCAGCTAAAAACTTGGAGGGGACTGTATAATTCTCCAACATTCTTTTTATTGCTCTTTCCTCTCTGGTACTCTTTCCAGCAAACTCTCACTAACTTGGTGTCTCCAGACTTCCAACACTTCCTCTTCATCTCAGGAAGTCTAATGGACTCTGCCTTGGTTTCCTCTTCCCAAACAGATGCCTAGGAACTCTGTAAAAGCAGCAAGTTGGTGTAATAGTAGGACTGACTGATCGCATTGTGTTTGATTTCCCAGTGATCCTTGTCCTTTGGCCTGATATCCAGTATCTTGAAAACTGTCATTTCATATATTTTGTTCTTTTTTGGTTGATATAAGTAGAAGGTAAACCATAAGTGGTTGTCTGTGAGAAAGGTTTTAATTGCAAATTAAATTTATTTAATTGATAAATGATGATTTAGATATTTTTCTTATTTCAACTTGGCTGTTTTATGGTTTTCAGAGTTCTTCCACTTCAATTAAATTTTAAATTTATTGGAGTAAAGTTGTTCATTATAGCCCCCTGTTCCTTTTTTATATTAACAATTTTTAGTAAGTAAGGTTGCCTCTTTATATTGATTTTGATACTATGAGATCGCTCCCTTCTGTCTCCCTGAAAGGTCCTACAGGGGCTAATTAATTATAGTATTTTAGAGTCCTTCTCTATTCAGCCCAATATGTAAATAATCTTTGGCTCTGCTTCTGCTTTTCCCCCCTCTTGATTATTGGTTTCATTTATCTACCTTTTCATAAGACTTTTAGGGATTTTTCTATGCACTTAAAAGCCTCTTGATCTAGCTTCCCAGTTTGCCATTCTACTTTAGGACTCAGCAAATGAGGAAAATTTGGCTCAAATTTTTTGCTTCACCACTTTCTAATCTGCTCTGCCAACCTCACTGGCTGCCAAATGCTCTGCTATAGAGTCTTTCTACCTGGGAAAAGGCTGATCTGCAGCCATAGCCAGCATCAGAAAATGCCCTCAGAGAAAGAAATGGTAAGAAGTGTTTCTTCACATAGTGTATTAGTCTGCTCTGGCTGCTTTGACAAATTACCACAAATTAGGTGATTTAAACAAGATAAATTTATTTTCTCACATTTCTGGAGGCTAGGTCCTCTTTAATGACTTCATTTTAATTTGATTACATTTGCAAAGTCGTTGTATTGAAATAAGGTCACATTCATAGGTACTGTAAGTTAAGACTTCCACATCTCTTTTTGAGGGACACAATATATCCCATAATTCTGAGGAAGGACCTTTTTCCTCTGGAATTTTAATTCATCTAGTGTTCTTTGCTTTCAGATTCTCCAATTTTCCATATGAAAAAAATCATGTCAATGTATCCATTTTTTTCCTACTTGCTGCCAGCTACAACTTACTATATCCACTTAGAAACAAGTCTGTTGGTATTTTAGAATCCATTTTCATAGCCTTTGTACTGTTAGTTTATTCCAGATTTTGACAATAGTTTGAATCTTAATTCAGTTTTTGGTTTTGTGAATTTTCATATTTGTGCTTCCATGAGTATCTTAGTGAACCTATGATAGAGCTTTAGGAAGGGACAGTTGGCTATTTTATAGAAGCTGGTATTAGAGTATTTTCTATGTTTCAGACACTGTATTAAACACTTAAAAGGCATTATATAATTGAATTTACACAAGTTTATAAAAGAGTTACATTGATCAGATGTCCTTTAACTGTGGTTTTTGTGATAATTATAGGTCATATTAAAACATTGACTTGATATTTGGTATATGAGGATTCCAAATAAATTTAGATGTTACATCAGAATATTACAGCCATGCTTAAAAGTACAGTGCTTATCTTATTATATTAGATGTATAGATTTTTATATTTCTTGCTAGAAAATGCGCTGCTTTAGGACAGAGACCAAATCTTACCCATTTTTATATTACCAATACCTAGCATCACATAATAGCTATAGTGCTTTTTGGTAGATAAAAATGGAAAATATTAAATATTATATAGCTTTTTAATTATATCATAATAGTGTATTTGATAATATGAATGATTCTTGAGTTTGTAATAAAACTTCTGTACATAATTGGGAAGTATTGAACATACCTGCTGTCATCCCCATTCTTGTGCCCAGGATAGACATCACTAATCAGTTAGAGGACTCTTTCCCTCTGTAGTTGAATATAGCCAACAATTATCTCTTTAACCATGCAGTTTGAGCAGCCACTGCCAAATTATATTAGTTTACCTATTCGTAGAATATTACTTACCACTTCCAGTATAGTAGTAGGAGCAGTGGCTTAGGTGTCTGGAAACATGGGATAAAGCCTGGCTTTTACCCCTAGCATAGCACTTACTTCATATATATACAGATGGTATCTATTGAATTAAATGATTTGTCATATAAGATTTTAGAAGATTATACTTGATGCTCCTTTTTGTTCATGTAGTCTATAAGTCTTGATAATGGATGTATAAGTGCTTTGAAAGCTAAAAGGGTACATTTCTAAGGGAGTATTTTTTAATTCTGGCTAGATTATCACTATGAAGCTGCAGAAGCCGAAGAGACCTTTATTGAAATTAAAGCTAGATAACTGGTGTCAGGGTTGGATTTTTCAGTAGGGAGTCAAAAGTTAGAGTGAAGACTACAGAGTTTTGTCGGACTAAATAATGATCATTTACATAGCAATGTGAGGCCACCCTTAGCCAGTTTATTTTAAAAGTACTTGCTTAATGTTGATTCTTGATTTTGGCTCAGGTCATGATCTCAGGGTCATGAGCTCTGCAATGGGCTCAGCACTGGGCATGGAGCCTGCTTAAGATTCTCTTTCTCCCTCTGCCTCTACCTCTTACTGCTCACACTTGGGCGCTGTCTCTCTCTTTCTCTCTTAAAAAAACCAAAGAACTAAAGTACTTGCTTAATAATTCTAACATATACATAGCACCCTTATCTGTCAATGATACATTGGTCCTTCCCTTATCCCCTTTTCTTTGGAATATTGGTAAAATGATATTTGGTTCTTATCTAGCAAAAAACACTCCTTTGTTGCTACTCTGTACCAATGATTTGGTTAGAACTGGTATCTAATTAACAATTATTTATTTATATGCCTATGGATGCAGGCAATGATGATCTTAATGCATTTTGTGTTATTTTTTTTCTAGAACATTATGGTTTAAATCTGTTGTAAATGGATTAATTTTCAGGTTTCTTTTTTTTTTAATTTTCAGGTTTCTTTATTTCTTCAAAAGTCAGGCCACTAAATAGAATATTTTTTGACTTGTACATCTTGCTGTCACTTTGAATCTTACATCTGCATCTTAAAAAACTCAAATAGCATAATAACTATGCTGGTGATCTTGAGCACTTTTTAAAGCTTTTCTTCTGTTAATGGAGTACATTACCTGCTTTCTTTTTGACTGTAAAAGATACAGGTCAACAAAGAGATAGCAAGATGCATATCATTGCGTATTTCCTTCATTGTCACCTGTTGCTGAGGGCATTGTCAGATGTGAAAAAGAAAATGACTGCTTCTTTTCATTACCCTTTCCCTTCTTTTAAAATAAGATACCTGTCTGATGTGCTGGTGTGTGTTTGTAGCAAAAATCATTCATGGTGTGTGTGTGTGCGCGCAAGCGTGCATGAGAGCGTGTGTGAGAAGCACAATGAGAGAGAAAGCTTAAAAGATATGTGTATCCCTTTTACTTTCCTTAGGCAAAACTGTTTCCCTATTTTGTCTTAGATCATCTCAGTTTTAACAGCAAGTTCTAAATCATGACTTTTGGAACAATACATTTTCAAGCAGAATTTATGCCATGACTTTCTAGTTTTATGGAGTTTCTGGGCTTGTCAACTTGTGGACGTGTGAGAAGTATGTTATATTCAAAATGATAGGTGCCTTTATCCATGTGTTAAATTCCAATTTCTGTATATAACTGCACAATAAATACACAGTCTTTGTTGTTTAGAAAGCAGCAGCATTTCTTCTTTTTGAGATTGAACTTTGGGCTTCACATATTGGTAGAATATTAGGGTTACAACACCTTTCAAGATTATTTCTTTAACATTTCTATTTTACAGATGAGAGAATTGCAGATAGTAGCAAGCAAATGATGATGTCAAAGATCTCACTGCTTCAGTAGTGACAAGGACCCTATAAAATACTAGATTTCTGATATATCTCATGCAACCTCATAGGATTTCCATACACATCTCCAGAAATGAGCCTCAGGTTCTCCCTGCACTCCCCCACTCCTAAGTCCCATGGAAATAGGATTATAACTTGAAGTTTCCCTGAGTTTTGTAGTTTAAAAAGAAATCTCTGTTCCCACTCTATGATCCAGTGGAAAGAGCATTTATTTGGAGTCATTTATTTAATCATTTGTATTGAATGCCTTCTCTGTGCCAAGCATGAGACCAGCAGGACCTGGGAATACAAAAGTGAATGAGAGGTAAGATCCTGGTGTTTATAGTCCGTTTGAACTTCTGATTTTACCACTTACCAGTTGTCTATCCTAGGCAAATCATTTCATCTCTCTGAAAGTCCACTTTCAGATCTTTAAGATAAGGGCTAATTCTATTTTCTAAAGCTGTGAAGATTAATTAAGATTGAAAAAAAGGTAAATGTCTTGGCACATTTTTAACAAATAGTAGGCATTCATTCAACAAATGTTCATATCTTCCCTCCTACATGTAAGGGTTACTAAGAAAACCAAATACGATAATGAACATGAAAATGCTTTGTGAATTGGAAATGCAGTTATAGACAAAGTTAGAATTTTAGGGAGTCAACATATATTAACACTTTCTTCACCTTGCAAGTTCAAGTCAAAAGAAAAGAGGCAGATATCTCAAGACCAAAGTGACAACCTAATTACAGATTAAAGCTGTACTGAAGATTGTAGTTTTGATGTGCTTCCCAATGCTTTAGTCTAGAATTAACTTTACCCACTCAGGCATACTCAGGCAAGGGTAGGTGCAAGTCTTACCCACTGGGACAGGTGACCTACTGGAAGGCAGAGAGCAAAGAGAAGAATGCACCTTGTACAGAGGCTAAGAGAACCCTGGAGCAGAGCCGCACATGGACAATTCTGTTTTCAAACACACCAGTCATGTAAGTCACTCCACCTTATGGTGGGAAGGAAATTGAAAGTGCTATTTTTTGGGGAAGGCTTTCTGCATGGAAAGGAAAAACGGGGACAGAAAATAATAAGTTTCTCCAACAGATACACACACTGCTGTGAAGAAACTCCATCCAGCCTCCCTCCTCCACCCATTCTTAAGGTTTTGGAAATGGTTATCTCATATATTAAAATACTATTATTGTTGAAAACTCTTTTACCAGCTTATGATATGTTCAGTGAAAAATGCAGATTAGAAAATTCTGCTATATTTCAGTGCGTAATATATTCTGTATACACAATGTATATTGTATGCATGGTGTGTGTATGTATACTAAAAGAATGTAGATTTATAGAGGACATGGGTAGTGATATTACATTAAAGCGCTTAATGTGACCATTTTCATGTGCGATTATGGAGGACAATTATGCTTTTCATACTTTTTAGAATTTCTGAATGATGTATTTTCAAAAAGTTGATAGTCTCCTTTCCCCTCAAAAAAACTAAAAAAAAGCGCAAAAAACAAACCTAGCCATATTGTTTCTTCTCCTCTAATTTTCGCAGAGTTTTATAATTTTTCCTTTTCAATTACATCCAATACAAGTGATCTAACAAACTCATTTTGTACATTTAATATTGATGGAAGAAAAATTCACCTGAATACTAATCAAATATTAAATTGCAAATTGCAAATATAGGTGACATTGTCATTCCTAAATACTCATCTTTTAATTATTTGTGAATAATGATAAGTCCTGAAGGTAAGGTCAACAATTCTAATTCCTTTTCTTCATTAGCATCTTTTCACAGTTTTAAGAGCTATTTGTATTTATAATTCTGTGAAATATATGTTCATATTCTTTGCCTATATTTTCTATTGTTTTTTGACATTCTTGTCAAGATGCAAATGCTCTTTGTATACTAGAGAAATATTAGAAAAATATTTGTATATTACAGAAATGTTAGTCCATTGTAATATGAATTAAAATATTTTCTCACTTTGTTATTTTGCTGATTATCTTTTGACATAACTTTTGGTGAGCTTTTTGTTATACAGATTTTATTCTTAAACTTAGGCCCATTTTTCCATCTTTGTTTTTTATAGCTTCTCTGTTTTGCTATACTTAAAAAGGCTTCTACTTCTGGGCTATAAAGGCAGTTTTCCCCCATAGTTTACTCTGAACTAATATGTTTTCATTTTTACATTTAAATACTAATACACTTCAATGTTTATTAGGATAAGGTATGGTATATAGATGCAATTATTTTTTCCCCAGATGACTATCCAGATTTACAACATTATTATGGAACAAGAGTCATTGCCTTATCTTTATTTTATACTAAATTTTTGTATGCACGTATATTTATTTCCTGACTTCTAGTTTGTCTTCAAGGTTCATTTTTTAAAAGTTGTCATACTTTAAAAGTTATTTTGTTATATTTTGTATTTTGAAATATGATGAGTTAAGTGTCATCTCTTTGCTCCCAGAGTACAGCCTAGAAGTGAACTCAAGAGTTGGTGTTATGCTGGAAAAATCACACATAGATCTATCATCTTTTATTCCAACAACTTCAGCAGTTTCTTTGTTTTGGTCAATATTATAGCTTTGCTATCTTGGAAATGTGCCACTTGAAATGACATTTAGTCAAGCGCCTATGATGCAATTGATCTTTCAATTATTAGCAATCTGGAATGCATCTGGCTTTCAAGTAGAAGGAAAAGTCAAGGCTAGGCAACTTCCTCCTGTAAAATTGATTGTTATCACAGGGAGGCAGGGACAGAACAAGGAACTTAGGAGGAATATACATCCTTGTTGTCTTTTGATGAGACAACTTTTCAGTATCTATTTAAATTGAGAAATAATTGCATCTTTCTCAATTAGAAAAGCCTAGTGGTGGTATGTACCATCATAGACACTTAGAATGAGATGCCAAATTTGTGTGTATAGGTATGTGACATGCTAGGTATTTGAAATAGATCATTCCAAATAGTGCAGGAGGTCAAAATGATTACATAATCATTCCACTAAATGGGAACATTTCCATTGTTCTAATTTGGTTAGTTTAAGTAGCACTAAGTAGTATACCTGAAACTAATGTAGCAACTGTGTGTGTCAGCTATACTCCAATAATAATCATAAGAAAGTAGTTGTTTTTTTTTTTTTTTTTTTTTTTAATTTATGATAGTCATACAGAGAGAAAGAGAGAGAGGCAGAGACACAGGCAGAGGGAGAAGCAGGCTCCATGCACCGGGAGCCCGACGTGGGATTCGATCCCTGGTCTCCAGGATCGCGCCCTGGGCCAAAGGCAGGCGCCAAACCGCTGCGCCACCCAGGGATCCCAGAAAGTAGTTGTTGAACAGAAAAGAAATAAGGGTATGGAAGATAATACCAGCTATTAACATTACATTATAATTGTGAAATGATAGTAGTGGTCCTTTGAGTGTTGGGATTACAGATTATCAGTATTTTTAGTTCTCTGATTTTTGTGTTTTTTTTTTCTAAATTTTTTTATGATCAATGAAAAATGCAATACTTTTTGCTTTTTCAGGGAAGGTGAGGAGAACATTTAAGTTGTACGTTCTTAGCAAATTTCAGTGATAGAATGCAGTGTTATAGTCACTATGTTATAGTCACTGTGTTATATACTAAATATACATATATATATATATATAATATACTAAATCCTCAGATGTCATTCATCTTATAACTGAAAGTTTGTACCCTTTAACTAGCTTCTCCCTATTTCCCCCAATTCCAGTTCCTGAAACTACTTTTCTATTTTCTATTTCTATGAATATAGAAATGAATGCTGTGATGAACATGGGAGTAGAAATAGCTTTCTGAGATAATGGTTTTGTTTCCTTTGGATATATACCCAGAAGTGGGATTACTAGATCATATGGTAGTTCCATTTTTAATTTTTAAGGAACCCCTATTGTGTTTTCCCCAGTGGCAGTACCAGCCAACATTCTCACCAAAGAGTGCACGAGATAGAATTCCCTTTCTTCCACATCTTCACCAGCATTTATTTCTTGCCTTTTTGATGATTGCCATCCTAGCATATGTCAGGTATTTTGATTTGCATTTCTCTGATGATTAGTGGTGTGCATATTTTTACGTATCTGTTGGCCATTTGTATGTCTTCTTTGGAAAAAATGTCTATTCAGGTCATTTGCCTGTCTTCAAATTGTATTATTTACCTTTTTTTTTTTTTTTGCTATTTATTGGTTTGAATGAGATCTTTATATATTCAGGATGTTAACCTCTTATCAGATCTATGGTTAGGAAATATTTTCTCCCATTCCATGGGTTGCTTTTTCATTTTGTTGCTGGTTAAGTTTGCTGAGCAGAGCTTTTTAGTTTGACATAGTCTCACTGGTTTATTTTTGCTTTTATTAACTGCTTTTTTATATATCCGAAAATTATTGCTCAGACCTATGTCAGAGAGCTTTTTTCCTGTATTGTCTTCTAGGAGTTTTACAAAGTCAGATTTTATATTTAATCCTTTAATCCAGTTTGAGTTAATTTCTGTGAATTGTGTGATATAGGGGCTCTATTTTATTCTTTTGTGAATATCTAGTTTTCCCAATACCATTACATAATTTATTTTTGAACATTAAACCAATTCTTGAATACCTGAGGTAAAAATCCCACTTGGTCATGATCTATAATTCTTTTTATACATTATTGGATTCAATTTGCTAACATTTTATTGAAAATTTCTCATATATGTTCATGATAGTCATTGGTCTGTAGTTTGTTAGTAATACCTTTATCTGGTTTTAGTATTAGGATAATCTGTCCTGGGGTGCCTGGGTGGCTCAGCGGTTGAGCGTCTGCCTTTGGCTCAGGGCCTGATCCTGGAGTCCTGGGATCAAGTTCCGCATCGAGCTCCCTCTGTCTGTGTCTCTGCCTCTCTCTGTGTCTTTCATGAATAAATGAATAAAATCTTAAAAAAAAAAAAAGGATGATGCTGTCCTCACAGAATGAGGAAGAAAGCTGCTATTACTAAATTCCTAATCTCTACTCTTTGTTTTGCCTCTTTGCTGACTGCTCCCTTTCCCCTTTATCACCTTGCTATATATCACTCTGATTAGATTCATTCACTTTCAAGATAATATTTTTTAAAAGTCTTCGCATTTAGCAAATTTTACTCAAGATTTGGCATCCAAGAGGGGGATTTATGCACAATGCAACACAGCACAGCACAGCATACAACTCAAATTTATATTAGACATCTTTTGTCTTAAATACCCTTCTACTATCTCAAATAATGTGAACTTTTTTTTCCCCCTAATTGTTTCACCTCATCTATCCCTGGACTTTAGTGAACTACAGGATCATTCCTTCTTGTCTCTTCTTAGCTTTCTTTCCAAAAAAATTCAGTTTTCTTCAGTAATTTCTGGGCCTATGTTTGTATATTAGTTGGAGGAGGCATATTGCTTGCTTAATAAAATAAGCATTGATATTTATGTTATAGTTTGCTGTGGGTCCACATAGAGGCTCTGCCCCATGCAGTCCTTCAGGGCATCAGGCACCTTTCATGTATTGGCTCTACCATCTCTTTGGACAAATTAGATAAAGAATTCAAAGGATGGCCCAAGAGATTTTAGGGTCAGGCCTAAAATTATCATTTTTCACTCTCTCTTGCATTCTACTATTCAGAACTTATTCACTAATTACAGGAGAGGGTGCGAAATGCTGTTTATGTGCTCCAGAGAAAATTAAATTTTCTTTGATGAATATATAGGATCCTTTCTGTCAAACTCCAGAAAAATATTAGGTTGATCTGCTAAGTACAAGCCTAATCTGGATCTCTCCTTTACTAATATTTTAGCAAAAAAAAAAAAAATCCTTTCTTATCCATGAACTTACCATCTTAAGTAGGCCTTCTTGTTTGATATGACAATACCAAGTCCCTTAGAAAGAAGAGGCTCTCATTAATTTTGTTTGTTTTATTGTTTGTTTATTTAAGTGTCTTAAACTGCTCTTTTTATTGCTTCTGTACTTATCCTAGTTTATGCCATATGCATATACTTTGGTACTTTTAAATTTTTCACTAATAATAATCAAGGGATCTTTTCTCACAGATTGATGCTATCTACTGGACTCTGAAATGGTACCAACTGCACTTAGATCTGATTTTAACTTAATAGGCTCACTGTTAAGGTCTCTAGAGTTTCTTGATTATAGCTAGAAATCTGGTCATACATTTTGTGAAAGCCCACTTTCCTTATTGTCCCCTAAGGAGTCCCCAGTCACCTTTTTCAGTTTGTCAGCTACTTTCTTTATTTTTATTTCTTACCTGATTCTGAGTTATTCCCTTTAGCTACCTTGATTTCTTGTTCCTCTTTTTTTTTTAAACTTTGATTGCTCCCCATATTCCCATAATCAACTGGGTGGTTGTTTATCACTACTTATACATTCAGTACCCCAGAGTGAAAGGAGTTAATGAATACTTCAATTACATCTGTTTGCTCCCCCTTCCCTGACCTTCCCATTAATTTTGGTCTCCCAGTGTGTTTTCTACATTATGGTTGCATTTTCTGCAATTTTGTTTTTCAGAATTTTAATATGTGAATCAGTTTGACTTTGAAATCACTGTTTTGTGACAGTCTTTATTAAGCATTTTTGGGATCAGCCAATGCTATACAGATAAAGATTATTTAAAATTGAACTCAGGAAAGGATTTCTATGGACACGGTATGATTTGAAGAGATTAAATCCCAATAATCTAGGAGAAGCAATAAAACATTTTGTTGAAATTTAGATTTTTAAATATAAAATATCTCTCAAATGAAGCTCTTTCAATGCATACATCAGTTAAGAGTCTGGCTGCTTCTGCTGGTGGGGTTATCTCTTTTTCTTTAAAATAATGGGTTGAATATAATGTGTGAGCTTAGTAGAGTTACCAATGTAACAAAATGATTGAAAATAAGGTTTAAAAAATCTTTCTTGGGGTGGTGGTCATTTTATGAGGGGTAATTTCTTTGAAGGATATGGATAGAGAACTATTTCTTGCCCATTGAGTATATGTAGTAGCTAACACTTCTATCTCATTGAGAGTAATAGATATATGGTTTATTGGCAAGCTTTCCCTTCCCCAGTGTTATAGAATTTACCACAGAGTTGAGCTATGAGCACATTACAGGGGCCTGGCCATTTTGGCCATTTTGATGGATTTAGAGTTGCATGTGCGACCCAAACACAGCCAATAAGAGCTCCACCAAAAATGGAACTTTCAGGAAAAAGTATATCCTCCACCCCTTAGTTGCTATGTTTTAAGTTGGAGCTGCTGGGAGCTCTTGTTGCCATCACATGGAGAGAGCTCGCCTAAGGACAACAGAATGAGGAAAGCAGTGAGAAAAAAGTGAGAAAGAGAAAATTTACTGATGACATTTTTGTTTTTGTTTTTTTTGTTTTTTTTTTTTTTGTTTTGTTTTCTGATGACATTTTTGAAGCCCTATTTTAATGGACTCTAAAGTCAGCACCTCTTAGATTTCTCAGGAATGTGAAATATTAAGGTACCTTTTCATTTAAGCTAGTTTTGGTTAGTTTTTTCACTGGCAACTAAAAATGTACCAACTGAATCACTGATTACCTAGATTTTTTTAAAATAATATAACCAAATTAGAATATTCTTTCTAGTAGGGCAAAAAAGGCCCTTCTCTATATTATTCAACATTATATCTCTATCACAAATTACAGTGACTGGCACAGAGATGTGTTTTAAATATTTATGGAATGAATAAATGATTAATTTAATTAGTTCAATTTAACTTAATAATTTAGTTCAAGTTGTGGGGCACCTATTTTGTGCAAGGCCTTATCCCAGGAGCTGGTAAGATGATAAAAGGAATCAGAGGGATAGATCTCTTTAGTTTCTGATTTTGTGCAGACAATGAGGTATAATAATAATTTAAGGCAGAGTAAAGAAAGGGCTAACGGGAATGAATGTTGTATGTTAAAGAGTAGCCAAGTCATCAGAGGGCTCTATACTCAGATTGCCTGGATTTGAATCAAGCTATACACTTGTTAACTGAGTAACTTTGGGTACATTACTTAAACTCAGTTTTCTTATCCATAAAATGGGGGTAATATTGTATATTTTTTATAGATTTGTCATGAGGATAAATCAATATATTATACTTAAAATGATTGAAATACCTAAAATATATTAAGTATTCAGTAACTTTTAGTTATTTTTATTTCAGCAAACAGAGATGGCTGCAACACGATTTAAATATTGATACAAGAGAGAATTGGAAATCATGTAACTCTTGGAAGATGAATACTGCTTATATCACAAGTCAGTATCAGGTATTAACAAAACCACACATACATGCGAAATACAAAATGATAGCAAAATCTTACTTAAGTGTACTGTTAGTTAGATTTATGCAATGGTGGATTTATTTTAGAGGAGATGAGTTAAGACATGCATCCTTGCTAAATGGGAGAAAGGAAGGACCTCTACATTATATTTTTAAGATTTTAATAAGAACCAATTTAGCATTTTAAACCCAAAGTGCTAATGACAATGTTGTATTCTTTTGTTTTGTTTGTAGAGAGGGAGAGTAGTGGGGGAGAGGCAGAGGAAGAGGGAGAGAGATAATCTTAAACCCAGAGCTCAGCTAGAGCCCAACATGGGGCTTGATCTAATGACCCTGAGATCATGACCTGAGCTAGAAATCAAGACATGGATGCTTAACCGACTGAGCCACTCAGGTGCCCCAACAATTTTGTTGTTTTTCTTCTAAATATTCTGCAAGAGGAAAGGAAAAAAAAGTTCGAAGATAAGTATGTTTAATGGTCTGCTATAAGGTGGATATGCATAAGATGAAGTATTATATAGAATTAGATAGAGATGGGCTTCTAGATTCATTAATATACAATGCTTAAACGTCATAAAATTTGATGAAAGATTTCAAAGCCTCATTTAGAAATAAAAGTCCTTTTATGTCACAAAATGCTTTTATAAATACTTTTATTCTTTTTTACCTTAATCTGTACTTCATAGTAAAATAGTAACTTTAAGAGGTTCTCTGGGTATAAAGGAAAACAGAGGCCCGTTAATGGGGGAAAAAAGTTGCTTCAAATATGCTTAGTACTGCTGGCCTACATATTTCAGAAATATGAGGGGGGGCGCATTTCCACCTAATTCAGGGTTCTTACGGAGAGAATGAAGCAGCATGGTATGGCAAACAACATGTGTTGTGGAAATCTTAACAAAAATAGTTTAAAGTTGTCTGACTTTGGGCTATAATAGCCTTTCTGAGCCCAAGATTCCCCAGGAGTAGAAAGTAGGTCACATTAACTTCATAGTTTTTTTGTGGGGATTAGAGAGAATATTTACAAGGTGGCGCTCATGGGTTTTGGTATGCGGTAGGTGATGAACATATGATAGCTATTCTTATAAATAGTATATTACCTCCAGTTATTAAAAAAGAAATACATCAACTAGATTTTATATAGTAATAGGAAATATAAACATAGCAAAATAAAAATAAAAGAATGGATGACTGCTAGAAATTCAAAGGCAGAAAGATATGAATAAACAAAATTGTAGAGACAAGTGCTTGTAACAAATTGTGAGATTTCAGTAGATGTTGTTGAGTCTTAGCCAATGTTATCATGATGAATAGGCATGTTCAGCATTGCGGCTTAACTTTTTCATCATTCCAGCCTGTTCCAAAGGTAAAAGGATGGGGGCTTTCCAGACAAAGATTATGACAGTGAAATAGCCATCCTCTATGTTTTCTTCTCAAGCTGTGCCTTTTTTATTTAACCCATGAAATAAATAAAAGTCTAGTTTCTTCTAGGAACCAGAATTCCTGTCTTAGCATTCTCTATCCAACTTCCTGCCCTTGTTCCTACAGCCTTTTCTGGCCTCCTCTCCTCAACTTCCAACTTGCCTAAATTCCCTTCTTGTTTGTTTAATAAAAAGTTCTCTCACCTTCTCAGAACTGTGGTTCCTCGGGGCACTCTTAATCCACTTCACACCTTGGAAACAACATGGCCCTCCTTGAAAATTATAGAATATACACTAGACGTCCAAGCAGTTATCTTCTGGCCTTAAGCACTCTTCATTGTCTTATACTGAAACAGATAAAATCCCCATATTTATATTTTAACATATATAATTTTATTCACTGGCCCTGGGTTAACCTTAAGAAGTCATACTTTTTTCTTCTTTTTCTTTTTTAATGGAACACTTAATGAATTTGTGTGTTATCTGTGTGTAGGAACCATGCTAATCTCTGTATCATTCCAATTTTAGCATATATGCTGCTGAAGTGGGCCTCCTCTTCCCTATCCTTCCCTTTTTTCCTCTTTTCTTTTCTTTTCTTTTCTTAAAAAACTCTTTTTACTTTAAGCAGATACACACTTTTTCCTTTTTTTGTTTTTTGTTTTTCTTTCTTCCCTGGAAAAAATCTTGCAAAGCAAGCTCAGCATATAAAAAAGCTGCTTTTGTTGAGGGATATATGGATATGTGACTGCTCTTTGATTCCCATTACTTCTGTGGTCCCTACTGCAGTAGCTCCCAGGAGCCCTAGGCCTGGGGAAACACATATGAAAACACTAGAGTTAGTGAAATGAATTATTAACTGGAATTCTAAAGACTCAAGTTTTAGCTTTAGTTCTAATATTAAATTTGCATGTGTCACTGATAGGGTTAATTGTTTTATCTGTAAAACAAAGGTTTAGAACAGTGGTTCTCAATTTTGACTGCATGTTAGAATCACCTGGGGAGCTTTTAAAAATCCTGATGCTTAGGCCTCACTCTATACCAATTAAATTAGAATCTCTGGGGCGTGACCCAGGCAACAGGCATTTTTTAAAACTCCCAAGGTGATTCCAATTTGCAACCAAGTTTCAAAACCTCCAAAGAATTTTTTTTTTCCAAAGAATTTTTGAGCAATAATGTTCCATAAGTCTGTGGGGCTGTGGAGCTTGTTTTGGTAGACGTTGTTAAAATGTGCAGAGTCTATTTATGGATAAATAGTACTCAGTGAGGAGCTGGGACAAAGTGGGCATAAGGATTGGAAAGTAGGAAAAAAAGTTTTTTGACAAAACACTTAACTTGTTATATCCCTCATGGGAGTGATTTTAACTTCCTGTAAAGTGACACTCTCAACTGAGAAATCGTATTTAAATGCAATGCTATTATTTTTATACCAATACCAACACCATTTGCTAATATGATCAGTCAAGAATTACACCTAAATGTTTTATTCACAAAGGAAATAGAAAAGGCAAATTGACTACTGAAATGTAAAATATGGTTAATATTTCTCAGTTGGTGGTACAGCTTGAAGATAGATTGAAGCAACATGTTGATAACAATGGAAACTCTGATACTGAGGTGCTGTGTTAAAGCGCATCCATCAAAAAGGCAAACAAAAAAACCCCCCAGGATTACTGCTATGAGCTTCTTGTCAGTTATGAAAAACTGTTGTTTCAACAGAGTTTTCAAATTAGGAAAAAAATATCACAGTATTGGTAAGCAATTGATCCTAAAAAATATACAAATTGGTTGACAATATCTAGGCTATAATCTCCAAAGTGAAATGAATTTATTATGATTGGATAAATTACAATGAATATCAAATAGTTTAAAAATGACAGCACAGTTAGAGCAAAATGATTCATATTACATATGTTAGATGTATAACTAAACAGAAATGCCTTTTCATTTTCTTACTACCAAGGCCATTTACATATTTTGTCTCACATTTGTGCAGCTAATAGATGTTCAAGATTTGTGTGCTTTGATCTCCTCTTTTAACAGAGTAGCTCTTTTCTGGAAGTTGGTGACCTTTAGATAAAAGAAAAAGTGCAGTTATCACTTATGGCAGGGCGATATATTAATAATTTTATACCTTGTTCCTAGGCTTTTTGCTGGAATAGATCTTTCTACAGCAGAATAAAAAAATAATTTTACACATTTTCTGGCTGAAAGTTAAATCAGTATTTAGTGTTTTTGTGTTCTAGTTCTTCTTACTCTAGGGAAAAGTTTACACAAGCTTTCTTTATGTGGAAGTGTCCCTAAAGGATGGGCAATAAGCCCCAACATTGACTTGACAGATGAGGAGAAAGTCCACAGAGATGATTTGGCAACATAGAATGGGGCCAGTAGCAGCACTGACTACCTGTAAATGAGCTATGTTAACAAGGACAGTGACTACTTTTAGCAATGGCCATGAATGACCACTGATTGAGAATTTGCTCTATTTTTCTTTGACTTTGTAAGTTCTGATATCTTGGTACAATATAAAATGAATGAACGAGTGGAAAGACGGGGGAGGAAGGAGGTAGGTGAAAGGGAGAGAAAGGCATGCAGGAGAGTGGAATAGAGTGAAACACAAAAGATTATTGATGTTGGTCTTTTCACCAAACTTGGTCAGTGGAGACTGGGAACTGATATGATTTGATTTAGAGAATTTAAAAGCCACATAACATTTCCCATACTTTATGTTTTACATAGCACAATTCTTAACTGTCACATGTCTTTGAAAATGTAAATTGGCACAAATAAAGCTCAATATTTGGTTATTAGTGAATTACTCTTTTTTGAGAACAAATATGTAAAGCACCTTTATGAATCTTCTCAGTTTACCCAGTTCCATAATGATTGCTTTCTACTCTGAACTTAAATTACTTATTGTCTATACCATTCATTTCATGACTTAATATATTGTTTTTTGATTTTTTTTTGTTTGGTTGTCTTATCATTTAACTCACATTTTTATTAACATATGTAGATTTTAAATTTCTACTGTAATAGGAACTACCTAAAAAGAGAAATTGGACAAGGGAATGTGTGAACATTGCTCTAGACTGTGTTGTTTAAGAGTAGGAACTAACAACACCACTTATCCATGTGTTTTCAGCAACCAATACAGGACAGACATGGAAAGTACCTATTTGTTGAATGCATGAATAGATGATAGGGTAATACAGAACGAAGGCACATATGCACAAATCCACTTGGAAAGTTGATGCATTCATATCTCAGGAATGATTAGTCTGTTACACCTAGACATGAATTTCTAGTCCAGCACAATTTGTGCTTTTTACTAATACCAGTGTGATTAATGTCACTAATAGGGGAACTTGGATCAGACCTCACAAATGATAAGGCCACTTCTTAATTTTTTAACCAAGACTCATTGTGTATTTATTTTTCTCTTTTCTGCAAAAGTGATGATAGCAATTCTTCCACCAATATTCACACTCCATTTCCTCTCAAGCTCCAACTCTTAAGCTCTGTCATTTCTAAGAGTTTATATCTTCAGTTGCCCCAAGGCATCCTATCATGCTACTTCAGTTTATCTCAGGTAGATCTGAAAGATGAAATCTAGAGGTTCTTTCGGTGGAAAAAATGTTAGAAACTTCTTGTATTTCTGTGACAGTTTAATTTTTTGGCAATTCTCCCATCGGGATATGGAGTCTTGGTCCTCTGCCCTTGTATCTGGGTGGACTAGTGACTGCTAAAACTAAGACAGTTGAGGCAGAAGAGATACTCTATGGCTTGTGAGAACAGAGCATAAAAGGCTATGGGGGTTCTGACTTGTTTGTTAGAACAAGGAGATGCCATGTGGGAAGCCTAACTGCTGAGGGCCCAGGCTGAAGAGGCGACGCATACAGGTGCTCAGTTAATCATCTCACCTGAGGCCATCTTTGCAGCCATCCATTTCAAAGTGTTACACGTGTGTGAAGGCATTCACGTTGAAAGTGGCTCTCTAGTTTCAGCTGTCCTAACTCTAGCTATTTGAATCACTTGCAGCTGAGGCCCAAAATATCAAATAGCAGAAACAAACTGTACTCTGAATTTTTGACTCACAGTCTCTGTGAGCATAATAAAAATGCTTGTTTTATGCTCTCAAGTTTTGGGGTGATTTTTGTATGTGAAAATAGTAACTGGAACAATTTTAAGACCAGATTTTGTATGCTGAAGGGTAGGTTTTATTTTTTAAAAAATTATTAAATGACGATTGTAATTTTCCTTTTATAAGTAATATATCATTTTGGGGGCACTTGGGTGGCTCAGTCAGTTAAGTGTCTGAGTCTTGATTTCAGCTCAGGTCATCAACTCAGGGTTGTGAGATCAAGCTCCATATGAGGCTCTGTGCTGGGCATGGAGCCTGCTTAAGATTCTCTCTCTCCCTCTCTCTCTTCCCCTCCCCTCTCTAAAAAAAATATAAGTAATATATCATTTTCAATCTACTCTGGGAAACTTCAAATTTGCTTATATTCTCCTATTTTAAAGTTTGAAAATGATAAAATTAATGGCTTATTTCAGCATATTTTAAGCACATTTGGAAAATATCTTAATGTTATTTTTAGCTGCTGCTAAAATATTTTTGAGCGGGGTTGGGAATAAATATAAGTCCCTAGAAAGTGCTGCTTCTTCCTTCATTGTACCTGGAGTAATCACTATGGAGGCCTGACTTGGCCCAGAGTTCCCTGAAGGCCTTGTTACTGACTTGGATCATTTTTCCCATGGACTTGCTTCTGGCATATGGTAATATATACGATAAAATTAAAAGTTGACATGTCTAAACAATTGGGAAATATTGCATCCTATATGCTCTTCTTAGAGATTCATAATGAACATTAGCACATTAAGTAATCTAAGAGGTTCTAGGATAAGGAAATCTCTTGACTCTGTTTAAACCATTCTAAACTCTTTTTCTACCCCCAGGTCATTTGACCACAGAATCCTTTTATGTCAGTGTTTTCCATCAGCACTTTAGAAAATGTGGATTGATCTAAATGGTTTAGGTATAGGTAAATGTTCAAAGAGCTTGATTCATTTTTTTCCTTTAATGTATACATAATTCCTCAAATGTGTGAAGTATATAAGAACATAAATGCTGGCTTTTAGAATTCCAAAGAATTAATGAATGGTAAATGTGAAGAAAAATTGCAGGAAGTAGGATCAGGAAGAAAGGCACTAACACCAATTAAAAGCTATTGTAAATAACGTAGGTCTGTTATTATTAACTAGCATCTCTTTCCCCAGCTGCATTCCTCATACTTGGTTCCAGAGTTTTTCTCAGAATTTCGAGGAGAAGCACAAAAAATGTTGTTTGAAATAGGCATTAAAAAGTATGTTTATTTGTGAGAGAGGAAATGGGGGGAGGGGCAGGAGGAAAGGGAGAGAAATCCTCAAGCCGACTCCTCGCTGAGCATGGAGTCCAGAACCCTGAGATCACAACCTGAAATGAAATTGAGGGCAGCCCAGGTGGCTCAGTGGTTTCGCGCCACTTCAGCCCAGGGCCTGATCCTGGAGACCCGGGATCAAGTGCCACATCAGGCTCCCTGCATGGAGCCTGCTTCTCCCTCGGCCTGTGTCTCTGCCTTTTGCTCTCTCTCTCTCTCTCTCTCTCTCTCTCTCGGTCTCTCATGAATAAATAAATAAAATTAAAAAAAAAATAAATCGAGAGTCAGATGCTTAACCAACTGAGCCACCCAGGTGCCCCTGAAATAGGCATGTTTCATATTAAGGTAATTTAAATTTGTCTTTAGTTATGTTGTTTAACTCTGTTGGTATTTCAAATAATAACAGAAGAGGGTGTGAGCATGAGTATAACACAGCTGAGAGCTCCAGGGTTAGGTAGAGCAGAATATTGACAACTTTGGACAGAGAGGTAACAACTTGGTATCCCGGTCTAGTTGGGGAGTGGTAGAATCAGGTCAACCAAGTTTTCAGTTATTTCATTTTTGACAGTGAAATGGATATTACTGCTTTGGTGTGAGGGTTGAACTGCAGAACACTCTGGATTGATTTTTCAAATGGTATATGCATTTTTAGAACAGCAGTGCTTTACAGCTACAAATCTTTAATAGAGTTGCTAGACCATCAACTGACATGTCAACACACCTTGAAGGAGGCTTCATCAAATGCAAAGGTAAAGTTCTGTCAAGTGATGTTAGCAGAGCAAAATAAACTCATAGGGAGAAGAAAATATTTCTTCTAAATACCCTAGTGTTATAAAACAGAATTCTTCAAAAGTCCTTGAGAAGGTGTTTCAAATAAGAAGTCTGGGTGAATATGTAAGAGATTGAAAAGGTGATAAAGTAAATGAAAGCACTTCTAGAAAGATTTAAATAGGGAGTGGTACAAATGCCACAGTGAAGCTTTATTTAATAATGTGGAAAAAAACCCCCAAAACTCTCCTTACTTTAAGCTGCATCAGCTGTGGATTCCATGGGGGTGGGAGCCAAGATAAAAAAGATAATACTTCACAGACTTGGGTAAATAAAACATGTATTATTAATCCTAACTTAAATTGGGCCAGAAACTTCTTAAATCTTTTTTTTTTTTTTAAGATTTTATTTATTTATTCATGATAGACATAGAGAGAGAGAAGCAGAGACACAGGCAGAGGGAGAAGCAGGCTCCATACACCGGGAGCCTGATGTGGGATTCGATCCCGGGTCTCCAGGATCGCGCCCTGGGCCAAAGGCAGGCGCCAAACCACTGCGCCACCCAGGGATCCCTGAAACTTCTTTTATTAGATAGTTTCTGACAAAAAAAAGAGTACTTTGGTCAAAGAAGTTCAGGAAAATTATGTAAAAAAATATTAGAGATCTTTTGACTCTAAGATTTCTGGGGCTTTAATATACTAATGTGTATTAGGAATCATTCTGATGAGCATCTATTGTACAATGTTTCCAAAATTCACTTGACTACAGAATTTTGAAGTGATAACTTCTTTGGGGCTTGGGGTCTCAGGGGATAAACCTTGGAAAAAGAGATTTAGCCTTTCTGTTTTACAAAACCTTTTTGACTTTTATTATGAGACTAGCTGATACATGGTCTGGAGGCACCTCATGATTTCTGCTTCCTGTATTCATTGCTCTAATGATCACAACTAGTTTATTTATATTTTTATAAATATTTATTTATCCATGAGAGACAGAGAGAAGCAGAAACACAGGCAGAGGGAGAAGCAGGCTCCATGCAGGGAGCCTGACGTGGGACTCAATCCTGGGACTCTAGGATCATGCCCTGGGTGGAAGGCAGGCACCAAACCGCTGAGCCACCCAGGGATCCCTAATTAGCACAGTTAGTTTAAGTGGTACTTGTGCCTTTCCCTGGCTTAAATCACTGACTTAAATTTTTTTTTTTTTTTTACTTTTGAAACTATTACCTTTTGTAGAGGAGAAAATGGAATGGTATGAAAAAAGGTGAGCAGACTCTCAAGGTCATGTGATATATGTTACTTTGTTAGAACTTAAAATGTATACTTTTTCCTTGTTTTCTGAGTGTTGCCTTCTAGATGTTTTATTTTTTAATTTATTTAATTTTAATTCCAGTATAGTTAACCTGCAGTGTTGTATTAGTTTCAAGTGTACAGTATAGTGATTCAACAATTCCATATATTACTTAATGCTCATCAAGATAGGTGTATTCTTAATTCTCTTCACCTATTTCACCCATACCTCACCCATCTCCCCTCTGGTAACCAACTGTCCTCTGTATTTAAGAGTCTATTTTGTGGTTTGTCTCTTTTTAAACGTTTTCCTTTGCTCCTTTGTTTTGTTAAATTCCATATAGGAATGAAATCATGGTATCTGTCTTTCTCTGACTTGTTTCACTTAGCATAATACCCTCTAGTTCCATCCATGTCACTGCAAATGGCAAGATTTCATTCTTTTTTAATAGCTGAATAATATTCCATTGTGTGTGTGTGTGTGTATTCTTTATCCACGCATCTATTTTTTTTAAAGATTATTTACTTGTTTATTCGAGAGACAGAGAGAGGCAGGACATAGGTAGAAGAGAAGCAGGTCCCTGCAGGGAGCCCAATGTGGGACTCGATCCCAGGACCTCAGGATCATGCCCTGAGCCAAAGGCAGATGCTAAAGGCAACTGCTGAGCCACCTAGATGTCCCTAACCACTCATCTATTGATGGATACTTGGGTTCCTTCCACAGTTTGGCTACTGTAAATAATGCTGCAATAAACATAGGGATGCATGTATCCCTTTGAATTAGTGTTTTCATATTCTTTCAGTAAATACCCAGTAGTACAATTATTGACTGGATCATATGGCAATTCTATTTTTAATTTTTTGAGGGACTTCTACACTGTCTTTCACAGTGGCTACACACAGGAACTCTAGTGTACTCTTGGTAGGAATGCAAACTGATGCAGCCAACCACTGTTATCCTCCAGGTTTAAAAAAACCAAACCTGTGTTTGGTGAATAACTGAGTTTTGGCTTGGACTGAGTCCCTCTTCTCTCATTTGGACTCTGCTTTGACTTGAATTTTGAGAAAAAGGTCTGAAGTTTTTGATGAAAGGCTGTATATATCTAGAATAGGGTCTACTTATTGGATACTAGGGATTATGCTAGCAAATAATGACAGAGAATGAAAGGAAAACCTGTTTCCAGTTTTGAATATAGTAAAGAGGACTTTTAAAAAGTAAGGGTAGACTTTGCAAATTGAATAATCATGAAAAGGAGAATCCTGAAAATGAATACATTTTGAAGAATTTTAGAGATACTTGATTTCTGTTGCAGAATAATTCAAAAAATGGTTAGAAACATGCATGTGGACCTTAGGGGGAAGGACTGGGTGTACATAGGATAGTCATCTTCATAAAGGGGAAATTTGAAGATGAGGGAGCAGCTATTATTATATTAATGGTTATCAGGTTAGATCTCACTCTCACGCTTCTCTATATTTTCCCATACTTTTAATGCTTTCTTTTCCTCTTTTTCTTTTTCTTTTTTCTCTGTATAAATTCATCTGTGTGAATCATGTATCAATTATGGGAAACGAATGGGATTATCTAGTTCTGTGGTCCATTTGTAGAGAGCTAGTAATTCTCTGGCAGGAAATTTCTTTGCCCAACACTTCATTTTACTGTGATCATGGTCATGGAGGTGTGTTTGTTTTTTGCTTATTTTTCCAAAATCAGGCATCATTATTTTATTCACATGCTTTCTTCCATAAATGTTTTGAATTTCCCTAAATAGTTCTTTGCATGTAGACAAGACTTGTTCACATATGGAAGTAGATTGATCTGTCTGAAAAGTGGCTGGTTGCCACAACAAATATATGCCATATATTCCTAATTTGTGGAAATTATAGGTTGAGAGCTAATGGCAGATATCCTGATAAAAAGTTTTAAGAAGGGTGCCTAGGGGAAGAAGAGAAACTTGAATTTTCTAAAATCAATTTTTGTGAGGAAAGAATGCAGTAGCTTTTAGGAACATCCCCTCCTGGGTTTGGTTATTTACTTTTCATGCTCTGGTAGAGTAAGCTCTTCACCCTGGAAATATATTGTCTTCAAAACAAGCAAACAAAAGGTTGGCTCATCACTTCTTGCTCTTTCATGTTTAGGAGGAGATTTTCACTCATACAATTCCCTGGCAATTATGTAGATCTTCTTTGAGTGAATGAAATGTCTTGTATGAGATATCAATATTTCTCTGGGAATAGGTGAGCTTTAACTTAGATGAATGTGAATATGGTTAGGAACAAAAATGAACTTTCTTTCCCTAGTGTAAAACTGTGAAAACTTAAAGAGAAAAATTCCGGTTTCTCAGAAATTAGATTGCCAGTTGGATTCTCTTCATAGCACCTCTTGTTGTTTTTCTTATTTGATTGCTGGTTTATGGGTTTATTCTCATCCTGTCTGCATTTACACACAGGGGTAAGATATATGTTTACTGTTGCATTCTTAGTGTCTAAAATAGTGCAAGGCATATAGTAGGTTTTCAATAAATGCTGAATGAATGAGTGAATTAGTAAATAAACATGTCTTCATTTTAAGGGGAAGAAATTGAGTCAGCTGAAGTTAAGTGATTTACCAAAGGTCATATAGCAAGGTCAAAGCAAGACTTGAAACTGAATCCTGTTTCCACATTCTCAACTCAGTATAGATAGTATTTTGGATGTTTTCCGTTTTGTGTATTATAAGTGTGTGTGGTTTATACCAAAAAGCATTTAGAAATTCAGACTGGTTATGTGCCAGACCTAAGATAAGTTGAATCTGATGATGACTCCTTTAAGAACCGATTGATATTGTAATTTTTGGTAATGTGACAGTACAATTTTCCAGGTGTCTGAGATTTTTCCTCATGCTTTGGTATATTGAGTAAACCTTATAAATATGAAACTTGTATTCATCTTTTATTACATGGAATTCTAGGTACATTCTTCTGTTAGATGTGATCTAATAACAGAATTATAATACTGATTTAAGAAATAAATTTCTGTATTATTCCCAACTTATTTATGATCCTGAATCTGTAACATAAATTTTATTTGTGTTAATATGTTTCTTAGTTATGATTTGCTTTAAATGGATTAATTTTACATTTTCCCTTATGCTTTAGTACCAAAACTTAGTTGATTTTAGTGGATTGAATGAACTATTTATACTATCCCTATTCCTTCTCCCTTCTTTTCTTTTTGCCATCCTGCCTTCCTTCTTTTTCTTTTTCCACGACTCAGCAATCCTCTACTTGTTGGACTGTTGGCAATGCCGTATTCTTGACCCATGATGATTATATAGGAATTAGTAATTATACTAATAATTATAAACTGTATAATGACTGTTTTATGTACTTTTCTGCATGTATATTTCATAAAAACTAAAAAATTAAAGGCAAAATAATATATTTCATATGCTTTTAGTCTACGGTGGATTTTAATTTGTTAATGAGAATATTTATATACATTATCATTTCTAATTCTCAGAAATCTGTGAAAGTTTCAGGGTGTTGAACTTTCCACTTTTGTTCCATTTTATAGATGAGCCTCTAATAGTGCTCATAAGTGATTTATTCCACTTAAAATCTACTTTGATTAGATATGTATTGAATTATATAAAGAACAGAAAGGATAAGAATTGCTTGTTTAATAATATAAAGATTTTGTTTTTATTGTTTGTTCTGGCATAAGTAACCCAGTAAATTTCCATAAAATTTCTAATGTGCAAGGTAACAATACTTTCAAGTGCTTTGCTTCTAGTGTCTGTAGTTTACACATAAAGACACATAATTAAGAACGTTATACAGCCTTTAGAAGAAGAAACATATCTTTGACAAACTTTTGTTCTTTTACTCCTTTAAACAAATATATTATCATATATTTGCCAACAAAATATAATTTTGTTTCGGTTGTTCTGTCAACAGAAGAGAAAAAACATGTTTTTTTGGTTACAAATATAATTGCATATTATTGCTTTCTAGGTATTCATGGATTCCAAGTCCAAATATGAAGAGCTTATCTTTTGCAGATAACTAATATTTTAAATAAAGAATTTAAAAACCTACTGTCATTATATCATATAGCATTTTTAATAACCATTGCAAAGATAACATGCCATATTCACTTAGATCATTTTATTTCCCACATGACAGGATAGTTTTGCATAAATATAGTTCTACCCATAAATAAAAATTTGAGTTCTGATCATTGGAATTTAGGACTATAGAAGGATTTTAATGTTAACATTTAATCTTAATTTTAATATTAATTTTTCACTGGAGTAAAAGAAAGTGAGGATCATGAGAAAGTTAAAAAGTATATGGTTCGGAATGTAGTCTTTTGTTAATATATATAACAGTAAATATTGCTTCTTTGTTGTACAATAATTATACTTTAATGGAAAAGAAAAAGAAACCAAAAAGCAGGATACAGCTGCTAATGAGTTAGTCTTGGGAGTAAATCAGCCACTTGGGAATGAATTCCCACTTCTGAATAAACAACCTGGAGGAACATATTCACTCTGATTCTTGATGACAGAAGCAAGGGGATAAAATTTATATAAGGAACAAATTTTGATTGCATCATTGGGACTGCATTTGTGCCGGTTGCTTTGAGACTCATAGCAATGCTTTGTCTTTCTCCTTAACAAACAAGATTTGAAATTTGGAGCTGCTAAGCAGTGGTCCAAGTGTTCTTTGCATTCTACCAAACTTTCTCTCACTGTGCTATTTCCTGGTTATACCTATGGACTGGCACAGATATTTAATTTCAGAAAAAAGACAGAACAAGGGCAAAGACACTTTAAATAATAACAGAGAAAATTATCTTTAAATTTCCTGATATTTTATTATTATTATTTTTAAATTGCCTGATATTTAACTGGTCTCCTAAAATCTGTTGCAAAGCTCTTTGCCAGGAGGTTAGATATATAAAGAAATGTAAAGATCACATGCCTTGAGTATAGTACCTTGCACATTCTTATTCGTTTATCTTGCTTTTCCTGGGTTCCACACTATAGTTTTCGATTGAATAGATCTGGGGAAACGCCTGAGAATATGTGTATCTAACGGGTTTTTAGGAGACACTGCTGGTCTGGAAATCTCACAGGAGGCCACTGATTTAAAGGAAAAGCAAGGGGCAGGCAGGAATGTGGAGACTGAGTACTAAAGGTGGCAGTGCCTAGCCTCCCTAAAATGGTTCTGAGCAAGTCAACTATAGTTCCAAACTTATTCACCTCAAAAATCCTGCAATTAGCCAGATCCTTACTCTTTGGCAGGCAGTTCGCTTTCTTGATGATCTTATTCCTCCTTCCTCGTGGCTCATTCCTACCAATGGAAGATAGTACTCTTCTTCAGAAGAGTTCTGATTAATCAGTTTTCTCATTACATTTCCAGTAATAACTCTAATTCTTATGACATTTTATTGTCCCTGACTAGCATGATGAGACAACATAGTCTCAGATGATTAAAATGCCGGTTGTCATCCCCAGCCCAGTGGATATCAGGTCTGTGGGAAACAAGACTAATTCTAGGTTTTACTAGTTAGGGAATTGAGCTTATGACACATCTATGTTTTCAAAAATTGTGTGTGTGTTGAGGGGGGAGGGGAGGCGGAGGGAGATAGAAAGACATACAGAATGCTGGAATGAGAAATGAGTGGGTGTCTACAATGGAGTCTACAGATAGAAGAAAGTATCATAACCTCCCAACTGGAGTTGGGAAGAATTAGGAAAAGAGAGACTTATAAAGTCACAGTCATCTTTTCATTATTACAAATATATTAACATCTATGCAGATGATATACTGATATAACTTACTTGCTAATGACACATTTTATTTTTTAAAAAAAATTTCCCCATGTTCTCTTATTTTATTTTTAAAAATTATTTTTATTAACGTATAGTTGACACATATATTACACTAGTTTCAAATGCACAACATAGTGATTTGACATATATTTTAAAAATCTGTTCATTGAAGGAAATCCTTGAAGGATCTCTACAAGCCTCACTCAATGAACACAAAATTCATTGGTTGAACTTACAGGCCTTGAATAAAGATGGTGTTTTGAGGAAGAAAAGTACATTTCTTTTAAAGGCATCTTAACTTGTTGAATTTCCATTAATTTATATAGACTTTTCTAATTAGTCCAAATTGTGGAAATTGGGAATGGGTCCCGATTTTCTCTCTTCACTAATCCTTTGGTTTTCCAATCTTTATTAGGTGAGATAATAATTAGAAGCTTAGTGGAAAACTGCACATAAGAAGAAATATAAAGGTTAGGAAGATGTTTGCATCACATCCTGGAGCATGCCTAGTTTTCATTTGTTAGCTCTTGACTTTCCAGTTTATTATTATATAAGTAGATTTGCACTCCATTAGTGGTTCTCTGCTCTAACCACACTTTAGAAGCACCCTTTGAGAATAGTAATTTCTCAGTTCCACCCCTAGATCTCCTAGTTTAATTGGTCTAGGAAAGGGCTGGGAATTGGAAATTTTTGAAAAGCTCCCTAGATGATTTCAGTCTGCAGCCAGGTTGAGGACTACTGCACTAGAGAAAAGCAAAAATCATGATAGCTTAGAATAACTGAACAAATACTTTTTGAAAAGTTTTTAAGACCGGGGCCAAATCTGATGATTTTTTAGTGATTTACGATTCACTTCAGCTTTTTAACATAAAAATAATATTTAAGCCCATTATGATCTTATGACATGAGTAAGAGAGATGATGCTATACTTACTTTACAGAAGAAAATGCCAAGACTTTATATTTTTAAAATTTCTTCAAGGACTTCATTTTCAGAAGATTTGTGTTGGGTTATATGTTGCTAGACACTCTTCTGGAAATTTTCAATTTCCATGAAGTTAGCATGAAGATGGTACATCTGCATATTTGATTAAATGCTTTCATTTTCATATACGAAATTGATCCTTGATGGATACAATCTTAGCTTATGTTTTCCCTTTATTTTGCAGTTAGTATTAGCTGTAAATAATTTCAGGCACAGTTTGCTTTTATTATCCTTGTTTATTTTGACTTATTATTCACATTCAGGATGTTTACAGTACATTCCTAACTTTGGGGTCATTATTAAGCTTAGAAGTGACATTAACCTTCCCAGAGAGAGTTGTCGACACAGGAAGGCTGACAGCCTGATCGTCTAATATGAAATCACAGGTTTGAAAGGTGAGGAAATTGACCTTGAATTCTTCCTTTTGCCACCTATCGGACTGAGCAGTCAAAGTCATTCTCACTGAAGGGAAAGCTGGGTCACTTGTTCTCTGCCTTTCACTACACTTTTTTGTGGCAGACAAAACCTCCATTAGATGACTATTGAAAATGCCGTAAACCCAGCTGCAAGAAAAATTTCTTTGTGGTACCATATAAGCACAGTGGTTTCCAGGCTTGTTTGAATGCCATGGAGAGTGCTTTTATAGGACAGCTTACATCTTCAGAACAAACATGTGTCAGAGTTGGGATTTGAACTCAAAGTTACTAACTCCCAGACTTGTGCTCGGACCAGCAGGTCCTCCTGCTATTCAGATGTTTGCTATTGTAGAATTGAGTTGAGCAGCAAAGAAAAAAAAAAAAGCATAGCCTGTGAAATAACATGGTTGTTTCACCGGCTGCAAATATGTAGATCGGGAGCTTGATGCTTCTGCCAATGATAAATGAATTAAAAGAAAAACATCAGTGGTCAATTTTAACAAATACATTGATGTAAGAATGGAAATATGGAAAGAATATACAGTGGAATACTTAGTCAAGTAGGTTTTCACTAGACTTTCAAATGACAAGAAGGATTTTTCAGAAGCCACAGTTGGGAACTTTAGATCCTGGAGTGGGAGTACTAATTGGAGAGAAACAGAGACCATTTTTCAAGGGAGAATTTTTGTAGGGTACCCTCTGGAAACACCTTTGTTTCACTTATTCTTACCAGCATGGATGGGTACTTACAAAAAGGGCAGAGGCTTTGGTTTTTTCCTGGGTCTGTTTAATCTCTTATCCACTGAAAGTATAACCAAGGATATCATTAGTTAAAAATGGGTCCAGTTCAACCAATCCAATTATATTGTCGGCTCCACCCTTCCATGCATAAACCTTTCTCATTATGTCAGTGTTGAAAACCATTGAGACCATTGTTACTAATCCTACTGTCATCAAAACATGAAGTTAATAAAAAAAAATTCTTTGTGAGAGCATTTGAAAAAAAAACAACTGCATTTCCCCCCCAAAGCTTTCCATAATTAACGCTCCAGTTCAACAATTCCAGGTCTTTATCACGCTTTTGTAAGGGAGATACAGTTTTTTATAGAATTGCCTTCCTAGGATTTTGGGGATTTCTTGGGGGATGCTCATGAATTATACAAATCTGTTCTTGGGATAATGCTCCATTCCACCGAGGACCCATGTCTCTTCTACAAACCTCCTTTTGCAAATTCTGGGTGAGAGATTTCTCTCAGGCTGATATGTTTTCTATATGTAGCGTCATAGATACTTTCCATTAATTTCAATGATACCTGCAACTAAGTTAACTTTAAGTGAAAAGTTAGTGAACTATTAAAAGTGATGAGAAAACTATTATTTATAGCTTATATATAGTATGCATCTGCACACATATGAATATATGTTGAGTGCGTTAACAGTTAACATATAATACATACTTAATAGCTCCACTGCTTCAATTCTAGCTCCTTCATGCGTTCTTTCACCCAGGTACTGACCCTGAGGGAATCTTAGTTATGAGGATAGCACTTTGAAGGGGAGAAGAGGAGGAGCAGATAAAAAGAGCTACACAATTTAAGAGCAGCCCTTCCACTGAATGGCATCTTCTTAGGGTACAGAGTCTCTTTTTGAAAGAACAGTTTCTTTGGTGGGAACTGAATGCACTGTTTGGTTAGAAATGTGTGATTCTAACATGATTTGGCTTATGTTGGTAAGATGCCCCTTAGAATCATGGAATACTGTAGCTGGAAACCATTGCAGAGAGCTTGGAGTACAGATGTCTTCCCTGCAGGTAAGAGAGGGAGGCCCAGAAAGCTAAGTGCCTTGTTTTAGAGCAATGAAGTGATTTAGTAGCCCAGAGAGGCCTAGAAGCTAAATAACCCCCTAAGCCAGGGTTATATTGGCCTTGCCTATTCTCTCTGATAGGTGTGGGTAAGTAAATGTTAATTTATTGTAAAATGGTATCTCGAAGCGAATCTGTTGGTGAATTGCATAAATCCCAGGGATACCCATCAAGAAAATCATAAAGTAGTATTCCCCTATGCCCTTTCATTCTTCCTCCTCCCCTCCTTTCTATTTCATCCCAACCCCAAGTTTGAAGGAGCTCACTGTCAGACCCTGGTTCTATTACTATTCCGACTGTTGTCAGCTGCTGGCTTACCATTTTGGCTGTGTCCCAAGATTCATAACTTTCCTGTTACTCTTAATTCACAAATACTGGCTAGTTGCTGGTGTTTGGGGTTTTTTGGTAAGTTTTTCGGGAATTCTGTGTTTTCCTTAGGATAGTGTAAATATACTCTAAGTACAAAAAGACAAGCAACTTTTACTAAATTACCTTCCAGTGGAACGTGTGTGTACGTGCCCAAGTGTGTCTTAAACTTTCATGTGCATGTGGTTCACCCAGAGACCTTCTTCAAATGCACACCCCAATTCAGCAAGTTTGGATGAAACTTGAGATTCTGCATTTCTAAGTTGTTTCAGCTCATGTTGCAGTTTCCCTGGCCACACTCTGAGTGACAGGACAATTGCTATACAATTTAAAATATTTGGATTTTAAGAGAGGACATCAGTATTTTAACCTATAAAGTGACTCAACAGGGGAATTTCAGGCATGTATGTTTTTGACAATCTTTGTATCACAGCATACAGTCAGGTGGTTATTGCCTTTGCATGAGATCCTTTCTGGTAAACCCCTTTGAGGTCATTCTATAAAAGAGATGCCGGGAGGTCAAACAAGTTATCCTTTACTGATCACAGATTTCACCCATGAGTGGACAACTTCCTCTTCCTGTGTGTTTCTTTCCCCACTCCCTCTTTCAGAAATACAATAAGAACTTCCCATGTACAAGATGCAAGTTTTGTTTATTTTTCTTTAAAAGAAAAAAGATATATTTATTGACTATTCTTTATTTTTTAGTTGGTGAAGCAGTAGATTCTCATTTTAATTTGGGAGATTAGTTTTCTTCTTGCTCCAGCCCCCATGGTGATCCATTTCTTTTACATCTATCTTGTACTCTTTTTTTCCCCCTCTCTGTAATTGCCCTCTCAAAACCAGAGTTAGAATTTGTCTTCCTCTCTCAGTGTTATAGAATGTACCTAGCAGTATGGCTCAATTTTGTTCCAACACCTGTTATGGTGGCTTCGTATATTTATATGTGCAATGAAGTCCCAATGAATAAATATGCACATAATAAACTAAATTTCATAGTATTTAATTACCCTGACTCTTTGAGGTAACTTATCTCCATGCTGGTTTTTAGTGACATAAGGGCAATACTTGTTGGTTTTTTGGTTTCTCTCCTGTAGATTATGGTGATGCAATAATTTTCCCTTCTTTATGTATTTTTCAATCAGATGGCAAAATTATTTTAATAAATAATATCTCTAATCTTACCAGTCCTACCTGTGATGTTGCGAATATCCTCTTTGGGGCATGCCTGATGTAGAATAATCTTATATGCATGCTTTTCTCCGTGTATTGTTGTGTTCTGAGGCAATTGGAAAGCTAAGTAGGTGATTTGAATTTGTAATTCTTTCTTTAATGGAGACTCTCTTGTTTGGAAGAAGTTGTGGAGAAAGTGCAGATAATAATAGAATTGCCAGGCCAGAATACAGGTCTTTTGAGTGCTTGCAATCTAAATGACTGTCAGCACTCATTCTTTATGAATCATTTATTCATTCACTCAATACTTATTGAGCACTACCATGTACAAGGCATAGTTAGCAATAACATCTCTGCCTTCCTGGATCCAAATTCTGTTTTTCTGTGTGTGTGTGCAAGTATGGATGCACATATATGTTTCATCAATTTAACAAAGTGATAAATTTAAAAAATAATTTCTGGTAGTGATAAAAATAGTGAAACTATACAAAGCGGGTTAAGAGGATAAAGAGGAATAGGGTTAGCATAGTTCCTAACTTTGTTTTTTTAAGGCAAGGTTTGATTGAGAAGACACTTGAGCAGAAACCTGAGAGGATATGTGGGATGGAACATGTGGATGATGGGAAGAAGAGTTCCAGGCAGGGGAGCTGCAAATGTAAAGACCCTGAGTTGAAAAGAAGTCTGGTATGCTGGTTATAAAGGAAGGCTTCCATGGCAGATGGAAGTGAGTGTGGACATTGGGCTGGCCCATGATGGTTGGTATGTATCTGCTCCATAAACAAAGATCAGGCTATTTTTATGCTTAAAAATTTCAATGGCTTTTATTGCTCTTATGACGAAGACGAGAAAGCTTGAATAAAAGCTGAATCCTCCAGACTCATTAGGCATGCCAGACTCTCTCAAGTTCTCTCTGTTTGAGCCTTGCCTCCTCCTTCTTTTGGTCCTCCTCTCTCACTATTTTTCTCACCAGAGGGCCTTTGTATTTGCCATTCCACTACTTGGAGGACTCTCCACCTACCCCCTCAAATCTCTGCTCCTTTACATCTCAGCTTCATTATCACTTCCTTAGAGTAGGCATCCCTGGCCTTCTTATAATCTCTGTTATGTATACTCAGAGTATCATGTACCCCTTCTCCATGACGCTTATCAGCCTTTCAACTTTACATTTCGTTGTGTGGTTGTTTGATTAATGTTTTTTTCTGCTACCAAATTGTAAGTTCCATGAGGTCAGAAACCATGATGGCTTTTTTCTACCACATTCTCTCTAATGCCTTGTGTAGTATCTGTCATACAGTAGTTGCTCAGTAAGTTCTTAAATAGTTGATTTTTAAAATTCTCCCACCTTTTTTCTTTCCTTTTACCAATTATTTCTCTTCTTTTCTTAGCCTCTTTTCCTTCTTTTGCCCTTTGTTCTCTTTCTTTATTCTTTATTTCTTCCTTCTCCCCTCTTAACTTGTGAAAATTATTTTACTGCTGAGTTCAAGATTCTCTATTTCCTAATAACTAAAGGACAGTGGGTGGAATATGGTCAGTGGCACAAAATAGCATCCTGCCATTCTATGTGAAATCAAATATGACCCCTACATAAGAGAACATCTTCCTTAAATGAAGACCTATATCAAACACTGCAGCAAGGGTGTTTTTCCATTTCATTTCTTTTGTTCTGCTTATGGCTTTGCTGAATCCATCTATCATTAACATTTATAATTTAGCACTGTCTTCTGGCACAGTGTGATGCTATCTGTATTGCTGACAGATTTGTCTCACTCTTGGTCTTGGGTCTTTCAGCTGTCTGGTTTCCCGAATTTTGCTTATCCAAGCATTTCATTTGTCACACTACCTGCCATTGTCACCGCGTTTGTCTTTATCCTCAGTCATTAGTTTTCTATGCTCTGTCTTAATCCCATTATAGGGCTTGTTCTTGCTATTTTTATTTGTCATGGTATCTATTTTAGTAACAGATGTAGTTGTCAGAACATCTCCTTTACTCCCATTACTGGTGTCACTTGTACATTTGGTGTTAGAGTTTGTCTTATGTGCTATTCTGGGTCTTTCTCTGTATCCATGTCCACTTCATTATTTTAATTGTATCAGATCTTTTCTTCTCTGTCATATAACCATGGTTCATTTATTTCTTGCTGATTCTGAATATTGTTGAATTGCTTTGTCTTTAAGACAAGCATATTTAGAAGGCCAGATCAATGGAACCGTGGACAAGAATGCAAATATATGAGTATTTGTTCTGAACATGTGTGCATTCAGTCAGAGTATTGAGCTACAGTGTGAGCAGTTGATCATGTGAGGATAGCATGTTCATTTACTGGGGGTTGACTCACTGTAGGCTCTTCATATCTGTATTAATAACATATTGTACAAGTTATGAGTTTTTCTTTTTGTACTATTTGAAGTTAGTACATTTTTGTAAACAACATTTTAAATAAAGATATACTGTGTCTTTCCCACTTTTGGGTGATGGATTATCAAAGCAAAGGAAAACAAATATATTCTAAAATGAATTGATTGTCTGGAGAAAAATCTCACTAAAGAATTTTTATTTTTAAAAAGATTTTATTTATTTATTTATGAGACACACACACACACACACAGAGAGAGAGAGAGAGGGGCAAAGACACAGGCAGAGAGAGAAGCAGGCTTCATGCAGGGAATCCGATGTGGGACTCGATCCTGGGACTCCAGGATCATGCCCTGAGCTAAAGGCAGAGGCTCAACCACTGAGCCACCCAGGCATCCCCCCAAAGTTTTTAACTCAAAAGTAGAAGATGAGGAGAAACACAGAGAAGTGCAGATAATAAACAGAATTTGTCTTGAGGATGGGTACAAATTGTATTAGCTTCTCAGAAGTAACTGCCTAACATTTATAATTGATTCTCAAATGATTTAAAATGACTCAGATATGTGGGGGAATTTGAACTCACAAAAAAAAAAAAATGGAAAGATACCCATTGCCTGGGAGTTGTGGCTACTTGCTCAGTGGAATTGGCTACAGATTTTCTAAGATATAGATCTAATCCATAATTTGCAAAAGAAAAGAGAATATATAAACATGCCTAATCTTAGAAATCCTATAAATGCCTAATATATTTTATGTCCATTCAACTGATTTAGAACCAGACCTTGCTGAAATTCATATTCTTCTTCTGCCCTATGGTTTCACCACTGCTTTTAAGTTGGTATTGGAACTATTTTGTTAGCTTGATTCTTCTAGACTGAGAAGATTAGAATATTGATCACTTTGAGGAAAAATCCAATATCATTGTGGCGTCTTAGAAGTCAATGAATTTAAGAGAGAGTGGATTCTTGAATGGTCACGAAACAGACCATATAGTCATCACTTGTTAGTATCTGCCTTCTATTTCTAATTTTTTTGCAAGATTTAAATAAGAGGGAAGACTTTTCACCATTAGATCACAGGAAAATGGATTTTTTGTAGGAGAGTGGGCAATGTTTATGGGGATCTAGATTTTCTATAATTGTAAGACATTTGGCATTTATGAATTTGATAGTTCTACATAAGGCTTTTTGAATGGAAAAGAGAACATCCTCTACATTTATCCTGTGAAGGAATAAAACACCCAATAGCATTTATGCGGGAGAATGTTTCACGTATACATTTAAATACCCTTGGAAGAATCTGCTTGTTTGTACTTTATCACGTTGTTACTACTTTGTACCTCTGTGGTATTTGGTGCAAGGCTCTCTCATAAGACCTTTTATATCATCTGGATTGCTTATCTATTACCACCTTGGTTATGAGTTCCTTGGGTGTGGGGCTTACTTATCCACTATTTATTATTAAGTCAGTGCTTTGTGGTAATTGGTTTTCAATATATGTTTGTTAACAAATGGTCACCAATTTATAATCTATGCCAGATAATTATTGTGGATACATGGTATAAGTCATTTGCCTGTTTGAAGATTTTATAACTCTCGAATAGATCAGTGAAAAAAAAAATCTATGTTGAAATATTTGAGGGCTGACTACTAATCTTCGTGTGTGTGTGTGTGTGTGTGTGTAGGGTATTTGTAAAGCAAGTCTTTGAAGTCTCAAACAAATACTCCACATTGTGCAGCACACTATGCTGTAAGTATGTAAGTTACTCCCTGAACAATCTAGTGAGGTAGGAATTTGTAGTAGATACTTCTTCAGTGAACTGCTGGCTCAAAGTAATTTCCCCTTTTCTGGGAAAAATACAATGAACCTGTAGTGATTATATTTCTACTCTTAACCTTAAACATCTGACCATAGTTTGTTGACCCAGAGTTGGATATGATCCAAGAAGGGATAGTTAGATTTTATCTTCCCAAAACTGGAAATATGGGACAGAGAGAGACTAGAGATTGTTGGAATGGGGTCATGTTAATGGCTGTCAACAAAGAAGTTTTCTGCATAGAACTGTTGAATCACTATATTGTATGCTGGAAACTAATATGTTAACTATACTAGAATTAAAATTAAAAGAAAGTTCTTTTCATTTATTCACTCAACAAATATATATTGAACACCTTAAGTTTTCCAGGCACCAAACAGAGGCTGAGGATTAAATAACAGCAACATCAGATATAATCTCTCCTCTTAAGGAATTTGTAGATGATTAAGAAAGGGGAAGACTATAATTAAACATTCACAAAATCAATTAAAATTATAAATTAATATAAATGAAAAATGGAAGATAGTCCCAAGATAGTAAATAATAGGACAAGTGGCACAAAAAATTGGGAAAGCTTCCATAAAGAAGTAAGATTTACTTTTCTATCTGATGATTTACTGTTTAGAAAGAATGTTAAATAGGTGAAAAAGGTGGGTGTGGTTGAGAGTGAGACATTTAAAGGAGAGGAAAAGCATGTCAGAGGCACTAGGATACAAGAAGGGAGCATGGTAGAGTATACCAGTGCACTTGGACAATGTGAGCTGGGAAAGAGTGGGAGTTAAGCATGGAGGGTTTTGACTGGTATGTTAAGATTTTTGTCTCTATTATAAGAACAGTGGCATTCAACTGAAGACAGACATCTAATATGATGAGATTTAGTCCAGGAAAGAATTGATTTTAATTTGTTATGGTAGGAGCAATAGAATAGGAAGAGAAATGGATGAGTTTGAGAAATATTTAGGCAATAAAGTCAACAGAATTTGGTGATAAAACCTAATTCATGGATAAGAGAGGTAGAAGTGTCATGTATGATTTCCAGATATTTGGCTTGCAGAATGAGAGATAGAAAAATTAACTGAGTTAGAGACCTTAAATAGCATTTAAAATATTGAATAGTATTTCAGTGTTAAACAATGTCAGATCTTTGTGTGTCCATTTGAGATGGTAATGATGGTAATGGATTTCTGTTTCTAGTATATATAAAAGGTTGGCTGTGTTAATTTTGATGTTTGGTGCTTAATAGTAAAGAGTTTGACTAGTAAAAGATGATGGCTAAAGTTTAATTTTCTGGAGAGTCTCCAGGAGAAGAAATACATGAATTGTCTTCACCAAAGTGAACCAGAGTGCCATCTGGTGACTATTTACATAAATAGCAGGTACATGTTCCCTGAGGACAAACTTATAACAGCTAACACTTATTGAGAAATTATTATGTGCCTGGAACTGTGCTAAGATTTATATATAGCATCACATTTATTTTTCTTATAGCATCACATTTAATAACCCACTATAACATATATAAAATTAAATAACAATATAGGATAATAATATTAAATATAAAGAAAGTATATAATTGAATAGAATATGAATGATTTAAATAAATTATAATAAGATTTTAGTAGGATGATGAACTACACCCTTCCTTTACCCAAAGACACATGAATATTCATTCACATCTTTTATTAATTTAGGAGAAAATAAAATTAATTTTGTTATGGGAAAAGAATTCTTCTAAAGACAAAAGAGTCATCTGTAGCTCTTGAGCTACCCTTTACAATGTAAACCAGGCTTAGGAAAAAGTCTAATGTTGTTTTGCACAATTCATCTATTCATTTACTCAACAATTACATTATATACTGAGCAAATATGATGATGTGCTGTTCTACTGAAGATGCAACAGTGAAAAAATATGCAAGAACTTATATCCTTTGGAGTGTCCTATGAAAGGAGACAGAAAATGACTAAATGACTAGTAAAATATATAACAGGCCAGATAGAGCTATGGGCTTAGAAAAATATATAAAGCATAGAAAGGTAATAAATAATGATGGTTGAGGTGCTAGTTTGTTACTATTTTAAATATATGTCAGATCCCATAGAATACAAACTTCAAGGACATAAAGAAATAGGCCATATAGACATTTTGGTAGAATTTCCAGTATAAAGGACAGAGAGTGTAAAGGCCCTGAGTAGAAGTGTGCCAAGATTGTTTAAGTAAGACCAAGGATGCCAACATGACTAGAGTAAATTAACTCATAATGAGTTAGGAAGTGTTCCTTCTGCTTCTATTTTCCAGAAGAGTTTGTGAAGAATGGACATAATTTCTTCCTTAAATATTTGACAAAATTTATAAAGGAAATTATCTGGTCTGGTCCTTTCTTTACAGAAGATTATTAACTATTGGCTCAATTTTTTAAACTGATAGAGGTTCATGCAGATTATCTATTTTTGTAGATTGTGTCTTTGAATTGGTTCATTTCGTATTTATGGCTATAGTGTTTAAAGGGCTTCTTTATTATCTTTTTAGTGGCCAGGTGATCAGTACTGATGACTTCTCTTTAATTTCTAATATTAATAATTCATGTTTGTTCTTCTTTTTAACTTGGTTATCCTGGATAGAGGTTTATCAATTTTGTTGATTATTTTTGAATAGCAGGCTTTTGGTTTTGTTGATTTTTAAATTTTTTTTTCTGTTTTCATTGATTTATGCTCTATTTTTTATCATTTCTCCTGCTAGTTTAAGGCTTAAATTACTCTTCTTTAATTTCCTAAGATGGAAATTTAGATTACTGATTTTAGGTCATCTTTTTCTCATATGTGCACTTAATGCTATAAATTTCCCTCTAAGCATTACTTTAATTGTATTCCACAGATTTTGATAAGTTGTATTTTTTTAAGGTAGGCTTCATGCTCAGCATGGAGCCCAATGTGGGGTGTGAACTTATGACCCTGAAATCAAGACCTGAACTGAAATCAAGAGTTGGATGCTTAACTGACTGAGCCACCAAGGTGCCCCTTGATAAGTTGTATTTTTATTTTCCCCTAGTTCAATTAAAAAAAAAAAAGTTTGACTGAGATTTCTTCTTTGACCACCTACTTTTAGAAGTGTACTGGGATCCCTGGGTGGCGCAGCGGTTTGGCGCCTGCCTTTGGCCCAGGGCGCGATCCTGGAGACCTGGGATCGAATCCCACGTCGGGCTCCCGGTGCGTGGAGCCTGCTTCTCCCTCTGCCTATGTCTCTGCCACTCTCTCTCTCTCTGTGACTATCATAAAATAAATTAAAAAAAAATTAGAAGTGTACTATTTACTCCCCAAATATTTTAGATTTTTTGGCTATCTTTCTGATTTGTAGTAAAACACCATTTGTGGTAAAATTCATATCTTTGTATGAATTCTATTCTTTTAAATTTGTTAAGGTATGTTTTATGGCCCAGAATGTGGTTTATATTGGTAAATGCTCAATGTGAAAAGAATGTGTATCTTGCTGTTGTTGGATGGGCTATTCTATAAATGTCACTTAGATCAAGTTGACTGTAGTGCTGTTTATGTCAATTATGTTTTTATTTATTTTCTGCCTGTTCAATCTGTAAATGACTAGAAAGAGAGGTGTTGAAGTTGTGAGTATTAATAGTGAAATTGTTTATTTCTCATTGCAGTTCTATCAGTTTTTGTCTCAAATATTTTAATGCTGTACTGCTGGATGCATACACGTTAAAGATTGCTATGTTTTCTAGGTAATTTACCCTTTTATCATAGACAATGCTACTTTTTAAAAGATTCCTGATAATGTTTCTTGTTTGCTTTGTCAGTAATTATAGGTGTAGCTTTCTTTTGTTGCATATTAGCATGCTATACCTTCCTCTGTCCCATTACTTTTAACTTTTCTGAGTCTATATTTAAAGTGGGTTTCTTGTACACAGCCTACTGGTTCTTAGTTTTTATTTCTAAGCACTCTGACAATCTCTGTCTTTAAATTGATGTATTTAGATCATTCACATTTAAAGTGTTATTGATATAGTGAGGTAATATACCTTATATTTGAAACTATTTTCCATTTATAGCATTTGTTTTTTGTTTCTTTTATTTTCCCCCTTTTTATGCCTTCTCTCATTTTATTTTGTTATTCCATTTTATCTCCTATCTTTGCATATCAATTATAGTCACTTTAAAAATTTTTTTAGTGATGACTCTAAAAGTACATTTTAAACTAATCTAAGTCCATTTCAAATAACACTAAATCACTTCATGGGTGATGTCAGTAACTTACACAAGAGTATTTTCAGTTCTATCTCCTCTCTTATAATATCATTAATTTATTTTCAGCTTCAGTAAGATTTCAACTTTTACTTATTATAAAGGTGAAAAGTCATAGCTTTTACACTCTCTACACATTGGAACTGAAAACTGGAAGTGGATCATCTTTTATAAAAAAATCATCTGCTGAAATAACTGTTCATGATTTTTTGGGGGCTATGAGTCAAAACAATTTCCTTGATTTCAGTGTCCTTTCACTAGGGCAAGTAGCATAGTGAAAAACATGTGTCCTGGAAATTCTAAGGGGGAAATGACAAACTTTCAAATCTATCTATTTGTCTATCTATCTACCTATCTATCTCTTTTTGTTTTTTTGGTCTATCTATCTCATTTTAAACAGGGGTTTTAGGCCACTATAACTGAAAAAGTTGGGCCATGAACAGAATAATACAGCTTAAGAGATATAACAATAAGAATTGTATACTTATCAAATATGATTTAATGTTTTACTTTTCCAGTAACTTCAGCTTCACATATATTTTTCTAAACACTGTAAGTATATTAAAAGCATAGAATTCAAAGCCCTTGTACATGTAAATAATTAGAAATTTATGGGTAAAATTAACCAAGATAGAGTTGCCCTTAGAATTGCTGATGAAACACTTATGGGTAAACATTCACAATTATGTTTTTTTTAAAAGGTTTTATTTATTTATTCTTGAGAGACACACACACACAGAGAGGCAGAGACACAGGCAGAGGAAGAAGTAGGCTCCATTCAGGAAGCCTGACATGGGACTCAATCCTGGGTCTCCAGGATCACACCCTGGGCTAAAGGCAGGCGCTAAACTGCTGAGCCACCCAGGCTGCCCACATTTTATGTTTTAAAAAAACATATAAACCAATTCTCTATAATAATCTAAAAAATTCAGTGTATTTCTTTTCTTCATTGCACTTATTTTTCATGTTTCCTATTGCTCAGAAACAAAGGTACTTATACGACTGTTGGAACCTTAAAATTTTTGTTTGCTGCCTGCACAGTATGCATAAATAGTCAATAAATACTTTGAGTGAAGCTTAACTGATGTCCTACTGAAACACACATGGAATGGGGCACCTTGGCTGAGATTGGCCTCTAAGGTTTTTAAAATCTTAAGAACTTAGGGCTCTAAAAGCCACTTTTTCAAAGCTGCAAGCAGTTTTGATTGTTCAGAATTCATCCTGAGTGGAATACCACTGCTAATACCTCCATTTCAGACTATGAATTCTAGTGTGCTATTTCTGAGTGCTCTCTCGGATTTTTTTCTTTTTTTTTGTAGGGAGAAAAAAAGTGTTTGTTGGCTTTCTGTGTATTTGGAATGCACTCAGCCATATACAAACCATGACTTGTCCAAGCAGAATTTTGGATGTTTTTCATTTTCCCCAAGTTAGTGGACAATGAAGAATACAAGTGGAGAGAACTCTAGGCTCAACTCATTCATGCTGGATTTAAAACTATAAAAAAGAACTGGGGTATTAACATCTTATATACTGTATTAATAAAGAATGGATAATCCAGAATAGAGTGAGTATGGACTATTCGTGTGGAAAATATTGTCTAGACTTAGACTATAATTAAGTGGGTGGGTAGAAGTTAGAAGATACAGTGTATTTCTCTTTAGTCATCTACTTACAAGAAGTCAGCCAACTCACATCCTACTCTCCAAATCTGTGGCTAAATTCATAGCTAATAAAAGAGTTTGGGAGTGCACCAGCCAGGCTTCCTGGTCTTTTGTAGCCATTCCTTGTGCTCACTGATAGCAGTTGAAGGGAAAGGGCAGTTCTGAATGATGTGGGAGTCAAGTGGTGAGTAAGAAATTCTTCTTGTCAAAGATTAATTGACCATGTAGTTGTGGGTTCATTTCTGGGTTTTCTATTCTGTTCCATTTATCTATGTGTCTGTTTTTGAGCATGTACCATACGATCTTGATCACTCCAGCTTTGTAATATAACTTGAAGTTTGAAATTGTGATGCCTCCAGATTTGCTTTCCTTTTTCAAGGTTGTTTTTGCTGTTTGGGGTCTTTTGTGGTTCCACAAAAATTTTAGGATTATTTGTTCTAACCCTGTGAAAAATGCTGGTATTTTGATGAGGATTGCATTGAATGCGTAGATTGCTCAGGGTAATATAGACATTTAAAAAATGTTTGTTCTTCCAGTCCATGAGCGTGGAATATTTTTCCATTTCTTTGTGTCATCTTCAATTTCTTTCATCAGTGTTTTATAATTTTTAGGATACAGGTCTTTTACCTCTTTGGTTAGGTGTATTCCTAGGTATCTTATGGTTAGCACAATTGTAAGTAGGGTTGTTTTCTTATTTTCTTTTTCTCTGCTTTATTATTGGTGTATAGAAATGCATTAGATTTCTCTATGTTGATTTTGTATCCTGTAACTTTACTGAATTCATTCATCAATTCTAGCTTTTTTTTTTGTGTGTGTGTGGAGTCTTTGGGTTTTCTATCATGTCATCTGCAAAGAGTGAACGTTTGACTTCTTCTTCGCCAATTTGAATGCTTTTTTATTTCTTTTTGTTGTCTGATTGATGTCAATTAATCTTCGAAAAAGCAGGAAAGAATACCCAATGGAAAAGACAGTCTCTTTAACAAATGGTGTTGGGGAAACTGGACAGCAACCTGCAGAAGAATGAAACTGGACAACGTTCTTACATCATACACAAAATAAATTCCAAATGGATTAAAGACCAAAATGTGACACAGGAAACTATTAAAATCCTAGAGGAGAACACAGGCAGTAACTTCTGATACCAGCTTTAGCAGCATCTTACTAGATATGTCTTCTGAAGCAAGGGAAACAGCCAAAATTTTGTCAAGATAAAAAGCTTATGCACAGCAAAAGAAGCAATCAACAAGAATAGAAGGCAACCTATGGAATGGGAGAAGATATTTGCAAATGATGTATCTTATAAAGGATTAGTATCCAGAAATCTATAAAGAACTTATTAAACTCAACACCCAAAAAACAAATAATCCAGTTAAAAAATGGGCAGAGGACATGAACAGACATTTCTCCAAAGAAGACATACAGATGGCCAGCAGACACATGAAAAAATCCTCAACATCACTCATCATCAGAGGAATAAAAATCAAACCTACAATGAGATATTACCTCATACTTGTCAGAATGGCTAAAATTAATAACACAAGAAACAACAGGTGTTGGTGAGAATGCGGAGAAAGGGGACACTTTTACACCATTGGTGGGAATGCAAACTGGTGCAGCCACTCTGGAAAATAGCATGATGGTTTCTCAAAAAGTTAGAAATAAAAGTACTCTATGATCTAGCAATTACACTACTAGGTATTTACCCAAAGAATACATAAATACTAATTTGAAGGGTTGTATGTACCCCGATGTTTATAGAAACACTAGCAACAAAAGCCAAACTATGGAAAGAGCCCCAATGTCCATCAATTGATGAATGGATAAAGAGGATGTGATATATATATATATATATATATATATATATATATATATTTAAATATTACTCAGCCATAAAAAATAATGAAATCTTGCCATTTACCAAAATATGGATGGAACTAGACAGCACACTGCTAAGTGAAATAAGTCAGTCAAAGAAAGACAATATCATATGATTCACTCATACATGGAACTTAAGAAACAAAACAAATGATGATAGAGGAAAAAATAGAGAGAGGCAAACCAAGAAACAGACTTCTAACTATAGAGAACAAACATCATTACAAGAAGGGAGATGAGTGGGGAGATGGGTTAAATAGATGATGGGGATTAAGAAGTGAACTTGTGATGAGTACTAAGTATTGTATGGAAGTGCTGAATCACTAAATTGTACACCTGCAACTAATATTACACTGTATGTTAACTGGAGCTTAAAAAACTTAAAGATATAAGTGTTTGGAAAAGTATAAGTATCAGCTTGTGAGAACAAGCATATGCTTAAATCATTGAAAAAAGAGAAGAAATTCTTTTTGTCATCAAACATTTTGAAATATTTCAGTAAATAAATATATATCAGTAAATATATCAGGAATGAGAGATTAGATGGTTTCTATATGTAAGATACATAGGAGCTTGGCAGAATGACTCCCAATAAGAGAATGAGAAGACTGTGAAGTGCTATATATAATAGTCCTAAATTACTCTTAAGCCACATTTTTAAAAGACTTCAAACTTCCAGTGATATTTCTTTTAAAATTATATTTTAGTTTCAGTCATTCTGTGGAGAATTAAGGAAAAAGCTTGACCCATACCTTGTAAAAAATAAAGGAAAGAACCACTTTTTAGTAATTCAGACCAGTGATTCTTCTTGACTGGGAGTAATTTTGCTATCTAGGGGACATTTGGCAATAATTTGAGACATTTTTGGTTGTCATAAGTTGGGATGGGGAAAGAAGGGCTACTGGTGTCTAGGGGGTAGAGGCTACAGATGTTTCTAGGCATCCTGCAGTGGACAGGAATATCCTTCACAACAAAGGATTATCTGGTCCAAAATGTCAATAGTGTTGAGATTTAGAAGCCCTGAATCTTAGATATTCTAAGGGGATTCCATTTGGGCATAGGATAGCTTGAAGTCAATTGTGATTTATATGTTTACAGGAATATATTTTACTTTCAAGCTCTATGTTCTAGTTGCAAAGTAGAGCACCTGACCATGTGTGCATGTGTGCATGTGTGTATGTGTGCACACACCAGAAATAAGCTCTCCTATCATTATCTATCATCTGTGGTTATGACCCTCACAAATAATGTCATATATTTCATACCTCATCATCATATGAAAAGAAACCAGCAAAGCCCAAGTTAAGCCTGTGGGAACAAAGAACTGGACTTCTTTCCTTATGATCTTGTTTGAAGTAAATAAATGCTTTATTTTGCTTTGAAGCTTTCTTTTTAAAAATTGTTGGTCAAGTTTTGGCTTTATATTTTCACTGTTCATGGATACTTTGTGTTATTACTATCAATGTTCATTTTTAGTAATGACTATAGAATACAATAAAGCCCTCTCTGGACCTTCTATAAATTGATGATAGGTAGTCCTGCAGCAGTTCCAGAATTTGAGATAAAACATTCCTTGGAATAGGACCTTCTAATGAAACCCATTCTTTCATGCTCAGTAGAAGAAGTAAAGTTCTACTTCCTAGGAGTGTGACTGGAATGGTAGATGTCAGTCTTTACTACCAATTTGACCCATCAATAAATCAGTTCACTTTATGGTCTGATTTTAGGAACATTGAAACGGAAATGGAACTTTATGTTCTATTTTAACCTATGTGATTATAGTAATGTAAAATCAGTGAGGACATTTTTTAATTATTCAGAAACCAAAAGAATTCTAACACCAATAAAAGTCTTCTTTTTACCCCTCTGGTGTGAGATAGCATTTTCAGAAAGAGAAGCCCAAGATGCTATGACTGTTAAGGTAGTTTGGGAGGCCATATTGTGACTCTCCTGGTGGTAAAGAAGCTGTTGTCATGTGACAGGTCTCCCATGGATAACCATTACCTCCTGTCAGTGAGAAATGTGAAGATTAAAAACAGTGTCACCAAACACTGACACCATCCTGTATTTTTTATTTAAGAGCTGCTGAAAGATTTCCTGCTGGCTGATCAAATATGTGAACAGCTGGCTCCTGACCATAATCTGTCACTTGCAGCACATTTCAGACTGCCCATTTAAGAGCAACATAACATCCCTGGGACCTTCAAGCTAGTCAAAGGGGCAAAAGAACTTATAAGGAAGCACAAAGCTAGTCTAACCCATGGGTAGTTCAAAGCCCATTAAATGGTTTGTGAGGATCAAGTATGATGGGTAAAGCCAGAGACTCACAGATACTCAAAGTTTTTCTTTTTTTTTCTTTTTTTTTTCTTGGCATAGATTATAAATCCTAGGACTGGGGTCGGGTCTTCGGGAGTCTAAATTCTTTTGGTTGATTAAAATATTATCCAATAGTTCTTTATCACTTGAATAGCATAAGCAATGGTCTGGAATTTTTGAAATGAATGTCCTAGATATGCTTGCTTATTTATCTAACTGTCTAAGAACCTATCATCTCTTTAAAGAATTTTATAAATAAAAAAAGAATGGTTGTTTTATTCTATTCTTATGACCCACAATTAATCCTATTCTCCTCTATCAATCAGTGATTGGAGTGCCAGTTTGGCTGATATCCCTGTAATAGAAAGTCTCATTTGAATTGATTGATCAGCTGGATAACTTAGATAAAATGCAGTCTGCTTTTATTCATCTTTCTGTTTAATAATGAGCTGTCTGGAATTTCTACTCCTCTGATATATGTCGTATTCTAATAAAAAGCAATCAGCTGCAGAATTTCCTCAATTCTGTGCTCTTGTTTCCTTGATAACATCTAAACTTCCTTGCTTATTTTTGTGCTGTTAAAATACTCTATTTTGAATCAAATACTGATGGAAGCCTTTTTAAATGAAAATTTCCAAAATGTTGGGATTCCATCCTTAGCCAAAATAGGAGTGACCCTCTTTGGCTGCTTTCTCAAAGTTAACTTTGAAAATCGCCATCTACCTCCACCCAAAATGAGACTGGAAAGGTAGATAAGAGCTCATTTATGAAAGACTACTTTGGCAAGATAGAATGTTTGGATCCTGTCCTGTGTGACAGTGAGCCAGGTGAAGTTTCTAAGAAGGGACTGATACGATGCATTTCTGGTTGCAGTAAAAAATAGTAATGATGAAACCAGAAAGCAGCTGTTTGAAGAAGCCAACTAAGGCTTCCTCAGTGATTGAAAATACCCTATCTGTAATCTCATCCCCAAATTTGTCAGTAAAATATATAAACATTTTAACCATATAATACCTTTTCTTCCACCAACAAATGATACTTGAATATAGAGCAGGAAAAATACTTGGGAACACAAATCTTATTGAGGACCTATATTCATTAAACCAATAGTACCTTTTCTATATTCCACTTTATTTCATACACATCTAAGTCAATCTTACTAATAGAAAAACATCTGCTTTTCAGTAGACATGAAACGATACAGAAAAGATGAATGAAGTAAAAGTTTGATGTGATAAGCTCAAAGGAAGATGTAAAGACCCTTAAAGATCTATTTATATATACATGATCATAGTTTAGAATTAAATTTATGATACAGTTTAAATACCTGAACATTTGAAAATATTAATATTGTTCTTTCCAAAAAAATTATAGGGTTTTTAAGGGCAAGCCTCTTATTATATACTTTCTTTATTCTCCATAAAGCATAAGAATCATGCATGATACACAGAAGATAGTGATTACATGGTGATTGAAAAAATTCATTTGAAAAAATTTTGAGCATTAACTCTAGATTCAATGGGGGACTTAAAAAGGCATAATATAGCCACTGTTTGTTCCATAGGTGTTACAATGGAATCAAACCAAATAGAACTGATAGACCCAAATGTACTTTATGTTCACATAGAATAATAGTAACATTTGTCTTTCTTTTTCTGTCTCTCTAAAGAAAATATGAGGGCTATTTACAAAAGCCAAAAATCTTGAGAGATTGCTCTAAATCAAGTGAAATTGTATTTATGTCTTCATAAATTTCATTAAAAAATACATGAGTCTGCTCACTTAATATTTGAGGAAACATTTGCAATAATATATTCACAAAAGCAGAATTGATAGGAGGATTAGATTCCCTTAAAAATAAACAGAACTGATTTTCATGTTAGTAGATCACCATTACTCCTTTCTTCTGTGCCAAATCAACTCAATACACTGAAATATCTCGAAAGACAGTTGAGAGAAGCTTCTAGGGGAGCAGATGCAATTTTCCTATAGCAGAAGATTTTTATTTACCATCTGTCAGAGGAAAGCAAGAACTCTTTGGGCAATTGTTCTTTTTGCCATTGATGCAGAGCTAGAATGCACTTTGTTAAATAAAACTTGGGGGCATTTCAGATCCTCCTTCAAACTATGCTGGAATTTTTGCTCCCTTTTCTAACCATATTGGGTTGTGTAATGATAACTTTTAAATGAATTGTTATAATACAGAGACATGTCCTACAAATTTGATAATGGTCACCATGAACAGCAGTATGCAATAAGGTTTCCTCAGCAGGGACATATTCTTTCTGGAAGGGAAATTTAATTATCTGGCTCGACTACTGTGTAATTCAAACGCTAGCTATTGCGGCTCTTTTATACTACACAATGGTGTTAGTGGCAAACAGAAAAGTGATGGTTACCACCCCATAGGCAAACTCAGAGAACTGAACTAACCAGTGCTTTGCTTTTACTCAATTTTTGAATTAATATCCAGCTTTTTAGGCATTCCTCTCTCATAAACCATGTATGATAGATTGAAACGGTGGGGATTTTAATTATGCCACCTTCTTTTTCTTGCATTTCATCTTCTACTTTTTGGTAGAGGCAGGGGGTCAGAAAGGGAAAATACCACGAAATCAAATAACAGCATAGAGGAAAAGACAGGCACACTACAAAAATTCCCTACCAATCCGCCTTAAGCAATTACAAAAGAAGTTTGAGTTTCCAAAAAAACCCCAATATTATATAAATTTAAAGTTGTTGTTATTAATGTGTTGGTATTTTGAAGTGTATAATTAGCCTGTTGATGAGGTGGTAATTCAGGTGCCTAGGTGGCTTAGTGATTAGGTTTCCAACTCTTGATTTTAGCTCATGCTGTCATCTCAGGGTTGTGAGATCAAGCCCACCTGGGACTCTGAGCTCAGCATGGAGTTGGCTTTTCCCTCTCCCTCTGCTTCTCCCTCCCAACTCACTTTCTCCCTAAAACAAACAAACAAGTGAATAAGTAAAAAATATTTTTAAAAAAAGGTGGTAATTCCATGGAGGAGATGATGATGTGGAAAGGGGAATGTTGAGAGAAAGTGGTACTGATATCATAGGGATTGTCTGGTGGATTTGTCTTTGAGACATACTATTTACCTGAGCATCTTCAGTTGTTAAGAGCAAGAACAGGTTGGAAAACTTGAGGTGAGCTTGCCCAATCAACTGAAAATTAGCTAGCTGTTTTTCTGGAATCCTTAGTTGTTAAAGCAAAGGATGTGCACAAGCCTCTTATTTTCTACATATGTAGAATTAAGAAGTTTAAAAAAGCAACAAACCTAAATTTTAAGGAATTGGGTTCAAGACCTACCACTTGGATTCTGCTCTTTCCTAGCTTTCTGGCCTTAGTTTTGATATAGGTCCTACCTTACTCTCTAGGTCATTATATAAGATGTTGTATTCATTATATGAGATATTAAATTTGAAAATAATTTATAAAGATCTAAGAAACGTGTAATATTATTATTGTTATGAACTAAGGAGAGAATGGTGCCTTGTGTGGAATTAAAGCCTCTTGACTATCAATTCCTTTAGAAAGAATATATATTCTGTGATTTTTCTGTTGAGGGGGAGATAGTGCTAATTTATTTACCCTGGCATTTTCTTGTGCACAAATGTCACCCCTCTCCATCCAAAAAATATTCTTGCTGGCATTTCCTATAAACCACTTCTTTCTTTAGCTGCTGAAGTGAGACCAAAGGACATGTGTATGTAAGTCTAGACTATTTTTGATATTAAAAGTGATATACAACCATTGTACTTCTCTATGTAGATGGCAAACGAAGAGTTGTTTAACATAACTGGCCCCACATTCTGAGAATGCTGTTCCCTGAGCCTTCTGATTGAGACTGTCTTCATGGTCGGTATACAGTGCTAATCTGATCATGTCCTTCCTTGCTTTGAACCTTTCATAGAAAGTCATCACTTCAGAGAATAAAATCTGATGTTATTTGCATTGCATACAGCTCATGGTTGGAGTCCTTATCTACTTGACTCATCCCCTTTTCTACTAGACTCATCCTACACCTGAGGCTTCATTAATATTTTTTTGTAGTTATCCAAGAAAATATTGCCATTTCATGTGCCTTGGCACATGCTGTTTCCTTTACCAAATCTGTTCTTGCTGCTTTGCTTTCATGGGAAAACATATACTTATTCTTCAAGAGCAAGTTCAAGAGTCATCTAGTCTATGAAGTGTTCTCTGCTTTTTCCAGGCAGAGAGGTTCCCTGCCTCCTCTCTACCAAGACATACCTTGTATGTGCTTCTCTTATAGCATTACCATTTTGGACCAAAGAAGAATTTTCTAAGTCTAAGGATGAAACTAAGAGCAGATGTTTTCCTCCAATTAAAGTGAGAAAGAACAGAAATTCACACAGTAAGATCAAAACAGAAAGCAAGGAACTCCCACTTCGCATTTCTCAGAATGGGGGCAGGGTACAGTTTCCCACCACTTCATGCTAATGTTGGATAGAATGTTGTTCAGGCAAGACAGAGACAGCTCTTCTATTATCACATTCCATAGATGCAACCACAAAAGCAAGGATAAAAATGTGTCATGCTGTGTTAAGTTGCTCCAGGGAAAGAGGACTCTTTCCTCTCTGAAGCTAACTGAGTATAATTGTTGCTCTTACTGGGAGCAGTGAGGGATTTCAGAGATGGGGTACACACACATGTAGGTAATCCAGGGGTCTTCTAATATTATATAAAAAATATCATTCTCTTATGATTCAGACATAACATTTGTGCCTAAATTCAAATTATTATTCTAATTTTTTTGTTTGGATATTTTATTATTTATTTATTTATTTATAAATAAATTTATTTTTTATTGGTGTTCAATTTGTCAACATACAGAATAATACCCAGTGCTCATCCGTCAAGTGCCCACCTCAGTGCCCGTCATCCAGTCACCCCCACCCCCCGCCCCCCTCCCCTTCCACCACCCCTAGTTCGGTTCCCAGAGTTAGGAGTCTCTCATGTTCTGTCTCCTTCTCTGGTATTTCCCATACATTTTTTCTCCCTTCCCCTTTGTACCCTTTCACTATTTTTTATATTCCCCAAATGAATGAGACCATATAATTTTTGTCCTTCTCCAATTGACTTATTTCACTCAGCATAATACCCTCCAGTTCTATCCACGTTGAAGCAAATGGTGGGTATTTGTCGTTTCTAATGGCTGAAGAATATTCCATTGTATACATAAACCACATCTTCTTTTTTTAAATTTATTTATTTATTTATAATAGTCACACACACACACACACAGAGGCAGAGACATAGGCAGAGGGAGAAGCAGGCTCCATGCACCGGGAGCCCGACGTGGGATTCGATCCCGGGTCTCCAGGATCGCGCCCTGGGCCAAAGGCAGGCGCCAAACTGCTGCGCCACCCAGGGATCCCAAACCACATCTTCTTTATCCATTCATCTTTCGATGGACACCGAGGCTCCTTCCACAGTTTGGCTATTGTGGCCATTGCTGCTATAAACATCGGGGTGCAGGTGTCCCGGCGTTTCATTGCATCTGAATCTTTGGGGTAAATCCCCAACAGTGCAATTGCTGGGTCGTAGGGCAGGTCTATTTTTAACTCTTTGAGGAACCTCCACACAGTTTTCCAGAGTGGCTGCACCAGTTCACATTCCCACCAACAGTGTAAGAGGGTTCCCTTTTCTCCACATCCTCTCCAACATTTGTTGTTTCCTGCCTTGTTAATTTTCCCCATTCTCACTGGTGTGAGGTGGTATCTCATTGTGGTTTTGATTTATTTCCCTGATGGCCAGTGATGCGGAATTAAATAATATTTTGTTTTATTTTATTTTCTTAGTGGGGGGAGAAGGGGCAGGGGCAGAGAGAGGGGGAAATTTTTTTTAAAGGTTTTGTTTATTTATTCATGAGAGACCCAGAGAGAGAGGTAGAGACATAGGGAGAGGGAGAAGCAGGCTCCCTGCAGGAGCCTGATGCAGGACTCTATCCTGGGATCCCATAATTATGACTTGAGCCAAAAGCAGATGCTCAACCACTGAGCCACCCAGGTGCCCTGAGAGGGGGAAATCTTAAGCAGACTCCATTCCATGCCCAGTGGGACTCTGTCTAATGACCCTGAGATCATGACCTGAGCTCGACCTGAAATCAAGAGTCAGACACTTAGCCTGAGCCAGGCAGGTGCCCCACTAATTAAATAATATTTTGATAATGCAGCATACTGGTAGGCTGTGATTATTCTTTTTATTTTAATTTTTATTTATTTATGATAGTCACACACACACAGAGAGAGAGAGGCAGAGACACAGGCAGAGGGAGAAGCAGGCTCCATGCACCGGGAGGCCGACGTGGGATTCGATCCCGGGTCTCCAGGATCGCGCCCTGGGCCAAAGGCAGGCGCCAAACCGCTGCGCCACCCAGGGATCCCGGCTGTGATTATTCTTGACTAGGAGATAATCTTGTGACCAAAGGAGACCACCATTTATAGTAGCATTTTCTAGGAGGTCCTGGATCTTGCAGGGAAATTTCCCCTTTGCAGAGGAACTGTAGATATCTTTATCCCCAGTTTAGTTTAGTTCCTGAAATGTATTCCTATAATGCTACCTCTGGTGATGGTGCTAATTTTCTGATAAAGGATGTTTAATTTCATTCAGGAATTGGGTTTCTTTCAAATCACAGAGAACCATGGAATGCTTCTGGGAAATCATTTCAATACATCTAAAGCTTTGCACTGCACTGTTGTGGAGAAGGCCAGGTGTGATCAGGGTTAAGTATTCTGCAATCCAGTGAAGTCACCTCAAAATTGAAACACTCTGAGAGAATGCACAATCTTCTTCTGACCTCTAAGCTTTTATACTTTCTCTTGGCAACAAAGAGTTTTACTGAGAATGAATATATAGTTACACGCCTCCTGAGCTTCTGTGGTAAAAGTGGAGAACTAAGTGTATCCAATTGTTTAAAATAATGATGGATTTCTACATTAAGTAATGACAAGCCCCAAATGATTTTATTTTCATGTGAATTATTCAGGTTAAATCTCTCAATTTCACCTCCTTGAGAAGGTACAATGGAGAAAGCCCTCCCATAACTTAACCTTGAGAGCTGAGAGCAGCTTGAGAAATCTGCCTTCTGCAATGTTACCTGGTTGGACCTCTCTGGTTGCACACAGAATAGCTGTCTGCCACTGCTTCACAAGCTGTATATGGATGTGCACAAAGGATTCCTCTAAGCCACCTAAAACCATGGTTAGTCCAGTAGGCCACACCTAAGGCCACCTCTGGTGGCAAGGGAGTGAGACAATTTCTATAATCCTATTATTGTGAGGTCAGAAAAATGATTCTTCTATCCCAGATGGAAATTAACTTGGGTTACTTTGTGGATTCCGTTTTGTTTTCATTGGTATTTCTCATGACTGTCTTGGGCCCTCTTCTATCTGTAAACATACTTCTGAAGTAAACTCAGCCATTTTCAAGACTTTAATTACCCAATGAAAGTGTCAGCAGCCCAGATGTCTACCTTGGATCAGACTCTTAATATCTATTTTTGTGACATCTCTACTTGGACATCCCACAGGAACACCAAGCTCAATATGTCCAAAAGTGAACTTACCATGTTTTCCTGATCCTCTTCCAGTGAGCTCTCTTTGTTGGGTTTCCTCCATTAGGGAGTTGGGCCAGCAGCCAGCTGTTGGCCTAGCTAGTCATCAAGAAGAAGAGTCATCCTTCTTCTACATGCTCTACAACATTATCAACTCATGTCCAGCCTATCTCTTACTTCTTTTGAACCAGTCATTATATTTTCCATCTCTTTGCCCTCTTTGTTCAAGTCACTACTGTGCAGAAGATGCTCAGTGAATAAAAGAATCCAAATGTATTTACACTGGTAGATGCTTTAAGCTAATTGATAATTTGTAGGTGTAGGTTTTCTGCCCCACTCACACCACCTAAGCCCTGATGTTGCTTTCAGGATCCAATTTATATGTCTTTCTATTTTGGTGTTGCTCAGTCACTGACTTGGGGGTTTATTGGGAAAATAAATTGCTCTTTTAACTGAATTCTGTGTTTTTTGGTGAAGTCTTTAAGAAAGTCAGTCATGTGGACAATACTATTAACTCTAAATCTGTTTTTATTTTAATGGTAAATATTGACACTTAGATTCACCATTTCTTTTCTTTTTTTAAATTTCTTTTTATTTCTTTTCTTTTTTAAGATTAATTCTGTTAACAGAGTATTTTGTAGCAAAGGATTTTTGCAAATAATGGTTTTCCAGTTTAATATGGTAGTAAATAATGTCCTATCCTGAGACTTTAGCCTAAGTAATTCTCTTTTCTGTTAATAAGTACTATCTGGTCTTTAAATGGATGGTCAACTGTCACACTCTCAGATGGTAGAAAAGAGCTCATTTCACTAGCCTAGCTATATATCTATTACTTATGTAGGTAGGTGTAGAATACAATAATTGTGTGCTTTGTTTTTATTAACATTGGGTTGAGATTTCTATCTTTTCTTTTTCTAAAAGCAAGAAAAGATTTTTTTCTTCCATTGAACTATGTGGGGAATGGAGAGTGAAAGGTCTCTTGCCTTTGGCTTCTAATGTATAAATTAAGACCTTTTCATTCAAGGGAGAGGGAAATGATCAGTATTAATGGAAATACATCCAGGACAGGTTAAGTGCAGGATCAGTTCTAAAGCAAGACCTTTATCAGCCTACATGTCTCATAGTCTTAAAGTGATGACATCATTTGGAAAGAACATAAAGTCCCAAATTGTCCTTCAGAATGTGTTGCTAATCTACCTTCATGTCCTACACCCATGTAAGTCTAATTTTCAAAATAGCAGATTCTCATGAACTGACAAGTGTAGCATATAAATCTATTTTCTCTGATTTTACATTCAAAAAAGAAAAAATTATTAAAATATGTCAGTAGGGGTACCTGGGTAGCTCAGTGGTTGAGCATCTGGTTTTGGCTCAGGTCATGATCCCGGGGTCATGGGATCAAGTCCTGCATTGAGGTCCCCACAGGAAACCTGCTTTTCCCTTTGCCTATGTTTCTGCTTCTCTTGTGAATAAATAAATAAAATATTTAAAATAAAATAAGTCACTAAATATCTGTCACAAAAAAACTAACTTTCATGAAATGTAGAGATAAATTTGGAGTATTTCCTAGAAATTTGAAAATTTAAGTGTTTATTATCCATATTTTCACTCAATATTTCTTCTTGTAGTGTTTTATTTTGGTATAATTTCAAACTCTTTTGGGCTATATTCATAATATTTTTTTCATTACCTTATCTTGTTAAATACTTCCTTTTCCATGTCTAATATATTTATCAATTCCTCACTATTTGTTTCCTATTCAAATAACTGAAGACTTTGTAATCTGCCAGTATATTCACAATCTTTAATTTCAGTTATTTTGGGAGGTAGATATCTGTCTTTTCAATCGTTAGCACAGTTTTAGCACTTACATAAAATTTAGGTATATAAATTTATGTATATTTATATACATTTTATATATTTATATTATACAATAATATAATATACCATTAATATTTATGAATGTTTATTACACAACCTGACTTATATTTATAGAAAGAGTAGATATATAAAAGGGGAATATAGGAACTGTGAAATAAGCTAGAGAAGAGACATGGAGTACCTGGAATAGGGCTAGGGTTTGAAATAAGTTGTCTTGCAAAGATTCATGGAAAGAGCGATATTTGAACAGAGATTTGAAGGAGGTGGTGGAAAAACCCCTGCTGCTATTTGGGGGCTGGGAAGTGTTTCCAGGAGGACAAAGAGCTAGTGCAAAGGCCCAGAGGCTGTGGAGTTTATAAATTTGGCAAAGAGGCCAGATGGCTAAAGCATATGAGGAGAAGGGTAAATTGCAGAATTGAAGATTAAGAGATAATGGAGTCAAACTATGTAGATGATTGTAAGCTTCTGCTATTAGAGGTTTTGGGACATGGAGGTTCCACATTATTTGACATATTTAATATGGATAACTCTGGCTGCTGAATAGAGAATAGATAGGAGGAGGATGGGTAGACGAAAGGAAGCTTCTTAAAAATCTTTTAAAGTAATTCAGTCATAAGCTAGTGGTGACTATGGTCAGAGGAGTAACTAATGATGAACTGGTGAAAAGGTCAGATTATGTGTATATTTTGATAATAGAGAAAACAGAATTTGCTAAAGGATTGGATATAGGACAGGAAGAGGAGAGGAGAAAAAGGAAGGAGGGGAGGGAAAGGTGAATGTGGGGGGTGGTGATGGGAAAATTAGAGAGGGGAGGGGGGGGAGAGAGAAATATGCCTGAACAACTAGAAAAATGAAGCTGCCCTTAATGGAGATGAGGAAGACTGTGAGGAGAACATGTTTAGGTAGCTGTGAGTAGAGATGATGGGATTTGGGTATGTTATGTCTGTAATGTGTATGCCACATCCAAGTGAAGATGTTGACTGGGTAGTTGGGTATACCAGTCTTGACTTAAGGAGTGGTTTGGGCTGGAGATAAAATCTCTCCATTCTAAATTACTGTTAAACTTTGTGTCATTTTATACTCTGGCAGTGCAGAGTAAATTCTGCTTTAGTGAGATATCTTTTGGAACTTTACTCACATATCTTGCACACTGTACTGGTGTGGACTGCATGCCATTGAACAGTTGTGGGCTGATACAGATATTTACAATAGAAATCAGAGAACGCAATTATGAATATGTTCTAAATGGAATGTGGTAGAGGCAATATAGCTTAGTGAATGGAGGGGCCTTGTTTCGAATCCCAGATCCTCTACTTTACTAGCAGTATGAACCTCAATTTTCTCCTCCAAAATTATAGGCCATATTATCCTCCTTCAGGGGTTATTGTGAGTATTAAGTTTTACATGTGAATCTAAGCATACTGTTCAACACAAATAGGCACTCCATAATATATAAATAATTACACAAATTTTGACCTGTTTTAAAGTGACAAAAAACTAATAATAGTAATGCTATTAATGTTACATAATAGCATATGCTGGCAATTGTGATGAGTAATGGTGTAAAAATATAATCAGATACTTCCATTTTGTAACTGGTTACAGGTTAGAATGTGTTGACAGAGATGGAATGATGGTTGACGGCAAATTTCTCAATTGTTAGCAGTATAGTAATTTTTTCTTTTTCCTTTTATTTACACATTTGCTTATTTATTTAAACTAATATTTATTTACTTATTTAAGAGTCCATTCATTTATTCATGAGAGACACAGACAGGCAGAGACATAGGCAGAGGGAGAGGCAGGCTCCCCGCAGAGAGCCCGATGTGAGACTCAATCCCAGGACCACAGGATCATGACCTGAGTTAAAGGCAGATGCTCAGTCACTGATCCACCCAGGTGCCCCCCTAATTTATTTTTAAGTAGGTAATATGTAACATGAAATAAATATAGTAAGTATAGACAGATAAAATAAAAATTAATCAGTCACGTTTACCTAGCCATCCCACTACCCTCCTTTTTTTTTAATCCAGCCATTATAGTCAGTAAATCTGTACTAATTTATCACATATTTGTAAGTATATCTGATAAATTCCTGGAAAGGTAATTGTTATATTTAAGAGTATATGTGCATTTAAAAACTGTCTATAGATATTGGCAAATTATGTTCCCTTAATGTTATAACAATTCACAATTCTAACAGTGCATGCAGCTCTTTCCCAACAGCCATATCAAGAACAAATTTTTTTTTTTTTTTTATGATAGTCACAGAGAGAGAAAGAGAGAGGCAGAGACATAGGCAGAGGGAGAAGCAGGCTCCATGCACCGGGAGCCCGACGTGGGATTCGATCCCGGGTCTCCAGGATCGTGCCCTGGGCCAAAGGCAGGCGCCAAACCGCTGCGCCACCCAGGGATCCCAAGAATAAAATTTTTAACCTGATTTTTCTATACTGTCAGATTAAGCTAATTATTTTATTTATTGTTAATACTATTTATTTATATTTTATTAATATTTGTAAAGTAAAACAACCTTAAGGACTGTTTCAAGTCAATAGCAGCATATTAGGGAAATTCGAAATGCCAAAACTGCTCTCTTGAAATGAAGGCTAATTATTTGCAGTTATAAAAAGGTCATTGTAACCATTGCTGGTAATCAACAAAAAAATAAATTTATACAGTTGTTGCTCTCAGAGATGTCATTTTTTCCCCTATTGTTTACTGGCATATTTGCATATGCTGAATTATTCTTAGTCTTTATTATTTCACTAGGAACATTTTAAGAAGTCACCTCATATATATATATGAAAAGAAAGATACATTTCTGATTAAACAGTAATAAGGAGCACAAATTGATTCATGTTAGTTTAAATAAATATTTGATAGATTTTGGTGAAAAATATGTTTCCTTCTAAATCAAGTATCCAAAAACATTTTGAACTTAAAAAAAAAAGATGGGAGACTGTATGAGTGATAGTAGGAGCCAGATTTAATAAAAGACATTCAGCATAAATGCCACGCAAAAGTTATTTCATTGCTCTGTGACATCCGTGACTTCTCAGTGTCAGGTTAGAGGGGTTTGTTTCTGTTAGGTAGAGTATCCCAGAATCCTTCAAATTTTCCTTCTGTGATAATGCTGTACTGGTGAAGCAGTTTGGTTTGGAGCTAAATTTCAGGAATAGAGAGAATGCCATTTCTATGAAAATTTAAAAATATCTTTATGCTTCAATTATTATTAATGGGAGTACAAGAAGGTAGTCTGGAGGAGCACAAATTCTCTAGCTCAGGTATATGCTTGCTTAAAAACTCATAGAAAGGGCAGCCTGGGTGGCTCAGGAGTTTGGCGCCTGCCTTTAGTCCAGGGCGTGATCCTGGAGACCTGGGATCGAGTCCCATGTTGGGCTCCCAGCATGGAGCCTGCTTCTTCCTCTGCCTGTGTCTCTGACTCTCTCTTTCAAGAATAAATAAATAAAATCTAAAAAACAAAAAAACAAAACAAAACAAAAAAACAAAAAAAAAAAAAACAAACTCGTAGAAATATCCACAATGCTGTAAGGACTTGTACATACTAGGCCATCAATAAATATCTGTTGAATAAATCAAAGAATTAAATAAAAGAAAAAAAAGACACAGGGAGTGCCGTAGGCAAACTATTTAATTGGTCTTATTTTCAGTTGCCTCATGTATTAAATGGATATAGTAACAGTACCTACTTTACAAGAATTGTTGTTAGGATTACATAGTATAATGAAGGTAAAATACATTGTAACTTGCCAAATGAATAGTAAAAGCTCAATAAATAGTAACTGTTATGATGATCATTTTTATAGTGAAGGAAAGAATTTCAAAATTTTCATTAGTACTTTCATTTATAGTATGAAGGAGAAATAATGTTTCACTGAATTAGTCAGGGCTTTGTAACACAGATTTTCTTCAAAGAGGATCAGAAAATTTTCATTTGTTTTGCCAGATTTCTTCAGTATCTTAGCTATTATTGGTTGCCAAACTGACATCTTGAACATCAAACCACTACCGGTCACTAGCTACCGCTTTAAGCCCATATCATTAATGCCTAGGGAAGCTGCATTATGGATGGATTTTACTCAAAACTGACTTGAAGCTTGTGTATCTATTACTCATGTCAGTGCATTCTTAAATTTCCCAAATATTTTCTTTCATGGACTTTGACTATTTTAACCAGCTCACTTCTCTAGCGAAGTGAGAATATGTAAAAATAAATTTTGAGTGTACTAAGCCAGATAACTGTGACTATAAACCTATTATTAATAGAAAATGGCAAATGACAAACATGAAATAAATCTTTTCATAGGAAGTCCAAATTCTCTCCACTTCCAAAATTCCAATCTGTTCATGCTCTCTGACCCCACCATGTATTTGAAAGGGCAGGACTATTTCATGGGTCAGCCTGAATCTCAGATGGTATGATTATCTATCTTTCAAGACCTCGCTTGTATAGTCTATGATAGTAATTCCAAAACCAAAATGATAGCCCAAAGATGAGACTCTGACAAACTTTTCTCATCAATCAAGAAATTAGAAGAAACCAAAACAGAAACAATATGATGTGTTCTCTATAAAGTGAAATTTAGTCCATTTTTATAAAAAAATTGAGATGTCATCTCATTTTTGATATTTAAATATCCATTATAAAAGAAAATAATTATCATAGCAAGTAATAGTAATCATTGTATATCAACCAAAAAAATAGTTTATTACTCCATGTGTGTCCCCTAACATTTTTTTCCTTACCTGGTTATAGAGTAAATTCTAATCTCTCTCTTAAGGACTTTTATTTATCTTATTTTAAGCAATCTCTACACCCAACATGGGGCTTGAACTCATAACCCAGAGATCAAGAGATGTGTGCTCTACCAACTGAGCCAACCAGGTGCCTCTCTATCTCTCATAGAATCGTACTTTCCATTTAACTATCTAATGACTATCCCATCCATATAATATTCTATTAGAATCATGCTACATTTATATTTCTTTATTAATTGAATTGCATTAAATTCATTCCTTTAATGAATATATATTGACTTTGCTTTCTTTCTCTGTATATATATGTATCTATGTGCATGTATATTATATATGTAATTTATATATACTCATACACTTACACGGGCCCACATGCACTAACACACTCTATGCATATAAGTAGCATATCACTAGTGTAATGTGTGATGGCTGGGTATTTGATTACTACTGCCCAGCACTGCATTTCATTTGACATGTTTTCTTGATTTGAATTTTCTGCTGTCACCTTTTTAATTCTCTTTGTTTCCTACTATCTTATTCAAATAAAACTGTTTTACAAATGTACAGTTGAAGCTTACTTAGAAAGCTAAGAAACAAAAGTAACCATCAGAATCCCAACAGTTTGTTTTATATTTACTGAGAAATAAAAACAAAAGCAAAGAATAAAAAGTACCAAAATTAGAAGTATATCTTAACTGAACCCTGCAAAAGTACTACAGAGTTTGAGTTATTTTTCTTAAGAAGAATGAAGCCTACACATCATTGAGCTCCAGATTTTGGGGAGAAGTTCTAGCCCACTGCTTTTCGGCACTTGAATCGGCTTAAAGGGAATTGTCTGTCGTGCTTGATGGTTTGGCAGATTCTGGAAGCTGCTGGATGTTCTGGGTTCAGTGGAGTAGAACACCATAGGCTAAAACTGATTCATGATCCACTTAGTGATGAAGGAAAAAGTTTTTACCTGGGGGAGTTATCTTTTCCTCTAACATTGTGTCCTGGCTCAGAATAATTTCACAAAGCATTCTAAAGTGGAAATATTTTTTTCCACGCTTTCAGTATAGTGGTTGATGCCTTTGAATGAAAAGCTTGTACCATCAATAGTCTGTTTTGGTTTTGGCTTATCTTCACAGCTATTTCTGTTGTTGTTGTTTAGTACTCTTATGTAAAATATTCTGAAAAAAGATTGATAAGTCTAGAAAAATCTGTCCCCCTTTCCAAGTTGTAAACTAAAAGTGAATTCCAGAAGTTTGCAAAAGTGCTTTTGACTTTTGTAGAATAGTTTGCAAAATGCTTTCAGGTACACAATCTTTTTTTTTTTTAAAGATTTTATTTATTCATTTGAGAGAGAGAGTGTGTGTGAATGCACAGGCAGAGGGAGTAGAGGCTGAGGGAGAGGGAGAAGCAGACTCCCTGCTTAGAGGGAGCAGGATGCTTGCTCGATCCTGGGATCCTGAGATGATGACCTGATGGGAAGCTTAATCGACTGAACCACCCACACACCCCAAGATACACAATCTTATTCCATAGACAGTGCTCCCTGAAAGAGACCCAAGGAGTGACTTGTCTAGATTGGCTCAGCTCTTAAGTGTTCCAAAATGTGCTCTCTGACTCCAAGTTTTCTGAGGACTCACTGTTTCTGACGTTCTATATTATTTATTTCATCTAAAATATTTTTCTGCCCCTATATATTTTACCTATCCATCTTGATTTGATGATCCTGTGTAAAAATTACAAGGAAATCTAACCTTAATTATTTGTACACATGTTGAAGCATTTTCATATATTTATTTCCTTGGATATTCATTATCTTTCACCTTTTTAATTCCTTTTCCGTGTTTAGAGAAAAACCATAGTTTATGGAAAGTCAATGAGAGATAATTATGTGCCTGTAATTGATGGTAAGTGCTTGGAATTTTCTGGGGAGTAGGTGGGTTGTGGCTGGTCATCACATTAGAATCCATCTCATGGGGTTCCATCATGCTGTTTGAAAACAGCGTGAGAAATAGTAGGAAACTACTAAGAATTTCAAGCTAAAATGACCCAAGTGGCTGACTCTGGATCCTGTCTGATATTTTTTACTTTTATTATGAAGACTGGGATTTGTGATTTAAATTTTATTTGGCAAAAATCTTCCTGCTAAAAACTTGAGCTCTGTTTTTTCTACTCTTTATTTCTGTGCTTTCTCTCTTTTTATTATTAGAGAATTAGAACAATTAGAATGCAAAGAATCACCTCCTCCACAAAGCCTTTTTGCTGAGTGCCAACAATTCCCATTCTTCTGTCCTTGTAGAGTAGTAGCTTACATGATTGTAAATTATCTTTTGTTTTCTAGTTGCCATATTTTTATTTTGTGCATCTTCTCCCCTTCTCCACCCCAAGTTCAGCTCTCCATCTAGGTACTCTAGGTGGCCTCTACTTTGTTTCCCTAAGAGTTACTGTGACAAAATTTTCTGACTTCTCAGTCTGGTAAGATTCAGAGTATACAAAATGAGGATAGTAAAATTTAAAAATGGATTAGATGTACCACAGGGCAGTGCCATATAAGAGAACACAATAAGAGAGAGATAAATGCAATTCTCAATACTCAAATTTCTTAAGCTTAGAGATGCCATTTTTGTCCAGGCAGAATTTTTAAAATTCTATTTTATTGTGAGTATAATGGATATATGGGAAAGTACATAAAATAAATAATATTGATGCAAAAAGCACATCTGTGTAATGCCCCCTAGGTTAAGGAATAGAACATTGCCAGAATCCCAGAAAATCTCTGCATTACCCATCTTAATACTGCTGATTTTTATGCTATCCACTTCCTAGCTTTCCTTAAAATTTTACCTTGATAATGCAGTCTGTAGTGGATGCTGTTAGTCCTCTATTCCGCCTCTCACATTTCCCTTAAAGATGCTGTGAATTTTGCATGGCAAAAGTTCACAGCCATCCACTTATTTGGAGAATTGCTGTTGGCCAAATGGGAATCTCCACAGCCTCATTGCTAATTGACTAGCACTGTGCCACAAAAAACCATTCCAGAACTCAAGGTGGAACTGTTTGATGCTTCAGGGCTTCACCTTGGGAGCAGACTGAAGTTAGTCTCTAGTTCAGACCTTATTCTTGTAGTAGTCTTTCCTCTGCTTTGTCTTGCTCCCTTCTTTCCTTTCTCCTGACAGCATCACTCCAGTGGATGAATCCCTTGAACAAGCATCTCTGTCTCAGGCTCTGATTCTAGGGAGTTGGAGCTAAGACACATTCTGTATTAGTTTTCTACTATCATTTAACAAATTACAACAGGCTCTGTGACTTAAAACAACACTCGTTTGTGATAAAACAGTTTCTGTAGGTCAAGAAAGTCCAGGTATGGCTTAGCTAGGTCCTCTGCAAGGCTGCAATCAAGATGTTGGCTGTGTGTGTGTGGAGGTTCTCATCTGAACATTTCACTCTGGAAGGATCCACTTTTAAGCTGACTCTGACTGTTGGCCAGAGAAAGAATTCACTTTCTTTCAGCAGGGGATGAAGTTTTCATTCTTGCTGTCAGTCAGCTAGGAACCCTTGCAGGAACCCAACTGGAAATCCTTGCCATATGGATCCCCTAGCATGGTCACCTGCTTAATCAGACCTAGCAAGGAAAAGAGAGACTCTGGCAGGACAGGTGATAAATTCTTATGCAGCATGATCATGTATAGCCCATCACTTTTGCTGTATCCTATTGGTTAAAAGACAGTCACATGTCCCAGCTACATTCAAAAGGAAGGGGTCAGACAAGAGCATGAACATCAGGAAGTGGGGATAACGGGAGCTACTTTAAGAATCTCCCTGTCATACATCTCAAGTGAATTTAGACTAGTTTGGCTGTTTTTGAATTTTATGTACTTGGGATCACACATTATGTGCTTGCCATCTGTTTTATTTTTCCCTCTCATTTTTTTCATATGCATACCCAGTTTTCTCAAGTCATTTATTATATTTTTAAGGTCCACCTATGTTTTATATGTGGTTATACTCATTTTTATTCCTGTGTAATATTTCAGTTAATGAAAAGTAATAAATTATTTGTTCATTCTAATATTTAGTTGGAATATTGCTGGTTTTGATTATTTCCACTTTTTTTTGCTATTCCAAACTATGAAATTATGAAAATAATTGTGCATATGTCCTCCTCCACATAGTCTCCCTATATTGTGGAACTGTGCGTTTCAAGCTTTAGCATACCTAAGAATCATTTGATAGACTTGTGGAGACCCAAATTCTGGGACCCACCCCTACAGTTTCTGTTTCAGAAGGTCTTGATGGAGATTTGTATCCTAAGGTCTTTTCAGGTGCTGCTGGTGCTGCTTATGTGGGGTCCATACTTGAGGAAACACTGCTGTAGACTGCATTCTTAGGTGTGTGATTGCTGGATCAAGAGTATTGGTATCTGTTAATACATATTTCTTATGACTTTAACATTTTTTCCTCATCTAAATGATTTCTCTAATTGTTCTCATTGCCTTAAAATTTGCTTTGTTTGATATTATCATAATTATATTGGCTTTTTTAGGGTGTTTATCTTTTTAAAATTTCATTTTACTTTCAAGATTTTAATAAATTCCAGTTTCACATGTGTATATTTTAAAGGGCTTATAGCTAATTATTGTTTTAAAAAATCAGTATAACAATCTGTTTTTAGTTTAAGCATATAGTTAATTTAAATTTAATACAATTATCTTGTATTATTGTGTATCTAAAATATTTGGCTTTGAGTTGATTATGATCTTATTTTTAAAAATATTTTATTTATTTATTAATGAGAGACACAGAGAGAGAGGCAGAGATATAGGTAGAGGGAGAAGTGGGCTCCCCACACAGGACTCGATCCTAGGACCTTGGGATCACCACCTGAGCCAAAGGCAGATGCTCAACCACTGAGAAACCCAGGTGACTGGAGTTGATTATATTCCTATGTTGTTAATAATTGTTTTCTTATTTTATTCTCCCTTTCTTATTTTTTTCTATATATGCCACACATACACATAAATACATATATATTCACAATATCTAAATCCACACATGTATTTAAGAGTTTGGAAGCTATACATTTTTTCCTTCCAAATATTTTAACATATGTATTCATGGCTGTATCTTAGAGATAATACCATATAATTTTATTTTCTATAATCAATATTTATTTAAATTTACCACGTATGTACCATTTTCTTTGCTTATCATTTCTTGCTGAGATTCTGACCTTAAAATCCCCATGAATGTGGTCATACTGGTTGTCTTATTGTCCATATCTAAGATTCCCAATGGATCTCTTTCTGTTTTGTTTTTCTTTTTGGCTTAGTTCATTTTGTCTTATGAGTCTTATTATCTTTCTGTGTTGGACATTGTATTGAAAAATTGCTTTTGAAATAATATGAGGCTGAGAATGGTGTTTGTTTGTTTGTTTTTTCCCAGAGAGGTTAGAATAGTCAGAGCCATGTCAGCAAAGAAATCCTGTTGAAAGAATTAAGGGACTATTTATGGAGTGTTGTGGGGTAAAAAATCAACAAGGGATGTGGAGTCAGTCTAGTTTAAAAGGAATGGGTAGGTAGCAGTGGAGGGCCACCTGTGAAGCTTTGCTTGGACATGGGTGCAGCCACTGCCAGAATTGCAGCAGAAATGGGAGAGGGGGAAACAGGGCTCTGACTCCTTTGTCTTCCCATCCTCTTATTTCCTGACTATGCTTCCCTTTGTCCAAAACCAATTAGAAGCCAGAGGACATGGGAGCCTGAATGATGTAGTCAGTTAGGGGTCAGTGACACTGAAGCAAAGAATAGGGGAGGACTTAACTATTTTGTCTTTAGTAGAGAGATTGGGCAGGGACTTGGCAAACCAGGGCCCATGGGACAAATCCAGTCCAATACTTGTTTTTGTAAATCAAGTTTTATTGGGAAAAAACCCATATCTATTCATTAATATATTATCTATGATGGTATTCATGATGCAATGGCAGAGTTGGATAGTTGAGCTGGAGACAGTAGAACCCACAAAACCTTACTACTTACAATCTAGTCCTTTACAGAAAAGTTTACTAAATTCTGCTAAACATGCCCATCATTTCCAGAAACCACCCATCCTTCCCATAAGAAAATTTAAAACATATAATTCACAGTGTGAAGCATCTTCATACATACCATGTAATTAAATTTTCGTGGCAAACTTGATTGAGTTGAGTTTCTTTTCTTTATTATTATAGATCTATCTAATGATGGTGATATTAATGAGATGTTCAGTGCTCAAATTGAAGTTAATTGGAAGGAAAATAAGTAGAAAGAAGTGGTGTAGTTTACTGGAAAAAGCTAATCAAACTGCCGTTGATAGAGATAAATGGAAAACTATAACTTTAAAGTGATTAAAAGTATGATTAAGAGATTTAATTATTATATACACAAATATTAGGCTTCTGAACATTTAAATCATGATCATGTTTTGATAATATCTAGCACCTACTATGTGGCTGCTAATGTGCTATGATTTTTATGTGCACTCTCCCAGTCCAGTTCCAATCACTGTTGAGTAAATTATAATTCTTCTCATTTAACAAATAGGTAGACTGAGTTTCAGAGTTTCAGAGTTTCAGAAAGTTTAATCAGTTGGATTGTGATATCAAGCTTGCAGGCAACAGTCTTGGGATTTGGATCCCCCTTAGGGTAAAAGCATAAGAAGGACCATCTGGGGCCATTTCACGTATTTTAGACAATAGGATTTTGCAGCCCCAACAGGTTTTCTCTCCATGTTATAAACACAGTAACAAGCCAATCTCTGACTTTTTGATTCTGTGGTATACCGGGGGAAAAAAAATCAAATGGCAAAGGCAGAAATATTTCCTTCTAAGAAACAGTAGGACAAATCTGATTGATTTGGCTGAGGCATACTGACAATTCAACAGTAGCCAGCTGAAATTGCCTTTCCAACTGAGGTGGTTAAGCCTGGCCTGGAGCACTGTTGTCAGCCCGCACCTGCCGCAGGACTCCTTTGCAGTGCTTCAGAAGCCACGTGAGTCTTTGAGGAATCTTATGACTTTGTTATGTATTTATTATGTTCATGAATATCAAAGAAGTGGAGGACAAGTTTGGAAGCTTCAAATAAACTACAGATAGGCCCTGGGAACTTCTAATTGCATTTTTTAAAAGGCGTATTTTATGTGTACTCTTTATAAAACATTTCTTCCCCATAAATTCCTAAGAGACTATTCCTTAGCCTGAACCGAGCAACTGGCAAGTTTTTAGTCTCTTAAAATTAAATTGATGTTTAGGTTTCTGTGCCTTTTTAATGTCCTCAATTGCTTTCCAAGCAAGATATTTGTACTTAGGACTTTGTTTTGCTTTAACTTTGGCAAAGATTTGCCCTGAGTCTGAGGCCAAGAAGGAAATCACTTAGCCCCCAGAAGAATGACTCCATCTTGGCTGGTAAGTCACAGGAAATGGGTTTGTTCTTGCAGAAAAGCTACAGGCTTCACTTCAGCAGCTGTGAATACTGCATTAGATTTAAAATGTTTTGTTTTAAAAATAATTAACTATAAAAACAAATGCATAATTAATTCTAAATAATGCTATACCAGTAGATGTGTTTACATACTGTAATTAGTCTGAGGTGAAAAAAAGAGCCAATTAGGTTACTGAACCACTGGAATACTTCCAGTGCAGTGTTGGAATGCTTCATCCTCTCCTTCCCTATTTTTTGCTCCACCCTCTTATTTTTTCTTTCTTAGTCTTGAACAGAGAGAAGTATAGGGGAAGAAACTGTAGAAAAAGGCAGAGAGGAAACCCAAATCTCAGGACATCACTGGAGAATCCATTCACTTGGAGATTCAGACATATGATCTCCACATGACATGAATGATTTCTGAAAATTCATCAATATTTTTTTAGAATGTGTCTTCTAACAAACATACAGTGTACTGTCTCTGGAAGGATTACTGGTGCATGAAGTCTTGTCTCATACAGTTTGAAAGTATTGAAAAACATTTTTGTGAGTTACCTTTAACATCCTTTGTAGGACAGAGATAAAATAAAGGAATGGCCTAGAATAATGAAATGACTCTTAAGGGTGGAGAAAAGGATTGGAACAAAAATATATTAGTACTCTTAACTTTAAGCTTGCTTGCAACGATTGGTTTAGTTTCAAACCCTCTTCTGGTTAACAACTATTCTGCTACCCATACACCCCCTTACCCAAAGGTTACTACTCTCCTGATGGTTCCACCATAATAGATTAATTTTCCCACTTTGGAAAATTATACACATGGAATCATATAGTACACAATATTTTATGTCTTTCTTCTTTCAGCCATGATATTCATCCGTGTCATTGCATTCAGTTTTAGTATGTTCATCCTCACTGGGTGACTACATATTATTCATTAGTTTTACTGTTGAAGGATATTTGGCTTGCAAGACTGCTCCTAAGGCATGTGAAGTCCTAGAAGACACTCCCCCTTTTTTGGTAAGGTCTCTGCTGATATAAATGATTTGAGTAAACATTATAAAATTTATAGGCTCATATGAATATACTGATTCATCAATAAACTTTTAGAATAATAGGAAGAGAAGAGGTACTTACATATTTGTTTATTATCCAATCAGTAATCATAAAGACTCTTCATGATGTCCAAGTATCTTCTTGGTGAGGTCCAGGAACTATGTCTTAGTGTTCTTTATGGTCGCATGTCTTTTTTATATTTTTTATTTTTTATTATTTTTTTTTATTGTCGCATGTCTTATTCCTGGCTAATGTTTTTGTTCTTATCACAGGGAAAAGTTAGCAACGCTATTACTATCTGCAATGCCATGGCTTTTCAGAATCTGTGGATATTGAGACACTATTGATCTTCTTGACTTTGCATTTCCCTACTACCTTCTTATTAAATGCAGGTTACCTTATCACCATGGTCTTACATCACCCATTGTCTTCCAATGCCTCTCTCAAAGGTTGTTGCTTTACTTCATTGATTATGACTACACATGTGAGTCTTATCCATAGTATGCAGTAAACTGTCAACAAGAATTCACTTTCTAGTCATGGTAAATTTACCATTCAGAATTTTATAGGATAAATATAGAACAACACGTCTTCTTATTATGTCTTTTCTTATAGTCTTTTGACTATAATCACTATAATCCTATCCTTCAGTGTTGGTTATAATCCTACCTTGTACATTCACCCACCATTGGGGCTGATAGGTGAGGAGCTGTCAACTTGTAGAAATAATGTGCTTCCTGTTCACACAAGGAATGTCCATCCTTCCCTTGTTCAGCACAGCTTAAGAACCATGGAAGGAAGCATCAAGAGGACCCACTGGCATTACACAGCATCAATCTGGATAGCCCATGGAGAAGATAGGCATGACCAGCCCTGGAGGACTGGCTAATATGTGATACACATTCTGTGGAGAGAGTAGAGGATTGTACTGGGTGTTTGTTGTGGGATATGTGCTGCCAGCTTCACTGCTGCGCCATGCACTGAAGTAAGAGCTGATACATGGGTCCACATAGGTGTTGCAAGTGCAGAGGTTGGCAGTGGACTGTTAGTAGCACAGAGCCTGTGTCTGTCATGTGCCACCCCAAATTAGTGTATAAATATCATTCTAGTGACTCAATCTCTTATGAATCTATAGAAAAAAAATGCCAGCCAAGGAATCCTGGACCTTGTTGGGACATCTGGTCAACACCATGGGTGTGTGTGTGTGTGTGTGTGTGTGTGTGTGGTGGGGGGGGGGTGATGATGGTAGAATATTGGAAAGCACCCAGGAAAAGGGACACAGGGAGCAGGACCCATATGAGTTTGGGCTCAGACACCCCATGTGAATTATAACAATGCTTCATCTGTTCTTATCTGCCAGAGACAGGTAATTTCAAGGAAGTCACTCCAAGGCATGGGGTTTCTTGATGCATTGCTAGGTAGAGCCCTGCTTGTCTAAGGACAATAGTATTGGGTTGTTGCTAGTTTTAACCATTACAAGTAAAGCTATTATGAATATTCTTGGTACACATATGAACTAATTTCTGCTAACCCTATATATAGGGTGGAATTGACTATAATTATTTCATTATAACTGAACATAGCATGCATATTCACTTTAGTAGATGCTGACAGTTTTCCTAAGGATTTGTACCCAGTCACATTCCCAGAAGTTTGGCAATATCAGATATCCACATCCTTGTTAACATTTGGAGAGGTCATTATTGTTATTTAAAACAAAAAAAATTGGACAGCCTGGGTGGTTCAGGGGTTAAGTGCCGTGTTCAGTCCAGCGTGTGATCCTGGGGACCCGGGATCAAGTCCCACGTCAGGCTCCCTGCATGAAGCCTGCTTCTCCCTCTGCCTGTGTCTCTGCCTCTCTCTCTTTGTCTCTCATGAATAAATAAATAAAATCTTAAAAAAAATAAAACAAAAAAATTAGCTATTCTGGTGGATTCAGTGGGACTTCATAATGGTTTTTATTCAGATTTTTTTCAGATGAATAATGGTGTAGAATGCCTTTTCATTTGCTTATTGACCATGTTGATATCCTCGTTGATTTTTCTTTTTTTCAATTTTTCAGTATTTCTATTGTGTCTATTCAGTAGAAAAATGTCTTTATTTCTTATTGCTTTGTAGAAGTCTTTTTCTTATTGATTTGTAAGAATTCTTGATATATATTCTTAATACTAGTCTTTTATTAGTATTTATATTGCACATACATTTATCCTATGTAACATTTGCATTTTTACTCTCTTAATGGTGTCTTTGAGTGACAGACATTTTAATACAATCCAACTTATCAACATTTTCCTTTATGGTTAGTTACTTTTTTTTTATGGTTAGTGCATTTTTCTCCTTGAGAAATCTTTGTTTAACCTAATGGTATTAATATACTCTCTCTTGCTTTCCTGTAGATTTTTATTTTATTATTTTCATTATTCCAGTTGTTCTGGCATCAGTTATTGAAATGAACATTCTCTCCTCCCTCTTCCCCAGCATTGCACCGGCATGTTTGTGGAAGAGCAAGTGAATGTGAGAGTATAATTCTGGAATCTCTTGTCTGTTACAATGGATCTTTCCCTTTTAACCTTTTTCAGTGCCATAGTGTTTTAATTACGATAGTCACGCAAGAAACCTTATTATCTGCAAATGCATTTTGATTGGATGCTGGACATTGTATATGAGCACTTAGATGATGTCATCTGTGTTATCTATCTTCTCTTTGGAGATTGTGGTTTTCTTCTCACAGGCAAATAAAAGAAGGACCTGTCATCTTACTAGAGTCAAGTCTTGGTTTCAGCCTTTCATAGGGCAGTTTGTCCTTTTTATATGGGGTCTCATCTGGAATTTGGAACCTTCACCTTGGCGGGCCCTGAGTCCTAACTTTGTCTTTGCAGCACCAAAAATTTCAGATATTTTTGCTCATCATTTTAGCCTCTCAGCCTTACTTTCCACTTGTCTGCTTGGTAGACTTGCATATGCAGCTTAGGTGTTAGATAATGTCTTGTGGGGAAATTGCGCATAGAATTTTCAAACTCACTTTTTAAAAAAATTTAAATTCAATTTGCCAACATATAGTATAATACCCAGTGGTCATCATATCACGTGCCCTCCTTAATTCACTTTTATTCAGTTGCTTCCTCTCTGTGTGATCTTGACCCTGCAAACCTGGGCATCTCCAAATTCAAACTTCTGCCTCAACAGCCAGAGAGAACTGCTTCTAGCCGCAAGATTGTTTTCCACTTCTCTTCTCTGTGCTACAATTGTAAATAACTCAAGAATCTGTAAAATTTCAAGAGGAAAATTTGAGTCTCACCCCAGTAAGTTTACTTTTTGTCTGTGATATTGATCTTTCAAGTTCTATCTTTTTTGGATAATTTATGATGTCTTCAAATATTCATTCATTCATTCATTCATTCACTTATTCATTCATTCATTCATTCTTGATTTAATCAAAACAAATCTGCTTTTATTGTTGATCTGAGAGGGAGAGTTAATCAGATGCATGACACTCCATCATGTCAGAGGTGGAATGAAGTCATAGTTAGTCTTAAAATAATCCTTTGACCATGACACATCTGGGGAGTTTCGTTGCTCCTAGTTAGTATCTAGTTCCAACTTTTCTCCACCTTTTGGCCCCTCTTTCATGATCCTTTCTCTCTTTTTTCTATCTTTATTTCCTCTTTGGCAGTAATAAATTCCTCCACTTATATTATGAAAAGTACTGCTACTCTTTTTTGTTTGTTTTTAATTTGTTTTGTTTTTTGAAGTCTTGAACTCTGTTGTCAGCTTAATTGGCAGGATCCATTGTCCAACCCAAGCTTTTAACTTTGTGGGAGGGCATTTCCTACTTTAAGAGGAACTCTAATTTGATTGGTAAAAATCATTCTCTCCGGACACTACCAAATTTCTACAAATGTTTTTGTGTATAAATGTTGCCTAACTCCAAAGAGAAATTGAAGGGGCTTGATGGAAGGAAGTCAAAGTTCTTAAAACTAGCATGTATTTTTTTGTGTTTAGCTTGCTCTTAAAGATTAATGTTTCATGTATGTATTAAACTATGTTCTAAAATCTTAGAGAATATTTAGAACTTCAAATCTGACTTAAAGCTTCTTAAAATTAAAGGAGATCTATTGATTGATTGATTGATTTACTTACTTATTTTCTTTTTAAATTGACTTCTACATAAAGCATTGATACTGTGAATATTGCTTTGTTAAGCCTAAATTCCCTTTCTATCCTATTTTCTTAAGTGAATGCTCTGGATAAACTTTGATAACATCATTTGAGCAGACTCTCAATGTATATATGCTGTTTACTCATTAAACAAATATTTTTTGAATGCTAACTCAGTGCCATTCTCTGTGCCACATGCTAGGCATACAATGCTGAGCAAAACACGCATGTTCTCTGTCCCCATGGAGCCTACTGTTCTGTGGGGGGGAGCAGATAGTAATAAAATGACATAAAAATGGAAGTACAAACTACAAACTGGAAATTGTTAAAAAGTAAATGTGCAGCCTCTGTGAGAGCACAGAGGGATCACATCTTGGCTGGGAGTTGCTAAACAAAGCCTTGTTATATTGAAATTCTACCTAAGGTTGCATGTAATTTCTGTTATTACCTTGAATAATCAGCAGGGTGAATGATTTTGTTACAACTAGAGTCAAAGCTTTTTTTTTTCTGAATGTAGCATAAAATTTCTAATCAACACGAGATCATCACATTGATAAAATTCCAGTGTATAGGGGGCATCCCACAAGCCTACATATTGTATGGCTAGGATGTCCTTTATTTTAAATATCACTCTGGATGATACAGAGATATCCTTGGATGGCACAAGGATAGAGAAAAAGAGAGTTATTTGTTGCACAGTTCTAAGTAAATTTAGATATACAGTATATTATTTTAAAATTTCATTTATGCTTCCAGCTGGTTTGATAGGTGGAAAGAAGAATGTGCTAATATTTTTCAGGGCAAATCATGTTTACTCCTGGTCTTTGAGCATAAACTTCAACATATATGCAAAAATGATGAAAGTTGAATACCTCAGAAGAGAATACCTGCCAAACACTATTGTCAGTTGAAATGCTACTAATTTTGTTCTTGCAGCTTTGCCAAGGGAACACTGTGAACAAAGAGATGGAAGCATGGATGTGTGTAGTATTCTCGGGGAATGGTGAGCACAGCAGTGAGTACAGAGAGAGGGAGAAGGGAGTGGAATAAATAGAGTGTACTGAGATTACAGGTTGAGCGGTGTCTTGCTAAGAATTTATAGTTATTAGGGGAGCCACTGAAATGGGTGTGTGTGTGGCAGGGCAGATATCTATTATTTGGTAAGATTGCTTTGAGAAACCTAAAAAAGTGGATTGAAAAGAGGAGAGCTATGGACTGTGCTATGGTGAGCAGGTAATGTCTGGTAAGGGGTGATCCTCAAGAGTCTCAGAAATATCACCTTTAATTAAAGATAATCTCTGTTTTTTGTTATTTTTATTTTATTTTATTTTTTTTACTTTTGGAAAAAGCTCAACAACTGGAGAATTTTAATGAGTCTGATAGGATTGTGAGATACTACTTAACAACAGATGATCTGCATTTAATAATTTGGAGTTCCTTAGGTGATTTTCATACTACTTTACATTATATGTTCTGACTTTTTGCTTTTGACTCCCTCAAACCATGCTGCCAACAATTGAAGAATACATTAATGTAAATATGCAAGAAAATGCTCATCTTTATCATTTGCTTCTGAGCCTTGGACAGTTCTGATGTAAATCATTTTAGAAGCCTCCCTAATTAAAATGGAAACCCATTGTGTCAGTTTGTCTGAAGGAACTAGAGTGATGTACATTTGAATGTTTGTTTGAATATAGCTTTTAGGCTATTGACAGAAATTTGAGAAGGAGGCCAAGTTTAGCAGCATGGGCCCAGAGAAAGACCAAAGCCAGGCATGAATATTTACTGACAGGCGGTTAAGCAAAACAGCCATTCCGCTATTTGTCTTTTCACTGTCCTGGATATTTGCTTCTTATTAATCTTTTAGGATGTATTCTTCCTTTGCTGAATCCATTATTAAACAGAGAACAGACATTGTGTTAGCATTATTTGTTCTTGCTCATGCTGATGGAGAAAGAACATGTTAGAGGTGGTTAAAAGAAGTTGTATTACTTTTCTAATTATGTGCATTTACAAACAGTACAAGATTTCCTGTAAGACACCCTATAGTTTTAGTTGTTTCCAGGTGAGGAAAATGTATATCTTAACACTAGATTGTAGAGAATGATCTCACAAATTCTCTAAAATCTGCTTCTGCTCTCTGGGAGTTTTAATAGAATTATAAAAGCTATTATGCTGATGAGTTTTTGTGATTAAAAAAAAAACAATGCTGGATTTTGTGTTTCATGGGCCAGCTAAGGATTGGTATTCTAGGTTGATTTTGCTGTATTTATCTGCAGAATTATTGTCTTATAATAATGAAAAATTATAGTTTTATTAAAATTAGGTATCTATGTATCTGCAATTTTCTCTTTTAACAATCTTGCAGTTTAGGGATAAAGTAGCTGAGACCCAGAGAGTTTAAGTAGCTTGCCCAATATCAACTAACTGTAAATAAAGACATTGATATTCAAATTTAAGTCTGTCTCCAAAGATCCTATTTTTTTCTAATACACCCTGCTGCTTTTTCACAGAGATAAATGTCACACCAAATTCTTCTTCTTCTTCTACTAAGAGGAGGAGGATGAGGCATGGAGGAGTTGTGTCTTGACAATATGAAGCAATATGACCTCATTGTAATAAAAAATGGCAGCCAGTCTTTCAGCAGCTTGCTCATTAGTGTCTTACAATAAAGAATTCAGTTCTGATGATGGCAAATTCTTGGCAACTAACAAAAAGAAGCAAAATACAAACATTTTGAAGTAGGTTTCTACTGATACTTCTTTCTAAGAGATTTATACTTTTGTCTTTTTGTTTTCCCAAAGTGTCAGTTTCAGGAAAACCAAATCTCCACTTCAGTTTGACCTGAATGGGTTGTGTGAAGCCTTGTCACTTACTGCCTGATGGATGATGTCACGGTGAGTGGCATGTACAAGGATGGAGTCAGTGATCTCAAACTTTCCAAAGCTTGATTTGTATTTTAAGAATGTATATGTCTAGCAAAAAGGAAAGATACATTCATGGCAAAGAAGCAAATTTTGGCATTTTAAAAAGCCCATATTGTTAAATTGTGCAATTCAAACTATATCAGGGATTAACAAACTAAGGGCACTCAGACCAAAACTCAATCTGAGAGTTGCTTTTGCATGGCTCCCTAAGTTAAGAGCAATTTTTACAGTTTTAAAGGGTTGTAGACCAACTAACCAACCAACCAACCAACCAAAAAGACAAACTCAAAAAAGCAAAGAATATGTGAAAGACCGTATGTGCTCTGCAAAGCCCAAAATATTTACTGTCTGTCCATTGTAGGAAAGGTTTGTCTATCCCTGAACTATACAATGCAGGTTAAGATGTCTAAACATATACCGATTCTGTTCCATGCAGCTAGCCTTAGAGAAACAATAGATTTGTGCTTGAATCCTATTTACTGCTGTGTGAACTTGGGTAGAATACACAATGTTCTTTAGGCACGCTTTCTCATTCTTGAAATAGGTATAATATTATCTGTGTCCTAGAGTAGTTGGAAAGATTCTGTATGTGAAGAAAGTTTTAAGTGTCAAAGCAGATTGCAAAGTAGAATGTAGGGTATAATCTCATCTTTGTAAAAACATGTTTATTTTTACGATTGTATTCCCATGAAAAATGCTGGGAACATAGCCACTGAATTGTTAACAGTGGCAAATGCTGGAGAGTGAGAATAAAATAAAGATGTTTACTCTTTATTTTATATAGTTCTGTATTAAATTTATAAAAGGCCCTATTTTGTTAATTATAGAGTAAAAATAATTTAAAAGCCTTCAGGGTACAATAGGGATAGGCTAAGTGTTGATCCTTTCTTCTTTCTTTAAGAAGAATAAAAGATTCTCCTGATGGCAGATTCTAATTTGTGGAATAGAACAGTGTTAGAGAAAAGTCTGAAGTCTAAGCCTAGGATAGCAGAACTCCGATTTTTAAGGAGAATAAACATATAAGTGTTCTTTAAAAGGTACTTCATCATTTAACAGCTTGTAATGTCTTGGTTTCTTAAAGGAAAATCAGATTCAATACTTCATTTCAAGTTTTAGCCTCTATATGACTGGATGGGGCATCCTCAAATAGGATGCCACCCTCTCTGCATCTCAATTGGGGGAGAATTCCACCATTTATGTGTTCCTCTGGACTTTCTTTTATCCCTGAAGTCAAATTCATGGAAAGCTCAGCTTAACCTCAGTGGACCCAACTCTTCTGTTATTATAGACTGTGATGATGACTGAAATTATTTCTATAATTAATAAGAAACAAAATACATAATTAGCCACCTTCTCCTTCTATTACAGCCCAACGGGCCTCCATCAGGTCTGTAAAAATTTCGGATTCTTTTTGGTGGTAGGCAGTGCTGTTTGTTGTGGTTTGGCTTTGTCCAATAATGTGAATTGAAAGAGCCAAATTTCACTTGAAGTTGACAAAACATGCCCATTAGCATCATTCCTAAATTCTATGACTTTTTACTAATGCTGCTTTGACTGGTGAAGTTCCAAGACATTCAATATACCCAAATGTCCTTGAGGCTTCATGAACTTTAAGATCCTGGGTAAAGTCACTTGAGCAGCTTCTGACCAAGAGTGATGGTCACCCTTGTCCTCTGTAACCGTGAGGCTATTATGTTGTTTGCACGATGGACAGCCCCTCATATCATTCCCCATAACTCCCACTCTTTCAGAATCAGTTTGCCTACCTCAGATTCCTCTCACACCTGTAGTTCTGATTCATCCTCACACTCGATCTTCCTGAGGTGTGGGTCATCCATTTTCAACTTGCACTTGCCCAGCACTCTCTCTATTGTCTTCAGGACTACCGTTGCTCATCTTTTAACCTGTTTGGAGAAGTCTTTCTTTCTTGGAGATGTTTATTTTCCAGGATACAATGCAGTCAATTTAATTTTATTACTCAACTCTCCTGAATCAGATTGTCTTGATGGTGTGACTTTCTCCTGTCAAAGGGACAAAAACAGTCTGGAGAAGGGGAGGGAGATGGGTTGGTTTAAGTTCAGGTATAGTTTTACTTTGCTTCCACTCAAGACCCTACTAAGGCCTGATGAATCTCATTCCTCACCCCTCAGTGGCTGTCCTTCAGAAGGATACTGTGTTGTCTTCCTGAATCTGACCTACCACCATTGCTACCCTTGCTCAGCCAGGCCTATCTGTTTGGTCTAAAGCTTCAAACAAGGCTTGGGCATTTCCTGCAGGAGCTTTGTTTCTCAGGAAAACTTTGGGAGAGATCTAGTTGTCTGATAGATTGTTCTCTCTGTATTCTATGACCTTTAGTTTTTTTAAAGATTTTATTTGTTTATTTATTTATTTATTTATTTAAGAGTGAGGGAGAGACAGAGAGAGAGAGAGAGAGTGCAAGAAAGCACATGCACACAAGTCGAGTAGGGAGGAGCAGATGGAGAGGGAGAAAGGGAGAGAATCTCAAGTATACTCCATGCTGGGTATAGAGTCTGATATGGAATTCAATCTTATGACCCTGAGATCATCACCTGAGCTGAAATCGAGAATTAGACACTTAACCAACTGAGCCACCCAGGGCCCCCAGGACCCCTATGACTTTTTTTTTTAATTCTTTAAAAGTTAAAAAAAGATTATTGTAGAATACTAAAACCTACAAAAGATAATACAGACTTCTTATAAATTCCTTACCCAGTTTTCCTTATTGTTAACATCTTACATTACTGTAGTACATTTGTCACAACTAAGGAACCAACGTTGGTGTATTACTATTAACTAAACTCAATATTTTATTTGGATTTCACTAGTTTTGTGACTCTTAAGGAGATATTTTTGCCAAAAGCCCGATAGATATATGGGATGGTGTTGCCTGTTATATTTTGGATTCAGCTCTGTTCTTTTCTTTTTTTAAAAAATTATTTGTTTTTATTTTAAAGAGAGAGAGTGTGTGCATATGTAACTAAAATGAGTAGAAGGAGGGACAGAGGGAGAGGGAGAGAATCTCAAGCAGACTCTCAGATGACCTGGAGCCCGAGGCTCAATCTCATGATCCTGAGACCATAACCTGTGCCCAAATCAACCTACCGAGTCACCCAGGTGCCCCCAGCTCTTTTCCTTTCTAGTTAAGTTGGGATGATGAGTTGCTTGGTTGACAATTGATTACATCATTTTCTAGGTGTGTCCTGAAAGGGGTGCCAATTAGGACAAATATTTTTTTTCACACAGCAGTTCTTTGCATTTTTAGAACTCCAAAGTAAGGGGGCAGGGTAACCTGAGTCTTTCTACTTTTAGTGAAACCTTTTGCTGAGAAAGAGCAAGCTGAGGCCGCTGCCTTGTGACTGTCCCTGCCCTGAAGATTTATGGGAATGATACTGATCTCAGGCAAAACTATAGTGACTGGGAAAGCAGAAGGGGCTAGCTAAGGTTTACAAATAGGAATAAAACAAAAATCATTTGGATTTTTGGATAAAGCCGAATGAAGTGAAACCAGGATCAACTTAAAAACATATAAAACTATTAAAGTGCCCAAAGGGATTTGGATTAGTGGTCATAGAAAATCTTGTGTGTTTACTATACCTCCTTAAATGTAAAATCCATCTCTGTAAATGTTCTGAAGATGCTGTGTGTATGTGTGTGTGTGTTTGAGCTGGCAGGATGACATTCATTGAGCAAATAAATATTGAACAGCTAGCTACCTGTGGACCAGGCACTGTGATAGTCACTGGGGATACTGAATAAAGAACTCTTGTTTTTGCCCTCAAGAAGCTATGGCCTGGCTGATGGTGAGCTTACATATGTATAACTTAGCAGTTTTTCTTTTTAACTATTTCTCTTCCTCCAATTTATACTTTATCTGGCACAGCAGGAGATCTCCAGCTATTGGCAATATGACCATTGTCCTAAATTTATCATCTGTTAAGAGAGAAATAAAAATATAAATTATCACCTTCATTAACATATGTCGATTAAGTTCTTGTTCTCTGTAGGACTTTTGCCAGCCAGTAAGCAAAACAAAACAAAAAACAATGTAAGATATACTCTATCCCTTTTTACCCACTGTATTTTCCTAAAAAGAAAAACAATGGTGCAAGGTAACCTTAGTTCTTTCCAAACAAAGTTACAGATTTCAATTCCAGGGAGATTAGAAAAGGATGCAGTCACTCCTAGCTGAAACTAGAGGTGAGACTTCATGAAGAAAATTTTCAGATTATGCCTAGAAATAAAACCTTATGTATGCACAGGGTTTTCAAGGGTTGAACTAGACCAGCCAAATTTATTAAGCACCGCCCCTTTCCTTTGCTGTTCCTCATTTCCTTACCTTTGTGTGCCAAGATGACTGACTGATTATGGTGAACCCTCATTCATTTCTCATTAGTTGGATTAGGAGAAATGGTTAAGATAGAATGAGATGGGCAGCAGTAGGCCATGCTACCCTGAGACTTAATTAAATGTAACACAGCAAGTGTGGAAATTATCATGGTTTCTTAATTTCTCTGGGTTCCATTGCAGGGCTTGAAATCCCCTATACCAGTGATTTACTAACTGGTCATCTGGATATCATGCTACAATACAGAATTTTGGCCTGGAGTCTTAATTCATAGTAGAAGTGAACACATATTCTGTGCTTTTTCTTGATGTCGCTAATTGTTGTTTTACCCATAGGACATAATTGGAGAATTTCTGTCATAATTCTATCATAATATTTCAACTTTAGTTTTCTAATAGTCTTTGTCACATGCATTTTTATTTTTAAAATATAAATGGCAAATGATTTATTATGCTATCGTCATATATATGTTTATGTGTGTGTATGTATATAATTTCCCACCCCCTAAAGAAGTGAGTTCTTTAAAGGAAATGAAAATAAAAATTTCATAGGGTGTAGGGCAAAGCAAATGCTCATCACAGACTTATCTGACAAGTCTCTTTCAAGAGCCTGTCCACAGATTGAAGATTCACTCTTTGCTCAATTTGCATCCTTGGCCCAATAAATGTTTTATGACCTCCCTCTATAAGCACTCACAGCCAGAAGGAGGTAATGCAAAATTGATCTGTATATTAAAACTGCTGAGCCAAGCAGGCTTGCTCCTGGAATTACACTGATTATGTGTATGTGTGATTCAACAGGCCCTATTGAGACACCATAGTATTTGAAAAGACACCCATCAGCTGCATTTTTCATACACACAGTTTCTTCTTTTCCTCCCCCTCTTAACCCTCTGGACCGGCTTCTATATTCACATTTTTAACTCCCTTGGGCTCATGAATAGCAATAAGTGTTTTGAGAAAAGAAGATGCTTCACCATTATGCTCAGCAGTCTATTATTTCTAGAGTACAAGGAAGGACATGGACCTTCAAATCAAACACACAGAGGTTGGAATCCCAGCTTTACCATTTATTTGCTATTGGATTTGGGCACATTATTATATCTCTCTGGACCTCATATTGCTATTTTAAAATACAGATAATAACATCCACCTGCCTGAAATTGTTGCAAATATAGCTGGTATAGCCAGGCTTTGGCTGTCTGTGAATATAAAATGAAGTCCATTTCCTTTAATATCCATGTTATGATGGTGGAGTTAATGCTGGTGTGATAGATCCCCTTAAAGCATGCCCTAATTAGTTCTGGAAATGGCACCAGGTTCTCTTTTACATGGGCTAATAAGAGATTCATTCAGATTTTTCATTCTATCCTTTTTTTGGCACTCTCCCAAAATGTTTATTTATATAACACCTATTTTTATTGATATCTATTTTGTCCTGGGAACTTTTTAGCACATGGGTTATTGGTGAACAGGATGGGCAAGGTCCTTGTTTTCATGAAACTTATAGATTGTGGTAGGTGGGGGTTGAGTGAGTGAGACCAAATAGATAAATAATTATAGATAAGGATAAATACTTTGAAGGAAATAAAACAGAGCAATCCTGTAGAAATTGAATAGCAAAGTGGTATAAGGGAGCAACATTAGAGATGGTGGTCAGGACAGTTTTATAAGGAGTTGACAATTGAGCTAAGACCTAGATGATGGGATGAAGCCTACTAAGTAAAGATCAGAAGGGGAGGAAGAACATTCCAGATTGAAGGATTGAAGGAGTAACAAAGGCAAAGTTTTGAGAAAGAGCCACTGAGTTAGAGAAGCTGAGGGAAAAGGAATATGATTCCAGTCACTAATTCTGACAAGTGGGTTTCTTCCTACACCACTAAGTAATTCTTTGACACCAGCTGAGTGTCTTACAATTCAACTCAATTCTGATACTATCTACGTGTGAGATAGCATCAGATTCCACAGGGTAAGGGTTCAGTACAACAACACTCAACACTCCCCCACTTGACCTTGCCCTTCAGATGAAGGTTGTTCTGTGCTTCTGATTGACTGGCTGCTTTAAATCAGAGGTTCCCAGGACCGCCTTCTTTGGTTTGTCTAATTGCTAGAATAGCTTATGGAATTCAGGAAACCAGTTTACTCACTAGATTACTAGTATATTATGAAGGATGTCAAAGGATATGAATCCATGACCAGATGAAGAGATACATAGGGCAAGGTATGGGAAATTCTGTGCCTTTTCCTTGCACACCACTTTTTGTGGATCTCCATGTGTTCACTAATGAGGGAGCTCTCTGAATCTTGTCCTTTTAGATTTTTATGAAGTCTTCAGTGTATCGGCATGATTGATTAAATTATTGGCCAATGGTAATTGATTCAACCTCCAGCCCCCCCCCCCCCCCCCCGCCCCTTTTCAGGGAAGTCAGGTAGGGGCTAAAAGTTCCAACCCTCTAAGCACATGGTTGGTTCCTCTGGTGACCAGCCCCCATTCTTAGATGACCTAGAGGCTTCCCAAAAAGCACCTCATTAACGTAACAAAAATGCCTTTTGTCATTCTCATTGTTTATGAAATTCCAAGGGTTCTAGGAGCTCTGTGCCAGAAATGGAGATGAAGATCCAATATGTATTTCTTATTATAAATCACAGGGAATATAAGAAAAATAGTGAGAAAGGGATAAGGTGGTAAAATATGAGTCTGAGAGTTGTGCAGGGGCTTGATTATGTATGGCCCTGCAGGGGATCAAGGGGCATTTAGAATGACTGGAAGACATGTTTTAAGCAGGGCATGTTTTAAGCAGGTAAACCACATGATCTAATTTACTTTTTAAAAGATATTTCTGGCTGTTGGGTCTCTAAGAATATGAATACAACAGTGGAAATAGGGAAAATATTTTGGCTATTATTGTAGTCCAGATAAGAAAAAATGATGGCTGGTTTTGTTTGAGGAGGTTGAAGCAGAGAGAAAGAGAGAGATGTGAAAGATTTGAGATCTACTTTGACATAGAACCAATATGACTTGTTGACGGATTGGATAAAAGGGCAATGAGAATTCAGAAGTGATACTTAGACTTAGTTATTTAGTAGATTTATGTTAGTTTTATTATTTGTTTAATATTGCTATTTTCTTTTTTTTTCTCTCATAATTTTTTTATTGGTTGTTCTGAGGATCAGTACAGACATTTCAATTTGTACACAATTCTTAACGTACGTACTGAAAATCTAAAAAATCATGTAGTTGTGACCCTTTTCTAAAAGTTATTCCAGTGACCTTCCAGCTTAAAATTTGGAGGCAAATTTTCCTTAACAGTATATCAAGTACCAATATTTTCAAATGTTGATACACTGTTACTTTGTTAAGTCCCATTAATTCACAATTTAATATCATATACACTACATAGTCAAATTTTCAATCTTGCACAGCACATTAACAGTTACTAGAAAAACTGGACTACCACAACCAAGATGTTACAGAGTGCACAAGAATTCTGACAAGGAGAGCCAAGATCTAGGAGTGGTTTTCTTTAGGAAACAATTCTACCAAAAACAACATGGGAATAGAAGAAATTTAAAATGTTCAAGACATATTAAATGCACGACTGACTCCAAATTGCCATTTAGTATGCTTGGTATTTATTATAGGATATAAAAACTACCCCGTCTATGGAATGTTGAGCTGACACCCAAGACAATCAAAGCCTCCCACATTCAATATCCCACTATTTTCTGGTTGTACCAAAAAATAAACAACCAGCAAATGATTTCACCTCTTAAAAAAAAGCATTTACACTTAAAAAATGGGATGAGGTGGGATTCCCTCCTTCTTAAAAATGTTTCTAGAGCTACTAAAAAACTTGCATTTACAAAATAGTTGATAAAAATATTCCTCTGGGTTGTACAAGAAGGGAGACAGGGACCACTGATAAGCCATGGTACATGGTATCAGTCAGACTTGGCTTCTTTCTCTCCTGCTGCATCGGAGGCTGGACTCTCCTGGTTCTTGGTTTCTCCGTTTTCTGCAGGTAAGTCTTCTTTCGGTTCTTGGTTAGCCACTTCAGCCTGTTTTCCCTTTGCGCCCCCTTTCCCCTTGTTTGCACTTTTTTTGTCTGAAGATTTATCCTTTCCTGCCGCCTTTTTTGGCTTCGTTTTTGCGTGAGCAGGTTTAGCGGACAACCTCGCCGACCTCCTCTTGGGCTCCTCCTTGGCCGGTCCCTCGGCGGAGCTGACCTTCCTCTTGGGCCTCGTGCGGCGGGGCGGGCGCGCCTGGTGCCTCCTGCAGCTGGGCCGCCTGGGCCGCTGACGCTCCTCCCGCCGCCCGAGCTGCTGCCTAGTATTGCTATTGTCTTGGTTATTTAGTAGTACTAAATGACATGAGAAAGGGATAAAATTTTGTCGGCAGTGGCGGGGTGGTATAGTACAGAGCATGAGTTCTGTTTTTTTTTTTTTTTTTTTAATACCACTTTTACTATTGAAGATGTCAAGTAGTTAGATATACAGTCTGAAACCCAAGGTTTAGAGAGGATGGGGGATTTAAATTAGAGAGTTATGAAAATATATATGGTATTTAGAGCAATGAATGTGAATGAGTTATTGAGGAATATGAATGAGAGATAAAGGAAGAGGTTATAGAATCAATCCCAGAATACTCTAACATTTAGAAGTTGGCTACAGAAGAGAAAAAAAAAAGAATATTGAGAGAGAATCAATGAGAGTGGGAAAAAAATGAAATAGCGTATGATGTTCTGGAATTCAAGAAAAAAGGTTTTTAAAAAGTTAAGAGTGAATGTACTGCTAAGAAGTGAAGCAAGAGGAGACAGAGAAAGGATTATAAAATTGGCAGCATGGAGATCACTGACAAGATCCTGATGAACTATTTCATTGGAGTCATTGATGTATAGGAGTGAAAATCCAATTGAGGTGAGTTGAAGATAAGATAGGAGCTAAGGAGGTGGATATAGACAAGAATTTTGAGATGTTTGGCGGTTGAAGGAAGTAAAGAAAAGAGATATCCATTGGCAGTACATGAAAAGTCCCCAAGGTTTTTTTGGATTTGTTTTTTCTAAATGTCAGATAAAAAAAAAACCTGTATATTTTCCAATATTAATAACCTTAGAGAATAAACTCATGGAGAGTGAGGGAATCATTGCGAGAGTGAAATCTTTGAGAGAGCTAGAGAGGATGTCTATAGAATACAGTTGCTTTGCCTGGCATTTGATAAATAGGGATTGGTCTTCCCTTGTAGGAGAAGAGAAAACAGGCTGTAGATTCATTTTGCAGGAAAGTGAAGACAGTTCCATCTGATTATTTCCATTATCTCAGTGGAGTACAAGGTAAGGTTACTATTTAAGAGTGAGCAGGGAGGAAGAGGGGTTTGGGAGGGTTTGAGGAGAGAAAAGATGTGAAGTAGTCTCTGAGGGAAGAATGTCAGCCTTTAAGGAAGTGTTCTAGTCTTGCCAGGCAGGTTTGAATATCCTTGGAGAAGGAAATGAATTTAAAGTAAGACCTTTTAGTAAGGTGAGGTGCCATTGCTCCTGCAAGACCTCTTGAAAATGGTACTCAACACACAAAGCTCTGCTGATGGCTGCTGCTGCCATTCTTGTTCTGGGAGGTGCTCTGTGAGGGAGAAGTCCCTTTGGGACTGCATTCCAAACATTAAAGGAGCACTCTCAGAGCAAGATTTGGCTGCAGTTTTTGACAAAGTTTTGGACCTGGTAGAAGGAAGTAATGATGATGTGAATTTAAGAGTATTCTTTAATATAGCTATTCTTACAGTTCACAGGAACATTTTCCAGGAAGGTCTGATGAGTATTTTGTTGCTTATAAATCAACTGGCTGCCATGAAGGTAGTAAGGACCATTTTACCCTCTCCAAAGAGAATGCCCCCCCTTTTTTTTAAAAATATTTTTTAAAAATTTTTTTTTATTTATTTATGATAGTCACACAGAGAGAGAGGCAGAGACATAGGCAGAGGGAGAAGTAGGCTCCATGCACCGGGAGCCTGACGTGGGATTCGATCCCGGGTCTCCAGGATCGCGCCCTGGGCCAAAGGCAGGCGCCAAACCGCTGCGCCACCCAGGGATCCTGAAAGAGAATGCCCTTGAGAGTGACTGTTCTATGTCCAAGAACCACATATTCCAAGGAGATGAAAATATTCTATTCTCATATCAGCCTGAGGTCTTTCCACTCCTCATTTTCTGTCCCTAGAATTTTCCTCTTCCCAAGTTGACTGACAATAGTAATATCAAATCATGTTTGAAAAATGTCTGTTTTAACCAAAATGGATGTAGTCTTACTTAATGGCCTGAATTAGATAATAATATTAGTGCAGTCAGATTATTCTCTCTAAATGATATCATGTATAGAACATCAGTGGTTGAGTCTGATCACATACTTTTTTTAAGTCAACTAACAGTAGCTCAAGGGGAAAACCATATCTGTATGCTTTTCTCTAGTTCTATCTCACCTTCACATTTCCTATTTCAGCTACTCAAGAACATGCACAATTCCAATAAGCAATAGTATTTTTTTTAATCTACACACAGCCCAGGAATACAGTTTGCAGAAACACAGTTTTTATGCAGGGCAATTTACATTGCCAAATAGAATTCATGGCAGTGAATATTTTACATTTTTTTCTCTAAAGAAAATATGTGTGTGCTGGTTTTATGTTTGCAGAATTATGGCTCATTCAAGAGCTCCCCCCCTTAACAACAAATGATTTGTGTTTCCTTCCATAAAGAAAAACTGAGATCTCTTTGTACATTGATGGATAACCCCAGTAATTTTTAAATAACAATTTTTGGAGGTCTCAAAAATGTTTAGGTTTGAGTTGCAGTCTAAGGGCCTTGCTAAATGAATTTTAAAGATCACATATTTAATATGGTTAGCACATTGCTACAAAATAATAGAGGCCCTATCTTATAGATTTTAAGTTATATTCAATGAGATACAAACTTTTGTTATAAGTTGATCATACAGTATTATGGTATCATAGATCATAGGTAGATACCTAGAGAATATGTAGATTTTTTTTACCCATGATAACAATTGTTACTTTCAAAATACAAACATAAATTATTATAATGTATATTACTATTAACACAAGTGCCTTAATTTGTATTATATACTGCATTTCTGTTACTTGACTTGCTCTTCTTCAGATGCTTATTACCCCTATTTATTAAAAATTGGCATTTAGTATAAGATGGATTTGTCTTGAGAATTCTCCAGGGATCTATTTATCAAAATGGCTTAACTTCTAGAATATATTAAAAATAATTAATTATAATAAGAAATTTTTATCATGTCACTTTATTGAAAAATATATTGTTGGCCATAATGAGATCAGATTTAGTGAAATGTTTACCCTGGTGGGGTGATTACAGAAGGGTCAAAGAAAGAGAGAGAAAAAGAGAAAGAGATTTACAATAAACAACAATAAGAGAATGAAACACTAGAGTATGGTCATGTAGATTAGCAACTACAATCATAGGAAATGAAAAAAAGGAAGCTGTCTTAATGACTAGAAACAAGAGATAATTGTAAATAATGCACCAAACTCAAGACTGCTGCATAAAGTACATTGACTATGAAGCAGAAAATGTTGGCCTGCTGTGAAAAGCATCAATGTTTCTGATACTCCTTTATTCCCTTGCTTATTCATTTGTACATCAGTCTTTGTATCATGTTTAGATGAGAACACTGAAGAAAAAAGTTAATGTCTAAGTTTTGAAAAAAGATAATAAAATAAAATAATATCTGGTTGTGTGTCTTTCCCTTTAGAGACATCAGTATACTTGATTGGGAATCACAATCAATGCTACCACTTTACAAAAGATTGAGGCTGCAAAACTATAAAACTCCTAGTGGATAACAATGAAGAAAATCTAGATGACCTTGAGTATGGTGATGCCTTTTTAGATACAACACTAAATATATGACCCATGAAAGAAATAGTTGATAAGCTTGACTTTATTAAAATAACAAACTTCTGCTCTGCAAAAAACAATACCAAGAGAATTTGAAGACAAATTACAGACTGGGAGAAATATTTGCAAAAGAAACATCTCATAAAGGACTGCTAAGTAAATATACAAAGAGCTCTTAAAACTCAATAATAAAATAAAAAAATAATTAAAAAATTGACCGAAGACCTTAACAGACTCTTCACTAAAAAAGAGACACAGATGGCAAATAAGCACATGAAAAGATGCTGAACATCATATATGCAGGGAAATGCAAATAACAATAATGAGATACCACCACATACCTTTTAGAATGATAAAAAATCAGAACACTGGCACCAAATGCTGACAAGGATGCAGAGCAACAAGAATTCTCATTTATTGCTGGTAGGAATACAAAATGGTACTGCCACTTTGGGAGATAGTTTGGCAGTTTCTTAAAAGAACTAAACATAGAGATGTCTGGGTGGCTCAGTGGTTGAGCATTTGCCTTTGGCTCAGGTTGTAAGCCAGGGATCCTGGGATCAAGTCCCGCATCAGGCAACTCATTGAGAGCCTGCCCCTCCCTCTGCCTATGTCTCTGCCTCTCTCTCTCTATTTCTCTCATGAATAAATAAATAAAATCTTAAAAAAACTAAACATATACTTACCATATGATTTAGCAATTGTGCTCCTTGGTATTCACCCAAAGGCATTGAAAACTTATGTCTACACAAAAATCTGCATGTAAGCGTTTATGGCACAATTGACAAATCATGGAAGTGACCAAGACATCTTTCAGTAACTGAATGCAGAAATACACTGGTACATCCAGACAATGGAATATTATTCAGTGCTAAAAAGGAATGAGCTATCAAGCTATGAAAAAACATGGAGGAAACTTAAATGCATATTATTAAGTAAAAGAACTCAATCTGAAAAGGCTACACATTGCATAATTCCAACTATTTGACATTTTAGAAAAGGTAAAACTATGAAGACAATAAAAAGATTAGTGGTTGGCCAGGTTTTGGGGATGGAGAGAGATGAATATGCAGAGCACAGGGGATTTTTAGGGCAGTGAAAATACTCTGTATGATATTATAATGATGGATACATATCATTTTACTTTTCTTTAAACCCATAGAATGTACAATGCCAAGAGTGAAACCTAAGGTAAACCATGGACTTGGAGTGATTATGATGTGTTGATGTAGGTGCATCTTTGGTAAAAACAAAAACAAAAACAAAAAAACATTTTGTTGAGAAATGTTGATAATGGGGAGGCTATGCATGTGTGGAGGTAGGGTTAATGAGAAATCTCTGTACCTTTGTCTCATTTTGTTGTCAACCTAAAACCATTCTAAAAAATAAAGTCCTAAAAAAAATCAGGCCGTCAGCACCAAAAATCCATATTATCTTTATTCTACTTCACTAATATGGTTACTGTGCAATTGAGATATGCTGACTCTAAGTGCAAAACACATACTGGATTTTGAAGTGTTAGTGATAATAATAAAAAAATAGAAAATATCTCAATTTTTATGTTGATATTTGTTGAAGTGGTATTATTTTGGATATATTGGGTTAAATAAAATATATTATCATTATTAATTTCACTAGCTTATTTTGCTTTCTTTCAATGTATCTAATAGAAATTTAAAATTATAGGTGCAGCTCAAACTGTATTTAAAGACCATACTGATCTAGACCATTCTGTCTCCAAGTACTAATTATTGGAAATAATATAGGAAATTAAAATACACATGCATAGATATTTAAGAGAGGTTGTGTGGCTTTTAAAGTGTAATTCACACTTCTCAGATTAGATAAATTTGCATTTATTCTAATTTTGACTTAGAATTTATTTCTTACAGATTTGTTTTACAGATTGTGTTGACTTTTTTAAAAAAAATATCTCCTAGTAAATTAATTGTGCTTATAGAATTTTTCTTTGTTTTCCAGTGCATCTCTCCTTCCTTTTGTTTTTGTTATCTACTCTCCATTCTGTTTCAAGGATTTGCAAAGGGCTCCATATATAACACTCCTCATGGTAAATTTTGAGGATCCTTTGAGAAACTATGATTCTAGAGTTGGATCTCTGTTTCTCACTTCAGAGTTGTTTATAGCTTTCTACTCATAGCCTTCCCTTGGGCATTGCAGTTCTGACTCTCACCACCACCTCCTTTCTCTCTTTCCCTTCACCCGCTGTGTGGTATGTGCATGTGTACTTTGGATTTTGTGGGTTTTCAGAATGTGTGATGTCTAAGAATGGAAACTAGTCTAGTTTAAAAAAAAAGCTTTTATAAGAAATAAGTTATCAGACAAATGCTGTAGAAGATTTTGTTGAATATCAGTAAGGAACCCTGTTATGTTTGAAATAAAGTAGCATCCAGCACTATTGACATGAATGAAGCTGACACTTGGATACAGGAAATTCACTGAATACAAATTTAAATATTAAAGAATAATGAGGTTATAAGGGCCTGAAAAATTGCTTTTGCTCATGCCCAGTAGGAATTTTCATGGGCATGGAATTGTGCAACTGTTACTGTATCTCTGAAATATTACAAAAGTTTAATTGGCAGTGTATAGTTGGATGGAAATTTAAAAATTTTTTCTATAGATTGAAGTCTTCATTAATTATTATCAAATGTTTTGATATAGTTAATAACAAAACCCAGATGAAACAAAAATATTGCTAAGTTAAGACATGTATGATATCAATCAAATTTATAAATGTGGAAGGATCTATTAAATGTCCAGGAATGTTAAGGTTTTTACCTTCTACTTATTTTGGACAATAACATAGTCACAACTTACAATTGCTAATATTTAGACTATATGTGTACTTATATGTATAGAGCAGTTTATAAAATAAATGGCAACAAGTATCATTATTGTCATATCTTTACTTCTACATCTTTATATTTGTGAAGTTAGACATTGATTTGGAGGTTTAATGAATGAAATATTCATATGCAAATTTACTGCATAGACTTCCCATTTATATATGTTCCTGTAAATCAATGAACAAGTCTTTTTGAAATGTTTTTTAAAATCACTGTTCTTAGGATATTCATTCATTATACCTAAGCTTGGGAATGGATCTATTTACATCTTACCTATCTTCAGATAAAATTTAGAAATATTAACTGAATGTCTATTGTGTGCAGATGCTTCTCGTTACTTGCCTAATGGATCCACAGATATTGATGGTTATATTGTGATTATGTATGAAAATGTCCTTGTTTTTAAGCATTTGGATGTGATGGGACGTTAGGTCAACAGTTCTTAATAGCTCAGGAGGAAAACAGTTTTTTTACTTATACTTACAGTTTTATACCACACTTAAAATTTTTCTCTAAGTTTGAAATATTTCTTGAGATGCTTGGGTGGCTCAGTGGTTGAATGTCTCTCTTTGGATCTTGGGGTCCTGGGATGGATTCCCACATTGGGGAAGCCTGCTTCCCCCTCTGTCTGTGTCTCTGCCTCTCCCTCTCTCTCTCTCATGAATAAATAAATAAAATCTTTTAAAAAAAGTTTGAGATATTTCTAAAAAATAGAAGGAAAGATAAAGGCTGTCACTTGGTAGAGCTCAATTATCCCATGTATAAGTTTGGGATACTAATATCTTAAAAAAGTTGTTTTAAAGATTAGGATATAGGTTAATTACAGATTTTTGATTTCCTGTTTCATTCAGTGATTTGAAAGTTGTTTGCATCATTATTTGCTTTGATGTTCAAATTGTGACATATTTGCTAGTGGGAGCCTCTTCTAAATGAAAGCCTGTTTTACTATCCTTGCAACAATACCATTTTATGATTTTAAAATCTTTAAATTGCATCAGTATCTCACATCAAAGTATATATGAGATAAGGACATTTTCAGACATCTCAGGATAGAGATCCAGACAGTGGTTTGCAATCACACAAAACTATTATAAAATCCCTGAAGAACCACCTTGTTACAGAGGATGCAGCACCTGTAGGAGGTGTCTGTGATAGCAAGCATTGGAGCAATAACCTAAAGTGTTGTTTGCTCTATTCATAGGTGGTAGGCAGGGATAACCCTCTGATTTGAGAAAAAAAAAAAAAAAAGAAGTTTCCTGACTTATTTCAAAAAATGTTAATCTCACAGAGAAGGAAAATCACGGTTAGGAACATAGAATTCTATTATTTTTGCTTATAATTCTCTGAAAACTGAAGAAGATGAGATTAAACAGAAGGAGACAGGTGGAGATTTTAATTTCCTTCTTTTTCTTACCTTTAGGAAAAATCAGACTCCAGCTATTCCAGACTGACTTGATGGCATTTCTTAAAGGCCTTCCAAAATAGGACATTCTATAAACTTCTCAACCATTTCAACATCAAGTGATACTTATGTATCATGTTCTGCTTTAAGAGAAGACCTGCTTGCTATTCTTGTTCTGTAGTCAAAGAGAAAATAAAAATTCTGGTCATCATTCTCTTCAAGGTGTCTGTAAGAGAGTTTTCACATTTATAGTTGTCTTGTTCATTCTCTGCTTCAAGGAGAAGGGACCTTATATTATATGGATTTCTACTCTCTGCTAGAGAGGCAATTTTACTAACATTTACTGAGTACTTACTATATGCCAAGGATGGATCTTATCTCATTTGCTGAAAGCCTGGATAGAATAAAAGGCTAGGTAAGAAAGAATTCTTTCTCCTCCTATCTATGAGCTGCAACATCAGTCTTCTTAAATCTTCAGACTTGGACTCAGATAGGAACCTACACCGTTGTGTGGGTCTGGGTTCTCAGACTCCATAGTTGCATGATCCAACTGCTCATATCTATCTATCTATCTATCATCTATCTATCTATCTATCTATCTATCTATCTATCTATCCATCCATCCATCCATCCATCAACTAGCTAGCTCCCGTTAGTTTGGTTTCTCTGGAGCAACCTGACTACTACAGTTAGCAAGAGTCGGAGCTCAGAGCTCAGACAGTCTTACTCTCCCATCCTTGCTCTTAACTAACACACCGAGCTATCTCTGACCCAGTAAAAGTAATCTTCACAACTCTGCAAAATTGGTGGGACTTTTTCCCTGCCTTTTACAGATGAAGAGCCCAAGATTTGGAGAGGTTAAGCAATTGATGTGCAATCAAATAGCTAAGTTAGTAAATGGCAAATATAAATGAAAAATTCAGATAAACAGCTCCAAAACCATCTCCTAAATTTATTGCACACCTTCTAAGCAGCTATTTGTTATTTATTTATTTATTTATTTATTTATTTATTTATTTATTTATTTATTTTGGAGGCAGGAGGGCAAAGAAGAATGTTATCTGCAATAAGGGGCCTGATTAGAGAGGAGCAGAAACTGTTACTTTGGCTAGACAAGAACTACATTTATCTGATACATTTCATCATGTGGACCCCAAATTAGATCTATAAAAGGCTACAAAGGCAAGAAGACTTTCAGTTCCCTTCTTAAAGAAGATAGTAGTTGCCATTTATCAAAGGGCTGTTATGTGGTCAGTGGCATTCCTAGGTATAATAATTCATTTAGTTCCCAACAGAAACCTTTGAGGTAACCTTGAGCTTATCTTAGGTTGGGTTTCCCAGAAGCAGATCCTTATATAAGGATTCAAATGCAAATGATATATTAAGGTAATACTCCCAGGAGGAACCAAAGAGAGTGACGAAAGCAGGACTGAGCAGGGGAAGAAAGAAATATGAATTCAGACAAGGACTCACAGAAAATGACTTCAACATGATCCCATCATGCCCCAGGGTTTATCCCAGCCTGAGGCATGGAAGACTGCATTCCTCAGCCACTCATTCCCCTTGGTGAGGGCTGTCCCAGCATTTAGGAAAAAGGAGGATATAAACTCCCAGGCACTTATGAAGCTCTGTGTTTAGGGACAATGGGCTTCAGTAGCCTGAGGGAAGCCCAAAAAAGAAAAGTCACCTGTGTGGACAAGTTGGAGACAAAACCACCCTAAGTCTGGGGAGAGTGCACAGGAACACTAAAGAGATCTGAGGGAATCTGGGTTGAGCCACGATGCTATGAAGGGCAGACTTTAGGCAGAGATCAAACCCTCTGATGCCAACAATCTGTGTGTTTTATCCATTACTCTGTTTTACCTCTTCTTGTTTCCCCTACACTAGTCCATTTTTCATTACTCCTGGCTCAATAAGCAGCCATAGTAATGAAAAAGCAGCCATAGACCTAAGGGTTGAGTTACCCTATATATTTTGGCAACCAATCACACCTAAAGGCAGTTGAGAGACCCAATTCCATTTCCTAGGAGGTTTAGTAGCCTTCTAGGCTTAGAATTCCAGAACTATTGGTTTAGGAAGATGATTTCATATGTTATAATTTATAAAATTAAAAAAAATGTGTAACCATATTAAAAAACATTTAAAAGAATGAAATCTTGCCATTTCCATGGACATGGTTAGAACTAGAGTGTATTATGCTAAACGAAATAAGTCAGAGAAAGACAAGTATCACATGATTTCATTCATATGTGGAGTTTAAGAAACAAAAGATGAGCATAAGGGACGGAAAGAAAAATAAAATAAGATTAAAAACAAGAGGGAAGCAAACCATAAGAGACTCTTAACTATAGGGAACAAACTGAGGGTTGCTAGAGGGAAGGTGAGTAGGGGATGGGGTAACTGGGTGTTGGGCCTTAAGGAGGGCACTTGGTGTAATGAGCACTGGCTGTTAATGCAATGGATGAATCACTAAATTCTACCCCTGAAACTAGTAATATACCATATGTTAGTTAACTTTTAAATAATTTTAATTATTTAATACATTTAGATTATTTAAGTTAAATTAAATAATTTAATTTAAATAATTTAATTATTTAATAAATTTAAATAAAAATAAAAGAAAACATTTAAAAATTATAAAAATAAAAGTAAGCCTCCTATAAGCTAGCCAGATCTCTGTCTTTAAGGGCAGCAATGCCCTCTATGTGTTCTTTTCCTGGATCTTATAGCATAGCAGCTTCTACCTATGTTATTTGTACTCCTGGTGGGATCAGATCCTGGACAAAGATAAGTCACCTCCTGCCATAGAAACCAGATACCATGTGGATTACTGACATATGAATACATAGGACATAACAGATAGGATCTCTGAATTTTATTTTCTGAAAGTCTCCTTTATTTTTCTCTGACAAACAATATTTATAATTCTCTAAACTTGAATGACATAAAGCTTTGTGGTCTTGTATATGCTGCAACTTGACAAGCAGAGACAATAGCACTAAGTTAGGGTGTGAAGAACAACTTTACATTTTTATAGCATTTTTCACAACCATTGTATCCCGAGGCACTTTGCAGGAAGTAGCAACACCAACTTTTCCTATTGGTCCTATTGGGGTGTGAATTCTGAAACCCAATTTTGGCTTTCTAAATTTCACTTAATAGCATGGGAGTCTAAAAATAGTACTCTTTAGCTTCTTTCTTTCTTTCTTTCTTTCTTTCTTTCTTTCTTTCTTTCTCCTTTCTTTCTTTCTTTTTCTTTCCTTATTTCTTCTTTCTTTTTTTTAAAAAACTTTTTTTTGTATTTTTTTTGATGTTTTTATACATCTCTCCTTTAAATAAATATTTACTTAACATCCAGCCATGTACTAAGCAATAGGGCATAAAATGGCAAACAAGAGGTAATTTTGAATTTCACTTTTGCCACTTTGTGTCTAGGTTTGTCATTTATAAGATGGAAATTATATATTTCCCATGAGGAATGAAATGAAGTGGTGCATATAAAGGTCTTAGAACAATATCTGGGAGTCAGCTAATAATTAGGTATTGAGAACTGATTGTGTCTGTGTCAAGCACTGTTCTAGGGAGTATGAAAATGATACAATGCTGCTCTCCTCAAACAGCTTACTTTCAGTAGGAGACAGAAATCTAACAAATTTAAAGCCAATAAGAACAATGATTAAAATAAAATGATAGTCCATCAGAGGAGGGGAAATTTTAACTGGGGTGGCCAAGGAAGGTACCGCAGATGAGGTGACCTTTTCAGTTGGGACCTGAATGATGAGGAGACAGCTATGTGAAGACCTGGGGTTAACTCATTCCAAGCTGAAAGTGAATGCCCTAAGATAAGAATGAGTTTACATATTTAAGATCCAGAAAGAAGGCATGTGGCTGGAACATAGTGACTGTGAGTGAGTGCAGGAAGAGGAGCCTGGAGAAGTAATCTGGGGCCAGATTACTTACGACCCTGTACTCAATGGGAAGGAGCTTGTATTTTATTGTATTTGCTATTGGGAGCTACAGGATGATTTTAAAGAAGCTGAGGGGTAGTGATTGGACTTAAATTGAATTGGATTGACTTAATCTCCCTTCTGAATGGAAGAAAGACCATAATAGGGTCAAGAATGTGGTAAAGGAGAGCATTTGTGATGGTGGTGCAGATGAGAGATGTTGCTAAGTGGAATCAGAGAGTAATGATCAGATGTGGGATACCTTTTTGAGGTGGAACTTATGGGGCTGCATGTGGGAAGAAAGTACCAAAATAAATCAAGTGTGATGGATTTTGGTTAGAGCAAATGGATTTTTCTCTGAGGTGGAATACTTGGATTGAGCTGATAGGTATGCTTTGGTCATGCTAAGTTAAAGATCCCTACAGCACATCTAAAAAATGAAACTGTCAAGTAAGCAGTTGACTGTAAGTCTTGAATTTAGGGAAATTTCAGCGCCAAATACATACATTTTGAAATTATCAGCAATTAGGTGGCTTTTAAAATCATAGGATTTAGTGAAATCCTCTAGAAGATAATAGTTACTATTCAAATACTAAGTACTGTTGTGATACACATGCATTGATTGGTTTATTTAATACTCATAATAATCCGACAAGGTAAGAAATGTTACTTATCAATTTTACTGATGGGGAAGAGAGGCAAAGAGAAGTTAAATAATTCCTCAATTACATACATATTCAATGAAGAAGTCGGCATTTGATTGTAAGTAATTTGGCCTCAGTTTCCAGGCACTAGAGTACAGAGAAAAAAGAGGGTATAGGATTCAGTTTTATTTTTATTTATTTTTTTTTTTAGGATTCAGTTTTAAAGTAATTTAACATTTTGAGGTCAAATCAGAGGAGCTGGGGTCTGCAATCAAGAGAACTGAGGAGAGGCAATCAGTGGGGAGGAAGGAAGTCTAATTGACGGTGAGTTGTGGATTCCTAGATACGTAATTTAATAAGTAAGAGGTTAATACATTAAATGTTACAGGAGTACCTGTTTTGGCACTAGATATATTAAAACTGGAACAATGCAAAGAAAATAAGCCCCTATCCTCAAGTAGAGTTGATATACAAATCTGTGAAGTGGTCCATGTATTTTTGTGTGCCTATTATCTTATACTTTATAGAAATATAAAATTTATGTGGGTTAAAGATTTAAGTCTGAAATTCAAACTTTAAATCTTTTAGAAGAAAATGTAAGAGAATATATTATGAGCTGGGAGTAAGAAAGAATTTCTTAAATAAAAATAGCCAGTACTTATTAAGTACTTAAAATGTTAAGTGCAGTTACAATAAGTTAAAGATATTAACACATTTAATCCTCACAACAATCCTATACGATTATCCCTACTTTACAGATGAGGCAACTCAAGCATATCAGGCTTAGCACCCAGTGTTGTACAGCTCGTGAAACATGGAGCCAGGACTCAGGCCAGCAAACTGTAAACCATGCACTTTAAACACCATGCTTTACTTAGTCTAATATATGATACCAGTACATGTTCTATAAAGCAAAATATTAATAGAATTTAGTGGATTTAATTAAACATTTTTCATCAAAAGTTACCGTAGATAAAAGACAAACCACAGACTGGGAGTGTACATCTGTTAGTCTGTAAGTCTGTACATCTGTAGTCAACAAATGACTAGTCTCCAGAATATATAGAATTCTTAAAAAGGTCAATAGAAAAAGATAAAGATTTTCACAGAAAAAAGGGCCTGAACAGGCATATTCACAGAAAGAAAAACATAAGTCATCTATCAGCTAAAAGTTATTCAATCTCCTTAATAATTATGGACATAACAATTATAGTCATTTGGTTACATAAGTAACCATTTGATACTCAGCAGATTGGCAAACATAAAAACATCTGGTAATAATAAGCTTTGGTGAGAATATGGAACAATTTATATTGTTCATGGAATGCTATGGTGGTACAATTACTTAGGAAGACAATGTGGTGTTATCCGTAAAATTGAAGATGTGTACTATCTAGGTCCCATTAATATCACTGGTAAGTATCTGATCTAGAAAAACTGTCATGCATGTTTATCAGAAGACATGTCTGAAACGCTTGTAGCAGATTTTAAAAAATAAAAAAAACCAAACAAAGAAATAAAATCTGGAAATAGCCCAAATATGCATTGATATGGGAATAATGAAATGAATTGTGATATATTTATACAATGAAAGATTTCTCATGGCCACTGCTGTTGCTATTGTTGTTGCGTTGTTATTGTTTTGTTTTGCTTTATTGTTTCAGATGAGAAGCATAAAAAAACGCTAGCATGCTGGTGCAAATAATTGAAAAGAAAGTGCTGAATTGGTGATACAGGGTAGAGGGAAAATAAAAGTAGAAATAAAGCCCTTAAGAAGGCAAGAGCAAATGAGATTAAAAGCTCATATGTGCCCCTTGGACTTAGGAGAGGCAGATGGGAGACAGGTAGGTGGACACCTCTGCAAGTTGTGAATGAGGTGGTGAGAAGGTGAGGTGGCTCCCCTGCATCTTTTTCCTGTGATGTTTGAAGTCAAGCCATCGTATGGGGACACTGTAGGGAGATTGTTGAAAAATTGAGGAAGGAGGGGAAGTGTAAAATAAAATTCTCAGAGAATTGGAAAATGGGCAAGACAATTGTCAAGCTATTAACACTCCCATATAGAAGAACACAATAAATTTGATGAAGTCCCCTAGCTAGGCAGTGACAAGGCAGCTTCTTATACAGGTCTTCTTTCTCAGCTCTGGTATGTTTTCTCCTATGTCTCAACTTTGGAGAGGGGGAGTTTTGCTCCTTTTTTGGATCCTAATGATCCCTGGAATTTCCGGGTGAATTGGAATTGTTTCAAGTTCTATCTGTTCCAGGCACTACTGGGGAGATCAGATACCTGTTATTTTTGAACCTATAGTGTCATTGTATTCCTATTTGGCTTATTTTAAGAGTAAAGCTACAGGTAACAGTGCTTGTTCAAGAATTTTAATTTTCATTCATTTACTCATTTGAAACAATGAGCACCTACACAGTGTGCTCTAACACGACGATGTGCTGTAATATGAGTACTGCTCTGTGCCTTCAATATTTATTCATTGAAAACACTGAGCATCCATCAGATGTATTATAATCTAGTGTAGGTGGTGAAAAATAGGTATTTATATCAGATGGTGGTAATTTCTATGGAGATAAATTAAGTAGAGTAAGGAGGTTGAGGGAGGGATTAGTGTCTTATATTGGTCTGCTGAATGAACAGGCTTCAGGGGAGCATAGTAGGAGAAAGTTTGCTATAAATGAGAGTGAAGTAGTTGGGAAGAATGTAAAAGTCAAGGGAGAGTTTGTTTAATTTTTTTTCAGGTAGGAGGTTATTAAGGTTAACTTTATGTATCAACTTGACTGCACCATGGGGTGCCCAGATATCTGATTAAATGTTATTTTGGGTGTGTCTGTGAAGATATTTTTGGATGAGATTAATAGTTGAATCTATAGACTGAGCAAAGCAGATTGTTCTCTCCAACGTGGGAGCCACTCATCCAATCCATTGAAGACTTGAAAAGAACAGAAAGACTGTGTAAGGGAGAATTCATTCTCTTTCGACCTGCCTATCTTTAAGCCTAGACATCCTTCTTCTGCCTTTGGACCCAGGCTTAGACTGGAACTTACATCATCAGTAAATTGTATCTCAAGCTTGCCAAATATAGGTCTTGGGACTTCCCAGCCTCTGTAATCACCTGAGCCAATCCCTTATTATAGATCTCTTTATAGAAGTAAGTTGGAATGCTCTAGTAAAGAGGGTAAAGTGATGATTCTGGAAAGGGACAATTGCTTGTATAATATTCTTGATTCATAGAGAGGGAGTGGTATGTGGTGAACAAATGGAGCTGTATACAGATAGTTCATAAAAAATAGGATGTAAGGAAGAATAGGTTTAGGTATAGGTTTGTATATGTTTGTTGATGTCGTGGTGCTGGCTTGTGGAAGTTCTTTCTGATTGCTTCCATTTTCTCAGTGGACTAGGAAGCAAGTGAGAAGGAGACATAGGTGTTGAAAATTTGATAATAGGGATGCAGGTATTTAGTTGAAAAGTAAATAATGGTAAAGGAAAGGATATACTAACAAATAATGCCTTAGATAAAATAAATTTCTGTGCAACTCTAAAGTCTGATTTTTGTGTCTTCAGCTTCCTCATCAATATTAAAATCTTATGGTAATTGAGAAAATTGTACTTTATGTGTAGTGTGGATAATAAGCACTATGTATTGAAAAGGTTAGTGGAGATAAGTGAGAAAATAAAAAGACTGCGTAACCCATGAAGAGATCCCTTTCTCCTGAATACTTTCATTTTTAGACAGAGATTGACTTGAAAATTGGACTGTAAGACTTGATATATGTTCAATTTTTATGTTTTTAAAGAAGTTCAAGCATGTGCTTTTCATTTTTCTTTAAAGAGGTGAAATGATTTAACATTTATCTATGTGCAAACATTACTCTTGTAATCCTAGAGGGTTATGGAGACCATGGTTTATCCACTACATCACTTTCATTTGCCCATGGGTGGTTTTACCTTCTATATGCTCAACATTTCTAGGATCCCTGCTCTTTCCAGATGGATAGTAATCTATTTTTTGCATTGATCTCCAACTTTGACTTATGTACCTGTCTCTCTGACAAAGGGTAGAAAATATAATAAAGTCTTCATACTGAAACACATAATCCCACATTTTAACATTTTAAAAGACTAAGATTTTAACTTCCATAGTGTTAAGGTATGGGGAGAATCGGGTGCTGAGTAGTAACTAGGTAGAAATGAGTAGGAATGGATAAAATCTAGGTGGAACCACCAAACCACCCACAGGGATTGCCAGAAACAGTTTGTGGAGTGTTTTGTTTTTCCTTCCACTTCTGCTTTTTTTTTTTTTTTCCCAGGTTTGTGGATAAGATTGGAAATTTTAGCACAAAGAGCTGTTTGCTACAGTTTTATTGTAAGTGTTGCTCATTCAGGTGAATCTTCTAATCTAAAATAAACTTTCTGGCTTTTATTAATTTCTAGTAGCATCATTCTTAAAGCCAAGCATGCTGTCTTATTGTCAAAAGACATTAGCTTAATTTGAAAAGTACTTTGCAGTAAGTAGATTTTGTTCCAATGATATATTCATTTTTTTTTTTTAACTTGTTCCTTTCAGGTGTATGTGTGTGTTTGATAAGCAATTGTAGTGTTACATTTGCTTGGCATAGGCTTCTCTGGATTATGAGCTTTTTTTTGTATGTCATTGTATATGTTTTTGTGATACATTTATATAAAAAAGAGACATATAAATGCCACCCAGGAGATCTATGACAATAGCACCTCAGAGTTATTTGCTATTGTTGATATTTAATTTTATTTTGCATATATATTATTTATGAAAACTTTATAAATCCTGCCAAAACACATTTCAGCAGAATTGGAAAAGGCATCACAAGAAAAATTGCCTGGTGTGGATCAACAGGCTTTGTGGCCTGTTTTATAAATGTGCCTTTTTGTTGTTTACTTTATAAATCATGTATGTAGAAAGAAGAAAAAGAATGATTTATTAAATGTTTATGAGAAACTGTAGTACACCCTGTTTTTAAAGTGCAAGGAACAGACAATTAGCTGAGGGATTTGTCATTCAGGTTATTGATCACAATGGGAGTCTAAATGGAGGGAAAACATGAATTTTTCCTTAAGTCAACAGTCAGTGTAGAGATGAAATAACCCTAATTTTGAATTCCCTTTCCTTTCTCAAAAGTTTATTATCACTCAGCTTGCAGCATGGAGACCTTTAGCCTTTGACCGAGAGAGATAAGAATTTCTGAAGGGGGCTATATTTATCCCCTTTTATCAGTTTCCTTAAGGAAGGAAGACGTGTTTTTGTCTCTTTTCTTGCTTGAGAAAAGGCTGGCATAGTGTTATAGATCTTGTTTGCTGTGAAAGAAGAATAACTCTATCAATTTGATTGAAGGTGTCAGAAATGTTTTAGGAAACAGCAGAAGCAGAGTTCTGAGGTGGGAAAGGTTTGACATATAGCAACGGCAGTGCCTGCTTTGTTTGTGTTTTGATTTAATACACCCACTGGGTTTTTAAGTGTATTATGCTAAAAGAATTGCTTGTTTGCAAAGCTGGCTAGAGTGTGTTTTGTGGACATTTGTCCTCGTTTTACCTCCATCTAAATAAATAAATAAATAAATAAATAAATAAATAAATAAATAAATAAAATAAATGCAATTTTGAGATTTTTGTGAAGGGTCTGTTATACTTTTTCCCTTGATTGAAAATGGTAAGCATTTTATGTACTTCTCTCAGTTGGATGAAAATGAGAGGAAGGGGTGTTTTAGGTAACAGATTGTTTTAATAAAAAGTGTCCCTTACCCACAGAGATTCTCTGTTGTGTGCATGGTTGCTGCTGGAAATATTTGCGTTTTAATGGAAATAAATAGCTAAAAATCAGAGCTCACTCTAAAGAAATTGAATCACACCCATAATTATCTTTAGGTTCTTAATTTTTTCATTTGTTTATGTTTGTGCATTTTGATGAGGCACTTCACTTCCCAGTGCTTTAGTTTTCATATTCACATAGTGGGGTCCATAATATGCTTTTATAACCCTGCTGAGAGGATCAATGAGGTCCGTGTACATGAAGGAGCTTAATAAATAGTATGTGATTCAAGCTTTCTGGATGAAAGGTGCTACGTGAGTACAAAGTAGAGCAGCCTCCCACAGGTAATGCCTTTGCCTGGATAACTCTGATTATAGGCTTTCTTTATCTCTTCAAAGCAGAGATTTTTCCCCTTGATTCCTTCCTATATCTTCGTTGCAGAAGCTAAGATGCCTATTTACTCAGTACCATTTCGTTTTGAGCATGCATACACCAATCAAGGAACAACTTGCAAAAAGATTTGTTTACTTAGTGCACACATGGTCAATCACATACACGCAAATAGGAAAAAGGAACAGTATAAAAGGGATGTTTATATCACATCAAGCCCCCAGATGGCTCACAGAACCTCTGCCATCTCAGGTGGAACATAATTTTGGAATATGGATTTTCAAGTAAGGCCATTGCATCACGAGAGCATTGAATAAAGTATTTTTTAGAATAATTTAAATTTGACTTCATTATATTTACATTTCCTGTGCAGCTCTAGATAAAAGTGATAACGAGAAATAATTTTATGCAACACTTTAAAGTGTTTACAAAACATTTTCACAGACATTATTTACTTTGTTTTTCACAACAATCTTGTGAGGTGGGGTAGCTAAAGGAGTAGTTTAATTAAATGTGTGTGCTCTGAAAGGTTATGTAACGTCAAAAACTACCCCGCTGTTAAGTGGCAGTATGTAATTTAGAGCAAACATCTTCAGTGCTTTTCCAGATTTTCTGGGATGGTAAGTGAATTTCGTCAGACATTCCATATCTGATTAATAACTAGTGGTTGTCTACAGTGCTGTGCTCCGGATCTGGTATCAGAGGGAAAGAGTGCAGTAATTGATGAGTGATGTCTGTTCTGTATGTGAGTAGAGAGCTGGGTCATGAGTGATGCATATCTGCCATCTCAGAAATGTACTATAATGTGGGTGCTATGGACTGAAAGTTTGTTGAAATCTAATTCTTTTTTTTTTTTTAAGATTTAATTGTTGATTTTAGAGAGAGAATGAGTGAACATATATGGGAGTGGTGGGAGGAGCAGAGGGAGAGGGAGAGGGAGAGAGAATTTCAAGTGCACTCCAGGCTAAGCACAGAGCACGGATAGGGGACTTGATCTCATGATCCTGAGATAGAACTGAGCCAAAATCAAGAGTCAGATGCTTAACCCACAGAGCCACTCAGGCACTCAGAAATCTAATTCTTAATGTAATAGTATTTGGAGGTGGGGCCTTTGGGAGGTAATTAGGTCAAAAGAGTAGAACCCTCATGAATGGGATTAGTACCCTTAGAAGAAGAGGCAGGAGCTTACTCTTTCTACCATGTGAAGACAACACAAGAATGTGGCCCTCTGTAAAGGGGAAGGGGTCATTCACCAGAACCTGGTCATACTGGCACCCTGATCTTGGACTTTCAGCCTTCAGACAGTGAAATAAATTCTGTTGTTTATAAGTCACCTGTTTATGACATTTTGTTATAGCAGCCCAAATTGACTAAGACAGTGAGTTATTTTTAAGCGTCTTTTGAGTAATGAATTTGTCTCTGTAATTCTTAAGTAAAATGGGTATTGCTGAGCAATTTGTACCAGGGATGTGGACTGGGCCCGTTAGTCAGCCATAGTGTGGAAACACATCTGCTCTTTATGGAAGAATTTAATTAAACTACTCCTTTAGCTAGATTTCTGATATTGAAATGTGGCAGACGATTATGATACAGGTATCATTTTCTTGAACTTTCTCTCAGTCTGTTTATTTATTATCACAAAACATCCTCTAATCCTTTAGAAACTCTTTACAGAGTTAGGGTTAAGTGAAATCTATTTGGAAACACTGATGCATATAGATGAGAATATAAAAGCATAAAAGCACTAGATAGCAAACTTCTTTCTAAATATTAGTTGGTAAAATGAAAGAGAAAGAAGGGGAGATGATTTGAAATGAAGTAATATGGTAGGGAATTTTCTTAGTTTCCTGACATTATATCAGGTAGGTGACCGTCTGTGCTCAGTATTGTAAGGATAGCATTGATCGCTGAAGTAAGTTATTTTAGGAGGGCATTAATATTATGGTAAATAATTTAGGCCTATCAACCACAGAAAGTATCCTATCTTAAAAGACACATCAGAAGACATGTCTTTTGGCTTTTAAGAAAATGATATAAGACTCATGCAGTTAAAATTATTTTTGAAGCTGACTATCCCTAGGTGTGTAACTGTACTGATATTTTCCCATCAGTTTGCAGACAATTGGCCCACTTTGGTGATGAGTCATTCAGTTCCACTTTCAATCTTGGCATTGAAAAATACATAGATAACTCTAGTGTGAAAAAAGATATTTCCATATTCTTACCTTAAAATTAGATTTGGAATTATGTGACCTGCTATTTTGTTTCTTTTACCAGAAGGTTTTTGCAATGAAATTTTTATAAAATTGCTCTAATACATTTTTATAGTTGGGAAGGACCATTTTAAAACATGAATTGGAATTCATCACTGTGTGATTGGCTCCCAATCTGTATATTCAGCCAGACAGATCCTTTGAGTTCTAGAGCATATATACTGATACAGAAGGAGATGTGAAGAGGAATAAGCAAGAATGGTGGATGTCAGTACTGATACTTGCTAATTCTTGACCCTGCTATAACAACTCATCACCTTGCTCCATGATTTTTATTTCCTGAACATCTCTAAAATCTGACCATGTTACTCTAGGTCCATTGTTAGATATGTTAGGCTTAACCTTAAACCAAGCTACCAATCTCTCCCTGGACTTTTAATGATGTCATAACTGATTTTCCTACACTTAATCTTGCCCCTCTGCTATTCGTTGTCCAGATGAGCTTTTTAAATGAAGCTGCTATAGATCCTTCTCCACAACACTAGAGGGTAAGGACACTTTTATTTCTATAAACAAATTGAATCTTCTCATAGACCTAGTCACCTTGGGCCCTGGAAAATTCAGTCTCAGATAGTAGTAGGTCTAGATTAGGGAGGCCAGAGTCAGACTCTTCGCTCAAGTGCTAAATTGACAAGCCATGTGGTGTTGAGCAAATTACTTGTCTCTTAAAGCCTCTTGCTCTTTGCTCATATGTAAAATAGAGGCAACAGTAGTCTTTAATTTACAGATGGTTGTCATTATCCAATGAGATAATCTCAGTAAAGATATTAGCCCAGTATTGTACATGAGGTAGTGAAGATCATCTCCAAGGCTGCCATGGGCAGTCCTCTCTGCCTGTCTCCAACCTCCATAGCCTCAGTGCTTGGCTACAGGAACTCCTCAATGCTTGTTCCTACATCTACAGGAATTCTTACTTTGGCTTTTCTGGTCATGATTTATATTGTTCATCTTGGTAGGGATCCTACATTGCAAAATTGAGACCTGGGATTCTGCTATAATGCAAACCCCAAACCTCTATGCCTAAGTTCATCTCTCCTCTCAGTGTGATACCATATAATGGACCTGATTATGGAGTTGGAGAGGGGGAAAAGGACAAGAAGGTAGAGATAAAATGAGTACTTAGCCCTTTGGATAAATAATCATAGCCTTTCCTTCTTTATGTCAGATAAGCTAAGTTTTATTTTTTCCTTAATAACCTCTCATTATCCCCAACTCAGTTCTTATTATGTCACCTATCTTGATTGCACATTCTTTAAGGCCAAAATCCACCCAGGCATAGAGCCTATGCCTGAGCTATTTTTATGCTCTTCCTCTCTTTTTTTGCCTGCTGAATTTCTACTGGTTCTTCATATCTCAGATCAAACTTTCTCACAGTTTTCTCTGATGCACCAGGTGAGGATAAATCTACCTGTTAGCCACATATTTTATATTTTTATGCATTCCTCCACTCAGTACCATCACAGTTTGTAATGATCCTTTTAATGTGCATATGGTAACTGTCTCCCACCAAACCGAAAGCCCTAGACAGATATGGTAGACACCATATCTGTAAGGACAGAAATTTGTGGAACTAACAGAGTGTTTGGCATGTGGTATCAATATTTGTTGGCTGACTGAATAGGTAATTTTCATAAACACTGAGAATTTGTATTGTCTGTAGCACCCTACTGCCTTTTAACATTTATTTTTTCTTTTAAGATTTTTAAATCTGCAAAGGACAGCAAATATGTAGTAATGTATTCTTAATTATGTTATAGCTGAAGAACAGTTTTCATGTTTGGATTTTTCTGTTGCCTCCATTAACCAAGCATGGGAATTAGTTATTACTGCTTTCTGTTGTCTGCATTGTTTATTGCAAACTACTGGTATTTAGAATTAATCTTTTGATAAAACATTATAAAGTTACATATAGATTCACAAGGGCACACATACACAGAGATAAATACTTCCTTTAGTTTTTAGAATATTAACTATGGATTCTTCAAATTTTCTTTCTCTTCTCTATCCTCCTTTCCTTCCTCTGCTTCTCTCCTTTTCCCATTCTTCTCTGTCCCACCCTTGTATACTCACTCCCTGATCTGAACTTACAACTGTAGGAAATAATGGAAGCATCTACCCATAGGTGGCCTGGTTAGCTTGAAGTTAAGATAGACACAATATTGAAATATTCTCTTTAAACTTCCAGCTCTCCTTTGTGATTTAAAAATTTGCATTATCATTTTAAAGGATTAATTTTATTTGGCAGTTCTTCCAGGATTCTGTTCTTAAAATCACTTTGGGAATTAACAAGTGCATTTGTTTTCCAAATCTGCTCAGCTCTGCACCTTCAGCTCCAAAGCACTCAGAGCTTGCTTCCCTCATTCTCCGCTTGCCACCCCAGTTAACTCAGAGGAGGAATAAGTCCTCAGTAGACTATTAAAAAGCCTTCTCAGAGATCTCTCCTTTTCTCTTTTGCAGGGGAAGAATTTCATTTGACAAATTTGGCATGAGTGCTATCAGTCAGTTAATACTTCATAAAACGTGGACTGGAATAAAATTAACCTTCAAAGTACTGACAAATCAGTAGCACTTCCACTAATTAGGATTCAATGTGCATGAGAATCTTATTGGAGACTGAATACATCCGTTCAGTGTGTAGTTAATCTGATTGTTTCCAGCCCAATCTACTCAGTGGCATCAGTATAACCCACAGAGCTAAGTCTGGGTAATATGTTGGCCTTACCTTCCATCAACTACAAAAGGAATCTATAGTAACTATGGATGTGGTGATGTTGGAGGTAATTACCATTCTCCTTAGCCTCTCAAATATTCAAAAGATTCCTTAACCTTCTCTAATAGGTTGCCAAATTTTAATGTAATGGACCATGGTGTATAGGTGCTACTTTTTAAATATCAGTTTTGTTGTCTTAAGTGTAGAAGTACCAGAGAGACATTATGGAATGGGAGAAAAAGAAGAAAAATTAAATTACTCATACCACTGCTGTAACACATCTGGTATCATTTTGATGTGGACTCTTCTAAATTATTTTTACATGTATTTTTAAATAGCTCTATTCACAAATTTGTATACTGATTTTCCTTTGGTACCATTTCAGAAATACTCCTATATTATAACTTAGAGGTCTTAAAGTATCCGTATTATATTATCTAGGTAACAGCTATGGCATAATTTGCCTAAACATGTCCTATTGTTGGACATTTGGGCTGCTTGCAGCTCTTCAACATTTTAAATAACATTATAATGAATAGTTTTGTGCATAGATATTTTGATTTATATTCTTAAAGGAGATTCGTAAAGTGGCATTATCTCTGCTTGACTTTTGAAGGTTTGAGATTAGTAACATTATTCTTCTTTCTGAATTGCCATGGAGTCTTGGAAGGAGAAAACTGTGAGCTTACATGATTATTCTATAAGAGCTTTCTTCAATTGGATAGTTTCAAATACCTTTCCATTGTGTTTCTTATTTTCCCTTTCTTGGAACTAGGTAAATAAATTTCATCTGTAAAAATATCAATGACAGTAGCTGTAAGTCCATACTGAATATCTATGCCAATTTGCCAAGCCCTTCATTTACATTGTTAGTTGATCCTTACAACAATCCCACAAAGTAGACAGTATTGTATTGCACCTACTTTGCAGATGAAGAAAGGAAGTTCAAGATGTTTGGGTAATAACTTGCCTAAAGCCACATCAAGAAAATGATAGAACTGAGATTCAAGCCCTACTCTTGTGATGCACTTTACAGCCTAATTATATGGATTCTCTGAAATTATGGATAGTTTTTCACAGTGTTCCTAAGAACCAAAGCTTCATGCTCTAAACATTTTAAATACCACTTTTATTTAAGGAGAAATACTGGATACAATTAAGCAATGGATCATGTATTTTGGGTATCTGAGTGGCTAGATTGAAAACTTCATGACCAAAAATTTATGCCTGTGTCCACAGTTACCTTTCTAATTTCAAGCAATAGTATTCAGGGTGGACATTCACTATGTGTTGAATGAATAATTACCCATCTTCAAATGCTAACCAATTCTTTTAAAGCAATTTACTACTTATAGCATCTGAGCTATTTACTGAGCCTTGACTAGGCTTACTTGTAAGTTACTATGAGTCCTTTTTTACCCATGAAATCTCTCTCATATAACATTAAAATGCCTCATTGGAGGATTGCGAAATTCTGCCACTTGAAAAAAAAAGCAAACAAAACATCATCAAGCCTAGACACTACACAAGTATTTGTAATTGGAAAAAAGAAAGACAGTTGAAAATAACTAAAAAACCTATAGAATCAAAGTTGGTAAATATTTAAATAGGTATATAAAAGGTAACAATGCTATATAGCCAAATGCAATTTTACACAACTCCTAAAGTATTATAACTTTTATTTATGGTGATTTGTAGTTGTTCTTTATTATGTTTAAAACTATGTGGGGTGGAGCCTTCAATATTAAGAGTTCCCAGGGATGTTAAAGTCTTAACACTGTATGCCACTGCTCCTTGGTTTGAATAAAAGACAGCTCATGAGTCCTATACTCATTTCTTTGGCTATTGATTACCAGATTCCAGAACAGCAGGTGTAATCAATAGACCCTTGTTAGTCTTTCTTACTGTTGAGGATTGGGGGTCAGCAATTGGTGAGCCTAAAAAAAATATGGACCTTTCTTCTAATTAAATCCTATGATAGCCTAGCATAGTTTTTTTCTTTTATCTTTTTTCTTATTTCTTAGTCGGTTGAATAGGTGCACACATTTAAATTTCCTGATATTATTTTCTGCTTAGGGATTGTGTTTTAGAAACTGTAGCAGATGCTTCATGTGCTTCATGGAGAATCTTAATCCTGTCCCATATTAAACCCCTACCCTCAGTTCTGGGAAATATTTAATCTAGTGGTGGAAACATTAGAAGTCTTGGATCCAGAGCCCATGAAGTCAGCCTTGAGTCAGTTTTGCTTCTGAGTTTGGACCTGGATGTCCTAGCTGGGCTTTGCTACTGATCTTTTGTTGCTGTGGTTGTGTTCCCACTATGAGTAGCTAGATCCCCAGATGCCGTCTGTCTGATTGATTGAAACTCTCCTTATTGCTGGCCATCAGTTACAGGATGATAAACTCTGTTCATCTGTGGGGCTCTCCACCTGTTGTCTACTTTTAGACCTATTTAATGCTTAACACCTGCCTGCCTGAACTTCCTTCTGGATCTGGCCAGTCTTCCTTTAGTTAGCTTCGAGGCTTTTCCTAACAGCCTCTCCATCTGTCCAGTCTGGCTCCAGTGGGACAGCCTAACGTCTGTGTCTGGTTTCCTCCAGATTGGCCATTTGTGTTACTGACAGCATCCCTGATCCTGAAGCAGAAGAGAATACCATGCAGTTGAAATGATGTGAGAAGCAGAAAGCAGTGAGTATACACTACTTAAGTAAAACAAAAAGCTTTCTTTCATGTTATTTTAAGCCACCCTAAAACCTAGTAGTTTTTTTTTTTTTTTTAAAGACAGTGCTCACCTCAGCTTTTTCATTTTTGTTCTGTATAGAAATCTTTGGTTTCAGACAAATGGATTCAGAATGAAAATGAATTTTCTTTTTTTGTTTTTCTTCCTTTTTTGGAGAGGAAGATGTGTTTAGTTACCAAAATATGGTATTGGAGTAGAATTGTTCAGATTTAAATATAAATATGGGAACATTTTTCAAAAATATTTTCTATCTTAGCTTGAGTTCTGAGAAAGTTTCTTTGGTAGCTTTTTTCCCCCCCTCTGTATTGCTATTTTTGACTGCAGTTCCTCGGCCTTGCTCTCTCTCTCCCTTCTAATAGAAGTTATTCCTTTCCTTCCTTAATATCTGCTTAGGCATTTACTGATGTTGGTTATGGCAATTTGCTTGCTTTTCTGGAATTGGATACTCCTGTCTTGACCCAGGCCAGTCATTCTGTAGATATGTGTGGTGTATTACAGTAGGAACAAGTCTAGAAAGTGGGACTGGATTTGCATGGAATTCATATGTGAATAGTGCTTCTGATGGAAGATCAGTCATATGACCTCTTTGTGAAGGAATGCTTTATTTCTAATGAACCCACTTTCCTTGTTTTTTCCGTTACTTTTTGTTGTTTGTTTTCCACTGATGGCAGATTTATCAATCGAATGACATGTTTGTGGGAGTGGAGATTTCTTTGCTCCTGTTCTTGTTTGGTGTCTGACGAGCGATAACCATTTTCCTCTATGGATTTGTATGTACATCTTCCTCATTTCCAGTGCTCATATGGAGAAAGAGAGCACAGCATGGTAGTGTTCAACATCCAGGAACTACGTGGCTGGTTGTGCCTTGGCTAGTTTGCCATCTTATAACTGTTTACCGTTGAGTAGACGGTAGGCTCCAACAATCTACCTTTGATTGATTGATTGAATGTTGGGAGGAGAGTACGGCCAAATAAGCTGACACAGAAAAATTATGCCTTTTCATCAGACTTACTTAAAACTATGGTTGCCCTTACCTTCTGGTGTCCGAGTGGTTTGCTGGTGTTCTATTATCCAAACATCAATTACTCAGCCCGAAATGATTTAGATTTAAAGCAAAAGTCGTACCCTTCTGTAATTATGGCTACTTGATCAATGATCTTGACATTTTTACATTTTCAGTATTGTGAGGAACAAAATCCAGTTTTAAGATTTGCCCTTTAAGAAATTAGAAAATTAAAATTTAATCTGAGTGAATATTGCACGTCTGCAAAACAGAAAATTCCAGATGTCATTCTAGCCATTAAAGGACAGGTGTTCCCTTTCTAAGACCTGACATACACAATGAATACCAGCTTTAATAGTATGATGGCATCTTAGTATAAAAAGGTAAAAATCTTGTCAAGTATTTCTAAATCTCACATAGCTAATGGGGTTGAAAAACAAGGCAATATCTGATGAATAGGTATTTCCAATAAAAGAGTTCCCCCAAATGCTCTATGCTTCATGAAATTTCCACTGGCAAGATCTATAAGTCAATCCTAATTTTCTTTCTTTTTTTTTTAATTTTTTTTTAAATTTTTTATTTATTTATGATAGTCACAGAGAGAGAGAGAGAGGCAGAGACACAGGCGGAGGGAGAAGCAGGCTCCATGCACCGGGAGCCTGATGTGGGATTCGATCCCAGGTCTCCAGGATCGCGCCCTGGGCCAAAGGCAGGCGCCAAACCGCTGCGCCACCCAGGGATCCCTCAATCCTAATTTTCTAATACAGTATATGGATTATAATTTTTACATATGAAATGGTATGCAATTTATAAATAGTATATTTGATAAATAATGGTCAGCCTCAGATTTAGAACGAAACTATCTTCTAATTGTTGATCTGGGGCTCATTTGAGGACTCAAATGATCTTATTTTCCTATGAGGTGAAACCTGGAATGTTAGAAAAAAGCCTGTAATAATAAGGATATGAGGTCGAATTTGTACTAGTTTCCACATCTTCTTCCAATGTTAACTCTACCCCTCCACCTTGAAGACAGAAATTATGCCTTGTTCATCATTTTATGTTCTAAGTGGCACTGCATATAATATCTACTAGAATCTTGATAAATTGATCTGAGTTAAATAGACGTTCAAAAGAGAGACACTCTGGAGTACAGCAAAGACTTTGGAAATAGGTATAATCAATTTAGATAACTGCCAATTAAGACATAGTTAGACCTCAGCTTTCCTATCTGTAAAGCAGGCTGATAGTGTTTATCTCAGAAGATTGTGGGGAAGATTGTGGTAGCATATACAAGTAGCATATAGTGATAGTTAATCTTCTAGTATGTGATAGGTGTCAGGCCCTGTTCTCAATGCTACATGTATATTTTGCACTTAATTCTTAAAAATGCCCTATGGGGTAAATGCTATTATGATCTTTTTAGAATCATAAATTTTATTTTCCCTTTCTATAAATTGAGGATTATTTCTTTCTAAACTGAAAGGGGATTATTATAGTCAAAGATTCAGCAAATGCTTGTATTAGAGGTCAGTGTGCAAGACAAGATGTCTCTGTCCTGAAGTAGCTCTTCAGTATCATGGGGAAGGTGGGCAGCAGGTGAACAGCATGACAAATCCTCAGATAGCAGTAGTCAGAGTGTGCTGTAGGAGAAGAAATGTATTTCCTATACACTCAGGCTTTTAAGAGTATTCTTTTTAAGGGGAATATCTTCTGTTTTTTTGATGCCATAAAAATTAAATAATTTAGAGAAGTCATGATATAGGTTAGGGCACTAGGCCCTAAATAGCCTATGATTTCCAAAGTCTCACATTTACATTTTTTCCCTGTTACTTAGTTCTTTGAATTGTTCAAATCAGATGGGCTACCTCATGGACTATGATCTGTAGATCAAATGAAACCTGAGAGAGGAGAGTTCTAATACTTTCCTATTCAGACCCTAGTGATGAAGCTTCTCTAAGCCTGAAACAAAATGTAGGTAGGCAAATTTGACTCATTGTATTTTAAATTGAATATTCTCAGACATGGTGAGAGAAACAAGTATATATCTATGAGACTCTGTGTGACAGAATTTAACATCTTTAATGGTTCATATTAAGATTTTTTTTCCACTGCTCTTTCCCTACCAACTACCCCAAAAGAACAAGAAGTGAATACACACAAATAGCACTTATTCAGTCTAAATGAAAGCAAAAATTATGAAGTATTTTCTGGCAACCAGCAAGCTACCAAGTATCTATTTGGCAGGATAGTTGATTTCCTTTCAGAATGTGATATGAACACAAACTTTGAAGGAGATAAGAGATGGGAGAGTCTGAAGAAAAAAACATCCTGTTTGGTATAGATACATCCCTCAGTGCTTGTCAGACTGGCTTTCCCTTTTCATACCATAAGTTTGCATACTTATCATGGCTCTAGGCTTATTGATTTGCAATTTTCATAGTTTTACATACATTTTTCTGTCTATAGGTGTTCTTGTCAGAGTGAGAGAATTCTACTTGTTTAATAGGTTTCTAGGATTTGACAATGGACTGAATATTTGATGATATTCTAGAAATAGAGATTTAGACAAGTCAGAATTACTCTGAAAACTACCCCAGAAGGGATCTTCTCCAAGCAGATAGTACCTGTATTAAAATGTCCTCTTTATATCTAAAACCTCAAAAAGAATATTAAGACATCAAGAGGACCTGAAAAATGTCTTTTTCCTGTCAGTATAATGTTTTTTTTTTTTGCTCCTTATTTCCCTAAGTTCAAGTGTTAGATAGGACTTGATGTTACATGAAGGGCACCATGCTGTGTCTTGATAGAACAGTGGTGTCTGAACTAAGATGAACATTAGAATTATTTTCAGTGTTTCTAGGAAAAAGTTATAAGTCCCCACAAATACATGGATTCTGTTGGTCAGGGTGGAATTATGGTATTGAAGAGCTTACCTGGTGATTTTAATGATCAGCTGTATTTTAAAGATTTGTTTATTCATGATAGAGAGAGGCAGAGACACAGGCAGAGGGAGAAGCAGGCTCCATACCGGGAGCCCAATGCAGGACTTGATCTCGGGACTCCAGGATCGCACCCTGGCCCAAAGGCAGGTGCTAAACTGCTAAGCCACCCAGGGATCCCCATGATCAGCTGTATTTTAAAACTATTATAATCATGAGTTTGGTATTTTAAAAATTTCATGATTCTACTGTTCAGGAATGAGAACTACTATGTTATAGCAGTTGGGAAATCAGATGTAGGGGCAAAGTATACACTAGTATAGATGATTGGGCTAAACTAAATAAAGATCTCTAAAGACCAGAGAAAGAGGGTAACAGATTTGGAATCAGTGACCTTTAAACTCCAAGGCTCTAAGTAGTACTGAGCTCACTAACTCTACAATTCATTTGTCACTGGTCTCCATAAATCTATAATGTATGTTTGAGTTCTGACATAACTATATTAATGGGGTTAACATAGATGGGGAATGTGCCAGATACTGCAAATGGAAGAGAAGACCAAGGGATCCCCATATTTGTTCAAAACTGGGTGAGGGAAAGAGGTGGTAGGAAAGAAGGGATGGTCTTTTTTACTAAGTAACTACTGTGTGATAATTATTTTACTATTAATAAAAAAAAAATCATAGTAGCTAACGCTTTTATGGTGTTTTCTAATGTGCCAGGCACTATTCCTAAGCAGTTCATATGTATTAACTCAATGAGTCCCTGCAAAAACTTTGCAAATTTGAGACTAAATTCCCAATTCATAGCTGAAGCAACTGAGGCCCAGACAGGTTAGGTAGGTAACTTGATCAGCATCACAGAACTAAATAATGGCTGAGTTTAGATACCTCTTAGAGATGTACTTTCCTTGGGTCCCTGCTTTCAACTACTTTCTTAAATAATGCAGTTGGGTGAAGGCTTTAGAATTTGCAGAGATGCTGTGTCTCTCATGAATAAATAAAATTTTAAAAAAATATTTGCACAGAGATGAATGAAAGACAGAACTACTTTCTGAGGAATACATGGAATTTTGAACATTGATCACATGACTCCTTAGTGTGTGTCTCAGGGATGTTCCTTTCTTAAAGCAAAGGAATGACCAAACACAATAGTGGTTTTAGAATTTCAAGAACCATACTTATGATGTCAATGCTTTATTTATTTTTTATTTTTAAGGTTTTATTTATTTGAGAGAGAGCAAGAGAGAGCACAAGTAGGGCCAGGGTGGCAAGGAGAGGGAGAAGCAGGCTCCCTGCTAAGCAGGGAACTTGATGTGGGGCTCTATCCCAGGACCCTAGGATCATGAACTAAGCTGAAGGCAGACACTTAACTGACTGATCCACCCAAGTGTCTCATGTCAGTGCTTTAAATTTATTAGCAGCTTGATTTGTTTTCTTGTAGTCCTCATTCTTAGTCTCTATCTAAATCTCCTTTTAGACATTTGGCTTTCTTGTTTTTTTTTGGTTTTGTTTTTCAAAGATTTTATTTATTTATTCATGAGAGAGAAGCAGAGAGAGAGGGAGAGAAAAGCAGAGAGAGAGAGGCAGAGACACAGGCAGAGGGAGAAGCAGGCTCCATGCAGGGAGCCCGACGTGGGACTCAATCCCGGGACTCCAAGATCATGCCCCGGGCCAAAGGCAGGCGCCAAACCACCAAGCCACAGAGGGATCCCCAGGCTTTCTTGTTTGATTTCCTCTTTCCATGTGCGATTTTTCTACTTATCACCTCAGGCAAAAATATAAGAAGGTCAAACAAACAAACAAAACCAACTAAACACGTTGTATGATAGCCACCCAAAACAATGTATCAGAAGAGATCCATCTTTATTCATTCCTTGATAGCATGTAACATATTCCTATTTAATATCTCAGTTTGGTCATCTGTCTTATGTCAGTGTGGGCTTGCTATGATCAGAATAAGAGACCTGTTTTATGTGCATTACTATAGCACTGACTGACCAGAAACCCTATGCTGTTTAGTGTTATAAACAAGCAGGCAAGTAAAGCAAATCAAAAAACAAAATCCTGCCACTGACATTACCAACTGGCGATATGCCCATTTTGATGGAAATCACATCCTTCACTCACACACCTGAGAATTCCTGGACAACAGGAATTTCTTTCCACACCCTTGCGTTGATTTCTTATTTCTCTCTAAATTTTTAAAACTCTCTTGTCTATCTCATTTTCTGAAACTTTTCTTTTTATCTGTATCAAGTTTATCCTGGCACTTTTGCTGAAGTAACATTAGCAAAAGCATTTTTGTACATCAAGATTTTATTGAGGGTTTAAGGACATCAGAAGTTGGTTGTCTCCCAGCACTGCAAATGAACTACATTTTAGACATCCTTGTTTTTCAAGTCCCCATGCATTACCATCACAGGTATTTCTCAGCAATCATCTTTCTTCTCAGGAGCTTCACCTTTCTCCCTGGACGGGTAGCTTCCTTTCTTTTTAGATTGTGTCACATGACCCCAATTCTCATTTTCTCCTCTTTTTTTTTTTTTTTTTAGATCTTTAAAAATTTTTTTAAAAGATTTTATTCATTCATGAGACACACACACACACACACACACACACACAGAGGCAGATACTCAGGCAGAGGGAGAAGCAGGCTCCATGCAGGGAGCCTGATGTGGGACTTGATCCTGGGACTCCAGGATCATGCCGTGGGTCGAAGGCCGGTGCTAAACTGCTGAGTCACCCAGGGATCTCCTAAAAATATGTTTTTGATTTAAATTCAATTCACCAACATATAGTTTAATACCCAGTGCTCATCCCAACAAATGCCCTTCTTAGTGCCCATCACCCAGTCACCCCATCCCTCATTCTCTCCTCTTGGTTTTTCATCACCTATTTGTGAATTCTTGGAAAAGCAGGCTGTTAAGGTTTAAGGCATGATGACCCTTCCTTCATCTATGCACAGATTTGATCTACTATTATTAACGTTCTTAGAACAAAGATGGTTTCGCTTCCAAAAAACTAAATTTACATAAATTCCAACTGAGGAGAGAATGAGGAAATCTCCCAGCATATTTCTAGGACAGCTGTATAGGCAATATCTAATTATTCTTTAATATTCATTTGAGTAGAATGTTTATCGAAAAAGACTTTTATTGAAAAAATGTTTTGCCTGGTATCTGTGTCTTAGTTCTAAATCTCTTCCTCAATCCCTTATAAAAGGAATCAACTAATTTAATAGGGCATTGGCAAGGAGAAATCTTCCTGAAATTTGGCTAAGGATTCCTAAAACTTTCCCCAAGCTTCAACTTCCAAGTCCAGCTCATTTCTAGATCTAAAGTCACTCGGATTTCCCTCTTTTCTTCCTTACCTTCCATCCTTTCCTTGGGCTGAAATTACCCATCAGTATGTATCATGTATCAAAAACAAATTCTCAACATTCAATTCATTGTGTGGCTGTTTTCTCTGAATAAGTTTTACCCCTCAACTGCAGGATCATGCAACACTGCACTATATACTTACTTTGGACATGGCAGGCTCCTGTAGCCCACTTACTATTACATTAGTTGTCAGCCCTCCTCCTCTCTTCTCCTCTTATTCTTCTTTTGATGATTCACTTTTTACACTTCCCCACCCTGTTCAAGTATTCTCATCTGAAAAATCAGAAGTCCTCACTAGGGTAGAATTAGTAACAAACATTTGTTAAACCAAACCAAAAAGAATGTGAGCACAGGAAATGTAACTTTGACATTGGGTTTCCTAGATGGCGCTGAGGAAGTCAGGCAAGGCTGCCTACTGCATGCTCAGTGTTTCTTGACCAGCTTTAAATAATGAAATATTAATAATAAAATTTTGAGGTGCATGAGGTTTCAAAACACTTTATTTTAACCATAGTAGATGAAAAGCATACTCTTGCTATAACCACTCCTGTGGACATTTATCTTAGAATTTGGTCAATAGGAAATATTCCTTCAAATGAAAGGAGAGGTTTAACTTTTCATTTCTTTATTTTTCCATTAAAATGACAAACAGAATGCTATGAAGCATCTGCTACCACCTTTTATCCACCTGACTCTTTGATGTCCTAAAAAGTATTAAGATTGTTTATACTTATTAGAATCATAACTACAATATATTTTTCTCCCCACTGCCTTGTTGACTACACACACTACATGCCAAAAACCTACAGTCCAGGCCATCCAGCTTTCTGCTGGATCATTGGCATTGGCCTGCCTAGTAAATCTGCCCTCCCACCCCTCCCCAATTTAGCTGTTAATTTTTCCCCCCACTCACTTTTTTTTTCTGCCGGTTAGTTCTAAGTGGAAAAAATTAGGCTAAGCAAAAGTGTATTAAGTAGAAAATAATGGGAGTTTCCATTACGCCAATATACCAATCTAAATCCTAAATCCAACTGTCTTAAATGATAAATATTTTACTGAACCCTCAAAATAAAATGACAGTAGGAGAAGAGGTACGTTTAAAATAACAGGATTTTTTTTTAAAAAAAACCTCAAAACCTGGAGAAAGGAAAGTAAATTGTGGTTAGTAAGAAGCAATGTCTCTATGTGTTAAGTAGGATTAAATAACCTTAGTAAGTATTCATTACATGTATATGATGTACAATATAAAATCAGGGCACTCCATCCAGCCACTTCTCTAAAGTATTCTAAGTAGGGATTTTCCAAAGTATCATTCAATGAATTGTAGTTTTCATCCTTTAAGTATTTGTTTAATAATATAAGCAAAGTAATGATTGCAGTGGTGGCATTAATGATAAGAATTGGTACTGGAATCATTTATGAAATCCTCTGTCCACATTGGTGCCAGTTTAAGACCCAGATATAACAATAACAAAAAGCTTAAAGGGTTAACAAAAATCTCTTCAAAGGATTCTCTTGTTGCAAATAAAACCAGGTTTAAAATTCTGTGTTCAAAAGTCAATTATTGCCAATTTCATGGACTCCTGAAACATGGGATTTTCATTTAGCAGAGTGAACTTTACCTGCCAAAAGCCCATAAAATGGACCCTTTCCATCTGGTAAATGTTCCACAATGAAATTAGAACTATTGGAAAATAATGGAAATCTATGGACATATGTATACTGTGACTGAAATGGGAAAATTTGTCAGTGATAACTGGTGTAAATTACTTATTTAAAGACCAATGTTAACTTCTAGACCAGTAAAACCTGAGTTTCTATTATAGCTGATGTAATTTCCTATCTCCAGGTAGAAGTAATTAAAATGCTTTTAAAGAAATAAGAGCCCCCATGCTGGCAAAAAGTGGTTCTTAAATATTTTTGGTGAGTATCATGACCCTTTGGAATATCAAATGAAAGCTATACACATTCAACCCAGAAAAGAGATGCTATGCAAAACATTAGAGGCAACTTGTGCAGTTTAAAACAAATCAAAACAGAAATAAAAATGATTCCAAATGGTTTTTTGAAAGAGGGATTCTACAGAGTCCTTTAATGAATTTAGCATTTCTGAAAAGGAAGATCTTTCTAGAGTCCAACATACAAATTTAAAGAATTTCCCATAGGTTTATCTACCAACTCTATTTATTTTACTGGCTTCTTCCCCTTTGAAGATTTAAATGAATTTCTCATAATTTTCTACTACTTTATGAATGAACTACCAAGGAGGCAGTTTAGTGAAAAATGGCTCGCCTTTTCCAATGTACCAGGAAAAGAAAAAAATATATAATTAAATGTTTGTATGTGCCCATATGCACACCGATGTATAATTTAGAGAAGGTGGATTGGCACACACATAAGTATAGGTAAGAAACTGAAGAGAATATATGAATTTTTTAATTTATGAAATGTAATATGTATGTGTATGCTAGCTCCTTGCCCCCACATCCTTCTGGGGGAAAAAAAAACCTCTTCTGTTTCATGAAATTTTCTATCTTATCAAACATTCTTAATTGAAGTAACATGATCTCCAAGGGAAGAAACAATTTGCCAAGCCTCACAAAAGAGGAAGCATCGTGAGGTGAGGGAAAAGAGGACAATGTGGTCCTTGGCAAAATTAGGTTGTATAGAAATGATATTCTTTCTAAAACAGGAAATAGGCTTTCAGTAGATGCTTCTGGGAACAATCTGGTTTACATTTAGTTGCTCAATTTATTCCTAAGCTTTGTGAATCATTTCTTAAATGATTCTGTAATATTTTGTTTTCTAACCATATTGAGGGCACTGTCAACCTAATGGTTTCTAAGGTACTGGTTTTACATGGAGAGGTTGGAGAGAAGTCCTTTCAGACTTAGAAGAACCACAAGATTGCACAGACAGCTGCTGGGGAAATCATACTTAGCAGTAGACTGCTACGTCATTTCTCTTGATTCACGCATAGGGAATTCCAGCTTACTTTGAAGCCTCTTAAAAATACTCTTGTCCATCTCATTTGCAGACCTGCCCTTGGTTAGCTTTGATTGGCAGAAAGGCTTTGGAAGCCATTGCAATCTTATTTTAGGAAGGATTGAAATCTTATCTCTCTGAGTTCTTCAATCTATTTGGAGACCAAAGGCTCTATGTCAAACGACTTGTAGATACCTGTACTTGCAATTGGGTCTTCTAAGGCAGATTTACAACCCTTGGGTTATTTGAGGTTTCCAAGTTAAGACCTTATGGAGAGAGGAACATAGAGAGGCAGCAGTAATATAGACAATACATCTATAAATTTTTCCTGGAAATAAGTGTAATCTCTAGATCTGTCATAGTTAATATAAAAACAGAGTAATACAAATGAAGACTTAAATTGATGAGGCACATGTGTAAATTGATAAAGGAAGTTTGATGCATCATAACATTGAAATTTATCTAAATTCAATATTGTTAAACATTCTTAAAGATCAGATGAATTATACATGAAGTATATGGATTATTTGTCCCTGGCAAACAATGGTGACATTTCTGTCTGTCACTTAGTATGACAAGGTTAGCATGTTTTATTCAAAACTTTTAAACAGTAAAATGATTTGTATGCATTACTCTTTCTTTGGACTGTCAGGGAAGGCAGAAAGCAACACAGTTATTCTATGACATTGAGTCAGCATGTGCATAAAAAAATGACAGAACAGGATTGCCTCCGACATCTATAAAGCTCATACTTTGGTTTTCTGATCATCTAGTAAAAAAACAAACCATAAAGATAAAAATATTTCCCTTCTACCCTAAGAAGAGAGATTTCCATGTATATTGAAATATAAATATAATATTGGTAAGATAGTGAATATAGAATATTGATGAATGGGGAAAGATCTCTGGAAATAGTATGCTTTGGATTTAAGGAAATTTAATAAAAGAATATTCTTTTTTTTAAAGTAAATAGAATAAGTCAGATTTTTATTTCTTGTTAAAAATACTCTGCAGTGATAGGACAGTAATTTATGAGATTTTTGGAATTTGTGCTGTGTTTATGGGATGGGCATTTAGAAAGAAAGTAGAAGGCACTGTTCAACACGTGGATAGTGATAGTGGACTTCAGTGATTTGTGTGTAGTCTCTGTCATAGCTGATAGATGATTTAGCAGAGATAATTTCTGATAGAGTGAGTCTTGGAAAAGAGGCAACTTCTAGGGCAGCCCTAAGATTGTCCCTGCACCATCCTTTCCTTCTCCAACCAGCACACCAGAGGAATATGCTTTCTTCACTCTTCCTCTTATGAGGACCTAAAGCAGAAGTTTTGGGGAAATTATTGTAGATTGGAATAAGGTAGGACCTAGGGATCTTGGTGCAATATTCACACTCAAGGACAGAGAATACTGAGATTCTTTATTCAGTACTTTACATTCACAGCTGGCTTTAGGGACCTCAGTGTGGCAGCCATTCCACAAACAATGTTCCATTGACATTTTCTGAGAATAAATTATGAACTTGTGACTGCGAATAAAATGATGACTAAGACAGGGTCTCACCTTGGTAATGTTTACAATAGAGGAAGAAAGACACATTAGCAAGTAAGCACAATGGTGATACAGGTGATACTGTGGCTTATTGCACAGAATGAGTGGGTAGGGAATAAGAGGACTACCATCCGTGGGAAGGAGCCAGCAAACTATAACTTACGGTTTCTTTTTCCTCCACTCTATACTCTAGGATATTAAGCACAGAGAAGGGTATTTTATTTCATTACAGTTAGCAATATATATATACTATAGCTTCAAAAACACTACAATTTCATGTGTCATGTATGCGTTTTGTATTCCATACCTGTCCATGACCTGGAGAAAAGTAAGCCCTTTATTTTGTATTAAGCTTCCTTGATCATTATAACAGCTAATGACTGTGTTTGATGACAACCTATCTAAGGCAAAGACTGAAGTGCACATCTTTTCCCCTGGAATTGTTTAATAGACATCTATTTATGAAAGGAAGAAGAAATTTTACTCTACAGTAAAATGAAGTCTACACTTCATTTTTGGAAATGTACACTTATTCTCACATTAAGCCCAAAACCCATTGATGTTAGTGTATACCATAGCAGCTATAAGGTAGGTAATTACTGGTTGCACTGGTAACTATTGCTCTTTCATTTTAGTTGTGCACAAAAACTAGCCAACCTATTTCAATCCTATATCTCCATTTTCCCCCAAGCCCTTGGGATATCTAGCATCAATCCAAATGGTTAGAAAGAATAAAAGAACTGTATAGTTTTCAGAGGTATTTATCCTGACTCAATGAGCAAATTTATAGAGATCTTTGGAAGCAAATCATAATAACCCAGCTGAAAGGGGACTTAACAGGTGCCGCCAAACTTCTGGGATTCTATGCAGCCTAGCTGGGCTGTCATTTTAAGAAATGTTGTCTCCCTAGAGGAAAATGTTTCCAGAAATACTCTGACCTTTCCATTTTTTAGCATGAAAGTGAGGTGATCTAAGAGGAGCCATCTTCCAAGTAAACGTGGTGAGCCTTAGTTTGAAATATTCATCATGTTTCTGTTGTGAATAGCCAAACCAGTGCTAAAATTCAGTTTGCTGGTCTATTCAGCTTATTCATTTCATGCAAATCCCAATGTGCATGAAATGAACAAAAGACTTCCTTTCTATTTGTATGCATTGTTAGTTTTCTATTCCATTTTTATTCCCAAACTTGTTTCTATCTCTTTCAGTATTAGTAGTTCATTCTTTCAACAAATATTTGTAGCATCCCTAGGCATGACGAGGCACTAAAATGAATACCATTCCAGCATGATAGCATGACCCACAGGTTTCATTTTTTTTCTGCTTTTCTTTAGATGTACCATTAAAGGAGGCTTGGAGATTTCTTAAGGCCACATTTGTGATGAGAGGAAAGAATGATCTCCATTATGTGTGTCTGCTATGAGCATGGCTTGGGGGCTTATTGCTTTACTCAGGGAATGGGAAGAATGTGTACTTGGGAGTCAAGCAGATATGGATTCTGATTCTTGCTTTGACACTGGCAAGCTCTAATCTGGAGCAAATCACTCCTCATTCTGAGAGCTTCCTTATATGTAAAAGGAGAATACTTGTCTTATCGTGTTGTTGAGTTACCAGAGTCAACACCTAGGGCTCCCTCAACAAGTGATCATGCTCAGTGCCTTTCCTAGGATCTATAATCCAGTATATATGCAAATGAGTAAAAAGTTTAATAAAGGCTACCATAAATGTCCTATTAGTGTAGGTACAGCAAAATGTTCTGGGATTTCATGAAGGATATGTAAATTGTAGACTGTCTGATTTTTCTTCCCTTTTCGATTTTTGTCTTTGATATAATGGTTCCATCATGGGAGTTTTTAACTTACATAAATTCAACTACAAGTATATGATAGGAAGAGAGAAAGAATGAATGAATTTAAGGAGTTTAAATAGCATAGTTGATTACATATACCTTCCCACTCAAGGAGTTCTTCTATCCTGATTCATCTGGGGATCAGATGAATCTCCCCATACTACATTTGCTCCTATTGTTTAAAAACACATTTAAAAAAAATGCTGTATGGCCCCACTTTAAAGCTAATTTAACTAAATATTGATTTGTCCCAATGCTGGAGAAAAAAACCCCCTGACTTTGGTAGGCTCATGTTTCTCTCCAAAATAGTATTTCTACAGCATTATGAAGGGCATTTTTGATTATGCACAATTATTAATTTATTTGCAGTATATATATATTTTTTAATTTTTATTTATTTATGATAGTCACACACAGAGAGAGAGAGAGAGAGAGAGAGAGGGGGGCAGAGACATAGGCAGAGGGAGAAGCAGGCTCCATGCACCGGGAGCTTGACGTGGGATTCGATCCTGGGTCTCCAGGATCGCGCCCTGGGCCAAAGGCAGGCGCTAAACCACTGCGCCACCCAGGGATCCCTTATTTGCAGTATAAGATTTAAGCTTACCATGCTTTGCTTTTATTTTTTTAATTCCTTTTTTCTTTGACCTACCTTGACAACCTTGGCTTTTTGTTTTTCTTTTTCCCCCACATAATCTGGGCAGGTGAGTTTATCTGTTCTTTACCTGAGTAGTTTAATAACTATATTATTTTCTTCCAAAAATGTGTTCAGGCTGTGTCTAAAATTCAAATCACTGTATGTAATGTCTCCGGTGGGTCTTGATGCTTAGGGCATTATTTCCTTAGGAATATCTGGTAAAGTTTTCATGTTCCTAGAGTTGTATATGATAGTTTTGCAGGTTAGAATGAGCTCAGTGGTGTTTTTTGTGTAACAATAATCACTCTTGGCTGCCTGACCCTTGCCTATTTTTATACTGCCAACACAAAGGATCTTTAGGCTGTTAGTACAAAGATGCAAGACTCTGATCCACAATAAAATGCAAAGAACACAGAGAAGTAAGATCCTTTTATCAGTTATTTACATCTGTGTGAATCAAGTGATTCACAGAGGAAAAGGGACAGAGGAAAAGGCTGAAAGGTGCTTAGCAGGTTAGGAAGAAGCAGGCCCCTCTCAAAAGGCCTGGGATAGGGTATGAGGCCAGTTTTCCTACTTCACACCTTTGCCAGCTGCTCCTGTTTACCACAATCAGACATTCTCACTCCACTCCTGTCCCCATTATGTTTGTTCTTTCTTTTATTCTGTCTTATGTGGTTTTGGTTTTCAGTTAACTCTCTTTTAGGGAACTTGTTTTAGGCCCCCATACACATTAATATTGAATATTCTTTATTAATAATGACACCAATGATTGAGTGTATGAAATGAATTAAGTATAAGGATAGAAACTTCTTGAATTTTCACAGTAATTCTATAAGGAAATTATTTTTCTTCCATCTTGAAAATGAAAAAAACATTGAGACATGGAGAGAAAGTAACTTACCATGTAATTTAGCAAATGGTGGAGCCAGATGAGTATCCATATGTCTGAATTGCCCGTGCCCTCTCTATTATCATATGCTGTCATTGTACACTAAATATGTTTATAAGTATGTGTGTGTGAGTGTGTGTGTGTGTGTGTGTGTGTGAGAGAGAGAGAGAGAGAGAGAGAGAATAGGAGACAGAACATCCTTATCAATATAGATAGATAGATAGATAGATATTTCCAGATTCTTTTTGCAGTGCTTGCAAACCGTTGTTGCTAGATCTTTTGCTCCAAACATGTACTCCCACCCTCCAGTGACTTGAAATTTTACAAGTTGAAATTTACACAACTGATGCATTCTTCTGATACAGTTTTTTGGAAATGAAATAAAACTTTATATTATTCATTAAAGGATTTTCAGGGCTAGCAATTGTTTTAGTTATCACTGGGTGGTCTTTGATGGCACTAACACTATTTTCTTTAACATTATTTGCTCTTTGCTATAAGGAACAACACCCCTTTCCTATTGTATGCATTGAAGCAGTTTCTCATTTCTGAAATTTTAATGCCTTATAAGATGGAAAAAAGAGGGGAGGAAAGACCCTGTGGTGATTTAAGACAATGATTCTGGATTGAAGCATCTTGCTACTTAGAGGAACACCATATTTCATAGTGTATTTGCAGAAATGCTTCATGGCACAACCTCCTATTTCATGTCCTTGAAGGCCAATGGAGTAACAGAGTTTCTGTTTCAGTGCCTATCTGATCAATAATTCTATGACTTTTTGGAGTTGCCATTTATCTTGTGATACATTTTTACTGTGTTGATGTGCAATGACTAATACGTACATGTATATATTTTTGTCTCCTGAAACTATAAATTATTTTAAAAATATTTCTATAGGTGCTTAAATTTATTTATATAAAACATTTTCCTTCATTTCATAGGTGATATACATAAATCAAATTCACTAGAAAAATCTATTTGAAATTTAATATAACTTCTTTTGGGCTTGGCCTTTAACTCAATGTCAATAATAGGGCACTAGCTATGTGGCAGACATTATGCTAGGCACAGGTTACAAAAATGAGTAAGACATGGACCCTGCTTTTCTAGAACCCACAAGCTTAAGGCTTGAAATGGTGGTTAATAGTGTGCATTTTGTCATCAGTCTGCCTAGTTTATATGTTCTTACCAACTGTTAGATGTCAGAAAAATTATTTTACTATGTCTCAATGATCTCATCTGTAAAGTAGGGATAATGATAAATGTTATTTCAGTGCTTATGTAAGAATTAAATAAGTTAGTATACATAAGGCATTTAGAGTGGTGCCAGGCACCTACACCTCAAAAATTTTTGAGTATTATTAATGACATTACTATTATCGCATGAGCCACAAACAGCTAGATATTATAATACTCTACAATAAATATAAAGCAGAAATGTTTTCAAGAGAAGAGTACCAAATTCCTTCATGAGCTGCCAAGGAAGCTTTCCTAGGAGAGATAAGACTTGAAAATCTTGAAGTTATAATATTTCACTAGACATATAAGGAAAATCATCATATCCTAGGCAGCAGAAATAGCATTTAAAAAAGCAGGAAGTCTTGAGAAAGTATGCCCCACTCAGCAAACTGTGGATGGGGCCATGGATGTAATGGGGAGTAGAGTTAGGGTAAAGAGTAGGGTCACAAAGAGCCCTGCATGATATATTAAGAATTTAGGACTTAATCATTGGCATTGGAAGCCCATGAGAGGGTTTTCAAAAGGGAGCTAATGTGATCAGATTTATATTTTAGAAATGCTCCTTTTGCATCACTGAAGGGGATAGATTAGAATGCTTGTTGGAGGAAGCTAAGATCTGAAGCTAAAAGCCTTCTGTAATTGGTCATAAGAGAGCTGATTAGGTCCTTAAGGCTATGGCTGTGGAAATGGAAAAAAGGAAACCTATTCAAGATGTATTTAAGATACTGTATTGACAATGCTACAGGATCATTTGCCTGGAAGGGAGAAATAGAGGAAGAAAGGAATACTAGAATGATGCTTAAGTTAATTTTTTTGGGTAATTGGATGGTTGACATTTGCTATCAATAGAGATAAGGAATAGGTTTGAAGGGCAGAAAGAAATAAATGTTAAAAGATTTGTTAACAAAATTAGGAAGCTATTGGTGATCATAGTGAATATATTCTAAGGGTATGAGGAATGTAATGAAATGAAGGGAAGTAAGTGAAGACAAGATTATTGTCAAATAGTTTTGTTGGGAAGGCACATAGAAATGAGTGTTTTCCCCTTTCAGGAAATTGACTTGAGAATTTATGTATGCTATGAGGAAAGAGTCACCAGAGAGAGAAAAGAAACAGAGGAAATAAAGAATTCATCTGAGATAAAAATGGCTTTGGAATCAGAACATGAAAAGATTATTTTCTTTTTTTTTTTGAAAAGATTATTTTCAATCAGAGGAAGGAATCCTGTTCATATATATATGGGGGGCAAGAATGAAGTGCTTGGGAAAGTTTATGTGAATCTGGAGTAGGAGTTTGGAGGGATCATATCTGATGGTTTCTATTTGTAAAGTAGAAGGTGAGATCATCTTCACGAGTAGTCAGAGTTTACTCTCTCTTTTTTCCCCCTTACAATTACTTTGTTTAATCTAACTCATCCTAGAAACCAAGTAGTAAAAGAAATAATATGTATTTTAAAGAGTCTCCAGGTCCTGTGGGTTTCCTGGTATTTCCTAGACTTGTGTGTGCTTCTTTTCTAATGAAGCTTTATCAACTGAAGGGTTCACAGTAAGATAGTTTCCACTGTTTTGATGCTATGCCTCTTCCATATCTTCATTTTATTGAGGTGCAGCATAGATCCCTGTAAGGGCCAACCACTGTGCCATCATTTTGGCCAAAGGTCACCTGTGTGCTGTGGGAACATATTAGTGACAAAAATGACCTTCAATATTTGGGATCAGCAGTATCTTCAATATGGATTCTTTATTTAAAATCCTGGGAGGGCATGTCTTGTACTTGGAACTTAGCATTCTTTATAGCTTGCTAAAGGACCACTCAAGGAACATTTCTATTCAGAATTAGGTTAAAATTATTTTTACAAATCCATTGAAGAGTAAAGATGTTAAGTACATCATTTCCTGGTGTTAGGTGGGTATGTGTTTCAAGTTCACTAGGTAATGTTTTGCAAATCCTTTCAATGTCCAAGTAGTCTCTGTGAATAAGCTTTCCCTCCAGTTTATGAAGAAAGTGCTCATAAGGTGGAAACTGCATTAGACTTGAAGACAGAGGATAGGTTCTGTTGCAGCAAGTTCTAGAATTTGAAATTTGGAAAAAAAAAAAAAACACCAAAACCTACTTCTGAATATTTGTACACAAAAATGGTACCTTAACAATATTTTTTAAAACAATTTCAGTGATCTATAGTTGACATGCTATAAAGTTTATGGATTTAGAGTAGACAATTCAGTAGTTTTTAATATATTTATAGTGTTTAGCAAGAATCACCATAATTTAATTCAGGAATATTTTCTTTACCCTAAAGAATCACCATAGGCATTAGCAGTCACTACCCCTTACTCTCTTCTTCCCTGTCTCCAACCGAGGTAAAAACTAATCTGCTATCTTTCAATATATATTTACCTATTGTATAAACTTCATATCATTTTTTTTTTTTACTTAGTCTAAGGTTCTCAGGGTTCATCCGTGTTGTAACATAGTATCAATACTTCATTTTTATAGGCCAGTATTCCATTGTATGGCCACACTGTGTTTTGTTTATCCATTTTTCAGTTGATGGACATTTGGATTGTTTCCACTTTTTGACTATTATGAATAATTCTGCTATGAACATTTGTGTACAAGTTTTTATATGGACATATGTTTTCATTTCTCTTGAGTAGAATCCTAGGAGTAGAATTGTTTCTTATGGAAATTTTGCATTCATATGGTAACTCTGCTTAGCATTTTGAGAAACTGCCAGACTGTTTTCCAAAGTGGCTGTACTATTTTAAATTGCCACCAACAAGGTTTTGATGATGACTAAAAGATTGAGTCAGAGGGATAGAGGAATAAGTAGATGCTAAAGTACTACCCATGGACTCTTTTATTATCCTGTTGTGTCTAACTCCTCCCAGAGAGCACACAGTATAGAAATATTTAGCATGTATTTAAAAAAAAATCTCCAGATCACCCTGTGGGTTTCTTTGGACATTTCCTTGACTTAATGTTTGACTTTGAGCTCACATTTTGCTAGTAAGGCTCCAGTGAGGCCAAGAATGGAAGTGGGTCTGGTATATTTAAGTCAACTAATTAGCTATTTTGTTGCTTTTCCCATTATTATTATTACATTTTATTTAAAGGTTTTAAAAGATGAATGGTGAGTGGCAGAGCTCACAATTTATTTGAATCATTAGAAACCACAAAGTTGAGAGCTTTTTTTTTTTTTTAAAGTAGATACCAAAATAGCTTTTAGGAAGATGACACCTTATTAATCTCTTAAATTGTTGAAGTGAGCAAAAGAAGACTTAAGACCTGAAAAGTAAAAGTCATAAACCTGCTAAAGAATACATTAAAACAAAATAGAATGCAGAAAAGTTTATTTTTTATAGGTTTAGTTTCATTGTAAATGGACATCATTTTTTATGAAACTTTTTAAAGATTTGATAAAGCACACAGGTGGGGGTAGGAGTGGGGTGGTGGTGGAAGGGAAGAGGGAGTGAAGAAGCGGACTCCCCATTAAGCACCGAGCCTCTCTGCTGGATCCCAGGACCATGAGATCATGACCCGAGCCAAAGGCAGACACTTAACTGACTGAGCCACCCAGATACCCCTGAAACTCTATTTTTAAACCTCTTATTGTGTTTATTTCAAATTTTGGGGTGGACATTTGAACTTCCCTCTGAAGAAATAAGGAAAAAAGTATTGGGTGTCCCATTCTCTACACCCCCCCCCCCCCCCAGCCCACTAAGTCCCTGCTGTGAAGGCATTTATGTTGCCCCTGAAATCTTGCAGTAAATAGCAAAATAAACAGTATCAAGTGTTAATGTTGAATAATGGCATGGACTGGGCCATGGGCCTATCAGGTAGAGCACCTTGTGTCTGGACAGTCTCCAGGTATTGTGAAGAGAATGTGAGGGCTTGTTGCTGTGCTGGATGTTTGGGTTGGTGGGTACACCTCCCATTGAGGTGGTGGAAGCTGCTGGGAAACCTACTTCTAATTTGTTCTTGAAGTTGCTAGGGGCTGCAGTGCCTTTTCAAGGCCTTTGCACTTCTGGACCTCTTCTACTGCCTGGCTGGTGCTGTGGAAGGGGTCTCCAGGCAGGATGTGCCAGTGGTCCAACATGTACTAGCAAAAGGCATTGCTGTTCATGTTGGACCTCAAGGTTGGTAGCGAGCCAAAAGAATTGTTGATTGGTAGGTAGACTCTCACAACAAATATGGGGGTGCTGGCCACTTGGGACACCTCCAATACATGGCCCCATGCAGAATATGTTCCTATGAGGAACACAGTATGTGCCATCAACCACTTGTACTCAACACTGGATCGCCATAAGGTAGCCAGGTTCCATGGCCAGGACTGGGGCATCAGCATATGGGTGTACAGGCAGTGCTGGGCTGTGGGGACCTGGATGGTGTCCTGTGCACATCATGGATGGGGAAGTGCATGCCTTCCTTATTCTTTTTGTGCAGTGTCACCTCTGTGTGATGTTTCTACAAGGCAAGTCCTCTATAGGCTCCACATGAGAGCCTGTCTTAAGGATTGTTCTCTGGATCGTCTTCAGGTACAGGTCCTCCTCCTTCCTGGGCATGCAGTTGGCAGTGTGTATTGTGGTGATCATTTTGAAATATATGCAGTTATCTAATTATTATGTTGTAACCTGAACTACCATCCTAACCGTAGATAGGCTCTCTCAGGAACATGCAAATGATTTCATAGAGGTGTGGGTCAGACAGCAATTGTGGTCATTCTGACCCCCAAAATGACTGGGAAAATAAATTATGGTTGTTCCAGTGATAAAGTGTGATTAGTAATATTTTACAGATAACATTAATTACAATTCCAAAATTAAGGAATTCCAAGGAGTTCATGAAATAACTGAGAAGGGATTAGTCTTTCATTGCTTTTCATTCCATATGAGACTGTGTTCTTTGGGGACAAAAATCCCATCATAGCCATTTCTATTTCTGCAGTGCTTATGGAATACTACTTACTTAATATATGGTCGTTAGTATTAAAATAGGAAATTCTGCATCTGTTAGAGACTATTTCAACTCTGTTTAGCCATATGTATTTTTATTTTTTAAGGATTTTAAAAAAAATTTATTTATTCATGAGACAGAGAAAGAGAGGGAGAGAGAGGGGGGCAGAGGGAGAAGCAGGCTCCATGCAGGGAGCCCGATGCAGGACTTGATCCTGAGACTCTGGGATCACACCCTGGGCCGAAGGCAGGCTCTCAACTGCTGAGCCACGCAGGCATCCCACCATATGTATTTAGAAGGCAAGGAGTTACTATTTATTAAGTATCTTTCTCATAATTCTCATTTAGTATCTAACCTACAGAAGTTTTTATTCTTTTTTTTAACAGAATAATAGATTCCAATCACTTGCATATCTAGTGTCTAGTACAGATACTCATTAATTTATGAACTATTAAACGAAACAACCAAGCAAGAATACACGGTCACTTTAATAATAAAAATGGTTCCATTTAATACTTTGTCAAATAGGGAAATACTTTGGGACAAATTTCGTTGATTATCCAAGATAGAAAGGCTTACTTAAAATCAGTTGACTAGCTTAAAAAAAAACTAGCTGATAAGGTAGAATTTGAGTTTTTCTTAGATTATTAGGATAAGGAGTTTTTGAGATTAGATATGAAAAACGTGACTTTCTGAAAATGGTGATTTGAGATACTCAAATTCTGTTTTTTAATTGGGGGTGGGTGCGTAGCAGACTCTACGAGTTTTTTAACTCCCAAACACATATTGCAGGGCCTTAGCACAAACCAGTTAAACTAGGATCTTTGGTGGTGGTCTCAGGTATCTGTTTAGTACACAAATCGTTATAGAAGTCCTTAATGCCATTTATGTTAAATACCTCTGCTTAAATGAGTCTTGCATGAATTCAAACACTTGGCCGTGACTTACTGCTAGCTTTACTGAGTTTAGTGTGTTCTTACCTTCATGGATATAATTCTCCATGTTCACTTTCTAGATATTAAGAAAAAAATTCAGATTTTAATAACTATGATATGTGAATTTAAGGATGTCTAGTCAAAGATGAGGGCTAAAGAGGAGCACAAACCACTGAATTCCATAAACAAGAAGGGGTGTAGACTTGGAGATAGATGGTAAGGACCTTGCAAATATATTTTAAAGCTTTGCCGAGAAGTGAGGGAGAACAAGAAAAATGCCCACATCATGGAAAAAGTTTCTGAAAACTTTTTGAATTCTCTAACATCTGGCTTTCTACTTTGTTGGTCATCATCAAACAGAAGTCAAGATGTAGGGTAGGTGAGGACCTTGTAAACGAGCACAAAGTTCTAAATAAAATGAGGGAGACCGTATGTATTTTTGATGACAGAGATGAAAAAAGAAAAACAAATGGAAGTAGAATGCCCTGAATGAAACATGAATATTTGTGTGCATAAATTATAATCTATCACCAGAGTTAGGGTCAACTACCTAAATAAAGACTGGATAAAACCTAATATAGTATGAATTCGTATTAAAAAACAGATTCCCTAGTTCACTGAAAGGTTAATAAAAATTTACAGTGTGGTATGGTTATTTCCTGGTCTATGATAGGAATACAGTAGCCTGAACAAATGGAGTAGTAGTTCCATTGTCTTAGTTTTACTGAGATTTGTATTTTAGTTTTTGCTGCACTAATGTAGCAATGCTCAGAGCATCTCCTTGTTAGAGGTGTGTGCCCAAGTCCCAGAAGTTCCCATTTTCAAGCTCTTGGGACATTAATACCAGCAAAGCTGTCCTCTTTTCTTCAGAGATATGAGTCCTAGCTTTGTAGAACCCTCCCACAGCATCTAAAAATTCTGTCCTTTTATTCTCCCAGTCATAGGGTAGAAGCTACAGTTACTCTGTGATACCTTTAGTGTTCCCTTTTGCCTTTTAAGGCAAAATACCTGGGTGACATTTCTTTTAATTAAATTCTGTTAAAATAACTTGTGTAGTTTTTTTTTTTTTAAGATTTTATTATTCATGAGAGACAGAGAGAGGCAGAGACCTAGGCAGAGGGAGAAGCAGGCTCCCCATGGGGAGCCCGATGTGGGACTCGATCCCGGAACTCTAGGATCACATCCTGAGTTGAAGGCAGATGCTCAACCACTGAGCCACCCCAGCGCCCAAACTTGTGTAATTTTTATCTTTTGACTATGCCCTGATGATTATAGCCAGGTTTGAGTAGATTATGGAGTATGGGTAATTAATCTTTTCAAATATTAAAGGCTTGCATGTGAAAGAAAATATATCAGATGTACCTCACATAGTTGGTTTCTTTACATTTCCTTCTGGGAGATTATCTGCCCCTATACTCTAGCACTGTGAACAATCCTGTTCTAGATAGAGCACATAACCTAGTTCTGTGGCCATAGCTAATAAACCCAGGGTGGGCACTTAGCCAATTCTAGGCTGATCAATTTGCCTATGACAAGGTTTGGCATAAAGTACTCTGCCCAAAGATAGATGAACTGAGCCAAATGGATTCATTCTTTTATGATTTTGAACCAAGAGTCTCAGTTCAAAGCTGGACCAAAAGAAGCATGTGATACAGTTGAATTGATTAATAGCACAGCATTAGTGGCTCATGAATTCCTGCCATGGAGTTTTTCGGAGACATTTGACCTATGAATCATTCTCTTCTACCCTCAGCAAAAGCATTTCCATAATTAAGGCTGGGTTTACTTTGTAAGATGGATATATCTCTATTGTTTGAATGTTCAGAGAATGGGTACCTGTCAAGTTTGTTGTAGAGATTTCCATGAAAGCTTTTATGTTAGAATATAAGATGTGCATATATTTCTGGGCTCTGCTGTAGACCCATTAAATATTCTAAAAATGGAATTGTTATAAACACTATAAATAGCAATAACATGTACGACTCCCTCCTTCATGTTATGCTGAAGTCGTTGGGCTGTAGATCAGTCAGATATGGCAAAAAAGGACCATATTATATGGGCTATCTGTTGTTGAAAAATAAACTGCCAGCACTTAGTGTCTCTCTGTTTTTATTATATCTCATGACTTTGTGGGTCAGGAATTCAAGTGGTTTCTGCTGGGCAATCTACACCATCTCTAATTAATTAGGGCCAGTTGGTGATAATTACCTAGAAGCTAGTTTCATCAGGAGTATATAGAATGGCTTCACTCATATGCCGGCATCTCCACAGGGACAGCTGAAACTTTTTTTTTCTCCATATAGTTTCAGGACCTCGTGTAGTCTTTCCAGCAAGGCAGTTGAATGTCTTATGTGGTGGCTCAACATCATGTGGTGCTTGAGCTCTCTTGTGAGGCAGAAACTGGCAGTCTGGCAGTATCCTGAATCTGGCAAATATCACTTCTTCTGTTCTCTTTTAGTTAAAGCAATCACAAGCCAGCCCAGATTTGAGGGAGGGAAATTAGACTACATCTCCCAATGAGAGAAGAGTTAAAGAGTTTGTGTCCATCTTTAATCTGACACAAAAATCTCTTAATTTACTGTAAACTATCTCTTTAAATCCTAAAGAGAGGGTATTTGAGAAGGGCAATTCTGACGTCTGAAAGCTGCATGAGAATGATTAGGTAGGGTATAGCTAGGAAAAGGGACGTCTGGCTTGTTCTTTATTAGAGAAAGAAGTATAAAATGATTAAGAACATACAAAAAGGGAGATTCATTAAAGATAATCTTACCCTAAGCAGAGTTTTATTTGAAACTATTTTCTAATTAGAGTGGTCTACTGGAATAGGATGGAAAAGAATTTGAGTCTATAAGCTACTTTTGGAATGGGAGTAGGTAATATTTGCTGAATTCTTACTGAAAGTGTGCCAATAAATGTTATCAATCACCAGTAATAGTGATAGTAACTATTTCATTAATGAATTCAATTTGTCATTTTTTTCAAATTCAATTTGTCATTTTTTTCAAATTAATATGAATATATACATTCTTTCCATTGAAACAGTTTTTGTCTTTAACTGAAAAGCAGTAAGAGGAGAAATGTTTAATTATAATTCCTTTAGATTTTAAAAAGGTATCAAAAAACATAATAAATAGGATCACTGTTACAATTTTTCCTGGAAAGCTAGGCTGATATCACTTCTCCTATTGTAACTTTTCTGAATTGCCTTTCTTAAGGTTATAGCAACTTATTATTTTTGAAATATGAAGCATGCTGTGATAAACTTGTTTTCCTCCTTTATTAAATTGTTTCATAAATTGCATTTGTGAGCTGTGACTATGCTGTTGATGTTATTTACACTTGAGAACAGATTAAACATGTTTTTGTTTATATTAATTATGAAACTGAGGCACTTGGGATTACTATTTGGTTTTGTTTTTCTTTTTTATTTATTTAATTTTTCTTCTTGGTAGGGGTTGGTTATTACTTTGCTCCAAGCTGCTGAGTGACTCAGAAATGAAGTTGACATAAACTATTCAATATCAAATATGTTGATTTAAATTAACAGACAAAAGAGTTTCAGTGAAAATGCAATGTCATTTAATAAATTAACATGTGGGACAAACTAATGCTAAAGGTTGGTTTAACAAAGGTACTGAAAGTTTTGTTTTGTTGAGCAAAGACTAGGGACCTAAACTCATTCTGCTGATAATCTCCCATGATAACAAAACAAAAATTCCAAGAGAAAGGGTTAGGTCCTAACTGCCCCCTTGCCAACCTCCTCAGGTAGAAAAATCCCCAGAACATGGTTCCTGGCAACTATTCTGTTGGTGACTTGACAGATTGGAAAAGTAATGATCTCTTATGGGAAAGTCATAGATTTCCTCTATGGGAAATACTGTGGACACCTTTTGCATATCCATTTAAATCATCTAGCGATGCTGTCCATTCCAACCACTGCTATAGCAACCAGTTCTTTACCTGCCTCCAGCATCGTTGTACGGATAAACCTGATGGCAGATTGTCACTTCACCTCAGAGCCTCAGGCCTGAATCAAGTGCCTTTGGCTTCCGTCCTGACCTTCTCTCTGGGATATCGTGGGACACCTATGGTAATTCCTTTGTACCTGTGCACGTACAACCTAGAGTGCAAGGGAGCAAAGCAGATGGGTAAATGCCTTCCTCTCTCTTCCTGTGGGTAGAGGGCTCCTAGACACATTTCTTATGCTTCTTAGATTACTGAGGGATGGAGTAACCAGTTTCCCCCTAGTAGCAAATGACTATATCCTGATATTAGCACTCTCTTTACTTCCTTGTTTTACTCCTATTATCTGTGATTATATTCCCAAAGAAATTGTTCACACATAAACTTTTGTGCCTTAGAGCTGCCTTTTTGGGGGGAAACCAGAACTAAAATGGGCCCTTTCAAACTTGTTTCTTCTTTTAAATTATCAGTAATGTGTTGGAATTTAATTAAGGCATGTTTCCTCAAAATTGAAACCAGAAATATCCCAAGATAGACTGTTCAGCACACTGTATCATCTGTTTTTATCTTGTTTCGGTTTTCTGTTTGTACATCTCTGACCTTTGTTCTGTTGGCACTTCGACAAGAACTTTTGGACAAACACGGCTTATGAAGTTAAATGCTGGAGGAAGATATTTTGAATTTCAGATGTCTGGAAGTTTTCATAAAAATTTTAATTTAGTTTCATCCCAAACAATAGAATGGCATCAAGTCTGATAAAAATCATACCATGTTTTCTCCTCTGTGAAATCCTAAGGATTATGTTGAGGGGAAATAAACCTTAATTGCGCTGGAGTTTCAACTGGAGATGGCCCAGTTGCCAGCTTTGCAAATCATCACTAATTCCTTCTCAGACCCAACCTTTATGTGTTGAGATTAGATCTTTGTCTTGTGATTTCAGTTTTTCTCAAGTGTTATGTAGAAGGTATCATTTTAAAATTAAAAATAATTTTGAGTATATAACTAGAAGAAATGTACATAGAGTTCACTGCAATAAAGCTTTTTAGGATCCTAGGCTAAAGTATTTCAAAATTATATAGTCTCATGAAGATATAGTATCATCCTTGTGAAATCTGGGTAGTATAACATTTTATTTACTCATATTTACAATATCCTATTCATGTTGGTGAATACATTTTAGAGGACTTGAAAGGTAGCTTACGATAACTGTACATTTTTAAATTTTGTTAAAAAAATATAAAAATGTTGAAGTTTAGGGCTAAAATACCAACATTTCAATTACCTAGAACATCTCCATTTATTGGTTGGACAGATTTCTGGCTGTTTTAGAAACTTAGGATGTTATAGAATCCAGAAAAAAATAGCATAGTTGATAACTTATATTTGAAAATAAGTATCAAAATTATTGGGGACATAAACTGTTTTAGGAACTAGGTACTGAGGTAAGTGCTTTAGATGTATTTGTCTCATTTAATCTTCAAAATAGCCTTATGAGATTAGTGTTTTTATTAGCCTTTTTCTTTTCTAAAGATGAAATAGAACTGGAGATTTAAAAAAGATAATTTTGATTGAACTTACCCGGCTATTAAGTTGCAGAATGGCAATATCCATTTCTTTTCCATTTCCAATTCTGGTGCTCTGAATAGTCACTTCTCCTGAGAAGACTCAAACCTGTGGCCACTCCAAGGAGAATCTGATCGTTTGGTTTGCTGGCCAAATGGAAATCAGATTTACTTGAAACAAAAGCCAGGGCCTAGAGTTCAAAGAGAACTGAAGAAAGAAGAAAAGTAGAAGATAAGTGTCTGGTCACTAATAAAAATGATAATAAGAATGATCATGGCCATAGTGATCATCATAGAAGATAATAATCAAATCTGTAACAGAGGAATAATCCTACTGAGTAGTAGCAAATAGACCTATTAACTAACTTACTGGTTATCAGTACACCAAATTATAATAGATTTTAAGTTCCATACACTGACCTCTGTTTAAGAAACCAGAGAATAATATAGTAGGTATTAGGCATTTTTCAATGACTGTTGTTAAAATAGAAAACTTTTATGTAAAAAGTTATCTTTCAGATATCTGGAAATGTGTTTCACCAAAAAACACTTTTTTCAGTGGTTTCAGTGATTTTGCTCTTTGGATATCCTGATTATTTAAGGTTTTTGACATAGAAAAGATTGGGAAATTTTAAGTATCACACTTCAAGATATTGTGTATTTTCTATTTATTACCATTTAATTATGAAATGATTAGGATACTGAGAGAGAATTTCACTTTCTATTTAAAAAAAATTCTTTCAGGGACGTCTGGGTGGCTCAGTGGTTGAGCATCTGCCTTTGACTTGGTGTGATTCCGGAGTCCCAGGATCAAGTCCCACATCGGGCTCCCTGCATGGAGCCTGTTTCTCCCTCTGCCTGTGTCTCTGCCTCTCTGTGTCTCTCATGAATAAATAAATAAAACCTTTAAAAAAAAATTCCTTAAACGAAAAACTTTAAACCACAGTAAATGTTGCATACTACTAAAAATTTTATTTCTTTTACTCAGGAAATGGATCAAGAGATTTAGGATGATTATTTCAAGGGACAAAATCATAATGAGTTTAGGCAAGAACACTTTATACAATTTTATCATTATTTCCTTTCAGAATTTTTCACCAAGCCATTCCCCTTGCCTTCCTTCTATATATCTTATCCCTCATTTATCTAATGTGTGTTCTTTTACTTTTCTATTCCATATATGTATATCTGGAAAATATGGATGAAACTGTTGTATTTAATCTTCATAATAATGATGTCCTCTGAACCTAATTCTCTGAAAAAAGATGTTCCTAAAACTTTAGTTACCATTATGTAGATCTAGTTCATTCTTTTTCCTCTTTTATGAATATAGCATATATTATTTATTAATATCCTTATATTATTTCCTTCCTCCTTGTGCATCTCTGTTTCTCCAGTATGTAACCCAAATCCTGGATTGCTATATAACAGGTATAGTATATTATATTATATAATATATATTTTTTAAAAGATTGTATATATTTAATCACGAGAGATACAGAGACAGGTAGAGACACAGGCAGGGGGAGAAGCAGGCTCCAGGCAGGGAGCCGGATGTGGGGCTCGATCCTGGGACTCCAGGATCATGTCCTGGGCTGAAGGCAGGTGCTAAACCACTGGGCCACGCAGGCATCCCCCCTCCCTTTTTTTTTTTTTTTAACAGTCCAAGTGTGTTTTATTGCCCATCTGACTCTTCCAACAAGGAAATACTAAAGGCAAAGCAAAAGAGCCGGCTTCCTGTGCTGCTCTCCAGACCTTGGCAGGGACCAGACTGCCTCACCTCGGGGCAGAGTTCGCAGAGCCTATGCTGCTGGTCCCTCCCTCCCTCCCCACAACTACTCCCTGGAGTTGGGGTGGGGGCTCAAGGAACACCCAGTCTCGCAAATCCTCCAAGTGGGGTCCAGGAGGCCAAGGGTGGGACGAGGTTGTGGCTGGGCTGCCAGGTGGCCCCCTTCCTGTGGGGCACAAGATGCCCTCGACCTGGAGAGTGGCAGGTGACATATATATATATATTATATGTTATATCAAAGTATATATACTTTGATAGCATAGTAATACTCTATTTTTACTAAGTATGAATAGGTTATACTCCAAAATAACTGCACATATTTGAATCCCACTGACAAGATTTCACAAGTATTCACTAACATACTATTTGATATACTATTATTTTACCTATTTAAGGTTGTAAAATACCACATTACCTTAATTTACATGTCTTTTTAGTGAGATTGAATATTGCTTTATATAATTGTTGTTAGCCATAAATCACTTCTTCACCAGCCAGTTCTTCTATTTTCTTAACTACCTCCTTAGCATCTCCCTCAGTTGTAAAGATTGGTGTGTCAAAAGGCTCAATATTTGAATATCTTCTCTTTTTAGTCTACAATCACTCTCTTGATTTTTAAAATCCTCAATTTGGATGAGACACTATGTTCTGATGCCTTCCAAGTATACAGGCAGGGTTCCAATGAGTATCTTGATTGTCTAAGAGTGAACTTTGGATCACTATGCTCTCCCTCCAAAAAGACCTATTCTTCTACCAGTTTTTCCACATATCACTAAACATGCAAAAAATCTTGAAAATTTTACTGACCTACAGCATTCTCTCATACCTTACCACCTATCCATAAATCTTTTTTACTTTATAATCAGCATATATCCAGAATCCAGATACCTTCCTTACATTCAACCACTATTCCTCTGTTCCAACCTGGCACTATCTTTTGCTTGTCATTGCAATAGCTTCTTAATGGCCATCTTCTTTGACAGAGTAACCTTTCAAAATATCTGGCTTAAAATTTGTGTGTTTTTTCATCTCATTCACAGTTAAAACAAAAATCCTTGCAATAAAGTATGATTGTTTTAATCTTACCTACCCATCTGTACTTGCCAGTTGCATTACAGACACACTGGCCTTTTTATGTTATTAAATGCTAGTCATTTTTCCATCTTAGGATTTGTAATAACTATTTCCTGTCTGGAATCATGTTGTCTTGGATAGCTTCATGTTTATTTACCTCTCTTCTTCTGGGTCCTGCCACTTTGCTTTTTAATTCCTGGAATTCTGGTTTACTTTTCGTAAAAGTACTCCTTACCATATGATATCTTACATGTTTTCTTTTATAGGGCATGCTTTTCTTTGTATCCTTTTAGAATATAAGTGTAGGAGGGCGTAGGTCAGTTTTGATCATTGTTATATGCCCATTGTTTAAAACAGTGTCTGGAGTGCCTGGGTGGCTCAGTCTGTTAGGCATCTGACTCTTTTTTTTTTCTTTTTAAAATATTTTATTTATTCATGAGGGGTTGGAGGCAGAGGCGTGGAGGGAGAAGCAGGCTTCCCGCAGGGAGCCTGATGCAGAACTCGATCCCAGTACCCTGGGATCATGACCTGAGCCGAATGAAGATGCTCAACCACTGAGCCACCCAGGCATTCCTGGCATCTGACTCTTGATTTGGGCTCAGGTCATGATGTCAGGGTTGTGAGATCAAGGCCCACATCAGGCTCTGCACTGGGCCTGAGCCTACTTATTAGTCTCTCTCTCCCTCTTTCTTTTTGTCCCTCCCCCTTCTTCTTTCTCTCTCTCAAAATAACCAACCAACCAACCAACCAACATCTGGCCTTATGAAGAGCCCTGGATACTGTATAGGATTGTTGAATTGCTATATTGTATACTTGAAACTAATACAACCTTGTATGTTAACTATACTGGAATTAAAATTAAAAATAATATCTAGCATTAAATAAATACTAGTAGAATAAAGGGAAGATTTTGCTTTCAGCTAAAATTTATATTTTGGCTAAGTTAAAATGAACATTCATCTTTTAGTTCATATTTGGCTTAAAAGAATGTATATCCCTCTCTTTCATATATAAATTCTAATGCACACTACAATATATGTATACATTCTTTTAAGCCTCCCCCCAATAGTTACAAGCCCCTGCCCTTTTAGAAATGTGCCACTTTTGGACAGCATCATGTATGCGTATGTATTTTAAGAGTAGTTTTAGTTTCACAGTAAAATTGAGAGAAAGATAGAGGTTTCCTGTACACCTCATTGCCCCTCCACATTCATAGCCTTCCCCATCATCAATATACTCAACATAAGGGTATATATATATTTTTTTACCTAGGATGAACTTACATCAACACATCATGATCCCTCATTGTTTACTTTAGGGTTTGATCTTGGTTTTGTGTATTCTACAGGTTTGGATATATGTATAATGACCTATATCCACTATTATAGTACCATACAGAGTATTTTTGCTGCCCTGAAAATCCTCTGCTTTGCCTGTTCATTCCCCTTGCTAATATAGCCCCTGTGAATTACTGGCTTCTTAGTCTCCCCATAGTTTTGCCTTTTCTAGAATGCCAATAGTTGGACTCATACGGTATGTAGCCTTTTCCGATTGACTTCCTTTGCTTAGTAATATTCATTTAACTTTCCTCTATGTCTTTTCATGGCTTGATTTATGTATATTTTTAAAAACTCCCACTGAGAATCCCCATCTTCTGTTAAATGTATTTAGCCTGTTTTATTTACTGTAATCTCACTTATGTTAGGACTTATTTCTATGATTTTTTGATGATTTTGATTTATCATGTTTCTTGTTTTTAGAGTTTCCTACCATTACCTATACAAATTTCTCTTGGCCCAAAAATTATGTATTATATTTAAGACCCATACTACATATTTTTCTCGATCAGTATTGTCTGATCCAAAGGATCTCTTTGGTCCTGTGTTGATATTATAAGGGTTATAATGTCATTCCTTATTTAGTTCTTATTTTCAATATAATATTTTCCATTCATTTTTCTTCTTGCAGGAATCTGTCTTTTAAGGTATCTTTCAAAGATGATACTTGAATGGTACAACTCTGAGAATTTTTATACTGAAAATTTATCAATAAATTATACAAGGGGAAGTGTAAGAAAGTATACTCTTCTTTGTGCCCAGGAGGTCAGCAAAACAGTTTGGTACAAACAAAATCCTCTCTGCCACAGGACACTATCAAATTGAAGCCTAATATAAAGACTTTTTTAGTTTTGGAATAAGTTTTGGTTATAATTTTATCAGATATTTAATCCTCTGCCTGCACTATTTATTTTCTCTTTTGGCTTTCCGACTAAATGTATTTTGACACAGCTATTTCTGTTCTCCAACATTCTTGCCGCCCCCCCCCCCCTTCTCATGTCTTCGGGGAGAGTTCCCTGACCCAATCCGGATCTCCAGGATCGCGCCCCGGGCCAAAGGCAGGCGCTAAACTGCTGTGCCACCCAGGGATCCCAAGTAATGTAATTTTGAATATATTCATTTTGCTACTCCATTGGATTATTTATTTCAAAAATCATATCTTGCTTGTCCAACATTTCCATTTTGGAAATGTCTAATTATCTTGCTACATGTTGCAAATATGTTCCCTTTTCTGTTTTAAGTATATTTTACTTATTTTTTCAATTTGTTTTAAATTTCTGTACTGTCTCTTCCTTTGAATTCATTTTCCTCCTTTAAAAGTTTTTCTCTGTAGTCTTCTAAAGTAGTTTTCATGTCTTTAATGTCTCTCAAAGATTTGCTTACAGAGAAAAATTATTTCTTAGAAAGGAAACAACAGATGGCCTGGTCTGCCATCTGTTGGGTGGGTTAGAATTATGATACTGGTGAGTTTGAGACTGGTGCTTACCATTCCCCTTTTTCATCTATTAGGAGTGTGCTTTCCAAACTTTGTAGTCAGGTGCTGCTCTTGTCATGTGGCAACTTCCCTTGATAGTTTCTCAGTCCTTTGAACCCTGAGGAGAACTCAGGGAGCAGCTGGCTTCTGCAATCCTTGTTCTGGTTCTCTACACCAGCAGGGCATTTCTGCTGCATGGTGGTGATCTTGCCCTCCAGGTGGAGAGCTAGCTTTCCTACCTTGTAGTATTAACAGGGTGGGCAATGATTGGGGAATAAGAATTTCAGGGTAATATGCAGAAATGAATTTGCCATTTTTAGAAATATTATCTGTGAAATTGTGAAGAAGTATGATACAATAAAAACATCTAAGATTTTGAAGGGGAAAGGAATCTATGTCCACTTATCAATTTTTTTAAAACAATTTTTAAAAATATTTATTTACTTATGATAGACAGAGAGAGAGAGAGGCAGAGACACAGGAGAGAGAAGCAGGTTCCATGCCAGGAGCCCGATGTGGGACTCGATCCTTGGACTCCAGGATTGCGCCGTGGGCCAAAGGCAGGCGCCAAACCGCTGAGCCACCCAGGGATCCCCCTCCACTTATCAACTTAACAAATATTTGTCAAAGAGTTATTATGGGCTCCAAACTGTTAAACTGTTATATTAACTACACTAGAAATTTAGTAGTAAACAAAATAGAGAAAAAAATGCAATGCTTATCGCCTGTGAATGGGGAAACCAAGAAACCTATGTATAATCTTTTCAGGAAGGATAAGTACTGTGAATGAAAACATTTACAGGATAGAGAATGTCAGGCTAGGAAGGCGAGATTAGAACAAAGACCTGAATGAAGGAAGAATCAAAGTAGGTTCACTTAAAGAGTCTCTATTAGTTAGAATCCATGTAATTGTAGGGAAGGTTTGTGGTAGGGATTGAGTGGGACAATGTATGTGAAGCTCACTTCATGGCATTGAGTAGGGGTTCAAAAAATGGGAGCTACCAATAATACACATTATTAAAAAGCCCAGATTAATAATTAAAATACTGCCTTAGCATATCTAACTTTTCTGTTATTAAAAATTGCTTTTCATTTGTTAAATTCCTGTGGGATTGGCAGCAAATGCACATAGCAAATCTTCTTATTCACTTTGTTTTTATATCTGAGGGTTATTAGTTATGGTCTTGACCATGTACAGTGAAGTTAAGATTCCGCTGGCAAGATACAGTGGGTTTTAAGGACCATTCAAGGAAAAATAGAATTAGTTTTCCTCACTGTGTATTTCACTAATGAACATATGCTAAATTCTTTCTAGTTCTTGAGAAGGAAATAGGAATGTCCCTCTTCCCCCTCTTCCTACCTCCCAACTCTCTCTCTCTCTCACCTATGTTAAAAAACAAAGACTTAGAATAATTTGGTATATAAACATAATTAAACACTCCTGTTCAAGATTTTTATCTGCATAAATATACAAGCAACATCAAATGATATATCCTTTCCATCTTCCAACATTTCCTTGGCATCATCCACATAAAAATAGAACATCACATTGTTTTATTGTCACATTTGATAAAATATATTAATTATTCAGCTTAACCTCCTGCCTTGAACATCATAATGAGTCTGAATAAATTGTTTTATAAGACTGTCCACTTTTAAGAGTTGAATATTTTCCATCAGAGAAGAGACTAAAAATTTTGGACCATCTTATCTAAAGGCATTTTCCAGAAAGGTGTCCAAAATTTTTTAAGTGGCCACAACACTGTAATAAATGACTGTTCAACTTTGCTACTAAGGAAATAGAACTCCTTTAGATAAGTTATTACCAATTTTTAGTATCCCTTTTTTTGTTCCAAACATTATTTAGATTGTTATATATAAGATATGAAAGACAGTTACTTTTTTTGGCTGAAATTTGGTGGAGAGGGATGGTAATTGTGAGAAGCTCAGATACCATATATTCAGTTTTTTCCTGACTTGCTGAGGCAGTCTCCTTGGGGCCCAGGGAACACCTTTTGGGAACCACTAATTTATATATCTGAATTCTCTAATTGTTAAGTATAGGTAAAAAAGAAAAGATTGATGTAGTCTCCACTGATTATTACATGAGCTTTCTTATGTCTAAGTTAATGTGATATTTCCTATTATACATTTTGATGGTAAAAGGATAAGATAAGAATACTCAGCCACTATAATAGAGCATTCCAGTAAATTGGGCAGCTTCTAACTATTCAATAGTCTCTTACTGAGGAATAGATTTACCTGAAATGGGAGTGAGAGTTGAAAAACAACCATCCTGTCTCTGAACTGGATCCTTGTGTGAGCATAACAAGTTTGGAGTGTTTACCTATGCATCCTTGTGTCCTCATATTCCTATCTTCATTTATCAACACTTTTTGAAATGCACTATGTCAGGAGCACAGTGAGGGTTTAAAGGCAAAAATGAAATAACAGAAGAAAAGAAAACACAAGGTCTGTAGGCTTTTGGCACTCAGACAAACTACATGACTTATTTTGAAATATTTACAATTAAAAGGAAAAGTACCCATTGGCAGTAAAATCATTCTTTATTTTCAAGTTGGCTAAAATTGCCAGAAAAATTTAGCAGTGTATTAACATCCTATGTTAAAATGTTATTGAATTAATGATCCTCATTGCTTTAATGATAAAGCAGAGACTGATTGTTGGAGGTAAAAAATAACTTTCCAAACAAATATTCTGTATTATTTATTAGTGTCCTCTATCTGTCCCTTAATACTGTGTGTGAGATTGGGTATGGGTATTTCTCAAGGAAAGGCTGGACATTTAAGAGTTACATTAAATGAAATCCAGCATACCCAATTATATACTTGAAAACTTTTGATGGGAGACATAATCCATCTGTAGAAAACAATCATGTACTTTGCATTGCTAGTAGCACCAGTATCGTGGTAAATAATTGGTATTCAGTGCTTTATTCACTGGCTAATAGATTGAAGCCCACAAATATTAGCCATGAAGATCCTACAAAGAGGGGCACTATTCTAAGAAACCTAACTTGAGGGTCATTAAGTTCTACAACTTTCACTGTCACTTCAAAAACTAGATATTATGCAAAGGCATTCTGTACAATTTATTTCCTGAACTTTTGCCAAAGAATATGATTTTTCTCCTAATTCAAACACTATCAGCTCCAATAAATGACAGTTCACAGCTGCTTTCTTAGCCTCGCTTGCACCCAAGTTTTCAGGAGGGCACACAATTGCCCTTAGACTTGGTTCTAAATTTTAAGGATTTGTGATTTGTTAGCTATGATGACTCAGATGAAACCCCCTTCTAAAGAGATGACTCAGTGGTATTTAAAGATATACTGTTATATTAACTGGAAAACCCCCCACAAAACTTTGACAAGAATATTCCTTCTTTGCATTGTTTTATGACATTAGATGACAGTATTTCTATCTGTGAACTGTTTTTTTCCATTTTATTTTATTGTATTTTATTTTTTTTATAATAAATGTGAACTGTGTTTTATATCTGTTCTGGTGCTGTGGTTTAGGTGGTGGTTGCAAATGCAGCAATACATTACCTCCGACCTTGCTGATTCTTGATTTGGGACAATTTCCAAAGAGATTGTCTGATGTTTACTTACTCCTGTCACCCAAAGAAATAGATTGCTAAGCTGAATAACAGTGTTAATAAGATTTCTAAAGTATTTTGAGAAGGAAAAAAAAACACAGGCATTTTAAACATTTGTTAGATTGAAAATCATTACCAGATCATTATTTGTACTTTTCCAGTTATTGGTTGTGATCTTAATTTTCTTGTCTGAAACAATGATGATGATGATGATACCTACTTCTGGATGTTGTAACTCCATCCATTAAATGGTGATACTAATGAAGCCTACGTCATAGAATTGTAAGTAGTAGTGGGTTAAGACACATAAAGTGTTTTAAGTCATAGCTGGGATGTTTCAATGTTTTAACTGGTTTTGAAAGATTTTTTTTAGCAGTGTATTACTTGTTAATACTATAAAACATTTCTGGGCCTTGTTTAAATATCACAGGAGAAATTTAGACTTTTATTTATTATGATCTGAATCAAATGTGTGTATTTAACAGTAACATAAATATTCTAAAATAGACAATTCACTAATGTAGACTTCCCTGGATTAATGATATCCGCCCCCCCCATTATTCTAGTTCTGAGGCTAAGAATCTGAATTGTAGTCACAGCTTGTGCCAAGCATTATTAGTATATATTGAAACTGATCGTATGCTGGAAAGTGCATCATAATGACAATTGTCATTACTGTTTTATTCCCAATGATTTTTCTAATTTCCTTTCTTTTCCCTCTTAACTTTGTTAACTTTGAATACTCTATGGGGATAGTGTAGGATTACCTGTTAATTTTGCTTTGGGCAAGTGTTATTTTAACTTAATCAGCATACATTTTTCCTTCTTGTATCAGCACCTGGTTTATTTTTTTAATTTTTGTTTTGTTTTCCCTTTTAGGTCTAACATCTTTACTGTGAGATGCAGTTTTGATGCCAGCAGTCAGAAAAATGTGCCCCATCTTTTTTTTCCTCTTTTAAGCAATTTCAAGAAATAAATCCCTGGAAATACATACTTTAGGTAGAGACAATGACCAGAACTGATACTGGTGCTTCCATCACCAGGAAAGTAGCTGAGAGATACTGTTACTAGTTCCTGTTTCCCAATCACTGGCACTACTTTTGTTCCTTCCCTTTATTGACCTTGTTCTTTGGCTTTTCCTTTGTTTTTCTCAGCTATGCCATATTCCTCCAATAAATTCCTTTTGTTTGTTGAAGGTAGCCAGAATTGGTTTTTGTTGCCTGCAGTTAAATTCTCTAATGATATGGTGTCACAAAAATAGACCTTGAGTTGGTGAGAGCACTCTGGTCCCAGGAATTTGTTGAATTTAGCCCTGTGAAAGTCACTGAACTGGTCCTAGATGCTTTTTCTAAAAATGGAAATGTTTGGGCTTCTTGGTTTTGGAATTTCATTCTAGCTAGAATACCACAAAAACGTTGCTGGGATAAAATAAAGTGTCAAAGATGGAAGCCCTCTGAGCAAGCTAAAAGTAATTATATAAAGGAGGCACCCTACTAGGTCCATGTCAATGGTTAAAATACCCTCTGTGCTATCTTGACAGTGCTATCTTGACTGTGCTATTAAGACAGCACCAAGGAAATATGTTGGAGGAAATGGCTTGAAACATAGTGAAAGCACAGCCACATCAGATAAATGGAGAATATGTATAACTTCTCCCTTTTCCCCTGAAAAGAAGCATCAGAAAATATTATTGGTAGCATCAAGTAAAACTCTGCTCCTGAGATTATTTTTTTCCCTCCAGCCTCTAACTTAATCTGTAAAATAGTAGTGAGGACAACTACTCATTAGTTGTCAATTCTGAGCAAAAGCAAAGTCAGGAAATCAACCCTGAGCTGCACATAATATTGGTCTCCAAACCTTATAATTCTATCAAATTGAAGTGTGTGTGTGTGTGTGTGTGTGTGTGTGGATAGATAGATAGATAGATAGATGATAGATAGATATAGCCATGCTAACCTGTTTTCATTTTTTGTTTTAAATGATTTTATTGAGGTAGATGACCATATAAAAAGTGTTACATATTTAATGTATAAATTCGATGAGTTTGGGGTAAGTATAAACCTGTGAAACCATCATCATTATCAAGGCTGCAAGTCTATCACCTCCCAAAGTTTCCTCCTGCCTCTTTTATTACTATTATTTTGTATGTAAGAACACTTAACATCTACCCTCTTAGCAAATTTTAAATATGTGATGTGGTATTGTTAACTATAGACATGATGCTATATAATCTATCACCAGAACTTCTTTATTTGATGGCTGAATCTAGGTACTCTTTTCCTCTCCCTGGACCATGGCAACCACTATTCTACTTTCTGCTTTTGTGAGTTTATTTAGGTTCCATACGTAAGTGAGATTATGGAGTATTTGTCTACCTGTGTCTAATTTATTTCACTTAGCATAATGATCTCCAGGCCCTTCCATGTTGCTACAAATGGCAGGATTTTCTTGTTTTTAAAGGCCGAATAATATTCCATTGCAGGTGTATACCACATTTTCTTTATCCATTCATCCAATGATGGACATTTAGATTGTTTGCATATACAGGCTATTGTGAATAATGCTGTGATGAACATGAGAGTGTAGATATCTCTTTGAGGTACTTCGTTCTTTTGGATGAATACTCAGAAGTGGAATTGCTAGACCATAGGGTGGTTTTATTTTTAATTCTTTTGGAACTTATATAGTTTTCTGTAATGGCTGTAGCAATTGATATTCCTGTTAATGTATGTGAGGGTTTTCTTCTTCTCTTTGAGATTTTAAGAAAATTTTAATAATAGACATCCTAATGTGAGTGAAAGATCTCATTGTGGTTTTGATTTGCATTTTTCATGGTTACTGATGTTGAAAACCTTTTCATATACATGTTGGCTCTTTGGAAAAATGTTCAAGTTCTTTGCTTTTTTTTCAATCAGGTTATTCGTGTGTGTGTGGGGGTTTTTGTTTGTTTTGCTATTGATTTGAGTTCTTTATATTATTTATATATTAATCCCTTATTTAATAAATGGTTTGCCATATAAGTAAATTGGTTGAACATATAAACATTTTCTACCATGTGTAGGTTGCTTTTCCATTTTGTTCATGAATTCCTTTGTGCAGAAGCTTTTTAGTTTGATGTAATCCCACTTGTTTGTAGTCTATGCTTTTGTTGCCTATATTTTTAGTCTCTTATCCAAAATATCACCAAGACCAATGTCAAGGAGCTTTTCCCCTCTCTTTTATTCTACAGGTTTTATAATTTTGGTTCCTATACTTAAGACTTTAGGTTGAGTTTTTTTAAAAATATTTTATCCTCATTTGATAAAGAGCAGAAGCACAAATACAGGGAGGGGTGGAGGTTAGATGGAGAAGCAGAATCTCTGCTGAGCAGAGAGCTCAGTCCCAGGACCCAGGGTTCATGACCTGAGCTGGAGGCATATGCTTAAAATGACTTGAATCACCCAGGTGCCCCAAATTTGAGTTGGTTTTATATATAAAGGTCCAATCTTATTGTTTTGCCCATGGATATCCAGTTTTTTCAATTCTGTTTATTGCAGAAGGTATTGTCTGTAGGAGGTTGCCAAAATTGGTGTTTCTGTGTGGTGATGAGGGCTGAAACCTCTTGTTCCACCATCTTGTTAATATCATTTCCTCAAATTGTTGATAAAAGGTTATTGTCAGTCTTGAGTTATCAATATCTGACGAGAGAAGGAATTGTTCCTTTGTAAAGATCAAGTCACTTGACCTCAGACTCTTTTTTTTTTTTTATATATATAGATTTCTAGTTGCTTCTACCACTGTTTCAGAAATAAATTGTTCCGGAGATGGGATGGGGAAGTATAATGTTGTATCATATATCATTTTCCTAAGATGTACATTTAAAAAGTGCATTTTAAAGGATGCTAAAAGGAAAACATTTTAAAACTGAGTCTAATGTTCATTTATTCATGTATGTATGTATTTTACCTGTGCTGTTATTGATGTACATCTCTTAAAAATGGTATCTTAGGAAATGTTCAAATATGGGACATAAATACAAACATACAGAAATAAAGATATAGCTATAAAGATATAAAATATATTTAATGCACTAGTATGTACAGAACAAACTACTGAGTTAACACCTGCTTTTAGAAATGGGAAATTTGAACTTTTATGAAGTAGAACAAAACTTCCAAAAACAGTTAAAGCTAATGGAAGTTCTACATCAATGAATGCAACTTGGTTCATTTAAGGCAGTATCTTAGTAGAAAAGACATAGTTTGTAGAACTTATGATATTTTTAATAATATCAAGGGCTCAGTAGGTATTCAGTCATCTAAGTTGATGATGATGATTCAGCCAGTTGGTGTTTAGTCACATCACCTATAGTATGGAAATGATGATACCATTATCCTCCTTCTCACTTTGCTGGGATGTGCTGAATTATTACTAAAACAGTATTCATCTTATGCTGTAATTAATCAAAAACACATGTATCTCATACTTTATTTATATTTTGTAACCCAAATAACAAGAGGACCTCATTTTAAGTCAATCTTATCCATATGTAAATCCCACAGCAAAAACATGCATAGCAAAATTTTAACAAGGAATTGCTATTTAAAATAAGCGTATTAATGCTTTTACTATTTGAGTAAATTATACGTTTTGAGAACATAATATTGGAATACTTCCCAATTTAGAAAGTCTTACTATATTCTCTCTTACCCTGTCTTGTTCTGTCCCAACCATCCTGACTCTACACAACCCTGAATTTATGTAGCAAAGAGAAATTAATTCTGAATCTGCAACCCTTGAAGCTACTAGCCTAGATATTTCCATGACTGGTTCAGCAAAAACACAGAAAGTGATGGAGATTGAGTGCAAGGAGTAACTCACTTTTAGAAGGATGCTCAAAAGTTCACCTAACAGGCATAATTTTAAGGGAGTCAGAGCTGAAGGACTCAATATGCTCTTGGTTTCCCTGTGCAAAAGAAGAGAAAACTTCTCTTCCTACTCTCAACAAACCTTTAGAAGACATCCTAACATCCCTATTTAATGCTGGTCTTGGATCATCAGATCAGAGGATTAGAACATTGACTAAATCTTTTGTAGCCTCAAATCATTTATCATTAATCTGCCATTTCCTCTTAAACAAACAAACCCTGGGCAATATTAGAACTATGGAAAAACCAAAATAAAAATATATAAAAAACCCCAGTCAGAATTTTTTTGGTGCTTGAAATCTTGTTTAACATAAAGATGAAGATCTAAAGAAAAGCTCCTATCTTTCTTTTAGAAACCAAATAACTACATGAACATAAAACTGATCAAATCAATATTACCCAAGAAATGACCTAGGGCCAGTAATGCAAAAATTCACCTTTTTTTTTTCTTATAAATTCAAATCTGGTGACAGAACCATAAAAATTGGTGTTCATTAGGATAATACCAAGATGCTTCCAGATCAGAAATAATCCAGAATGCATGGAGTAATATTCAGTCTAAACCTTGTAATAAGTCAAGGAAGGAAACAAATATATTTTGGAAAGATTTGGTAGTCAAAATTAAAACAAATAGGTTAATTTTCAGTCAACCAGATTGCTTTAATCCATGAGCATTTCAGTTTTTAGATTAAAAGTACGAGAGTAAAGGGCAGTTCTAAAGTAGGAAAAGTAGGAATTTCCTATAACTACTTAAATGTCCACCTTGTTTTAATTATATTTCTTTAGATAGTGATTCAGTAATTCCATATATCTTCTTGTGCCCATCAAGACCAGTGCATTCCTTAATCCCCATCACCTAGTTAACCCATCCCCACCTCTGGTGACCATCAGTTTATTCTTTATAATTAAGAGTCTGTTGATTTCTTCTACCTCTCTCTTTCTCACTCTTTCTCTTTGCTTGTTTGTTCCTTAAATTCCACATTTGAATGAAATCATAGGATATTTGTCTTTCTCTGCCTCGTTTATTTGACTTAGTATTATACTTTCTAGCTCTGTCCATGTCTTTGCAAATGACAAGTTTACAACTTTTTATATAGTTGAATAATATCCCATGGGTGTGTGTGTGTGTGTGTGTGTGTGTGTGTGTGTATGTTTGTGTGTATCACTACTTTATTCATCAGTTGATGGATGCTTGGGCTGCTTCTGTATCTTGGCTATTGTAAATAATGCTGCTATAAACATAGGGGCGCATGTATCCCTTTGACTTAGAATTTTTGTATTCTTTGGGTAAATACACAGTAGTACAATTGCTGGAACATAGGGTAGTTCTGTTTTTAACTTTTTGAGCAACCTCCATACTGTTTTGCAAAGGGGCAGCACCAGTTTGCCTTCCTACCAATAGTGCACAGAATTCCCCTTTCTCCACATCCTCACCAACACCTGTTGTTTATTGTATTGTTGATTTTAGCATCTATGACAGGTGTGAAGTGATATCTCATTGTAGTTTTTATTTGCATTTACCTCATGGTAAGTGATGATGAATATCTTTTCATACATTTGTTGGCCATCTATATGTCTTTGGAGAAATGTGTGTTCATGTCTTCTGTTCATTTTTTAAATTGTTGTATTTGTTTTTTAGTATTGTATAAGTTATTTATATGTTTTATATGTTTAAGATTTTATTTATTAATGAGAGAGAGAGAGAGAGAGAGCAAGCACGGCAGAGACACAGGCAGAGGGAGAAGCAGGTTCCATGCAGGGAGCTGGACAGGACTCGATCCCAGGTCTCCAGGATCAGGCCTTGGGCTGAAGGCAGCTCTAAATTGCTGAGCCACCTGGGCTGCACTGTTTTGTATGTTTTATCAGATATATCATTTGCAAATATCTTTCATAGGTCACCTTTTAGTTTTATTGATTGTTTCTTTTGCTGTGTAGATTTTTATTTTGATGTAGTCTAATAGTTTATTTTTGCTTTTGTGTCCCTTGTTTCAGGAGACCTATCTAGAAAAAAGTTACTATGGCTGATGTCAGAGGTTACTGCCTATGTACTCTTCTAGGATTTTTACAGTTTCAGGTCTCATTTTTACATCTTTATTCCATTTTGAATTTGTTTTTGTGTATGATATTAAAAAATGGTCCAGTTTGTTTTGCATGTGGCTATCCAGTTTTCCCATCATCATTTGTCAAAGAGACTTTTCCCTGTTAGATTTTCTTTTCTACTTAATTGAAGATCATTTGACCATATAGTTGTGGGATTATTTTGTGATTTTCTACTCTGTTCTGTTGATCTGTGTGTGTGTTTTTATGCCAGTACCATATCATCTTGATCACTAAAGCTTTGTAATATAACTTGAAGTCTGGATTTGTGATGCCTCTGGCTTTTTGTTTTTCAAGACTGCTTTGGCTATTTGGAGTCTTTTGTGGTTCCATATAAATTTTAGGATTGTTCTAGCTCTGTGAAAAATGCTGTTGGTATTTTGATTGTGATTGTATTAAATCTGTAGATTGCTTTAGTTGGTGTAAACATTTTAATAATATTCTTCTAATTCATGAGCATGGACTATCATTCCATTTTTTCTTCTTTTTTTTTTTTAAGATTTATTTTATAAATCTTGTTGTCTGATTTGTGTGGCGAGGGCTTCCAGTACTCTTTTCAATAAAGATGGCAAGAGTGGACATCCTTTTCTTGTTCCTGATTTTAGCATATTTGAAATTTTTCTTCTTAAGGTAGGACTATATTGCTATAAACTTTCATCTTAGAACCACTTTTGCTGTATTACGTAGATTTTAGACTGTTATTCTCATTTTCACTTGTTTCTGTGCTTTTTAAAAAAAATTTCTTCTTTGATTTCCTTGTTGGCTAATTCATCATTCAGTAGCATTTTGTTTAACCTCCATGTATTTGTGTTCTTTCCAGATTCTGTTCTTATGGTTGATTTCCACTATTATTGTGGTCAGAAATTATGCATGATATGATTTTGATCTTCTTGAATTTGTTGAGGTTTGTTTTGTGGGCTAAGATGTGACCTATTTTGGAGATTATTCCATGTGTTCTTGAGAAGAATATATATTCTGTTTTGGGATGGAGTGTTCTGAATATATCTGTTAAATACATCTGTTCAAGTGTGTCATTCAAAACTATTGTGTCCTTGTTGATTTCCTGCTTAGATAATTTGTCTTTTGATGTAAGTGGAATGTTAAAGTCCCATAATAATAATTGTATTATTATCTATTAGTTCCTTCATGTTTCTTATTAACTGTTTTGTGTCATCTCTTCTTACAGTCTTTGGTTTAAAGTCTAGTTTGTCTGATAGAAGTTTTGCTACTCTGGCTTTGTTTTGACATCTATTTGCATAATACATGTTTCTCCATCCCCTTACTTGTTTTTTATCTTCATACTATCACTTTTGGTCTCTTCTTTCCTCTCAAAGTTCCCTTGAATATATCTTGCAGGCTAGTTTAGTAGTCATGAACTCCATTAGTTTTTATCTGAGAAACTTTTTGTCTCTTCTTCCATTCTGAATGCTAGCCCTGCTGGATAGAGTATCCTAGGCTGTGGATTTTTCCCATTCAGCACATTGAATATATTGTGACATTCCCTTTGGGCCTGGAAAGTTTCTGCTGAAAAATCTCCTCATAGCCTATGGGTTTTCCCTTGTAAATTACTTTCCCCTGTAAGTCTTTTTTCTCATTACTTAAAAATTTGTTCTATAATCATTATATTTTTCCAATTAAATTATAATATACCTTCATGGGTCTTCTTTTGTTAATTTTCATGGGAGTTTTCTATGCCTCCTGGAGCAGGAAATCTATTTCCCTAAATTAGGAAAATTTTCAGTGATTTCTTAAGACAGATTTTTTTGCCTGCTTTTTGTCTGTTCTTTTTCTGGGACTCTTCTAATATGAATGTTAATATGCTTGCTGAAGTAAGTCACTGAGTTCTCTAAGACTATTCTCATTTTGCATAATTCTTTTTTTCTCTTTGGTTCATCTTGATTACTTTCTATTACTCTGCCTTGGAGGTCATGAATTCATGCCTCTATTTCTTCCAGCCTGCTGTTTATCCTGTCAAGAAGCGTTGTGTTCATTTCATGTACTGAGCCTTTTATCTTTGCTATGTTATTTCTTATCTCTGTGTTAAGGGTCTCAAGTCTTCCACTCTTTTCTCAAGACCAGTGAGTATCCTTATGGCCATTACTTTAAATTCTCTACGAGGCATGTTACTTACATCTGTTTTGCTTAGCTCTCCAGCCATTGCCTTGTTTTATCTTTCATTTGGGATAAATTCTTCTGTCTTCTTGTTTTGCCTAAGTCTCATTTTGCCTGTTTCTGTGTGTTAGGAAAGTTTGCTACCTCTCCTGTTTTTGAGGGTAATGCTTTATGAAGAAGACAGTCTATAGTGCCCTGCAGTGTAGTGTCCCTGTTCCTCAGGGCCTGGCTCTTCTGAAAGTGTTTCCAACATGTGTTGTGTATGTCTGCTGTTGTGTGCTGGCCACTTTATCCTTCAGGTCAGTCATCTGTAGAGGATCTCTTTGCGGGCTGTGGGCAATGTTCGGTCCCTGGTCTGACATGCCATGTTTTAACTAGGTGAGCTCTTGTCTGTGAAATGATACATCTTGCCACTAGAACCAAACCTCTGAAGAACTCCCTGGGTGGGGAAACATGGTTTTGTCAGGGTTTTTGGTTGGTCTTCTGGGAGAGGCAGCCTACCATGTTGGAACTGAGGAAAGCATGCCTGGGAATGGTTCTACCAGAGTGCAGCTAGTGGGGAGTTTGGGGGCTTGGTGATAGAAAGTTAGGTAGTGAGTGTTGGGGCTCCACTGGTTCCCATAGGTGGCTCTGTGTCAATGGTGAAGGGTAGGAGAGGGAAATGGCACCCACCAGTTCCCTTCTTCCTGAAGAGTCCACGAATCTTGTCTTTCTGGAATATGTTCACAGATAAGGAAATAACCTTCCCACTATGTGCCATAGATACTCTTTAGATTGCTATTTACACACTGTATGTCTGCAGGCTGTTTGCCCTGGTTTTTTTGTTATTTGTTTTTCTCCAAGAGCATCCCCAATGTCCTCTGAGCTCTCTCAGAGCCAAGCTGACTGACCTTTAAAACTCTAGGTTTTAAGCCCCACTGGTCAGAAGAACCCAGGTCAGCCTCTCTCCTTTCAAATCCAGTTGCTATGGGAATTCATTTTTTCCTATCCATTAGTTGGTCTTTTACCCTTCTCTATGACCGTAGCTCAGCAGCTACATCTCTTTCTCTCCCAAACCAAGTCTGCATTTCCTACCATCTTCCCTATGGCCTCTTCTCTACCTTTATTTGCAGAGTTTGTTCTGTAAGTCTTCAGGACAATTCCTGGGGGTATTTAGGATGATTTGATAGTTAACTAATTGAATTTGTGGGATGAGGTAAGCTTAGGGTCCTCCTACTCTGCCATCACCTTGGCACTCCTGTTTTATTATTCAGGAATCCTGAGCAAGTCCCTTCATATCTATTAAACAAGGGGGTTAGACTAGTAGTCACTTCCAGATTAAAAGATCATGATTTTAGAGCACTTTCAACATCCTATTCTTTATGTTATAAAATCTCTCTGCTTTATATAGACTGTGTCTTTTTAAAGAATAGATGGGAGGGAGTTTTCAGTTTTTAGTAGATAGAGCAATGCTAATGTACCAGAACTATAGACTAATTCTTGTCATTAATTTAAAATAGCAGTACTCTAGGTAAGATTTTTCATCTTCTACACTCCAAACATATTAAACTTTACTTTATGCTATCAGAAATTAAATACTTTATAAATATTATTAAAATCACTGATTTTTCATGGTCCATTTAACAAATAGTTAAAGAAATCAGGTTTGTAAGTACAATAATAGCTTTTATCCAACTCTAATTTATGCTTGTTCAGTTGAACCTTCTTACTTTCATGTTATTTGTAAATGTAATTGGTTATAAACTCTAAAATTCAAGGGGCAAGGTACTTTACAAAGGGAAAATTGCAATACCATGGATATATGAACTTGATATGAGACAAAGCATTACCTTTATTTTGGCTTACACAAAAAGCAATGAAGCCAGCTTAGAAAAGTTGTTTGGGAGAAATTGGATAGGGAAAGAAAATAGCAAGTATGTTAGCTTGTGAGTAGTCTATCCAAAATAAGAGACTGGTGCTGTTGTTTGCTACTAATTCTCATCTCCCTCTGTCCTCGTTAGCAGAACTTGAGTTGAGGATGCACCTAGGTCATGGATATGTGACCTACTCCTGGATAATGCACTGAGGAAAATTCCTTTTTTGGGGGGGCTTTTAAGAAATAATTGATCTCCTGAAGAGAGAAAGAAGGAGAAAAGGAGGGAGAGACAGAAAGAAAGAAAAATCCCTTAGGCTATATTTTAACTACATGAGATCTCTGAAATTGTGATAGCCATCTTATAAGTAGACAAGACAAAGGATAAAGGCAACACTTCAATGGGATGGCAGAGCAGAAAAATAAGTAGTCTATGTTCCTAGGCCACTGAACCAATATCTGAACTACCTGCCTTTGGGTTTGCTTTGAAGGAAATCATTTTAATTATCATTTAAACTCATCTAGTTGACTATTTTTTTTTTTTTATTGCAGCAGAGTCCTCCATCTCTAGCTACCAGCTCCCCTTTGGCATCATTTAATCCTAAAGTTCCCTCCAACAAACTTGTAGTTGCTTCTGTGGGGTTGTTGTGTCTCCAGGGACCTGGGTGGTTGGTGTGTGTGTGTGTGTGTGTGTGTGTGTGTGTGTATGCACACATACACACTTTTAGTTCCAATTTTTGCTTCCTGTTATATTTTGTGGCAGTAGTTCTGTCCACTTGGAATATGCATATACTCTAAACACTTAACTGAATATGCTATAAAAGAAACAAACTAAGGAAGTGTAATGATTACAATCATAGCAATAGTGTTATCTCAAATATTTTGTAGCAAAGAAAAAGTGAGTAGGTTAACATTCACTGGGGGGGTTAGTAACCAGTGCTTTAAATAAAGTGACTAAAGATGATTTACTGAGGACTTACCATTAATTTACAAAATACTATGAATGAATCATTTAAATTGTTGCTTCCACATTGCAATATCTTACCCTTGGTGGTGCTGATTTTGTTTGTTGTCATCTTAGTCACTTGTTCAGTTATTTTTGGCTCTCTTGTATTTTCTAAATCCTTAATAGAGTTTAGTCAGCTAAATACTTTTGTTGGATAATATATGCATGAATGCATCTAAGGGTTGGACAGAGGGTTTTAATTTTTGCTAATTAGTATAAAAACTTGCCTTTGGTTTTTCTCAGATGATCAGTTAATATTTATTTTAGCATTTTAATTGATTCTTTCTCCAGAATCCATTTCTACTTTGCAGGCCATATAATGGAAATATCAGATAATTTTAGTTCTTGCCTCTGGTGCTTCATTCATTCATTCATTCATTCATTCATTCAAAAATATATTTGGAGCATCTAATTTGTGTCAGTCATAATGCTTAGTGCTGACATAAAATAGTGGAGAAACTAAATTGATTTCATGCCTTCATAGAATCTGTAATGTAATGTTATAAATTCGTATCAGGATTTCACCAGGTTTTGGCATGTATAAGTGATTACAAATATAATTTTTGGAGGACAAATAATTAATTAGCACCTATGTCCATGACCATTTCTTTTCAGTTACTTGCAGAATATACATTACTAAAAGCTCAATTTCAAAATGGTAGAAAGTAAAGCTTCTACTACTGTGCAAAAAACATACTTGAAGTTTAGAAAAAAAAAATTCTGACCTGAGGATGCATAGGTATGCATTACAAATCAGAAAAGGGGAATGAGTGCTATGCTAATCAAATGGACACTCCTTAGTCTTTTCATTTGAGCTTTCAGTAGAATATAGCACAATATAGAAGAATATAAGCTTCTCTTATACCATATCTTTGAATTTTCTATCTGTCTTACCATCTATCTCTGGCTGCTCCTCCTAAGTCCTTTGGAGGATCCTATTCCTTTGTTGGTGTTTTTTATGGCTAACATCCTTTAAAAACTAAAATTGGGCAATATTGTTTGCTCCCATGACTCCAGTTAGTGGATCAGGGTTTCCCAACTGTATATTTGCAGCTTGTTTTCCCTCCTGAACTTTAGTTAAGACCCACACATCCCACTACTTGTTTAGTACCTGATTTAGATGGCTGCTTGCTCACTGAAACAACAGCATGTCCAAAATATTTTCTTTAATCTCTTCTTCCTATTATGCTTGTATCTAAACTATTACACACATATCCAAAATATCACCAAGTACCTTCTTTTCTCTTTAACATTGCTCAGTTTCAGCCACTTTGTTCCATTTTCCTGTTTATTACTTAAAGCCATCCCCTTCATCATCACTCATCTGATTAGTCTCCTAACTGGTGTATCTCATAGTCTTGACTTTCTCTAACCTGTTTCAACTTGGAAGGCTGAATGAATGTACTGAAAGACAAACTGATTCTCTTCATGGATAAGACTTTCTGGTGCTATTTACTAAGGTAAAATCCAATTTCTTAGTATGACCTCACAACCTAAAATCTGACCCTTCTAGTTTGAATTTTTTCAATAATTAAATTTTGAATTATTTGGCAGTTTCTTGAATGTATGTTACCTTGCATTCAAAATTTTGCAGGTATTTTTCCTGGAGTATTAGTTTGCTTGCATGAAGTTAGCTTTATGTATCCTTGCAGTGATCCTCCATAGTGTTTTCTACTTTTGTCACACTGTGTTGTAGTTGCCATACTTGTCTTTATCCCTTACTGGAAAGTATTATCCAAAAGAGCAGGGAGTAGGCCTGTGTTATTCAATACTTTATCTGCTGTACAAAACGTGGCACAAGATCAATACTTATTCAATACTTGTTTAATGAAAGAATGAAAATTAAATCAAATATTAAATCAAATATGGAGTGATTAATATCATGCTAGCATTGAAATGTTGCTCTTCCCATTTTTTTAAAGGTTCAATATTATTTAATTCAGCATAGAGCGATGTTCAAAATCTTTGTTGAGTATTGAATTTTAAAATCTGGAACTCATGGATCACATTGATGATTCCTCCCCCCCTTAAGTAATCAATCAATCAATCAATCAATCAGTTTCTTTCTTGTTCATGCTTAGCAAGTCCATGATTTTCCAAGTGTAGCTAGTGGAAGGTATGAAATCACTTCTTCTGTTCATTTTTTACCCCTCAATAAATTCCTGTAGTCGGTGTTTCCCCTGGGGGATATTTCTTAGTGTATAGATAGAATTTTAATCTGACTGCCATCTTCTTTAATTCTAGATGAAGCATGACTCTCATATCTCCCACAGGAAGAGAAGAGAAGGGAATGTACAGAAAGTGGACCAGAAGTAGTGGGGAAAGAGTCAAGTGAGAAAATTTAGATGATGTGTGATGATATCCTTTATTTTCTTGTGGTTCCTGACCCTCTCTAATCCACAAAACAATTCTTCTAGTAGCAGCCCTTTGCTTTTGTTAAAAATTTAGATGCTCCACATGGTCTATGTCAGTGGTTTACAAAATGGTCCACAGAGTGATGTGGCAGGTGTCAGGAATCTACAATTTTTAAAAGTTCCCTAAAGAGCTCTGATTTGCAGTCACATTTGGGCCCCATTGACCATAAAGTCTCTTTTCTGCTTACTACAGACTAAGTCTGGTGCCAGGAGAAATTTCCAAGACTTTGTAGCACAAATTACTTGTACAACATAAGAGTTACTGTAAATTTACTCTTCTATCAGCCTGCAGAAGAGAGAAGCATATCCCTATCTATGTAGAAAAATTTTAAAAGCAGAAAAGATATTATTTAGGATTTGTAATAATTTTATTTATATAGTGGCCTATATATCTGCCCATCTCATCTTCCATTACACAATAACTGCATTGATATCAGTAGTGATCTCTTATTACTTTTGTATCATATGAAGCAGAATGCTTGGTACGTTGTGGGTTTATAACTAAAATATTTTTAAATAGAATGGATTCATAACGTTTCTCCATATAGTCCTTTCCTGCTTTATATGGAAGCTTATGTTATGCTAGATATTTGGACCTTCAAGCAATTGTGCAAGTACATAGTAGGGTTTTCTTCTGAAATAATTGCTTACTCTTCTGAACTTCAACAATGTTCTCTTTACTGAAGTTATTTAAGTGCATGGTTACATCCCCCACTATATTTTTTTTAAATCTCAAGGGCAGAAGTACATCTTTGTACCCTCAAAGTACTGTCTTCATTAATAGGAAAGATGCTATTGAATTGATTATTGTCATAAAGAAAAAGACAAAAGTGTTTTTGGTGCCAATCTATAAATTCAGGTTGTAATTGCTTGTCTCCTGTAAACTTGCCTTTAGGACAGTTATTTGTGCCCATTATATGCCCTTGTCTCATTTTCATGATGGGACAACATTAGTCCTTGGATGGATCACTGAATGCTATAATCATAAGTTGGCAATGAATTTTGTACTCAGTTCTTCATTATACTTTGATATTGGAAGGAGAGTTTCTTTTAAGTCTACATGAATTATAGCTACTGGCTTTGTTTTTGCCAAGTCCCACCAATACTCAATTACCCAGGAACTGATTCTATAGTTTTCAAGTTATACAGGCCATTACCTCTTCCCTTCGTACTTCTTGATGTCTACCTTTGCACCATTTCACTGCTCATTAGAGTGTCTGGAGGAAAGAAAAAACTACTTTGAGAAGGCAATGAAGGTAAAGCTCAGGTTGGCCATTTGGTACTTGTTAGTAGACCTGATAAAAGATTTCAGGGGAGATGTGATTAGTGAAAACTAGTGTGATATAGTCTGGACTATGCTCTCTATATGTGGGTTTTGCTAATTATAATTCCATCTATCATCAGTTATCTTGGAAATTTTTGAGTTTTCTCACCAAGAAAGTTGTTCAAGGAGACAAAATCTTCTATTTTTCTCTCATAAAAATAATGTAAACACATATAAATGTACCTTCTTTAATATTAGGTACAACTGAGTTCATGCTATTTGATAAGTTAAAAAATACTATGTTTTTGTGGCAGGATTACTCTCATTTTTCAGAAGGCATGATGAACCAAATAGAATTGTTTGGAATTTTCATCTGAAGATCTGTCTTTTGCTTCAAGGAACTTTGCTTGATCATGTGTAAGTTCCTATAATAACTTCATCTTCATGTCCTATGGCAATTAACATGGATATACTATATTTTGGTTGATGGGGCATACTTTTTATGTGTATACAAAAAATAATATAAAAAGAATCCATGTACCTTTATTTCTGTGTTCTGATGGTGGGGAGGGACTTCCTGTATCTCTTCTCATTCTGATGTAAATGATCAGTGAGGTGGAAACTTTATATAGTGAAAATGGGAATTGAACACTGATTGGGATAATTTATGGTGAAGTACTTCCAAGAACAGTGCCTATCATATTTTCTATGTAAGTCACATGGGAAACAAACATGGGGCACAAGTTTTTAAATGTTGTTTAGATCCTGAATCACAGAATTGACTGCTTTGTTGTGAAGATGTTCTTTGAATTGTCTTCAGTTCTTTTTTTTTTTCATAATTACACAATATGGCATTATATTCTTACTGAAAAGTTAGGAATATGATCAGAGAATCTTCTAGAAGGCTATTCAACTCCTTTCTCTAGATGGATTACTAGAATTTTACATAGTCTATACTTCTTAGAGGTGCCACATATATTTTTATTGTCTTAAATATCTGGAATTAAGACTAAAGTTCTCAGATTATTTTTTAAGCAATGTTTTTGGTATTGTACTGCTTAAATAAAGGGGTTTTGCTCTTATTTTTTTCCTTTCAAATGTATTGGAACAAGGTCCTCAAAAGCCCACATTCCTTTTTTTTTTTCTATTTTTCTGTATTATATCTTACTATTTGCAGTGCTTACTCCTCTTGAAGAATGTATTCCATTGCTACTCCTCTTTAGAAAGTGTGTGTTGGTGTTTCAGTTAATTTGTCATAATTTGAGTTTGGTCAACCTAGCTGTAAAGTAATGGACATAAGGGGTAGAACATAGATGAGTAAGTCCTAAACCAAGTGTCAAACTTAAATAGGCAGGAAGCAAAACTTTTCACTTCTTTTTCTTTTTTTTTTTAAGATTTTATTTATTTGTTTATGAGAGACAGACAGAGACAGACAGAGAGAGGCAGACACAGGCAGAGGGAGAAGCAGGCTCCATGCTAGAAGCCCGGTGTGGGACTCCCTCCCTGGACCCCAGGACCATGCCCTGAGCCGAAGGCAGACACCCAATTGCTGAGCCATCCAGGCATCCCCACTTTGTTTTCATAAGTACTGAGTACCTATGGGTTACTTGGTGTTATCCTTTAGCTAGTTCCTCCATTCACGACTAGGATATTTATGTTGAGCAACTTCAACTCCTCCCTGTAACCTGATTCTACTCCCCTTTACCCTATCCTTTTTTAAAAAGACTTTTATTTATTTATTCATGAAAGAGAGAAAGAGAAAGAGAGGCAGAGACACAGAGGGAGAAGCAGGCTCCATGGAGGGAGCCTGATGTCGGACTCGATCCCTGCTCTCCGGGGTCATGCCCTCCACTGAAAGCGGCATTAAACAGCTGAGCCACCCGGGCTGCCCTACACTATCCTGTTCAACAAGCTACCCTTCTTTACATAATTCATATGGCATTACTCCACCCCCCCTTAATATCCTAGAGCAGTTCAGGCTCTATTTGATACCCTCTTGACTATTTCAACAACTTCTTCAGACCATTTCCTCCTCAAATGCTTAGGGTGGTATTCCCAAAAGTGTTCTATAGAGCAACTATTCTGTGATGTCTTTTTTTTTTTTCTTTCTGTGATGTCTTCTGGTAACAAAAAGTTTCAAAGCTAAGAAGGTTTGTCAAGTACTACATACTTTATATGTTTCTTTGACACTTAAATATTAGTATGTTATGAAATTAGAGATATCCTGCAACAAACCCATTAACTTTGTAAGCCTTTGGTTTAATGTTTTTCTAATCTTCTGTTCTCTTTTCAAGGCATATGATAGTATCTTCTGAAACTCTAGAATCTACTACTTTTGAATTCTGTAAATCAATGTTTTCTCTAGGGCAGCGCAGGTGGCTCAGCAGCTTAGCGCTGCCCTTAGACCAGGACCTGTTCCTGGAGACCCGGGATTGAGTCCCATGTTGGGCTCCCTGCATGGAGCCTGCTTCTCCCTCTGCCTATGTCTCTGCCTCTCTCTCTCTGTGTCTATCATAAATAAAAACTAACTAACTAACTAACTAACTAAATAAATAAATCTTAAAAAAGAGTGTTTTCTCAGTCACCAAATTGGTGATTTTACATAAACTTTAAAACATAGTTTTCTCCTTTCTGTTAATACAAAAATAGATTTTCACAACTTGATTGTATCTTTTACTAAAGAGTTCAAAATAGCAACCTCATTTTTCTACCACTGTTCCTGTTTAGAGAAGTAAACAAGTTGGATAACACATAGATTGGTAGTTCTTGTTAAAGAGTGTAGTAATTATTTTGAAAGCAATAAAAACATACATTAAAGAATGTCATTTATCAACAAGGGCATGATTCAATTACTAAAACCAAACACCAAGCAAGTTTATTAGACGCAGTGAGGAGAATGGACTGGATAAGAGTGAAAAAATAGGATGAAGGGGATCTACAATAAGGCTGTTTTAATAATCTGGGAGTTTTAGGTTGCATTGACTAGGATGACAATGTTATGTAAATTGAGATACGTGGACAGATTCTAGAGATGTGTAAGAGTTAAAGGAAACATTGGGTGATTATATGGAGGGTTGAGTAAGAGGCAGAGAGATAAAAGTAGGAATGGTACTATATTTCTGGCTTAAAAAAGTGGTGGTTGCAATTAGAGAAGAATTAGTATTGGGGGGGTCATGATATACAGAAAACTATGGATTAAGTTTTGGCCAGGTTGAATCAGAGCTGCTTTTGAGGATTTAGGGGTAGAGCTGTCAAATAGACAATTAAATATAGTGACTATAAGAGTGATCTACTGTAGGGGAAAAGAAATGAAAACAAAATTGAATTCATGAGACTATAGATGGAAGTTAAATTCAGGTCCAAATCAGGTTTTTTTAATCTTTAGGAATAAACGTTATTTTAAAATGTTACACCTTCATTTTCATTTCATACACTGTAAAATTATTGAGCTACACTAATAAATATAACATTTCTTGATATTAGTGACTGATAGCTTATGAAGATTTGTATGCAGCTAAGTGGTAATTATCCCCTAAATATACCAACATTTTTCTAACATGATAATTTCAGTGTTTGACTTTAATACTTGTTATCAGCGTATTTAGCAGAGATGATTGCTATTTTTTAGAAATAAGTTTTCATAAACCCAAACATCTTTACTTTGTTGTAAAGATAAGTCCTTCACTTGTATATTAACTATGATGTCCTTTGCCCTACTCAAGAAAATTGCTGTAGGTCTCCTGTCTGTTGTCTGTGCCATCATTTTTTCCCCTTTTTATTGGATCAGCGTATACGTGGTTTTGCACTGGATCAATTTGGGCTGTAACTATGTTTCCCAGAAATCTCTTCTTTTTATGGCTCCAGGTTAGAGAATTTTGTATGAGATTTGGAAAGTTGAAGTAGATCAGCAGATGTCATTCTTCGGAGGTCATTGGAAACAGTTGTGGTGTGAGACAGGTATATAGGTTCTGGTAGGTTCTAGATTTTCTTTGTTTTCCCTTGTGGTGTGAAATAGATGAATAAGTTCTGATAGATTCCAGCTTTTTTCCTCTTCCTTTCTTGCTTCTTCCTGTCAGCTCTGTTGACCTCCAGACCCAATATTGGATGGAGAGGATAGGTTTAATAGTCTCTCCATTAGCTCTTCATTATGGTCTTACTCTGACACCTGGCTGTCCTTGGCTTTCCAGATTCCTTCTCAAGCTTTGATTATTTTGGTGCTTTGGGAAGGCTGATTAGTGTTTAACTCCACCTCTGTTTGGGTTTTTGGACACTTTCTAAGCTTCTCCCATAAATGTGTGCAGTTGTATCAGAGTTCTCCAGAGAAATAGAACCAATAGAATATATATAAATATACATATACTCAACATATAATATATATACAATTGTATTATTCCATTTCTCTGGAGAATCCTGACATGTGCTATGTAAGTGTGTGTAGGGGTGGGCATGGGTGTAAGTGTAGGTGTGTGTGTGTGTGTATAGAAATTGGTGTGTGTGTCAGTCAAGGTGACAAAATCACAAAAATCATATTCCTATAATCACTTATTGTATAATACTCTTAGTGGTTTTGCCTCCCTAGTCGAATTTTGATTAATGCAACATATAACTATTTTGCTCTAATATTAAGGTGGAGAAAAATCCCATTTGTCAGCAACCCCACCACATTTCATTATTTTTCTTTGGATCAAAATTCCTTGAAAGAGTTGTCTATATTTGGTTTCTTCAAATTGTCTATTCTTTCTTAACTAACTTTAACCAAACTTTCATCTCTATCATTCCATGGAAATAACTGAGTCAAGGTAAAAAGTGATACTTACATTTTTAAATCAAATGGCCAATTTTCAGTCCTGTGTTACTTGAACTATCAGTAACTTTTTCCTGCTTGGCACATTTCTTCACCTCTGGGATGCCACACTTTTTTGTTTTTTCCTTGTCTTACTGGTTGCTACCCCTTGGTCTCCTTTTCTGGTTTCTTCTTTATATTCCCTTAATATTTGAGTATCTTAGAGCTCAGTCCCTGGTCCTCTTTTCTTTATGGACACTCTTTCAGTGATCTAATCGTGTGTCATTACTGCCTACTTATGGATATGCCCAAATGATATATTCAACCCAGCATATCTCAAAGTCCAGACTATCGTATTTAACTGAATGTGCAAGATTTCTACTGGAATAGCTAATAATGTTCTTAAAATCAGCATATCACAACCCTGTATTTGTAACTTCTTTGGCCTAAATTCAGGTTTCTGCAGCCTTTTTCATTTTATGTGATGGCAGCTCCATCCGTCCTGTCATTCTGTCCAAAAATGTTAATCTCTGTCCTTCACATCCCCAAATACAAGAAAATTGTGTTGACTCCACCTTCAAAATATATCTAGAATCCAAACACAAACTCCATAGCTACTTTCTGGCTGAGCCATCATCCATTCACCTAAAGCTACCGTAATAGCCTTCTGAGGATTCTCTTTGCTTTCAAATTTATCTACCTATAGCTTATTATAAATATAACAGCCACCTGATCCTTTAAAAGTCTATATCATTCATTTCCTTTCTCAAGATTCTTTAGTTGCTCTCCATTTTCATCTTAAACTGAAAAGTGGCCCACAAGACACTGGGGCTCACTCACCATTCTCTTTCCTCATGTTCTCTTCCTGTTCTGTGCTTCAACAACATTTGCCTCTGTGCTGTATTTCAATCATGATATCTTTGTGGCCTTTGATGCCACGGATAATCTTTGTCTGGACCCCCATATACTCTTGTTTGACTCCACAGCCTTCCCATATTTACTCAAATCCAATGTTACTAGTAAAACATACACTGACAAACGTAATTGTATAAACTGCCTCTTCCCGTACCCTGACACTCTACCCAACCCCACCAAACTACTCCATTTCTTTTTTTTTTTTTTTTTAAGATTTTATTTATTTACTCATCAGAGACCCAGGGGTTAGGGGGAGGGAGAGAGGGAAGAAAGAGAGAGAGAGAGAGAGAGAGAGAGAGGCGCAGAGACACAGGCAAGGGAGAAGCAGGCTTCCTGCAAGGAGCCCAATGTGGGACTCAATCCTGGATTTCAGGATCACACCCTGAGCCAAAGGCAGATGCTCAACTACTGAGCCAGCCAGATGTCCCAACTACTCCATTTCTATTGTTTTTATATAGCACTTATCACTATTAATTCAAGATATAATTTACATGGTTATTACACTTGTTTATTTTCTGCCTATCTTAGCTTAACATTCAGTTCTATTTGGGTAGCCTTCATCTGTTTTGGTCATTGATATATACCAAGTATTTAGGATGGTGCCTGGCTCATAGTAGGCACTCAAGAAAAGCATGCCATGATACTTTCATTAAAGCCACTCTCAGTTATAGCAGCCTGTGGATACTAGTTTTAATATTATTTTCCTGCTATGTAAGAGGTATAACACCTTTTTTTCTGAATATTTTACTTTATGAGTAATAAAGTTATCTTCTATATAATTTAGGAATGCCTTGATATTGCTTGTTTGTCACTATTATTTATACTCACCTCAGAAAAATATAGGAGTTGGAAATCCCTTTTGAATACGAGAGCGATTTAGAGTATATAAAGTGTTGACTTAACAGTTTTTCATTGTTGTTCACCTTTTATACTCTTTTGCAGATATCCATTGTCCTTTTTAGGTTTTATTCCTTGTATTTTTAAGGTAATTTTTAAAAACTATTTTACTCTTCATTGTCAAATTGTATCGACCTGACATTGTAAATATTTTCGACGTATAATACACTCTCTTGCCATTCTCTTGGTTGACATTCCAATAATGGAATGAACTCTCCAAGTTCTGGATATGCCCACTGGGTTATGACCTCCTTTCAGTGTGAGCACTTTTAATTTTCTCAACTGTATGCCATATGCCATACATTTGTGCTTTGCCATTTTGGTCAATGCAAAACATTTGTCTGTCAGTGCAGGGAGAAATTGTGATCTGTGCTATTTAAGATCTAGAAAAGCTGTATATTTGTGTTAAATATTTGTGACCTATTTTATTTAAAGCAAAATTATTTTAATATTTCTAGATTTTTGGATGGTAAGAGAAGAATAATGTAAACAAATTTAGTCATTCATAAAATGACAAGCTAGTAATATTAAGAATGTTTCTTTAAATATGATTTATATATTTCCTGAATTGGAGGTAGAGATTATTATAACAAATTAATTTCTAGAGAAGAGGTACAAAAAACTCCAGTATTAGGTAAAGATTGTAATAACATTATGTTAGACTACTTTTATAGTTTCATATTTTTAAGGGGCCACTTCCTTTCCAACCTTAACAATGGCTGGGTATGTCTCACATTTTATAATTCAGTAATGCCATGTTCCTCTTAGTTCCTCTAATATACCAGTTTTATGCAAACATTATTCTTACTTCTGAATTATGCTTTTGGACTCTGACCATAATTGCCCCACTGTGTCATTTTTTTCTTTAAGCACCTACTTCTCTTTTTAGACTCAGTTGAAGTTGACTCTCTGTCCTGAATGCTTCTTAGAAGAAGTGACCACTTTTTTTCCTGAAAATGTAGCATATAATGATTTATATCATAATATTCATTAAGACATTGCAGCTTATTTATATACAGGTCCTTTCCTCCCCCTAGACTAAGTCTCTTAAAAAAAATAATAGCTTAATTAACCTAATATGTACAGAACATAGTGTACTGAGGATATGTGGTAGTTATTTAATTAAATTTTCAGGAGACTGGAAAAAATGGGCAAACTGACATAACAATAAGTTGAGCTCTTCTGGGTTGCAAAGAGCAGACTAGATGTGATAAAATTATCTCTGACTTTCAATAAAGTATATTTGTAAGCAAAAAATGTTAGCAGCTATTTAAAGTAAATCCAATGATCATTTAAAAGAAAACAGAGAAACCATGTTGTTTTATTACTATGTTCTGAGGTCTGAAAAAGATCAAAATGCAGAGAATCCATAACCTAAGAAAGTTTGTTTACAAACTTCTAATTCAGTGGAAACTAACTTGGTTGGAGCCAAGGCTTCTAGTCCATTACTAGCAGTTCATCACTCTGTACACCCATTTAGAGATTAACCTTCAGAACAAAAACAATAGAGAAGGGGATAAGTGAAAGCCTATGGCATACTTAAGTGTTTAGTCACATATCAAAAAACTAGCAGGGATGGGATGGAAGAGGGCTAGGATTATGTGTGCCAGGAGAGGTCTTCATGCTTTATGCTGCTGAGAGATGGAGCCAACTGCATCTTACTCTCTAGCTTAGAGAAAACTGCCACTTTGAGTAAGAAAAGATCCAATTTTAGTCCTGTGGAATTAAAGTTGATGAATGTTTGTTAGATATCACCAATTGCACTAGATGCTCTGCAAGGCAACTTGATGCTCAGATGAGAAGTGAGATGGAGAAGCCATCAGAATGTCTTCCATGTGGAGATAAAATGGACCAATGACACTTCACCAACACCATTGTCATCAGACTATAGATGGATACAGATTTTGCCCATTCAGAAGGGTGGGGAAAGAGCCTAGAAAAAGGGGGAAAAAACCCCATACGGCAACAAAAGAGAAAAAGAACATTTCCGTGAAGACAGAGAGAGAAAAAGCAAATACCCAAAAATGACTTTTTATGAGAAGCAGATGGAGACTTAAGGAGACATCTGCGTGGTGACATCTAAAATATGGAGTAGACAGGAATCATGGATGAGAAGCAACTTGAGCATCACTATATAAATCTTCACTCTTTTCCAAATAACCATCAAATGAACAAAAGAATATAAAAGTAGAAGGGAAATGCAGCATTTTTAATGGAGAATGTGGGAAGATGACATCCATATGTCAGGAACATCAAGAATGGGACAATGTTAAATGAAGGTAATGGGGGATTCCTTATAAACTTTTCCAGGGAATGTAGATGGGATTATAAGAATTAAAGATGATCATGAAAGAAACTAATATTTATCTAGTCTGTCATATTAAGACTTTAGTTGAATCTCCTGTGGGATAGGAGAGAAACCTGTTAGAAATTCTTTACTAGGGACACCTGGGTGGCTCAGTGGTTCAGCACCTGCCTTCAGCCCAGGGCTTGATCCTGGAATCCCAGGATGGAGTCCCACATCGGGCTCCCTGCATGGAGCCTGCTTCTCCCTCTGCCTGTGTCTCTGCCTCTCTCTCTCTCTCTCTCTGTGTGTCTCTGATGAATAAATAAATAAAATAAAAAAAATTCTTTTCCAATACGGATCAATCAAATTCACAACCGGGTTACTCAGGAAAAACAAGAATGCTTGTTTTAAACAGAATGATTACATAGAGCACCTGAGTGGCTCAGTCTGTTAAGTGGCTGACTCTTGTTCATGACCTCAGGGTATTGGGATGGAGCCTGGTGCAGGGCTCTTTGCTCCTCTCCTGCTCATATTCTTTCTCTCTCTCTCTCTCAAATCTTTAAAAACAACAGAATGATTACAGTGCATTTGCAGACGTGGAAGTAGTAGGGGTAGGAGATGGCAGTCTTAGGAAGTAGGGTAGTCACACCATGTGGAAAATGGAGAATAGATCCCCCTCCCAAAATCTTCTTCTCTTCTCACAGTAGATTCACCAATGACAACATGACTATTATGGTTCTAAATTAGGCAGGTAATTAGATCACAAAGGAGATAATATAACATGAAGCCAGTTTTTAGTCTGAGTTCTGAAAAGAGTTTTAAATAGCTTCCAAAACCCCACTAACATAATCAAAGTAAAATACATCTTTGCAGTTATTTGTTTAGAATGTGCCTTCTCTTCAGTTATGTGTAAACAATAATAATAATAATAATAATAATAATAATAATAAAGACACTGAAAGGAATCTTCCAAATAAAAGAGGATGAATGTAATGCCTGGGATAGAGGAAGACTATTGTTTTGAGGAAAAAAATACTGGCATGACTTTTTTTTTTTTTAAAGATTTTATTTATTTATTTATTTCTGAGAATACACAGAGAGAGGAGAGAGAGAAGCAGAGACACAGGCAGAGGGAGAAGCAGGCTCCATGCAAGGAGCCCGACATGGGACTCGATCCCGGGTCCCCAGGATCAGGCCCTGGGCTGAAGGTGGTGCTAAAGCCATCTGGGCTGCCCTGGCATGACTATTTTTAAAGAAATTTTTGTGCTCTTAGGTAATTCAAAGGAATATGGACTCTGATGGAACTCAGATTAAAAAAAAATGCTGGTAGAGCTAAGAATAGAATAGAAAAAACTATAAGAGAATGAATGAAATATAAACTAAGATCAGAAAATCAGGGGCAGCCCTGGTGGCTCAGTGGTTTAGCGCCGCCTTCAGCCCAGGCCGTTGGGCTCCTCCCTGGAGCCTGCTTCTTCCTCTGCCTGTGTCTCTGCCTCTCTCTCTGTGTCTCTCATGAATAAATAAATAAAACCTTAAAAAAAAAAAAAGGAATTCAGACAAGTTACATAGGGAAAGAAGTTAAACTCTAGTAGAGCTTTGCATAAGGAAAGGAGTAAAAGAGATAAACAGAGGGGAGACTAGGAAGGGGACAGATAATAAAAGTCCAAAGCATGAATAATTATTTTATTTTGAAGAAATAAAATAATTATTTATTATTTTAACAATATTTATTATATTTAATATATTTATAAATATAAATATTTATAATTTTGACTCATAGTCAAAATTATAGAACTAATATACAAAAAAACTGACTCTGAAAGCAGCTCTTATGGCAGGCAATACTAATTTGTGAAGAAGTTACTTAAACCTCGACCTATTTTGCTGGAATACGTAGATGTCTATTTTTTTTCTTTTTAAAACCTCTCCTAATACTTATGCAGGCAGAAAAAAATCAAGGAAAAGAAATCAAATTTGTGGATTTTTTCTAATAACAATTGAAATGTGAAAAGTAACAAGGAACTGAAGGAGTAGTGCTGTAAACAGAGATAAAAATAGATAAAAATATATAATTTGTTACATATATAATTTGTTACTTATATGTAAACATATGAACATTTGTAAAACATAGAAGCCATTTAAGTGTTTGTAGGCATGTTGTTACCAACTGAAACACTGAATGAAAATAAAGGATAATGAATTAGAGTGAATTGTTAAAATTATTAAACATGGTATACATATTACAAATAATTATAGAAGTGAGTTTATAAAATAGTACTAATTGTAAGTGGTTTAAAATTCCAGCTTATATTCTCTTTTTCCTGCGAAAAAGGGAGGTGTAGCAGTAGGATGCAAGGTTGGTCGAGTTCACATGTTCTTTTTAGTATTTTGGTTATTATCTGGTAAATCCAAAGTGAGCGTTTTATTGTCAATGATGACAATTGTAAATTTATGCAGTCAGGTATCTAAAAATGTCAATGATATATTTATAGAATTAGAAATGACACATGTGTGTTTTATAATAGTAAAGTAGGGATGCCCTCCCTAATTCTGGACGACATATATTCTTGGCCTACTGCTGGGTTCACCATATCTGCATAGACAGCCTCCACACATGCTGATAGCTTTCCACTACAAACACCTTTGAGTCATCCTCCTCCACCATTGCCTAAGGATTTTCTCTGAAACTATAGGACATTTCTTAGCCTGCTCCTAAGACAGCTCCAGTGCCAGGATTTAATGCCATCCAACAAGGGAATCAGCAGATAAAATCTTCCATTCTCCTTTCAGTGGAACAACCTGAGATCCATTGTATATATTCCTTGAAGGATTTTCAGTAGGCTTGACCTTCAGTTACTCACACCTGTCCTGCTTGTGTTCATGTGACTCTTATTGCTTAAAACAATAATGAACTATTGTCATTTTCACTCTCTTCATTTCCATACTTGTCCTTTCTTTGATCATTTCCCAATTAAACTTGATTCAGTGCTACTTTGAAGGAATCTAAACTAAAACACAGAAAATAAAATACAGCAATCAAGAAAGCATTAAGAAATATAATGAAAAACATGTATTTTGACAAAGAATATGAATATATGTATTAAATTCCCCAAGTGAAAACAAGACCTTCAGATTGGATAGAATCTCATATTGTGGGGGAGAGAGAGAGAGAGAAAAAAACCCAACTGACCAAGGTAGGTTAACTATAAAAGAATAGGCAAATTATTGATCATATATGAGGAGAAATAAGGATATGGTGAAATCAATAAGAATTCAAGGCATAAAATGGATCATCTTATATAAGGATTATCAGTTAAATCTAAAAGATTGATATAAGGCATTAAAACTTTCCAAAGCTTATCACTATTATAAGATGAAACAATTATGACATTAACCAACATGATGAAGGAAATGATTAGTATAAGAATAGGACAAAAAAATAAAATAAAAACAATAGAAATTATAATTGAAACTAAATGATGAGTTCTTAAAAATAGGCAAAACTTTTCCTAATTATTAAAGAATATTGATAAAACACATGCAAATTTAGAGAATGGGTATTACTTATAGGCACAGGAGTGATTTTAAAAAATAGGTCAGTAGCACTCATTTTGGAAGTCTTACTACAATAGTTTATAATTTTCTAGGACATACAAATAACCAAACTTGTGTCAAGATAAATATGGAAGCCTTCTCAGAATAAAAAGGTAAATATAAATTGAAGAGATTATCTAAAAAATACTTCATACAAGTTCTGAGTCCATATCCTTCCTTTGTTGATTTATTTTTTTCTGCATAATATCAGTTTTTTTAACTAAAATATCTAAAGAACTTGAGGTTTACTTAAAATTTTAAGTAACAGACAATGCTTTGCTTTAACTGAACTGTTTCACAGAAGAGTAAAAAATAAGGCTTTAAAATTCATTTTAAATAACTAGTATGATCATAATACCAAAAACTAACAAGTGAAATGAAAAGACTACAGACTTATTTGACACGTGAAAAAGGGGTAACTATCAAATAATAGACTTGAAGTAAACTTAATACCATGTTGACTTTTGAATGTGTTAGAAATGAAATAATAGTCTATTTATCAATCTATTAATCTATTTTAGTATTAAAAGATGTAAGAAATATTTATCATTTTCTTGAATGATTCCAAAAGGACATTTAGTAAAATTTAATATGCATCTCAATAAAAACAAAACTTCTTAAACTAGGAATAGAAGGATATTTCACTGAGATGATAAATAATTTTTGTCAAGCCATAAGCCGGGAGATATGTAACAATGAAACAATAAAGAAACTTTCACTAAATCAAATTTATGGCAAAAGTTCCAGTTATTAAAATTATTAATATTATTCTACTTAAATCAATAAAACAGGAAAAGCATTGAGTACATGTTTGGGAAATGAAGGTAAAATTACCATTATTAGAATATCATTTGATTATTACCTGGACAACTAAGGAAAGTGAATAGTTAGTACAAAAAATTTCTTTTGAGCTTTCTGACAATAAAATGAGTAGATAAAAGTAATTTTCCTGTATGGCATATTGGTTAAGAACATAGTTTTGGAATCAGACCATAAGGATTTGAATTTTAGTTTTTGGATAATTTGAGAGCTATTTCAAACTAACTGTAAACTACAGTTTCTTCTGTATAAAATTGTACTAATTATGCCTACTCCACAGGATTTTGTGATGAATAAATGAGTTAATGTCTGTTAAGTAGCAAAAAAGCAGGTGCTCAATTAATAGTAGCTACATGTTATTTTACATTAAGAAATTTAGTTTTAGGTATCTATCTGATAAATTTAAATATTATCCATAGTAGGACATAAGCATGATTTATCATATCTAAATCACTGTAGATCACTAAAACAAAGTAAAGCAAAACAGAAAAAGCAGATAGAATAAAAGTCAACAACAGAAATAAGACCAAGATAATAGATTGACAACATTTAATTGCCAAAAGATAAAATATCTACCCTCATGGCTCCTATCTTCTAGTGTGTCTTCAAAAAAGTTAATGAACAAACAAAAAACCCCCTCCAAATCCCCTGAAATAGTTAATATTACAAGAATTGTGAAACACTACAATATTTGCTATTAACTTCAGGAACAAGTTAAAGACTCTCACTACCATACCCTTTATTAAATGTCACTTTGGAAATCATTAGGAGAGCTGGCACTACATTATTTTTCAGTATAGGCAGTATAACTGCTTACTAGACAACAAAACAGAACTATTAGAATCAAAGTAACTAGAATGGACAAATTTATAAATGAATCCCTTAATAAAATATAATTAAACTCTCGTAGCATTGGGATAGGTTTAAACAGATTTACTCATATGAAATTACAAACTAAAAATCATAACTAAGTGAACTCAAGATTTGAGTGTGTGAAAAATGATTCTTAGGATAGCAAAATTGAGAATTGAAAAATAGCAGTACTTCCTAAATTAAGTAAAGGGTTAATATTTAAATAAAAATCCAAATGGAATTTATTTTGGAACCCAAAAAAGACTTTCCAAGTAAGTTTATCTGAGAGTACAAGAAGTTGATAACAGGTGAGAATTTTGGGAAACAGCATAATCGATAAATTATGCTAACAATGTAAAGTGTAAGTTTTATTGAAAACAGGATTGTACAATTGCAAGAAAAAAGTCAGACTATTTTATATGTGAGTATAAACGTCATCAAAAGCCTAAGAGGAGGGGATCCCTGGGTGGCGCAGCGGTTTGGCGCCTGCTTTGGCCCAGGGCGCGATCTTGGAGACCGGAGATCGAATCCCACATCGGGCTCCTGGTGCATGGAGCCTGCTTCTCCCTCTGCCTGTGTCTCTGCCTCTCTCTTTTTCTCTCTGTGACTATCATAAATAAATAAAAATTAAAAAAAAAAGCCTAAGAGGATCTGAAAAAAATGTAGTTATATCAATCCCTTAAAATATAAACAGCAGTGTATTTAAGATAAAAACTAAGAAAACCCCACAAAACCCAAAACAAAACACAAGGGACTCCTTGTGGTGCCCTTTGGTGCTAGGAAGAGTGGTACTGTGGTGAACTAGCCATATGGCTCACAGGCAAATCTGTGTCTGCCTTCTGAGCTGTTGGTAAGCAGATGGGGCTGAGACCAAGAAGACCTTGAAGGGAAGCCATTAGGAAGGACTCAGAGCACTAGACTTTACCTTACCTACACTATCGGTCCAGCAGCTCGAAGCCCAGCATGTTGTATTGATGGTAACAAGTGTGAGACATCTTAAGGTCTTAGGACTAGAAAGGAAACTGGAAACTGTGGAATTCTTGCATGTCAGAGCAACTGGGTGAGCTGTAGACAGAATAGGAATAAGTATTCTAGCACTGTGTACATCAGGGTTTGGCTTAGAATAAAATGTAATCAAAACTAAAGATTACATTAAATCATAAACATGTAAGCAAAACTAAAAAATCTTCAAGAACATTTCCTAGAACTGAAAGGCCTGTGCTTCTAGAATTATAAGGGCCAGCTAAATGCCTAGAGAAGTGAAGATCAAACAGATTTCATCATTGGGAAATTTTAGAATACAAAGAAAAAGAGAAGCCCTAAAAAGATTACAGAGAAAAATTGTTCTAGCAATCCACACAAACAAAATATGGTTTAATATGAAGGATTAAAGTTACAGTGGCATTGTGCTTATGGTAAAATTGGAAAATGGGAAACAATAAAGCAATGTCTTTAGAAAGCTAGAATTGGGCAGCCCAGGTGGCTCAGCGGTTTAGCACCACCTTCAGCCCAGGGCCTGATCCTGGAGACCCAGGATTGAGTCCCACATCGGGCTCCCTGCATGGAGCCTGCTTCTCCCTCTGCCTGCGTCTCTGCCTCTCTCTCTCTCTCTTTTTCTCTTTCTTTTTCTCTCTCTCATGAATAAATAAAATCTTAAAAGCTAGAATTTTAATGTAAATTCCATGGGAGCTGGTTCAATAAACAGGAGTCCAACAAAGAAGAAAAAAGGGAATTTATAATGTGATGCTAAAGCAAGAACTCCAAGGATAATGACTGTGTGGAAGGTCTGGAAAGAAAGCAGTCCTATCTGGATGTGGAAAGATTCCACTGATGGTGGATGTTCCAAAGGGGAGGAAATGTTCCCAAGTGTTGACCAAGTGGAAATAAGTCTCCATGTTCTGTTGGAGAGGTTGGGATAAGTGGAGATAAATACATAGACAATTAAGGAAACAGGAAATCAGACAATTATTATGTCGAAGAAAAAGGAATTTATAGGGATGCCTGGGTGGCCAGTTGGTTAAGTGTCTGACTCTTGATTTCAGTTCAAGTCATGATCTCAGGGTTGTGAGATTGAGCCCCACATCTTAGGGCTTCCCACTCAGTGGGGAATCTGATTGTTTCCCTCTCCCTCTGTTCCTCCTTCCACTCACAGGCATGAACATGGGTTCTTTCTCTCTCTCTGAAAGTAAGTGAATAAAAATTTTAAAAGACTTTTGTAAGAAAAATTCTAGTGTACTTTGTGGCTTATAAATAAATGTTTACATAATTTTAATGTGAATATCAATATAATGTGTATGTATTAATACACAATATTTAAGTATTTTTTAGTCTCAAAAAGGAATGATTCTACCCTCCTTTCTTCTTTACTTCCTTCTATCTCTCCCTCCCTTTTTTCTCTTTCTTCTCTTCTTTCCTTCCTAGGAAGCAGCAGATGAAAGACACCGTCCTGTGAGATTGTTTGATTCAGGGGTAGGGCAGAGAAGGCAAGGCAATAGTGATAGGTAAAGAGTAATTTTATGCAATGTGATCTATTGGACAATAGGTAGTAGGAATCTTAATTATTCAGGGAGGAGGAACAAGAGATATAGAAATGTCTGAAACAAGAATGCAATTCTTCAAATTTGAGAAACAGTAAGAAGGCTGGAAGTGCCTGTCCTAAGTACCTCTTGTTGTAGGAGGTTTAGATGGGAGAAATCCAGATGTGACCACATAGGGCTTTGTGGAACATGGCAACAAATTTGGCTTCTCTGTGGGTGGCAAAACAGAAGCATGGAAAGACAGGGCACTGATGGCCTGGGCAGGGTTGGCAACTGTGGAGGTGGTGGACATGTGGCTCTACTGACCCAATGTCAGTACATTCTCAGCCAGCTGAGAGGAATCTAACATTCTGAGCTCTTTGTGGGTATTCTCTGAATGGTTGTTATTCTGGAAATGCCTTTGGATACATGTCTGAAGCTGCTGGGAGTATGATCCTGGGCCGCTGAGGTTGGAGAGGAAATGATCACTGAATGAATCCTTGAGAAGTGATGAGGTCAGAAAATATGGTCTGATTATCCTCAAACCCAGGGAGCACCCTTCAACGAAAACTGTATTGAACTGAAAGACCAAATCATCCACAATCAATCAATGTGTTAGAATTACCTGAAACAGCTTCTGAACATTTCAGCACCATGGGTCAATATCATGGATAATCACCGATTAAAAGCATTGCTTCTACAATGCAAGTTCCGTCAAGGAACGTCTGCTCTCCGTGCTATGCATCATGATGGGATATTTTGCAGAAGTGCTCTGTAAACCAGTTTGTACCACCACTGATCAGGGAAATTCTTAACAAACATGTACTGCTTAAGTGCATGCTAATGCCACTTTTTTTCATTTTGTCAATGTAATACGGTATATTTAATGCATTCAGTCTAGGCTGTTGAAACTGAAACTGTTATCCTTTAGTGTCCCAGAAGTCTAATTACAAGCTGGTTAATTCTCTTTATCTATGTTCTGATAGCTTCTCTATTAGAATAAAGAAACTGTGTAATAGAATGACTTTTGACTGTATGTTTCAATGTTAATAAGATGTGGTTTAACTGCTTCTACAGTTTATCTCCTTCCTAACACTTTAGTTGAAGTGAAACAGGACAAACTGGTTTTGCTAAATCCTAACATGACATTTCAGTACTCCCTGCCACCCAAGGGTAGAGAGAATTTTTTTCCCTTTTTTTATAAAATTTATAACAAATATTTAGTGAGCACCTACCATGTTTTAAGCAGTGAACAAGGTAGAAACAAATTCTTTTATAATCTTATTCAAATGGGGAAATGTAGACAACAAAAGCACTATGTAAAATATGTAGTACATCAGATGGTGATACGTATTATGGAGAAAAATAGAGCAGGAGGGATGATTAGCTGGCATATAAGTCAATGGCAGGGCCGTGCTGTATATTTTGAAGTCTGGCTGGCTACTCACGGATTCCATCACTAATGAAGATTCCATCATTAATCATTTAATATTTAGTATATTCTTTGCCTTAGTCTTAGAAAAAGGTTTCCTTTGAAAAGCTTGGTGGAAAGCACTCTGTAACAGGAGATGAGATATTTAGATTTTAACTTTCACTGCTTTTAACTTTTCTGCTTTTCCCTCTATCTGGACCATGTTATCTACTCCCCAGCTTTCAGTAGTATTCTGGGAATAACGGTTCTCAGTTTACTTCTTTCAGACATAACTTATGTTGATGTACATTCTAAGCTCCAAAATGTATTGGACTCCCACCCAGTTGAATGCCTCATAGGCATCTCAAAATCAGCATATCCAAATGTGAACTCACTACCATATCATTAATCTCTCTGATCATTTTTCCTGAATTCCCAATCTTGTTGAGGGATATCTTAGTAAAACTTATGTTATCCAAAAGCGTAGTCCTTTTTTCTGTACCTTTCCTTTATCTTCATATCCACATAATGTTCCTTGGGGGTAGCCTCTCACTTATGGCTTCCTTCCTGTTGTATTCAAAGCAACTGATTAAAAAAAAGTTAGCTCAGTTAACTGACTTTTTCCTCCCTCCTCCTCTTTCTTTCTCTTTTTCCTTCCTTCCTTCCTTCCTTCCTTCCTTCCCTCCCTCCCTCCCTCCCTCCTTCCCTCCTTCCCTTCCTCGTTTCTCCTTTTTCCTTTCCATGAGACACAGACTGTGGCATAAAGGTAGATTAATACCATTGATTAAATCATTTAGCAATAACGTATGACACAGTACTGGTCTGGTAGCCCAAGTTGGTAATACTCTCTTGGGCTGTAAGGAAGAAGAAAGAGAATTGCACTCAACTTGATCAAAGGACAATGACAAATGGAGGAGGAGAGAAAAACAGGAATCTGCTTATTACCATATTGGTCAAAATTAGAAGCCCCTTTTTCTAATGCAAACAACATGATTGATACTTAAACTTCAGTTTTAAGGAATTTAGACGAGATTATTAGTGTGAAAGGAAAACATTCTCTGAAATCAGACTGTTCTAGGTCGACATCCCACTTCTTCCAGTTAACTTTAATGCAATCTGAGAAAGTCACACATCTTTTCTGAGTATTAGTTACTTCAGATGTTTGATGATAATAACCTATTCAGGTTATGGGGAATGTATATTAAAGTGTATAAAGTAGACCTATAATACAGATTCTGGAGTATTACATATACCCAACAGCTGATATTAATAATAATCACAATAATAAAAACAGTGAGGTTTCTTTTGTGATACCAAGTTCTGTAGAAGAGTAAAGAATACCATTTTTGACACTATTCATGGCAACTATTTGAAGAACTTATTTAAAAGAAAGTATATTTACCTGCCTTACTACCCTTTTCAGTGAAATTTAAAATAACAGGAGGAAAAAGGCAGCAAGAAGAAAATGTTAACTATCCATACCGTTGCCATTGCTCTTTGATAGCTGGTGTGTAGTGGGCTCTTGAGCCTGCAAGGTAAATTCCAGGTTTTGTCTAGCCATACACCAGAGTTACTAATAGTCCCGTTTATATTCACTGTGAAGTTGGCTGAAAAATTTTCAAGGGCACATTATTTAAAAGTGAGTTCACAGTGTCACCTACTTTTAATCCAAAGAAAAAGTTGACGTGTGTTTACTTTTTTTCAACGAAATAAAGTTAATAGGAAAGAAGAGTCAGGATGTCACGTTTACACATAAGTTTACACGTTGAATTATCTGTGCAGAAGGTGGGATTTAAATTGTGACAATAGTACTTTGTCTTTAATTTCTGTGAAGTTGAAAAATAATCCAAAGGACAAAAGTTAAAAAAAAAAAAAAAACCACAACTCTGGTAAAAGATCCTTGAGATTTTCCATTTTGTGGATGTGTCATCACAAGGATGGTGGTTAGAGGACCTGGATGCACAGGACTAAATGTTTCCAAGGTACTGTTGGCAGCCAATGGTCCGGTGGTAGGTGAACTTTAAAACAAGAAACCCAGCCACAGTGTTTATTATATTTTAATGCCTCAGGACATTTTGGTCAGGCTCCATACTCAAATTTCTAGCTGCCTCTTTTATAAGTAATGTAGAGGTTTTTTACTCCCAGTAACAATAATATAATATTACAAATGAGGATAATGGTTAATATTTATTAAGTTCTTGATATATTCCAGGCCTGGGTGAAATGCTTTGCATGCATTACTTTATGTAATCTTTAAGCTGATGCTATTATTTAGGTACTGTTACTGTCTAGGCTATATGTAAGGAATCTGAGACTTTCGCATATATAAATAAGTTGATCAAGGTGGAATACAAATTTGCAGCAATGGAACTTGAGAATTCAGTGCATTTTCTGCACATTTACAAATGCTTAACCCTTGCCTTATGAATTATTTAATGTTGAGAGCAGACACATTGGAACTTGCCTTCCTGGTGTTAAGTCTATCTTTCATGTCACCTTGGTGAAGTTTCTTTCTTTTCTTTCTTTTTTTTTTTTTAACTTCTCTGTGCTTCATTTTTTAAATTCTAAATGAGGATAATTTTAATCATTCCAATTGCATAGACTAATTGTAACTAGATGAATTACATATAAAAGTTTGACAACAGTGCTTGGCCTATAGTAAATTCCTAAAAAGAAAAAAAAAAGTTTGTACTTATATCTAGGCATTTATCATGAAATTAAAAAGAAATGTTATAAGAAAGGAATATAATGAGCTAATGACTGGGTAAATGATATTAGGCATTGAAAATGGAACCCTCTTCACAAATTAAATCCATAGACAAAGTTTAAAATGAGCTTGGCCTTAAGGGAACTTGCCTCAACCATCTGGTTAAAACTCAGAGTCCATTGCTTCCAGAAAGATACACGCTGGCCCATCTGAATTGACATCTGTGTGCACACTGAAGTCCCGGAGGGTAATTAAGAGAGAAAACACCAATAACAATACTGACATAAGCCTGGAGAACTAAGCTATAAAATTCTCTATATAAACAAGTGGCCTATATAACTACAGAACTATAAATTTTGGTCTTGCCCCAGGGGCACCTGAAATACCCAGATGCTCAAATAAAAATAAACTTACTTTTGAAGTACATGGAAAACAGGAGTTTTAAAATCACACCTCTCTTCTATCACTTTGACTCATCATTAGGCAGATGAATTCATGCTACATTGTTTCATGACAGTTTTGAATGATATGTCATGACCAAAGCATGGAATGTATTTCTCTGGTTTACCACAGATTTTTAAATTTTTTATTGAAGTATAACACACATAAAATGCATGAAACATTCATGTACAGCTCAGTGAATTTTCACAAATAAATGTACCTATGTAACTAGAATCCAAGGAAGAAAAAGCATCCTTAATGGCTTAGTCACTAATCTCCCCTATGTATAACTACTATCTTGCTGCTTATCACTAGACATTGATTTTGTTTAGTTTTGAAGTGGAATCATACAATTTGTATTTTTTTTTTGTCTTTCACTTAACATTATGAGATCCATTCACAATAGTTCTATTCTCCTTGATGTTTAAAATATCATTATATGAGTACACCACAATTTATCCATCCCATTGTTAGGTAGGCCTTGGAATTGTTTCTAGCTTGGGATATTATGAATAATGTGAAAAATGTGTACATGTATTTGGTGAGCATTTTGACTCCTTTCTACAGGTTATATGCCTGGGAGTGGAATTGCCAGATCTAGGTACATGAATATGTTCACCTTCAGTATGGTTGCCAAATAAATTTTCAGAGTCTTTGTACCAGTTTTCAATTTGTTGAGTAGAGTATCAGAAGCAGGTTACTATTTTTTCTCATTAAATTAAAACATTGAGGGGAATACAGATAGTAAGTATACAATTCAAAAAAATTGGTAAATCTGTACACTTGTATAACCACAACTTTGATCAAGATATAATACTTTTTGGGGCACCTGGATATTTCAGTTAAGTGGCCAGCTCTTGATTTCAGCTCAGGTTATGATCTCAGGATTCCAGGATCAATCAATCAATCCCTGCTCCCCATGCTCAGTAGGGAGTCTGTTTGAGGATTCTTTCCCTCTCCCTAGACACCTCCCCCCAAATAATACATGCTCTCTCTCTCTCTTTCAAATAAGTAAAAAAATCTTCAAATAATAGATATAATACTTTTCCATCACCTGAGAAAGTTTCCCTATACCTCCTTCCAATCACTCTCCCCCTTGTAGAGTAACACTGTTGTGATTTCTGTTACCATTGGTTAGTTTTGAGCATTCCTGAATATTCCTTAAATGGAATGATATTCTTGTGTCTGGTTTCTTTTGTCAATATGATTTTGATAGTCATCTCTGTGTTGTTTGTATCAGAGCATTATTTTTTTTTAGTGTAACATTCTGTTGAATATGTTCTGATTTGCTTTTCCATTTCCACTGTTGGTGGACATTTGAATTCTTTCAAGTTTGGGGTTATTAGAAATAAAATTGCTATGAAAACTCTCATACAAGTCTTTCTGAGGACATCTGCTTTGGTTACTTTTGAGTAAATATTTAGATAAGAATTTCTTGGTCATCAGGTAGGTATGTTTAACTTTATAAGAAAGTACCAAACAATTTTCCAAAGTAGTTAAACCATTTTCAAACCTCATTACCAATATCAAAAAGTTCTAGTTGCTACACATTTTTGCCAAATTTTGATCTTGTCTTTTTGATTATAACCATTTTCATGCATATATAGCAGTAAGTATCATATTGTGATTTAACTGACTTTCTGTCCAATGAAAATGATGTTGAATGCCTTTTTAATAAGCTTAAAGTATAATCATTTGGAAAAGTGTCTGTTTAAGCCTTAGTCCAAGTTTTTATACAGTGGATTGTATTTTTTGATTTATAGGAATTTCTTTATCCTAGATTCAAATGTTTTGTCAGATATTATTTGTAACACATATCTTCTTCCAATCTGGCTTGACTTTATATTTTAATTATATCTCTTGGTAACCAGAAATCTCTAACTTTGAGAGAGTCTGATTTAACAGTTTTCTTTTTCATATTTATTGGGTTTTAAAAAATAGCTTCTCAAGATATCTCTGCCTATCAGAGTTGCAACAATCATCTTCCAAATTTTCTTCTAGGAGATTTACAGTTTTACCTTTTATATTTATCTCTATGATCCATCTTGAATTAAGTCTTAGGTGTAGTGTGAGATAGGAGTCAGGGTTCATTTTTCTTTGTATTTACCAGGTTATTCCTCTACCATTAAAAAGGATCTTTTTTTCCCCACTGAGTAGCCTCAGAGCATTTGTTGGAAATTTAATATTTTTGTGTTTTCCCCTGAACTGTCTATTTCATTGATCTATGTGTATTTTTTTATGTAACACATCTTGATTACTGTAACTTTATAGTAAACCTTATAATCAGGAAGTAATCTTCCAACACTATTTTTTTTATTGGAGTTCAATTTGCCAACATATAGCATAACACCTAGTGCTCATCCCATCAAATGCTCCCTTCAGTGCCTGTCACCCAGTCACCTCCACCCCCCGCCCACCTCCCTTTCCACCACCCCTTGTTCATTTCCCAGAGTTAGGAGTCTCTCATGTTCTGTCTCCCTCTCTGATATTTCCAACACTATTTTTGAGCAAGTTTATTTGGACTAGTACAGATTGTTCTCCATAATGCAATTAGAACCAACTTGACCATTTGGCAAAATGGCCTATTAATTTGGATTGTGATTGTAAGATATCTATAGATAATTTGTAGAATATTGACATATTTATAGTATGCAATTTTTGATCTAAATCATGATCATTTATTTAGGTCTTTAATTGAGTCCAGTAATGTACAGTTTACACTATTGAAGACTTTCATTTGTGTATTTTTTAAAAATTCTTTATTTGAGAAAGAATGTGTGCAAATGGGGAGGAGGAGCAGAAGGAGAGGGGAGAAAATCTTCAGGCAGACTCTCTGCTGAGTCTGCATGACCCTGAGACAATGACCTGAGCCAAAGTAAAGAGTTGGATGCTCAACTGACTGAGCCACTCAGTGCCCATAATATATATATATATATATATATATATATATATATATATATATATATATATTTTTTTTTTTTTTTCCCCATTTAAGACAGGGAATACTTTATTCAAACCCATCAGAGAAATGGACAGCTTGGGTCTGTAACAAAGCGTTGTGTTTTAAAGCATAGGTCAGTAATTGTATATGAGAGTATACACTGCTACATACAAATTAACTGATCAGAGCACAACTTTTTAATGTTCAAAACAGAATAAGATTCCCTGTAAAAGCGGCGCCTTTCTTACATTTTTAATTTTAGTATTCCTCTCCTTATTCTTCACCCTCTCCTTCAACAGAATCCACACCAACCTCCTCATAATCCTTCTCCAGGGCAGCCATGTCCTCACAGGCCTCAGAAAACTCTCCTTCCTCCATGCCCTCACCCACATACCAGTGAACAAAGGCACGCTTGGCATACATCAGGTCAAACTTGTGGTCCAGGCAAGCCCAGGCCTCAGCAATGGCTGTGGTGTTGCTCAGCATGCACACTGCTCGCTGTACTTTGGCCAGGTCTCCACTGGGTACCACAGTGGGAGGCTGGTAGTTAATGCCCACTTTGAAGCCAGTGGGGCACCAGTCCACAAACTGGATGGTACACTTGGTCTTGATGGTGGCAATGGCAGCATTGACATCTTTGGGAACCATGTCGCCACGGTACAACAGGCAGCAAGCCATGTATTTACCATGTCGAGGGTCACATTTCACCATCTGGTTGGCTGGCTCAAAGCATGCATTGGTGATCTCTGCTACACAAAGCTGTTCATGGTAGGCTTTCTCAGCAGAGATGACAGGGGCATATGTGGCCAGAGGGATGTGGATGCGGGGATAGGGCACCAGGTTGGTCTGGAACTCAGTCAGATCCACATTCAGGGCTCCATCAAATCTGAGAGAAGCAGTGATGGAGGACACAATTTGACCTATCAACCAGTTTAGATTAGTGTAGGTTGGGTGCTCAATATCGAGGTTTCTATGACAGATGTCATAGATGGCCTCATTGTCTACTATGAAGGCACAATCAGAGTGCTCCAGGGTGGTGTGGGTGGTGAGGATGGAGTTGTAGGGCTCTACTACAGCTGTGGACACCTGGCGGGGGGGCAGGGTAGATGGAGAACTCTAGCTTGGACTTCTTACCATAATCGACAGAGAGACATTTCATCAGCAGGGAAGTGAACCCAGAACCGGTTTCCCCTCCAAAGGTGTGGAAAACCAAGAAGCCCTGAAGACCCGGGCACTGGTCAGCCAGTTTCCGAATTCGGTCCAAGACAAGGTCAATGATCTCCTTGCCAATGGTGTAGTGCCCTCGGGCATAGTTATTGGCAGCATCTTTCTTGCCTGTGATGAGCTGCTCAGGGTGGAAGAGCTGGTGGTAGGTGCCAGTGTGAACTTCATCAATGACTGTGGGCTCCAGGTCTACAAACACTGCCCTGGGTACATGCTTGCCAGTGCCCAACTCACTGAAGAAGGTGTTGAAGGAGTCCTGTCCTCCCCCAGTGGTATTGTCACTTGGCATCTGGTCATCGAGCTGAACGCCGTGTTCCGGGCAATAGAGCTCCCAGCAGGCATTGCCAAACTGGACACCTGCCTGGCCAACGTGGATCGATTTACACTCATGCATGGTTGCTGCTTGGCGGCTGCTGGGTGGATGGCAGAGAAGAGGAGAGATTGTTGCTTCTTACAGTGCAACTCTTAGGTGGTGGATGTAAGAGAACCTCGCCCTATATATTTTTGAAATTAATTTTAAGTATTTAATGTTTAAAGCTGTTTTAAATGAGATAATGAAGGTCATTATTTTTCTGGGGCACCAGACTCTTGGTTTCAGCTCAGGTCATGATCTCATGGATTGTGGAACTGATCCCTGCATTGGGGTCATGCTCAACAGGAAGTCTGCTTGAAGATTCTCTCCCTCTGCCTCTCCCCTTGCTTGCACTCTCTCTCTCTCTCTAAAATAAATAAAATAAATCTTTAAAAAAAGTTGTTATTTTTCAGTTGTTTGCTATTGCTATGTAGAAGTACAATTGGTTTTTGTGTGTTGACCTAGGATTCCATGATCTTCATGAATTCATTTATTCTAGTAATTGTTTTATATATTCTTGAAGATTTTCTATGTAAACTACTATATCATTTAGGCACAATTGTAGTTTTATTTTTTCCTTTACAAGCTTTATGCCTTTTATTTTCCCTATTGCACTGAATAGGAATTTCAATATAATAAATACAAGTAGTAAGAGTGTATTTTTTGCCTTCTTTCTTATCATAGGTGGAAAATATCTGATCTTTATTTTTTGTAGAAATCCTTTTCCAGATTATCGAAATTTTCTTCCATTCCTAGTCTACTGAAAGTTTTATTATGAGTAGGAGTTGAATTTTGTCAACTGATTTTTAATGCACCAAACATTTCATAAGGGTTTTCTACTTTATTCTGTTGGTGAATTATAGAGTGAAGGTTTTTTTTTTTTTTTTTTAATGTTAAACCAACCTTGCATTCTGGGAGTAAATGTCACTTGGTAACATTTTATACTATTATACGTTGTTGAATTCAGTTCACTATTTATTGAGTATGAGTTAATCTTTGTGCATAGGGGTATTGATCTATAATTTTCTTTCTCTTAATGTATTGTGTTCATGTCATGGTTTTCCTGTGTTTTTTTTTTTTTTTTTTTTTTTTTTTTAATTAGTTTGGGAGTATTTTCTCCTGTTTAACTTTCTGGATTTGTGTAGAATTTGTTTTTCATTATAGAGTGTTTGATTTCCTGTGTGAAAGCATTTGTGTCTGTCAGGTATATTCTTTGCTAAAGATGTTTGATGATGAATTTAATTCATTGATGGCCATAGAGCTAAACAGATTTTCAATTTATTTTATGAATTTGGTAAGATATGATTTAAGAGATTTGTTGACTTTGTTTTTGAATTATTGCAGAAATTTGTTGATAATATTGCCTTATTTTAAAATATCTGTAGGTTTGTAATGATAGCTCCTCTAACATTTTTGGTCATTTGTATTTCTTTTCTTGACCTATATTTCTATTAGTTAATTGTTAATTTCTGAAGACTCAATGTTTGGCTTTGTTAATTTTCTCTTTTGTTTGTCAGTTTTATGCTCTTTATGATTCTCTTCTTTCCACTTTGGGTTAATCATGTTATTATTTGTGATTTTTATTTGTACCTTGGATTTTCCTTCTCTAATGTAAGAAACGCAGAATAAGACACAAGAGGGAAGGGAAAAGTTTTTCTGCTTGTCTTATCAGTCTAGCAGGAACTTTAGAAAAGGCCTTAGTGGTACATGTGCTAATTTAAGTTAAATCCACTCAACACAACATCTGATATAAAACCCATTTATCGTTAGAGAGCAGCATCTCTCCTTGTAGGAGAGGGTAGTGAAGTGTCTTAAGAGGACCATATACTGCTGCTTCTAAGTAAAATAAGGATTTGACCATAAGCAATGAGAGAATGAATAAAAATAATAGCAATACTACCACAAATAATATTTAAAAACCAAATGAATACATATTGAATGCTAACTATTTTCTAGGAGTTTTATATTATATTTAGTATTAGACCTGGCTGCTTTCTCTCAATATTTGTGAGATTTATCTCTGTTTTGCAGAGTCATTTTAATTACTGGATCATATCTCATTATATTACTATATCAAGATTTATTTACCTATTCAGCTATTGATAGCCATTTGGTTAATATCTGGCTTGGGACTATGGCAAATAATGCTGCAATGAATATATTCTTATATTTTGTTGTACATTTATATACATTTCTGTTGGGTAAATATGTAGGAATATAATTGCTAGGTCCAAAGATTTTTGTACTTATGTTCACATATAGTAAATATTATTAAATAGTTTTCCAAAATGATTAATGAAGGAGAAATTTCTTTTAAAAAATTTAAATATTTTTATAAAAGGGAAAACTAGGGATCCCTGGGTCGCGTAGCAGTTTGGCGCCTGCCTTTGGCCCAGGGCGCGATCCTGGAGACCCGGGATCGAATCCCACATCGGGTTCCGGTGCATGGAGCCTGCTTCTCCCTCTGCCTGTGTCTCTGCCTCTCTCTCTCTCTCTCTCTCTGTGACTATCATAAATTTAAAAAAAAAATTAAAAAAAAGGGAAAACTAATAATATCAATGACCATAATTAGAAAACTAATCACAAGATAAAAACATATTTAAGTAAAAATTTTGTTTATATTTGTGTCACCTGGTATAAATTTTAGTGCCATAACATGTGTTGGTACCATACTTTGAGTAATGCAGTTCTGTGCTGTTTACTCATAATTAATCATATATTGTTTAGTCTTATTGTCTTTGCAACTATTATATTTTTCAAATGAAATATAATTGTCTTATTTTCTTACAAACGGCAGACATTACAGTTTTATCATTTGTATCATTAAAAATAATTTGGTCAAAAGTCTTAACTATTTCAGAAAATACTTATTGTAAGTAGTTTTTAAATCAGCTATTTGCCACAAAAATTTTTCTTAGCCTTAAACCAGTGATGGTATTGTATTTTAAGCACATGCATGCTTGTGTTATATTACATTTGGTACTTATTAGGGGTTGTTGGCATGCTGGAGTGAATAAAGCTTTGGAGTTGGATTTAAATACCTTTCTTTCCTCCCCTCACCCCTTTTTTTTAGTCAAGTAATTTAATCATTGAATCTGTTTTTTTTTAATTTTTAATTTTTATTTATTTTAAAGATTTTATTCTTGAGAGAGAGAGAGAGAGCGAGAGAGAGAGAGAGAAAGAGAGAGAGAGAGAGAGACAGACAGACAGACATAGGCAGAGGGGGAAGCAGGCTCCATGCTGGGAACCTGATAAGGGACTTGATCCTGGAACCCCGGGATCACACCCTGAGCTGAAGGCAGACACTCAACTGCTGAGCCACCCAGGTGCCCCTGTCTTTTTTTTTTTTTTAAACAAGAAATAGAATGCATTGTAGCATAAAGTTGAATGAAGATTAAATAAGATAATGAAAGTTAAGATGGATGTAGTTGGTGTTCAATAAATTTCCAATAAATTTCAACTGTTTTTCCATGACCTTGATTGAAAACTAAATGACTTAATACATATTAAAAAATAAATTTGCTTCTATAAGTTAAGTATAAGTAACTATATATTTGAATATGCATAGCTCTTTATTTAAAAGTGTCTTAATTTTCAGTCTATACCACGTCTGAGAGTGTCTTACTTATTTATCCTTTGCAATAATTAAACAGAACAGGAATCTGGCTTAATGAGCCATACAGTACCTTGATAATGGCCAGCCTTATATAATGGTGTATAACGTGGACTTTGAAATCAAAGAATGAGTTAAATATTGGCTCTACACTTTCTTGCTATTATGACAGTTATGTAATCTCTTTGGATTTAAATTTCCTAATCTACAAAATAGAGATTATAATACCAACCTCAGTGTCTCAAATATAACACAGTCACTCTTAAATGATAAGAGTTTGTACTGAAACTCTACTTTCTTAGTGGATTGGGAATTAAGTCTGTTTATCTTCTGCTTTCTTAGCAAATTCATATCTTTGTTTCATGTATTTATCTGTAAATTAAACAGTAAGAAAAGGACACTGTTCATATACTTGATGATACATGGTCTTTGTAGGCTGTCACACATAGGATGTGGTGAATCTTGCGTTCAGTGAACTTGCCCTTGATCTGAGGATTTCATTTCAGGAATAGATACTACATTGTTGGGAACAGCATAAGGTAACTATATGATTTTTTAAAATCTTTTAAAATGTCAATTTGAACTTGTAAACTTAATAAATGCAAAAATAGAAACAAAAGCAGTCATTTTGTATGTAAATCCAAGAAACTTTTTATTTCATTTGTTTCCGAGATCTAGGATTCTGAGAAGATTAGGGAAGTGGTTTTTTTTTTTTTTAAGTTTGAGTTAAGTAAGCGTTCTAGATGTACAAAAGCTGGGATGAAATTTGTTAATAAATAGAAATTTATTGGTATGTCTGACTTAGTTGATTACATAGCATTGAACATAGGACTTCAGAAGCAGGGGGAAAAGTATGGGGAAGAAAAACAGATAAAGCAAATTATTTGGATCTGGAAGTCATTTGATTGTTGACAGACACTTCCATTGCTATCCTCTTGTGTCTCAACATTAGTTGCAGTCCTGTTTTAAGTCAGGAATTGTCAAATTCTAGCTTCACTCTTGAAAACTGTTGTTTAATTTGGGTGGCAAATACCCAAGATAACTTTTTCATTTGCAAAGAGCAGCAAACTACCTGAATAACTTGTGGACTGTGTGAAACACTAGCTAAGCACCGCTTCAATTTATCTGCCAGCATAAAATGCTTCTCTGTGGATGATGGTAGGGAATTCCTAATTTTAGAAGCAGTGGATAAAACAGCAATTGTGTATATTACCAGCGCACATAATCGTCATTGAATGAACTGACTAGGAATGAGTCTTCCTGTTATCTCTAGTGTTTACAAGTGATTTTATTGATCATTTAGTGAATAATTCCAAATATCCACAAAGTATCCAATAAAACCAAACATACAGATTTGATTTCAGTATTTGGGAGAACCTTGTTTATGTGAGAACTTCAACGATTAGAAGAGGTGGTATTGGAGAAATGCTTTTAGTTTTTCTTTTCAGTTTTACTCAGAGAACAGTGCTTTAACTGATTGGAGAGGTGAGGAGACGTCTAGGCCATTGTTCCACATTTTGTTTTTGAATATGAGGCAACTGGGTGGGTATCTGTGCTGCAGACCAAACCTTATTGTAGAGTAAGCTCCAAGGGACTAGAGAAGGAGCAGGGAGCCAATAGGTTTAGATTCACAGCAATAAAACTATTCCATAGATTGCCATTATCCCAACTCCTGTATCTTTTCCTAAATTGGGTCTGAACTTGGAAGGAGAGAGGTAAGTGATTTATTGGTTCTCTTATCTCTCAACCTAAATGTTATAAAGATATGATTCCAATGGACATATTAAAAGATTATCAGAGAACTCTATGCTGGCTGTGAAAGCTGAGCTGTTACTCGGAATGGGAGTCTGTCATTTGCACACTGCTGGAATTAGGGGTGCAGTGATCAGCATTGCTGGCTGTACTTGATGCAGGATCAGTGGGAAGAGCTCAATAAATCTCTTCTTCTCATAGGAGAGTGGGAGCTATTGATCGCCAGTGGCTCCATTAGCTCTGTATGACTTCACTGAAATTAAAGTCTTCAGGGCTCGATCTTCCCTCAGATAGCTATATGTACACAGGGTCTAATCTAACCTTGTATGGGGAGGTGGGATTTTTTTTTTCCTATTCCTTCTCTCACCTACCACCTAGGTATTTGAGATGAACAGGCTCCATCCTTCAGAATTTTAATAGGCCTCTGTTTAAAGTAGTGCTTCTGACCTTTATGAAATTAAAGAGTAGGGAAAGCATTGCCAGTAAGACTTAACAGATCACTCTGTCTGCTGGCCAGTCTCCATTTGTGTATGTCTGCTCTCTCCCAGAGGAAAAAGAGCCTTTCATAAAACCACCTCTAGGGCTCATCAGGATGCAACTGAAACATTGAAATCAGATAAATCAGCGGTTATTAAATATGATAGACTGAGACACAAAGATACAGGATTACTTGTGTTTCATGCTGGAGGTTTTATCACCCTGATGTATACATTATGGCCTTGTTATATTAATGGCAGGTCCTAAAATGTTTATTTTGCTCTTCTCTTGATTCTTGACTCCATCAATAGGTACAAACTAAAATTGTTTCCTTGATATTATCAGAGGAATAGTACTGTGCAATTGCTATTGAAAATTCAAGAGCCTCTCACTTGATAAAAAAAAAAAAAGCAATGCCTTTTTTCTAATACAGCATTATGTTCCTGTTACCTGAAACTCAGAGATAGATATTGAAATAGCCATTTCTCATGGGAAATAATACGTACTATCTAATGGGACCACTTAAAAGCATGTATATGGAGTCTGAGATTTGGAGTAAGGCTTTCTGCCAAAAGTACACCAGCATCACTGTAGTTGTTTGATGGAAAAATCACAAAGCCATATATTTGTGGAAACCATTTAGAAAAATAATGTAATATATTACAGCAACTGTTGGTTGAATTTTAAAAATATAAGCCACAAATGCATATTGTGAAATATATTGACCTATATACTGTCTAGACATCCTAAAGAACCATTTCCTTTTACAGAGATTATTAGGGAGATTGGAGGCTATCTGTTAGATTAAAATTTATGCCAACCCAGCGATAAACTAAAGGTAACACAATTGTCTGTATATTGCCTTAATCAAGTTAGATAGACTAGATGACCTCTGAATTTCATTTAACTTCACAATTCCTGAGAATCACTTTTCCAAACAAAGTAAACAGCTAGAAGTTTTTATTCCTCAAAACGTACCAGGTCAATTCAAAATCATCTATGGTGGCCTTAGTTACTGAGTTTGAAACTTAGTGATGTTGTTTAAGGACTACTGAAAGGGAATGTTAAACTAGGTCCTCAGAATCACTTGAATAAAGATAGAAAATTTTTACTTTTGTATCTGTAGTCTTTTTTTTTAAGGATTTACTCTAATTAGTATAATTTTTACATTTTCTAATTGTAGTCTTATACAGAGAGTTAAGAGTTAGGTAAGAACAGTGATACTCTTCTCCTTATCCTCCTCTCCCCCAACAAGGACACGCACAAATGCAAATATATTCATGGAAGTTCTCATACACAAGGGTATTTGAGTTCGAAAGCAATTTCTTATGGTAGGCATCATTTGGTTATGACTTAGTGGTGTATAGTCTGAAAGGAGAATACTTTGCCTTGAAGGGAGGGCAGGAGTAATGGGTTTTGCAGGGAATGAAGGAAAACTTTGCCTTTAGAATCAGGTCTGATCTAAACCTGCAGGTGACTCTGTGGCAGATTTGAAAGCATTACTGCTCTACTCCCCAGGCTGAGATAAAACGAGAGATCTTGAAAAAGCAGAAAGGATAAGCTGAGATTTAATGATTTAATTCTCCCGTTGAGACAAGGCATTAAAAAAAGTGAACTTGAGCCCCTCCTCATATGTTCAAGAAGTGAGTCCTCTGTTTACAATTTAGTAGATGGGGTGCCTGTTGTTTTATAGTCCAGTCCTCAGCTCGCTTTCTTGTTCAGCACTGAATGGTTGTTTCATGATGGGTAAGTCACTTAACCTTTGTGTGCTGTATTCTTTTCATCTGCAAATAGAGATGATAATGCTCACTGGGGATGTGTTGCTAAGATTAGGCAATATATGATTGTGAAGAGCAATATATATGCTAAATAACAATGATAATGCTGTCTATCAGAGCGAATATTTGGATAAGAGAGCCTAGGCAGTTTTGTGAATAGCATCTCCTGCAGAGAGAGGCTTTAGCAAATGATTACCTGGTCTGTGGGACTCATGTTTTGTAATAAACTAAGACTATCTCTTACAAACTCTCCCCACCCACCACCACCACATACCTCTGTGAAAAATTTCAGAAATTAAATACCAAATTGTTCTATCGGGGGTGGGGGGGGGGGATAAATAGAATGTCATGTCAACATCCTTTCTGCCAGGTCTTCTGAAAGTTATAATTTTCTTTCAGGAATTCTAAATTTAGACGTTGGGAACCATTGTAATGTGCAGTGGAAAAGCCCAAGCCTGTACAGCCAGCTTGTGTGTGAAGGTTATCAGTTTATTGAACCTGTAATCTCAAAATCTCTTTTCTATTTCTGGAGAATGTACTTCCTTAGTACCTTTTTTTTTTTTTTTTTCTATCTCTGTTTGTCACCTAAACCCACCTTACTTGCTCAGATCCTTAACAGGGTTAAAAATGTTACAGCTAGAAGGAAGAACCTCTCATCACCAACTCCGTGACAGAGACCAGCATTTTGTTAAGGGCCAAAAGACTGCTACCACCTCTCACTTGCGTGAGATGTTCCTAATGGCATGCTGCTATGTTCTGAAGTGAGTGTAATGACATAAGGTCACAGCGAGAAAAATACACCTTCCCCCCAACTGCAGTGATCTCACTGGATAATAAGAAAAAGGATCTTCAGTTGGGTTTTTAAGAAAACCACACTTTATAGAGAGATGGGGGTGAGAGCAGAGCATGACCGCTTCATTTCAAACTTGACTTTTTTACTTCTTCCTTGAAGCTGCCACTATGATAAAGATATCTCATACCTACTTAGTAATTTATCCATTTCAAAATTAACTCCCATGAATTTTCTTTGAGCATTACCAAAGAGCACTGTAAAGCAATTAGGGAAATTTTATTCTCATTTCACAGGTAAGTAAACTGGGACCCCAGAAAGAGACAATTGCATATTCACGGCCTTCCAGTTCTTTTGCAGCCGACAAACAAGAAACAACCAACGAACCACTTTTTCATTATGTAATACAACTATTTCAAAAAATTTGTGTCTATCATCCTAAAGAAAAGGGTGTCTCTGAGAGCCCCCCCTTTTTTTGAGATTTACTTGTTTACTTGATAGAGAGAGAGAGAGAGAGCAAGAGCTCACGTGAGTAGGGATAAGGTCAGGGAGAGAGAGACTCTCCAGCAACTCCCTGCTGAGTGCAGAGCCCAAGGCAAGATTGGATCCCCTAACTCTGAGATCATGATCTGAGATGAAATCAAGAGGTGGAAGTTCAAGACTGAGCCACCCATGTGCCCCTCTGAGAACCTTTTAAACTTCAATCTTTAATGGAATAAATTCTAGAATAAAATTTGGTATTTATTCTGAGCAGATTAGACGCATAATATTTTAAGGGTATCAGAAAAATTCCTTCTATTCCTTAAATAATGCTACCATAAGTTCACAGAGGAATTTTCTTTCATTCTATATTAGAGAAAAGGCTCAAACACAAAGACTTCTGATGGAGGTGATAACAGTGGCTGAGATTTCTAAAGCCTGGTTTGAAGTTTTTTTCCTGTAAGCATGTTAAAGAGGGAGAAGGGTTATATTGGCAGAGGTTGTGCTTTTTAAAGAGAGGCTGAGAGTGAAGAATAGTGACTCAGGTGATGTAGAAAATGTACTTCTCTTACATTACAGTTTAGCTCCAGGGGTAGCCTATGGGCACCTTGTCTGTATTGATTGGAGCCCATGCTGTGTCAATGGAATGCCCTTCCTTGGATATACCAATCACTGCATATGCTGGAACATTTGGCAACCCTTGGGGGCCTCTACACTGTTACACAGCCAGTGACAGCACAGGCAGCACAGATGGGCAAAACTTGAAATCAAAGAAAGCAAATATTTTCCTCTTATCTGGAATATTCGACATTGGTTTACTTAGGCAAGGTTTTCAGGTGACCATTAAAAATGGCTGATGTGTTATATCCCCAACTGGTCTGTACATTCCTTAAGGCTAAGCTTAGGGAGTATTGGTATTCAGAACTGTCTATAGTGTATCAGGCTGCTTCTGCTTGTATACTAAGTCTTAATTGTGGTATGCAGTCTGTGACAGCCATCTGCTGAAGCAGTCACATTTCTCTCTCTTTCAGACTCAGTGAAATTAAAATATTGATAAGAATAATTTCACAAGGTGAGGAAGTTAATAGAGTAATTGGAATTGGTATGCTCTTTGAATTTAAGCTGAACATCGAGTTTTGTCTGTGTGTGTGCAATGTTCTATGCTGTTGAGCATCAGTCATTTTGAAATTAATACTTTATCTCTTATAAGAGCCTCTCATCATCCTGAGAGAGATAGGCAGGTAGCAAAGTTTTTACATTTTTGTATGTGCTTTTGAGGTTTTTGTCAACAAGAATATATATAAATTCAGAAGGATATTATTCACTTGTCCAATAAATATTTATTGAGATCCAACCAAGATTTCCAACAAAGGAACACTTCAGAAACTTTAGTCTTGAGTACACACTAAAATCACATCATTATGACCTTGCTGCAGGGATAAAGGCCTCTACTGGGCCAATTCAAAGATTTGTTCTTGGTAAACATTTTGTAAGAAAAGAAAATGAGTACACAGTAAAAATTAAGCTAAATACAAAAATAAGAGTATGTTTGGTCAAAGATGATTAGACTTTTGGCTGATAGTTAACTGGGCCAGGTGGATAATTAGTTTCCCAGAACAAGTCTTATAATTCCATTAAGTTCATGATAAAATTGTTTAAGGACTGCTAACGTCTTCCTTAAGAGAGGCTCAGCACATTTTTTTTTTTCTTATACGTGTGATAGATACCATGAATTTGCTGGGGCTACACAAATTAGTGAATAAAGGTCGGAATCCTCTGAAGAACAGAATATGGTCTGAATTAACAGGAAAACAACTGTGTGAGAGCAGTACAGAAGAGATTCCAAAGGGGAAAGTGGGAAATTTATAGTGGGTTCTGGGCAGTGGATCAATTATATGAAAGAACTCTTCTTGGAATTCAGTTGTGACAGAAAATTTTTTCTAAATTTTTTTCAGGAGGAAAGGAAGACAATTTGGGAAAGTGGACATACAACCTTAACTTGTAGAAGGGGCAAAAGAGTTAAGTTTTCTGCATTGCGAAACTTTTGGAACTCTGGGTTCTGTTAGCATTTGCAGACTGAACATGGGGTGAAGACTGGGAAATGAGATGGTATTGTTGCAAGACATGAGGTGAGCAGAATTGTCAGAGATTGGTCTTTGCCATACTCAAGAATTTACATGTTACTGTGTAAGGAATTCAAGGTAATGGGAGATTATAAGTTCACAACTCATGATAAAATTTTATTAACTTAAAAAAATCAAGTATTAACATACAGTGTTATATTAGTTTCTGGTGTACAATATAATGATTCAACAATTCTATATTCAGTGCTCATTATGATAACTATACTCTTAATCCCCTTTGCCTGTTTCACTCATCTCCCTCTTACCCTGCCCCTGTCTCTGGCAACCACCAGTTTGTCCTTTATGTTTAAGAGTCTGTTTCTTGGTCTCTTTTATTCTTCATTCATTTGTTTCTTAAATTCCATATACGAGTGAAATCATAGGGTATTTGCCTTTCTTTGAGTGATTTATTACACTTAGCCTTATATTCTCTAGGTCCATCTATGTTTTACAAATGGCAAGGATTAATTCTTTTTATGGCTGAGTAATATTTCATTATATATATCCCACTACATCTTTATCTTTTCATCTATGGATGGATGCTTGGCTTGCTTTCATGTTTTGACTATTGTAATTTTTTTAAAGATTTTATTTATTTATTAATGAGAGAGACACACACACAGAGGCAGAGACACAGGTCGATCGATGTGGAACTTGATCCTGGATCCCAGGATCATGCCCTGGGCCAAAAGCTGATGCTCAACCACTGAGCCACCCAGGCATCCCTGGCTATTGTAATTAATGCTGCAGTAAACATAGGGGTGCATATATCAACAAATTTTCTTTGGGTAAATACCCAGTAGTATGATTCCTGGATCATATGGTAATTCTATTTTTAATTTGTTGAAATCTCCATACTGTTTTCCATAGTGGCTGCACCAGTTTCCATTCCCACCAACAATGCGTGAGGGTTCTTTTCTCTCCACGTTCTTCCCAACACTTGATGTTTCTAATTTTTTTTGATTTCAGCCATTCAGAAAGGTATGAGGTGATAATTAATTGTGATTTTGATTTGCATTTCCCTGATCATGAATGATGTTGAGCATCTTTTCATGTGTCTGTTGGCTATCTGTATATCTTCTTTGGAGAAATGTCTGTTCATGTCCCATTTTTAAATTGGATTCTTTGTTTTTTGTGTGTGAAGTTGTAGAAGTTCTCTATATATTTTAGATATTTACCCCTTACCAGATATATCATTTGCAGATATTTTCTCCCATTCAGTGGGTTGTCTTTTTGTTTCATTGATGGTTTCCTTCACTTTGCAGAAGCTTTTTATTTTGGTATAATCCCAATAGTTTAATTTTGCTTTTATGTCCCTTGCCAAAGGAAACCTATCTAGAAAAGTGTGTCTATGGCTGATGTCAGAGAGATTACTGCCAATGTTTTCTTTTAGGAATTCTATGGTATCAGGTTTCACATTTAGGTCTTTATTCATTTTGAGTTTATTTTTGTGTATGGTGCAAGAAGGGTAGTCCAGTTTCATTTCTTTTTTTTGCATGCAGCCATAGAGTTTTACTAATATCATTTCTTGAAGAGACATATTCCTATCATATATCCTTGCCTTCTTTGTCATAAGTTGATTGACTTTATAATCACGGGTTTATTTCTGGGTTCTCTATTCTGTTCTGTTGATCTCTGTGTATATTTTTGTGCCAGTACCATACTCTTTTGATTATTACAGCTTTGTAATATATCTTGAAATCTGGGATTATGATACTTTCATTTTGCTCTTCCTTTTCAAGACTTCCTTAGCTATTTGGGGTCTTTTGTGGTTCCATACAAACTTTAGGATTGTTTGTGTTCTATGAAAATGCTGTTGGCATTTTGATCGGGATTGCATTAAATCTGTAGATTGCTTTGGGTACAATGGACATTTTAACAATATTGGTTCTTTCAATCCATGAAGATGAAAGATCTTTACATTTGTTTGTGTTGTCTTAAATTTCTTTTATCAGTGTTTTATAGTTTTCTTGAATACAGATCTTTTACCTCCTCAGTTAAATTTATTGCTAGGTATTTTATTATTTTGGGTAAAGTTGTAAGTGGAATTGTTTTTTAATTGTAGTATAATGCTTTGCATTCTGTTTTTGTGAATTGTTTGACTGATTTGATAGATACAGTTGATTCTACTGCTTTTGTGCTTTAACCTCCAATATTGGTTTTAGAAGTGATTAGTCTACGACTTCCATTATGTTTTAGGTACCTGTGACATTTTTTCCTTTCTTAATTTTCTTACTCCTAATCATGGCCTTTCCTTTTCACTCAAAGAATTCCCATGAACACTTCTTGTAAGGATGGTATAGTGGTGATGAATTCCTTTAAATTTTGTTTGTCTTGGAAACTTTATCTTTCCTTCTATTCTGAATGGATAAAATATTCTTGATTACAGGCTTTTTCTTTTCAGTACTTTGAATATATTATGCCATTTTCTACTGGCCTGCTGAGTTTGTGCTGAAAAATCAGCTGATAGTCTTATGGGGTTTTCCCTGTTTGTAACTGTCTTTTTTTTTTTTTTCTTGTTGCTTTGAAAATTCCATTTATCACTAACTTATGCCTTTGTAATTATTATGTATTTTGGTGTGGACCTCCTTGGGGTACTCTTTCTTGTTGGGGTCTCTATGTACCACCTGGATCTGGATTTCTGTATGCTTCCCCAGATTAGGGTAGTTATCAGCTATTATTTCTTTAAATATCTTTTCTGCCCCCTTTTCACTTTCTTTTCCTTTTGGGATCCCTATATTGTGAAGGTTATTACGCTTGATGGTGTCACTGAGCTTCCTTAAGCTAGTGTCATTTTATATTGTTCTTTTTTCTGTTCAGTTTGGTTGTTTTCCATAGCTCTGTCTCCCAGCTCATTGATTTGTTCTTCTGCTTTCTCTAGTCTACTATTTATTTTCTCTAGTGTATTTTTAATTTCAGTATTGGGTTCTTCATCTCTGACTGGTTCTTTTTTTGCATTTTCTGTCTTCCTACTGAAGGTCTTACTGAGCTCTCCATGCTTTTCTTAAGTCCAGTGAATATCTTTATGACCATTACTTTGAATTTTCTATCAGGCATACAATTTGTCTCCATTTCTTTTAGCTCTTTTGCTGTGATATCCTATTCTTTGATTTGGGACATATTCCTTAGTCTCCTCATTTTATCTTACTCTCTTACTCTCTGTGTCTGTTTCTATGTTAGGAAAGTCAGCTATGTCTCCTGATCTTGAAAGCAGTGGCCTTATGAAAAAGAGGCCCTATTGTACCCTACAATACAGTGTCCCCTGTTTACTGGAACATTGTGCTTCAGGGGTATCTCCTATGCATTGCATGTACCTTACTGTTGGAGTTGAACCACATTTGCCTTCAGCCCAGTCTTCTGCAATGGCTCCTTTTGCCTGTTTTAGGCAGAGTTTGGTTCCTGTTTTGTTAAGGAGCTGCTTTGGGGTTGTCTTGGGTCGGACCAGATGCCTGCTCTCTGCTTGTTTTCCAGAACTGTGATTATACTGAACTGTGGGGAGCTGTCCCTGCATTTCCCCTATAGGGCTTTCACTGGTGGGCAGGGACTGCAGTCAGACCAGATGTCTATCCCTAATCTCTTTATTGGAGTTGCAGTGACCCTAGACTACCCAACTCTGTGTGTTGTCCCCCTGTGAGGTTTTTGTTGGTAGGCAGTACCAGTGGCTGCATCAGATGTCTGCCTCTTGGGGCTGCAGTTGAACTGATATGTTCAGTTATCTTCCCCTGTCTTCAGGGCAATTCCCTCTCCATAATGATGAAGTGGTGCTTATTATTCTAGGGGCTGCTTGCAGAATGAGATGCATCTGGCACACTTAGAATCAACTCCTGTGAAATGGAGTGGCTCAGACAGGGGAGTCTGTAGGAAAACACAGGGATGGGACCCATAGAACTAGCGAGGTATCACTAGTTTGCTTATAGGATGGACCTGGAGTTGCTTTGGAGAGACTTCTGCCCAGTGAATGGGTTGGGTGGAGGGAACAGGAGAACATAGGGGTGGATCACATGATATTAGCCTATTAGGTAGCAAGTGTTTAGGTAGGTTCCCTCAGCCTCGGATCTGGGGAAGGAAATGGTGCCCACCAACTCTTCTATTCTTGGAAATGTCTTCTAAAGATCCCTGTCCCTCCTGTTCACATTCTGAGTTTAGTAAATAAATCTTCCCATATACCCCAGGCCCTTTTTTTTTTTTTATGAACCAAGGTGACATTTTAATGTTTTATGAAAAAAGTGAAGTTACACATCAAATACAAAACTCAACAGCTTTAAAAATTAAATCACACACATATATACTCGAGAAGTCACATTAACTAAAAAGGACACAAGTCCCTGAAATGGAGACTGGCCTGGAGATTCTGGGTTGCTTCAGTCACTGTGACCCTCAATCTTCAGAGCATTTTCACCAAACACTTGTATCTTCATATAGGCCCAATGGTATTAGGCAACTGCCTGCTTGAAACTCTAGGTTCAGGAATAGCCACACCTGCAGGATATTCATGAACACTTAAGAAGCCAAAGTTCATTGAAGTCCAGTAGAATGAATTCTCAGCCAAGCCAAATCTCCTTTTATGATGTGGAAACCCAGGCTTAATATAGTCCAAAGTTACACAGAAAGTTAGAACACAATTGCAATGAAAACTCATTGGCCACTTTGAACAAGTTGGAAGTCAGCCTATGTTTCTCTTAAATCTCTCCATAAAACTCATCCCATTGTTGATAATCCTTTGACTCTCCACTGCCTGCAGAATATATTCCAGTTCCCCTAGGAGAATATTCCAAGTCTTTCTCTTTTGGGACTTAACTTCTACTACTTGTTTTGGGTTTTTGTTGTTTTAAAGATTTTATTCACTTATTCATGAGAGACCCAAAGAGGCAGAGACATAGGCAGAGGGAGAAGCAGGCTCCCTGTGGGGAGTCCATTGTGGGACTCAATCCCAGGACCCCTGGATCACAACCTGAGCCAAAGGGAGATGCTCAACCACTGAGCCACCCAGGTGCCCCAACCTATACTACTAGCATGCTGCCTACTTGTCCTGGGTCTTGACCACACCAGATTTGCCATCCCCTTAGAAATCCCCTCTCCCAGAATCAGGCTTGTAGGTTACTGAATGTTGGATGAATGCTCTTGGCTATGTTATCATAGTTCATTCTCTCCTTTCCCCCTGAAATGCCCTTTGTTTTTGCTGTATGCTTCCTCTATACCATGCATTCTTTAGGGTGCAAGGTGGGTCCCATCCCACTAGAAGGAAAACCTGAATATAGACCAGTGTTTTTTTAGAGTAACAAATTCCAGACTGAGCGTGAATTTTCATTGCAGTTGTGTTCTACTACAGGCACTTTTCAAACCACTGCTTCTGTGCTATAACTCAGAGCAGTTGTTAAGCTATCTCAATAAGGGTGGGGACTCAGTGTACCATTGCCATCCAGCTTTTCCAGAGCCAAGCCCACTGATTTTTTTAAGTTCTTGGTCTTAAGCCCCATTTATTGTAAGAACTTGCCATGTTAGGCCCTTGTAGTTTAAAGCTAAATGTTATGCAGATGCATCTTCCCAGTGCAAGTCCCTCCTATCAGAGGTGCCTGGTGTGGGCTCTCTTCTTTTCCTTTCTCCATGTTTGTGGTGTCTTTCTCTTTTGTGATTCATCTGGCAGGTTAATTTCTTAGCATTTTTGACATGACCTCCTCTCTACCATCAATTATAGAGAGCATGTTCTATATTCTTTAGGTTGTTTTCTGGGTTAATTATACTGATATGGGTATAATGTAGGTGTATCTGTGAGATGAGGTGAGCTCAGGGTCCTCTTACTCCACTGTCTTCCCTGGAACTCCAAAGATGATAAATTTTAGAGCAAATTCTGAAAGAAGTCTATTTTTTCATTCCATAAGTATTTATTGCTTAGTTTTCCCTAAGCATTATTTTAGGCACTAGATACACGGAGGCCAAGAAAATAATAAGGCTCCTGCCTTCATGAAGCTTACAGTTAAATAGGAGGGAAAAGATACTAGACGATAAACAACTGATGTATATACAGAAAAAAATGGAGTGAATGCTGTGATGCCCTCTCTTAGTGGTATTCAAATCAAAACCTTAAGAGCTAGTAACCAGAAGTAATTAGATATTAAGTTAGGGGGGAAGGATATTCCATCAGAGAGCACAGTTAGTGTCTGTGAATGACAGCTAGGAATCAGGAAACAACTAGCTGTATTTGAGGAATTAAAAAAGGCCAGCCTTGTTGCAGTAGAATTAGTGAGAGGCTAAACTAACCCAGGAAAGTTTAATTAGCAGCCAATCAGTGCATAATTCACATGTATCATATTTATATTTTCTGCAAAGTGAGAACTTTAGATAATTATCCAGATCAGGATGTGGGCAAAATATAGCTTGCAGGTCAAATCTGGTCTGTTGGAGAAAATAAAGCTTTGTTAGAAGACAGCCATGCTGATTCATTTATTATTTTCTATGGTTGCTTTTGTGCTACAACAGCAGAGTTGAATAGTCATAAAAGAAATTCCACTGCCGTAAAGCCTAAAATGGCTCTTTACAGAAAAAGTCAAGCTCTGGTCTTGACCCGTATAGTGTAGTGTAAAGTACACTTGCATACATGGACACATGCACATTATACACACACAAACACAGAAACACAAAAATATTGCTTCATCAATCTCCATGAATTATAGACATGAATATCAAAATCCTGATACTGGTGGTGAGTGGATTCTTCATTATCATTAAGATCTCTCTGTTGAAATAGTTTTATATGCTATGAGCATCAAGTAAAGAGCATGATTCTTCTAAGATGATGGTTAAGAAAAACAAAAGTCTAGACTATAAGAGAAGAATTCAGGGTTGGTAGTTATATTAAATATGCCTTAGGATATGTGTAATTCAAAAGGAATTTTTATAAAGAAATCTTCATATTTAATTTCAGCAACAAAAATATATTTTAATGTTTAGAGCTCTTGTGTTAGAAAAGTACATGGTGAATTGAGATATGTACTTGCCAAAGTATTAGAATTGGAAATGTAGAATTATATGTATCAGAGTATATTTCATCATTAACAGTGCAATATAGCTCAAGGTGCAGCAAAATTTCAAGCACTATGTATTTTAAATACTTTTATAAAATATTGGCCTTTGAATTTAGGTGCAAGTGCATTATGCCAGTATTTTTGAGAAGTAATATAAAATACACTTGTTTTCAGATGCTGCATCACAATTTGCAACCCCCAAATTAAAAGGAATGGAAAGACATGAGCATCTCAAATGTTACAGTCTTTATTACTTTAAATAATAAGAAAATATATAAATTATACATAATACACGTAGTTTAATGTACAATAAACATCTGTGTACCTTCCCAGCTTAAGTTATAGAATAATAGAAAATTGATATCTCTCATGAACTTTGTAATCATATTCCCCTCAGCCATATTCTTCCTCTTTCCTAGTCGAAAAGAGAACTTCTTTAGTTTTTTAGTGATTTAGTTGTTTTTCTTTATAAATTAACTGCATATGGATATATCTGTAGGTTATATATTTTTGTTTTTAAAATTTTAGTTTCATAATGCTTGTTTTTTTACAATTTGCTTCTTTCATTCAACATATTTGATATTTATCAATATTGATTTCCGTAGTTGTGTTGCATTCAACTTCACTGTCCGTATAGTATTCCATTGTATGAATATACCCTGCTGTATGTGGTAGCATATTTAAATTATTTCTAGATTTTTGCTGTTATGACCAATGCTGCTTTGAAAGATTATGATGCACATATTTCTGAATGCACATATGGGTTAAAAATTCCCTAAAAGTATCCAGGAATATAATTACTGGATGTAGGTTATATCCAACATCACTAGATAATGGCAAACTATGATTGAATCAATTTGCACCTTTGTCAACAAAGTACAAGGGTTCCTCTTACTCTACAACCTCTCCAAAAGGCACAAGACTTTCTAACTCCCAAAGTAAAATAGCAGTGAGCTACATTTTGTTTCTTTTGGAATATTCTTGATTCCTAAATAGATTTAATATTTTTCATGTATTTATAGGTTTTTGTGTTTCATCTTCTGTGAAATACCTTGTTCCCACTTCTCTTTTGGATTGTTTGTGTTTTATTGAATTGAAGGAGTTCTTTATATGAGGAGGATAGTAGACCTTTGCCCATTATATAAGCTGTTTAAGTTTTGCTTTTGAATTATAGTTTTTGGTTTTCCTCAATCAGAGGTTTGGTATCTTTTAACAATTCTGGAAAATTCTCAGCTCTTAGATATTCATACACACACACACACACACACACACTTATTTAACTTTAAACAGACATTGTCTCTTAAACCTGTATGACTGTGGCCAGCTAAAAGTCAAATTCTAGGTCACAAGAAATGGGCAGATGCCTTTAAGGCAAATACATATCTCTAGTAATTGCTTATTTATATAGAGTCAACTTTACATGTAGAATCAAACTTTATAATTTTGGGCCTTACACTTTCTTTATCCTTAGTGTATCTGTATTATAGAAAAACATTTCCTACATTTAACCAGAATTATTTGCTATGTATCAGGGAAGATGGTTTCTTTGCATATCTTGTTGACCATCTCACCTGAAACATTACTGGAGTATTTTTCCTTCACCACACCCTGTAATTGTATTCATCTAAAGGAAAAATTTAATCTTCAACTGTAATCTGGGGGCATCTTTGTACATATATTTTTGGAAGCTCTTTGTCAGTTAGAAAGTAAATAGTTACTTATTACCTGTCACATAAAAATGCTCAAAGGATTGACAAATTACTCAGCTGTGTCTTTTATAAAGTAAATTAATATAAGGGTGTGATTGTAAATTTAAACTAAATTAGAATTATTTGTAAATCTTTTCATATGAGAGAAAATAGATATTCTGACCCTTAGATACACAGTTCATCTTGGTAAGATGGCTTAATATGCATCTGAAGCAAGCATTTTCTTTACAAGCCATTCTCTTTCATACTGTAGATTATTTAATTGGAAATACCAGCAGATAAATTGAGATTTTTCCTAGGGTATATTAAAAACCTTCTTACATGATTATGTTCATAAACAATTAGAATTCTTTACCATATTTTGTAAATAATGTCTAGATAATGGATTATAATTTTTATAACTTAATATCTCTGGATGTTAAGATTTAGTTAATATCTCACTTATGGCAACAGCTTTCTTTGTATCAAACATGTATGTTTAGTATGAAAAAAACTTCATTATGTGTCTATTTTTTGTACGACTTTATCTTATAGGGAAAAAAGCTAGACTCTGGAAAGAGGTCTGAGTTTTTCAGGTGTCTGGATACACATGAATTTTCTAAGGCTTGACAAATGAATTCAGATATGATTTCCATTTATAATTTTGAAATATGGTAGGGTAAATATTGAACTTTGCTGGTGTTTAAAGTTTTATGTTTTTTCTCCTCTTTAATCCTACTGGAGATATATGGGAAGTAATTAGTCAAAACTATCTATTGTGATGGTTGCTTATTTGAACTATTCGAGTTCTCTTTTGTTTTGGTGTTATGAGAAAGAATCTGAGCAATAAACCAAATGCTTTCTATTTCAGCTGTTCACATGTACCTAGATGTCAGATCTTTCTGGGTGATGTTGACAGCTAGAATGTAAGCTTGGAGGGAATTCTTGATAGCCCCTTCAGAACCAAAAGCTTTTGAAAAGAAAAGGATGTTTCTGAAAACAGATGTCTTAGCTACAACAAGAAAGAAAAATAAGGCAAACATATTTTGAGCATGTATGAGTCTGCATTTGTAATGAGAAGTCAATAGGCAGGGTTTTTGTTTGTTTTTTGGAATGGAAATGACTCTTTGACCTTTTAAAGACCTAGATACTGCCTAACAGAGAATATAACCATGGAGATTCACTAGGCACAGTACCAAGTTAGAAACACACTGATAGCTTATGAACAATTTCCATACCAACCAGTTTGTTGAAGTTGAGTGAAACCCATTGGTTCCTATCACAATTAGTCAAGGGGATTGGTGCAAATATACTTTGGCTTTCAGTGGCCCTGCCAGGGCCCTCTTTGTCACCAATAAAAAGTACATGATGAGTTCTTCATGTAGAGGAATATACACATGCCCCTGAGCCCCTGAACATTCTTTCTTTTCCCCTAACAGATGAAGTGGGTAAAAGAAAAGAGCTGTATAAGGAAAAGCAAGTAGTACTGGTCATATATAGTAAATATCACCCACATTTTAGAACTAATCCTTCTAAATTAAATAGAATTTAACTAAACATCACTGTTTTGTTCAACCTCCTCACAATGAAAAGCTTGGATGAAAACCTTATGGGGAAAGTTCAAATGGACCATCAAATTCTGCAGCTGTTGGAGAGTGAACATTTCTTGCTCTGGTGCCTCCACTATATCATTTGTTTCTGGATCTAAAAATTTAAGCCTGCCACAGTAAATGCATATAGGCATTCTTTCAGCTGGAGTATCATGGCATTATCTGATTGTTTTCCAGAGGCAGGTTATTCTTGCAGAGAGTACTGAGTTCATAGCGTGGATAAATGATGTGTGCCAGACTTTCAGGCACAAAGAATAGTAGAATAATTCATATGCATTCCTTGTTTTGGCCGCTAAGTGGTGGGTTCAAGATATTCCAGACTATTTGAGGTTGGGTAAAGTATAATGAGTAGTAATGTTGTAAAAATAAACTAGGTTTAGCAACACTCTGTAAAGGTTTTTGCTCACCTAGTCAGCCAGGTCTAGGCACTAGAATGTTGACTACAAGTATACTTTTGCATTTCATATACCTACAATGCCCTTATATGACTCTAACCATTCTTGAAAGCTTTTAACAATACATCTTTTAAACATTTATAAATACACAAATCTATATCACTGTGGATTATAACTCCTAAGATATGACAATAAAATATAACTAAAAGCTCTTGCATAGGGATGCCTGGGTGGCTCAGCGGTTGAGCGTCCACCTTTAGCTCAGAGTGTGGTCCCAGGATGCAGGATCAAGTCCCACATCAGGCTCCCTGTGAAAAGCCTGCATCTCCCTCTGCCTATGTCTCTGCTTCTCTTTCTCTGTGTCTCTCATGAATAAATAAATAAAATCATTTTTTAAAAGCTCTTGCATAAATAAGAGCATTAGTTAGATTCGTAATTGTGTCTAGAAGAAAGGACAAATTTCTAGGAATCTTAACCTTCAGAACCATCTGTTCACACACAATAATTTGAAACATCACAAAATACAGGTTTAAATATTTCAATATCAACCAAATGGGACTAAGAATTTACAGAGTTATTTGCCAATATGGGTGGAAAATCCTTTCCTCAACTTAAAATTTTCATTCAAATAAATCAGACACCCATGAATCACATTTCCCGCCAGTAATTATTGCAGTGACTTAGTGTGTTTTGAGGGTCTTGAAAATGGACCTAAGATAATCCTTTTCTAAACCACTGTCTGTTGGATGTATCTTCAAACATGTTTCCATGCATATTAAATGAATTAAAATTCACATGTAAATATGTTAACAGTACAATATTGATATTTTACCAGCATGTCTTAGAAATTGGTAAAACTCTTATCTAGAAGTAACAAAGAGAAACGTGTCTGGCTAGTGTCAGTTCGATATTCTTAATTCTTTGCTTTTAGTATTCTAGGGTTGGAGTTTGTGTATTGATACTCTTCTGTGTTCAAACCTATGTTTTTTTGGTAATCCATGCTGAAACAATTCTGTTTCTTGAATCAGAGCCAGGCCTCACAAATCCTCTCCTTGATATTTCAAATTTAAGAGGTTTTTTTCTGCTCTATATTTAGATCTTTAGTTATTTATATTCAAGTTTCTTAGAGCCTAGATCCATGCGGTGCTTGAAATTAAATCATTACGTGATTCTGAAGAAGTGAATGCTTTTTTGACAGGTGTTCAACTCGGTGGCTAATCTGTGGGAATGGTCTCTTTTCCTTCAGCTACAGCAGCCACTTCATTACCTTGAGTTTGGCAAGGTACTTCAGCCTCAACTTCCAACTTCAACTTTGAATGTTAAAAGTTCTTTCCCTCTCTGTTTAACAAGCACATCAAAACAAAACACATAAACTTGGGAAGCCATGATTCAATTCTGAGAAGCTTTCTTCAGTATCTGGTGCTGGCTGCTATAGCCTTGAACTGGATTGTGTAATTAAATTACCTCATGACAACTTCTGGGAAGACTATCCTGGCCTTAAAAGGAACAACACAAAGAAATATGTATTAGATTTTAGATTAGCCAACAGGAATGATTCTCTCAAACCATTTTTATTTTTGGAATCTATGTAAAAATGATTAGCATTTGCAAAACAATGGCCTTTGTCCTATTACCTTTCTTTTACCATCTTGTCAATATCCATGGATATTTCTAAAATTGTGAATAAGAATAGTTTTGTTCTGTATTATTCTTTCTTCTTCACTGTATATTATTACACATTTTATCTGCGTTGGAGAAAACTTCTCCCTACAAATTCTCTCATTTCTTTTCCAGCCCCTTCTTCATTACATCACACCATATGCAGGACTCTTTTTTTTTTTTTTTCCATACATACCAAATAATTTCTTCTGGGTTTTCAGCATTAGGTTAAATAGCATTTTTTAAAAAAATAGTTCTTCCTGAGTATTTTATGATATTTTCATTCTGTAAATATAGTCTTTTCCTCTATATTTCCACTACTGAGAGTCCAATTGTAAAAGGTAAGATAACAAATACTATCCATGTGAACAATTTTGCATTTTCTAAATAAATTGCCTCAATTTATTCCTATCATTTTTTTTCAAGTGCCTCAGGCATCAATGAAAATAGGCTCATTAATTGCTAAGTAAGTAATTTTTCCACAAATATAGTCTTGTTCCAAACACTCATTTGTGCATTTACTATGCGTGACCAGAGTCACCAAACACAAGCCTAGTTATTAAGTGAAATACACATTTCCTTGTAAGTGGGCATCAGGGTCAAATTAAAATCCCACACAAATCATAACATCACTTGTGATCACTGCTGGAAAATCAAAGTATTGACTTATTTACTTGGATGGAAAAGCTGAGAGTCATCCACATTGTTGGGAAGGGTAGTGCAGATGTAAAAGCTTTTCTCTATTTCTTGACCCACGTTGAATATTTTCTCCTCCAAATCTTTCTTTGTGTTCTCAGTGAAAGATGATCTCTCTGATTTGTTATAGCATTTTATCTATGATTTTTTGCCATACATGTTTTTATCTTAGACTTATTTAAATGTCTTATCTACCCATTAGAATATGATTATATATATATATATATACATATATGTATATATGTATATTGTCTACATGGAGATTTGAACTATACTTACAGTACTCTCTTGGCTTAGTACCTTGGACACAGTAGATGTTCACTACCTGTCAGAAGCATGAATAATGTAATAGTTGTGTAAAATGCATTCATTACAGAGAGAAGGGCAGGTATAAAACTGAAGGAAGAGGTACTTCTTCATGTTGATTTCTTCCAGATTCTGCTTCTATGCAAAGCATAAGTCTCTCTTTTGATTATTTGGATCTTCATTCACTGAGCAGGAGTGATGCATCAGACACAGAAGGATGTGTTCTGCCAGTGTTGAGCTGCTTAGAATTCATGTGCGCAGAATTATGAAACAGACCTGAATATGTTGGCTTGTCATAGGCAAAACACAATTTCCAAGTTTTTAGGAAAATAAAGAAGTTTGGAAAACTGTGAGAGATTTATAAAAGACTCAGCAGTCTCATGGTTCTTGAATGTTGTTATTTTGATTGCTATTGTTACCACTGTACTTCTCATTGGCATTTATAGAGGGTTCTGTATTTGCCTTGTGTTTCAAAATACTGTGCATAATACAGCGGTTATATTTTAGGGTTTATTGATCCCTTTCTGTTTCAAACTTATCTGTTTCAAACCTATTCATATTGATTGATACTCATGGGGTTTTGTGATATAAACAAATGAATGCAATTCAATTAACATTTGTTGATTGCTTCTTATATGGAAGATTTTTAAAGGTCTGAATGCTAGATAGAGGAGAGAGATGGATAAGAAAGTATAATCTAGTGGAGAAAACAGGTGTATTTATACATAGTATTATGTGGGAAATAAACTGTATTAAATGATATTTGTCTACTCGAAAACAAGGATAATAGACCAGGGAACTTGCGGTCTGTTTAGATCCTACATGGCTCTGATCTTATAAATCACGAGTGTAAGAAGACAAAAAGATTTTGAATTCCAATTTTGCTTTTAAATCACAGAGGATATGGTGGCAAAAGGCAATATTATGGTTTCTTAATGGTTTCAGCCAAAATCATAATGCTTTTTAGGTAGCATTATCAGGATATTTCTGAAATGATTTCTATTTTCCCGGTTCTTTGAGAAGCTTGACTATTTTAATCCACAATAATTCTTTTAGATATTATTCTTATTATTTCAGATAAGGAAACTGAGGCTTAGACAGAGAAAGAAATGTCTTGACCATCACAAAGATTGGTAAGCAGCCGTGACAGAGGTCAAACAACATTGGACCCTCAAAGCTATACTTATAAGGTTTATTTTTTTTATCATAGAGATTGCCACTATAAATTCATACATTAAATTGTGAATTCTAAATTTATCTTTTTATCTATGCTCATTTAAAAATAGTATAAAATCTAAACTCCATTAAAAAGACAACAATGTGAAATGAGAAATTGAAACTACTGGAATTGTCATGAAGTTTTGGTGGAGAGTATAAACTGGTGCAAGAATTTTGAAAAAACTGGCATTATCTAGTATAGTCGGAAAAACAATTATCCTGTGCCCATAATTTTGTTTTCTTATATGTATACCTTAAATGGTATGCTTATGTACCATAGGCATGAATAATAACATTGATATCAGTATTGTAATATCTCTAAATTGGAAACCAGTTAAATTTTCATATAGAACAGATAAGGAGATTTTGGTACATTCATAGGAGTGAAATAACATATGGCAATAAAAATGAATGAACAACATGCAACACTACATTGAATTATCCCACAATATTAAGCCAACAGTGACAGATATAGTAAATATATATTATTGACTCCATTTATATAAAATTTTATAAATAACCCAAATAATCTGAGTTGGAATGGCTCTGAAATATTAGTGGGGTACTCTTTCTTGACCTGTGCATTAGTTAATTGATATATTCCTCTTGGGATTATTCACTGAGCTGTTGTTTGTTATTTATATACTTCTCTGTAAATATTTTTACTTCAATAAAATGTTAAACATAATCATTATTTGTGGGAAAGGAGATGTTCTGGCTAAGTGTTCTTTATGAAGAGGTGTCTAATAACTACTGACACAAAAATCTGTATAGCTCTTGTAATTGACTTGGTAATCTTTTCTGAGATGAGTTATTTAGCTTTTAAGTACAAAAAAGAGAAATAATATAGCATTACTTCAAATATTTGAGATTTTTCTTGTAAAAGACTATGAAGATAGAGGATGAAGGGTTTATGGAGCATTGAATCAAACATGTATCTCTAATATCCATTTGATTCCCTATGACTGTCTTCTTTGAGTAGGAAGGACATCAAATTACCTTGGTAATTTGGATTTGGTTGTGTTGAGATTTTACTCAGGTGTCTAGTGAGAAATCAGAATATTGTTGAAGCTCCAAGTATTTCATAATCTGTGCCAAGACCAGACACTTTGGGGACCATTTAGCAAATCCCTGAGTAGACTATGTCATCTTTGGCACTTGCTCTAGTTGCAAGAAGAATAAATATTCTATTTTTTTTCCAAATAAATAGTTGGTCATTTGGTTATTGCAGACAGATGTATTATACCCTCACTATAAATGTTCCTGGCTTCCTCTTTCTGGTGCAGAGTTTGGTCTCTGTGCTCTCTGGTGATCTGACTGACATGAAGCTGGCTTTAATCACATTGGTGCTTGGGTCCACTCACCTCCAGTGCAGGCTCTTTTCATGATGTGGGCAAGGTTTTGCCCTAATAAGAGCTCTATTCTCTTAACTAGTTATCCATAGCAAATGTAGTTTAAGAACAAAAGCTTTAGAATCTAACTAATCTTGGTTCAAATTCCACCTTTATTTCTGCTTTATGTTGATCTTGGAAATTTAAACTTTCTCAGTGGGAAAAATAATAGATATCAATATGCAGATTTGTTGAGATAATGCATATAAAACTCCTAGCACAGTATCTGCCATAAAATAAGCCTTCAATAAACATCAGCTGTCACTGTTAGTAGCCATTACTTAGTTACATGCTGCTTTTCATGTCTAACATAGGATCACAATGACTCAGTTGACCCAAGTGCCCAAGCTAAGGGAAATAAAAGCAGATTCAACGAAGTGCTTTAAGTAAGATATTACTAATCATGTAAATAAAAACCATACATTTTCTTATAATAGGAAAATTTATTTAGAAAATATAATTTTTGTAAAAGCTACTTACAATGAACATTTGCCTTGGCATATATTTCTATATATTTAGATCTAATATAAGTAAAACCAGTTTGAAGATCAGTGAGTTCTCGTTAGTTCTTTAAGGCACAAATGTGTGTTTCTAAAGTGCTTTTAGTTAGAAAAAAGTCACTGATGTACCTTGAAATGAAAGATTGCAACCAAAGATTGAAGGAGATATTTTACCATTCTTCATTTTATGTTTAAGCTTTGCTGAGATCAATGAATTCCAAATCATTATGCATCAGTTAGTAGGTGCAGAGAAAATGCTTTAATGTCTGGAAATTTCATCAACCTTATTCCTCCAGCGAAAAAGGAATTGCTTAGATGAGTGTTCTTGAGACCATCATGCTATAATTACATATCAGACATCTAAATATATACAAACATTAAGAAGATGTGCATTTTCAGCAGCACATTCTGTTTTTCAGAGAATTAATCTTGGACCGTAGCCACTGGTTTCTCAAAAATACAGTTGACCATTACTGGCCAGTGCATGACAGTGGAAGTATCATGTTATAACAAGGTGCTCACAGCTATAGGTTACTAAGTACAACACATGCTGCCTGCTGCTTGATTGTATATGCACTTTCTTTCCCAAATAGTTCAGCAAATGTTTGCCCTCCTACACACAAACTGCAAGAATGCTGACTCTCTCAGGAGACAACTGAAATCCACAGCTACACCATTCCCCCACCTCCCTTTTTAAGGGGAAAAGTTTAAAAATAACCAACTTTTCTTGGCCATGTTAAGCATATCTTTTCCCTAGGAATCACTTTGTTTTTATATTTTCTGCCTCTCTTTTAAAATTGAAAACATGAATGCTTCATTGCCTAAGAAACTGAGTAAACTTGCTTTCTGAAATGTACCTTTTAATGTCTTTTATGATTTTGTTTTTCTTCCCTTATTTGCACTCTCAGCTGTGGATGAATTTCCATGCAATGCATCATTTCTTTAGGAGTTTACACACCCGAAGAAATAAAAATGGAAAATGGTATCTATTAAGAGAGAACAGCTTTCTCAAGTCCCCAGCAGATGCTGTCGGAGAGCTGCCCTCTGGTTGCTCAGCATAGCAGATCAGCTCAACCCTCTCTAGGGTTGCCAAGAAGAAAGGAACATATTTCTGGTTGCCAAACAAATGAAGGCATTCTTAACTTGACTTTACCCTCTTATTGTTTCAGAATACAGCATACACCTTGGGGTTTGTAAATTTAAGTCACACATTGCTCCACTTTGTCTAAAATGATTTCTATTATTATAACCCACTGGCTTCGGTATGATTGGTTGCCTGTGATTAACTTCTGTTTTTGTGCTTTCTCTGCGCCATACCACATCATATCATATAGCATCTGCACACACGTATTTCTTTTTTTTATTAATTTATTCTGGTAGACTGAAAGATACAGTTTCTATTCCTATTTCTCTTCAGAGCTTAGGACAGCATCAATGAATCTTTTGATGGGGGAGGCAGCCAATTGGTTTGTACATAGTGTTTGGCCTCTCTTCATTTGGAAAGCAGAATGATGATATCTGAACATCTATTTTAGCAGATTTGTGATGCGAAGGATAAATCAGACTTGGGCTAAACAGAGCATGACTCATACAAGCTGTATCAGAAGTGATGAGGCCAGAGAGGGATAGTGGGGCAGAGTATCTGCTTTATAATCCAAACTATTTTTTTTTTAACCTTGGCAGGGGAGATGTGTGATAAAGTGGATATGTGTGGAGTGGTGGCATGATGCTCCATGTTTATGACTACTTTTCTGGGGTTCCTGGCTTGTCCCATCCCTGTTACTAGTGTGTGGAACTGGCATGCTTCTCTGTAAGCTAAGATGTCTAACACTGCACCTCTGAATACTGTACTCAGCAAACCAAGAATGGTGTCTCCCACTTCAAGTGATAATGGGGATAAATGTTATTTAATACTGAAGAGGAGTCAGGAGTTGTCAAAATCACCTGTTTGGACCTTGAAAAAGGAATGTTTGTTCATAATTAAGAAGTTGAAAAGGAAGCAGCAGCAGACATTTGTATCTTCCTGCCCAGTCATTTGCTGTGAAATCTAACTCCATTCCTGGAGCAAAATTGATGGCATTTTAGGACTTTAGTGTTTTTCAGGTATCAATAAATTTCTGCTAGTGTCTCTCAGCCTCTCTTATAGCCAGCAAGGCCAGTAATAAAATCTAACAAAAGGTTTTAGTAAAAGAAGCTAACATTCCCCAATATTTTGTAGACACATTTTAAGCATTCTTTTGACATTCATTTGACTTGAATAACCCATATATTTCTACAATTATTTTTTAGCTATTTTATGGTAAAAGCAAAATTAAACAGATACGTAGCTCCTTGTTTGACACAAAGCCATCACCTTTTACATCAACAATGAAAAGTAGTAGAACACTATCAAGATAGCAGAACTCACAATTTTTCCCCATCATTAGCTTATGTCTCCCCCCCCAATAATGACTCCCTTTTCTTTATACTTTATCATCTAAGTGCATAATACTAAACACTACAGTTTAGCTTTGCCAATTTTTTCAAACTTTATTTAAATGAACTCATACAGTATGCTTTTGTGTCTAGCTTATTTTGCTATAGGTTATCTTTACGAGATTGTCCATGATGTTGCTTGTAGCTATTAGTTTATTGTCACTGATGTGTAATTTTCTTTTTCTTTCTTTAAAGATTTTATTTATTGGAGAGAGAGAATGTGAGAGCACTCACAAGCAGGGGAGGGGCATAGAGAGAGGCAGACGTCCCACCGGGCAGGGATCCTGATGATGTGGGACTTGATCCCAGGACCCTGAGATCATGACCTCAGCCTAAAGCAGATGCTTAACTGATTTGAGCTACCCAGTGCCTGGATGTGTAATATTCTTTAATATGACGATACTGCATTTAAAAAATCCTTTATGCCATTGGATTAGCATTTGGAATATTTCCTCTTTTGGACCCTTAGAAACAATGCAGCAATGAACATTCTTGTTCATGTCCTGAGATATGCTGTTGAACAGATTTCCCTTGGGTGTATAACCAGGCATAAAATTGCTAGGTGATATAGTCTGCATATCTTCAACTTTATTAGATCAAATCATTTTTCAAAGTGGTTATACCAGTTTTCATTATTAGTACTGGATAGCTGTATTTTCATAGATTTGTTTTTCAGTACTCTCGTCTTATTTCTGTTTGTAAATTTCTTCCCAAATACGTTTTCTTTGTTCTGTGGCTTTAAAATAAGTGCAATATCTAGTGCAGTAAGTAACTTCCTAAAGATTATCTTGGATATTCCGGGTAATGGCATTTCTAAATATTTTAGAATTCACTTGCCAATATGTAAACTTTACACAGACACACAACCTATTGAGAATTTAATTGGGATCAAATCTATAGATTATCAGGAGGTTTTATATTTTGGCAGCATTGAATCTTTGTAGTAGTTCTTCATCCTGTTTACTAGGTCTTATTTTTCAATAATATTTGATAATTCTCTGGGTAGAGGTATGACATATCTTTTAAAAGAATAATTTCTAGTTATTTGAATTTTTATTCTATTATAAATGACCTCTTTTTATGTTTTTTTAAATATTTGATGTTGATACATAGAAATACAATCAGTTTTTATATATTGACATATCGTGCAACTTTTGTAAACTCAGTAATTTATACTAGTAATTCAGTTGTACAATGTGCATGTTTTTCTTTAAACACAGTTAAGTTATATGTGAACAAGAGTTTTATTTTTTCCTTTCCAATTCAAACAATACCTTTGACTTGTCTTTCTTTGTGAAACTTTGAACACTTCACTATTAAATATAAAATTTTTGGTTTTGTATATTCTTTATAAATTAAAGCAAATTCTTTGAATCCTATTTTCTAAGCATTTATTCATTCATCAAATCTTTTTATTGTAAGATATTGTCATTACAATACAATACAATTGTTTACAATTGTACAAGCAATTGTAAATATTGTAAAATACAGCATAAAAGCTATTTTAAGTGCACAGGTAAGTTATATTGGTATATTATAGAATCATAACCATCATCCATCTGTAGAACTCTTCATCTTTTAAAACTGAAACACTGTATTGACTAAACAGTAACTCCCAATGCTCCCTTCCCGCCCCCCCACAACTTTGGCAGCCATCTTTCTAATATAGGTGTCCACGAATTTGTCTACTCTAGGAACCTCATAGAAGTGGAATCCTACAGTATTTGAAATCCTTTTGTGACTGGTTCATTCCATTTAACATAATGTCCTTAAGGTTCATTCATGTTGTAGCATGTGTCAGAATTTCCTTCCTATTTAAGGCTGAATAATATTCCATTGGAGGTATATACCACATTTCATTTACCATTTATCCATTTATGGACACTTGGATTGCTTCCATCTTTTAGATATTGTAAATAACACTGCTATGAACATGAGTATACAAACATCTGTTTCTGTCCCTGCTTTCAATTCTTTTGTATATACCCAGAAGTAGGATTGTTGGATTATATGGTAATTCTGTTTTTAATTTTTTAAGGAACCACCATACTATTTCACAGGGCAGCTGCACCATTTTTACATTCCTACCAACAGTGTAAAAGGGTTCTAATTTCTTCACATCTTTGCCACTAAGCATTTTTATTAAATTAAGAATTGATGTGCAATTTTACCAAAGGTCTTTCAGCATCTGTTATGATGATCCTGTGCTACTTTTCATTTTGTTCTGTTGATGTGGTAAATTACATTGATTGATTTTTTTTAAAATTAATCCATTTTACCTTTCTGGAACACAAATTATTCATGACATTTTAGCTATTTATATATTATTGGCTTGAATTTCTAATGTTTTGTTTAATGTTTTGGCATTTATGTGTATGAAAGAAACTTGCTTATAAATTGTTCCTTCTAATTGTATTTTTATATCAAAATCATGCTGCTCTCATAAAATCATTTGGGCAACATAACCTTCTTTTTCTGTTCTCTGAGAGAGTTTGTGAAAGATTGATATACTTTTTTTTCGTCTTAAATATGTGGTAGAACATGCTGGGAAAGCTGTTTGGTCTGAGGCTATTTTGTGGATGATTCTTAATTTTGAATTAAATATATATTTAAAATATAAGGCTCTTCAGGATTTTTGTTTTAACTTTCATCTGCTGAGTTGTGTTTTGCTTGGACTTTGTCCACTTCATGTACATTTTCCAATTTTAGTATAATGATATTCTATTATGATTATCTTAATATCTGTTGGATCTTTAGTCTTGGCTCTCGTATTTTCTTTCTATTTTCTTTAGTATTTTCACCATGATTTACCAATTCTATTAGTTTTTTTTCTAGCAAACCGGTGTTAAGCTTCATCAATCCTTTCTATTGTATGCATTCCACCTAGTTCTTCTTTTTTTTTTTCTTTTTTACTGTCCTTGGGTTTAATTTGATATTCCTTTCCTAATTTTTTTACTTGGATATATGAATAGCTGATTTTTAGTCATTTTTCTAAAATACAGATTTGAAATGGTAAAATTATTTCTGAAAATATTTATGTCCCATAAGTTTTAATATGTAGAATGTTAAAATATATTAATTTTAAAATATTTTCTAATTTTTATTATTTCTTCTTGAACCAATGTACCCTAGTGGGCATTTTTTATCTATGGCAATTTCTTTTTATTCCTAAAATAAAGTTGTTTATGCACTTCTTACTTTCAAAATTTCTTAGGCTAGATTTCTCTTTATTGGGATTTTTTTTTAATTATAGATTTTGCTGATAGAATAATTTTGGAACTAAGTTATTTCCAAGCATGAGAATAAAGGAGAGAATGCAAAGATGCTAAATTTTTCTAATGTGCACCATATTCTGTTTATGTTCTTACTCTCTCTTACCACCTGCCTACCACCTTTCACTTTTATCAATTTCTTCCTGTTTGGGCTCTTCGTCACCTACCTCATTAAGTTTTTGTTCTTTCCCCAAGGAAAGCCTTGATATTATTCTTGTTTCCTTTTTTTTTAAGATTTTATTTATTTATTCATGAGAGAGAGAGAGAGAGAGAGAGAGAGAGAGATGCAGAGACATAGACAGAGGGAAAAGCGGGTTCTATGCTGGAAACCTGATGTGGAACTTGATCCTGGGACTCTGGGATCACGCTCTGAGCCAAAGGCAGGTGCTCAACCACTGAGCCACCCAGGTGTCCCTATTCTCTTGTTTTCTATATCCACGGCTAAATTCAGTTTGTAGTCATCATTTACATTTTATTCCTTTTTTTTAAACTTATATTTGTATACAAAAAGATTTCGAGGCAGCTTACACAGAGTTATCTCATCAAATTATAGACATTGGACATTTATGGTTTTCCTTTTCCTTTTTTCTTGATTTAACCTTCCACCTACAGAAATCTTAATCATTGCTATTATATGCCATCTGTCTTCTCAGTCATTCCCTCCTTAGCTGTCTGTGACTCTCTGTTAAATTTCTACATACTGTACAGGGTTTTATTTTGGATATTCCCTTTAGATTAAAAATGTCTTAGGGTGAAGAATCACATTTTAAGCATCTATTATTCCCCAGTGCCTCATAATAATGAACCCTTTCTAAGCATATAGAATTGCCCAACTAGAGCCAGAGGACATAAAAGAGAGAGAAAAGCTTGAAAGCGGAGGTCCTGGAAATATTCATGTCCTTGTCAACTTGATTTTAGTGTTTAAGACATGATACTATCACATATATAGTATGTTTTATAAAACAATTATCTGTGTGTGCATTTATGTAGTATTGAAAGCTGCAAATATATTTCTCTTAGGTCTACAAAGCTCCTACATACTTGGCTTCTGCTAATACCTCATTGTCTTTAGTATATCAAGGTGCTTAAAAAACAAACATGTAGTTTCATCATGTAACGTATATTGGGAGGCCAAACAGCACATTGCTGTATAGAAGACACTCCATAAATGTTCCTTTCATTTACTTTTCCAACATCTGTTTACTCTATTCCTACTCTTATTTCAACAAATGTTTTCTTTTTTGCAACTTTGTGCTCTAAACAAAAAGGATGCATTTTTAAAACCAGGTTATGAATAATTGTCACCAATTTACTTATTTGATAGATCATCCTTCCCTGGATTACATAACTGTTAATTCTTGTATCCACTGTATCAATGACAATATTGTGCTTATGTTTAAATGAATATGCATTTTCTTCATATAAGCCCAAAGGCATACTGAAATAAATTGAGGTAAATCTTAATAGCAGCCACCTCTGTGACACAATGTGAGACGAAAAGGAGAAAGATATTATGGCCTAAGGTGGTCACTTCTAACTTTTACATGTAAATCTACCAGTTGACTCTGTATATCAGAGCACTTAGGAAAAAAGGAACCCTGAAAATTATTTTCTTATAAAACATCTCTAAGGAATGCATTTTCTATGCAATTTAACACTAAATACATCTTAAATAGGTGCAAAAGAATAATAGCAAAATAATGAAATTATATGGAAGTGTATGCGTTGTTAGGTTATATGAACCACACATAAAAAAGAAAACAGAAGACCAATGCTGAGGGGAACAATCCAGCTATCATTTACTTGGTGATGCTGGAAAAAAATCACATAGGAAAGGAGAACTTTTCAAACCTATTCTCAGCAAAGCACATAGCTTAACCATTAAAAAACAACTACAACAAATAGAAACTACACAGCAAAGGAATATAACAGTGAGCCTCATGCTTGATATTATTTATTAAAAAAAAATCTGTAATGCTAAACATCAGCTTACTAACAGTGGCAAAGAGCTGCGTACTCTCATCTATATCCTTATAACTCTTCTCCACAAATCTTTGGTTACAATTCTATGACCAGAGGGTACATCCTCTAGCAAACTGAAAGGTCACTACTTTGTTTATAGGACTCTTATGATCTGAAATTTCAACAGAATGAATCCCACAACAGCCTTGAGTCCCTCCAGGGCTGCAGTCTTTTTGTGGTATTATTTGCCTCTCAGCAGTTCTGTGAGATGGTGCTTAGCATTTGGCATATATTGACTTTGCCTGAGTGGACCTTAGGTCTGCACCAAGGTATGGTTTGAGAACCCTAGAGCAGAGCTACTCAGGCAAGCCAGGGGTGCCTAGAACTACCATCAAAGCAGATTAGGTACAAGCTCTTATTTCCAAAGTTGGTTAAAGGGTATAAACTTTCAGTTACAAGGCAAATTCTGTGGATCTAATGTACAGCATGGTGACTAAAGTTATTAATACCATAATGTATATTTGAAATTTGTTAAGACTGTGACTTAATGTTTTCATGACAGACACATACACACCCCTATGTGAGGTAATGCCTGTGTGATTTAGATTGATTGTGATAATTCCACAGTACATGCATATATCAAATCACGTGGTATACCTTTCATATGTACAATTTTGTCAGTTATACCTCATGAAAGCTGCCATTTTGTCACTTAATCTTGAAGATCCAGTTATTCTTTGTGTTCACCCCAGGTCCTTGTTTCCATCTAAGTTCAAATATCAAGTGTTCATATTTAGAGGTTGGCGTAGGCTCAGTTCTTCAAACAGATCATGGATTAGTGCTAGGAAGAGAAAGACTGGATCAGTTGGAGAGGAGTGTCTTATATGGCTTTGGAAGATGATAAACTGAACCAAATACCTTAGCTCAGATATTTCCCATATTTCCTTTACTCAATAGTAATGGTTGAATCTTGTAAAGATATTCTCCTTCCCAGCGAAAAATTGCATTGCTTATGGATGAAGGGAAGTATGCAGTGACTGGGTTAGGGAGGAGAGATGAGCAGCCTATTTGGAATGTAATAGGAATCCACAGGTAGTGCCAAGGGAAAGGCAGGTGGAGCTTATCAACTACACTTTAAAAAATGAATCTAACCTTTCATTCATCAAACAGAACCCTATATAAATGTCAGTGAGCATCAACATTCAATTAACATTGTGACTTATTCATCAGTTAGGGATATAGAGTGTAGGGACTCCTGTGGCTCCTAAATCATAATTGTAGAGACCTTTCTTTGGCTCTCTTTAGGTGAGGATGCCTCACCTGCTGTATGTTGAGCACCTTTCATTAAATCTCTACTTCAGACATTTATCACAGTCCCTGGTCAATACACAGGTAGGATCTCACATTTGGTTCATTGCACATCAAGATTCCAATGTAGAGCCAACCCCTGGGCAGCCAGAACTGACAACCTACTCTCCCCTACCCCTCCCACCACCCTGCAAAAGCAAAAAGTTGAGAGTTGTTTTGTAGTTCTTAATATATATGTTGTTTACATATAAACACTTGTGGGGGGGCAGTTAGACACACAGAATGTTTCTGCATTCAACCCTTCCTCAGGGTGTACTTTTAATTCTGCAGCCAGGGTATTAGCAATATTAAACTGAAAATGTCACAGAATGTCAAATCTGAAAATGTCACTGGGAAAGGGGAAGAAAAAGATGGTGACCCTGTACCATCCACAGATGAAATAAATATGCCGCTCTGGTACTGTACAATGGTTTTTTTTTAGTGGGTATAATTTTATACATTTTGCATCCTATTAATTTTCATGGCATCGATGGAGAAATATTAGAACAGCGAGAGTGCTGAAGACAAATTAACTCATCAATTACATGTATGGGACAGTGGAGACTGAGTTTATTTCACCATTTCAAATTGCAATAAAACTGTAATTACTAACTCGTGGAATCTTCATGGAAATCTGCATTCATTACCACTTAATTTGGAGTCAGTGACTGCCGTATACTTAACTTTTCTCTGATATCTGCCACCAAGTAGGGAAGAGTTTAGAGTGAAAGCAGCTGTCCTACATAGTCCCCACAGAAGCGTTTTTATAATCATCCAAACTAAATTTTGCCCATGAAACCAGTGAGATGAGTTTGTATTTAAATAGTGCAGAAAATGGAAAATGAAAGTATTGTTTGTTCAAGGACACAAGTCTCATTTCTCTCTCCCTCTCCTCTCCATTTCTAACTTATTGGCACTCTCCCCTCTTCCATCCTTTCCTTGCTTGCTCAGGTGCATCACAGAGAGAGTGGTTTCCTATGGGAGGAATGGCAAAGGGGAAAGATGAAACCAGGAGATCTAGGTTCAGATTCTGTCCATGCTGTTTTCCAACTTTATGGCTTTGAGCAAGTTATTTCATTTCTTTGAAACTCTCTCTCCTTATTTGTAACATGGGGATTATAATGCCAACCTTTCATGGTTTATTGAAGCGTCAAGTGAACTAATAAATGCAAATACCCCTGGTGTAGCACCCAGCATTTTGATGCTGGCTTCTCTTATTTTAATCTTTAAAGAAAACTAGAAATTATAGGTATTACATACTGTGTCATGATTTATGGAGCGAGTTGAATTTCCCTGACAGTTTAGTATCTAGGACGATCAAAATTGCATTTATTATACATAGGCCATTTGTTTTTGTTTTTGTATCTTTAATGTGGTTGAGAAGCAAAGTTCTATATAAATTGAAACTGATCTTTTAACCCAATATCTTTCCCTTGCACTATGAAATAATTAAGTCTGAAAGGCATCATTTACTGTTATTATTTTTAGTTCTTTATTCAGTAACTGACACCTGGGAAGTAATAGATCACAGGTGTAATGGGTCATATAGGGGCAGAAATCACCTGCATTTTATTTTGGGATCAGTGATATTTTTCAAAAGTCTGTTTCTGTCAACTACAGGTTTCGATATGTATGCAGAAAGAAGCAAAGGAAACAAGTGTCTGTGGTGTGTACACTATCTGATTGAGGGACAGAGGCAATAAAGCTCATTCTCTCAGTAAGAAAAAAACACAGAGAAGGGTTGGGGTGCTAGTTAATGTGAAATACAAACTAGGATAAATCTTTTAAATGGTTTTAAAGTAATGATTGATGCTTAGGGTAGAGTTGTAAAATTCCATTCATAAGAAGAGTTAGCTATCTTTGTTAACCTCAGAGTAACTTTTTTTTTAAAATTTTTATTTATTTATGATAGTCACAGAGAGAGAGAGAGAGAGAGAGAGAGACAGGCAGAGGGAGAAGCAGGCTCCATGCACCGGGAGCCGGATGTGGGATTCGATCCCGGGTCCCCAGGATCGCGCCCGGGGCCAAAGGCAGGCGCCAAACCGCTGCGCCACCCAGGGATCCCTCAGAGTAACTTTTTATTGTAGAGACTTCTAAAGTTTATTAGCACTTACTAACACTGTTAACTGTGCAAGGTTAAGAAACAAAAATTAAATTCCATTCATTCACTATCATTTGCTGACTATTTCTAGGTATCTTTCCCTACTTGTAAAAGGTGTGATGCTGCTCCTGAATCAAGCCAGACTAGTTAATTGAATGGATTACATCTTAAGCTGGTCTGGCTAATGGCATTTGTACCCCAAGAGCTTGAGTTGATCAGCGTATATATAGCAGAACATTCAGATTGCTGGTCAGATCCTGCTGAGCAAATGCCATGCCCCTGACTTCAAACTGCTTGGGCTGAATCTCCTAAACAGTGCCAATATAGCATGGAAAACAAAAATCAGGGGAGTCAGGGACTTGAAGATTTTTATGATTCCTTCCAGATAACACTTGTTATCTGTAAAACTAATAAGGTTTAAATGAGTTAATACTCATACAGCTCTTCTAAGAGCTCCTTCCACATATAATAAGCTCTTAATGTTAGATATTTTTACTGTATTCCTTTTGCTGTTGATATGATTAAAACTAAGATACAGTTGTCAACTAGATATATTAATGTTAAAAATAAAGATGAATTCAGCTTTTTATGATATCTGATAGAAAATCCCAAGCAAGAAAGCTCATGCCCTGACTTGAGTAACTTAGTATTGACTAGCTACCACAGCTTACTAGTTGATACATTATATTGCTAAGAAAAAAGTAGAGAAAGTATTTAGTGGAATAAATTGACAGTCATTTATAAATTGATGTCTGTTAGCTTAACTGCTTAAAATGCACATTTTCAGTATAAACTCAAAATTGAAAATACAGCAAAGATAATCTTTCTTCCAATTCTTTTTAATTCCTAGATGGTATTGCAGAAGGAAAATTTGTTGATCCTAGAGATAGGAAGGAGTTTCTAGAAGTTTATTCAGCAATGTTTACAGCTCATTCCTAAATGGACCTAAGTGGTTTCTTCCAGTATCTATCATATAATCTCTGGCCCTTGCTCAAACTTTTCCCCCTTTGCATATTCTGAACTCTGTCAATAAAATGAAACAAAATAGAAAGACCATTAATGGCAAGGATTTGTTTTAAAAAAATGCATTGTGAGAGTGCAAATGAGAATGATGGCTTTTTGGTTTTTTTTTCCAGGAATATAAAGCCGTGTTATCTGGCCCTTGCTTTGGGAGGTAGTGTTAGAACATTTTTACTCCTGCAGCAATATATAGGAAAACCCAGACATCGCTTCTTTTTCAATAGTTTGTTTGTTTGTTTATTTATTTATTTAGTTTTAAATTTTTATTTAAATTCTAGTTAGTTAACATGTCATCACAGGTGCCCTCCTTCATGCCTATCACCCATCTAGCTCATCCCCCAACCACTCCCTCCATCAGGCCTCAGTTTGTTCTCTATAATTAAGGGTCTCTTATGGTTTCTTCTCTCTCTCCTTTTTTTCCTTCCTGTATGTTTGTTTTCTTTCTTATATTCCACATATGAGTGAAATCCTATAATATTTGTCATTCTCTGACTGACTTCTTTTGCTTAGCATAACATTCCCTGGCTCCATATATGTCATTGCAAGTGGCAAGATTTCATCCTTTTTGATGGCTATTTTTCAGTATTTAAATGTATGTAAGAACCTTAATATTGCACATTATCTACTATATTAATTTTCCCAATTTTTCTTGAACTTGGCTTCTCTGTTGGCTTGTGTGCTCTTCCTGAACCACATCTAGTTTTCTGCCTTTTTTGTCCTCTCCTGTAGGCCTTCCGCAAGGTTCATTAAGTTTCCTTTACCTGCCCCCCCCCCCCCCCCCCGCCTCCAGTTCCTTCTGCCCCAAGCTCTTTTGTAGACCTCCTCTTGTTCAGTGGGCATTTTCTTTTTTTACATGGGTAATTTCCAGCTCTATTTGACATATGTTTCTTGACTCAGTTTTCAAACTACCTCCCAGACATCTTTTTTAAGATAAAATATCAGCAAATTATATTCAACATATGAAACATCATTTTTGTCCTACAGTGCCAGCATTTGCCCTTGGGAATGGTACTCCTATTTTCCCATGTTAAAAAAAGAACTTTGACCTTTTGCATGCAAAAACATTAAATAAACTCTATATCAAATCATATTTGACCTGTGGTATTTCTTATTCATTCACAGCTTTATACTTTCCCTGCCATCACTCTTACTAAGACCCATGATCCTTAACACCCACATTACTATAGTGGCCCTAAAACTGGCACCCCATTTCTATTCTCTTTCTATCCTAACTGCTGCAACATTAGACAGAAGTACTTGTCATGCTCCTGCTTTCTATGACTTCTTAAATAGATTCCTCATAGATTCCTCATTTATGGCTCTTGCTTTGCAACTGTGCATATCCTATGCTGTAAGGCACGGGTTGCCAAACTACCTAGGGCCAAATTTGTGCTACTACCTGTTTCTATTAATAAAATCTTATTGGAACATAGCCAGTTTACTTATTTTCATCTTGTCTTTGCTGCTTTCATGCTAACATGGCAGAGTTGAGTAGTTGAAACAGAGATTGTGTGACTGGCAAAGCCACAAATACTTATCGGTCCCTCTACCAAAAAAAAAAAAAAAAAAAAAAAAAAAAAAAAAAAAGTTTGCTGATGCTTTCTCTAGACCTAAGATTTAATAATTTAATTGGTTTAGGCCTATGATTCTGAATTTCTAACAAGCACTTATGATGCAAATGCTCTTGGACTATAGACCATACTTTGAGAAATAAAGCTCTAGAGCAACTTTACCAAATGCTAGCCTCACAAATGATTAGGAGAGAAAGCATCCATGGTTTCATGACCAAATCAGGCTATGACTTCACCTAGAAGCTTCATGGTACATATAAATATACTAACAACTTTAAGAATCTCTGACATAAAAACAAAATAAAGCACAAAACTTGGATAGTTGGTCACTCTATAAGTGCAGTTATTTCTAAAACTGTCAAAATCTGTCCTTCCTTTGGTGCATTTCTAATGTTCCCTCTTTCATGAATCTTTTCTTGGTTCTATGATTTATACATCTCCTTTGAATCTTGAGGGTGTGCTTTTTGCATCTCTGTTTTGAACCTGTCATCTATGGTTCTAATTCTCATAGTTTCCTAATTGTGTGGAACAAGGGTGATAACAGTTCAACTTTCCTCATATTTGTATGTATTCTTCCTCTCTCATACTGCAACTGTGCCATGTTGGTCAATGAAATTGCTAAATTGAATTTCACAAACCCTAAAAACAGACTCAAAACAGATATGATACTTAATAGTTGGTATATGTATCCCAAAAGATTTTAAAATGATTTACTTCAGAGGACCGTCTTAGCCATGACTTAATAAATTGAACTTAAAACTATTGTCTTTCAGTTTGATGTTTATTTGATGTCATGCTTCTCTCTCAAGAGAAAGAGTCTACATGACAATTTCAAGATGCTGTGAGGTGATAGATATTTGGAGGCAGAAGGCAGAAGCTGATTTACTATCAGGATGTGTATGTGTGTGTCTGTGTATTTATATTTAAATTTATGAAATACAGTATTTCTCACTTGAATTTCAAGATGTTCCATGACTCCTCATAGCCTTTCAGTTACTTCAGCTCCCCTCTGAGACTGTGCTTAAGTAATCGTAAACTAACTACAGTTCTCTTTATATACCTCACTTTTCCTTGCTTCCAGGTCTTTGCACAGGCTCTTAAGGTGCTCTTCTCTTCCTTCTACTGTCTCATTTGCTTCACTCTTCAACCTTTTGGTTCTAGCTTAGGTTTTTTTTTTTTTTTTTTCCAAGAACAGTCTTCTGTGACCCTCAAAACTGGGGTTAGGATTCTTCCTCTGTGCACCCAAAGCAGTCTCTGATCACCTGTATCATGAAATGTTTTACACTGCATTGAGAATTCCTCCCTGGTGTCCATTTACCTCACAAGACTAAAACTAAGCTATAGGCAACACTGTCTTGTTCACTATGATTCTCAAGCAAAACACATTATGGATATGAAATGTCTAATAGCCATTTGTTAAATGGATTCTGGTTGTTTGTATTAGAAGTGAGTTGGCCTGAGAGGCTTTGTTGCTCAGGTCTTCTTCTTTGGATTCAGGTATTTTGTAGGAGTCAGAGACTGCTGGTGTTTTCTTGTGTCCTGTGCTAGAATCTATATTTGGCGCTCCTTAATTCACCTGATAAAGTTCTGAGTTAGAAGAGACCTCTGAAGCATGTATCTCTCTTTCAAAGCCTCTGACTGGAATCCAGAGATGTAGAGAGGATGCTGTAATTTCCAGAGTCTTTGTGACTGTAGAAAAATATTTGAATATATACTGTAGACCAAGGATGATGCTTGGTATTCATCTGGGCATCTAAAAATGTGACTAATGGTCATAAATCCACCCTTGGATAAGCAATGGAAATTAAAGAAAATGTCTACAGTGTGGAGGGAATAGTGGCAACCATATTTCTATCAAAGATTCCAGGGCTTTGATGTCTTTGTGGAATTCTGTAATCATTTAAGGTTGATGCAGCATAAAAAGGTTCATCGGGCAGCCCAGGTGGCTCAGTGGTTTAGCGCTGCCTTTGGCCCAGGGTGTTGTCCTGGAGACCTGGGATTGAATCCCACGTTAGGGTCCCTACATGGAGCCTGCTTCTCCCTCTGCCTGTGTCTCTGCCTCTCTCTCTCTCTCTCTCTCTCTCTCTCTGTCTCTGGGTCTCTCATGAATAAATAAATAAAATTTTTTAAAAAGTTAGGTTCATCTTCATCTGTTGCCAGTATATACAGTGAAAGCCTATATCCATGCATTTGTACCTGCCACAGGCATGCTATTTATTTCCTATAAATTCCACCCCTGCTTATTAGGTTATTCATTACATTGCTATATATTATTCTCATATGTCTGACCCCTTTGAATAGCTACCCCTATCTGTATATTGTCACTTAACACATAGGATGCTGTCTCTAGTCAGAAGTGTTTTCCTAATGTAGAGTTAATGGACAGTGAACTGTCTTACCCTTTTAATGAGTTCCAATTCTATGGAAGAGACTAGACAACCATTTTATTTTTATTGCAGAGATTTGGATACCACATTATTTTTCTGGTGAATATAACCATTTACATTGCAGTAAAACCCCACAAATATTTTATGGTCAGAATTTGATAGTGTTAAAAGCTTTCAATTTCTGAAGTCTTGCCCTGCTCTTTTTTAAATGCAATAATCAATAGACCCTGTGTCATTGAGCAATCTTTTTTTTTTTTTATATAGAATTGCATTGATAATTATTGCTGAAGTCTTTAAGACCTAAAATTCTGGGATAAATTCCTTTGTGCCAATAATAGTCATATTCCTTGAGTACCATCTTTCTTCAGTCTTGCTAGAATTAGATTGCCACTTATTTATACTATACCTCAAAAAATTTCTCTGTCTAGAATTACAAAGGTATAATTTTTATATATTCTTAAAATTATTAAAAGTAATATTATTTTTTTTTGCAGAACAAATAAAAGTTTTCATTTATAAGTTTTTTTGAGACACAGTCCTATTTTCCCTACAAAACTGGTATACTTCCCCCACCCCGTGTCTTCTTTCTCCTCCTTTTTTTCTTCTTTCTTTTATTTTGGAAACATATTAATAGGTTTATGCAGAGGCCATAAGTAAGTGCCCTTCATATTTTTTTTAATAGGACCTTTATGTATACCTCTCTTATTTGTACTTCTTGGTCCTTCATTTCAGTAGATTATTTTATCTTGTTATTATATAAGTATTTTTTTCTGTGACAAATTTGGATTAGTTATGGTCATCAATATAGGAGACAGATTTTGAGAAATAATAGAAATTCACATAAGAGTGTTATTTAGTGAGTGCTTATCATATAAGCACTTCAGTACTGCCTGAAGTGATTTTCATATATTTTCCACTTCAATTCTCACAACCAACCATTTTTTTCACCTTCATTCTATAGATGAAGACTTGGACTTCAGAGAATTTAAATAGATTGCTAAAGGAGAGTTATAGTGGAAGGAAGACGGTACTTAAGCACCTTTTTCTAACGCAGTCTTAAAATTCAATTAAAATTCATGCTTTTTCCATCTAACAGACTGTATTTTAGATGGTAAGGAATGGAAATAATGAACTTGAAAGTCTAAGTCATGCAAAGTTATGGAAAGTCTCAGGGAAGATTTGTAATCACAAAATCAACGGTATACTCTTTTTGTTTTTGTGAGGTTTTTTTTGCTTGCAATGATACCTCCTTGTTCCTCCCTTTGATGGTTCTTCCTCCTCCAAAGATTGGCTTGTCCTAGGCCTGTCTTCGTTCCTCTGTCCTCTTTTATTTGCTGGTAGATTTAAACCACTCATATGGCTTTAAATACTCATGAACCTTAATTATATACCTCTAGCCCAGAGCTTTCCCCTGAGATCCACCCTCCTAAATCTCACTTTTAATTTGATATCTTCATTAAGAGGCATTTAAAATTTTATGGGTCCAAAATGGTGTTTGGTTACTATCTCCCCAAAACTGTTTTTCCCAGTCTTTTACATGTCAGTGAATGTCACAACAATTTACCTAATGAAACCAAAATTGTAGGAAGTATTCTTGATTATTGCTTGTTTTTAATCCTGATAGAGTTTAACAACAATTTTTACTCAATCCATCTCTAGTATTTACCTTGAATCTATTCATATTGATCTCCACTCTTCTACTTAGGTTTAAACAACCATGTCTTATCTGAACTAATTCAGGTAGTTTCCAGCTGGCCTTACTTCTTCTAGTGCACTGCTCCTGTTCATCACCCTATAGCACTTAGCAATTTTATTTCAGAAGGTTAATTAAGATGGTAACCACCACTAGCACATGACACACGCATATATCAATATCACTTATGGCTTCCGTTTGCTGTTAGAATAAAATCCGAATTTGTAATAAGATCTCTGTGGCCCCATTCTGGTTCTAGCTTCCCTCTCCAACCATATCTCATGGTCACTCTGCTTCTCCTATACTCCAAGCATTATGGCTTCCTTTTGTCCTTGCCCTTTCTAGCCTGCAGGCCTTGTCCTGGAATGCTCTGCTCTCCCTGTTCTTAATGTATGTGGTAAGATCTCCTTACTGAGTTCTCCTCTCAAAAGTATTTTCTTGGAAAGGACTTCATTGTTCATCCTCACTCTCCACCTCCAGCCATAGTATCTTGTCTCACTATCCTGGATACTTATATATCTACTTGTAATTTGCAATATTTTGATAATCATGTGTAATTGCTTGCTAAAATTAAACTCCCATGAAGGCAGAGATGTGTTTCTTCGTTATATCTTAGTTAACAGCAAAATGCTTGGGAATTGCATATGTAATATTTTAGAAAAAAAGTTAGTGAATGAAGCCTGATTTAATATTTACAGAGATGTGGTAAGCAGTGATGTATTATATTATGGGAATGCAGTAGTTTAGGTTATTTTGATAAACTTATTTTTTTTAACTGGTCTGCACTCTGTGGGATTTCTGGAAATTAACAGGTTCTTGACACTGTTTGGTCATGTCAGCATTATGTTTATCTCTTAACAAAAAATGCTAAATCTTCATTGCCTAGTCTGGTCTACTTTTTGGCCTTTATCCATTGTTCTCTTTGATAATTTGATTTCAAGAAGGCCCATTTTCCTTCACATTCTATGTGATTGCTACTTTGTTTACTAGGAGTTTATAGACTGGCCTTGTTTTCCTCTTTCTCACAAATTAATTGCCATCTGATTTATAAAAGATAAACAGTATTACTACGACTAGTAAAAGTACATCGAAGATGAAGTATTTTTAGCTACACTGTATTAGCACTCTGCTAAATATTTTACATATATACTCCTTTAGTTCACACTATACTTTCTTTACAGAGAAGAAAAATGAGGTTACATTGTTCAGAATGTCAAAACTGGAAACAAACTGGTATCAGATTCTATGCTCAAATTACTATCTTATACTTCCTTCTATGCCTTCTCACTAGGAGTGCCTCATCCTTGTCTCTACAAATAGATAGAAATGACATCACATGATAGATGAAAGACTGATACTAAAGTACTTTTGTACCATTAAGATTAAATACTGCTCTAACTCAACCAGCAATTTTGATCCTACTGAGTGGTATATGCTCTGTCTACCAATTGTACCTCTGTGTTTGTATACACAAAACTCAAAACTAAATTCATTCTTAAAACCATCTTATTTGCATTTTGGCTGAGCTGGTGTTTATTAGAATTTTTAGGGAGTTTGTAAGTTTAAAAAGAGGGTCACTGGAATGGATTATCCCTGCAATATGGTATTGTTCTACAAACTTAGTCCTCGGACTTCCCTTGTTGTAAACGGCACATTTCTAGACTCCATCACAGTCCATCTGAATAAAAATTTCCAGTGCATTCAATCCTGACTGCAAATCCCTGCAGTCCTCCTCAGTTAGATGGCCCCTGTTAACAGTAACTGAAAGGATATTTTTAACTTGGATATTTATAAATATAAGAGAATTTATTAAAAAGGGAACTCATATCATGGAACAAATATATTATTTGCATAGTTGGTTAAACATAAGTACATATGCAGCAACTACAAATGATGTGGGTTCAATGTTAGCTACCAGGTTATGGTAATAAATCAGAGAAAACTGGCTATGGAAGCCCCTGTGATTTTTTATGTTTCTGGATTTGAAGGATTCCTTGAAGTGTTTATTTGTCCCATAGTGGTCCACACAGATTTCTATTGCATTGGTATTTAATTTACTCACTCTACAAATACTTGATCCAGATATTCATTGGGCTAGGTGCTGGTCACTTTCTGTATCAGAGATAAGGTAATAATTATAGAGAATCATTCTGTTTGCAGTTGCCAGATATTCCATATTTAAAGCCCAGAGCTCTTTGATCTGATATACAATTTCATCTCTTGAGTTTGTTTTTCTCTAGCTATTTCTCTTTTTTCAATTTGCTGTTGTATAAACTTGTGTCTATATCGGATCTGCTAAAATCGTGGCTCTTTTCAAATGCAAAAGTGCCCATTGTATGCATTTTGAAAATGTTTGCAAAGGATTCCTGCAAAATACCTCCTTATAATAAACTGCCTATAGCTGTGCTATAAAGGAGTTTCATAGCAATACCTGATTTTTAGGTACAAGAAATGTTATATTTCAAGTTTTAGGTTTTCTTGAAATTAACCTCTCATTTTATAGACATCCTTACTTTTGTGGGGTTTTTTTTCCTCTTGCAAAAGTTACAGTGAGTTCTTTTGAATTTTTTTCTGTTAATATTTTAATCCCCAGTACCTGGCACATAGCAGGCACTGAGAAATATTAGTTGTGTGATAAAATGAATGCATCAGTAAATAAAATGGTCCCAAATCTGCAGCAATAACACTTTTATAACACAATGCTGCCTCTCCAGAGTTTTGTTAATTATTATGTGTGTTGCCAAAAAAATGGACTACATGAAATATTTTATGCTTCCAACTAGAGTTTTCAAAATTGAGCATGCTTTGTAATGTAAAATAAGAGAAAATATAATTAAAATAAGTACATGGAACTCTTCCAGTGCAGGCCCTTGGAGTGTTGTCAAATCTACTTCTCACTAGCTGTTTAGATTCTAGAATAAAAAATATCCTTTGACTTTCTCTTAAAAATTGAATGGCCACCTCTGCAAACCTTTGGGCTTTAAGATAGTTAGAATTGATTGTTCCTGATCTTTATTGATGTCTCCTTTAGTTTTGTTTGTTTTTATGTTTTTTTCCATCGTCCCAGCACCCTGCCACTACTGTTTATGCGCCTGACCTCTTGATTTCTATTATTTTCTTTAGTCAGATCATGTGTTTCCTTTGCTCCTCGATCTTCCCTTGTCCTTGAATCTGGGCTAGACAGAACACTGTAAATGCTAATGCGTTCAGTGTTGTCTTCTTGGCTTTCTTTGAATCTTTCCCCTTGCTTTCTCCCTGCTGGCACTCTGCCTCTTTGTAAGTGACTTACATTCCTGGAGGTCAAACTTCCTTGACTTTGGCTACTCCTTTCTTAGAGGTAGGACAACAGTGATCAATTCTCTAGATTTCCCCCCCCCCCATCCCACCCCCATCAGTTCCCATTCATAACCACTACTCAAGCTTTCCATACATATAAGGTTCTCTTACCTCTGAGATTTATGCTTTGGCATCTGAAAGTCTGTAGACATCATCTCTCTTCATTTCACAGTTGAGCAAACAGAGTAGAAGTCTGGTTAAATTTGGTGCATTAAAAGCGTGTACTGCCTCCTGAAGCTCAGCTAAGATAACAGAAAGGAATTAGAGGGGTAAAAGGCTACAGGGACAAGCAAGAGCAAAGACAATAGCAGCTGAGAGAGGACATCAAACTTTAGGGGGAAAGCAGATGGATGTATAATGAATGATTTGACAGGGTAGATATGGAACTCTAGGTAACTATAGAGAAGGATACCTGAGAGGAGAAGGTCATTTTAGCCCCACTGGACCTGGAAAGTCCCTCAGGTTCTAAGGCATTAGATGCATCAGGTTCTGTGAAAAGCAAAATTTGGGGGAGACAAAATTAGGGGCATTGGTTTATTTTTGTAAACAAGAAGCAAATAGAAACATCAAATGTGTTTCCCACCGCTGACAGCCAGGCAGCTACTTCTTTTCCAGCTTTGAAGGAGAAATTAAGTCTATTTTCCAGAGAATCTGACTTGGAAGGCATTTTGGATGAGGGATATTGAGCAAAGCAGAGAAAGTATGAGCTTCCTTTCTGAAAATAAGGGGCTTTAGCTAATGTCTGTGTATTTAATAGTGAGAATGATACCCATCTCTTTACTTTGTCTAACTCCTATAGTAGAAGCGGTGTACTGCCAGAATCAAACTTTGGAGGATCTTCTTAAAAAATCTGGTTTGACAAAGGATACAAAAGTACAGATATGAAGGGGCACATGCACCCTGATGTTTAGCAGAATTAACAATAGCGCAACTACGAGAGAGTCCAAATGTCCACTGACTGATGAATGGAGAAGACGATGTAGTATATATCATATATACAATGTAGTGTGTGTGTAAACTTATACTATATATATATATATATATATATATATATATATACACACTATATAGTGTATATATAGTGTATATAGTGTGCATACACACAATGGAATATTACTCAGCCACCAAAAATGAAAGTTTGCCATTAGCAATGATGTGGATGGAGCTGGAGTGTATTGTGCTAAGTGAAAAAAGTCAGGGAAAGAAATACCATATGATCTCACTAATAAGTGGAAATTAAGAAAAACAGATGAACATATGGGAGGAGGAAAAGAAAAAAATGGAGAGAGGGAAACAAGCCATAAAAGACCCTTAATGAGAGAAAAAACTGAGGGTTGAAGGAGGGGAGTGGGTGGGGGATGGGCTAGATGAGTGATGGGTATTAAAGAGGACACTTGTCATGATGAGCACTGATTGTTGCATGTAAGTGATGAGTCACTGTTTCTATTTCAGAAGCCAATATTGCACTATATGTTGGCTAAAACTTAAAAATAAAATGAAATAAGGGGCTCCTGGGTGGTGCACTTGATTAAATATCCAACTCTTGGTTTTATCTCTGGTAATGATTGCAGGGTTGTAAGATACAGCACCAACATCAAGCTTAATATTGAGCCCAGTGTCTGCTAGAAGTTCCCTCTATTCTCTCCCTCTGCCCCTCCTGCTTATGTATTCTCTCTCCAAAAATCAATCTTAAATAAATAAATAAATAAATAAATAAATAAATAAATAAATAAAGGAAGTAAAAATAAATTTGATTTGAAACCCTATTAACTTAAAAGACAGCCTATGACATCATGAGCCTATCCTATACACAGAGTTCTAGATTAGTTTTTAAATTTCACTTTTTGTGAATAGTCAAGGTTACTAGAAATTAGATTAAAAAATGTCAACATGACAAAAGCTCAGTGAAAACAGTCTATGCAGTAAATGGTGAATGCATCATAAAACTGTAACTAATATTTTCAAAGAGCTGAGAGGAAATGTATTTAAAAAACAGCAATAGAATGATATTAATCAAACACTCAAGGAATGAAGAAAAGTTCTTTGAAATTAAACTTAAAGGGATCCCTGGGTGGCTCAGTGGTTTAGCGCCTGCCTTTGGCCCAGGGCGCGATCCTGTCCCTGGATCGAGTCCCACATCAGGCTTCTGGCATGGAGCCTGCCTCTCCCTCCTCCTGTGTCTCTGCCTCTCTCTCTCTCTCTCTCTATGTCTATCATAAATAATAAATAAATAAATACTTTAAAAAAAGAAATTAAACTTAAAAAACAGAAAAAAATGTGAGTTACATATGATGTATCACAATCATATTGGCATAGAACTTTTTAGTAGCAATATTGGAAATGGATGATTCTTTAAAATTTGAAATAAAACACCATGAATAGTTCTATGTTCAGCTAAGTTTTCAATTAATGTGAGGCTAGAATCAAGACATTTCTAGACATACATGATTACAAAAATGTACTTCCTATGTATCCTTTCTTAGAAAACTACTGTGCATAAGATCTACTAAAGTTGGAAGTAAACAAGAATGACAGATAAGACTGAGAAAACAGAAGTTATAGTTGTACATAAAAGAGGACATTCCAGTAGGAGAGGTGTGCTGCTCACATAGAGAGGGATCCATCCAGAATACCAGACAGAAGATAATGGGGAGGAGAATGCTGAGAAACAATAGAATCGACAGATTTCCCAGGAAATTTATGTTGGTAGATGAAGTATTGTGGAGAGCTTTTTTGGTTTTTTTGAAGAGGTTTGGAGGGTCCTGAGAAAAATAAAGGACTGAATAAACCGACCATCATTAATCTCATCCACTATTCCTTTTTCCATTCATTATTGCAGTGCCAGTTGATATCAGTATATATGGCTCAGTTCATTGTCCACCAAAAGATCTTGATTCATATATTTGGTTATAGTCCTTTAGTTCTTTCCTCTTAAATACTTCATTTCTATTTGGTATTTCACTAGGATCTTTATACTTAACAAATTCTTAGAATGTTTTTATTGCATAAAGCATTCATTCATTTTAAGTAGTCACTGTTTTAGACTATCACAAAACACTAATGCTGTAATGTAATGTAATGTAATGTAATGTAATGTAATGTAATGTAATGCCTTCCCCTCCTCACTGTATGCCCTGCCCCCAATTTAAAGGGTACATGCTTATTGAAACTAGGGACTCTGCCTTTAGATTATCCATTTAAAAAATCCAGGATACCTCATGTTTAATAAATTTTAGGGGTAATATTGCTGAGTTTCTTGCCATTTTTGTTAAATTGTTAAATAGCCAGCAAGACCCTGAGATTTCATCCTCTTACCTTCTGACAGGATTGTACTTAAATATTCTAGACAAATTAAAATGTGTTTTTTTTTTACAAGAAAATTTATTCTTCCCTATGTGACCTATTGCAACACTTAACAATTCCCCCATGATTATGAATTTCTTCATGTCCGAGTAAAATCCCTTGATTTAGTCCATTTTTTTTCTTTTTGGTGCTTTGTTATACCAACTGGGCAGTGTTCTCTCTCTTTCTATTCCTCTGTCCTTCTCTTTTTTCTCTTTTCTATGTTGCTCCAAATTGGAAGTGAAAACAAGTTTTTTTTCTTAATGTAGCATGGTATCTTGAAAACAAAATAAAGGAGACCATAATTTCAAAATTAACTTCAGGCAACTCACAACTTTAGCCAACTCTGGTCTTCTGATGTGGAAATTCTGCAGTATAATGGTTCTTTGGATCCTGTAAATGTGAAGAGAATTTGATCATTTACTAAACTTGAATATCGTACTAGGTTAGCCTTCTACTTTTGGGAATAGACTATATAGTTTCTTGGAAATTCCTATTTTGGTTCATTGCTGTGACTATGGGACTATATTGTTATCTGTTCAATCACACTATAAGTGTAATGCTATAAATTACTATTAATTACTACTGATTTCTTCCTTCTATTATATCATAAACAATAGCATACTTAGGGATGCTTATAAGATCTGATTTACTGAAAACAAATGATTAGATATTGGACATAGGTTCTTGTAGAAAATAAGAGTAGTAGAAAATTTAGATATATAGTAAAATATCTTTTATTACACAAATATTAAATACTTCTGTGTAATTTATGAAGCGTAGGTAATCATATACATTTATAAAGATATAATTTTAAAAAGTATTCTGCTTTTTTAAAGTGTTGGCACCCAGGGATAAATTCCCTATTCCTAGGGGCTGATACCAGTAATGAGGCTGCTGAGAAGAAATCTGAGATATATTCTCCAAGTGGCTTATAGATGAGCCAACGCATAAGATGTAAATACAATGTGTATTGTATTATTAATGTTCCCTGCATTTCTGTAGACCATTTTTGTGACAGCCCTTAAAGTCCTTCACAGTGCGTGGGTGGTCAAAGAATTTCTGAGCTACTCCCTGTTGCTTTCAGATTATTGAAACAATTTGGCTCTAGTTAATAACTCTATTAACTGGATAATGGTTACTGTCCTTTTATCAGCTCAGTAACACTACATCCCCATTATAAACAACTGGTCAGTGACATAAATCTCTTTATATAGTAATACACAAAATACTTTGTCTCTTAAGGGCAGTCTTACAGAAACAGTAACCAGTATTGCATTTTTCACTGGAAAAAGCTGCCTCAGGCCTCTGTGGGGCTGCCACTGGGTAACATCTTCTAAATCTTTTCTCTGGAGTTGAGCAGATGGCAGCTTTCAGATTGGAAACTTGATTCAGTGCTGCATTTAGGGTGATTAAAACAAATGATGAGCCTGGAGCTGGGTCTCTACAGCCCCACAGAACAGGTGGCAAAATGGAAAATGAAGGTAACCCGTTTGTCTACACAACACCAAAGAAATAGCTTGATGAACTTTCCACTACTGGAGTAAAAGATTTTTTTTTCTCATCAAATAAATTGAATTGACCAGCTGTATTGGCGTCCTGTAGACACAGCCTGAAAAGTCTCCTGCTCTAACAGGCTTCAAACTAGTGGGGGTCTGTAGTGACACAGCAGGTGCAGTGAGATCTAAGCCCTTAAATGCAATGTATACACAGAGCTCTGCAGACAGCCCCATGGAGCTACCACATAAGATGTTTTTTCATGTGTAAATGAGAAGGTCTTTCATTTTTCAAGCTATTGCATTATATCCCCTTCTGTTGAAAGACAAACACAGGAAATCAACCAACACTGAGTTAATTACAGAAGGATGGCCAGTATCATAGGATTCTAGGCTTCAGTCATGGGATTAAATGCACCAGTATATTTTGCACTTTGGTACTCAGACCTTAAGCTACGCTGGGGAATCATGGTTTTCATGAGATTGCTTTCTGTGAGATCCACTCTGAGAGCATGGCTTTGAATGAAACACCTATCAGGATGGGGGTTGACATGGGGAAATAGTTTCAGGGCAGAGAATTATGAAAGCTCAATGGCTGACTTACAATGTGAGAAATTATCTGGTGTGGTGTTTTAGTAGACACTCCCCAAATCCCTTAAACTTGCTGTTAGAAGGCAAATTTGATGTCTCTTAGGTTGAATAGAAATAAATGTAGATAAAAAATATAATTAATGACTCTATGTTATTTTCCTAGTCGTGGGGAATGAAGAATTATTTCAAATTAATGTAATAAGTATTTAAATGTAAAATTTTTTCAATATTTTGATTAATATTTGGAGGAGTCTAAGTTTGAGGTTTTTACTTACATATTTATAATTTCCTTATATTTTATTTAGTTGTTCCTATAAAAGAGATCTTAAAATATTTTATTTTATTTTATTTTATTTTATTTTTTTAATTTTTTATTTATTTATGATAGTCACAGAGAGAGAGAGAGGCAGAGACACAAGCGGAGGGAGAAGCAGGCTCCATGCACCGGGAGCCTGATGTGGGATTCGATCCCGGGTCTCCAGGATCACGCCCTGGGCCAAAGGCAGGCACCAAACCGCTGCGCCACCCAGGGATCCCAAGATCTTAAAATATTTTAAAAACAATTTTCTCATGCTACATGATTATGTATATCTTTGTGTATGTACACACATGTCTTTATTTCATGTATATAGACATATATGCAAAAACTCACCCTTTGTTTATGTACTATTCTCTCTAAAACACTTAAATTTTACTTATAATGACTTTAATGAAGACTAATGAATGCTAAAGCCTTTCATGTGTGGAATGTCCTCTCTGACAGCAATTGGAACTTGAAGTTTTGATAATACTATTATCCCCATTTTATTAGTTAGAAAGCTGATTCAGAGAGGTTAGGTAATTTTCCAAGGTTATAAAGCTCGTAAATGACAGAGCCAGGAATTTTAACCTAGATCATAAGTCTTTGAATACTGTCATCTACCTTCTCTTGTTGAATATATATTTCAAGGTAAATGTTTGAAGTATATTTCAATCTGTGCTACAAAATAAATATGATATATACATATGCTCAAATTTTGCATGCTGAACATTTCTTTAATGAATTATTTTGTTTGGCTGATTTTTAATACGGGCAATATTAAAGTCTGATTTTCTTAGGTAAGGTAGAAATCAGACATGCTTGTTTTTTTAGTGTACATCTCTTAGAGTTGGTCTCTTTTATATGGCTCACATTCATATTTTAGGTTTAGCCTCAAAAGATCTGAATAGAAACATAATTTTAAAGCCTTGTTTTGGTTTTCTTACTATTGTTAGTAGCTACTGGAAAATAGGATTTAGTGCTTTTCTGTATATCATCCCTATGAGATGTAGGTCTCCTGAGTGGCAGGTGGTATTTTTGTTTCTTTGAATAAAGGAATGGAGGTAAAATCTGTGATGGAAATATTTAATATTTATGAAACAAAGAGAATATCAAAGACAAATCTGGATCTTGGAGACTCATTTGAAAAAGTCCATTATTCTCCAAGTAGCCAAATACTTAAACAATTTGGGAACATATTGTTTATAAAAGTATTAACAGAGTTCTTCCAAATGTTCTGGAAGATTTGTCTTGGGAGAGGTCAGATGGGCTCAGATCCTATTGCTCTATGTTTGTTGCAATAAGACTCTATTATATCCATTGAATTTTCTAAGCACAAAAGAGAAAAATGAAAGGGTATCAATCATGCTGTAGAGGATAACTTTGGCATGATACTCTCAGCTGTTCAACAAGTGTCTCCTATTGGGTCTACTCAGTCATTGACAGCCTGGGGATTGACGCGTGCATGACAACCATTAATTCTAATGCAGTTGTGCATGTTAAATCCTACTACACTGATAAAGGACAGATTTAGGTGTTGAGTGTGAGCCTTCTGTGGAAAGCAAGTTGGAACTGATATTGCTAAAATAACTGTTCTTTCTGCAAATCCAGAACATTTCTCAAGACAAATTGCCTTTTTTTTTTTTTTCCACTTGGTATTTCTTGGAAAAGGAAAAATGTAGAAAAAGGTAGATGTGTCTTGGTGGTGATATACTGCTGTAACCAATTTTAGAAAGATGCATTTTTTTAAATGTAAAAAGTATTATAACAGTTGTTCTAGTCATTTTCTCTGAATAATCTCGTTAATTGAATAAAAATTAGAGATTTCATAAACTCCAGATATTTTTAAATATCTGGGTATTCTAGTTCTTATAAGAAAGCAAACAAGGTGTTTTGATCTTTACTTTTGAAATTAAAAAAAAAGATTTTATTTATTTATTCATGAGAGACACAGAGAGAGGCAGAGACATAGGCAGAGGGAGAAGCAGGCTCCCTGTGGGGAGCCCAATGTGGGACTCGATTCCAGGACTCCGGGATCACAACTTGAGGCAAAGGCAGATGCTCAACTGTTGAGCCACCCAGGTATCTCTGAAATTTTTGAAATTAATTCTATCCATGTGTGATTTGAGTGATGGTAATGATAGGGAGCCTGCATTCTAGTTTAGAGTTTTGTATTATTTAAACAAATTTCCTAAGTATTTTTATTACTCTTGGCTCTATTCTAGTTTATACTAGAATAATTCTTTAATACAACTATTTAGCTTCAGATAAAACATTGAGACAGCTAATGGATTATTGCCTTATGAAAACAAAGATTGAAGTAATATTCTGCTATTTCATGAAATTATTCACTATGCATGTCTATATGTCTTTTAAATGCCTACTGTGTACCAGGTGTACTTCTAGGTACTGATAGGGGGGCAATGAACAAATAGATAAAATCATGCCCTTATGAAACCTACCTCTTAGTGTGGGAAGATGGAAAATACAGCCGAATTATAATATGTCTGGTGGTAATAGATGCCATAAAGGAACATAAGCAGGATGTGGGGATAGGGAATTGTGGGAGATGGAGCTACCATTTTATATGTGGTGATGAGAACTCAGGTGGCTTTAGAGGCAAAGAGCTTGATGCTAAATATTTACCATTGGCTTATGTGGAGGACTAGACCTTGATTATGGAAATGGATAACCTCTATTCCTTTTCAAATAATAGAATGCCATTTTACAAAGTGATATAATGTGACATCTTTTTCTCATCTATCCAATATGGTATAGCTTTGAGAGATGGAGCCTTGAACATGGAAATCTATCACCAGTTCATTGTCCTATCAGACAAAGGCAACAATTGGTTTCAGAATAATCAAACTTCACAATAATTCACATGATTGAAGAACGGCAGAGAGATTTAGCTATTACCCAATTGAGCTTAGGAACAATAATGCTTTGTGGGTCCTTGAGAGATTTTAACCTCTACTCCTTTGCCCATTCCCTAGTTTCCTTTTCCCCTCTCCCCCATGGTGGATATGGCCATCATTCTTTATAGAATTCAGCATGGCTTGACCTTCCTCAGGGAAGTTTCCCCCTGACCAATGCCATCATTTCCTGATTACTCTCTGGCTTTGCTCACCTTACTCTTCACACCTAGGAGTTTAGAGAAAATGAAAAGAAAATGATTTCACATGTATGCATAAATTTCAAGAAAAGGTATTAAAAAATAAACTTCACACTATCTCAGGACTCTTTTAACTTGCAGCAAATTTAATATTAGTTCAAATTATTCCATTATTAAATTATAGGCTTGCTGACCAAGATTATCAGGAGACTGCCAGCAATCAGAGTTGGACAGTTAATGCATATATTTGTCACTGCATTCTTTTTATTGTTTATTTGATCTGAAGAAAAGATAAATTATCTTTCATATGTTAAAATTTTGATGACAACAGTAATACTTTTTGAACACACACAATTGCCAATCATACTGAATCTCATGTGCATTATCTAATTTTACCCTAACGGCAGTTTATTTTTGGGAGGTAATGTTATCATGGCTATTATAGAGGTGAGAGAATTAAGGCTTGAATATACTACTTGAAATTACAAGGCTAGTAAATGCCAGATCTAGGATGAAGACTGAGGAAATCTAAATCTAAAGTCAACAGAAAGCCACAGCATTGAAATATTATTTTCAGAAATAAGAGAAAACAGAATTCCAAGTCCAAGGCCTGTAGTTAGCCACTGCCAGTCTCAGAGCTTAGTATTTTTAAGAATTAGAAACCTTAAATATCTTTTTACAAAGAATTAAAAAAATAATATTCATCTCAAAGACTGACTTGGTATTAAAACAGCACAATGTGGAACTTGCAACAGTCCATCCTAAGGCAACACTTAGGAGTAGATCAGTTGGGGTGCTCTTGAGTTTGAGTTTGAGATTTGCCCAAAGTAAAGAAGCAGGAATAAGATTTAGGACTTGGTGAAATGCACAGTTCTCCACCTAGGAGCAAATGCATATTTGTCTTGGAAATAGCATCCAGAGTTATCTTTGCTAGAAATGCCAAAATTTGATCTTTCTTTTTTAATCAGTAGCCAGACAGAGAAGGCTATGAGTGAGCACAAATCTAACCTCATTTCTCCTTCCTCAGCTCCCTCAGGTTCACCCTCCTGTCTTGCTTTATCTTAAATTCAGCAAATCTTGAAGAGCTTCCACTTATCAGGCATTGTTGTGGGTGGTAGGAAAATAACGGTGAGCAAAGTATGAGATCCATGCCTTCAATAGAGCTCATATTTTAGTAGGATTGGACAGATAATGTAAATAAGTAAAAATGATAGTGATAAAGATGACAATATATCAAGGAGGGAAGAGAAATCTAATTTTTGGATAGGATGCCAGAGAGGGCCTCATTGAGGGTAACTTCTGATGGAAAGATCTCTTAGGAAGTAATAGTTGAGGGATTAAGATGGGACAGAGGTTTCTCTTACTGTCACAGGGTCTTCTGATTGGTCCACCCACTGTTCTAGTAAGATCTGGCATGTCATGACATTGATGGTTTCAAATTTTATGCTGAATTGTGGAGTTACCAGACCAGTATTCGCACATTTTTTAAAGAGTTTTTGTCTAGTTTCCTTACAACTAAAATGTTGGATAGCTTTCCTTATCACCTATGCAAGAAATACATAGTCTTCTATATAAAGTATTACAAGTTTTTATAGGACTTTGATTTCTGCTCAGGCGTATACTAGACTGTATTTTACCAGTTGCTTTTACAGACATGGAACCACAGCCTTCAGAATGGTTAGGAAAGAGGGGCCTGGGACACATTATAAGCTGTGACATAAAACCCTTAATGTGGATAATATTATCCTTATTTTACTAATGAGGTAATCAAGGCTGTTGGCCAGCCTTCCTCCAAATGGAGCATTCTTACATTTTACTAGAGTTATTAAATTTCAAACATCAAGAACATGATTTTATTTTTCTTTGCCTTCATTGTCTGTGTGTGGAGGAGTACATCTGTATATCTGAATGTCATAATTACATCATAGATTACACAGGCTTTTAGGTGCTGCATTGATAGCACCTCTCTTAATATATGATAATATCTTCCAACTTTTGTTTTTGAAGTTTTTACTGAAATGCTGATATCTTGCTATTCAAGTAATGTATTATAGTATCAGTGGGATACTGAATAACTTATCAAAGAAAATAGCAAGCCTTGTGTAACATAAAATAACATTCTATTTCATACTACCTAGTAATCTTTATCCTGTAGCAAATTTATGATACAATCAAACGATTCCATTTTTAAAATCACTTCCATGCTTACCAAGATCACCAAAAAAGAGACCATAATCATAGTTGGACAGATAATAAATGCACTTATCACTGTATTTCTCTCATCTTTGATTCAGAATTTACAAAATAATTACTATCCATACATTTAAAATACAATAGTAAAATATCAAATAATTACTGGGCAGGCGCTATATTTTATGCTAGGAGCTTTGTATGCATTATCTTATTTCATTCTCATGACAGTCCAATGAGGAAGATACTGTTGTTATACCTATTTTAGAGGATAAGGATATAGTTGACCAGGTAAGAAAAATTGCTTAAGATTATATATCCAATGATGGGTTTAAGATTTAGGCAGTTCAACCCCAGGGCATGCACCTAACTACAGCACTACATACACTTCCAGAGATTAGTGAAAAACATGCAATTCAGGATTGTGAGTTCATCATTTTAGTAACTCTGGTTTTAGATTTTGTGAACTGTGTTTCATTAAACAGGAATATTCTATGGAGAAAATTAAACAATGTATGTGGAAGTGCTTTGAAACTTTTGATACTATCCAAAAATATATTTTTTCCTCAGAAACAATTTCTTAACTGTTAATTTGGCAAAATTATGGAGACAGCACAAAAATCAGTGATTGCCAGGGTTTGGGGTAGGTGAACAAGGGATGTATAGGTGAGCAGAGAGGATTTTTAGGGGAGTGAAACTACTCTATATGATGCTATTGTGGTAGATACATGTCATTATACATTTGTCCAAATCCATAGGAGGTACAATGCCAAGAGTGAACCCTAATGTAAACTGTGGACTTTGGGTAATAATGATGTCAATGTAGATTCATTGATTGTTAACAAATGTACCACCCTGGTAGGGGATGTTGATGTTTGGGGAGGCTATGCATGTTGTTAGAGCAGGGGGCATGTGGGAAATCTCTGTATCTTCCACTCAGTTTTACTATGCCCTAAGACTTTAAATCATAAAGTCTATTTAAAAAAGTCTAGCCAAACATTTTGTTTGACACAGTGAGCTTTAATCTAAAAACTAAATTAAAAACAGAAAAGTTACTTAAAATATTTTTAATGCATAACTTCTAAAAACAGCGTTGCAAATTTCACAGTTTTTATGCAAGGAAGATCTTTATAATTTCCATCTAGGGGCAGCCCTGGGGGCTCAGTGGTTTAGCACTGCCTTCAGTCCCGGGCATGATCTTGGAGACCCGGAATCCAGTCCCACATCCCGCTCCCTGTGTGGCGCCTGCTTCTCCCTCTGCCTCTCTCTCTCTCTCTCTCTCTCTCTCTCTCTCTCTGTATCTCTCATGAATAAATAAATGAAATTTAAAAAGAAAAAAAAAGAAAAAATTTCCATCTAACAGGGGTACAAACAGGGAAGTAACACACTTGGTGTTAAACATAGTATATAGCAGCATATATATTTATTATATGGGACAAATTATTTTCTTCTAATGGCTTATCCATAAGAATATAACTATGGTATTAAAAATACAGCAAAGGATTTCTGGCTAAAGTTTAGCAATACAGTGATGACAGCCATACCCCTTTATATATTTAAATGAAAATACTGATTAAAGAAGGTAAAAATTCCAAATAGATTATCCTGGAAACCAAGAGTCCACTGAAAAGCTATTAGAATTTATGTAAATTTCTAACAAAGCAGCAAATTAAAAAAAATACACAATCTCAATGATACTTACAATATGTAAATCACATAGAAATATCTTTAGAAAAAATTATATTCAAGTTAATAAAATGTATTTAAAAAGCTGAAATAAATCCAATAAGAAGCCAGACCTTTTATAGGACATGAATCTTGACTAGATCAATGGAAAGACCACGTGCCTGATAGTAAATTTATAAATGTAAAAAGACTGAGAAGACTTGAACAAAAATACATATTTTGGGGATCCGCCTGGATGGCTCAGCAGTTGAGCATCTGCCTTTGGCTCAGGGCATGATCCTGGAGTCCCAGGATCGAGTCCCACATTGGGCTTCCTGCATGGAGGCTGCTTCTCCTCTGCCTGTGGCTCTGCCTCTGTCTGTGTGTGTCTCATGAATAAATAAATAAATAAAATCTTAAAAAAAATCCCACATACTTTGGTATGTTTTGGTGGATTCCCATTGCTTTCTAAATTCTTAAAAAATACATTATTAAGGTGTAATTAACTTGCCATAAGCTGAACATATTAAAAGTTTATAGTTTTATGATTTCCAATATATATGCTAACAAAACAATCACCAAAATCAAGATAATAAAAACATTCATCAAACCCAAAAGTTTCACCATGCCTTTTGTAATGCTTCCCACCCTTCTTTTCTGCCATCACCTATTTCCCCATGAAATTACTGATCTGTTTTCTGTCACCAAAGATTAGTTTTTATTGTCTAGAATTTTATATAAATGGAATCAGTCATATATTATTGACTTTTTTGAATATGGCTTCTATCACTCATAATTATATTGACATTTATCTTATATGTTGTGTATCAGTAGTTCATTCTTTTTTTTATTGCTGAGTAGTATTGTATTATCGGAATATGCCATGATTTGTTTATCTAGTTATCTGTTAATGGACATTTGGATCGTTTCCAGTTCTTGACTGTGACAAAGCTGCTCTAAACCTTGGTGTATAGGTGAACTGTGAAGATATGGTAGGTAGAATGCACTTGTCCCTATGTGATCTGTTATATTGATGGTGGTGATAAATAATAATGCCACTACCATAAAAGAAGTACGTGTTATGTGTCAGATCTTATGTCCAATCCTGTATGTCACATATGTTTTACATCTGTAACTGTAGTTATGTAAAATTAGTATTTCAGCCGAGGCACCAAGGTAGCAAAGTTGTCAGATCTTCAAATAAGTGTGAAACGACCTTAGAGAAATCAAATTAAATGTATAAGGATTGTTTCCAGGGCTGTGGGGTGAAGATTTCTTCATCCAGATTTCTTCCCTAGTGGGGAATTAAGAGCATACAATCTCTGTCTTGAATGGTTTGGAGCTTCAACTGCACTTTTTGGAGGCTTGATACACATTCCCTAGGGTTGAAGGACCCAGGGTGATGCCTGACCACAGTGGGGAAAACTAAAGCTAGATTTGATTGAGCAGAGTGTAAAAATAGGAGGCTACTGTCACAAAGTAACCGTGTATACTGAACACCATGGAGAATGATGTGACCTGGAATGTTGTGTTTCCCAAAGGGACCCGGTTGGGAGAGTTGAAGAGCCCCAGGAATGTGAGATGTGGACAACTGTAGAATGGGTTCTGAGTGGAGGCTTCACCAGGAAGCTGCAGTCAGACTATCAAGAGACCACTGAGGAGCCCCCTGAAGGCACATGCATGCTCAAATGTTTCCCTGGCTCAGAGAACATGCAAGTGAGGACTTTCCTTTCTCTTTTCCCCCACACTCTGATTTTAGCTGGTTAGAAAAGCAGCAGCAGTGGATTTGAGGAAGACATGGAAAGCTGAGAAGAGCAAAAGCAGGAGTCTACTGCATCCTCTTCCTGAAGGCAGGCAGGCTGGCTACCAACTTAGGTCTTAGCTCTACAGAAAATAACTAAAAAAAGTTTAAAGTGTTGGTAACATAAATAGGACATATTTAATTACTGAAGTAAGACAAGGCTTCAAGTTATGGTAGAATTATCTGTTACCAAAATATAAAGGGGATTGCTTTCCCCGCTGGATAAATTTTAAGTGGGCAGTGGGAGGCAAAAAATAAAATTCGATTATAACTTAGGTGTCCTTCTTTTTCAGAGTTTTGGTTACACCTGAATCATTAGCTCATATAATACATAGCTCCTTAAATTTTACTTGAATACAAAAATCTTAGGCACAAAGATTCATGTGAAAGGCAAGGAATTTAGCTTTTTAGGTGAGAGATTCAGAAGAACATAATTCTTGCCCCCTATATTGCCATGAAACCAGAATCACAAACAGCTTAGTGCTGCCCTGCCTTGAGAGATAAAAAACTAGTTCATATCTCAAAGAGCAAGATTTTAGAAAGCTCTTTGCAGATAAAAATTTAAGACTTGAATCCTTGGAGAATTGTTCATTTCATTTCTGAAAATGCCACTGTTCTAGTGTAAGTTCATATCAGCTAACTGCATGTCTTTTTCTGGAGCTCACTGTTTGTTTTTATGCAGGAGACATGAAAAATGAGGGTTCTGTATTGAGATGTAACTTGGTCACAGTAGAATGATCTCCATCTAGTTATATCACAGAGCTAGCAGAGCCTTAAGAAACTAGAGACAGGGCTTTGAAATGACAATTGCAAATAAAATGAAATAGTCATTCTCTTTACGCAAAGCTTATGAGTGAGGACTTTTTTACTGGCAGTTTTATCTTCTCTTTATATCAACCACCAGCTAAACACACACACACACACATACACATGCACAAACACTCTATGTGCGCTCTCAATTCTGATGAGTGTGCGCCTGCGTGTGTGTGTGTGTGTGTGCATTTGGAACATTTAGCAGTTGGGGAAGAATGTAGTTTTAAATAGAAGTCTGGTCTTGGCCAGGTTTACCTTAAACTTTATACTGAATTTCATATTGTCTTTTCTAAAATTGAAAATGAAAGCACATTTTCTAGCACATCTTTTATCTGAATGGCAATGGAAATAAATTCCAGTAAAATATTTTATTTACATTTAAAATGCATTCAATGTTTTCTTTATCCTGCATATTTCCTGATCAAGAAAATTCCCAACAAATATTTTTAATTATAACTCCCCACGTGAGATCATCACAAAGCGAACTTTAAAAATATTTTGTATAAAGTAATGGTGATTATAACCATGTAGGAAAAAAGTAGGTGAGCATGCACACGTTTCCTAACTCACTTGCATGGGAAATACTTCAACATATTTAACTTCAATATTTTTTTGGGAAAAAAAATCTTATATTGCCTTTTTTTCCAGTTTTAATTGCTTTCCCTATGTTTTAACGAATTTTCATTAATTTTATAATAAAAATCATACAGTAATCTGTATGATTAATTCCAGAAAAAATATTTTCAGGAAACATCATGACCAGTCGACATATTTAGTTGAAATATTCCAACATTTAACCAAGAGCTAACATTTTTTTTTTTTGAGGGAGAGAAAGAGATTGAGAGAGAATGCAAGTGGTGGGGAAGGGGCAGAGGGAGAGAGAATCTGAAGCAAGTTACATGCCTAGTCTGGACCTTGAAGTGAGACTTAATTTCAAGACTCTGATATCATGACCTGAGCCAAAATGAAGAGTCAGAGGCTTAACCAACAGAGTCATCCTCCCTGCCCCCACCAAGAGCTAACATTTTTAATTGGGGAAATTTTTGAAATTTTGAAAAATAATTGTAGATAAATTAAATTGGATACTCCAAAGTCATCATTTTCCAAATGGATGAAATGAGGTCCTGGGCAATAAAATGGGAGAGCCTAGAATTCTTCTGTGTCGAGGCATTGTTCATCCCCCTAAACCAGGTAGATAATATCATTTATTTCATTATTGAAGACTGCTTTGAAATCAATATGGAGCTTCGGTGATAAATTTTGATAAGCAGCTGAGCATATGTATAATGCTTTGATATTAGTGATATGACATAGGGTGAATACATAATTCCAATGTATAGTTACCTATCTTATAGCAGGAAATGTTTTCTTAATTTCTATTCTTCATTTAACACTGTTTTGTATAAAATTCTGAATTTATTAAATTGGACTTAGGAAATTTTTTTTATGGACGATATGGGATGGGAGTCAGTGTTACAAGTTGAAGATAACCAAACTTAACTAAATTTTCTAATACATGTGGCACTTAATGACCGGGTAGCTGACAGATGAAGGAGCTTTTTCAGCCCACTGATAGGATTTTAGGATTGATTCAGGATTATAGTGAATCAGTTAATTTGGAGTTTGTGGGCCTAAGGTTATTTTTGTGTGGCATTTACATGGGGATACATGCTCAGGGGAAGTAGAAGTGTACACACACACACATATATATTTAATAATACTTATATATTAAATAGGTATCATATACTTCTAATACTTATATACATACAATACTACTTACCTAATATTTTATATGCATTGTCTCATTTGAGCCAAAACAGCTCTATGGGATAGGGAATATTATCAGCCTATTACCACTGAGGAAACTGAGGCTCAGTGAGATTAAGCAATCTGCATGATTTCACACAATTAGTAAAATTCTGGATTTTAATTGAGGTCTGCTCACTTCTAATCTTCTGTGTTCTTTTTCATTGACTTTCTGCTTAAGAAATCAAGCATTTCAGAAGAGTGTCTGCACACTAATAATCTTTTGGCAAATATTGACAGTTTCAAGATATACATGTGCTTCATCTATTCATTAGAAAATCACGATCAGTCTGTTGATGGTAGAAACTGAGCTCTAAACATCAAGAATCAACTTGTCTGTAGTAGGGGTGACTTGCTTGAAGGAATTACCAGAGTATGGTAGCAAATTTTGATACAGGTGTTTGGAGATGGTAATTGTAATATTTGAATCCATTGCTGATGTCCTGCAAGTATGAAGCACAATAAAATTACTCCGAGTAATTTTGTGGTGAGAAAATGGCAAAGATGCGTTTCCTCGGGATACATATTTTTCCCTGTATACAAACAATATCCTCCTTTATTTGAATGAGAACAGATGGATGAAGTCTCAATATAAATACTTATTGCCCATAGTAATGGATGATTTTATGAGACATTCAAATTGGACTTAAACAAGGCTATGAGTTAGTATATCTGTTTTGCTTGATATTTTTATTCTGACAACAAGAATTTCTATAAGAAAGGGGTGAAGCTGAAAGGGCAACTGAGGCCTCTTTGAGTGAATTAGTATTCCTGTTGCATTACCCATGTGGATAATATTCTTTACCTCCGATGTGACCCTTACAAATTTAATTAAGTTTGATGGCTGGCCAGCATGTAGATTATTCCTGCTGCAGACAAAACTTGGATGTTTTCTGGCTATGGATAAAATATTTGTGGAAGTTCCTTTTAATTTATGTCACTCACCCAACTTTTCTAACTCTAGATGATAGAGACAAGGAACAAATTATATTTGCTGCCTTGCTATTATGTGCTTCATGTCTGTTAATGGTAAATCAGAAAAGTATGATGGTACCTACCGTATGGCCAGGGTCACTGGAGAGGTTTTATAAAATGTATCTCTAAAGCTGTTTGATTTTAAACAAACTTGATATGTAAAAATTAGATGGAGGTTGTGTTTATTTTTTAATAGAATTCATTTCTGTGTGTGTGTATGTGTGCACAAAATTAGGAATCAAAATCCCTAGAATAAATAAAAAAGAATCACATCCCTATGATGAGGTCCTTTTTTTTTAAAAAAAAAAAATTAAAACCTCAACACTTATGTTTTCTCTTGAAAACCTAGCTCTAGTAAAGAGTATATTTTCTCATCTTGAACAAATCCTGTTCTTCTCAGCAGCTTGATACATACTATTTCACATACATTTAACTGCGTTTGGTGATTTTGAGATGCAACATTGTTCTGAACTAAGCCTTCCTACTCTCCCTATAGCCTTTATGTGGAGTTTTTCTTCTAAGAGCACATTGACAAGGCTTCTGTGGGGTAGAAGCTGTGTGATGCAGTGGGATTGGAGTTTCAAAAGTAAGCTTATTGCTTTCAGGTGTTGTGGCTTCAGCAAAACCAGCCAGTGCTTCAGTGACTCTATTTCCTCATCTAGCAAATGGGATTGATAACATCTTCCCTGTGATGACTGACAAAAGGTACATCTGGAAAAGCATGGTGTACTTCAAATTTTAAGTCCTCATTCTTGAAGCATTGACAAAGCCTACTAATTAATGACAGGGTAGAAGAGAAGAGGAGCATTAGAAAAGAGTTCCTTGCCACAAAGTCAACTACACCTGAAGAGCAGGACAACAGTGGTGTGGTAAGAATGCAGGGCGCCAGGGCACTAAAGTATCTGCTTTCTACTCAGACTGTTCTGATCTCCTCTGTTGACCGTATGCTATTGTAAACCCACAGACTGCAGGGCTGTCTCTAGAGCACGTGTTCTTGTAATGATGTTCCAGACACCTGCATGCCTCATTTCTTTACTGCTCTTCAGAACTCTGTTCAAATATGACTTCATTGCAGAGGCTTATCTCATGACCTAGCATAAAATGACCCACCATTCTCAGCCACAGGGATTTGTTTTTAAATATTTTATTTACTTTTTCATGAGAGACACACAGAGAGAGGCAGAGACATAGGCAGAGGCGGGCTCCCCATGTAGGACTCCATCCCTGGACTCGGATCATGCCCTGAGCCAAAGGCAGTTGCTCAACCATTGAGGTACCCAGGTGACCCAACCATGGGAATTTTTATCCCTGCTTTATTTTGCTTTACTATTACATGACTTATTGCTTGTTTTCTACCCATTAAAACACAAGCTCCAGGGCAGCCCTGGTATGGTTTAGCGCCACCTTCAGCCCAGGACGTGATCCTGGAGAACCTGGGTCTAGTCCCACGTCTGGCTCCCTGCATGGAGCCTGCTTCTCCCTCTCCCTTGTATCTCTGCCTCTCTCTCTCTGTCTCTCATAATAAATAAATAAATAAACAAACAAACAAATAAATAAATAAAATCTTAAAAAAAAACACACATACAAGCTCCATGAGAACAGGAACTTTGTCTCTTCCTTTTATTGCTACAGCCCCAGAAGCTGTAGTATATGAATGTAAATGAGGGAATAAATCAGGCTGGGAGCAGAGTAGCTGGATTCCAGTCTTTCCTCACTATATGGACATGGAGAATCTGTGAGGTATTTCTGCACTTCGTTTTTTCTCACTGCAACTGCTGGTATCAATTTTATTTTTTGCACAGTAGTTGTGAAGTTTCATGGAAGGAGGAAAATATTATTTATGTGTACCTGCTACTGGGCATGCTTGCTGCAAGTAATTTGCACAAATTATCAAAGTCACATACCAATTTGGTAAATGGATATAAATATTCCCTTTTTGCAGATTAAGAAACCAAAGCTAAACCAGTTTGTGACTTGTAAAATCTAATCTAATGGAAATCAGTATTCAAGATATAAAAGTCTTTTTATGAATATAGTGTCTTTTATTAAACTAACAAATTAAGGAATAGCTATTTCCTGTTAAAACCATCCTATAGTTGTACCTGAACCAGCGTGAGTTTGCTCCTTGTTGAGTCAGAAACTACTCTAGGTTGGGTTGTTCCCCCCCACACAAAAAAAACCTCAATTGGCAGCAAATAAGGAGATCATGGGGAATGACTCCCAGAGCCATGAATTCCCAAGTAAGGGTGGATGGGTTCCTTTTATTTTGGGTTAGGATGAATATTTAGATGGGGAAACCTTGTTTTCATTGTAGAGGTGGGCGTAAGGTGGTGGGTGTGCCTTAAAGAAACATGCCTATATAAAACATTGTAAGTTATGTAAATGAGGCTTGTACTCCCCTCCTGGGTGGGGATTTTAGTATTATAATGAGGTGAAAGTAGTTGGTCATTCCAGAGGTCACTTCATGATCCATCTGTGCAGGCACCAGTCAAGGGGTGGGATTTAGCTCAACAGATCTGGATGATCTGAGCCTGTGGGAGGTCTTGTCAGGGCAGTTGCCATCACATAAATTTGTCATACGTTAAAAGGAAAGCCAGAAAGGGGAAAATGTAGACAAAGGTTAGTGTGTATAAGTAGGTGGGCTGTAGAGGCCATTTATTGGGGTCTGGCTGGTGACATAAGTTTTCTAGATGAAAATAATAAATGGTTAGGTTGGTTCCTCCATTTTTATGATAACTTTAAGCATGGACAAGGAATAAGTAGGAAAAAGTAATTCATTTGGATATATCACCATAAATACTATCTGCTGGAAGGTTTATGGTTTCCATTTTTTTATAGAGATCTGTTATAACTTGAGAGCTGTAATTCCTTGAGCATTTCAGATTTTTTTGTAATAGAAAATTTTTAGATCCACTTGATTTTTTTTCAGCAAAGGAGAAATTAGAACCAATTATTATTTTGGTAGTGATTTCAAATTTCTAGTTTGTACACTTCTGCATACCTTTAATGTGTAGGACAAATACTCTATTCAGGGTACAAAGACCTTTGATCGACGTCCTGACTTATGGGCTTCTTGTAATAGCTTAGAGGCCTCCTAATGTCTGTAGTGCAAGGTTTGGCAAATGTTCAAGAAATTAAATGGATAATACTTTGTTTATCCCCAAGCCTTTTTGGCTAATTCAGGGTACATAAATAAGAGATCTTGAAATTCTTATAGCTGAAGAAGAGGCTGATGAAAGCTCTCTAAATGAGAATTTTCAGGCAAAAGTGGGAGAGAAAATTCAAGAAAAGATTTTCCATAGAAAACCATTTAAATGACAAGATAGCTGAATTAATCTTATAAAAGCTTACCGGGTGGCAAGGGGGAAACAGTCTTCATGAACTCAGAAAAAAGGAACCCTTTCTCATCCTAAGTGCTTTATGCATCATATCTATTAGAATTTGGAAGAAGTAATCTTAACTGGGCTTAGAGCCATTTAGAAAAACCAAATAATTAATTTCTATTGTTGTTTGTTTTTCTATACCAGGCTAAAGTATTTTATTCTATTCACCTAAGTGGCTTCAGGCCAAGCAAGCAATATGCTAAATGAAAAGTTTGTCATGTGGAAAGATCTTCAAAAATTAAACAATTTTCTCATCTTAATAATTAATTTTAAAAGACCCAGAGTACATCACATTTTAGGTACATTGATAAAATTGAATTATCTTTTAATTTTGACTCTCCACCTTTAAAATGTATGGAAAGGTTCATTAGAAAATATGCATATGATTTCCATTGATTAAATTGAGGGAGGTATTGAGATGCTTTTTAGTTCCTGTGTTACTGATCTTAGGTCTGTCGCCTTGGACATGCTGTTTCAGATCCTCTGGGGCCAGTTTAAATGAAATTGGCCAAGTGAAAATGACAAGAAGAAATGCTTTTTATTCTCCTCTAGAGTTTAAAAAAAAGAAAAAGAAAGGTGGTGGAGACATGAGATGAATGGGGAAAATAAGTATTAGGCATCAGGCAAAGTACTGGTACAAATACATTGTTTGATTTTTCTGATGGAATAGATCAGAACAAGGAACTTTTGACTTCACTCTATTATTTTACTTAATTATTCACTTGATAATGACAGGGTGAACTAATATTTAGTAAAGATTTTTTAAAAATCCTCTATTTTGTTAAGTGAAAAAGAATTCAGGATTTGCCATATTATCTTGTATTTATTGAAATACCCATCCTGATGTTCATTAGAAAGATGCAGCTCCAGGAACTGAAAGTTGATTAAGAGCGGGCATAAAGTATGGAATCAGGGCAAGATAGGGTAGGGGTGTGACTGTGTGTGTGTGTGTGTGTGTGTGTGTGTGTGTGTAGGGGAAAGTGATTTAAACTGTAGTTGTAGAAGCTAGAAAAAAGGAAAATATGTCCAGGTTCATATATATATATATGTGTGTTTGTTGTGCAATGATAATATATTGAAAGCTTAATGGATGAAACATATATTCTGGAGAGAAGAACATTTTAATGTAGACTCATCAGCTGACTAATCTGTGGGGTAATCAATATATTACTATCATGATTTGAGAAGAAAACATGCTTGGTCTTTACAAGGATGCTTTAGAAAAAAAACAAAGCAAACAAAAATGAAGGTTCAGACTTTTTTCCCCTACCATACATTGCTTTTCCATGAGCAGCAGTATTCTAGCAGTTTTTATCTGAAACATTAGCCTGGCCCAGTAGGTGTCAGATTAGATATACATTACTCCATTATCTTGGTATACTACTCTGCATCAAAGGATCTATGGACTTGGAAACTGAAAAGGAAAGAGAATAAATAAAGGATATCTCTTTTCAGTTTTAGAGTAGTGCTTTTAACATTAAGAAAAATCAATAACTGGATTGACTGCGTTCAGTAGGGAGCATTATTGTTTCCCATAATGTATCTAATGCATATCATTACCAGAGTAATCACATTATTATCTGCCTCTGCCTTGCTGCTTGCTTGGCTAGATATGAAGCCAGAGCTATTTGTAAAGTCAGGTTTTTTTTTCTCTTTTGCAAAATTGCTGAAAATTGTATTTTTCCCATTTTCTTTATTAGTTGTATGAGCTAGCCAGAACCCCTGAATTCAGATTAAGTGTCTTGGTTTGTCGTGGTGGTGATTATTTTTCTCCTTCAGGATTCCTTTTTGTTTCTGCTCAAATTAATCTCACCGTTGGGAGACGAGACAAATCATCTGTGGTTCATTGTACTGTCTGGTGTGGAAGATGGGGATGGGGTAGCATAAGTTGAGAGTAGGGGTGGGCTTTATGTTTGTGAGGGATCTTTTAAGGTCAGCAATTGCACAGCGATGCTGAAAAGCATTTCCATCTGTGTTACATTCCAACACTCTAGTGCAGGGGGCTCAGTCTAAAACAATGAAGAGATTAGAACAATCAATTCCCTTTCTGTATCTGATTATAAAGGGGAGTAGAAGATAGGCCTCTTTTAATATGAGATGCACATTTCACTTATGTTTAACTCCTTTGTTCATGAGCTTACTTCATGACATTGAACTAGTTAAATTCTGTGCACCCTCGTTCTCACTTGTATAATTGGAGCCATGTTCAATTCTGTGGTATAGGTTTTTGGTAGAGATTTACAACAATGAATGTAAGATAAGTAGCCAAGAACACTGTAGTAGTGGTGCTCTGACCAGTGACAGTATAATAAAAGTGGTGGCTCTTCCAAGTGGCAGTATAATAAAAGAAGATCAGTGGAGCAGAAAAACTGCCCAGATGATGACTGAAATGAATATATATGGGGTGTTTCTCTTAAGGGTTCTTTATACTTCAATGCTGAAGTTGCTTGTGATGTCTGATTAAAGGGATAAACAGTGGGAAAGAAAAACAAATGCAATATTTAAAAAATACAACACTGAACAGGAAGCAATTAGAGCTTTTGAGTGCTGAGCAATTCAGTCAAACTGAGATCACTTTGCATCAGATAGGAAATAAGGGGGATGTGCTGGGCTAATTCATGGGCAGCACAGAAATACTTCCCAGCGAGTGACAAGATGGCTTTTTTGGTAAAATGAATTGTTCTTAGGTAACACTACTTTCCCCTTGGACCTTAGATTCCTCTCTCATTTCACTTGCATACTAGAGACTTCAGGGGAGATTTCAGAATTTTCTTAACAGAAATACAAACCACACATTTTCTCCCCACTTCCATTCCTTCCTTTTTTCCTTCCCTGTTTATAGACATATTCTAGAGTGTGAGTAATAATTGATATGAGCCTCATTTGACAGAAGTTTGAACTTTGGCAAGCAAATACTTTCTGTCACTTGGAAATACTCGATTACCATTTGTCCATTTGTCCATTTAGTTTGTAGAAGCAGATTAAGTCAGAAAGCTGCCAATGTGTTTCCATATTCAATTCTCTCTCTACATTCTAGAAAGGAAACCAAAGTACTTGGGAATTAAAACCATTTTTGATTCCAGAATTCAAGTGTATTGCTCAATTTGGCACTGGCAAAGGATGCAGAGATACAAAGGAAATGGATGTAGAAAACAGGAGTTCTAATTTTCCTTCTAGCTCCGATGGAGGCTTTTAGGATCATGTTTTTAGGATGCCTAGAAGAAATCATTAGAACCTGCACTATGATGGCCTGACATTATAGGGATATTTAAGAAATTCTTTTGCTGTGATCCTTAACTTTTAATCTATGTTCTGACATATTTTTGTAGTGTAAATTTATGTATTTATGTTACATGTTAAATCTATATTTAAATATTATATATATATGAATTTAATTAGTATAACAATAGTTAATACAAATGTATTTTAAAATATATTTAAAATATACAAATATATATTCAGTTATATATATAAAACAAAATGTAAAAGGACATTTTGCAATTTCTTAATGAAACAAGCTTGAGGAATACATGAAAATGAAAGTATATGGACAGCCCGGATGGCTTAGTGGTTTAGCGCAGCGTTTGGGCCAGGGCATGATCCTGGAGACCCAGGATCGAGTCCAATGTTGGGCTCCCTGCATGGAGCCTGCTTCTCCCTCTGCCTATGTCTCTGCCTCTCTCTCTCTCTCTCTCTGTATCTCTCATGAATAAATAAATAAAATCTTAAAAAAAATTTAAAAACGAAAATGAAAGTATAGGAAAACTGTGCATGTATGTATATTTTTACTTGTTTGATTTGTTGTTTCCCTCAAGAACATGTTTCAACAGATGTTGGTTGATAGTAAAGGATCTTTCAACCCAGAACAAAAATGAAACAAGTAACTCTAATCAAATAAACTCTTAATAGCCTATGGTCAGTGAGAAAATTAAATTGTCTAGCCAAGTTTAAGAATCAATAGTGGCCACTCCAATTTGAGTATAGTTATAAACCAGTAAACTTAAATACATTCTCAAAGATCAGAAATTCTTTCTAACACAAAAATGTCAGAATCTGTGGGGGAAGGTTGGGAGGAAGGACTCAAAACCTCAGAGAATTAGGATGTTTCATGTAGCTATGTAAAACCTACTGAGAAAAAAAATGACAAATTATCAAGTATTAGTGACCAAGTTACACTGAGGATTTCAGTAGTTTGGTCTCAAATATTTTTATGCTTATGAATAATAGATTTTATATTGTATTTGCCTAATGTATCTAATGCCTATCATTCAGTGGAAGCATCTTCAGAATTAAGAATTCCATTGTTTACCCAACTTGCCATCTAAGATTCTCAGAACCAGAGACCTCAAGACCATATTTTTGTTCCGTAGTTAGAACTCTAATTTTTCACTCAGATACATGTATGCTCAATCATTCTGCTCTGAAACAAGTACTTTCTTTTTCCAGAATCTGTTTCCTTATTTTTTGCAGTGAGGGTATTCATAGTGCTTACTTCATTGTATTTAATTATCCTTAGTGGATAATTAAAAGGTTATATGATAATAAAAGCATTGTAGCTAATGTATATAATGCCTAGAACAAAGTAATTTTTGAATATTCCCATTAGAGCGTAATATATGATAGTTAATAAAGCTGTTATGACTCTCAGGTTTGGGTTTGGACTGGTTAACTCATTTGCTATACTCTTAGGTCACAGCCTTACAGAGATTCATATATAGAGTCCACATATTTTTATGAAACATCTACTAAATCTAAGTTACTAGGCTGCTCTTTATAAAATAGGAAAACATAACATCAGTCCTGTTACTAAGAAGCTTATAATCAAGCAGGGGGTACAATGGCTAGTCACAAGATACTGTAATAAAAGATAAAATTGTGGTAGGTAAAATCAAATAGGAAAAAAATCCTGTGGTGGTAAGAATAAAAGGGAGATACCTTTGACTTGGTGGAAGGTGATCAATAAACTATAGTTATCATATTTATAATAGTTATTGCTAACTCCAAATCCAAAGCTCTCTTGCAGAGCTAAACAGATAGATCTTTTAAAATATAAGAGAATCACAAAATGATTTATTAAATCTATTAACAGTATTTACATGAAATCTCTTTTGTTAAAAATAAATAGGAAAGAAAGGAGAAGAAAAACTGTAAAAAGTTAAGACTCTGACTATATTGTGCTTAAGGCAAGTGGACCTCATTGAGAAGAAATCTATGGCTGATTAAAATATGAACTATCCCATTAATCACACAATACATTAGATAATAAATTGTAGTTGTTAACTTGGTATGCGCCATTGAACATGGAGAAAATATCACATAGGCAGACAAGTGCACCAATGTATGACAATGTAATAGCTTGTGGATATATTCTTTTTGTAAATATGTCTGCAGCATATCCAATGTCTTACTGAACTATGCTGTAAAATAAGGTTATTCTTTGAGTCATAGAGATTAATGCTGCAGATTTTTCAATACTGAAAAAAAATCATACATTTGAATAAAAGAAAGGGTGAGATAGAAATTAACATTTTTCACTCATAGTCTGTCATTCTAATATTTCATTCAACTTTCTAAGGGAGCTCTGAAGATATTAGATTAAAAAAATGTTTTGGAAAAAGAAAAACCAAAGACATATTCCATTGACAGGTAATTATGGGAGCTAATTTCAAGGACTACTTTGAACCATGATCAGGATGTTTAACTGTCTCTGCTGTGTGGATCTAGTGAGCCCACCCTGAAAATATGCTGATAGCACAAATAGGAAAGAATAGAAACAGTGCTACATTCAATAGGCCAGATAGTACTTTTTAAAGAAAATCTTGGACTTCTTTCAATTTTGTTTTGGTAAATATGTAAATGTAACATTTAACTGATCATTAAAACATAACTTTCACCTAGTCTTGTGTTTCCAACTTGCTTGACAAAGAAACATAATTTAGCAACTTAGGCCAGGTTTCACCTTGAATATTGTCTTTGCATATGCTGGTATGCTGTCCAATATGGCAGCCACTAGCCACATGTAGCTGCTGAGTACTTTAAGTGTGGGTAGTCTGAATTGATATGGCTGTTAGTATAAAATACACACCAGATTTCAATGACTTAATTTTAAAAAGGCAAAATATCTCATTTGGATATTTAAGGTTTAATAAAATGCATCAGTTATACCTGTTTTTTAAAATATATTTTTACTTTTAGAATGGAAAGTTTAAAACTACTTCTGTGATTTGCACTTATGGCTTGCATTATACATCTGTTGGATAGTGCTGTTCTATGGGATCCATAAAGTAAACTACTGATAAAGGAAATAAAATTCTGAACAAAGAAACTGGACGCCTTCAGAATTAAAATAGCTCACATTTTGGGGCACCTGAGTTGTTCAGTTGGTTTAGGGTGTGCCTTTGGCTCAGGTCATAATCCCTGGGTCCTGGGATGGAGCCCTACTTCGGGCTTCTTGTTCATCAGGGGGCTGCTTCTCCCTTTCCTCCCCACTTGTGCTCTCTCTTGCTATCTCTATCTCTCTTTCAAATAAGTAAATGAAATTTTAAGAAAAAAAAATAGCTTACATTCTGACCTTAAAACATGTTTAAGTTGTGTATAAATAGTTGTATATAAACCATATAATTCAGAGTATACCACGCATTAGAAAAAAGCACAAGAAAAATAGACTGCAATTATATATGTGTGGAAAGATAACACTTCAAAATCTAAAATACGAAATATTCATTTAGCTATGTTTCTTATCGGAAGGGTAGGCCCTGCCTATGATCCCTGCAACCATATTAAAATAGATATTGAGATTATAAAGGACACTCTTCCCCCACATAGTTTGAAAGTTTGTGGAAAATTTATTTTCTCACTGAAGGATTATAAATAGAATCAATATAAATAAAAAAATACAAGAATCTTTGCTCTCAAGTTCCTCCATCATCTTGTAAAAACAAGACAAAAGAAAATATTTCCACTCCTACTGAAAGGCCATATAAACCACCTGTTCCTTTTCTTTTTTTAAAGTCTATATTTGTCAATATCGGGATCAGACAAGGCAAGAAAAGCCCCGAATGCAGTCATAAGCCAGAAAATATAATAGGTGACTCTAGGATTTATTGTTTTGTAGTACTACAATAGTCTGCCTTTGGGTTGATAACTTAATAAATCAATCTTCATTGCCTGAAACAGTTCATATACACTCCAAAGTAAGCTGTTTATGCTTTTACTTGCATTTTCTAAGATTAGTCCTTCATTTATATTTTAAAAAATTCTGTGCCTCTTCCAAGAATTATCTCCATGTAAATTCAGAATATAGTAGTTATCCCCTGGGGCAAGGGGCCATTATATACTGGGAGTCAACGTCAGATGGGGATGTATTTTGCAATGTTGTTTGTGTGTGTTTGTGTTCAGGTAGTTATTATCTGAAAATGTCTCCCCTGGAAGGTCTGTAAAGGGTCACAACTGGACTTTGATGTGTGGGCCAGATCTGAGGGTTAATCCCCAAGGATGTGGAAAAAACTAACTTTTAAAGTCTGAAACAGAAAAAGCTTGCAGATTTTAAACTGTACTTTCCAATAAGGTAGCCACTTACATCCTGTATCTGTTGAATACTTTACATATAGCTAGTGTTACTGTGAGAAACTGAATTTTTCATTTTATTTAACTTTAAGGTAGATTTAAAAGCACACTGGATTCAGTGAGCAAAAAACTTTTAATGTTTGGATTGGATTTACTTTTTTAACTGTACATTTTATGGTATATAAATACAGATCAAGTATTTCCAATTAAAAATTTCAAATTGAGATATGCTGAAAGAATAAAATACAAGCGAGATTTTGAAGACTTAGTACCAAAATAAATAAAGCAGCTCATTAGCAATTTTACATAGATCACATATTGAAATGGTGTTTGGATATTTGGTTTGAAATGTATTAAAATTGATTTTACCTGTTTTTAAATATTTTTTTGATGTGGCTACAAGAAATTTTAGCTTTTTAAAAAACATGTTTTATTTATTTATTCACGAGAGACAGAGAGAAGCAGAGACATAGGCTGGGGGAGAAACAGGCTTCCCACAGGGAGCTTCATGCAGGACTCAATCCCAGGACTGGGGGGATCATGACCTGAGCCAAAGGCAGATGCTCAACCACTGAGCCGCCCAGGTGCCCAGAAATTTTAGAATTCTTTCTGTGGTTTATGTTATATTTCTATTAGATGGTGCTGTCTAAAAAAAAAAGGAAAACATATGGAAATAACCATGAGATACGAAGATTGTAAATGGGATATGACAACAAAAGTGAGACACTAATGAGAAGGTAGTTATGAGTTGGTAGCAAATAAAGGAGAAGCAGGTCCTTAGCCTACCTTACTGTGTTGGCAGATGACTGGTGTACAATATGATGCCTGGACTAGTTTAAGGGTTTAGGATTGAAAATATAACTTTTTAACCTTTGCGCCTTACAATTAATGATACATGCGTTGTTGCTTTAATAGTTTTAATTATTACTAATTTTATTTTTAAGGGGAGTTACTGCATTTTCCTTCTTTTTAGCCTTCCACTGGTATTGAGTGCATTATATAGAGTCATTGAAAGAATTTTACCACAATAAACTTTTAAAACAAAAGATACCACAAGTATAGAATGGGAAAAAGCTTAAACCAAATTTAATTTCCAAGGGTAGAGATCTTATGAAGCAGTAATATCAGCCACTTTGTTATATAAAGTGTATCCCATAAACTTGATACTGGATTAAAATAATCCATTGGCCAGTTTGGAACAAATTGTATTATATTGTATCTGCCATGAAGTTCTATTGCCCTAATGTTGAATTTAAATAGACTTTCTTCCCACATAAGTGAGATGCAAATTCACTGTAGAAAAATCAGAAACACCAAAAAGCAACACAGAGAAAATAATAATCACTTGTAACCTACAGCACCCAGAAATAATGACTATAAATTTCCCTTGTATTTTCTTTCAACTTGATTTTTAGATAGGATTTGGTATGTCTTAACAAGCACTGCATCACAAACTCTGTATAACTCTGTATTTAATACTTTTTGCCCCTTTCTTTGAACTCTCTTTGGACTGTTTTTATAGCCTGGACTGCAGTTATCCATTATAGAAACAACTTAATAAATGATGTCTTGTTGGCTTGAAAGTATTATTCACATAGATTTCCAAAGTGACAAAGATACAACCAGAAAGTGTTTTATTCACTAGAAGATCTTGTTGAACATTTTCTGACACTATTAGTAAGATAAAGAGAGTATAAGATGAAAGAGAAAACATGAATTCTGAATCCTGAAAAGCTTGTGCTTATTACTACTTTTAGCAGAAATCATGAAGGGCCACCTCATCAGGCAGATTGATGAAGCCTCATTAGGTAAAGGCTTGAAGTGTTCCAAGAGTAATGCCTCACAGAAACCCCTATAACAGTCCAAAGTGGTGGCTAGACAAACATGCCTACCTGTCATTGCTGCCTTTTGATTGGAAGGAATTTGTATTTGTTTCCTCTTTAGGAGGAAGATACACATGCAAGTATAAAATCACTGGGCAATGTTAGTGGTGCTAGATCTGAAAATGCAAACCCAAGGGCTTGAAGTTAGGCAAGCTCTTTGAGATGAAGTGGAGTGCAAAGTGCCCTTCATTTATTCTTGAGATATTTACTTCTATCCTCTGGCTTTACTGTAGCTAATGTCCTTTTACTCAGTCATGCTATTCAACCCATTTTTAAGTGAGTTGAAAAATGAAAACATGCATCTTGAAGTTAGGAAAAGCAAAGGCTCAGTGTAATATTCCAGAGCTCCTGTGTTTATCACTTTTAAGACAATCAGATACCTAAATGCCAACATCTCCACTGCTTCTTATCCATCTTCCACCTCATCCCCATAATGAGGGTAATCCCGGTGGGAGAGGGGAGGGGATATACTTCAGTTTCCTGATCTCTGGCATGATTTCTGGATTTAGATCAATGTCAAAAATCCTGAGAACTCTTAGAAAGCTTAGGGTTTCTTCAGGTTTCTGGTCCAGTTGGCAGTGAGGAAGCCTGGTGGGACAAAGTCAAACAAGATTTCCTGATGTACACGTGAAGGTGCTGAGAACTTCTCATAGTCCTTAAACTAGATTTCTCACTAGGAAACTGTGTGTCTGATCTAAAATTCCATGGAATGTGTTCACTCCAAACAATGTTAAGGTAGTTCTTATATCATAATTTCATGGCAATGTTGAACATCAAGCTGCAAAGTGTTTCAAAGATAAAAACTGAGGTTATCGTAGGCAATCTGGCAGACAAAGTATATGTGGTAATATTGAGAATATCCAGGATATACTCAATTCCAAATAACAACATTTGTCAATGCTTCATTTACATATTCATATTTTTATTCAACGAACATTCATTTTTTTCTGTGTCAGGTATTACAAAGAACTCTATGCACAAACAGCAGATGTGATTTCTGACCCCTTGGAATCAGACTTAATTCATGGTTATATAATATCCCTTAATTCCTACCAAACAAAGAGTGGGCAGTGATTCAACATAATTGGAAGTACTAATATAAGGTGGGGGGGTCAGGAAAATGTTCCTTGAGTAAATGATATTTAAACTAATGTAAATTTTTGTGATATATTGCTAGATATTAGGAATATGAAGATAATATGGCATAGTCCCTGTCCTTGAGTTCATGTCTAGGAAAGAGATGTGCACACCACTAACAGTCCTCTGTGAAAAGTGCTCTATAGAAGTCTATGGATTTGGGACTCCTGAGCGGCTCACCAGTTGAACATCTTCCTTCAGCTCAGGATGATCCCAGAGTCCTGGGATCGAGTCCCACATTAGGCTCCTTGCGGGGAGCCTGTTTCTCCCTCTGCCTGTGTCTCTGCTTCTCTCTCTCCCTCTGTGTCTCTCATGAATAAATTTAAAAAATCTTAAAAAAAAGAAGTATATGGATTATAGTGGATCCTGAAAGTTATGGGTAATTTGGTTTGACCATCTCAGGAAAGACTATACGAGATGAGATGGCTTTAAGTGTGGATTTTGAAGCTCAATGATTTTGAAGGCTAAGGAATATTACCAGGCAATCAGGACAGGAAATAAGTAAGTAATGGTTGGAGTAAGAAAAAGTCCAGTATATTGGGCAAACTCTAAGTAGAAGGGAAGGCCTAGGATGGCAATTGGCCAGCTGTGAGATTGTGTATGTATGGAGTGGGATGGTAAAATAGAAGGCATGTTGAAATATTGTATGAAAGAATTTATACTTCTTTTTTAGGAGTGGAGGAGACATTGGAGTATTTTAATTAGGAGTTTGAAATCGACTTGTGTTTGTAGACTGATCATTCTGAGTGCTAAAGAAAGGATGGATTTGGCTTATGGAAAGGCTTGATTCAGAGAGACTGATGAGAAGGACATTGCAATAGGCCCTAAGAGAGGAGGGCGGAACTTCAGCTGTGGCAGTAGCCAGGGAGATTTAAGAGATTTAGGAGTGAAAATCAATGCTAATTGAAGACTGACTGGCTAGGATAGCTGAAGAAGAGAGAGGATTCCAGCATATGTTGATATTTCTACCTTCTGGGTGATTTATGGTATCCATAGAGCCATTCAGGATTTGGGATTTGAATCCAGACTGCCACGTAGCAAGTAACCATTTGGAAGAAGTTACTTGAACTTGCCATGCCTCGGTTTTTGTTTGTACAAAAATTGCTAAAAATAATTTTGTGGGATTTATGGGAAGATAATTATGAAAATGCTTAGTGAATTGCCTTGCCCATCGTCAACATTCAGTGCGTATTTTCTCCAGTTTTGGGCATACTGAGTTTGAAATCAGTATTTTATGTCCAGATGGATATATCTAGTATGTATTCACAAACAGAGGTTGGGGCCTTGGGAAGGGGGTGCAAATTAAAGCCTAAGCACTTGCAGATATAATTATTAGATGATAGTTGAAATCACTTGACTGTATGAGATTCCATCAGGTATAAGAAAGAAAAGATTCAAAGTAGACTCTCTGGTGCTTAGTATCTAAATAAGTAGGTAAAGGAGGAGGAGGAGCCTCCCAAAAGTAACTAAAACATGGTTTAAAAAATAAGAACAGGGGATCCCTGGGTGGCTCAGTGGTTTAGCGCCTGCCTTTGGCCCAGGGCGCGATCCTGGAGTCTCGGGATTGAGTCCCTCGTCGGGCTCCCGGCATGGAGCCTGCTTCTCCCTCCTCCTGTGTCTCTGCCTCTGCCTCTCTCTCTCTCTCTATGCCTATCATAAATAATAAATAAATAAATATTAAAAAATAAGAATATTAAAAAATAAGAACAAAACCTTGAAAAAAGGAACAAATTTAAGAATATAACCAGCCTTGTATGAGATGTACTTTGAGAAGGAAATCATTAGCACTCTGACAAGTCTTAGACTGAGAAGTAACTTCAAGAATAAAGAGAACTCTAAATATAACAATTAAGAGATCATTGACAACCTTAGAGCAATTTCCATGTGGTGGTGAGGAGCAGAATATGATTGTGGTGAATTGAGAGAAGAGAAGAAATAGGGAAATAGTAATAAGATATAGAATGTTATTTTAAGAAATTTGGCATAGCTAGTTGGGGTGGTAGGTAGAAGTGGATAAAAGATAAAAAGAAGCCTTAATATATATTAATAGACACCAAGAAAAAAGATCTAGTATTGAGGAAGCAGAGGGAGATAAGTGATGGGAAATAAATAATGAAGGAATATTCTAGAAGAAGCTGTAGCTCAAGAAATATAATTCACAAAAGAATGCATTTGTCTGAGATGGAAGAAGATACAACCTCCTTTTGAGTCAGAATGTGAAGGAGTAAAGCTGGAAAGACTATCAATAATTAGAAATTAAGAAGCTTCTAGTATTTTTTTTTAGAAGCTTCTAGTATTAACCCTATTATTTAGCTTGTAGTTTTTGTGTTCTAATAACATATATTTTAAATACCTTAACTAGATTGGCTAGTACCTTTTATCTCCACATAAAATGAATTCTTAATTTTTATTTAGTAAAAGCCAAGTGAAACCTCACCTCTGTCCCCCCCTCCCAGCCCCCAAAAGACAAAAGAACCTTGGAGAATACTTTTTTTTAATAAAGTACCCCTAATAATGATGGAATCACAAAAAATTACACTATCCATGCAAGGGTCTCAGACTATCAGAGAAATATCTTACTCTGATTTATATATCTTACGGTAATATTAGAGCTAAACTGTATGCAATGTTGACATCGGGGCACTGGAGTATATATTAACGCTTAAATATCCTTTTAAAAAATGTTAACTGTTAGCTCAAGCTTAAATTAGGATTGTAAGCAATTAATTTTGTATCATGTTTACATTTGAAAACAGAAGTACCACAAGACCTTTCCTAGTAGATGAACACAGTTTAATTAGATCATCTCCATTTTATTGTATTACAAACACATAAAAACACAAAACAACCAGCCCCTCCTCATCCTGGCAATTCTAGAAATGATAGGCCAGGCTCTGGATTTATATTATAAAGCAATTACAGTAAATTCCACAGGTATAAGAATCATACACTTGAAAAACATAGTCCAAAGCTGTTGGGAATTCAACCCGCGGCATCTCAAAGTCTTTCAAAGGAGTAAGACTATACAAAACAGTTATATTTCAATTTTACCATCATGTAGGGTTTTGTAGTAGTCTCTCCTTGGTCTTCATCACTTCTCTATCTTCTGCCTGGATAATCTCAGTCATATTTTTATGGTCGCTACTTGATTTGTTCAGGTGCTTTGAAACACATTCCATTAGATTTGATCTTTTTGCTATATTTATACATATAAACTCAAACACTCATGAATGAATATCTGAGTTAATTATTGATAGTACAATACAGTCAATACTTTGTATTTTCAAAATGTATCTTAGGCCTTTTCCATCAAACTGACGTGTTCTCCTGTATTTCCTACTTTAGTCAAGGATACAACCAAGTACCAGACACTTAATCTGGGGAGAGATCATAGTTTTGCATTCCAGGTAAACATCAAAGTCAACATGTTGTATTTCATTTTAGGCTTTTCCTTAAGCGTGGCTGTTTTTTCAATAGTTGTGCTCATGCCATTTAAATTTCCTTAAAGAACATTAGCAATTGCTTTTTTTTTCTTCTTATGTCAATATTGATAATCTGTACTTGTGTGAAAAGTATCCATTTCATCCAAATTTTAAGATTATTGTGAGAATTCAGTTAGATATAGATGTAAAGCACTTATTAGGGTGCCATCCATGTAAGAAGTATTCAATAGAAACAAAGAAATAGAAATTAATATTCAATTCAGTCATGGGACATCTATTTAGAGGAAAATGGGGCAATTCTCAACTACTCAAACTAATATTTTGGATGTGTGTGTGAGATAGCATGATGAACATTAAATGTTTTGTATCATCAAAGAAATTGTCCACATTGAGCCAAATGATAAATACAAAAGCAGTAACAAAGTAAAAAGAACTAAGAAGCAGCCTTAGAAATTGAAATATTCTAATTACAGCCACTAATGAGAGTTACCAACCATGCATTCTTATGCAATGTATATCATCTTTATGTACATTGCAACATACCAGCATTCCATTCTGTACAACTCTGGGTATATCATTTGCCCTCTCACTGCTTCCATTGCCTCAGGATAGCATAAGGATCTTTACTAGAGAAACTCTATTTCAGTTTTAAAATACTGTGACTTTTATGACCACAAAACAGCTTAATTCTGAGTTTTCTGTTCTGTGTCAACATGTAAGAGAATTGTGAAAGACCTCCTGTCTGTGTCTGTGTATTTATTTTCTGATTCCAAAATCATCCATCTTGTCATCTGTCATGCCCATTAATTCTTCAAGTTTCTTCTCCAAATATTTCTTTAATGACGTTCGTATTGCCTTCATTTTCCTCCGATGAGACACACAGATATGGAATCTAGAGCAGAGAAACAACATATCCCAACTTCAATATTAGTAAGGCATCTCATTAAGACAATTACATAATCATACTTTCCCCTTCTTTCCCCTTCTTTTTCTGGATACTGCTCCAGGAGTTTCCTCATACTTAATTTTACCTCCTCTGTTTCCTGTGGTCCAACTTGTATCCCATAAACTTCCATCCATTTCATTCCTGTCAGTATTGTATCCCAAACTTTGAAATGACTTCTTTCCCCTTATTGCCATTGGGAGGTAGGGGAGGATTGGACAGTGTCTTTGCCAAAGGAATGCTTGACCCAATGTGTGTTTGGAGGGAGGAAAACTCACAGTAACAAAGCACTTCCCAATATCACAACTTCTGCTAGCAATATCAGAAATAGTGCAATCTCTCGATTCTCAGCCTTCCTTGAATCCTCTTCTGGAGGGAGAAAAAGGAAAATAGAAAGTGAATTTGGGAGAAGAAAAATACTAATTTGAGAGAACTTGATCCATGGTAGATGGGTCTTTTTAAACATCAAATAATTTTCTCTGTTCACTGCTTCCATCACCGCTTCCTTCACTGTTTTCTGGTTATTCTGATCTTTATTACTCTTAGGTCCTTAGGCTCTATAAAAAGTTTGCCCTTACTGCCACTATCCTAATTTTTCCATTTTCAGTCCTGCCTTTTCATTTCTTAGCCCTTCAGTTGATCCAGTGCCCAGCAATTCATCTTGGTACACATTTTGCCCAATATTTTTGCTCTGATTTGTTACATTAGCATGATCTGCATAGCAGGTGCTCACCAAATATTTGTAGAATAGACCAACGAGCAACTCAGTACTTGATCTCTGACCCCTTCAAATGCCACACTACAATCTTTGTTACCTCCACAATACTCTCCTCTGAAGCATCGGGAAGTGATGCGAAGACAGGTCCAACAATCCAGGACAGGACCTTCAATCACGACTGATAAAGAGAAGAAAAATAACAGAAGGGGGCCTTGGCATGGAGTTTTCTTAGCTCAGGCATCAAGTATGGATTAGATCTCAGGCATTTCCAGGACTCTTAATGTTATATTGTTGTGAATTTCTTCTTCCCCTAGCAATCAAATTTCTTGATGGGTCAAAACCTTCTGTAACTTAAGTCAGATCTTTGGGGAAGAAGTGGGAAAAATGATGCCTCAGGGTATATTGGTCCTTTGGATTATAAACTATACTATAGAAGGCCTCTAAGCACCTCCAAACTCTGTGTGTTTGAGATTTCATGAGATAAATTTGTTGTCAGATCTGACTGGCATTCCCACCCCCATAATCACAACTCTAAGAATTGGGTTCTCAATATGACAGGTGGTAGAGATATGGCCATATAGATCAAATGAGATGGGAAAATATGGACTGAATTAAAAGGTGTCTGATGTATTTTACTTACCGCAATCTTCAGAACAAGCTAAAAGAGAATCAGAAAGTTCTAATGAGCCTATAATCAACATAGAGTTCGCCATATTTATACCCAATAGTTTTTTTTTTTTTTTTTTTTTGGTTAGCCATGAAGTTCCAGCCACCCCTCCATCCATTCTAAATAACTGTAATATGAAACCACCTTCCTCATCTCACCCTTATTTCCTATTCCTTTCACATAATTTCAGTGTTGTTAGATAGACATCTTTTATTACCAACTTCAGAGAAGTTCTTTAATATCTCTTTCAGTTTGGATTCCAAGTTTTGGCGGACATCGAGAAGCTTGCCTTGAAGGATAAAAGCACCTAAGAGGGGGGTGGAAAGGACATCAGAAACTAGGGGTATTCCCTTCAGAACTTAATCCTAATTGTTTTGCCTTGTTTTTCCCAGTGAAATTTCCTTATACTTGCTTGGGCAACACAATCTTTTAACACTGAAACAGTAGCTCACCTTTAAATGTTTCATTGCCCAGTTTATAAAGTTCATTCTTCAGCCATGCTCTTAACTTGGTAACCTTTTGAACAGCTAGAGAGGAGTAAAAGTACATGTAGGGGAATAATTACATCCGTGGAGGAAATTATGTTGACCCAGGTGCACTCTTCCCTGCCTCCCCTTCTCCCTTTAACCCACAAAACTCTCAGGGACTGAAACTTCCCTCACCCAACACCCGAAGCATCTTGTCCCTGTGGGAGACTTTGAAGCTTAAACGGATCATCTCCTTAATCTGCCGTTCAAGCAGATGAATTCGGCCGGGGACTTCTGAGGGTATTAACTTTGCCAGCAAGGACCTAATATCTTCTGTGAATTTGGGGTCACATTCCAAGCAGCCTTTGACCCCATGGAAGGCTGCCAGGGACAGGGGCAGAAACAGAAGTAACCACAGGTCTCCCATTTCCTTGCCCCAACAGCCGGTTGTCCTGGCAACTAGTTCACCTAGTTTCCTTTTCTTCAAAAATCCAGGAATAAGAGCTGTGTCTTGGATAGTCTGACTTCACCTTCCCCTTCATTTCCATCCCACTTCTAGGCAATATCATTTCCCCAAGGATCTTCAGTTGTTTTCCGACTTTTGTCCTTCATTCCAGAGAGAGGGAACTGCCAGTTGGGAAGCAGATACCTGAGTTCTGAGTGTAGAACAGAGAGAGAGAGAGAGATCTTGAGCTCACACAAGCAAAGTTCCATGCAGAGACAGAACTCAGAAAAAGATTTTCTTTAGGTTTCTCCTTTACTTGTGTCTTCAGTAAATTCTCATATCCCTCCTGACAATAGGAGTAGTGTCTCAAGAAAGAGATCTCATAGGCCCGTAGAGACTGCTCAACCAAAATTTTACTTCTATAGAGGATGTAAGAAAAGCCTGAAATATTGAGTTGCTTGGGGTCCTAGTCCCTGACGGTAGTAGGATTGTTGAAAATTAGCAATGGGTGTCTAGATGTAATTGATAGCATCGATAATAGTTTTGATATAATTGATAACTTCTCAGAAATGTAAGCTATCTTTGTCTGTAGGATGATTTCTCCAGCCATGCTCTATAACCTTTTTATATCATTCTTATAAAGTGTCTCGAGCAAGGAGACAAGAAACAACCATTGAGGAGTACATGGTGATGCGCGGATCCAGTAACACCCAGAGCCCATTAGTGGGAACATGTTAAAAATACTTATGGTGAAATGTGAGGCATGTAAGAAAGTAACCACAGTTATCATGGGCTGCTGTCTCAGGACACCTTGGAAGGAGCCCAAATAAACACTTCATTTTAGGGCTCTTTGAACAAAAATATTTTTTGTTATTTGAAGAAATTAGGCTACTTTATAGACTTTTCAGGGTACCAGTAACCTCTTCTCTGTTAAATTGCTTGTATGTCAGTGATCACCTGGAAACAGGAAACCCTGGGATCTTAAAAGGTTAGTGGTAGAATTGAGAGCTAAGGTATGGGAATTTTATGGATTTGAAAAGTTATGAGGGAAGTACAAAGAACTACTAATTATATGCCTTCCATGTGCCAGATATGGGATGTGCTAAACACTTCTGATTATTGCAAGTCCTGATGGCACAGCAATACTTTGAGAAATTATCTCAATTTTATAGATAAGATTCTGAGGCTCAGAAATGTGAAACAACCCTTTCTACAAAATAATTTAAGTAGTTATGGAACTGGGATTTGAAATCATGTCTGTCTGACTCCAAATTCTTTATACTTCATTCACTGTCTTTCAACATTTTCTGGGCTAATGCAGAAAATTATTTCTTGGAATTTGATAAATCAGAGGATTGTAAGGGGAGGGGGCAATTCAAATCCTCTGATGATCCAAATCCACACTTCTGCTCTGATTTTATTTTCCCTTGGCTAGATGATCTCATCTTTAGATGATCCTCCATAGGGTTTGTACATGCTGAGGTCTGAAGGCTTTTGAGGTAATGGGATTAAACTAATTCTGGAAACCAAAGTTGGAGACTTAAAAGGGGCTGAGACTTGGCAGGCAGATAGCCAGGTATGAGGAAAAAGTATTCTTTAAGGGAAAATATACATTATAGATGAGATATTTTCCAGTTAACAGTACATACTTTTACTTTCCGCTTGGACACTTAAAGAGAATATGATGGCATATTATTGACTAATTCTATTCAGTGGAAAATTATCTTGACCCGGACCACGTGCTCTACTATTTTTATCCTTGCCTTATTCTTCCAGCTTAATTTGCAGTACAGGATTTTTAGGATTTGAGAAAAAAAAATGATTCAACTTTTGGATAGTCTTGGGGAAACTGAAAATAGCAAGCTACTTTCTAAAAAGACAGAACTTATAATTGAAGGGGACATATAAAAAGGAAAATAATGGAGGAAATAGTAAACAAATAATAATTGAGTGAGCTGATGATAAAGGCAAAGGTATATACTAGAGGTATATAGGAAGACAGAACAGCACTATATTTGGAGGAATTTCTTCTAGAGAGGCGGATCTAGGACACTAGAAACAACAGGTAATGAATATATGGTGGGAACTAAGAATCCAGCAATATTCAAGATACTTTAGGAGAAGCATCCTGAAAGTACTGATGATGAAGTGGATGATACATGAGAAAAGAACTATAGTTACCCTGGGCTAGTTCTTTAAATTCAGTAAATGTAAACTATTTGAATTTTGGAAAAGAGCTGTCTGGAAATTGATAATATAATCACATTACTTGATTGAAATAATATTACTTGCATCTAGGAGGTAAAGGATAATACCCAAATCCTTCATTGATTATTCTAATATTTGGTTTGGGTTGGCATGGAGGGGATATGATTTATCATAAGTGTGAATCTGTAGAATAGCTAGCCAAACTATTTGCTTAAAATAGCATAACAGAAATATAGTAGCATATGCATTCATAATCTCTTCACCAAATATATATTTATACATTTGTAATTCTTAGATAAGATTCATATTTATTCACAAATAAAATATTTGTTGTATATATTCTTTTTCTACAAAACAATTAGTCCTAATAGTCCTTTTTAAGGGCTATGGAATCAGTGTTTTATAGCATTTGGCCTTTGTTACGAATCATATGATACAATGGGATTTAAAATCTAAAAATCAAATCTAAGAAACAAGTCTTATAAAGAAAAGCAAGCTTTTTGTGATAATTTCCCCTCAATCCATAGTAAATCTGTTCCCAGATATATACAAAAAAACTAAAAATAATGAATCTCTGTGGCTCAAGCTTCTTAAAGCCTCTTTTCCTGTGGATTATTTGTTCTAACTGAGCCATGATGCATTGTTTCCCATCTGTAGCACTTCAATGGATATCCTAGAAGTTTGGCAAATAATCCAGATACCTCTTGTAGTCAAGTGAGATTAAATTATTTCCTGACTATAGTCTGAGACTAGAAAGCCCATACTTGGTATCTGGCCATGTCATAAACTGTCTAGGCAGCATAATAACCATAATTATAAATGTTGAAATAATTACTATCTTCCAGATCCTTCACATGTAATGTGACTTTAATATTTTCTTTATGCCTGTCCATTTATACTCCATTGTCATTAAGCCAGCTTTCCCCCCCCATATTCTACTCCTTCTTTAGAGAAAGTTATAAGGTTGGAGCTTGGAAGACTTTGAAGGAATCTCTATCTGCTATGAAATCAAATGAAAAGAATGGATAAAGAAGATGTGGTTTATGTATACAATGAAATATTACTCAGCCATTAGAAATGACAAATACCCACCATTTGCTTCAACGTCGATGGAACTGGAGGGTATTATGCTGAGTGAAATAAGTCAATTGGAGAAGGACAAACATTATATGGTCTCATTCACTTGGGGAATATAAATATTGTGAAAGGGAATAGAAGGGAAGGGAGAAGAAATGGGTAGGAAATATCAGAAAGGGAGACAGAACATAAAGACTCCTAACTCTGGGAAACGAACTAGGGGTGGTGGAGGGGAGGAGGGCAGAGGGTGGGGGTGAATGGGTGATGGGCACTGAGGGGGGCACTTGACGGGATGAGCACTGGATGTTATTCTGTATGTTGGCAAATTGAACACCAATAAAAAATAAATTTATTATTAAATAAAAAAAATAAAAAAAGAAAATAAAAGCTAATCCTCTCGGTATGGATGGGAAGAACAGGGGAGACAACAACAAAAGGTTTCTGTCCTAACCTCTTCTCTCTTGGCTAGGGTCCCAGAAGGAAAGATTATATTAGTTAGGTTAAAGGGAATACGGTAGGAAAGAGTAGCTTTTGTCCTATATCCTTGAAGAACTACAAAGGCTACACCAGTTATGCACATATGACAACTGCACTTGAGGAAAAATAGTAGCATGTCACAACTGGTTAATAGAAGGCACTCCTGAGACATGCTAGTTGCCTTGTATTGTGGAAGGACTACTATGCCTCCATTGGTTGCTAGACAAGGATGTGTAAGTAAACTCAGAATCTGACTGGGAAACTTGGCAGTGTGTATCATCAAGACTTTAGGTAATGGGACCTTGTCTGAAAGATGGATAGCAAACCACTAGGTCAGGAAAGGAAAAGGTATCTGCAGCAAGCCCTAAGACTTGACAGGGTCAAGTTGTCAGGAAAGACAGCCTGACCCTGAGGAAATAGAAAACAGGCCCAAAGTGCTCTGCATGCACTGTCCTAGAAAATGCAATAAGATTCAGAGATGGGGTGGTACCAACCTTGTCTTAGAAGATACCAACACATTAGCAATGAATGAAAACAAATATACTCAAAGTTTTAAAAATAAGTCATTCAAGGGAACACATATTAGTGAAGAAATTCACTGGATGATATGCTGAACGGAAAAAGGCAGGGGTTTTAAATAGGAAATGTTCATGGTGATTGTACTTACTACCATTTAGTATGCTTAATAAGATGGATTGAATTCATAGTTGAACTGGTAGTTAACACAAGCTTGATTTATCAGTGATTAGGACAAGTGTTTTCTTAGGCCCAAGAGAAGTCTAGAATCCCAGAGTTACTCCATGTTCATGGTTCCTTATTAGTTTTGGGAGGTTAGAGCCAGTTGTCTTACACATAACAATTGTCCTATCTCCCGGGCAAACGCTGCTGTCAGTGCAAAACTTTCCTCTATGTACCATATATTCAAGGGTCCCTTCAACCATAGGGGTATCCATGAGTTAACATAGGCCTCCCACCTTTCCATTCCTATATCCGTTTTTTTGAAAGAAGCAGGGGAAGGAGATATAAAAGAATGATTTTTCCAAAACGTATTTATTTACCAAAAGTATTTAAATATCGGATGGAATTGAATTTATCGTATTCTGGTGTTACTGCTTTATTTCTTTGTTCTCCTGTGAGGTGAGAAGTGAGGAAACTCAGAGAAATCTCAGACCACTTATGGAATATGAAGAAGCTATATCTCCTTTCTATATGTGAGAATAGTTTAAATAAATGTGTGACCTTGCAACATAAACACCATAATACTTCATTCTCAAAACAATATTGTATTACTATTTCCACTCTGTAAAATATGAGCCTGATATTCAGAGACACTAAGGAAAGTGTAAGGGAAAGATTTGTAATAACACAAATTTGTCTGCTTTCATAGCCCTATATTTCCAAAATACCAAAATGTTTCTTGAGTAGAGTTAATCCAAGGTACAATGATCATTGCCTCAAATTAGTTAGAATTTCCTAAAGGAAATTATTTTTGCAAGAAAAGGAAATTATTTTTCCCATTAGTTTATTTTTTAAATAAGTGGAGTTTATAATCCTAATTAACGTTTTATATTTCTCCCATACTCAATTCTTTTCCCCCCTAATTACTTGAATAAGGGATTTAAAGAATATATTTTACTGTAGCTTGTTTGCTTGTCAATTGCAGTACTCAATTTTCTTTAATACCACGTATAAAAAGGCACAGATGTTAATCTAGTTTACCTTAAAAAATACCAGAAAAATATAATATTTTTTCTTTTCTACCTTTAGAGAAGTTTAAGACAACAACACAACTATAAGGACACAATAGCCAACAACCAGTAACATCATTGAACACATAGTGGGTAATCCAATAGTGTTTTATATTCATTACATGCATGATCTTATAAAATCCTCATGCTAAGAGGTTGGTACTGTCATTGCCATTTAGAGATGAGAGAACTGAGACTGAGTAGTTAAGTATTCTGTAGGAGATCACACAGCTCTCAGGTGGTACAGCTTGCATTCTTAACCTCATTTTGACAGATTCCCCACATGTATTCTTTTAACCATTAAACTCTCTCTTTTCCTTTATTAGCCCAAACAAAACAAAATAAAGCACAAAAATGAATTGTGCATAATGAATCCTGTGCATAATGAATTGACACATTTATGGAAAACCCAACACTTAGTGGGTGAGGCATGGTGACATAGTATATGGCAGTACATTTACTTCTTCTTCTTCTTTTTTAAGTACATTTACTTCCAATTCTGGTCCTTGTAGGAACTTCAAAATATCAAGTCAAGGGAGAATTTTTTTTTTTCAAGGGAGAAATTCTTAATTGAATTTGAAGTTCAGGGTCACCACCCTTTAATAAATGATCTTACTGTTGATAATTCCTTTGCATTATACTACCTCTTATTAATATAACATTGTATATTTGGAGCTTTCTCTATTTGGAAAGTTCTCTGTTATCTTGTTTTGAAATGACTGAGTTTCTTCTTGATTTTCTCTAATTTGCTACATAAATATCTTATGCTTAAATACAATCCTCTTTAAGCAGTATAGCTATATTAGGTTACTAATCAGTTTGTTTGAAGTTAGATCTAATTTCATTATATCTTGCAGGGTCTTTTGTAAAAGGGTCTAAATAAGATGTACTGTCTCCCTGTTTACCACGTAATGACATAAGAAGAAACTGAGTAAGTCAACTCCCAGGCAGGATTGTTTTAATTCAGTGGAGGAAAGGTCTTAGTGGAATGGGTTATTGATATTAACTCTTGGAACAAGCTATTATAAGTAGATGTGGAATCTCCATTCCTAGAGGAAGTTATTGGGTGTTGGGAAATCTTGCCTGGTGGTTTGGGTTTAATTGAATGAGGTTCCTTCTAGCTGACAAAGCTGCTATGATATACAGAGAATGTAACTTGAGAAGTGTGTTTCATATTTATTTTTCCTTAAATTTATTGGAAGTTTAATAGATATATGGTAAATTTCATTTTCAAAAAATAGAAATTGTGGTATTACATATACTAGATGGGGAAAGAGTTTGTGAGGTTCTGTACTCTAGAAATTATAGCCATTTTTAGCATAAGCATAGTTACCAAAATTGATTCTAGAAACCACTCCAAATCAGTTTTTAAATGGTATGGGGACTATTTGAGAGGGAAAATATAAAATATTTTCCAGTTGCAGCTACATGAGAATTTCCCATTTCAGTTTCTTGCCTTGGTGCTGTTAAGAAGAGACCTTGACAAAGTGTGCATTGACCACTTCTCATTTATGCCAGGTGTAGCTCTATGTCTGAAGGGCATATGCGATAAATTGGTCATACATTATCTCATTTGCAGTCTGAGTTTTATGAGCTCCTGTAAAACAATTACCATATATACATTTTACAATAAATGGGCAAAGTGGTTGCAAACAATATGGAAAAGTCAATAATTAATTTCAGATTTCCAAATGCAGCAGAGACACTGGACCTTTCTTTTCTTTTCAAAGAGATGGCTTCTTTGTTAGGAATATGCAAGCATGTTAATTCATTACTGTGTGGTTTCTCTTTTTCCAAAGCTTGTTGAAGGCCTAATTTATGTGCAAGACTGAAAGCTGTTTAAACGGATAATATGCCTCCTTCATGAGAAATACCACCCCTTTATGCTCCATTAAATTCAGACGTTGACTCTATAAGCTACGTACCAATTATTTCTTTCCAGAAACAGCAGCATAGTTTTTTTCACAAAGGACAACAGATTATTGCAGGCTGCTATTAATCTCCACATAGTCCACAGAATACATAGGACACTAGGGAGAAAACAATTGAGTAGCTATTTTAACATTTGCAAAACTGCTATATGCAGAGGAAATAAAAAAGAGATGCTTGTCTGTTTGCTACTTCTAAATTATTTCAGGTGTTCACCTCCAAAATATAGAAAAAGCCCTTAAATTAATCAATAATGACCTGCTGACATTGAAGCAGTGCCTGTGGATGAACACAGATGGCTCTTTATCTGGTTGATCTTTGTTTTCCTCAACATCATGTATTGCTACCACTGTAAAGTCCTTTTGCATGCTCCATTAGTTGGATGCTGCAGTAAGTTAAATGCCTATTAGCGTTTTGAAGCAGGTTCTTTTATGATAACAGTATTGTTTGGTGCATGGAAACGGGTTAATTCTCAGTAAAAACTAGAAAAATATACTGGTCCATGGCATAACCTGACATAGGCTAGAATTTAATATAATGACTGTGGATCATTTTGGAGGGTATAAATCACTCTAACATGACTGTCTTCAAAGCTATTGTTACTGATACTGGCCTAACTATCAAAATTGAAGGAAAATCTTAAAGACAAGCTAGTAATTAAGCTATTTAAAAAATAGTGACTTTTAAAACTTATCCAGTCAAAAACATTGAGTGCCTACTACTTTCATTCAACAAGAATTTATTGAATGTTTATCAGGACTATCAGTAAAAAGGAAGATTGGTATAGAGATGCCTCTACTTTCATAGAGCTTGCAATCAAGTAGTATGGTGCTAATCATGGTTTCTAAGTGGTTTTTCTTTTATATGATTTTTTTTCCATTAGCAATTCTCTTTTTTCTGAATGGGATTTTCACTCTCTTCTCTCCAGATGAACATTTGGGTGGTATGGTCCACAGATCAAAGAGTGAACCCTGGACTAACTTAAGCCAATTAGTCCTTTAATTCCCTAGAAATTGCATCAAGTATGGTTATGTAATCCACTGGAGTTCATAAGACACTGGCAAAAACTAGGGAATGGTTTGGCGAAAAGACATTTCCTCCTTATTCCTCAGTAGCTACTGAGAAGAAACTTTAGCTGTCCCTCAGGACTTGGTAATGTAAAAAATCTGAACATTAGCACTGCAACAGTCAGAGGTGAGCTGACCCTTAACTGGTTCCTGAGAGCTGATTGTATAATCCACTCTGCATTCAGTGACATCACAAGGGTAGCTTGAAGTGGCCATATTGGGAGTATTTACATCATAGAAACCAGAAATGCTTTAAATGTAGGCTTTGGATCCTTTGCCCCTTTCTCCTCCCTCTGCAACCAGCCCTACCATTGTTTGTTTTTGGAGAGTAGCTGCAGAGAGTCCATAGTGTAAAGATAGCGTGAGGCCAGTGTAGAACCTTGAGAAACTGGGTCTTAGTGTTATGCTTTGAATGATTAAGATCAAGCTTTATGGGAAACCTGCCCTACTTCTCTGGAGTTTTCAGTTATGTGAGTATATAAAATCCCCATAAAATAACAAAAAATGTTTCAAGGTTAATATATACCATATTTTGAAGATAGAACATTCTCAATTAGCATTACTCAAAGTGTGCTCTTAGATGCTAATTGAAGTTTCAGAAAAAGAGTGTATACATAGTGAGAATCTTAAGGGAGGAATTGACAAATTTGAATGTATAACTCTACTTTTCAAAGTATGTCTGCTGGGCAGGAGCTCAGGGGGTTGATAATTTGGAAAAGATAGTTTAATTGTTAAAGACATGTGTTGCCTGCAGAGGTAAAGGTTAAGTAACTAAATAAAATGTGGTATTGACCTAAGCCCTGATTCCAATGATCAGATCTACTCCAGTAAAATTTGCAACATATATTAGCTAAGTATTACACCAGTAAAAGTTGCAAAACTATATCTCTGGTTCTATACCAGTCAGTAGCCATCTAGACAGTGAAGAGCTAAAACTAAAAGGAAAGAAAAACCCAAGATAACTGTGTGATCAAATTTAAAGCTCTCTTTTAATATGATAGGGAAACAGTGGAGTCACATGATTGTACTAAGGCTAAAATAGAATTTTTAGTGACTTGTAATGAACAAATAATTTCTATCATATTTTTAGTAATATATCCAAAGTAAGAAATAAACTCTACTTAAACTATGATATAACAAATAAATTACTAGTAGAGAAACATTGGTCCATTTTTAAAGCTAATTTTTGTACAATTTTTTTCTCATGAATCTTAATTTAATGAAGTCTTGATATGTGTCAGACACTCTTAGAAGTACTATGCCATTTCATTTTCATGGAAGCCCCATGGACAAAGGTTTGACATTCTCAGTTTATTAAGTAAAGGAATTGGTCTCCAAAAGGAAAAATTACTTGTCAAAGCTTACGTGTCCTGTGAGGGGCAAAAGTTGGGTCTAACTCCAATTTCCTCCTTAGCTGAATTAGATTACATCAACTAAATACCTTGGTGCATATTTAATCCTAATGCCATCAAATGGATAAATGGACTTAAGGGAGATGAAAACTAAAGGGGAAAAGTATTTTGTTTGTGTTAGAGGATATGAACAGGGCAAGCCACTAGGACTGTTAAATTAATTGTCACAAGTGTTCAAGTTGAGTTATAAAACAATGTTTGATAACTGGGCTTAATGTGAACCTGAAGGCTTGTTCTCTGACCAGAATTTCTACTTGGGAAATATTGGTAGGGTAGAAGAAAAGTTCAAATGTATGATCAGACTCACATGATCTTTAATGTGTGGGATAAGATAAATAGGGAGTTTTTTTTTTTTTTTTTTTTTTTTTTTACTAGGGTGAAATAATCAATTACTTGTATCTCACAGTATCAGACAAATGACTGAGAGAGACAAGAATCTGGAAAAGCAGATTGTCTCATCAAAGTATCCTTCAAAATACTAGTCATATGACCTTGGGCAAGGCATTTAACCTTTAACCGCCAAACATTCTGTGGCATGGGGATAACAAAACATACCTCATAAGGTCATTGAAAAGATTATATGAGATGATAATGAGCTAATTACAGTACCTCTTACTTATTAAATAAGTACATATTTATTTAATGTTAATATTACTGTTATTACAAATAAAATCTATTTTCCTGGCTTTCTCATTTAGCTATAAGATCTTACATAATTCAGTGGGTCTAAGTTGTGTTTTTTATTTGTAGAAGTTCTAATATATTACCATGCTAATCTTGCATGTTTTGAGAATTAAACTGAACAATGCATACAAGAGTACTCAATAACATTTAAATTGAGGAGTAATGTATGAAGTATGGTGTCCTCAGTACAAAACCCTATGGGTCTTTTCAGCCCACATCTTTTTGGCCTCTGCTGTACCTGGAAGAGAAGGTCACTACCTTTGGCTTCAATAGCTTAATTTACATTTCTCAGTTTTCCATATCTCCTTTCCTATCTGGCCAGATCTTTTTATTTTCCTTTGCAGAATGCAGTTTCTTTCTTGACCCCTTAATTGTAAGTGTTCTCCCTTGACCCCCTACTAACTCTGCCTCATCTCCACTACCCCTGTGTCTTTGACATCTAAAATCCTGTAACTTAGTCCTACATCTGAATATTCTCATCTTAAAATGAAGCCCCCAATGGGGCTTGAAGACTTCATGGTTAGTGATTGTCTAAATATATTGAAAAAACTTTATAAAGCTATACTCAACTTCATTTTCTACTAGATATTGATATGGGAGTACCTGAGCTATAGTATCAGACATCATTTAGAATGAGAGATTTATCAAAATTCTTGGCTATAGTTTTGGGAGAAATAAGTAACCTCACAGGACAAACTATGCAAATCCAGTGTGATTCACTTACGGCAGAGATCATTTTGGCATTTAATTTATAACATCCTCCTCTTCCTCATCCACTTTCTTCATGAAATATTTTAGTATTATGTGTAGAATACTAAGCTTTCTGAAAGAACAGAGGTAATCCTAGTGTATGAATGGTATTATTTTTTGCTTCAAGTTCACCTATTTTAAGTCCTCTTTTCAATAGCTTTAGCTTTTGGGTTATCATAAATGTGAGTTACCCTGAGAAATGAGTCCCTTTGTAAATATTCAATTTGACAAATAATCTTCTGATTTGAAGTCAGTCTGAAAGAAGAAAATAAGTTAACTTCAAGTGAAAATTGATACATACATCGAGTTGGAAAAGTGATTTTCTTCTAAATAGGATAACTCTTATTTGGGAGTTATGTTTGTATGTACTCTTATTTGGGAGTTTGTATGATATACAAGGTCATCATAAGAAATATATAAAAGAGACATATGGCTGACTTGTCTAGTATACAAGGTGTATATTTTACCTTATGTATTTAAAACATTGAAATAGTTTTAAAGCATTTCACACAGTTTCCTCATTTTAGGAGACAAAACTCCTTAGACAGAAAGAACAACAAAATTGCTTCCCAGAAGCCAACTGATTTATTTAAATTTTGGTTTCCAAATGAGTGAGGATCTTTACCCTTGCTTGATCAAATACAAGCATACTATACCTATACTCTGCTAGTGAGAATATTGTATATAAACTACTTGTAATTTGTGTTAGCAGTCAGTAATATATTGCAAAAAGAGAAATGTCAGATTACTTAAAGGAAACAACTACTAAAATATGACCAAAATCTCTTTGGAATTGTTAGAAAATAAAGGTTTATTGTTGAAGGTGTAACTGAAAAATTATCAGTATGGGGAAAACCGATGTGTTGAGATAACCTCAAATTTCAACATTGGTTAATTTAGGATTAGGAAATCTATGGATAATTTTTTGGTTGCTGGAAAACTCAATTGTAACATTAGGTTTTATATCCTATTTAATCTTCTTACAATTCTATGAAAAAGGTACTTATAATTTCCATTTTTGCAGATAGAATATTAGGTTTAGAATAAGATGCTTTCTCATGGCTGTATAGTTGGTCCTTGGCAGAAGCAAGATTCAAATCCAGATCAGTCTAATCCATGGGCCCATGTTGTTTTCACTGTCCTATACTGTCATCTCATTACCTCTCTGCAGAACAGAGCAGCATTATTACATTGTATATAATGTGATGTGATTTAATGCTAACCAGTAATTTTTCAAGTTGTGGAAATTAATTTTGTCCTAATCCATTTAAAGCAAATCACTCTGTCTTCCCTGTGGTCCAGGCCATGTGTTTGTGGGACAGATGGTATGATCTGAGGTCATGGAAGAATGATACTGACTGATCCATGTGGGGATTATTAAGATTTTATGACATAAAAAATCAGTTCATCCTTAGCAAAATTTATAAGTATGGAAAAATATAACTTGTACCCTCATATTTTTATTAAATATATTTATGGACATATGTAATGATTTTTGATCTTTCTAATTAATACAATGCTAAAATACCGATTACTAGTATCATTTGAAGGACAGAATTTTTAAAATAAATAGTGAAAAAATAGTGAAAAATAAATAAAAACAAAATAAGTAACTCAATCAAATGTTTAATTGAAAGGATAGGAGAAAATAGAATTGTCATTTGTAGGGACATGGAATGAAGAAACCTGAAGGTTTTTAAAGATAATGTAAAAAACCTCTAATTGATTTTATTAGGAAATGGGCCACATATTGTAATTTCAATTAGGGATCAACAATTACAAAAAAGCAAAATCATCAAGTTTTGAAAGTAAAAAGTAAAGTCATCAAGTTGAGTTTTGAAAAGACAGAACTCAAGTATTGGTCTTATATTATTAGCTTGGTAAGATGCTGATCACTTCGGATAGTTTGCAGTGGTACCATGCAAACACAAATGCCATGTTTGAGTATCTGCTTTTTTTTTTTTTAAGATTTTACTTATTAATAGGGTGTTATACTAATAGACTTTATAGCTTAACAAGCATATTTTACTTAAAAAGCATATTACCATAGTTATTGTACACTGGACTAACATTCATCTACTATTCTATAAAGTAAGGAGGTGTTGAGCTCAGTGCTGGGGATATATCAGGAAGTGAAATAGGCAAAATCTAAAAAAAGTCTAATTACACAAGGAAATAAACTATTACAATGTCTGACATATAATAGGTTAGCCAGCATTATTGTTCATATTGGTGTTTATTATTAAATAATAGAGGCATACACATAGTGATACTTGAACAAGACTTTGGAGGTGGAGTGTCACAGAAGACTTTCTGAATAAGTGACACAATCTGAGTCTTGATGCTTGAAAGATAAGTAGGGATTAGAAAAGACAGAAAATATAGAAGAGGGAAGGAAAAGGGTTAGTGCAATGTCTGGAAGTACATAGTGAACATTTGGAATGGTACAAAAAATCCTATCTATTTGGAAAAAAAATACTAAAGTGTGAGTGTGGGGAAGTCCTACCATGAAAAGCCTTGTATGGTATTGGAGTACTAAGAAACCATCAAAGTTCCATCTTTTCATGGGTCTTGGCTGTGTGTTTGTGTGACATTGGGAAATCCTTCCAATGAATTTATAAATGTTCTTTTAATTTCAGCATTCTGTAATTATTTTGCTTGTAAAAATAATCCAAAATATTTAGCTAGTAAGTTTGAAATCATTTTACTCATTATTGTGTTAATGGAAAGAATTAAAGTTTAGCTCATATGGGAGTACCACTTTTTTAATCTTTTTCTAATGAAGCTAAGGTAAAAAAAATCTTTTTTATGAAATGGCACAGTCGTTGATCTCTTTGTTGCTCTTCTTACTTCTGAAAGAGTAGAGAGGTGACAGAAATACCCAGTTCTTCCTGGATAGAAGCCCAGACTTCTTTGACTCTCTGCACTTTTCTCATGCTTCTAAATATGTAGATAAGGGGTCCTAATAGAACTACAAAATGCTGGAAGACTATAAAGCCAGTTAAGAGTCAAGGTTACAGGGATCCCTGGGTGGCGCAGCAGTTTGGCGCCTGCCTTTGGCCCAGGGCGTGATCCTGGAGACTGGGGATCGAGTCCCACGTCGGGCTCCCAGTGCATGGAGCCTGCTTCTCCCTCTGCCTGTGTCTCTGCCCCTCTCTCTATCTCTCTGTGACTATCATAAGTAAATAAAAAAATTAAAAAAAAAAGATGCAAGGTTACAGAGAAACTTTCTGGCTTGTTTTTTCACTGCATCTGGCCTAGGCAAAATACCTTCCTATGTGGGGCTAGTTGAGGTCACCCCAAAGAATATCCTGGAGTGTGGAGCCAAAGTCTAGCTAGAAATAACATACCCTTGTATTTTTTCACTCTCTTGCATATTTGTTTCCTCAGTGGCAGCAATATTGGTAATTGTTTATGAACCAAACTGTTCCAGGGCTCCTGGGTTTCTCTTGTCTCCCTCTGTATAAAATATATCCATGTGTACCACCACTTTTCTATGGTCTTCTGATCAACTACTTTATTTCATTACTATGAGGACTGAATGAACTATCATACGTGAAACTTGCTAGGAAGTTGACGTGGTTGGTCATGTCCATTTATTCTGACCTATTCTACTGAGCAGGATGAAGGGAAAGGATAGATACATGGGATCTGATTTCCTTTACTCTTTTCACCATTGTGAATGCAGGGTGAGGGTAGGAGGAAACTTAGATTTACTTTTTCCCCCCTATCTTTCTTAAGTTCATATGAAAAGTATAAGTCTACTATTAAATAATAAACCCTGAATATTGCCCAGAAAAGTTCATGTATTTTCAACTTAAGATTATTTATTCAAGATGAAAAGATCCCATTCTAAGTTCATGCCTTTGGCTAAATTTAATCTTTTTTTTTTTTTGTAGAATTTTTTTTTTTTTTGGTGGGTTGCAATTGAAGTTATTACACAGGAAATGAGGGACAGAAGAGACTGAACTATTGGTTTCTCCTCATTGTTGGGAAATTTTTCTCATGTTTTGATTCTCTCTTTGTTAGGAAGGAAAGTTATACTTGAAGTGAGTGTTAACAATCTCACTGGAGGCTAAAGAAAATGCTAGATTACTTTAAAACAGGATCTCACTGCTTTGGCATAAGGTCAAATTGGCAGCACTAGCAATTCTCTTGTAGTCTGTTTTCTCCAGAGTTCACTGAAAATGAGTAATTCCATGAGTGTGTATGCTTGCTCCTTTGTTTTTAAAAATTTCCTTCCACGAATCACTTGATAGCTATTTTCTCACATCATTGTGTGCTCAAAATGTTTTCTCTTTTAATTAAACAAGACAAAAAACTTAGGCTTGAGTGGATATGGGTCTCCCAAAGCTCTCTTTAAGGATAAAAGACCAAGTAAAATAACAAAAAGTTGGTGTAAAGCCCCCTTTAGAGAATAACCATCATTTATATTGCACATCTATGTGTTCATCCCTGGAAAGTCCAACCTAGAGTCAGCTGTCACCTGTGCATCTCCAGCCAGCTTACCCTATCTATCTCTTGGAGTCAACAGGAAAGTAATTGAATGCCTTATCAAAGACCAAACTCCCTTCTCTAGTCACTGACCTGTTGGATACAGAACACTTAAAACCTCACCTCTTCCATGTAAGAATACTGTTTTTCCCCCCTCATTTATTGATTCATTCCACTGATATTTATTGTCCACCTATAATGTCCTAGATATTGTCTAGGTTCTGGCATTACTTTAGTTAAAAGTGTGACAAAGATCCTGCCCTCCTTCTAATTCCGTTGATGGGGTGACAGTGTTAAAATAAAAAATGCATGGCATTATACCAGATAATGATAGATGCTGTGAAGAAAATGACCAAAATGAAATTAGCTGCTTGGGTCTTACAGTTAATGGCATTTGATAACTTTGTTCTGCCAGGATTGTTATCAGTCTGTGAGATTCACCTTCTACTGGGTCTTCAGAGGTATTTCAGGGAGTTAAGAAAGACAGCAGCTGGCCAGTCCTTAACTGGAATTCCCTGTTCATCCTCTTTCTGTAGGTGATGCCATGCTTTTTCCAGTGTTGTTGGATATCTTGTTCAGTCTCTTATCTTTGGTTCTCTTTAAATATCTCTTTCATTTCTCTTCTCTCATTTGCTGCAGACAACATTTTTCTTTTGCTCAGTCTCTAGGGTAGCTGGATGTCAACAGTCTCAGGCTTTTATTTGTTATGATAGCAATCACCTAGATAGGGATCTTGACAGTGGTTTGATAAAATGAAAACTTGATTTGTGGTATTTATAGATTTCCATGTGTAGATACTTCCATTATGGCTAATTTCAAGCTAACAAAATGACCTGACTGAACATGGAATTGGAAACAGTTCAGATCTTAACTGTATAATTTTTACATATGCATGTCTACATAAACCTCTCAAGTGTACATTGTCTACTATCCTTCAGTCGAGGTATGAATATTTGCATTTCTTTAGAAAATTCCTTTGTGCCCTTTGGCCACAGGTCTGATCCATCACCATAGGTTAGTGTTTTCTTTTACTGAATTTTATCTAAACACAATCATGCATTATGTGCTCTTTTGTATTTGGTTTCTTTTGCTGAGCATAATGTTTCAGATTCACACATTTTGTGGCATATGTCAATTTTGTTTGCTTGTTTCTTTGATAGTGTTGAGTCTTCTAACCAGTTAACAGGACAAGTCTTTCCATTTGTTTATTTAGTTATGTAGTTTTAAAAGATTTTATTTATTCGTTTAGAGAGAAAAGTGCAGGGTCGGGGCAGGGTAGAAGGAAAGGAGAGAGAAGAGTCCAAGCAGACTCTGTGCTGAACATACAGCCCAATGTGGGGCTTGATCTTGTGACACAGATTATGATCTGCACCAAACTGAAGAGTCAGGTGATTAACCAAATGAGCCACCCAAGAACCCCTAGTTTTGTGGTTTTAAGATAAAGGTCCTATTATCTCTAAATGGTAGAAATTTTTTATTAATACTGTAAGTGCCATTTAAAATTTTATTACCCAGTTTGCTGATAATATGTAAAAGTCTATTTGTAAAAATATGGTCTTTAGATACTGTACTCTTGCTTAGTTATGATATTTGTTCTATAGATTCCTTAGGATGTTCCATATAGATGATCACATCATCATCTATGAATAGACTATTTTAATTCTTCCAAATTTGCTTATCTTTTATTTCTTTATCTTTATTTACCTGGTTAAGATTTCAAATACAATATTGATTAGTGGCAAGAGCAGAAATTCTTGCCTTGTTCTGATTTGAGGGGGAAGCATTCAAATTCTCACCATAAAGTATAATGTTAGCAGTAGATAACTATTCTAATCAATCATGTTTTTTTCTTCTTTATTCTGTTAAAAAAGTGAAAAAAAATTGAGGTTTGAATGTGACTCTAACCTGACATACCTGGAATAAACTTCATTTCATAGAGGACTAGATCTCATTTGTACATTACCAGATATGAATTTTTCATAATTTAATGATTTTTATATCTATTTTCAAGAGTGAGGTCAAAGTATAATTGCTTTTTCTGATATTTTATTTTTCAGTTTTTGGTATCAGAATTAGGATTAGCTCATAAAAGCCAAGATAGAATATACTCTGTCCTCTATATTTTTTTAAATTAATTTTTATTGGTGTTCAATTTACCAACATACAGAAAAACACCCAGTGCTCATCCCGTCAAGTGTCCACCTCAGTGCCCGTCACCCATTCCCCTCCAACACCCGCCCTCCTCCCCTTCCACCACCCCTAGTTCGTTTCCCCGAGTTTGGAGTCTTTATGTTCTGTCTCCCTTCCTGATACTTCCCAACATTTCTTTTCCCTTCCTTTATATTCCCTTTCACTATTATTCATATTCCCCAAATGAATGAGAACATACACTGTTTGTCCTTCTCCAACTGACTTATTTCACTCAGCATAATACCCTCCAGTTCCATCCACGTTGAAGCAAATGGTGGGTATTTGTCGTTTCTAATTGCTGAGTAATATTCCATTGTATACATAAACCACATCTTCTTTATCCATTCATCTTTCGATGGACACCGAGGCTCCTTCCACAGTTTGGCTATTGTGGCCATTGCTGATAGAAACATCGGGGTGCAGGTGTCCCGACGTTTCATTGCATCTGCATCTTTGGGGTAAATCCCCAACAGTGCAATTGCTGGGTCATAGGGCAGGTCTATTTTTAACTCTTTGAGGAACCTCCACACAGTTTTCCAGAGTGGCTGTACCAGTTCACATTCCCACCAACACTGCAAGAGGGTTCCCCTTTCTCTGCATCCTCTCCAACATTTGTTGTTTCCTGTCTTGTTAAATTTTACCATTCTCACTGGTGTGAGGTGGTATCTCATTGTGGTTTTGATTTGTATTTCCCTGATAGCCAGTGATGCGGAGCATTTTCTCATGTGCTTGTTGGCCATGTGTACGTCTTCTTTGGTGAAATTTCCATTCACGTCTTTTGCCCATTTCATGATTGGATTGTTTGTTTCTTTGGTGTTGAGTTTAATAAGTTCTTTATAGATTTTGGAAACTAGCCCTTTATCTGATATGTCATTTGCAAATATCTTCTCCCATTCTGTAGGTTGTCTTTTAGTTTTGTTGACTGTATCCTTTGCTGTGCAAAAGCTTCTTATCTTGATGAAGTCCCAATAGTTCATTTTTGCTTTTGTTTCTTTTGCCTTTGTGGATGTATCTTGCAAGAAGTTACTGTGGCCGAGTTCAAAGAGGGTGTTGCCTGTGTTCTCTTCTATGATTTTGATGGACTCTTGTCTCACATTTAGATCTCTCATCCATTTTGAGTTTATCTTTGTGTATGGTGAAAGAGAGTGGTCCAGTTTCATTCTTCTGCATGTGGATGTCCAATTTTCCCAGCACCATTTATTGAAGAGACTGTCTTTCTTCCAATGGATAGTCTTTCCTCCTTTATCGAATATTAGATGACCATACATTTCAGGGTCCACTTCTGGGTTCTCTATTCTGTTCCATTGATCTATGTGTCTGTTTTTGTGCCAGTACCACACTGTCTTGATGACCACAGCTTTGTAGTACAATCTGAAATCTGGCATTGTGATGCCCCCAGCTATGGTTTTCTTTTTTAAAATTCCCCTGGCTATTCGGGGTCTTTTCTGATTCCACACAAATCTTAAAATAATTTGTTCTAACTCTCTGAAGAAAGTCCATGGTATTTTGATAGGGATTGCATTAAACATGTAAATTGCCCTGGGTAACATTGACATTTTCACAATATTAATTCTGCCAATCCATGAGCATGGAATATTTTTCCATCTCTTTGTGTCTTCCTCAATTTCTTTCAGAAGTGTTCTATAGTTTTTAGGGTATAGATCTTTTACCTCTTTGGTTAGGTTTATTCCTAGGTATCTTATGCTTTTGGGTGCAATTGTAAATGGGATTGATTCCTTAATTTCTCTTTCTTCAGTCTCATTGTTAGTGTATGGAAATGCCATTGATTTCTGGGCCTTGATTTTGTATCCTGCCACGCTACCAAATTGCTGTATGAGTTCTAGCAATCTTGGGGTGGAGGCTTTTGGGTTCAAATTGGCAAAGAAGAAGTCAAACTCTCCCTCTTCGCCGATGACATGATACTCTACATAGAAAACCCAAGAGCCTCCACCCCAAGATTGCTAGAACTCATACAGCAATTTGGTAGCGTGGCAGGATACAAAATCAATGCCCAGAAATCAATGGCATTTCTATACACTAACAATGTCCTCTATATTTTTAAGAATTAGTGAAATTTTACTGTTAATTCTTTAATTGTTGGGAAGAATTCACCTGTGAAAATATCTGGACTTAGTTTTTTCTTTATGGAAAGAAAAAAGGATTTGATTAGAAATTAAATTTAAAAAGTACCTCCTGTAGAATCTTCTAGGGTCACCTTGGCAAAACAGATACTGAAGTTTTCAGTGTTATAATGATCCATGATCCTTTGTAGGCATGTGCCTTGAAACCTTCTGAGATGTTGTTGGTTGGTTGGTTGTTTGGCTGTTTGCTTGTTTGTTCATTGATTTTCAACAGATTCCCAGAAAGTCAAACCCTGAAGAGAGTCTCTTGACTAATATATGTAGTTTACCTGCAATGTGAAGTCACATGAGAAGCACTGTCAAACAAATAATGATAAGCCTTCTTAGATTATATTGGGTGCGTGAATGCTGTTGGTGTTCCAAAAATGAAATTAAATTCTAAAGTTGTAACATCTCCTGGTATAGTGCCATCACTCGACATTTGAATTGTTAAAATGCTGTGTGTTACCAAAAATAATCAAATTTTCTTCTCGACTGCATTATAATGAACTCTTATCGGGTCTTTAACCACGTCCATTGTTGACCACCCTGTCATTTACCGGTGTTGTTCTGATGCTCTTGCCTAAATATGGTCCAGCTTCCAGTAGATTCACGAAAAGGACTTTTGACAATTACCAGTTACTGGTCACCCTGAGATCATAAAACTATAGTATGAATTGCCAGAACTAATGAAAAAGCTGCATTTCAACAGACCAAAAGGAACATGGAACTGAATAAATGAAGGACAATGATGGCTGTTTTGAATGTTCAAAGCATTGCTGATCCCCTCATGTTTGCTCTTCCAGATTGAAGGAAACTTTGTCTCTAGACATATCCATAACTTAGAGAAATATTATGAACATATTTGTTTTGTAAACAAATTAAAATATTTATCTTTTCTCCCTAAAAGAAAATAAATTTAAAAAGTAGATACAGAATATTAACATTTTTCATTTATTTTTATGTCAGTTTTGCTAAGTTCTATTTTTCAAAGAATTATCTATTTTATCTAAATTGTTAAATTTCTTGTTATAAAGTTGTCTATAAAACTGCCTTATCCTTTTAATGTTTTTGGACTCTGTAGTAGTGATCTATGTCATTGTAGAATTTTGACTTAGACATCTGCAACCCAGACATTGGCAAATGACATGTAGTTAACCTCTGTGAAGTTTTCATGATCTTCTCCCTCACCAACTTTCCCTTCTCCACTGTTTTGCTCACAAATTTCAGCAGGTTTAGTCGTTTCTTCCTTATCCCAACAAAACTGTGATTCTCTGTGAGCTTCACCCCCCCTGCTTTGGTAGAGAAGGTACTCCCAGTGAGAAAAGTAGGATAGATGTTTGTTTTTTCCTCTTCTAAAGGGTCGTCATTCTGTTCTGTTGTTTTGCTCTTTTAAAGAATATTTTCCACATAGTTGATACTTACTAAGCCACTGTTATTTGTTTATTAATAAATTTAAAATGTGAAATGCATATTTGAAAAGAAGCCTAGCATATTGATAAAAACCAACCTACATTTTTTAGTTTCTTCTCCATGAGACTATCTCACACCTCTGTGTTTTAGCTCCTCAGTACAGAATTATTGACTACTAGGAAACATTTCTTTGTTTTTCCTACCTCTTGCCTTAATATCTTCACAATTTCTAACCTTCTGTCTTCAGGGACAGACAAACAATTCACTTGACATATCTAATGATTACTGGAATGTACATTATGTCGAGGTAAGTGGATTTAAGTGTGGGTTGAGGAAGAGAAGAAGGATGTGAACATTTATTATTGACATTAGCATTTTAAAAATTTAGTCCTATAACAATCTTAAAAATTACGTAGTATTGTTTCTCTATTGCAGACAGTCCTAATAAATAATTTTCCCAGGGGACAGGCCCTGAACTGTTAGTATCTTCCTTCTCAAATGCCTCAACTGGATTTATTAAACTTCATTTGAATTTTATAGTAGTGTTTTTAAAATCTGAATAACACTACCAGCCTCACAAGGTGTTTTAGAGCCTTAAAAATGGTAATAAATGCAAAATATCAGGCAATTTTTAGTGTCCTTTTCTCTAGGAATTTTTTTGAGGACTGTTTATGAATGGTAGAAGTGGATTTTGAATCAGTACATCATCAGAACTTCTTACTCTTTTCAGAGCACCTTGCTGTTTTTCCAAATGGTTCTTAAGGGTAGGCATAGGATGAATTTATTGAATATACAACTGAGTCACTCAAAATATTCTCTGGTAGTCACTCCATTGAGTTATAAGTTTTTCAGGCTCATTGGATAAAATCTCTACCAATTCCAAATGTCATTATTAATAGGTACTTTAAAGACACTAACCTTTTTCTTACTTGTCGAGTCTGATGCCATTATAGAAAAAGAATCAGCTTCTAAGTTGAGCAGATTCTGAATCTGTGACCTCTTTACCATCTTATATCTATGGCCCTAACAGTAAGGAACCAAATTACCAAATTAAATGGAGGACTCATAATAGTGTCAACATCATCTTATACATATCTCTTTGTGGAACCTATGACAACAATTGTTTGTGTTCACCACCTCTGATGGCTTTAAGGAAACCATACAAGGAATGTAGTCAGGGTCTCTTTGATATTGCTGGGGAGTGTTATAATGCTTACACTTTAAAGAATGTCTAACATTGCAACTATTTTCCAGAACTTCAGAGCCTTTTCATGATTCTGATATTAGAGCCCTATTGGTTGATGGGATGAATAAATAAATTTCTTCTCATTGTTCAAAAGTATGATCCATTTTAATTGAAGTAAGGTCATTTGCTTTATCAGCTTTGAATTCAAAGAGATCTGAATTTTAAAACCTGGCTCTGCTGCATCTGTGACCATAATTACATGGTCATAATTTCCAGAAATTATATGAAATATATAGAAAAAAGTGAGCAAGCAAATCTTGTTAATGTGAAATTACAGATAATAATATTTTGTTTTTTAAAAAATCACTTTTTCATCCAAGAAAACAATATTAATGAATAAGGAACATTTTAACATGCATTTAAAACTTCCTGTTTAAGGAAATGATCTGATAGATTCATATATGAGTATATTTTAATAAAAGATTAAAATATTTCCACAGTTTTTCAACAGTGTTATTTTAGAAAAACAATATAGAGAAAATTTATAAAAGAGGGAAGTAGCTGATTAGGAATAAGTTAGAAAGAACACTATAGTTGTGAATGTGGAAGCATGTATTCTATACCTGGACTGTGTCATTAACTAGTTGTGTTCTTTATGTAAATAACTATGTCTTTTGTAATCTCAGATAGCTATGAAATGTCCACATTTCCTTTACTTCTAAAAATTCCCTGACTCAGCATTTTTGTATGCTTATTAAGCTTTAGGATTACAAAACTAACCAAGTGAGATTCCAGATTATAATGAATTAAGTTTTCTCATCTAATCTTATATTGAGCCTTACTTTCTAACAGTGACTCTTTTACCTTCACTCACACATATGTCATTTATTAGACCTCTAGAAAAAAGGGGTCTATGTGAAAATACATCTTGTTAGCATACCAAAACATTTCTTAAATGACATGCATAGGTTTTGAGTTAGATTTCTTGGATATTTCTTCATAAACCCGAACCTAGAATTTTGCCCTTCATGATTTATCAAAAGTATAGGTCATTTCACAGTTAAGTCTTACCTCTAAAGCATCAGTGCCTTTTGCTATCCACTTCTTGGGATTCATTTATTAAGAAGCTGAGATGTGAACATCTGTCCATGTTCCAACTGAACAAATCATTGCAAGTAACCTTTCTAACCCAAAGTTCAATGGCAGAGACAGACCATTATTTATATCTGAGGATTTTTGTTTTGTTTTTGCAACAAAAGGCATTCTCTTACTGTACTCTCAACAACTGCTTGTATTGCATTAATCAGACCTTAATTAACAAGGAAGAAAGGTGATAATTTACATTTATTTCAAATTGACACATTGTACTTTATTTAGCAAATGAGACCTGTCAGGCACTGCCAGTGACGCTTAGATTGAAGACAGAGTGTCTAAAATATGTCTTCCACCTGCCTGTGCCTTTGTAGGAGGGAGCTTTCAGTATGTTTACACAGGGATCATTAGACGTACCTCATGCTAAGCTTTCATGAATCTTTGAATAAGAAATGCTCAAAGGTCATCAGGTATGAAATATTTTATAATGACACACTGCCATAAGGCATGAGAAACTGTGATTTATCCTCCAAAGTAAACTCAGAGGATAACGGAAAGAGAAACACACAGGCCTCCAAACCATTGTAGATCTATCTGAAATGGAAGAGTAGAGAGTTGAAACTGAGAATGGAGCCTAGGGAAAATGTATTTACTAAGTGTCATTGTGCAATCCAAAGATGAGTTGGGGTTCTTAAATAGGCAGATGAGCACTCTCATTTGTCATCAGCTTTGAGAAAGAACAATAAGTTGCTATCAGATATTAGGAAGAGAAGAGAATTTAAGAATCAGAAACACCAATCTGCTAATTCTATAAAATGAACATGGAAAATTAGAGGATTGGTTTGCCCATTCTTGCCTGTTGTTGAGTATATAAATATAGGTTGAATTTGAAATTTAAGAGGATTGAAAGAAGTGAGACTTACAGTTAAGTTGAAGTAGATGTATTTTTCTCCTGCCCTTTTAATCTATGCATATTTTCTTGTTTTTTTTACTATATATTTCACCCCACAGTTTAAACCAGGCAATAAGAGGTCCTACAAGCTTCTCATAGTTGATGGGCCTGGACCTATGAACACTCCCTACAGGATGCTGTGCATATGTAGGCATTCATGCCTTTGCTCATATTATCTCCTTTGTTGAGATGACCACTTCATATACTCTATAGGTAAACCTATTGGCAGCTTTAAAGTGTGGCTCAAATCTCATCCCCCACCCTAGAGGGTTTTTTTTTCCCTCCCAGTAATTCTGTGCTCCCAGAGCACTGTAAGTTGCACTTACACGTTGCATACATATCTCTTCTCTGCCTATATGTAAGTTCTTATTCATCTTTATTTCTCCATTGCTTAGTGCAGTGTCTGGCACAAGGAAAATCTTTCCATAGTTGCTCGTTGAATTAGTTTAAATTTTAAATGGAAACTCAGTTTTCTAGCCATAAATGGTACTTTGTTATTGTGAAATTTTTATATTTGCTTTTAGAATTGTGTCACTTAACTGATCCAAGGATATGTATGTACACTCTGGAGTTTAATTGTGCCACTGTATATAAAATTTATTTGATATATACCATATATGTGAATATACATGAAAAATAATGCATATAAACAAATATACAGTTTTCAAAATGTTATCCCCACAGTTATACTCTTTAATTCTCTTCCGTTATTTTTTATCAGTTTACATTTTTATTAACCTAAATCACTAGAGGAGTTTAAGCTTTGCAGTCATTCAGTTCATGATTTGAATGCTAATTTGCTTCTCTTTCTTAATGTGTAAACTTAAACAGGTTACTTTATCTCTTTTGGTAAAGTTTTTGAAGTTTTATTTTCTTTATCTAGAGATAAAGAAGTTAATCATGGCTACTTGATTTTATTATTTGAAAAGATAGAATGGATAAAATGCACAAAGTCCCAAGCAAATCTTAATTGTTTGATTAATGTTTACTATCCTCTCATTACCCTTATGATCATATTGTAGAAAGTACATACACTTATAGGATGAGGGGCTGACATTCACATCAATTAATGACATTGAACACGGTTTCTTAACCACTGTGAAACTCAGTTACATCATTTAAAAACAAGGTGTCATTGAAATAGCAGCCATTCCATGAAAGAGAGCTAGAGCTCTTCAGAGGGAATGGAGATCTCTTATTTGTTGAATGCTGTTTTTAAAGTTATAAAACCAGGGATGCCTGGGTGGCTCAGTGGTTGAGTATCTGCCTTCAGCTCAGAGCATGATCCTGTGGTCCTGGGATCGAGTCCCGAATCGGGCTCCCCATAGGAAATCTGCTTCTCCCTCTGCCTATGTCTCTGCCACTCTCTGTGTCTCCCATGAATAAATAAAATCTTAAAAAATAAAGTTATAAAGCCAAATGCGGATGGAAAAGATATTATAAGGCATTATAGACTATGATCCCAAAACTATGTAGTCTCACAACACTGAATTAATGATATGGTTTGAAATATAATTTTTTTTCTATTATTCAGAATCTGTACAATAGGAATATTGATTTTTATTTTCTCAGGTATTCTAAAGAAAACATTTCTGGATCAAAGTTGTAAATTTTGCTTTATAGTTAAGTCAGGAATGAGGATAACGTTGTCCACTTTTTAAACTTTCATTATTGTGGCAAATTGTTCTGTGATTGTTTAGGAAGAGGGCTGGAGCTAAAACTAGGTTCTTGTCTATTTTCATGATTTCAGCTCTTGTCTCTAAGGTAATAATTTCCATATCTTGGGATCTACCTCCAAATTCTCTTTTCCAATTGCTTGCTGACGTATCGCCAGAGAATTTTACACTTGTATTATAAACATAATATATTAAAAATAGTTATTTATAATAAATATTACAGTGTCAATTCCCCACATGCTTATTACCTCTCTTGATTTTACATTCTCCTTGCTACAAAGACTCAAAATTTTTTTATTTCACTCCATCTATTTCTAAAATCTGTAGCATCTCATTCTGGAGTGTTGATTGCAGTCCTCTCTTTTATACCCACCACCTAGACCATTTGTTGATGATTACAACATACAGTTGCTACCTCTGGTCCTTTCTGAAACCATTTTTTTTTTTGGTATATACTTTATATAAATTTCTCAAAAAATTGTAGGCCATATTGTGGCTTCTCAATGCCTAGAGGATTAACTTTAATTTCCTCAGCCTGGTACACAAGAACCTTCCAAAATGGTTTAATGATTTCTATTTTTGAGAATTCAGAAGATAACTCACAGAAGATAGCTGGAAAAACTGAAAAACATATAAAGTATATATGTTTGAGGATACCAAAGATCTAACAATATTTTTAAGATTTCTAGAGCTAAGATTAGGGAGAAGAAAGAAATCTGGAGATATGAGCCTGGAATTTGTCCTAGTAATGCATTCGGATTTTGTCAAGAGGTAACACTCTTTGAGAGTCTATAAAGTACTTTTGAAAGGCTCATTAGTGTGTAGGCACAAAATTGGAATTCAGGGCCTAAAGTGGTCTCACTAATATGTTTGTGCTTTGAGGTGGAATTTCAAAGAGCTTCACCATAGAAGTCAGTCTCAGTGGACAAGTAGGGCAGCCCTCAGAGTCTGAAGTCTAGCATTAAACAATTTCTCTGCTTCAGATTCAACTAAGGCAATCTGAGATTATTAGTGTCCCTAGGAGCCTGGCAAATGCAAATGTAAATCCTCTCTGGAAGGAGATAACACTATTCTAGTTCTTACATTATTTCAAGAAATGATTTTTCGAATACAAGGTCTGAGATAAAACATAAAATGACAAGGCAGATAAGTGAATAAAACAACCTGAATGATAACAAGCAGAAGCAATAAAGAAAGATATCCTTAGATAATGGATGTTTGATACAGACTCTGAAATGCTATACTATATTCAAAAAGATTAAAAAATCAAGACTAAAATTTTATCAAATAATTATAAAATAATGTTAAAAATCAGAAATAATTAAAAATATTTAGAAAAGTTGAGTTTATCAACTAGTAGACATAGGTAATATGAATAGGTGAATTATTCAAAACAAAGCTGAAAGTTAAAGAGGAAAAACAGAAATAGTTGACATCTAGAGAATATAGTATAAAGTTTGTAGATCTGTAGGTATGTATGTAATTGGAATCTGAAAAAGAGAAGAGAAATATGGCTAAAGTCATATTTGCAGAAATGTTAGAACACTTTCTAATGCTCTTGAGACCATTACATCTTGTAAACCCCAAACTTTATGGCTCATGGGTCAAATAACAAATTTCAATGGGTATTAGAAAAGATTTTGTACTAAAAGATGGTAAAAATACTACAAAACTTGTATGATGCAGGAAAAGTCATGCTTAGAGGGCCTCTTATAGACTTAAATGTATATATAAAAGGGAAAAAGATTGAAAAAAATTACTAAGGACTACTAAGTTTCCTTAAGAAATTAGAAAAAGACTAGTAAACTATATTTAAACAAAACCATATGAAAGAAATAAAAGGATTGAAAATTTTTGTTTAAAGATTTTGTTATTTGGGAGAAAGAGAGAGTAAGAGAATGGGAGAGTGCTAGCACAAGCAGGGGAGGGAGAGGGAAAAGGAAACTCCCCACTGAGCAAGGAGGCTCATGTGGGGCTCCATTCCAGGACCCTGGGATCATGACCTGAGCTGAAGGCAGACACGTAATTGATCTAGCCACCCAGGAGCCCAAAAGGGTAGAAATTAATAGAGTAATATAACAATAGAGAGGATTAGCAAATGAGAATATTTTTAACAATGAATGGAATTGGTAAACCCCTGGTAAAATAAATTAAAGGCCTAAACATCAAGAAGAGAATATTACTATAGATCTGGAGACTAAAAAGATAGTGAGATACTATGAGCAACTTTATGACCATGTATTGAAAAATGCTGAGGAAATGAACACATTTTTAGTAAACTAAAATTGTTAAAATTAACATAAAAATAGAAAATCTAATTATGGAACTTTAATGTAACCTTAACTTTCTGTACACAAAGACACAAACATTCCCATCTCAAGTGGGTGAATTTTACTAAAAGATGGAACACTTTTCAACTTGCTTTGTGAGATTAGCATAAACTTGACAGTAAAATTAGATAACATCATTGAGTACAGCTTAATCACAAACCCTGAAACAAAAATTCTAAATGAAATTAGAATTCACCACATTAATAAAGGAGAGAAATCACATGACCTGCTCAATAGTCACAGAAAAAAAAAGCTTTCAATAAAATTTAATATTCATTCATTAAAATAAAGCTAAGATTAAAAGGAAATTTCCTTAATCTGAGACAGGGTCTCTCCAAAGACCTTCAGCAAATAACATGGTAATAATGAAGAATTATTAAAAGCTTTTCTTTTTAAATCTGATCACACGTTCACCATCTCCTCTCCTACATGACATTGATTGGAAGTCTACACAGTTTATTAAGATGCAAAAAAAAAAAAAAAAAAAAAAGAAAGAATGTAGATATTGGGAAGGAAACTATGAAATTGTAATTATTTGCATTTAATATGATTATACATACGAAACCCCAAAGAATCTAAACAATCAGAATTAACAGGTGAGTTTGGCAAGTGTGTTTCTAAATAGTAACAGTAAGAATCTGTAAAATGAAATAAAAAGAATACATTTAAATAGCGTAATGTGAAATATATTGGAATAAATACAATGAAACATATGTAAGACTTCTACATAGAAAATTGTAAAGGTAGTGTCAAGAGAAAGAAAGAAAATGCATATTCATACATTAAAAGATTCAGTATTGAAAAGGTCTATATTATCCCAATCCAAATCCTAAAATTCTGTTTTTTTTTTTTTTTTCAAGGGAGGGGTGTTTGAGATTGAGTATAAGATTTACATAGAAATAAAAGGTCCCAAAATAACAAAGATACTAGAAGAATAGTTAGGAAGGAATTTCTCTGTCAGCTGTTAAGACTTATTATAATATTACTGTAATTAAGACACTAATATTGTCACAAGAATTGGAAAATAAAAGAAATAGTCCAGAGAAAACCCCATATTTTTGTGGACATTTGGTTACAAAGTTGGCACTGTTGAACAGCGGGAAAAGGTTAATCTTTTCAATAGATTATGGTAGGAAAATGGCATTTCTATATGAGTATAGTAAAATATGATACCAAATGCAAAAATCCAGGTAGTTTTTAGATTTAAATCTTTTAGAAGGTAATAGATGATAATATGCTCATGACCTTGGAATAGGGAAAGCCACCATTCTTCACATGCAAGTCATTTGCCTATTATAGTTAATTCCTCACTAGATTAACTTGCCTTGCCTATCTTGATGATAATTTGATAGGACAAACTTTTTTTTTTTTTTTTTTTTTTTTTTTTTTTTTTTACAAATAATACCTATCTAATAAGCCGCTGGCTGGCTATAGTATTTATAGTCTGCTTGTAAATAGGTAAGAATGGTCAATTATATTTTTTCTCTCAGTTTTTTTAGAAATAAGAGCTATAAGAGTATGTTGCTCAGCAAGTGGTTTGCTCTGAATTATACTCCATTAATTAACTCCATTAAAATTTTCATAAAGAAAATTTAATCAGGTTCTATTTAAATGTTTTCCTGCTCAAATGCCATATATAGGTGCCTCTGAATTTTTATAGTGCAAATTGGCATAATGTTTTAACCTCTTTGGTAAGATTTATATCAATAATATTTAGTATTGATTACATTTGAATACCAAGAACTATATTTTACCTCTTACTGTAGCAGATTCACCTAATTTACAAGTATGTCTATTAACAATATATATGAAATTTGAATTTTAATTTTAAGTACTTTTTGTTTCCTTAAAATAAAAACATAAGTCCAGGCATCTAAAAATAGATAACCCATAAAGTTCAACACAAATAAAAGGCAAATAAAATAACTGAATTACTAGCCTCAGAATAAACTAGGGGTACTTAATATAAATGCCTTAGTTTATGCTTCATAGACATTTCAGATATGAAAGATAATGTAGTATAAAGTTTCAAAGAACAAAAACAGTAAAAAGTGAAGTCTTTTGTTGCTCATAATTGACTCATTTCTACTTCTGTCTCCATATTGAAATCTTCATTAAATTCTGTATTTATCTTCCATTCAAGGAAATTACCAATATGATCTTTATAATATTTTACCACATCCTCTCTCACTTCTATCATTTCTTAAATTCCAAAAATTATCAAGTTATTATTCTTTTGTAAATGTATTCCTTATCTATTCAATAAGTGATTCTTTGTTGATTATTCCAAAATATTAGCACTTTAGTAGGATTTAAATATTCATTCAGTCTTAATTGATTCAAAAGTTTCTAGTCATCCCCCACCTACTCCTTTTCACTTCTAATGCTCCTTCTGCCAACTATGGGTAGATCTTGTCCTATTATAATTCCTGTCCCTGAAGTTTTTAATTAGCAAAGTATTGCATGGCATTTGAATGCTCTTGATTAGTTTCGAAGAAAATGTCTCCAATAACATTCCCATTGTGTATTAAATCAATCCAATTTTTGATTATTTTCTTCTTACTTTAGTAAAACCAGTCATTTTTCCATACTAATTTAGTTTTAGAACAGCACAATTGTCATTCATCTCCTTGTAGAAGCTAGTAATTTTTAAAGTGGTTCAAATCTGCCAAAAGCCAACTCACTACTAGGAATTAAATTAAAATTGACAGGTACACAACACTAAGGTTGCTAGTGAAGATTTAGATCATTGAGCTATCAAATGAAATGTGTATGCTTTCTCAAATCAAAGACTCTCTCCTCCAAAATACTGTTCTTTCATTCCTATTGTGACACAGTTATGAAGTTGTCGGAAAGCAAGTTGACAGAAGTCACTTTCTCTTGTACTTTTATACCCACAGAGCTTCACTTTCCTCCTTGTCAAAAGTCATCAGCTTAGTAACATTTTTATCTTTCTTTGCCCTGGGATTGTAGAATCAATGGGATTCTCAGGTGGCCATCATTATAGCAATCACTGGAGCCCCATTTTCTACATGAAGGTGTTGAGGTGATGTAGGGATTGCTCGGAGGTCACCTGTCTAGTTACTTTAAAAGCAGGGATGGTATCCAGGTTTATTCTCCTAGTTTACTTGAGCTGTTACCAATCAAGTCTGTGTTTCTCCTATGTTGTCTTTTATATGTTTACTTTTCTGGCACACAGGTAAGCTGACGGCTGCTTTTGGTACTGTAGCAGACATCCTCATGTCTGCCTTCCTGACACCTTTTTCTCACAACTCCTGTTGAGGGGGCAAATGAGAGAGGGAGGCTCCCCTACATTCCAGCTTATTGGACTAGAGACAAGCAACTGATACACAATGAATAAATCTTTATCCTATGAATTAGAAAATGTGAGATGGGGCTTTAGAAATATATCAATTCACCAGGCCCTCCTAGAGATCAGCTGAAGCAGAAAACCTGGGATGTGGCCCACTCCATTTAAACTCCCCAGTTGTTTATAATGGTCAGAATTGAGAACCACTGATTCAGATGACAGTTTTCTTATACCTATTTTCACAGGCTACTTTCAATGTATATATGTGATTTTCTATGTCCATATTATGAACATGTATATATATGGCTACATTCATATTCATTGTTATAAAAACATTATCCTTGGTGCTTACCCTGATTTCTATAATTCTATTAGATTGTTACTAACATAAACGAATGAACTTGAATGATCTCCTTTCTACCATATTATTCCATATAGTATTTGGTTGTGTGTCAACTAGACATTAATTACAAAACATCTATTTCTCTGCTGCATAACATATGATTAGAATTCCAAATTGTAAATTAGCCCTTAAAATAATGCATAAGTAATTTATCATGTATAATACTTTTCTGATAAAAATATATTGATATAAAATGATAAACACTATTTTGATTAATAGGTTAAATTGAACTTTCTTTTAATTCACTTTTTCTATATTACATTTATTAAAAATACTACAGAATTTAATTAATGTTTAACATGGAAAATTGTGTTTGGTAATTGGCTTAATTTTTTTGCTAATTGGTTACATATTAAATCCTCATTTTCATAGAACAGTGCTCATTACCAAGAATAATAATTCTAGTCAAGAAAATATTCATCACTTTGTTGGAGGTTTTCTCCTTAACTTAATAAGAAAAAAAAAGTTAATTTTCATTGAATTATTTCTAGTTAGGGATATTAACTTTAATCAGGCAAACTTCTTATGATGTTTAGCTCACAGTGTATATAAACTATAAGTTTATGTGTGTGTGTATTTACTAAGGGCTGTGTTTATTTAAATAGAAATAATTACCATCCATAAATGCCTGTTGTTTAATTACTTAATAATTACATTACTGGCTCAGAGTAAAACATTTTTGTGCATTGTGTTTTTTATACTAGATATAGATTGTAACCAAATTCTGTGATGATGAGGAATACATTCCTTGATGAGAAAAAATATTAATTCAAGCACCAATAATTCATATTTCTTTTTTTTAAATATATAGTTCTTTTTTTTTTTTACTTTTTTTTTTTTTTATGATAGTCACAGAGAGAGAGAGAGGCAGAGACACAGGCAGAGGGAGAAGCAGGCTCCATGCACCGGGAGCCCGATGTGGGATTCGAGAGGCAGAGACACAGGCAGAGGGAGAAGCAGGCTCCATGCACCGGGAGCCCGATGTGGGATTCGATTCCGGGTCGCCAGGATCGCGCCCTGGGCCAAAGGCAGGCGCCAAACCGCTGCGCCACCCAGGGATCCCAATAATTCATATTTCATATAAGCATTTGCCTATTATCACCTAGCCTAAAATTGACCTGAAATTTCCTATTGTTAGAGTCATATTTATCCTAAGCGTTCAGTTTTCTGCTTTTATAAGCCTCTACTTACATACCAATGATGCATTTTTTTGGTTACTATTGTCATTCTCACATTAGTTGACTTAAATAATAAACCTATAATCTTTTAAAATGTCATAAGTTCATGTTTCTCAAAGACAAACTATACTTTTACCAAGTTTTCATTGATTTGTGATGCTTATATCTTGATAAGAAAACATTTATTGAACACTTATCTTTTAAACCATGTTAAATACTTTGAGAAATCTAGAAACAACTCTAAAAATAATTCATATTTGTATAGACAATGTATTTGAAAAAGGTTTGAAAATATCTTCCCTTTGGAATTTAAAATTAAATTATGAATTTATTTATTTTATTTTTAAAGACTTTATTCATTTGAGAGAGAGAGAGAGAGAGCACTAGCAGAGGGGAGGGGCAGATGGAGAGGGAGAGGTCGATTCCCTGCTGAGTAGGGATTCTGATGCAGCACTTGATCCCATGACCCAGAGATCATGACCTGAACCCAAAGCAGTCACTTAACCAACTGAGCCACCCTGGCACCCCAACAGTTGTGAATATAAATTGTCATCTATATTCCTGACTAGAATAGCTATATCCTTGTATTTAATAGAATATATACACATATGTATTTTTCCCTTTATTAGAAGTGAATAAAAATAGTAATAGGACTATATCAGACAGGTAACATAGGACATATTTTCTTAACTGTCCATAAAGAAACAGATTTTGGTTCTTCCCAGTCAATGCAAAATGAGCACCATTGTTATGGTAGTCCATAACAATATTAAATATTAACACAATATTTTTATGAAACAAATTACTTCTTCCTTATATGATACATCATATGATCTAATAATACCTCTTTTGAGAATTGTATATACTATGAGGAAAAAGTAGCATAGACTTACTGACATGGGAGCAATAATTTTGATATTTCACCTTTCAGAGGAGTCATAATAAGCATAATTATGTATTTTGAAATAATCACTGGTGGTAGTTGCACTGTGGAATAAAATATATTGGCAGAGGCTAACCCTTACATAACCACATAGAAGTAACCAGAGGTTATATTTCATTTGCTTTTCTGATTCAAATAAAGTTCTTAAGAATCACAAATATTTATTATACTCTCTTTAATCTTCAAATGAAACAAGAAAAATGAGCATATGGAATCATATTTTAAAGTGCTTTTTTGGGGTGTGGAATAAAACATACTTACAGAAAAATGTCCCCCTGATACAGGTTAATGAATTATGACTAAGTAAATAGCCAGATAAACTATTAAGAAATAAAAACTCTTTAGCGCTTAGAAGCTTCCATTGTGCCTCTTCTTGTCTGTTTTTCTCTAAAAGGTAATCTCTATCCTGACTTTTGTGAAAACAAGTTACTTTTATTCAAAATTTTACTGCTAAAATATATATCTACAAACACTATTACAGTTTTGTCTGGTTTCAAAGACTATATAAATGGAATCATAAGAATGTTTTGTCTGATTTTTTTTACATGCTATTTTTTTTTGTTTTGAGTCACTACAATTCATTTTCATTGTACTATTGCATTTTATGAATATGTGATGATGTCTTTAATAATGATGGGCAGGCTGTTTCTGTTTTAGAACTATCACAAAAAAATGCTATGAACATTTTGTAATTTCTCTTAGTTTACATTTTTTTCTGGGCTATATTTGGAGGAGGAGAATTGGTGAGAAGGTGTGCATTTATCCAACTTAAGTAGTTGAATGCTAGACTGCCTTTCTAAACCCACTTAAAAATGACTTTCAGAATGATTGTACTAACTTACACATTTCATTCTTTTTTTATTATTATTTACAAAACACACACAGAGAATGAGAAGGAGAGAGAGAGGCAGAGACACAGACAGAGGGAGAAGCAGGCTCCGTGCAGGGAGCCCGATGTGGGACTCCATCCTTGGTCTCCAGGATCACGCCCTGGGCCAAAAACAGCGCTAAACCGCTGGGCCACCGGGGCTGCCCTACACATCTCATTCTTAACGAGAAACAAACATTCAAACTACTCCCTTCCAAAGACACCCCTGCCTAGGGTGACTAAAACAGACATATATACATTTTTAGTACGTTCTCAAAAAGGAGGCATTTGATGGTGACTTTCAGAAACTACATCCATAGGTGATATCATAGGATCCCCTATCTGAGGCAAATGAGGTTGGTTATTCCTGTAATTATTCCAAAATCCACTAGCCACTCAAAGAGACGCAGCATAGCATTTTGTAAAGATGAACTGGATCCTGACTACTTACCTTGGGTTAGATTTGACCTTTGAGAAGCTATTCAATGCTGAAGAGCCTGCATAGAGGAAAAGTGCAGAAGGCAGGCAGCATCTCAGACCTGAGGTAGACAATAGGAATGTGGAGGAAAATTTACAGGGACCCCTGGGTGGTTCAGTGGTTGAGCGGCTGCCTTAAGCTCAGGCTGTAATCCCAGAGTCCAGGATCAAGTCGTGCATCAGGTTCCTTGCAGGGAACCTTCTCCCTCTTCCTGTGTCTCTGCCTCTCTCCATGTCTCTCGTGAATAAATAAAATCTTTAAAAAAAAAACACAATACGTACATAGTGATTAAGAAATATATTAGCCTAGTAAGTCAGTGTTTACAATTGAAATTTGATAATTCACTTTTCTGTTGTCACAGTGCACATACTGCAAATTAAAGGAGGGTGAATGAAATTCTGAATAAACATTTAGTTTCTGTAAAAAAGAAAAAAGGACAAAAAATTCGGTAGAATGGGAGCTTGTGGGGCCAGCCTTTTTATTGAGGGCACTCGAATTTCAGTATGAGACTTCTTATTCTTTTGTTTCCCAAGTGCCATTCAGTTTCTTCTCAAATAGTCTCAAAAAGTCCACCTCCTGGATATGTGTTGGTTGGATGGTGCGTTAAGATCAGTGAGAAGGCTTATGCATGGCTGCCAATATTGTGAAGAGGTTAGGGAAAGACAAATATGCTGCCATTCGAAAATGTAGCTTTTTAGCTCATTTCTCTGCTTGCAGCCCTCTTTCTAAAATCTGCCCTCAACTGGGTCAATAATCATGAGTCTAGATCCTTTCTAGATCAATTTCCTTCAAGGGGAGACAGTGGGATCTATGGCTTCACATACCCCATAGGCATTTACAGTATTATTTCTTCTGTTCTTGTGAGTCAGTTATCCCTTCTCCATATGCTCTCTTCCTTTTAACAAGTAGAAATAACTTGTCTGCTGTTTTCTCTTATTTTCTATCCTTTGGTTTATAATAATTTACCATCACTTTGGTGAAGCCTGGGTAGAGAGATGAAATAAATTCATGTAGACATCCAACCATGTTCAATTAGAAATAGAATTTTTAAACTGTGATAAGTAGACTGTAACCTCTACAAAGAGAGGATGTGTGGCTATCTAACTCACAGTTCATACCCATGGTCTAGCCCAGTGCCAGGCACATAATTAGTACTCAATAAATATGTATTGAATAAATCAATGAATGCTTCAAAAAGGAATAATTTTGTAATATTTAGGTGTCTGTTCAACAGAGTCTATATGTTTCCGATCCAAAAGATAGAAAAATACAGACGTAAGTTGGGAAGCATGTCAGACTTGTCTGCTGATCTCACCAAGTGGCATGTGCAGAGAGACAAATGACATTTAAAACTTTGGTTCCAAAAAAAAAATAAATAAATAAATAAAACTTTGGTTCCATTAGCATTACTCTTAGTTAAAATTACTGGATTTGGAAGCCTGTTTACATTTAATTCTTTCCAGAGAATATTATGTTATTTATTTCTAGGGTATATGGATCACTCTCCTGTAACAATGATAAGTATTTGGGAATGATTCTTTTCTCTTTATCCTGAGAAAATGGAAAGTCAAAGCAGTATTTTTCTTATTGTGATTTCTAAATATGTCATGGTGAATTAAGAAGTGACCCTTCAGGGCTCCTGGGTGGTTCAGTTAAGTGTCTGCCTTCCGCTCAGGTCATGATACTGGGGTCCTGGGATCAAGCCCCACATTGGGTTCCCTGCTCAGTGGGGGGTTTACTTTTACTTTGCCCTCTGCCCCTCCTCCTTGCTTGTGTTCTCTCTTTCTCAAATGAATAAATAAAGCCTTTAAAAAAAGTCACCTTTTATATGTCCTGGCTCTCTACAATTGGTCTGCCTTAATTCTTAGAAAATAGCCACCCCCCCTTTTTTTTTGAACTCAGGTAACTGTATTCTTGCAATCTTGAAAACATATACACAAGTGATCCTGAAATATGCTGATAAAAGATGTAGAAAGCAGAAATAGGTCTGAATATTCCTCCAGTCCCTCTCAAAAGATTTGAATTACTTAGCATCTTCAATCTGGCACTTTTATGAGAACATTGGCATGATGAATGTGCACTTAACACAAAAAGTACATTAGATTATTCTCTATTGTTTTTAAAGAACTTGGGAATTCTAGTTTGATTTAGGCCTATTGACTAATGTCCATATGATCCAACATGACTTACAAAATCTGCCTTTTTTAGATATGTGCTTGTTAGTATATGTTTGATACATCAAAACATTTATAAGAACAGGCAAATTCTCTTCAGAGAAATCATAACCTTCCTAGGGATTCCCTCTGGGGAAGGTTACCAGTTTGGGAGTTAAAAAAATTCATAAATATTATGCATGTTCTTAAGTGAAAATACCACAGGAATAGAAAATTCACTGGCAAGTGTGAAATGAATTGGTACAGTGTTATATATGTCTATGATTTCTTACAGCCTAGAGAATCCCAAAGTTCCCTTTCTCTGACCACCTCTGTATTCTACTTTGAAATTAAATTCTTATATAAAGGAAACAAAATGAAGCAGTACCAAAGCCATGTTGTGTCTACTTCAATTCTAAAAATTCTTAGTCCACAGATGTAAGGTGACACACTCTATAGATAGCCCATTAGCTTTTGCTGTATTCATAGGACCAAAATTAGTATTGCTACCATCCTGTGACTATGGCCATTCTTAATGACTCTTGCAATGCTTATGGATGAAACCAATTCTCAATTATCACCCTGGTAATTGAGGCTGCATTTTAAACATAAGTGAAAACCATGGGAGGCCCAAAACTTCCCTGTTGCAGAGAACCTCGAAGCCTCCTCACTCTGTCCTTTCTTTATAATTTGACCTTCATTTTATTTCAAAATCTTGTTCTGATTGGACCACATTCCTCTGACACTGGAAAAGTTCTCATGATATACCTTCTTAATTTACCATCATTATCTTACTATCCTATTTTTTTCCTTTCCATTCTGAGCTATGAGCCCCTTTCTTTTTTGCTTTCCATGATGAAAGCTTTGTCCACATGCCTCCTACCTACCTCTTCCTTACATTATTCCTAATCGACATTTAACCTGAAATATGGGGAACTGATATTCTAAATGCTAGATATCAGAGCTACATTTATCTTTAAGTTGTGCTCTGTCTATAGACTAAGCCCTTCAAGGCAGGAGCTTTGTTTATCCTGATAAATGATGTATCCTCATAGTCTAGGGCAGTATATAGCACATAGTAGGCATTTAGTACATGTTTATTGTAAGAATGAATGTAATTGTGATTCCATTAATTTTGAACTTCCAAATAACAAGGGCTCTTTATTTAGTCCAGCTACTAAGGGGTGTGTCTGAGAATAGCACCAGGATCTGACTCATGTTGCATCATGAAAGGAAATAATTTACTGTGTTCATCGTTGCCCTTAGCAGCAATAATCACAAAAGTGCTTGTAAATGCTTAATTGTCTATGAAGTTATATGTGGTGGTATATGAAGAGAAGGAGAAGCACAAAATTTAGAGGGTTTGATAGATCCCTCTGATGTAGACTCAGAAATGCTACACCAGATGAAAGGCAGAATTTGGACCATTTTGGTGGCAGAATTAAGAAAAAAAAATTCTACTTTTGTGCCACAGATGATTCAATTTTTCCTAAAATCATTTTATTTAATAGTTTTTAGAACAATATTTATGTGTAGTTATGTGTAATAGTTGTACAACTATAACAAAATGGTAGAAAAAAACAACCATCATGAACTTAGAAAAAAAAACAACCAACATATTCTTGCTGAAGTTTTTATACATCTGTATACATAAATAATAACCATTAGTAAAATAAGAGCCTATTGATAACAAAACGTAATAGCTTAAAGAAGTCTCTTGTCTTACTGATGGAGGGAAAGAAATGTTTCACAAGTTTTTACCACCTACTTGGGTAAATCAAGCATATAAATTCTAAGCAGCAATAATGTCTTTAATAAAAAGCAAGGAGACCTCTGTTTTTTTTTATAAAGATATTGTAATTGACAAGATATGTGCTGACATCATCCTGATTATTTGAATTTGCTAATAATTGTCCTCCTACATAATAGTAGCACAAGTTCAACCTTAAGATGCATATGTTGTGCTAATGTTAAGATGAGCTGATTAATATTGATGGCAGCTAAGGCCAGTGGCTAATGTCTGACATCTGTTTGGGAAATCAGTGTTCCAATTCAGGAAGCTGACATTTCTGTCGGGGTTAGAATGAGGGGTTATTGTGTAAGGAATTATGATTAGGGTTTTGTGTATGGTTAAGGTTAGGAGTAGGGACATGATCTATTTCATTTCTGTTCATCTCAGTGTATTTCTGGTGTCAAGCTGCTTGCTCTGTTCGGTGTTAACAGGGAGGCCTTCCCCTCTGTTCCCTTGTGGCACATTCACTCTAGCACATTATTTCACTTGCTCCTTCTATGTTAATGGACTGATTGATCTCTTTTTCTTCTTCTGTGTGAGTCCTTACCTTGTCCTTAAACAATCTTCTCATTTGGAACAGAGGCATTCTATCTGTGTTTGTTCCTTTTTTTTTTTTTTTTTTTTTTAAAGGCACATGTAGATACTTGCACTAATTTAAAGTCAGGGGTTAATTTTTATGTCCTCCTTTTATGGATAGCAGTCTCAGTCTGGATCATGAAACCACATCAAAAGGGCATTTTCGTTTTTGGAGAGAAAGGCAAGAACTTACAGATTTATCCCACAAATGTCTGGAATATTTGTGAATCCAAAACTGTAAACCAAAAAAAAAAAAAAAAAAAAGAGAGAAAAAAAAGAAAGAAAGAAAAGTCAGAAGATTCTCGAAAGTTTTCAAACATAGACATTTCTTTCATTCTCTTTCTCCAGTGGATTTAAATTGGCTTCAAGTTTTAAGTAGGGTACAGAAGGAAAAAGAATGTGCCCAGAGCAAACAAAGGAAGCATGAAAAGTTTTGTAACCTATGTATTATAACAAAAGGGGCAGGAGTGCAGTGAGGTGGCTACAGAGATTCAGAAAATGGATCAATTGGAAAAGCAAGAACACTGGGAGCTTTCCGTATATTGGACAAATGTTCAATTAATTCCACTTTATTTCCACTTTGCTTCAACTGCAAAATCCAGTAGAAAATTATCAAAGCCTTGAAAATTCAGGAAAACTTCTCAAAACTTTTGAGGGTCTAATATACATTGCTTGCTTCATATTTATGATGAAGTCTCTGAAGCCATGAACCAACATGATCAAGACATTTTGTGCAGTTAGGCAGAAAAATGGTATTTTACCACAACCTTGGAAAATTTTTTTTCAAAAACTTTTTTTTTAAACAAGATGGTTTTATATTAAAATTTTGCTTAACACCAAAAATATTTCTGTAGTACAAATCTCCTGCCTATGGCAGTAGGAAGGCAAAACTAAATCAGAAGAAAATAAAAATTAGCTATGAGCATTCATACAGATTGGAGCTAGGAAAAATGGTATTTTTGTTATGATTGCCCAGATTACTGTTAACTTTTAGACAAGGATTTTTTGTTTGCTTGTTCCAATAAAATATATCTGTCTGTTAAAATTTACTTTGGGCAAAGGGTGGTTTGGTACTTAAAACTTTTTGTATCTAAGATTCCACACTTTTAAAATGTGTATAGTAATTAGGGATATTGTGAACATTGTACAACAAATATTGTTTAGTATTTTAGAAATATTAAGCTTATGTAATGTCCAGCTAGCCTTGGGCCTTTTGTTAGTATACATTCATTAAATGAGTGAGTGAATGAATGAATAGAAAATGTCCACAGCATTTTTGGAAGAATAAAGATTCAAGGCAGTTATTTAGTATTCACTCTTACTATGATAGGCCTCTAATTTGTGCAGATGGATTAATATTGTCCTGCAAAAGATTTTCCTTAAATTAAGATGACATTTGAATGCACTTAACTTTTTCTCATCGGTGCTTAGCTTTATTCTCTGGACCTTCAGAGTTGGTTTACATTCCACCATTAATAACACTATGCCTTTGATTATAGGAATTACCACTATTTTACATAGACTTCTATACAAGTAAAACATTTATTTTTCTCAACTGACTTGATTTTCTTGATATAATTTTTCAGTCGTTCTGATTTATAAGTTTCTCCTTGTATATACTATGTCCAGAACATAATAGAGACTACAGAAAGATCTGACTAGTGCCCAGGTGGACTATTAATAATGACTTACTTTATTATCACCCTAGCTAACAAGAATTTATCACTTGCTATGTGGAAGGCTGTAGATGATTTAGTTCTCCTTTTTTTCCAGAACACTTGTAAGGCAGATTTCATTACTATAATTTCTTATATTTAGAAACGCTGGTATAGACTTTTTACATCACTGGCCTAAGGACTTGGATCTAGTTACTGGGAGAGCTGGATCTGAAACCTTTGTCTTTTCTGACAGGAAAAATTGAGCTCTCACCCCTGCACTTTCCTGCTATAATTTCTGCCTTTTTCTGGACACCATAATATAAACCTTGGTATTCTTGAAAGACATAGCTCAAACCTTAAATTTCACCAAATGTTTTAAAAGAATCTCCCTAAGAAGTAGAATTTGGGTGTTTGATTAGGCTTCTCTATATCAAATAGGATTTCAATCTAGAGTGGGGCTTTAAGTAAATCATTTAACTTTTAATTATGAAATGAGTGTTGCTATTGCTATTTAAATTAATACATATCATGTACCTCCCTGGTCATATACATGAATTGCTAATGTAAAGATACTGAATTTGCATATGTCAAGGGTCTTTACCACCTTTGTGAATACTATTTAAGACTGCATTGGCTGGACACCTGGATGGCTCAGTGGTTGAATGTGTCTACCTTTGGCTCAAGTCCTGATCCGGGGGTCTGGGGTCTGGGATCGAGTCCCACATGGGCTCCTTGCAGGGAACCTGCTTCTCCCTCTGCCTGTGTCTCTGCCTCTCTCTCTTTCTGTGTCTCTCATGAATAAATAAATACAGTCTTAAAAAAAAAAAAAGGATTGCATTAGCCTTTTTGACAGTCATATTGAATTGTGTTGACTGAAACATATATCTTTTTCAGTGGGTGTTCTCAGATCTGGTACCCTGTGACTGAAGACTGACCTAAAGGCTAGGACCAATTTATCCTATCATTGCTTTAGTATGAATCTTCCCATAGTAGAGATTCATATTCAGTCTATACTAATTCACTTCTGGGACCCTAGTGTTACTTGCTTGGTTCTGCTATCAACAAAAGTAGGACCAAGTAGCAACATGATACAAGTATGAAAGCAACAGAAAGGAGGAAATTCAGTAGTTTGATATTTTGATTGATATTTATAGGGTTCATGCCAGTAAAAATGATTGTTCAGACAGCATTAATGTAGTTACTGACTCAAGCAATGTGTTCATCATGCAATATTTTGATATCATTAATCTTTTAATAATAAGGAATGGATACAGTCTTTCTGAAAGAAAGACAATATAAGGCAGTTTGGGTATGAAGTTTGATTAAATATATCTAAAATACAGATCATGAGAATGGGAGCTTTTACATCTGTCATATTTATTGGGAGATGAGTATTCTAGATCTTTGAATTAATTTAATAATATAACCTTCAAATCACATGCTTTAAATTTTTAAAAAGTGAAATAAATGATGAGAATTATTTCAGCCCAATGGATATTTTTTAAGCTGAGAGCAAAGTGAAGCATATCATAAAAGAACCAATAAATAAGAGAAGATAATCAATATGCTCAAATAGAAAAGTATGCTTAGCACACAAAAGTGAGCAGTTTCTGAGGTTGCTGGTGCAAGGGAATTATTTCTTTCAATAAAATGAATCAATTGTAACTAAATTTCTGAATAATCTTTTCATATTTGATTTTTTGATGCATGAAATTAATTTTACTGCAGATTTTTAATATAACAATATATTTTGGACATAGAGGACTTTCCTAATTTAGTATTTGAAACCTTGTGCAAAGAAAAATATTTTCATGTTTTTATGTTTTCTTGTATTAGCCATAGCTCTCAACACTCTTTTGAGGAAGCTTTTATTTTGCTTTGCCACATCTCAGTAAATAGAATTTAGTTGAATTTGATAAAACTAGATGCACACGATGAGGTAGGTAATTTAACTGTCAAGCAAACTGTAGGTATTTAGGCTACATAACATTTTTTGTTTTTCTTCCAGGAAAGTATCATTTAAAAAGCATTCATTTACTTCAAAATACTTCCTCACCTATCCCCTCTAAAGAATTTCAATACTATTAGTAAAAAATATTTTGAAATACTGGTCATAAAGTAGTTTTAAAACATTCCCGTGAAGTGCTTTAGAGCTTCACCCTGTAGCATTGGGAGTATTCATTCCTGTTCAAACACGAGAACAGAAAACAAGGCTGGCTGTAGCAGTTGCCTGCTTCAAAAGATGCAAGTCGAGTGGAAATCAGAAAAAAGAACAGGCAGCACAGATGGTTAAAAGTAAGTTAGTGTTTCTGAAATTAGCTTAAATTGTTTTAATAGCTATTTGTATTTTAATAGCATCCTTTAATGATTCATATTTTGAAATTATATCTATGAATATAGGTGCCAAATTGAGAAAGTATTTGCATATTTATAGGAATTTTAATTTTCAGAACTTGAATCTTAGACTGATATGAATCACCCTAAATGCCAAAATCTAGAAAAACAAAAGCTCCCAGTTTTTATTATCCTTGTTTTCTGATTTTGTAAAAAAAAAAAAAAAATCTGTTTAAACATCTAAATTTTCACTAAACCGTATAGAGGCTGGCTGTATTTCTAGGAGGATGTTCTAATCATTCATTTTCATTTATGTGGTGTATTATGTTACCTGAAAAGCTATTAAGGTAGCAGACTACAATGACAGAAAAAAACAATCCCAGAAACAGAATTCTATTGCATCAGGGTCCGTTATACATTTTTCTTTCTTTGTCAACTCGGGGTGGGCAGTTTTTAGAGATCTGACCTATCCTTCCTTCTTTGTTTAAGTATTTTTAAATTCTAGTCATTGTGCAGTGAGAATTTGCAGGTGTTTCTCAGAGAACTTTTTCCCCTCTAGCTGGATGTGGAAAGGACAATGCAATTAATAACAGATGGCACGGGATGACCACGTCCTTGAGAGAACGCCTTATTGGCACCTCCTGCTAATTGTATCACATATAACACAACTAAAAGCATAATAAATCTGAACTGGGGGACATTTTATGCAAGAGCTCTTCTCCTTTTCCAGACGGTAAATTGCTCAGCTCTTGAAATATCTATAACCTTGTGACACCTAACTTGCATTAGCTTAATTGCCTTTTTTCCCCCTTTCCCTCCCCCTGCTACACACTCTCTCTCTCTCCACCCCTTTCTCTCCCTCTCTCTCTCTCTCTCTCTCATATTTTTTCCCTCTTGGGTATTAGGGAACAACTGGGCTTTTGTTTATCCACCTAGTTTAGTGTTGGGTCTAAAACAACTATATATCCTGGCTGGTATAGAATTTGGTCAGAGTTTGATCTCCTAGCTTTAATGAGAAATTATTCTTTTAGAGGGCTTTAAAACACTTAATATTAATGTTGGGAAAGAAAATATATGTCTAACTGTTGATTTAATAAACTTGCAGAAGAGAACTTAAATTAATTGGAAAAACATGTAAGCTTCACATGGACATGCATGAGGCTTTCTTTTCTGCACAATGGCAGCAACTCACAACATCCTGTAGCAGTAAAAAGAATTGAATTTTCACTCCATAACCTGCTTTGTTGTTATTAATAGTTTGTAAAGTATCAGTTTTATAGTATGTCAGGATGTAACCTCCTAGCAAGCATTTTTTTCTCTTCCTCTAAGAAAATGCTTTCCTGAGTATCCTGAATTTCATTTTTACTTTCTATACATCTATTTTTAGTTTTGGAGGTTTGCCTATAAACAAGCAATCAAAAAGCAACAAGAGGGCTAAAATAAATACATCAAAATTGTGGAATACATGGTGAAATTGTGTCTTGGTTGGCTGTCTGTTATGTATATATTTATGTGTTTGTGTACGTATGTGTCCTTTCTTTTGCTAAGTAGATGTCTGTTCCTCTGCAGTGATATATCCTCTCTGGTGTGAGTCACCTTAATATTTGTGTCAGTTGAATAAACCCACCTTAAAATAATGAGAGAAATAATGGCTCATATAAAAGATGATGTAAGGGAAAGTGATCATATTCTGAGATCTTTCTGATATTAGTACTATCCCTGGATCCACTAGTGAGTACTTAAACTTTGAAGCAACAATTTTCAGGCCAATTCTGGACCTGGGACACACTTGAAATTAAATGTGAAAGAAAATGGAAGATTGTCATAATTCTGACTAGTTTCATTTGGTCTCTGGTGAGATGTAAGGCATTCTCAGAAGTTACCTGGTAGACATACAATCCCCAATAACAGGTTTGAAATGGAGCAAATAAGTTGGCAGTTTTATTAATATAGAGAGGTGGCTTTAAATCATGGTCTATGTAGCTAGTGAATGACATTGGGTAAGTCATAACACTTCTCAGAGCATCATTATGTTTCCTTATAAAGTGAGAGGTCAGGACTAGAATCAGTGATATTCAAATAGTGCTTCCTTGAAAATGAGGGGTACTTCAGACCTGTTATAGATAATGGGGTGGTGGGCAAGGGGAGAATGTAGGCCAGGGAGCCACTATTCTCAGTGAGATTTTGGTATTGCTTGTTGTGTTTGTTCATGTAAGATTTCCTTTGAGCAATTATTGTGCATACATGCCACATGGCTAAAATTACTCAAAACAATTAGACTACATAATTGCTAAGGTTTTCAATTCATTGAGAAATTCTAAGATAGGTGTATTAGCATGCGTCCTATTTAATACGAACTAATTTAGACGTACTGAATGAATGAAATGTGGCCTTTAGAAACTCTATTCTTTCTTGTTCTGCAGTTGATTTGAATAATAGACCATACAGGGATGAAAATCAATAAACTTCATTGCTTTAAAGGTGTGTGTATGTGCGTACGCATACATGTTCATTTTTAAGATGTATGTTACTTTGTGTCTCTATATTTTGAAGAAGCATTCATTGGTATAGCAGGAGGGATATCTAAAACCCATGTGAGTAATGAGTCTTCTGTTCTCCTTTGATTTCATGTGTGTCATCTTAATCCCTGGATATTTATAGTCCACAGTGCATAGGTCAGTGCAGATGGATAGTTGCTCAATGGAAACATAAAGATAGTTTTCCCTCAAAAAAATTAAAATCATAGTATTAATTATAGTGACATTTGGTCTTTGTCTCATCTGTGTCCCTGTTCATATCAGACATATTCTAGGAGCAAATCCTTATTTCTGGGTCAGTAGTCAAGTAAAGATGTTTCCTATATACAGTGGAAACACAGGCTAATGTGATAGGAAAGATACTCATTACCATATATCTCTGCACAATAATTCATCCCATTCCTGACTTTCTCACTTTGGTTGCTGTGAGGACTGGAACAATTACATAGTGAAAGTATTTGAAAAATATAAAGCCTGGAATAAATACAATAGTCTGCTTATGGGTAAGAACCTAGGCTTGCTCTTCTAAGCCTGATCACTTAACAGGTTATTTAAGATATAGTTGATGCTCAGTAAATCTTTGATCAGTGTAAATAAATGAATAAATAATAATGCTGTGTTATTTGGGCCAATGCAAAATGTAAGGTGAATGCTACATAGAGACAAGTTTCTGTTACCTGAATTGTTTATAACATAATACAATGAACAAGTGTGCATTTGCTGTTTATTATCATACATGATTGCAACAACTAAAAATAAAAAAGCTGATTCTTAAATATGTGGATGTTTCCTATATACAAATGCAAATATTGCCATTTACTGGGGCTAGGCAGGAGACAGTGTCAAAGAAAAAAGTTAGAAATCGAGCGTGCCTTTCTTTGGTTATAAGAACCTTTCTACTCTGCAACTATTATGGGTTTTGCCACTTGTTTTGAACCTAAATTTATCTCTGGTCCACACAACCAGGTGATATCTCACCTATATTATTGTAAATTATTTACATCACAAATTCTGGGTCATGAAGCAGAGGTGATGGAATATTTTTACATAAAAATGTTGGGATCATGTTTTATTTTAAGCTCCTTACACTGATCATTTTATTTGCAGTGTAAGTATGTCCTACATTAGCTTCTGGATTTGGGTATTAGTGCATTGAATGGGATCAGTTAAATAGGAAGCACTCTCTGCCTCCTGATTAATGTTGTATCTCAGATATTTGGGTAATTGCTGATATATTTGGATATAATCAGGACGAAATGTTAAATTTTTCTATTATTGTATGACTTTGGATAAGTCAATTGAAATTGCTTAGATTGTTTTCTTCAAAATAACAGTGATAAGACCAGGTACTGTTTATTTTGTAGAGTTGAAGGGCATCATAATGTTTGGTAGTAGGATTGAAAAGCATTAACTATTAAAAAGCAGGTAGTGGAAAAATACTGGCTTTGATATTTATCTGACCTAGATTAAATTTTTGACTTTTCCAATTACTATATGTTATTGAAACAGTTTCTCATACTCTAGGTCGCTTATCTATAAAATAGCATAAAAACATCACCTTGGATTGTGTAGAGGATTAGAGATAATAAAAACAGAATGCCTACTATAGAATTTCTCTGTCCTCTTCATTCAAGATGCATTCCTTTTATTACTGTTATATTTCTTGATATTACCATAAGTGAAAATACTGATTCAGGTTAGTGGTTCACAACCAGAGGAGGTTTGGGAGGTTTTTTGGTTGTGTTTTTGCCATACTATTCTCCTTAGAGATGTTTGTTAGAATCTGGAGACATTTTTGGGTCTCCCAAAAATTTCATTTGAGTGGAGGAGCTACTGGAATTTAGTAGATAGAGTCTACAGATGCTCCTAAGAATTGAAGCTCACATTCACCTGAAATGGTTATTTTGTGGTCTGTGTTTTGTACCACCTTTTGACTTAGCTATTTTCAGGAAATGAGACCGATTATGGATAATCAATGCTGCAGTAGATGGCTAACAGCATAATTACTTTAGCACAACTTTCTTTACTAACATTAGTTTTAAGTGTATATTATTTATTGTATAAACTCATGTATTTTATTCATATTAATTCAATTGGAATGTAGTCAGTGTGATTTAAGTTGGAACACAGATGAGACAAAGACCTAATGCCATCCTAGTTTACAGTAGGATTTTTTCTTTTAAGGCTAATAAACTATCTTCATGTTGTCATTGAATATTTATATACTTTGGAAATGCCCTAAAGATTATAGATTTTAAATACAAGAGAACAGAGATAACATATGTGAAAAATCCAAGAAAAGCAGATGAATCTGTGACAATCATTCATTTTATTTACCTTTACTTAAAATTAACCCTGTTTAAAATATTTTTATATCCACATTGCTTTTTAAACCTCTTAAAAATAACATCCTGATAAAGGCGAAAGGAGGAAAAATAAGTGGGAAATATCAGAAAGGGAGACAGAACATGGAAGACTCCTAACTCTGGGAAACGAACTAGGGGTGGTGGAAGGGGAGGAGGGCGGGGGGTGGGGGTGACTGGGTGGCGGGCACTGAGGTGGGCACTTGACGGGATGAGCACTGGGTGTTATTCTGTATGTTGGCAAATTTAACACCAATAAAAATAAATTTATTATTAAAAAAATAACATCCTGCAACTGAAATTTGTCTGCTATAGGTGTGGTGGGATATGTGGCAACAAGGAGAGTTAAAGTCCTGGTCCTCTGCCAGCTTATACTCTTTTATTCCTTCATTCTTAAAAGTGGACTCAGGTAGACATTTCTTGATTTGTCTTTTTTATGTTTTCCTAAGTAGGCAGCAGTATTTATAGAAACAAAGAGTGGCACCAACTTCTTTCAACCAGATTTCCCTTCCCTGAACTGTCAGTGCTTTTACACTGTACAGTCCCCCTTCTTTTCTTCCCATCTCATTCATTATATTTTGGACTCCTGTCTGCCATGTGGTGTATAAATAATAAGCCCTAACAAAGGACCCAGAAGTTGCATCAAGTGGGTAAACTTGCTGAAGGAGTCATGAGGGATAAGCAATGTTATATTGACAAGCTTCACTAGAGGGCAAGAGAGAGAAGAATTCTAGTTTTAGCTGCATTACTACTGAAAATACAGAAGGTAAGCTTGTACATTCACCCTTGGGAGGTTAGTAAATGGAATTTGTTTAAAAGTCTCTTCAGATATCTAGCACTTACTTGGGAATAAAAATGACTCCATAACGTAGGTTAAAAAATTTTTTTTTCATATCTATCCCAGAAAATAATTAATTGGTTTGTATGAAGAAATCTTAACAACAACAGAGGAAAAAAAAAACCACTGGAAAAAAAAAGCAGAATTCCTCTTTTCTGGAGTAAAAACACAAGGAAAATCTTGTGAAGCTTTAATAGGGAAAATAATCCTGCAAAAATCTTAATGTTAGAAAATCTCTTGACCTTTGCTTTCTTCTGTCTGTCAGTTGGGTATCTCTCCTTTCTCCTGTTGAGACTTGTTGGACAATCAATGTGGCAACTATGTCTCTGAACAAAGTACTGTCATGTACTGCTAACCATATCTCTTATTATAACAAATATGAATTCAAGTGGATAGCAAGGAGACATCCCAGTGGAAATTGTAGCACTTGGTTATATATCTGTTACCCACCTTACTGAACCAGAAAGGAAGTGGAGGTAGATTATCACCTGCCAGATCTGCTTGTTTGAAACCACATGTCTACCTCATGTTGGCTAGAAATCAATAGAAAGACCTCTTCCTTAGAATGGCATGAACTGAAAACCAATATCTGCCCTTCCCAGTGTTTCTGTTTAACAATGACTGGCTGTAAAATACTCTTGTGTTTGTGACCTGAGTTGGGAACTGAGTTTTGAACGACCTCTAACAAGGTTAAAAACACTGGAATATGTTATGAATTCTAAAAGCCAAACATACTGGAGACCCTGAATTGACTTGTAGAAGTAAAACCTATTGCAATTACAGATGATTAATTTCTTTTTTTTATTTTTTTAAAGATTTTATTTTTTCATTCATAGAGACACACAGAGAAGGAGAGAGAGAGAGAGAGAGAGAGAGAGAGAGAGGCAGAGACACAGGCAGAAGGAGTAGCAGGCACCATGCAGGGAGCCTGACATGGGACTTGATCCAGGGTCTCCAGGATCATGCCCTGGGCTGCAAGCGGCGCTAAACCGCTGCGCCACCGGGCTGCCCATCCATTCCCCAGATGATTAACGAAAAATTGTACAGGTAAAGGATATTAGAATTTAGGGTATATCAAGACTTTATCGAAGGATTCTTATCAAAGAATTTGGAATGCCTTAGGAATAATCCTTTAGGAATATCAGCATCCTTCCTTAGGAATGCTCCAAAAGAAATGAGCTTTAATGGTAGCATGTGAAAAGAGAAATAATGAGAATAAAGGGGATTATTAAACAATTGAAAATTCTAGAATTGAAAATTTAAAGGATATACATTAGCTTTCTAAAATCCACCATTAATATATTGGTATAGTTGTGTATAGAGAAAAACTGATTAAGGCAACTATTTAATATCCTTTTAATTTTCTGAGTATTTTGTCTTCCATTTGGTACACATAAATAAACTATAATCACTCCTATGCATACATTAGGGAAAAAAAGTAAAAAAAAAAAAAAACATTAAGATATTTCAAATTACAGTATTTAACATGAAAAGAACAGCAGAAGCATATTGAAAGAAATCACTTTTTTAAACATTGCTAACCTAGGCCTGGTGATTCTACTGACTTCATAAAATGAACAAAACACCATAACAGGAGGAGATTTTTCCTAAGGAAGTGGAAAATCTAAGTTATCTCTCTTTATTTGAAAGGATCCCCCTTTCTTTTGTGTCAATGTTATTCTGCAGAATATAATGAAAACTTGAGGAAACCCAGGGGGGGACCCGGTGCTTTTAGTAAATGAGGCAAGCTCCACTGACATACAATGAAAATTAGTGGGCTTATTTACTGCCCACTCTGGCACCTGAACTTCTACCATTCTTCCAGAAGAAGCAAGAGAAAGAGGCTGAGAAGATGCAGCTTCATATCAGGGCCTTGGCAAAGGGAATGCACAAGCACTGGAAGACCTTGAAGGTTTGTGCTTTCCTGAGAATGGGCTCATGTGGCTAACTCCATATGAGAAATAACCTGTGATGCCTTTCAAGGCAGGGAGACAGATGATCAAACTTAAAGAAATAGCAAAGTTGATTTGGGAAGTGTTTGATCAAAACATTAAGTAGATTAGATATTTTGTATTGAATTGGGCAACTTTTAGCACTTTAAAATATTGTTTCCAATCAAACATTGCATATATACACATTTTTTTTACATAATGTATTCTCATTGTTTCAAAACAAATTCTATTGAGTTAACTCTTGATGACTTCAATCAATTATCTTCTACCTGGCATTTGCCAAAGAAAAAGAAATGTAATTTTTAACACTTCTTAATGTAGAATAGCAAGTTGAAACAAACAACTATCTTAAGAAAAGTTATCTAATCAACTAACCAAGGTACTAACTTTTCCATAATGAAGCAGGAGTTGTCTTTTTCTTCATCTCATGTAGGATATTTGTATTTACTTCACCAATGGAAGAATTCTTACAAATCAAGTACTCAGAACAAGCATGCAGTGCTGAGTTTTGAGGAAGGAACCATTTCTCTTGATGTTTATATGACCTTAGAATCTCTGAGGTTAATGTGTGCCTATGTAAATTTGTTACTAACCAGGCAGCAGTACAAATGCAACTTTCACACTAAAATAGTCTTTCTAAATTAAAAAAAATTAAGGAATAAAGTAAAAAATTAAAAATCACTGACATAAGGCCACCACATTTTTTTCCATATTACAAAAAGAAAGCATTTAAGAAGTTATTACCCTTGAAAAGAGGGATATAAAAGAGGAGAGAGATGAAGGGTAGAAAAAAAAGTTTCACAAACTGTGTATTTATAATACGGAAAGACAGTATGCAGCCCTGTTAATTAGCAGGACATATGGCAGCTATGCCTGCAGATGGTACTGATATGTAACTAGACTATTGGCCAGTTGGCTCACTGGGCAGTACTAGACACTGTTTCACTCTTAGTCTGTAAAATCATATAGATTGACTCCCTCAGGCCTGAAGACAGGGTTAGCGCCCACATACACAAGAAATACCAAATCAGGAGTCAATCATTTTTCTAACCAGAAAGGTCAAGTATTGAACTTAATCAGATGGGTAAAAACAAGTCACTTGTCAACTTTGTCTTAGGGATAGGGTCTCAGATTCTTGTTATCTCTGTGACAGCAATGTCTTGGGTTTGGAAAACTGCAATAACAGAATGGAAATACTATATTCAGTATTTTAGAACTAAATACAAAAGTTTTTAAGTAGTAAAGTGGATTTGGGGAATATATGAAAAATCAGTGAAGTACAAAGAGTATTATTTTTCACTGAAATATTGAGAAGCATATTTCAAATATTTTTTGATATAGTAATTAATTGGCCTTCACCTACCAGGCAATGCAATGAGAACTTTATACATTTAAATTTTCACACACACAGGGAAGACATCTTAGTACCTACCATTTGTGACTGAGAAAGTAGACACTAGGAAAGGCTTATGAATTTGGTTCAGCTCTCCTCGCTGCTATGTGGTATAGCCAGAAATTAAACCACCTCTCTCTGGAGCTAAAATCTATGGTCTTGCCACCAAACTAATATGAACTTCATTGTTTTGTGTTCTGTGTTGTTAATTTTTATTTATTTTTATTTTTTTAAAGATTATATTTATTCATGAGAGACACAGAAAGAGGCAGAGACATAGGCAGAGGGAGAATCAGACTCCTTGTGGGGAGCCTGATGTGAGACTTGATCCCAGGACCCCACGATCAATACCTGAGCCAAAGGCAGATGCTCAACCACTAAACCACTCAGGTGCCCCACTTTCATTTTTTTTTCTCAGCTGTTCTGTTGTTTTGCCCTTAATTGTTTAATATACCTGGACATTTAATTTTTACTAACATTAATAGGTTAAATGTTAATTATGTAGAACTGGTCATTTGTTTTTTGTTTTTTGTTTACTTTGATCAGCAGAAACAACAGACTTTAGTCCAGTTGATTCTTTTTGATGTTATTGGCTTTAAGAATGAAGAAATTTTTTTCTTTTGCAAAAATCAGACAATTACAGTGTTTCCCTTGGAATAAATATTATGGCACAAATATAATAGTTTTAGAGATAATTAAGTTTTTTCTCCTTCAAGATTAGACTTGCAATGTTAATGTTATGTTCAAGACATAAATATAATCACATAGCTTGTAAACAATCTAATAATTAAAGGAGTGTGTGGTTATTGCTTTTATGAAAAAAAAAAGAATGGCTTTTAAAAAATATCCAACACTAAGCACATGGCTAACTTGATTCTGGGTAGTGTGAAATTTAGAAAGTATTATAGTATACATGTTTTGAGAATTTTTGCTATCCTATTCCTTTGCTCTTTGCTTTAATTAATTGATTTATTTAATGCCAAGATATAATTATCAGAAGATTCAGAGAACATTTTTTAAAATATCTCTTAGGTAGGGCAGCTCTGGGTGGCTCAGTGGTTTAGCTCTGCCTTCAGCCCAGGGCCTGATCCTGGGGATCCAGGATCAAGTCCTACGCTGGGCTCCCTGCATGGAGCCTGCTTCTCCCTCTGCCTGTGTCTCTGCCTCTCTTTCTTTTTGTGTCTCTTATGAATAAATAAATAAAATCTTAAAAAATATATCTCTTAGGTACTAATAACTGTGCCAGGGGTGCTTTTCATCCTTTATCTTGTTTAAATTCAGGTAAATTTCGTATTGTCTTCTCCTTAGTACTAAGGAAAACAGAACTCAAAGAGATCCACTGATTGGTCCAAACAGATGGCACAACACATATCTAAGCCTACATCTCTCTGGCCATAGAGGATTGGCATTTTCCCACTACTTTAGAGTCTTTGTGAATTTGCAAATGCATCACCGACTTCCTTGACTTTCTTTTTTAGTGCTCGCAAAATAGATGTTGGAATAGCATGAGGGGGAACATTAAGGAAAGTTGGGGAAATAGTGTTTACATTTGAGGCTGTCTCAGTCCTTGAAATCAGTTGCTAACATGGTTATACATAGTTGAACACTCATACATTGAATTCAATTCTTTTTTCTGCACTGACTTCACTTTGTTATCAGTTGGGTAAAATATTTTTATTTTTATTCTTGTTTATCTTCAGTAGACAGTGGTTCTTAAATACTTAAGCTCTACATTTACCATTTATTTTTTCAAATGAGATTTGTAAAAAATATATTTTTAAGTATACTTACATTTTAAGGGACTATTTCTGTAAATTCTTTCTGGATGCCAATGTTCTTTAACTCCAACCCTCCTGACCCCCATATTTTAGAAGTATTAAATCAAACTTTCTGTTGGAGCAGTTATCTGCTTCTAAGGAAGGTAATTTTCTTAGTATTTTAAAAATAAAAATCCTTTGCAAGTCTTATGAGGATTGATCTCTGTCTAGGGTTAGAGAAACTAATTTAGGCATGACATGATGAAGAGATAAAGGCAAAAAATAAAAACACTATGTCAGCCCATCATGTGTAATTAGTATGGTCAAGGCTGTATTTTTCAAACTTTCAGAATCATGTTTCATTGAATATTAATCTTGCCTATTACCCTGCCTTCCCCAAATGACATGTGTATACACGCACACACACACACGCACACACTTTTTACTTAAAAATCACCTAAACGTGCACATTAGCCCATTAAATGCCATGGCAAGCTTAAGAGAGAGCCTCCCTTTTTAACTAAAGCTAACTCATTTATTTAGTCAGAAAACTTGCCTTTTATGTGATACCTATTAGCAACTTCTAGAACCAGAACTCAAAGTTCATTGTAAGAAATACTTTTCTAAGGACATGTCCAAAGCCACAATAGAAAGGGATTTACTGTAACCAATTTGAAAGTATGATTAAAAAGAATGAGAGGAAATCATCAAGAAGAGAAACAATGAGAGCTTGAAGTAAGGCCACAGAACAGAATAGATTCAACACCTAACTAGAGTAGGACGTAGAACGCACCTGTTTTAGTGACTTAGATGAATAGGAAAGAGTAGCTAGCACATACCAGGTCTGCCTCCAGTGATTGGTTACACAGTGTTATTATTTGATGACAGGAAGTCAGGAAGAGGAATTGTTAGATAAAGGTAAGGAATTCACTTTTGGACAGTTGGCTGGGAAATACTTGGAGTTCATCCAAATTGATTTTTCCAGTAGAAGCTAGAAATAAGTTTGGAGCATACCAAAAAAAAAAAAAAAATCTCAGAGAAGATAGAGATGTTGGAGTCACCATGCTGTATGCAGCTCCTGAGAGATGGATGAGACTTTGGATGACTTCATCTTTAACTGGTAGGGATCCAATTACTTCATTAAATCAGCAGTGCAACAAGATGCTGAAAATGCAAACTGTATTTTGCTACCATAAATCTTGTTTTGAAAAAGATAAAAAAAATTACCTACATATTAAATATTTTAGATAGTGCATGTAGCAAGGGATCCATGATGCTGAAACTGTATTGCCCCACAGAGATACAGGCAGAATTAGAGAAAGTTAGTGTCTGAAGATGTTTAAACTTCTCTGTGGACTTATGCCAATGAATACTGCATTAAGCTTATAAATACATTAATCAAGAAAAGAGGTGTTGAATAATGATTTATCCAGAACTTAAAAATCTTTGATCTATTTGAAGCAGGCTGACAACATTATAGGAAATAGTAAAAGCATTTCCTGTTAAGCATTTGCTTCTTTCATTTACAGTAATTCTCTGTTCCTGCTCAACTACTCACTTTTGTCTGAAAGTTCTGTATTTATATTCAATTCAATAATCAGTGACACCTACTGATAAATGGTGTGTTTGAGAAGGTTTGTGTGCTTTCAGGTTAAGTGAACCTTGAGTTATCACTTCCCCTTTCAAGAGGATAATAATAAGAGTACTGACTATTGTATGCTAAGTGCCCACCACCTAGTACATTACTTTAGTAGGAGCTTTGTACATACTATCTAATCTTCAAATCTACTTTGTAAGGTGAGTTTTATTATTGTCCTTTAAAAACCTAGAAACTGAAGCTCTGAATGTTAATATTCAAAAGTATAAAATCAGTATGAAGCAGAACTCAATTTTGATTATTGGGTTGAATGATTCCATAGTCTGTAGTCTTCAAATTGCTTTGTGCTTCCTACACATGGAAGATTTAAAAAAATGTTGGGAGAAGAAAGAGAAATGATGCCTTTCTACATTAATTACATACCATAGAGTGACATTTATATGCCAATATTTATACTGTATAAACAAATTTCCCTAATTATTTGTAATAGCAGTTAACAGCAACTAATATACATAAGCAAGATATTCAGTTTTTGAGCTTTGTTTTGCTCTGGAGCAATTTGGGCAATGATTTTAAATAATATAGAAGGTAACTAGCCCTTTATCTGATATGTCATTTGCAAATATCTTCTCCCATTCTGTAGGTTGTCTTTTAGTTTTGTTGACTGTATCCTTTGCTGTGCAAAAGCTTCTTATCTTGATGAAGTCTCAATAGTTCATTTTTGCTTTTGTTTCTTTTGCCTTTGTGGATGTATCTTGCAAGAAGTTACTGTGGCCGAGTTCAAAAAGGGTGTTGCCTGTGTTCTCCTCTAGGATTTTGATGGACTCTTGTCTCACATTTAGATCTCTCATCCATTTTGAGTTTATCTTTGTGTATGGTGAAAGAGAGTGGTCCAGTTTCATTCTTCTGCATGTGGATGTCCAATTTTCCCAGCACCATTTATTGAAGAGACTGTCTTTCTTCCAATGGATGGTCTTTCCTCCTTTATCGAATATTAGTTGACCATACATTTCAGGGTCCACTTCTGGGTTCTCTATTCTGTTCCATTGATCTACGTGTCTGTTTTTGTGCCAGTACCACACTGTCTTGATGACCACAGCTTTGTAGTACAACCTGAGATCTGCATTGTGATGCCCCCAGCTATGGTTTTCTTTTTTAAAATTCCCCTGGCTATTCGGGGTCTTTTCTGATTCCACACAAATCTTAAAATAATTTGTTCTAACTCTCTGAAGAAAGTCCATGGTATTTTGATAGGGATTGCATTAAACGTGTAAATTGCCCTGGGTAACATTGACATTTTTACAATATTAATTTTGCCAATCCATGAGCATGGAATATTTTTCTATCTCTTTGTGTCTTCCTCAATTTCTTTCAGAAGTGTTCTATAGTTTTTAGGGTATAGATCTTTTACCTCTTTGGTTAGGTTTATTCCTAGGTAGTTTCCAAAATCTATAAAGAACTTATTAAACTCAACACCAAAGAAACAAACAATCCAATCATGAAATGGGCAAAAGACATGAAGAGAAATCTCACAGAGGAAGACATGGACATGGCCAACATGCACATGAGAAAATGCTCTGCATCACTTGCCATCAGGGAAATACAAATCAAAACCACAATGAGATACCACCTCACACCAGTGAGAATGGGGAAAATTAACAAGGCAGGAAACAACAAATGTTGGAGAGGATGCGGAGAAAAGAGAACCCTCTTACACTGTTGGTGGGGATGTGAACTGGTGCAGCCACTCTGGAAAACTGTGTGGAGGTTCCTCAAAGAGTTAAAAAGAGACCTGCCCTACGACCCAGCAATTGCACTGTTGGGGATTTACCCCAAAGATTCAGATGCAATGAAACGGCGGGACACCTGCACCCCGATGTTTCTAGCAGCAATGGCCACAATAGCCAAACTGTGGAAGGAGCCTCGGTGTCCATCGAAAGATGAATGGATAAAGAAGATGTGGTTTATGTATACAATGGGATATTACTCAGCAATTAGAAACGACAAATACCCACCATTTGCTTCAACGTGGATGGAACTGGAGGGTATTATGCTGAGTGAAATAAGTCAATCGGAGAAGGACAAACAGTGTATGTTCTCATTCATTTGGGGAATATAAATAATAGTGAAAGGGAATATAAAGGAAGGGAGAAGAAATGTGTGGGAAATATCAGGAAGGGAGACAGAACATAAAGACTCTTAACTCTGGGAAACGAACTAGGGGTGGTGGAAGGGGAGGAGGGCGGGTGTTGGAGGGGAATGGGTGACGGGCACTGAGGTGGACACTTGACGGGATGAGCACTGGGTGTTTTTCTGTATGTTGGTAAATTGAAGACCAATAAAAATTAATTAAAAATAAATAAATAAATAATATAGAAGTTAAATATTGAATTATTGAATTGCTAAATCTATATAAGGAATGCCAGATAATTGTCCAAACTTAGGAACTGGCATGATCTCAATTTAAAAAAAAAGTACTGTTCTATTGGTGCCTGCCTTTTCCAGAAATATCGTATTTAAGGTTTTTTTTTTTTAAGAAGGACATTAGAAAATATATTTAATATTCCACAAAACTGCTCTGCTTTGCCTTTTAGAAGGAATCAGAGGAGGGAAGGTATCAGTCAGCAGATCATTTATTCAAAATCTATTAAACAAATTAACTCACCATTGATTAGTTTCCCAAATGGCATGATGAGTTGGTGAACTAAACAGGATTCTGACATCAGAGAAATGCACAACTCTTCTTGGATCACGAAAGTTCTTGATTATAGTTTGTTTAATTTACTGTGCTCAATGAAATTCATTATGCCTTCCATATCAGGTATATATGGGATTAAACTTCTAAAATTTATATTCAAAATGATGGAGTATTCTCTTAGAGTCCTGATATTAATAAAAATTTACCTCAAAATTTGCTGTTGTCAGTATCTTAGTCTCTAACATTGATCTATTTTTCTACATGTACGTGTTTAAAATGAATTCTCACAGATAAGTAAGACAAGTAGAATTGAAAGCAAATATAGCCAAAGGAAAGATGTGTGAAAATATTTATATAGAGTGGTCTTAAATGGTACCAACATGCATTAAGAAATGTGTTATATAAAGGCAACTTTCCTTATATCTAGGTGAAATATCTACAGTAATGCTAAATGCTTTTTGATAAGTTTTGACATTTTAAAATGAAAGCTATTTTAACAAAAACACATTCAAGAAAAATGCTTAAACATTTTAAATGCTGCCTAATATGGTGAACATATTTTTGTTTCTCTTAAGGGTAGGGTTTTTGTCAAATGGATTTTTGGTATATTATGAAAAATACTGAAAATAATAATGAATTAAATGTTTGTGTATTGGAGGTGGAGGAAGAGCCTAATGAAGCAAATAACATGTAAATATTTCCTTCAGTCAAATAAAACTGTCATCTCTAATACTTCTATTATCTCACCAAATTTGTTTCCATTCAGTGTATTAGATCATAACCAAAGAGATCACTACTTGTAATCTTCAAGAACAAATCAGAAATACAACTATCTGTAGAGCGAATCATTTTTAGGAATATTTTTACTGATCAATGACTGCTTTTTAACTCCAAACTGATCTTATAGAGAAATAACAATGCTTAGCACTTTTATAATTCTTTTTGCCTCCAAATAACTCAACTGATTAATCTTTAGAACACCTCTGTGAGGTGACAAATTGGCGAGAGCTGTTCCCTCATAGTGATATAATTAATTATGATTATGTACATATATTTAAAAAGTTATAATTTATTTCTTAAATTTGTAGCTATTATCTAATGTAAATTCTATTACATTCATTTGATGAAGAAATGATGTTGTAAAATGAGAACATATTTAAAATAATGTCTGTGGACACTTTAGGAGAAAATTAAACTTGGGCTTTGGTCTTCCCATTTGTGTGTGGAGCCTATTTGAAACAGTGGGATATGATTGGATATATCTGGCCTAGGACTCAAGAGTCCCAAGATTATAGCCTTAGTTTTTTCATTAACTTATATATTTGGCCTTGAAACTTATTTTTCTCAGCTATAAAGTAGTGATAATGTTACTTATGTACCTGGTCTATATTACAAGGTGTTTGAAAGTTAAATGGGACAATTTATGTGAAATCACTTTATCATTTTAAAACATTCAATATTTTTTAAAAATGTATTTATTGAGTGTATACTACTAGAATACACATGGTGAAGGGCATGTAAAGAGAAGAGCAAGTATATATAGTGAATCTGTATGAGATGGAGATACTATGACTCTAGTGTGCTTGGCACATCCTAAGAATGTTTCTTAATTAGTACCTTGAAAGGATGAAATATGGGGCTGAAAGTCCTTCAGATGGATGACATGTGAACTGTGGATAAATACATGTGTCTCATCCTTTTCATTAGTTATCACGTCTTAACAAATCATCAGAACAAAGGATGGTACTGGCTGTATTCATGCAGTGACCTATGTGGTAATCACTTCAGGACCTCTGTCCACTGGCTTGACCCCATACCTCTCCACCTCAAATGTACAACCTGAGAAGCACTGCCTTAAATCAAAAACATTTTGTTTTTTTGTAGAGGGAACAGCTCCCATGGCAGGCACTGTCATCCTCATTTATTTTTCTTGATTTCTCCTATATGATCGATGGTTCCTTGTGAGGCTCCTTTGCTCCTCTAAAATCGGAATGCTCCAGAGATCACAGTACTTGGGGACTTTTTTCTAAGTTGTCTCATTTGTTGGCTATAATGCTATCAACTCTCAAATTCAAGTGTCAGTTTCCTATTTCTTGGCAGTACTTCTCCTCTCACCAATACCTACTCACTATCTGAACTTGGATATGTCTAGCATGTGTATCACACTTAAGTCCAAACCATATTCCCGACTCTCTCCTGTTTTGATATGTTCTATCTACAACTCTTTAGTCATAGATGGCAACTCTATTCTTCAAATTATTGAAACAAAAGCTTCAAGGTCACCCTCTCTTTCTTTCTGTCTCAACATATTCTATTGGCTCTGCCTTTAAAATATATCCACAGTTCAGTCACTTCTGATTACATCCACTAGACTATCCTGACTCAAGCTACTAATGCCTTATCCTATCCTAATAGTTCCTAACTGTTCTTGCTTCCACCCTTATTACCCTATAGGATATTTATAATAATCATACAAGTTGTGGTTCTCCAACTGCAACATGAATCAGAATTATCTGAAACTCTTATTAAAATATATGTTGCTGGGCTCCATTTCCAGAGCTTGCGATTCAGTAAGTGGAACCACAGAATTTGCATTTCTACAAAGTTCCTTGATAATGTGAATGCTGATGGTCTGAGGACCATCCTTTGAGAACGTGTGATGTAGAGCATTGCTTCTAAGGTATGGCCCACTGACCAACAATATCACGACGACTGGGAAGCCTGTAGAAATACAGAATTTTGGACTCCACTCACACCCAATAAATTGGAATCTGCATATTAGTAGGATGCCAAGGTGATTGTTTTATGCGTGACAGTCATAGAAACAAGGATGAAGAATATTCTTTTTACATTTCAAGTCACATGATGTTATTCCTTTATACAAAATAGATTTTCATTTCTATATGGATAAAACCCTCAATCTTGACCAGGTTTAGAAAGTTCTGTGTGAACTAGGTTCCTGTTAAATGTTCTGACTTTCTTTCTTCCCCCGCATCTGCTGTTTTACTGCCCTATTGTTACACTGGTCTCCCTTTTTGAACTCAGTTATGTTCTGACTAGGCATATTTGTTTTTTCCCAACCTGGAATGCCTTTTCCCCGGTACCAGTGTGGTTTATGACCTCACTTTCTTTGGCACTCTGCTCCAAAGTCACATCAGTAGAGACCCTTTTTACCAACAATACCTGATAACAGTTTCCCCCCCTTAACCTGATACTTCAGTTATTTCTTAACCTGCTTTAGTTTTCTATGTTGGCCATCACAATCTAATGTACTATGTATTTATTTAGTAGCTAATTTCTAGAACATAAATTTTTATTACAGGTATTTTGACTCTTTACTTTTTTATGTGCAATGTCTAGAACAGTGCCAGGCACATGATAGGCATGATAAATTTCTTGAGTTTTTAAAATATTTTCCCAGGACTGAATTTTGAATGAGAAGATATGAGAGCTGGCCAGTATAGGGTGTTGAAGAGGAGGGAAAAAACACAGTTCATGATTAAGATTTGACAGAAAATAAGTTGACTAGAAGATAGAATTTTTCCATAATTTTTTCTTAGATTAATAATGGTTATTAATGAAAATATTGGCTTATAATTTAGATATAATTCTTCTGTATGACATATTTTCTCCAGTTTTATTCTTTATTGTAGGATGATAGACCAAAATGATGTGAAATTTACTAATGCATTTACAGTCTGCTTAATTTACACCATAGACCCAGCTGTGACTACTTTTGGCTAAAGAATTTTAAATTAATGGTGATAATGTACACTGGTGTGTACAGTGGGAAAGAGGTAGCCAGTAAAAAGATGCAGGGATAGGTGTTAGGACTGTTTTTATTTAATGCCTTTGTTAATGATCTGGAAGGAAGAGTGAGAAGTTCATTAATTAAATTCACTGGTTTACTAAATTGGGAGGTGCCAGTAACACCAGGGAGGAGAAGAAAAAAACGTGGAAGGTTTTAGAGGAGTCAGACAGAGTGGAGGGATGTGAATTGGAATTCCATATATAAGAAAAAGAAGTTCAGACTTAAATATGGAGGACATATTTGAACAGTTGTCTGTGATAATATTCCTTTGTTAATGATAGTAGCATCAAAAATGTTGAGGAAAATAATTAGGATGGCTGAATTTTGACTCTTCAAAATTCAAGAGTGGTTCAGCTTTAGCCAATGTCATTTATGGGCAGTAAGCCATCATAGAAGCCCTGGTGAAAAAAAGACAACTCTTATTCCTCAACTGTAATTAGATTTGTATTTAAATATGTCAGGCAGGGAACGTGTGGGTAGCTCAGTGGTTGAGCATCTGCCTTCAGCTCAGAGTGTGATCCCATGGTCCTGGGATTGAGTCCTGCATCAGGCTCCCCACAAGGAGGCTGCTTCTCCCTCTGCCTATGTCTCTGCCTTTCTCTGTGTGTCTCTCATGAGTAAATAAATACAATATTTTAAAAATAATAAATATGTCTAAGGATATTGGTTGCAGGTGGCCCATGTGGGGCACTATGCAGTGTTCTAGGAAAGAATTCTTTCCCAGAATGGAATGGGAAATGGGACTGGATTAAGGGCTGCTTAGATAATCAGTCAGAGTTGGAGGTGGAAGTGATTTTTGAGCTCAAGTCTTCATTCAAATTGTATTCTGGTCCAGAGTCCATGGATTCATTTCTGAATCCTAGAGCAAATTTTTCACAATGTAAAAAGACAGTAAAACTGTTAGGTTGAATCATACCTAATTGGTCATAACTGGTCAGATCATGATAGTTTTCTGTGTTTCAACTGATGAGCTGTTTGGTGGAAGAATGCTAAAGTCATAAGGCACCAGCTAGCCTGCTGCCCTAGGTGTGGGCACCTGCACTGAGGAGTGCCTGGCAACTTGAGTACTGACTAATGTTAGGGAACCAGTGGTGGGCAGCAGATGCTACACTTCTGCTGAGTGCTAACAGAGGAAATGGAACTTCTAATAAGAGTTAGCAGCTGGAGGAAGGGAGAAGGGAAATGAATTTCATGAAGAACCCTAGAAGATGAATCCATAGATGGGAAGACTTAAGGTTTATCAGATATATTTTGGAGTTCCCACAGAGAAGATATTTGGAGTCAGAAATACTTTAGAATTCTTATTTGCATGTTTATATTTTGCCTCAGGTTGTTGTGACACAGAAAATGTAGTTATAGACTTGGTATAGTAGGGCTGAAAGCAGGGCAAAATTAGAATCCGAAGGACTTCAGGAAATCTGTGATAGGTTCAAGACTGTAATCACTCTGATTTCTCCTGTCTGCTCTCCTGAAGAATGTGTCTGTGGAAGCAGATGATATTCTCACACTTTAAGTGCAGTCACTTTGAAGAGGAATGAGGTAGGACCATAGTTTTTTTTTTGCCCGTGGTGGTGTTACCATGTGTGTGTATCGGATCATTTAAGAAAACACACTGTTGGTACTCCCTCAAACTAGAGTGCTCAGAATACCAGGTGTTCTCTATCTGAAGAGCCTGTAAAACTTCCAGACTCCTGGCATTCTGAAGCCTTCAATAGAATAAAGCAAAAAGAGAAATGCATGCATTCTGTACTTCCATGTAGGGTGTCCCTGTTTTGAAATATGTGTGAGGGATATTAAACAACACACTATCTCACTCTGATTCTTAGCTGCCTTAGGTATAAAATAATAGGACTCACCGGTTGCTCTTGATTGCTTTTTTTCCTGATGTAATATTCTATTATACTACTGTATTGATACTTTTAGTGGAATATTAGGTGTTCTTTACATATTTCAATTTTGTAACTGAAATATTTTTTTAAAAAATCAACAAGTACAAATGATAGCTACCATTTAATGATAATAAATGGTTATTGTATGCTCGACATTCTGCTAAGGAATTTTCATGACTTACCTGATTTAAATCTTAAATAAGGTTAGAATTCACTTAGTGCCCATAGTACAGCATAAAATAACAAGGCTGCAAGGACTAAGAATGAGATTTGTTTTGAACTTGTTTTCATTCTTACCATCACCATCTGATTGGGCACAGTGACTTTTTCTGGTACAGTGAAATGTTTTCTTCTCCCCCTTTTTTTGTAACTATTAGAAGATGCAATCAATTAAATGCAACTAATATCTATAAGTACAGTATGCAAGTGTGTGTGATCAGTGTGATTTAAAAAAAACAACACAATTTGGGGTAATAAGGTCAGAGGGCTTGTTTTCTCTTGCAAAAAGAAAGGTGTCATCAGCACAACCCACTCTATCGTTTTCTGTACCACCAGAAAAGAAATAGAGTATAGGTGAACTTTATCAAGATGCCTTATTGCCACTCTACCTAGAAACATTTCTCAAAAGGCCAATTCTTTACAATGCTATCTCCCTGGCTTTGCATCGTGTTTAAATTATGATGAACTCCTAAGAGAAGCATGCTAGATTAAAGCATTTTTCCATTCTTTTAAAACTTCAAACCATATCGTAGGAACTATTGATTTTTATCCAAGTGTCCTCTCTCTAGTATTTTAGAAACTTTATTCAGACAAAGTAATTGGTAGTTCTAGGCTCCTTATTCTCACAGCTGCCAGGTCCCCTAATTTGGAGTAGAGAGTCAACCATCCTTAATAGATGATTTATAGCAGGGCAAAAAGAGCTATTGGACACCTGGAGAGTAGAGTAAATGTACTGTATTGAGCAGCTGAGGATGTTTCTTGACAGATTTTGTTTTAGGTAAAAATGTAAGACATTTTCTTCTATAGATTTCTTAAAACATATATTGTAAGAGAAAGAAAATCCATATGGTATTGATTTATTTAAATGTTTTAAAAATTAGATATTGGGAGAGCCTCTTATATTTATATTTTTCTTAGAGAACATTTTATTTCTCCGAGAATAAAGAAAAAGAAAAAAGACCTGAAAATTCATGGTTAGTTCCAAATTTAAAGTCAGATTTGACATGGTTTTTAAAACATGACCAAACAAAAATAAGTCTGTGGTTTCACAGAATAAAGTAAGCTTCAGGGGGAAGCCGGCAAGCTGTTTCTCTGGAAGACTCCTTATTCCCTTAGTCAAAACAGAGCAGCAAACAAATAAACAGAGCCCTCAAGTAGTAGCACCAAATGGTAGTTTGGTACATAATTCTACAGAATTTATAGCTTTAAGGATACAGGGCGGGGTATCAATTCATGGTTTCTTTCTCCTTTATGCTACAAAACAAAAGAACTCTGTTAAAAGAGGTAATGAATTGTGTGGGCTGTAATTGCTATTCTGTCACTGTTACTGGTTTACAGTGCTTCAAAGTAAGCTGGAAGTAGGCTGTACTGTGTAGTCTGCTAATCTATACTTGTTGGTAAACAGAGGGGAGAAGGAGAAATAACCATCTTCCGGAGCTATTTTTAAAGAGCACCTTTACTCTGGCTACATGGACTAAAATGTTACCTAATTTTATTCAGTTTGAGGTAGTTTTTATAATGACACACAAAATGTTTACAAATTCTAAGCCCCACAATATGAAGTACAGGGTGATATTATATGAAGAATAATATAAAGGAGCTTTCTTTTTTCTTTTTTTTCTTCTTTCTTTTCTCCTTCCTTCCCTCTTATCCTCTCTTCCCTCCCCTCCTTTCTTTCTTCTTTATCTTTCCTTTTTCTTCTATTATCTATAGATACAATTAACTAGTTTGATATGTTTTTTATATATTTATTTAGGCATTTCTTACTTTTCAGTTAGATATGGCCCTGAGAACATAGAAATGTTGATTTTCTTAACCTGGTCCCTCAAAACTTCTTTGTATTCAAAAACACAAAACACAACTTATTTCTATTCAAACCTTGGTTATGCTGCTATATATATATATTTTAATTTGAGCCAGTATAGAATTAAAATATCGGTTGGAGTGGGGCAGCTGGCTGGCTCAGTCAGAAGAGCATGCAACTCTTGATCTTGGGGTTATAAATTTTAGCCCCATGTTGGGTGCAGAGATTACTTAAAAATAAATTCTTAAAAAAATACTGGTTGGGGTGAATAAAATGACATCAACAAAAGCCTGATAGTAGAGTAGAAATAAATTACTCTTTATAATAGTGCTCCCATTTATTACATATTACAAATAATTTAGATCTTTATTTGAACAATTTAATTTTCTACTTTTTCCAAATAACCGAATGAATAGAAATCACCCTCTTTTTTCACTTTTACCATAAGATCTTTGAAGGTGGATCAAATGCCTATTTTGAAAATATATACTCAAGGAGTCAAATACTATGGAAAGAATATTCAGTGTCCTTAGTATCTTACCTACTAATTGTTGACCAATTAACAAGGCAAAGAAGAAAACTTTTAGAAAGTATTTTTATAAATATTACTGTGCATTCACTTATATTTGTTTCTTAACACAGATATTGTAGGCATTAGAAACAGGCTTAGAACTATGAGTAGAAGTAGGGATATTATTAAAATTTATTGAACACCAGGCATATTTTGAGAAGCTTTACCTATACAAATTTTCACAAACACTTTGGGGATTAATATTCCTATGCTATGGTTAAAGCAGGCTTTTACAGATGAAGAAATTCACCCCTTACTTAAAAAAATGGTAAGTCTTAAATATGAACCTAGATCTCCTTTGCTCCTAACATTGCTTTCTTTCTACACAGATGTAGTGGCTTTTGTGTATACATACACACATTTTTTTTTTTTTAATGACTAACCTGTGCTCTTCAGAAGAAAGGATAATTTAGTTATTTTTTATAATTTCCTTTGCATATTTGAGGACATACCTAGTGAAATCTAGAATGTGTGTGTGTGTGTGTGTATATATATATATACACGCATATATATATTTCCATCCATATAGTGATCATCTTCTACCAAGTATTATACCTTGTATGTTCTCAAATTCATCTATCAGTTTTCCACTTGAAATTTACTTACCATATTTGAGAGAGAGCTGCACAAGCAGGGTAGAGAACAGAGGGAGAAGTAGACTCCATTCCGAACTGGGAACCTAATGTGGGGCTCGATCCTAGGACCCCGAGATCGAGACCTGAACTGAAGGCAGATGTTTAACCATCTGAGCCACCCAGGCACCCTTTAAATAAAATTCTTTAAGAATTAAGTCATCTGATTTTCATATTCCAAATAATAAGCACATAAATGTTTTCTTTTAGTCTGGTGAGCCCAAATGTAATATATTAAGAAAAAACATAAGTAACTTCTGAAAACATATGTACTTAAGTATTTACGGATGTAATAAAGTAAATGAATATGTCATAAACTCTAATTGTTTGGCTTTAATTTTTATCTATCCTGGCAGGATTTTAGAAGGTTCTAGATAGGGGAAAAGCACAAAAATTGATACAAGTTATAAGGCAAGTAGGAAAAGTAGCTTTATTATTTTTTTTAAGATTTTATTTATTTGAGAGTGAGTGAGAGAAGAGAGAGGAAGGGCAGAGGGAGAGGGAAGAGCAGACCCCCCACTGAGCAGGGAGCCCCATGTGGGACTTGACCCCAGGACTCCAAAGGCAGAAGATTAACTGCTAAATGGACTGAGCCATCCAGATGCCCTAGAAAAGTAGCTTTAATACATGAATTTCAAATCCAAATTTAGTTACAAAATTAATCTGTGTTTCTTTAGACTAAACTATCACTTTGTGACTAATTTTTTGGACTGGGTTATTTTCTTATTGAGTTTTGAATAGTCTTTAGATACTTTACATATAAGCCTTTTATCAAATATATAATGCGATTATTTTTACTGTGTTTGTGCCTTGTCTTTTCCTTCTTTTAATAGTGTCCTTGCCTGAGGTCTAGTTTATCATGTTTTAATGGAACATGGTTCAAGAGTCCTATTTTTTAAAGATTTTATTTATTTTTTCATGAGACACACACACACACACACACACAGAGAGAGAGAGAGAGAGAGAGAGAGAGAGAGGAGGCAGAGACATGGACAGAGGGCACAACAGGTTCCCTGTAGGAGCCCACTGTGGGACTTGATCCCAGACCCTGGGATCACACCCTGAGTCAAAGGCAGATGCTCAACTGCTGAGCCACCCAGGTGTCCCAGGAGTCCTATTTAAGAAGTCTTTGACAAGGGTCCCAAAGATTTTCTCCTGTGTCTTCTTAAGAATAGTTTCAAAATTTCAGCTTTAAACTTTGGACTATAATCTAATTTGAGGTATTTTTTTTTCTGTATTTTGTGAGTTACAGATAAAAACTATTATTTTACAAAGTAGGCATCTGACTGTTTCAGTGGCATTTGCTGAAAAGATAAACATTTCAACCATTTGCACTTTACACTTTGGCAAAAATCAATTGACCATATACATACGAGTCTATTTCTAGACTCTATTATGTTGCATTGATTTGTTTGTCTGTCTTGATGCCAACCGTGTTATTTTGACCTTTGTAGCTTGTCAGTTTAAGTCTTCTAACTTAGTTCCCTTTTCAAAGTTGTTTTGGCTCTTTTAGACCTTTTGCATTTCCATATACATTTTATGATAACCTTGTCAATTTCAGCAAAAATTACTGGTATTTTGATATTGTGTTGAAGCTGTAGATCAATTTGGAGAAAATTGACAGGTAAACAATACTGCCTTCTGATTCAGGAATACATGATGTTATGTACATTTATTTGGATCTTTTAAAAATTTCTAAGTGATATTTAAAATTTTCAGATCTGGCAGATTTATTCCTGAATATTTTATATTTGCATATTATTGTAAATTGTATTTAAAAATAGGAGTTCTCACTGTTCATTGCTAGTAACAGAAGTATAATTAACATTTATCAATGTTTTTGTTTGTAGAGTCCATTAGAATTTCCATATAGACAATCATATTGTTTGTAAATAAAGACAGTTCTAATTCAATCTGAATGATTTTTATTTCTTTTTTCTTGCCTTGTTGCACTAGCTAGGATGTTCACTATGATGTTTCATAAGAGTGAGGACAGCGGGCATTCTTGCTTTTTTTCCTGACCTTTAAGGGAAAGCAATTCAATTTTCTCAAGTAAGTACATTGTGAGATCTTTTTATTTTCATAGTTTTCCCTTATCAGGTGGATTTATTTGCTTTCTCCTCTGTTTCCTGATTTTTTAAATCAATTATGGATGTTGGAAAATATCAATTTTTTTTCTCCATCTATTGGAAAGATTATATGATTTTTCTATTTTAGTTTAATGTGATGAATTAAAAGTTACATATTTTTGGTGGTTTCTGTTTGCTAATTTTTATTTGGACTGTTTGCATTTTTATTCATAGATATTGATCTCTGATTTTCTTTCTTGTAATATCTTTGACTTTGTTATAGGATAAGTTTTATCTCATTGAGTGACTTGGGGATTTTTCATTCCCTTAAGTTTGCAGAAACAGTGTGTACATAATTGATGTTATTTTTTCCTTAAAAACTTGTTGGAATTCACTAGTGAAGCTGTATAGGCCTGAAATATTTTTGTGTGTGTGAGGTTTTTAAGAGCAAATTCAAATTTTTCAAATAGACATGGGATTATTCAATTGATCTATTTCTTCTTGAGTGAGCTCTGGTAGTTTTAGTAATTCAGTGCATTTCTTCATTTCCTCTACTGGTGTTGAAATTATTAGTATCAAATTGTTGGTAATATTCTGTTACTATTACTTCCATATCTATACCATCTCCAGTGATATTATCTCATTCATTACTGGTTTTTATATTTTATGTCTTTTATTTTCTAATTATTCCAGCTAAAGGTTTATTGATTTTTTGAAATTCTCAACCAGTTTTTGATATAATTATTTTATTATTTTCCTATTTTATTGATTTTTCATTCTGATCTTTATCTTTTTTTCTTTGGGTTACTTTGGATTTAATTTGCTCTTTTTATGGTTTATCTACATCTTGATCAACACTTGTTATTATCAGTTATTATGATTTGTTATCTTTTTGAGGATAGCAGCCAATGTGGGTGTGAAGTGGTATCTTGAAGTTTTGATGTGCATTTCACTTAAGGCAAAGATAGACTTTTATTATGCTTCTAATCCTTTCTCACAATATCTGTTAGCATGTTTGTCAGGATTCAAACCCTTCAAATGGCAATAAATACATTATTTTTTTCTAACTGCCTCTATCACTTATAAGCATGATAATGCTTATGATAAAGCATTGCCATCAATGCTAATGATAAATTTGCCATGATAAAAAATTAAAATTGCCATCAATAATAGTCAACACTTCTTAACACTTATTGAGGTATAGGCTTTTTATAGATCTCATTCAGTGCTCACATAATCTCATAGATGAAGAAAACTATGTTAAATGAGCTTTAATAATGTGGAACAGAAGTTGTCAAACTGCTTATAGGCCAAATCCATCCCACTCTGCTTCTCAGTGTCTTCATGCTAAGAACATTTCTTATATTTTAAAGTGTTACTTAAAGGAAATAAGAATATGAGACAGAGACTGATGGCCTAGAAGCTTAAAATATTTAATATATGGCCCTTTACAGAAAAAGTTTGCTAACTTATAATGACACACGTATGGTTCAAAATAAAGTTCATCAATACTGGAATATGAAGTTTACCATTCTCAATGTATGCTTTACCCTTGAATCACACAAGGGTGGGAACACTGGTCCTCTTCACAGTGAAAAATCTCTGTGTAACTTGACTCCCCCCCCCCAAATTAACTACTAATAACCTACTGTTACCAGAAGTCTTATCAATAACATAGTCAATTAACACATGTTTATATGTACTAGATACTGTATTATTATAATAAAGTAAGCTAGAGAAGAGAAAATGTTACTAAGAAAATAAGAGAAAATACCTAACAGTGCTATACTGTATTTATTAAAAAATTCAAGATTAGTGGATCCTCTCTCAGTTTAAACTTCTGTTGTTCAAGAGTCAATTTATAGACTAATGGTCTCCAGTTTATCTCACTTAGTAAAAGAGCAGGGGAAAAAAAACAAACACAATAGTCTCTCTATATATTTTTTAAAGTTAAATTGTGCTGGATAATATGTGCTTAATATAAATCCTTTGACTCAATGTACAAGATAGAAGGAAATTTGAAGGGACACCGGGGTGGCTCAGCAGTTCAGCATTAACCTTTGGCTCAGGGCATGATTCCGGAGTCCCAGGATGAAGCACTGCAAGGGGCTCTCTGCATGGAGCCTGCTTCTCCTCCCTCTTCCTATGTCTCTGCCTCTTTCTCTGTCTCTCATGAATAAATACATAAAATCCTAAAAAAAAAAAAAAAAAAAAAAAGGAAATTTGAACACAATTCCTTGAACATACATGAGGAAAGAGAAAACTATAGTTGTATAAGACATGGATAGAATGTGAATATATTCTGGGGACTGGTGCATGCTTTTACTTCTCCATTGTACCTAAGGAGGCTGCATTTCTATAGATTAGATACACTCACCCAGAAAGATAAAGAAAAGTTACTAGGTAGTACATGATACAGGAAGACAGACTAGCATACGATAAGATTTTATAGTAGAAAATAAAATCACCAATCTGAGGGTATGGATTATTTGAGTGCAATAGGAGAGTTGGATGAACTGTATAAACCCAGTCTGACATTATAAACCAAGGACCAACTCTATTGACAAAACAAAACTCACAAATCAAGGTACCCATTTTTTTTTGTTGTTGTTAGAGCCATTTTATATATCCTCTATGCCATCTAGAAATCTGAGTTAATTATCATGGTAGATATTCTCCTGTGATGATCAGGACTGGTACATATTTTATATTTGTCCTCTTATCTATCCTTCCTATTTCCTCTGCCTTTCTTTAAAGAATCAACAGTTCTATCAAGTCCTCAATGATAACCACATAGTATCTTCATCTTTTTTTCTTTTTATTCAATGCTATTTTTTCTAAATAATGCTTACCAATTGGAACTCATATCCAAAAATATGAATTTTGAATTCTTAGTAACGTTATTTACTTTTTATGGAACAGCCATATTTTATGGAAATTACATGTGAAACTGAAATTATAGCCCATTTTAAAGAAGGCTTTAGTTGGTGCTATACCCTTTATCATGTGGCTTGAAATTTTATCATTTTAATTTCTTAAAAGAAATTAAATCTATTACATTTTCATCAGAATGAAACAACCTTAAATATAAACAATTTAAAAAATCACAGTGTCTCTGATCAGGCTGAAACATGAATGCTTGCAAGAATCTCAGTATTCTACACTGTCTTTCACTGATGGCTATGCTAACACAATTATAATATTTTATATTTCAGAGTGGCAATGTAACCGATCCCAAAGGACACATTAAACCTTTTTATTCATATCCCTCTGTGCACTGCTAGGTCATATCAGTTCCTTTCTAGAATATCCTCTAATTTAATTTTTCTTTGAATAATTGTTTACTAGATCAAATCTATCTTTCTCCCCCCGCCCCCCCCCCCCAAAATCCTTTTGACCTTTACAGAAGACTGGACTTAAAACTGAACATTATGCCAATGGAAATGATAAGATTTGTCCTAAGACTTCAGAAATTTGCTTTGAGATAGTGGTATATTAGCAGATATTCACAAGTTCTTTTCTTATACAAGTAATATTTTTAATAAAATAATGTAATGTTCTTTAAGTATTATTTGTGAGATTTCTTTAAAAAGTACATTATTTTTGTTAATTCTGAGTACAGTTGTTTCTTCTTTTTCTCTCTAGCTAGGAATTATATATTAACTTATTTTATCTTCTTTTGTTACCTTAGGCATTCTATAATTCCTGGGTTTAAAGTTGAGATAAAATAGTGTGTAATGAAATAGACTGGTGTTCCTTTTTAAAGTATAGGGACAAAATTATGTAGATAGTTGAATCAGGTACATTGTCATGTCTTCAATCACCCATTTCATCTTTGCATACTAAAATCATAAACACCCTTTGGTCAGGTTGAAACTATAATATTACCAAAAAAAATTGACTTTGGCTATCCAGTATTTTCTTTACTCTGTTATTTAAATTTCCTTTATAATTTGCTGCTTTCTTATGTCTTCAAATTTACTTCATTTACTTTTTAATAATCTTTATATTTCTTCAGAAATGGTCTACATATTTTCTCTGAAACTGATTAACTCACTGATATTTATGTATTTGGTGTTTTTTAAAGATTTTATTTATTTATTCATGAGAAACACACACACACACAGAGGCAGAGACACAGAGAAGCAGGCTCCATGCAGGGGGCCTGATGTAGGACTTGATCCCAGGACTCCAGGAAGGACCGTGCCCTGGGCTGAAGGCAGGCACTAAACTGCTGAGCCATCCAGGGATCTCCTTTGTTTTGTTATTAAAATGCCTTCCCAACTCTTTGCTCATTAAAGTCTTATCTTCCCCCTAAAGCCCACATTGTATCTGTTCTATGAAGTCAACAGTAATAATCTGACTTACCTATTTCCTAAACAAATTCTAACACATGTATTCTTAAAAGCCATTGATTTCAAGTTTTCATAAAACAAAACGAAATCTTTTGGCACTTACACTATTGTGTGCAACTCACTGTATTTGTCTTGAGGCTCCTCCACCTACATGGAAGGTTCAAGGATGAGGAAAAAGATTTGTATCTGTTTATATCTCTATTGCCTGTCACATTGTGGATTCTGAATATACATTGTTGTATTTTAAAATTGATCATTTATTTTTAGTTATAATTAATATTTGTGTAAGAATTAAATTACAGGGAAGCGAACATACAAAAAAACAGAAATGAAAGCATCCGGATTAATGATTGGGGCCAAAGGGAGAGTAGAGATTAAGCTGGCAGAAACAATGTGGGTACTAAGACCAGATATGTGAGTCACTTTACTTCTGTTTTGATTAAAGACTTTTTTGTACCACCCCACCTCAACAATCACATTTTCAATAGTATCTTTTGCTCAAGAGTTTCTACTTGTGCCCAGGGCTTTTGTCCTATTCTCAACAAAGTAGAGTGATCTCGTCTAACACAAGTCAGATCATTTCACCTCTGTCTTAAACTGGTTTTCCATTTTACTCAGAATAAAAGCAGAAGGACTTAGTATGAAGTATGTATGAGTCAGAGTATTTTATAAGCAGTAACAAATAATTCAGAATATTAATGATTTGAACAACCAAAGTTCGTTTCTACTTTCTGCTGTGTTTTTCTTTTGGAGGTCTTGAGTTCTGCCTTTCACAAGCATCCAGAGACAAAGACTGTGGAGCAGTCATCATCTCAAATATGCTTGTCACTGTGCTGAGTCATACATCATATTTTGATCACAACTCTTTGACCATGACTTTTCTTAATCGTTGCCCTGAAGTATGGGGAACAAGACATAGAAATTTATTTGAAAGAGTACATGAGAAGGGCAAAATCACAATCCATAAGGCCTTATATGGTCACCTCACTCTTATATTTGCATTACTATTCTAATCTGTCATTTTCCCCTTACTTGATTTTAATCCTGCCACAATAGCCTTCTTGCTGTTACCTGAACACCCCAGGCATGTTCTTATTGTTACCTTATCCTGAAATGCCTTCTCCCAAATATCTTCATGGTCAGCTCCCTTACTTTCCTCAGGTCTTCATTCAAACGCAGCTGTCTTAATGAGTACTTGCCTTACCATCTCATCCAACAAAAATGCTCCCCTACCAAGCCATCAAGCTTTTCCCCTCCCTTTTTGGCCCTTATCCTTATATAATATGTTGTCAATATCTCCATGAAAGTTAAATTTAATTGAGAACATGGATTTTAGTTTGTTTTGCTATATATTTGTCTATAGGACATTGCCTAGCCATGATAAATACTTAATAAATATTTGTTGCATGCATTTTAAGTAAAAAGTTATGAACAATTAAGCCTCTTACTGCAATTATAACTACAATAACATATTCAGGATTAGAATTATTTGTTAATAGCTACTACATAATGTCTATTATATGCAAACATTTAACTAGGTGCTTTCTGATGTATTAGCCCATTTTGCTTCATAATAATCCTAGAAAGCAAACACAATTATCCCCCCCTCCTTACAAATGTGTAAACAAGTGATAAGAATTAGTGTGCTTAAGGTCACACAGGAATAGAAATTTAAGATATCTCAACCCAGTAGTTTTCACTTAATGTTCGTTTTAATTAATGAATTCTCACCAAATACCTAGGAGTCTAAGAAGGGCATTGCACTAGTAATGACAGAAGATAGGAAACTTAGTAACCAGCTGATTTTCAAGTCATGAAACTCATGCAAATAAATTAATGTTCATATTTATATATCTTTGTATAAGATAGCAGTAGTCCTCAATCCTAAATGAACATTAGAATCCTACATGGAGAATGATGAAAGTCCATTCCCACTCCCAGAAATTTTGATTCAAACTCCCCGAGGTAATTCCAATTTGCAGCCAGTGTTGAGAACCATTGAGTTAAAGGGTTAATTACTGAGCCACTGCTGCTGCTCCTGCTGGTGGTAGTGGTGGTGGTGCTGCTGCTGTTGCTGAGGATTTATGGATACCAGTTGTCAAAATGAGGAGTGTCTACCCATGGATGAAACTAGGTTAGATTACATACACTTGCCCATTTGTTCCACTGACCAAAGGATACAATGATGTAAGCAATAGTGTATTAAAATATTACACTTATTTTCTGACATCTTTCTCATCAATCTTCTGTGGCTGTCTTATGTTTTGATTTTGGTAAAAGCTGACAAAGTTGTTGAAGAGAGAAGAATTATGTCAGCTACTCTTTAATTTCCTTTTTGTGTTGTCAGATTGTTATGGTTGACAGAAGCCCAAAAATTTGAATAAATCATTGTTTTATCTGAGATTATTTATATGTCTCTTTGCATACCTAGTTCTAATCCTTTAAGGAAGCCTAGTTTGAGGAATTGTTGTAAACATATTTTTGTTATTGAATTGGTGGAATTCTGTGCTCATTGGTATAGATGCTAATTTTCAACTAATAATGAAATGATATCCCTCTTACTAAGGTACTAGAAAGGTTTTGTGTCTCCTTAGGATGGTCAAAATCATGAGAGGATAGTCATTCTCCAATTTTTCCCTTAATTAACAATTACAGGTTTTCAAATGAGTGTTTGGTTCCACCTGCGACAATCAGTTTAATCTTTGGTTATTATCTCAATTATGCTAAAATGAATTAGAGTGTCCACTATAGCATCTAATTCTTGATTTTTCTCCTGGGGCATCTCCACAAAGTTGAGTTGCCTTAACTTTATTCAGACATTAAAATATTCATGATCCTGGTGGTGAAGAATGGCCCATTTTTTCAGTCCAGCTCATGAATTAATTCAATAGCTAGGCTTAGTAACCTAGAAGGTGTTGGCTTCTATTTCAGATAAATTATTGTGAGGAAAGAATACAAAAGATTTATTACAAATCATATGAATGATACAGCATCTTTATGGCATGCAGCTTGTAGTGTTAAAAAGCAGCAATTCTCAACCTCAGTTAATGCAATGTATATGCTACTCAGTGTTTCTAAGGTTTCAAAATGCCTGCAGAACTGTCCCCAAAGAGATTTACTCTAGGATTCACTTCTAGAATATATGAGAAGGGGGGTAATTTTCATTTCCCATTATTTATGAACTAGCCTTGGTTTATCATTCAAGTTCTCTAACTTTGTTGATGTGTCTCAAACTCCTCACACTTTGTGCCTCAAATGCACACCTCAAAACACTATCCATCACACACACCATGCTCCAGCAAAACAAAGAACTTTTTTGAAGGGCTTGCTTTATTTGAACTGTGTTCTCTTTCTGGGATTATCATTTCTTCCTCCAAATGTGCTCTAAAGATCTAGATAGCACAGGCTAGTTTAACAGTGTCTACTCTTTGGATTCATATCGATCTGTTAATTTTACTTTTTTTCTTTAGGTAGTGTGGCATGACTTCTTTTGCATCAAGGAGCTGTCTAAGCCTTATAAGGGCACAGGATTGTAGAAGAGGATAGCCAGTATTCTCACTCTAGATCAAAAGAGGGCTCGTTTTCTGGGTTTGAGATAGCCTGTAAATTTCTTCAGTCGGTTGTCATTAACAGAGCAAAATGTTGGTTTGGCCATGTCAGGGCAGCTCCAGTTATTTCTTTGTGGAAAGGTTTAGATTGTTTTTTGTATTCTCTACCATGTGCTCCAACATGTACTTACTAATTGATCTCTTAAAAGATTGATGCAGAGCTCCCGACATCTATATGATTCTTCTAGGCCATGGGAAAAATGGACACATGACTAGTGAAGGTTTGCTTGAAGCCCATATCTCCATGATATACTTCATTTCTACATGAATATTTTCAAACCTCAGCATGGAAGAAGAGAAAGAGTTCCAAAGCATCTCTTGAAGTCATTTAGATTTTCCTACATCCAGATTTCCAAAAGAGCATGAAAAATATTGGGGATGGACTGAGAAGACAGTTTAATTACTGGCTCTATTACACATTAAATGGGCAGTGTTGAGAAACTAAAAATCTTGAACTTCAAATTTCTTTATCTCTCTTTCTCTTTCAAGGCTGAGTTAAATAGATTTTTGTGAATGGTTGTTGGAAATCTAAAAAACCCAGTATAAATTTATGTTGACCATTTGTCCCTTTGTCCCTGCAGGTTCATAATCTGCCTTTCTCCACCCTGCCTGGTGCCTGAGGAGCTGAGCCCCATGGACCTTGCTTCAGCAGGATTCCATTACCTATGTCTTTCAGCTGGCCATTGGGAAACTTGTCAGAGGTAGGAGAGAGGGAGGATGAAGAAGTCATGGTGTGTTTTCCCCTGACTCCCTCCTCATCCAGGCTACAGTTTCTTATTGATTCAGTGTCTGCTGTTTTTCTTTACCAATATATACAACTTTTTTGGAGTATTCTCTCTCCTGTACTTATAGGTACTGAGGGGCCCTAGTATCTCTTCCTTCTTGGCCCCTACAGGGCCGGGAGTGGCATGGCTTTCTGCTATTGCTAGCCACAAGGCAATTCATAGTACTTTACTTAGCTTTCCCCTCCCTCATATTTTCCAAAAGAGTCCCTTCAGTATACTCCCTTCCATTGTCTATTTTGAATGTGTCATGTTTCTTGCAATAATCTTAACTAGTAAAAATAACTGCATTTATTTTTGCTAATGTATGAATAATCAGATACTCTACACTCCAATATAAATCCACATATAGAAATTTATATTTTTCCTCAATTTTCTAAATAAACATACACACATAAAATCATTGCTAAATATATGGTTTTTCCTTTCCCAGAGCATATTTCCACTGTGAGTTTGAGGCCTGGGTTAAATTTTAAGGCTACCTTATGAATTTATATTGAATTTTATTTAAACTTGTGATCTTATTTCTGCTAGTCTTGATTTTGAATTTTAACTACTGTTAGTTTAGCTTCAATGATATCAAAAATATGTAACTATTTGTATCAATAATATATTTGATCTACAGTTTTAATGTTTCTATATATATAAATATATATATTTATGGAGAAATATCATATATATTTTGGATCATGATATATTCATGATCCAAAAAAGGTCTTTGGAAGTGATACTTCACTGTTTTCAAGAAATGCTTTTTCCATGAGAATGTGAGAAAGTTTGGGGTCTCACAGCTCATAGGTCATTCTTCCTGAGACAGTCTTGGCTATAAACATTTGAGGATAGGATGCCTGGGTGGCTCAGTGGTTGAGTGTCTGCCTCTGATGCAGGACATATCCCGGGTTCCTGGGATTGAGTCCTGCATCAGGCTGGCTCCCTGTGGGGAGCCTGCTTCTCCCTATGTCTCTGCCTTTCTCTCTGTGTCTCTGCTTCTCCCTATGTCTCTGCCTTTCTCTCTGTGTCTCTCATGAATACATAAATGAAATCTTAAAAAGTTTGAAGATGTTTGTCCTTGAGGTTCACATGCAGTAAATTCTGTAATGGGTCCATCATGCCCATATACACTTCAGCTTACCAGCTCTGAATCGACTCTTGCCAGTCAAGTGAGGTGTTTGCAGACTTGCATTATTCAAATAACACAGACCTTATATAGTTTTTTAATACTGAGGTATTTGCAAACATTACTGTAACCAGTGACTAGAGTTACATATTGTAGAAACAATGTTGTCACTCAGCTGAATACCACCTCTCTTAAAGCTCAGCCAATGGTCATTCAGGCACAGTGCAAGTAGAAGTCACTGTTTCAGGAAAATTTATGAGAGCATCAGAGTTTACTGGGTTCTATGAGCAAATTAAGTCTTTACTTCATCAGTCACATGTCAACTTCCTTAGCTCCATTCTGAGACAAGATAAAGACTAGCTTCTCCATTGCAATTTACCTTAATCCACAGTTATCTTATTGTTACCTTATTGTTCCAAGGTGGAGACCTTGGAAAACAATAAAAGATAGAGGTCATGAGGTCACTCCAATACTTCTCTATGACCAGGTTTTGACTCAGCTAACAGGGGACATGGCAATAAGATATGTATATATAATAGACATATATAACAATGTGTGTATATATATGTAATTCCTCCCCGATATTTTCTCCCTATTTTATACCATATCACTCTGCATTTACTCACAATATTAAATGCACTTATATTACCCATGGGTCCTTGGGCTCTCTAAACAACAGAAAATGTTTAGAGGTCAAATGGGAGTTTCAGGCAAGGCTTTTATTTATCCAGCACAAGGGAGACAGTACAAAAGAAAGGGTCCTTCAGTCTTGCTTACCGAACAAAGCCCAGGGAAAGTTTTAAAGAGGCAAAGGTGAGAAAGGAGTCCTGTCTAAGCATATAGAGGTGGGGGAAGACACAGAAAATTGGGTGCACAGGCACAGGGGGCAAAATGTGCTTTGGGCATTGCAGGTCTAATTAGCATGTTAAATCTCCACCCCTTGAGCTTGATTTTTAGTATTATAATGAGGGAAAGTGTAGGTGAAAGATTAACAGTGGGATCCTCCTTGGTGCAGACTTGCTTGGTGAGGTCTTTGTCAATCTTCCTAATAGAGTCCTTCCTTTAGTAAGCATCCTGCTTCTACATTCCTGCAAAACCTGCTACTCAAGAGGCCAAGGGTTTCCATGGTCAGGGAACTCTGGGTTTCTAGGTCAGGGGAGTGGGGACCCAAGCCTGGTCCCTGCTCTGTCCAGCTTAATTGAGATAAAACCAGTCTTCTTGGAGAAGACTAATCTTTGGTTTTAAACTTATTATCTCAGTTATTGTCAAACACTAAAGTGAAGGTTCAAATGTGTGATGATATGTTTCTTACCTCTTGGTGTGGGATATATTTTTATTAAGATTAGCTGCATTAAATTACTTACCTGGAGAATAAAGAGAGGCAGCTCATATGTCTAAACTCTTGATAGATTTTAACTTCATGAGATTTATAATTAATGTCAGTGACATCAATGGTATTTGAAGTTCATTGAATCCTCAACTAGGTGATACTCATTATTTTCTTCTTGAGCGCCTACTCAGTATAAGCCTTTGTTGGTTTGATAGAGTTGCATTTGCTGTGATATTTTGAAAAGTACTCTAGTGTAAGAGAAAGGTTGAATCCTTCCAAAATTGTGTTTGCATAACAATTCTCACACTTCCTGGTTAACATTAGATTGAATAAATGTTATATTGACTTTAAATTTATATTTAAAAATGAGAAGCTAGTAATATTTAAAATAGATAGCTGTGAACAGTTAGTCAACAAAACAGTTTTCCCACTTCTATCCTCCTCTTTCACTTTTCCTTTATAGTGAGTTGGAAAGAGATTTTAGTTCCTACTAGCAGTATAGGGAAAAGGTAACTTCTTTCCTTTTTTTTCTCCTTTAAAAAAATGGTGGTCAAATGCTGTATACATAACATAAAACTTACCATCTTAACCATTTTAAGCACACAATTGAGTAGTGTTAACTACATTCACATTGCTGTGCAACTCTTTTCATCTTGCAAAACTTAAATTCTATAATCATTAAATAACGCCACCACGTCTGCCTCCTGCCGCCCCACCCCAAGATTTCCTTTTGTAGTGTTGATTTTAATGATTGCAGCAAATTTAGTAAAAATCAAAGGTTTATTCCAAATTACTGTGTTTCATTCACATGATTTATAAACACATTGACAGTGTACCTCCACTTTCCAGAACAATTTAAGAGATTTTACTTTAAGTAAAGTTTATTTTTTTAACTGAACAATTTGATTATATATGTTATTGTATACCTATTATTATATATCTATTATACATTGAATATAAGGAAACTGACAAGTCAGAAAAGGAAATTATTTTTCTTAGGAGTTTCCTCAACCTTTGGTTTTAGAAAACATAATGATTATGTCTGTAAACCATAGTAGCTAAGTACATAGGATCAGTGTTTAGGGTCTTTGCTACAGACAAGGCTATGTTTGATAATTGGAGACTTTGGGGCACTAAATCTTGCATTTTTGCCAGCTTTGTCCTGACTCCAGTCTTTGCTGAAAATGTGAATTTTTTTACTTACATTTAAGGTATACTTAAAGTAGTTTAATGCTTATTTCTAAAGTTCTAAATATATACCTAAATTTATTTCATGACTACCTTTGAATTCATTCCTAGCTTTTAATATATATGTGTTATAGGTTGAAAAAATAAGTAAATAAGTGACTTAGGAATATAGAGACAGCAATTCTTAAATATTATTTTAGTGCATTTTTAAATTTCAGAAACATTTGATTTGAGTAAGAAAGAACGTACTTTATTTATTAGTCTATAATTTAGCTGTAAGGATTAAGCATGCTAATAAATGTAAAGCACTGAATGGGGCTTCTGGGTGGCTTAGTTGATTGAGCATTGGACTCTTGGTTTTGGCTCAGGTCGTGATCTCTGGATCCTGAGATTGGGCCCTCTGCTCTCAGCAGGGAATCTGCTTGAGATCTTTCCCTCTGCCTCTCCCTCCCACTCACACACGCTCTCTCTAAAATAAGTAAATAAATCTTTAAAAAATATGTAAATCAATGAAAGCAATGCCTGACACATAGAACATGCTAAAAATTTTTATATTGTCATTTTTGCTATTATTATCAATATTAACTGAGGGATTAAATTGAATGGACAAGTCTGATACTTACCAAAGTTTTAGCATTGGTACTCAAAGCTTAGAAGTACTTTTCTCCCCAGATACCTATTCTATAAAAATATGTGCCTAAAATCTATCTTACAGAAAGAAATGCTATGGACGACTAAGGTTCTTTAATTCTGCACATGCAAGGTACTTTCAAATCTAAAGCATTTTCTTTGCATAATCCTGAATTGTTGGACTTTCTTTTAGAATGCAGAAGCTGATCTATAAGCTTTTCAAATTTGAAAGATTTTTAAAAAAAAATTTATTCCTCCTAAAATAAAATTACTATCTATGTAGCTAAAATAGTAAATCTTCTTTGCTTTCTGTAGATGGTATTTTCTATATTCATAACTCAACTAGGAGTGCTAGCTAATTTTTTTAAGAAAGGAGGAAGCATTATGTTCCTTCTTATTACTGCAAAAGTGTATCTGAGTGTAAAAGGAAAGTTACAGAGAATATTTAAAATCATCCGATTCAGTTTGGTCTGCTATAACATAATTCTGTGGACTGGGTGGCTTTAAAAAACAATTTATTTGTCAGAGTTTTGGAGGCTGGGAAGTTCAAGATCAGCGCTTTAGCAGATGTGTCTGCTGGAAGCACTGCTCCCGGTTTGCAGTAGGGTATGTTCTTAGATCCTCAAAGAGAGATGGTGAGCTCTACTCTCTTCCTCCTCTTATGAGGGCATTGATACTCTCATAGCATAGCATATAACATATAGTAACATCCATTGTAGGTTAAAGTTTCAACATAAGAATTTTGAGGAGGCACAAACATGCTGTTCATGTGTTCTCCTTATTATGTATTGAGATTTTGCATCTCTCAGGGCACTTTTTAGAATTTATTTTACAGTAAATGTAAACTTTTTTTCACACTGTGTTAGTTTATTTAGCTAATTCCAGTTGAATCCTACCACCCCTTTTAGTGTCATTGCATTTCACTCCCTAGGAATCTCCCTGGCTCCCTATATTATGTTCTTTTACATTTGGAGGGATCACTAGGATGATAGCTATTACCGGCCAGGCCTATGTGGGTGTAAAGTCTATTGGCTCTTCTACTTCTCTGATACTTTTGTAGCCTGGGAAGGAAAGTTAAATTATTACAGTGAACATGCTCCAAAAAGGGATTCTCCTCTTCTCTGTGGAGCAAAGAGTCTTGGGTTTCCGTAGCTAGCAGAACTTTAGACCGTCATGCATTTCCTAGTGTTGAGCATATTTCTATTTTAGCAAAGAGCCCAGATTTCTGGAAATCAGAAATCAGGAAGGCAGTTTCTTTAGAAGTAATTTCTCTTTGATCCAGCATGCAATGAACCTTCCCCTACAAGCTTTTGAGTGTAGCAGAATCACTTGAGCATTTGATAAAACATAGATTGCTGGACTTTACCAGCAGAGTTCTTGATTTAGGTAGGGATTGAGAATTTGTATTGCTAGCAAGGTCTCAAATGAAGCTAACGCAGCTGGTTCAGTGTTCTCACTTAAGAAATGCAATCCTAAGGAAAGAAGAAGAAAATAATTTGACTATAAAAAGACTGTGTGGTGAGACATATGCCATACAAGAAGAAAAAAAAAAGAAAAATGAATATCTCAATACATTATCATACCAAATTGTTTTGTAGGAATATAGGGAACATATTCACAGGATTTAAAGCCAGACAAAGAATAATTTAAATTATGGCATTGATGTGCACTTGGACAGTTAGCTCAGAGAATCTTGATTTTTTAAAGCTATTTAATATGACTAATACCAGCTTCTTCGTATATTGGTTGGAAGCATGCAGTAATATTAGTGAAGCACCTGGCATATTTAACAAATGCCAATTACCCTTCTCACTTATATAGGTCTTTCTGAGATATCAGGGTGGAAAGTGGAAACATAACAGTTTTTTTTGTTTTGTTTTTGTGTATTTATTTATTTATTTATTTATTTATTTAGAGTAAGACAAACTTGAGTTCAAATTTATGCTCTATTACTGACTGGCAAATTGATATTGAATGAATTACTTAACCTCAGAGCCTTAGGTTCCTCATCTCTAAAATGGTATTATGAGGATTAAATAAGACAGGTTTGGTAAAGGAGTCAGATTTATCTTGCCCAAACAAGATACTCATCAACACTGTACTCTTCTCCTACCCCTAGCAGAGACAGTGAATTTGTCAAAAACGTGTATTTCTTGCATAGAAGGAAACAAATCTGCTCTGGACTTATAGCTGTGATACTTGTCAACCAATTTGATGTTGGGAGATTTTCCTCAATCTGTAGTAGTTTTATGTAAAGTTTAGGTAAAAAGTCATATTCATTTAAAACCATATTTTTCCCATGAATTTCCGATATTAATGACATTGAAATTAAAGTCTACCTCTAGAAAAGGCAAGTGAATCAAATCTCACCCACCTCAGAAATTGGTGTTAATTTTCTTTGTTACTTGTTTGGAAAATTTGATTTAGAGTTTTTGAAAAAGAATGAAGAATTTTAGGTCTCCTCAAGCACTGGATAAATTTCTTTTACATAATTTATTATGTATTATTGTAGTAATATTTACATAAAATTTAACCATCTTTAAAGGTACCATCAGTGTTATTAATTACATTTACCATGTTGTGCAAACATCACCACCTAAAACCATGTGATGGGAAAAGAAAGAATCTAAATCTTTATTTTTTAAGTTTTTAAAGAGATTTTATTTATTTATTTATTCATGAGAGACACAGGGGAGAGAAGCGGAGACACGAAGTCTCGATCCCGGGACTCCAGGATCACGCCCTGGGCTGAAGGCAGACACTGAACTGCTGAGGCACTCAGGGATCCTGAGTCTAAAACTTTTAGAATTTGATATTGGAGAAGGGTGCCTGGGTAGCTCAGTCATTGCAACATTTGACTCGATTTTGGCTCAGATCATGATCTCAGGGTCCCGTGATCGAGCCCTGCATGGGGCTCCACTCTGGTGTGGAGCCTACTTATGATTCTCTCTCTCCTTCTCCCTCTGTTGGTCCCCACCTCTACATACTCTCTCTTGTGCTCCCCCCACCTCCCCGCCCTGCCAAAAAAAAAAGAAAAGTTAATGTTGGATAATATATTATTTTTGTCTCATGGCATAAGTGTTTTTTTTTAAATTTCTTTTGAAAAAAAATGACTAGATATGAACTGTATAGGAAACATTTGATAAGATTGATGATGTCTGCGCATACAAAAAAATCAGAAAAAAATTAAAAAGTAAGTTACAATCTCAAGAAAGTTATGGCAACTTACAGCTGATCAAGTTTTAGTATCCAGAGTATATGAAGACTTGTTTAAAACTGTTAGTAAAGGGGAAACATCACACCAAAATATTAGAAAAGTTGTGAACAACAAGTCTATAGAATAGCAAATATAAATATTGAGTAAGCTTAGGAATAAATGTTCAAACTTGTTAATCAGGCAAGTATAAATGAAAACTACAGCAGGGAATAGTTCACTGACAAAAATTAGAAAATAGAACAATACCAATTTTTGTCAAGGATGTAGAGAAGGGGAACTATTGTACAATGGTATGGAATCCAAAATCAGTAAAAATGTCTGAAAAAACTATTTTATTATGTAATAAATTTGGACCTATATATACTTTAGATCCCTGTGATAGAAGGTGTCCTTGTTGGTAATAAAAACAATGCAAGCAACCCAACCACCTTTCAACAATCAACTGAATGGATAAATTATGATATATCATTACAAAAGACTATATACAATAAACACAGATCTCAAGACCATGAAGTTGAAGAAAATAGCAATAAGAAAATGGACAGTTCGATTCCATTTATAGCAATATTTGAAAGAGAACCCATTGATATGTTGTGTATATAGTTAAAATTGACAGTCATAAAGAAAACCAAATGCACAATTACAACTGGAAATCAAGAGATTAGTTATCTTCTGCTGGGATAAAGGGGGGAAACATCATTGAGGAGAAAAATCCACAGAGCTTGAAAGATATTGATGAAGTTCTAATTAGGGTATATGAAATTCATTTGATTATCTAAACTTTGCAGGTATACATTTATTGTGTCTTTAAAATTTTTGGATAATCTCATTTATGAAGTATAAAAGTGAAAACAGAAAAGATTTGAAAATATATACATGCCAGTGGCTTTATTGTAGTAAAGAAATTAATTTTAAATTGTGTTTCTGGCATCTAACTAATATTTCTGTCTTGGGGCTGGAATATGAAAGATAGACTATCACATCTCGGCTTCCTCCTTCACCTTCCAACATCCTGCTCATCCTGATGGATTACCTGTAGCACCTCCCTTCTTGTGGAAACTGGAATAATCAGTTTATTTCCTTTGAATAGCAGTTCATCATTTTCATTGATTTTCTTTCAGCGGGTAAAATATTCTTTGATTTCTTATGTCGCTTCACTTTTCTCTTTAAACTATCCATCTCTTCTCCAGCCTCATAACCTCTGGGGGCTCCTGTTCTCCTTCTGCTTGTCTGACTGAGGTAGATTTCCTTCTGAAACTGCTGAGGCATTTTTTTCCTTCATCACCCCAACTACACGTGTGTATTCTACTCTATCAATATCTGCTGTAATTTTGATGTAGTTGAACCTCCCTTTCTTCCTTGTTCCAGTCTGTCATGGCAAGCAACATACACAAAAGATATATACAATAAGCAATTTTCTTGCTGGACTACTATGGGCAGGGACTTGGGCTTTGATAGTAAGTACTTATGCTGTTAGTGCCAGGAAGATTTAAGAGAGCATTATTCTGAGAACATCAAGCCCTGTATTGCACTTCTATTTCAGAGAGAATTTTTGGACAGAAACATGGAAACTTTACTGGCAAAAAATATCCTATTTCCCACCAACCAGGTTAAACAATTCCTGTGATTGCTAATAATCCACATGACTAATATATATTATGACTTTCTTTTATGCCAGCCACTGTGCTGTGCTAATTATCCCATTTTATCAATGTAAGAGTTTTGATCTGATGATCATAGGCAAAAGTCCAAATTGAAATTGAAGAAAAAAACAGGAAGAAAATTAAAGGGAGAAAAAAAGAGTAGAACAAGGGAAAGATTGTGAAAAGAGAGAAATGAGTCCCTTTCAGTATTTCTTATGTTATCTGTAATTTATACAATGCAGTCTGGAAGTATAATTCTGAATTAGATAGAGTGGGAGGAACATTTGAATTCATTGTTCTCTCTAAGGATAATGTACTTCCACATGCCATGATTCTCTCATCTGCTCCAGGAAAGCTAAGAAATCATATCACATAAAAAGGGTTACTGATGAATTTTTTATTTATTTAATTACTTGTGTATTTTTGCAGGTGAATTTTTAAATTGGATACTCAGATCAAAAAGCCTAGAACAAATACCCAAAATTTGTAATTTTCTTTTTTTAATAAAATAAATTTCTTCTTAATTGTCATTAAAAAAGTCAAGAAATGCATAAAAATATGAACCTGTAATTATACTATAAGTGATAATATAATATGCATAAAATATTGGTTTCTGCATTAGACTGGGGTTCATAGTAATATGTCTGGATATTTTTATTTTACCAAATACTTAATATTTTACCAATTACTTGGTAAATAAATAATAAATAAATGCCTATGCTATTTATTATTATTTTTAAAAGATTTTTCTTTATTTATTCTTGAGAGACAGAGAGGCAGAGACAAAGGCAGAGGGAGAGGCAGGCTCCATGCAAGGAGCCCGATGTGGGATTTGATTCTGTCTTTAGCATCGCACTCTGGGCCAAAGGCAGGCGCCAAACCGATGAGCCACCCAGGCATCCCTGCTTATGCTTTTTAAAGTAATGTAAATATTTATAGATACACATATATTATGTAGCTGTGTAATTTTTGCTGCATAATATAAACATGGATATAACAAAACTTTAATTTTTTTCCTGAAGAATTCTAATCTATTGTCATGAACAATGCTGAAGTAAAAAACTTGCATATATGATATCTGCACTCTTTTTCATATTTTTCTACACATATTTCTAAAAGGAGAATTGCTAGAATCAATGCTTATATACTTTCAATATATTTTTCTAAATGGCCTCCTAGAAATTTAGCATCAATTTAAGTGCTCCTTGACAGTTTCTGAATGGTTGTTTTCACATCCTTAACAATAGTGGATCATTTTAATCTTTTAACCTTGGTGATCGGATAAATACAATAGTAGCTATTTTGTATTTTAGCTAATTTACTCAAATGATATCAAAGTTTAACATTTGTCTCAAGTGGGATTCCTTGGAAATAGACTTGCATGCAGGAATCCTACTGGGGAGTGCCCACAGAAATAACTCTAAGATATTGGGTAGATCTAGATGGAGAGAGTTGAATTGCAAAGTGCTTGAAAGATGCAATTATGCCTCCCCAGTCTGAAGAGAGGAACCAAGATTGCCTTTTCGAGTTTTCTTGAATGAGATATGTACTCATTCAAAATGTCTGTATATTCCCCCTTACTGAATGTGTATTAAACAAGTCAATGACTGTTGGTCCTTTTGGGAAAAGAATGTGGGGTCTCTATTATATACACTTGTTGAAGTGGTGGGGTTATTTTTTCTGTGGACTGTCCTCTACTTCAATCAATGGGGTTCTGGCCCAGTTTCAAAATCTGTTCAAGGATTGTATTTGTTTTGGGATGACTGCCTTACTCTCCCAACTGCCTGTCCTGGGTTTCTTTTGATTTGAGTAGTACCTTACTTGATGCCCAACAGTCTTGCCCCTAAGAGCACTGAGTTCTCAAAGTTATCTTCATAGGTTTCTGAAGAGCAGGCTTATGGATATCATTCAAAACTTGCTATTCATTTATGATATCTGGGCTCACCTTTCTTCTAAGAGCTCAGCAATACTACCCGTCCTGTATTTCCTAGGTTTTATCATCCCCACTGTCACTGAGCCAAAATTTTCATATTCAAGTTCTTTCATGAATTTTCCTTAACTAAGTCCCTTAACCTCTTTAAATTATAGATTTCTCTTTTGCAAAATAAGAAAAAAATGAATTGTTTTCTTCCAACCTCACGCTCTTGTTTCCAAGGTAAAATGAATAAAAATGTGTGAATATATTTCATGAAACTGTAGTCCTAAGCAAGTGTAACATAGTATTTTTATTTCTCATTACAAAATCATGCAGTGCCTCAAAATACCCTGTTTTAAAACATTGGAAAATCACTGCATCTTCTACTATAGCCGAAACATTGCAAGGGTTAACTGTTAAAAACTCAAATCCATAACAAGATTTTTCTATTAGCCACAGTTATAGAATATAAACCTAAAAACACTACAGGCTGAAATACCTAAAATATGAGATGGAATCAAAGAACAAGTTAGGACACAAATTGAGTAGAAGAGATTGTTTGACTGAAAGAGCATTTCTGGGATACTAGAGATGGCTACTTATGGAATCATTCTGAGAGATAAGCATACTCCATACGTTATGTCCAGAGTGAAGTGTCCTCTTCTGTTTTGTGATTCAGAGGTCTAATGGAAGAAGCACCACACTCTTCCTCTGGCTCAACTATTGCATACCTTCTCTGGGGTAGAATTTTTTTTTTTAAGTTTTTTTTTTTTTTTAAATTAATTATTTATTTATTTATTTATGATAGTCACAGAGAGAGAGAGAGAGAGAGAGAGAGAGAGAGAGAGAGAGGCAGAGACACAGGCGGAGGGAGAAGCAGGCTCCATGCACCGGGAGCCTGATGTGGGATTCGATCCCGGGTCTCCAGGATCGCGCCCTGGGCCAAAGGCAGGCGCCAAACCGCTGCGCCACCCAGGGATCCCTCTGGGGTAGAATTTAACTTGGCAATTATGTTACTGCTGTTGAACTTTTGATTATTTTTAATGAGTATTTTCAGTATCGTAAGACTCAAATGATGAATATTCCATATATAACAACAAAAGAAGTGTTTCACTGAAGCAAAGTTAAATTTTTGAAAAGAAAACCTTCAGTCTCAAGGTGCCTGGGTGGCTCAGTTGGTTATACATCCAACTCCTGATTTAGGCTTAGATCATGATTCTGGGTTTGTGAGATGGAACCCAACACTCAGCATAGAACCTGCTTGAGAGTCTCTCTCACTCTACCCTTACCCCTGCTTGCTTCTAGTTCTCTTTTTCAATAAATAAAATCTTTCAAACAAACAACAAAAACCCTTCAATCTCATCATGATAAGCCTAAAAGAGCAGACAGCTTTACGATAAGAATATTTTTTAGGATGCTCAACAATATTTTTTTTATCACAAATGTTTTTCAGCTTTTTATATTACTTCAAACAGGAAAATTAAAAAAATACTGTATTATGGATCTATAAATATTCACATACATAAAGTGGATATATAAATACACACATACATAAAATTCTTTGGCAAATGTGGAGAAAATGGAATTCACATACACTGTTGGTGGGAAGGCAAATAGGTGCAGCCACTGTGGAAAACAGTATGGAGATTCATCAAAACATTAAAGGTAGAATTACTGTATGTTTCAGTAATTCTGCTACTGAGTACTGTTTTTTTTTTTTTTTTTTTTTTTTTTTTTTTTTTTTTTGCTACTGAGTACTTAACTGGAGAATATATGAACACTAATTCAGGTGTTCATATGAACCTCTATATTTATTGCAGCATTACTTGTAATAGTCAACAAACTATGGAAGCAACCCAAGTGATGGATGAAAGGATAAAAAAAATTACACACACACACACACACACACACACACACAAACACACTTGGGTTTATCCTGAGTGGTAACTCAGTCATGAAGAATGAAATCTTGCCATTTGCAACAACATGGATAGATCTAGAGAATATGATGCGGAGGGAAACAAGTCAGAGAAAGACAAATACCATATGATTTCACTCATATGTGGAATTTAAGAAACAAAATAAACAAAGGGAACAAAGAGAGATAAACCAAGCAACAAACTCTTAACTGTAGAGAAAAAGCTGATGGTTATCAGAGGGGAGATGTGTGGGAGGATGGGTGAAATGGTTGAGGAGAGTTAAAGAGTATGCTTATCATGATGAGCACTGAGTTGAGTATAGAATTGTTGAATCACTATATTTTATACCTGAAACATATAAAACTATATGCTAACTCTTACTGAAATTGAAATTAAAAAAATATATTTTTGAATATACAAATAAAAATTTTGCCACTTTTGTTGGTAATACTTTATTTTGGGGTTTTGTTATTATCTTTTTCCTTATTTTAGAAAGTATTATGCTATATTAATATACAATTTTATAGTTCACAGTTTTAACATTTTCTGCTAGAGACCTGGCTTCCAACTATAGAGAATAATTTGACCATTTTAATTTACTGAGATCATTAAAGTAATCTTTATATTGTCTAAGAGACAATGAAATATGAAGCTTTTTTGATTTCCTCAAAGCTATAAGTATAGTTTCACTTGAGATGTCACTTTCTTGAGTTGAAATTTGTACTGTATTGTAGCCATTTAAAAATGAAATGTGTATTTGGAGTGATGACAACAAATCTTTGTCACAGGTTTTTGAAAATAAGTGGTTTATCCCATATTATGTTCTTGATCTGGCTGTGTTAATGATTTATTTCAGAGTTATTGAGAATCTGGCAGGAGACATCAAAATAAATGAATGGAAAAGCTGTATTAACTAACCCATTCACACAATTAAAATTAGAGCATAATCACACAATTAAAATTAGAGCATATGGATGAATTCTTTTTCCAGTTTGCATACTTGTCAACTTTAGAAAAGCTATGGAGAAAATTAAATATTAAAACTGGAGGTGTGACCCTTTTAACAGCTTGAAAATAAAATTAAAAAATTGGGGTCAAGCTATTGAAAATTTGAGACAAATGGAAATAGGAATTTTATTAAAATATTAATTTGTAGAAAATTCTAATTTCAGGAAGCAAAACATTAAGAACCTTATTTTACTAATTAGAAGGTATCTGAGTTTTTAAAATATACATACTTTTTGGCCATTCAAACATGTCATGCTTACAGGTGGCTAGGCTTATTTTTTCCCCTATTGTTTTGTATTGCAAATCTGCAATAAAATCAAATTGTTTTTCTTATTTAAATCTCTGTAAGGGATACTTATTTAAACATAAAGTATTAACAACATATTGTGGATTTATTACATAAGTATATCATATAATGAATGACAAGTTGAGCGTAAAATTTGGGAGAAGAGAAATATATATGTAGCTTAAAGATGGACAGTGTTTAGTAAAAAAAGTACACCATAAAAATTAATAACAAAACAACTAGCAAGCAGTAAAAAAGAAATAATTAGATAACAAAACAGATACTATGTAATTATAAAAGAATCCAAAAAAGAGAGAAAAGGGAACAATAAACAAATAGGACAAATGAAAAACATGTAGTAAGATAATAGAAACAAGCTAAAATATATCCATAATCACATTAAATACAAAGTAAATTAAATTGGAATACAGATTTTTGTAATAGTGGATAAAAAGCAAGACAATTCTATACTGACTATAAGAAATTAAATGAAGACTTGAATGGATTAATATTATATATGTATATAATGCTAAAACTCAAAGTTTTGGAGCATAATGTAAAGTACATTTTGCAACAAGGAATATTAGTAAGGATAAAAAAAATCCGTTCAAAAGTGACAGAAAGGGTTAACTCATCAATAGGACATAATAATAAGCATTTATTGACAATAATGGAGCTTTAAGTATATTAATCAAAAACAGATAAAATTTATTTTAATTTAAATTCAATTAATTAACATATATTATTGGTTTCAGAGGTAGACATCAGTGATTCATCACTTATATAATACCCAGTGCCCATTACATCATGTGCCTCCTTAATGTCCATCACCCAGTTACCCCCCTCCCCTACCTCCTTCCTACCAGCAACTCTCAGTTTTTTTCCTATGCTTAAGAGTCTCTTATGGAGGGTTCCTGGTTGGCTCAGTTCATTAGTGTCTTCTTTTAGCTAAGGTCATGATCCCAGAGTCCTGGGATTGAGTTCTGCATCAGAATCCCTGCTGAGCAGGACTCCTCTCCCTCTCCATGTTTCTCCCCCTGCTCATGCTCTCTCTCTTTCTCAAATAAATAAAAATCTTAAAAAAAAAAATCTTTTATGGTTCATCTCCCTCTCTGATTTTGTCTTGTTTTATTTTTTCCTCTCTTTCCCTATGATCCTTGTTTCTTAAATTCCCCATATGAGTGAGGTCATATGATAATTGTCTTTCTCTGATTGACTTATTTTGCTTAGTATAATGTCCTCTAGTTCCATCTACATCATTACAAATGGCAAGATTTCATTTTTTTGATGGGTGAGTAGGATTCCATCATATATATACCACATCTTTATGTATTCATCTGTCAATGGACATCTGTGCTCTTTCCATAGGTTGGCCGTTATGGAGAATGCTGCTATAAACATTGGGGTACAGGTGCCCCTCTGGATCACTACATTTGTCTCTTTGTGGTAAATACCCAGTAGTGCAATTGCTGGGTTGTAGGGTAGCTTTATTTTCAACTTTTTCAGGAACCTCCATACTTTTTCCTAGAGTGGCTGCACCAGCTTGCATTTTCAGCAATAGTGTACAAGGATTCCCTTTTCTCCACATCCTCACTGACATCCATTGTTTCTTGAATTGTTATTTTTAGCCATTCTGACTGGTGTGAAGTAGTATCTCATTGTGGTTTTGATTTGTATTTCCCTGATGCCAAGTGACATGGAGCATTTCTTCATGTGTCTGCTGGCCATTTATATGGAGAAATGTCTGTTCATGTTTTCTACCTGTTTTTTGATTGGATTATTTGTTCTTTGGGTGTTGAGTTTGATAAGTTCTTTATGGATTTTGGATACTAGCCCTTTATCTGATATGTCATTTGCAAATACCTTCTCGCATCCTGTCAGTTGTCTTTTGGTTTTCTTGACCATGCAAAAGCTTTTTATCTTAATGAAGTCCCAATAGTTCTTTTTTTCCTTTGTTTCCCTTGTCCTTGGAGACATATATATCAATAAGTTGCTGTGACAGAGAACACCTGTGTTCTCTAGGATTTTGATGGATTCTTGTTTCACGTTTAGGTCTTTCATCCATTTGAGTCTATTATGTATGGTGTGAGGAAATGGAGCAGTTTCATTCTTCTGCATGTGGCTGTCCAATTTTCCCAACAACATTTGTTGAAGAGGCTGTCCTTTCTCCATTGGATATTCTTTCCTCATTTTCGAAGATTAGTTGACCATAGAGTTGAGGGTCCATTTCTGGGTTCTCTGTTCTGTTTTATTGATCTATGTGGCTGTTTTTGTGCCAGTACCATACTGTCTTGATAATCAAGCTCTGTAATAGAACTTGAAGTCCAGAATTGTGATGCCACCAGTTTGATTTTCTTTTCTAACCTTCTTGGGCTATTTGGGGTCTTTTCTGGTTCCATATAAATTTTAGGGTTATTTGATCTAACTCTGTGAAATAAGTTGATGGTATTTTGGTAGGGATTAAATTGAATGTATAGATTACTCTAGGTAGCATAGACATTTTAATGATATTTGTTCTTCCAAACCATGAGCATGGGACATTTTTTCCATTTCTTTGTATCTTCCTCAGTTTCTTTCATGACTATTATATAGTTTTCCACATACAGATATTTTTTCTCTTTGGTTAGGTTTATTTCTAGTTATCTAATCGTTTGGGTGCAATTGTAAATGGGATTGACTCCTTAATTTCTCTTTCTTCTATCTAGTTGTTAGTGTATAGAAATAGAACTGATTTCTGTGCACTGATTTTATATGCTTCCACTTTGCTGAATTCCTGTATGAGTTCTAGCAATTTTCTGGCAGAGTCTTTTGGGTTTTCCATATAGAGTATCATGTCATCTGTGAAGAATGAGAGTTTGACTTTTACCAAAGAATGAATGGGTCATCCAGGATATTAAAGAAGAATTTAAAAAATTCATGGAAACAAATGACAATGAAAACACAACTGTTCAAAACCTTTGGGATGCCCCAAAGGCAATCCTAAGAGGGAAGTGTATAACAATATAAGCCTTTCTCAAGAAACAAGAAAGGTCTCAAAAATACAACCTACCCTATACCTAAAGGAGCTAAAGAAAGAACAACAAATAGGCATAAACCCATCAGGAAAAGAGGAGCAATAAAGATTTAGAGCAGAAATCAGTAAAATAGAAACCAAAAGAACAGTAGAACTGACCGATAAAACTAAGAGCTGGTTCTTTGAAAGGATTAATATGATTGATAAACCCTTGGCCAGACTTATCAAAAAGAAAAGAGAAAGGACCCAAATAAATGAAGTCATGAGTGAAAGAGATCACAACCAACACCAAAGAAATACAAACAATTATAAGAACAATTATGACCAACTATATGCCAACAAATCAGGCAATCTGGAAGAAATGCAGGCATTCCTAGAAATGTATTAACTACCAAAACTAAAGAAATAGAAAACCTGAATAGATCCATAACCAGCAAGAAAATTGAAACAATAATAAAAAATCTCCCAACAAACAAGAGTCCAGGGCAAATGGCTTCCCAGGAGAATTCTACCAAGCATTTAAAGAAGAATTAACCTATTCTTCTGAAGGTGTTTCAAAACATAGAAATGGAAGGAAAACTTCCAAACACTTTCTATGAGGCTAACATTACCTTGATCCCAAAATCAAAGACCCCACAAAAAAGGAGGCTTATAGACGAATATACCTGATGAACATGAATACAAAAATTCTCACCAAAATACTAGCCATTAGGATCCAACAGTTCATTATTAGGATATTCACCTTGACCAAGTGGGATTTATTCCTGGGCTGCAATAGTGATTCAACATTTACAAATCAATCATTGTGACACTTTACATTAATAAAAGGAAGGACAAGAACCATATGATTCTCTCAGTAGATACAGAAAAAGCATTTCCAAAGTATAGCATCCTTTCTTCATTTAAACTCTTCACAGTATAAGAAAGAGGGAGCATACTGCAATATCATAAAAGCCAAATACAGAAAGCCCACAGTGACTATCATTCTCAACAGGGAAAAGCAGAGCTTTTCCCCTAAGGTCAGGAACATGGAAGGGATGTCCACTATCACCACTGCTGTTCAACATAGTGCTAGAAGTCTTAGCCTCAGCAATTTTAATTATTTCCAAAAATAAATAAATGACACTCAAATTGGTAAAGATAAACAGGTCAAGTTTCAAGGAAAAGTAGACAGATCTATGGTTTCAGCGGCACCTGCGAGACTCAAGTGGGTTAAGCATCTGCTTTCAGTTCAGGTCATGGTCCCAGAGTCCTGAGACCAAGCCCCACATTGGGCTCCTTGCTCAATGGGGAGCCTGCTTCTCCCACTCCCTCTTCCTGCTCTTCTCCCAGCTTGTGCTCTCTCTCTTTCACTGTCAAATAAATAAATATTTTTAAAAAATCCATAGTTTCAGCTGAAAAGTTTAACACTCTGCTCTCAATAATTGAGAAAATAATTAGAAAATCAGTAAGAGAATGGAAAATTTGAAATACACTACCAACTAACTTGATCTAATTGACATTTATAGAACATTCAACCAAATGTGACAGAACACATGTTCTTTTCAAGATCACGTGGAACAGTTGCCAAGATAGAATATATTCTGGAGTATTAAACAAGAATCAATAATCCCAAGAATTCAAGTTGTATGAAGTATTTTCTTTGACCACAATGGAATTAACATAGAAGTCAGTAAGAGAAAGATCACTAGGAAATTTTCCAAATATTTGGGAACACAACTTTAAATAATATATGGGTTAATGAAGCAAGTACTAGGGTGCCCCTAGATATCAGGAATACAAAAGAAAGTTATTAAATAACTCCATCACTAAGGATCCACCACTGGGAATGAAAGAACTCTACCCCATTACCTACATTTTATACTATTGCAGATTGCAATACTCAGGTATCAACAGAGTGCTGGTCTGCCTCCTTTTTCTGTGTCATCAGAACAAAAATCATTTGTGTTAAAATACCATGTAGTTTTGTAATTTATACTTCTGTAGTTTATGTTGGAGAAGAATACTTCAAAGTGTCCCTTCCTTAAGATTTCTGTATGAAGAATCATTTTCCAGTTCCTGGGTATCCATTTTCCTGTTTTTATTTTTCCTGTATTTTTGTTTATTCATGATTCTGGAGTTACATATGAATCAGCACAAAATTTGCAGTAGTTATTTTTGAGGGCTAAAGAACATTTTGCAATATTAAAAAGTCCATGTTACTTATTAATTTGGGTTATTATAGGGATGGAGGTGATGTGAAGGATATAATGCTAATTCTTCAGTTGCACAGAATAAAGGACTCATGCAATTACTTACAAGATCTGAAAAAAAAACCCTGAATAAATAGCAAGCAATATGCAATGAATAAAGAAAAGTGAATAATAGTATGGGATTTTAGCATGACTTTCTTACAGAAATAATATCGTGTGCTCAATATTCATCAAACATGTTTTTACATTCATGGTGCCACAGTAAAACATTTCAAATTTATAGATAGAATAGATATGATTTAATAATTTGACACGTAAAAAATGGAAAGATTACTATCAAGTGGGAAAATTCAAAAGAAATTTTCTAACATAATAGGGAACAAAGTATGAAAGAAATTATAAATAAAATAGAAAGTAAATAATTCTTACTTTAACTGGATTGTACTAAAGACAAAAGTTTTTCAGCTACAGTGTGCCAGGGATTACAAACATGTTGAAAAAGTTTTTTATTACCCTTCTAATTAAATAACAAGAAGCAAATCAAAATTAATGAATACTTAATTGGTTTTATACTTATTTTTTGAAGTATAGTCTTAGACTAACATGAACACTAAAAAAAATTCAGTTTGAAGTATTAATTTGAAGCATTGTCAAGGACAAGTCTATGGAGATAACAAGGTTGGTAAAGAAAAAAGTGTGTAAGACACTTAGGCCACATGTAGAGCATTAATTGTTTACTAAGAGACATGGTGGTTTCAACTATGCTGGTTGCAATGACATCTTTTGGACAAGTGAAAAATAATACATATTTAGTGATCCCAAGGTCTTCTCAAATATGAACTCTTTTGATGAAGCACATAAATTTTGACCTTACAACTATTCTTGGGCACACTATGGGAATTCCAAATGAATACTGTCAAAACAATTAGATTTATATTAGACTTTATGAAATATACTAGAAGAAGTAAGAAAACAATGGTAAATTCTTTTAAAAAGGTAAATCATGTTTTTTGACAGAAAAACAATTACTTTTTAATTTACATACTTAGTTGATATGAATTTTTGCTTATAACTAATGCTATTTGTAAAACCTTTCAATAGTAGTAAAAAAAAATCGTTTCATTGTTTCACTTTTTAAAAGATTAAATGCTTACATTCCCATAAGCTTTAAGGAAACATGTTAAATCAAAACATTTAATATGAAATATAAAATAGGATATTTAATTTATGAGGAAATAATAACAAGGAACAAAAAGCTTTGCATAATTAAGGAGTGAATATCCAGGAAAAAATACTAAAAATCTGTAATACTATTTCTATCCATTGTAGATTGCAGGTATAGTTTAAATTGAGAAGACCTTTTAAACAAACTGAGTGATATGCTATTTTCAGTTTTCTTTATATTCCAGCATTGAGAAATGGTGAAGAAAAAAAAAATAATAATAAAAAAAAAAAAAGAGAAATGGTGAAGAAAATTTAAGACATACTATTTGTACTAGATATTTCTTCAAGAGTTAGTAAAAACCATAATATCAGTGACTTTTCATTGATAACATTAAAATATTTTTAATATTTTCTGGAAATAATTTATATATGATTCTTCTATAATGTTTGGACTTTCTATGTAAAATCCTTGATTTATTTTGAAATTGCTTTAAATTGTTAATGTTTCAAATTGCCACTGACTCAGCATGGTAAATTTTCCTTAAATTGAAATTAAGAAATAATTTAATATTGACAATTATGCAAAAATTTTACCTAATTAGGCAAAAATATATCAAATTATGTGAAAATCTTCATTATAATGTCAATATTAGTGATTTTACAAAAACACAGGCACTTTATTAATAAATATACAAGACCTTATTATATTTCTCATACAAATATATCTGGCTCATCAGCAGATATCCCAGATAAGAACAATGATAAATTTACTCTTGGATGTTTGGCCCACTTTGTCAAATAAGACTACACATTTACCCATAGTTTTTAGTTTTATAATTATGAAGGTTTATTTGTCAAGATAGGAGGAAAACATAGTCAACTGTTTTATCTTAAGTCATCCTAATTTATATCTATTTATATCTGTTTTACATTATCCTAATTAATATCTTTGAATATTTATGTATAAAGTATGTCAGCTCCATTTATACTCTCGCCCTCTTGAAGGGCCTTGCAAATAACAGGAACCGACTGCTCCCGATGACCGAAGTTGGACTTTCACTGTGCATAAGAAAACAACAAAACAAATAATAAGCCTCAGATTTCAGGGCTGTTTTTACTGCCTATTCTAAGTAAAACAGGGACCAATAGTTGTTTCCTATTTTAACTAATTTCATTATTATCTTTATGAAATGAGTATGATTGCGAGACACATGATATATACCCTCAGAACTTCCTGGAAGTCCTGCTTCCACTTTAGAGTTTTTGGACACCTGTAAATCCCACATTGGCACCTGGCAACAACCAGACCCAGTCTGCAGTCTACCTTGTTTCTTTTTGCTGTGCATTGGGTCTCTGACATGATGAAGGATACCTAGGGATACATATTCCAGCTTTGCATTTCTCTATGGAAAGGAAGACCTGGGAAAGAGCTCACTTAGGCTTCAGTTGGAGTTCTGGGCCATTGCCATGGGATTTGGGGGCCTGGCAAATCCCAAGCAATAGCTGGAGAATATGGGATCAAGGGAATAAACACTTTTCATACTGAGGACTCTGAGCCGTGAATAGAAGGAAGCACAGCTGGGGAGGTGAGGATCAGAGTTCCTCCAAAGCCCCACGCTCAGATCCAAGGCCCCTTCTGCTTAGGTTTCATTGGTTCTGGTGCCAGGTACTGGGCTGGAAAAGGAAATGCGGAGCTAAAATAGACATTTTCAGATGTCAAAGAACTTAGATTGTATTTTAATAAGATGACAGTTACATAAGTACACATTATTCTTTGTTTTTCTTAGGTTATTGATTTGTATAATTAATATTTTCTTTGAAATCATTCTCTGAATTAGAATTTTAGAAAAAATGTGGTTAAAAGAGTACCAGGTATGGTATACTCTTAGCTGCTCAAAGAGACTTAGTGCATAGAATTTCTTAGATCACAATAGGCTTTGAATGAAGATAGGTCTTGGAGTAATTAGTAATTATCAATTCTTGCATAAAAAATATAAATTCAAATGGAAGAAAACCTGTTTTCTGTTTAATGAAAGACCTCAATGTTTTCCAGAAATATCCTGTCTTTTCCCTGGTTTGTTGCTTATCCCCCTCCATTCTTTTTGACTCATTTTTCCACCATCTCACACACATCTCTATTTAATTTTCCAGATCCAGCTACTTATTTACTTTCATAATTCTGCTAACTTGTGTTAAGATGTTCCTTTAGAGTTGTACATTTGCTTGGATATGCATTTATTCTTGTATTTAAAATTTTGAGGTAATAAGTTTTAGGGAAACCCAGCTGAGATATCCAGCCCACTCTGTGTGATATTTGCATTTTATTCCAGGCATATCTATAATAATCTCTTCAGAAAGTAGAATCTATACTCCCACATGAGCAGAGAGTGCTAAATTTTTAATAACTTCCTTAGGGTTTTCATTTTTACTATGATACTTTCAAAGATTACAGTATAATTTAGGAATGAGAAAATGTTAGTGTTTTTACCAGGAAGTGTTAAACTATCATTACATTCATTTGTCAGTCTTCTGACTTGATTTCCATATTTAAACATAGGTAAGCTTCTAAAACTACATGGTAGGCAAGATATCTAAAACTTGGTTACTTCATTTGTGTAATAAAGGATAATGATAGTATTGGTTATAATTTTGGGGTGAGGATTAAATGGAATTTTAGCTTCTGTCAGGTAGTTGAGTTCCTGGCTCAGATCAAGTATTCAGTATATTTTAGTTACTATTATTAGACAGTTTCTCTAAACATAGACAATGACCTTTATTGTCCATTAGATTGTCTCTTTGGAGGTTGATCACCAATTAGTATGCCAGATCCCCTTACAGACAAATTGGTTGTTACCCAGAATTATGCCAATAAAGCAGTTAGTTAAGAGTGAAATTGACAAATAGTTCCACTGATAGATTGTTCAGTAATTAGCTTTTTTATGAATGAAAAATAAAGCCTAGTCATTTTAGGTCAATAACTTGGGCCCTACTATTCAATATATGAAGCAATTTTATGTGGGAAGTGAATGCTATAGAAAAATCAAGTATCTGACTTTAAAATATTACAACTCAAATATTGTTCACATTTTAAAAATATTTTTTGGTTCATTATTCTCATTCCCTTTTTTTTTTTTAATACCAATCTTATTTTTACACTATCTTATTCTTCTGGTGAATGATATTCCATCTGTCCCATCTTTAAGCCAGATCTTTCAGGCTCCATATGAGTTTCTTAATTTCAGTTTTGGTTTCTATGTGGTCTTAATTATTTCTTAGGTCATATTTTATTATTTCACTTATACAAGTATCTTAGAATTTTTAAAAATCTCATTTTAAAAAAAAAATAAAAAAAAAATAAAAATCTCATTTTTAGAAAGATTTTCTAAGGATTAGGAGATGCAAAAAATATTTTTATTGTGAAAATTATCAATTATACACAAAAGTAAAGAGAATTGGATGATAACAATTGTCTTTTTGTCATTTTTTTCAAGAAATACATATTTTAAATGGTATACTGGTAATATAAATATATGATCATATACATGAAATATAAACATAATAGTGCATCTATGTCTCAGAGGAAATATATTTTTTAAATTCTCAGCGTATCTTTCTTATTTCTTTTAAGACCTCTGTAAAAATTAATTGACCAGTAATGAGCTGACGACTGAAGAAAAATAAAAAAAACTAATAATTGTCCTATGGTCTGTCTAGCTATGAATTATATAGTCATCTTTGCAAACTATTGAGCATATGATTTGTAGGAGTCTTGACTTAATGTCTAATTTTCAACCCACTTCCTTGAGCTTGTAAGGAAAAAAAAAAGTTCAAGTGAAAAGGAAAAATAATCTCTCCATCTGTGTGTAGAAGCTATAAGAGTATAAAGAGTCTTCAGTGGAGAAAATCTATTTTACTTTTACTGGATCATTAATGGTGTGTACCCACACTTAATATTTATACAAAATAGTATAGTTCTCACTTTTAATTATAAATGAGGTATAATTAACATACAATGTTATATTAATTTCTGTGTGCAATATTTTGTTCAGCAATTGTATACATTTTTGAGTGTTCCTCAATCTACATATACTCTTAATCCCCTTTATCTATTTCACTAATGCCCTCACCCATACTTCCTCTCTGGTAACCACCAGTTTGTTCTCTATATTTGAGTCTGTTTTGTTTTGTTTTCTTTGGTCCTTTTTTTGGCCTTTTTTCCCCATTGTTTCTTAAATTCCACATAAGTAAAACCATTACTTTCTTTCAATTTCTAAATTGGCTCAGAAATAAAATATCTTTCAGATATAATTTTTATATACTTGTATAGTTATATTAAGTACAGGTCAAATCTGGCATAGTTCTTTCTGGTATCTTTCCAGTGACTATTTTGTTTTCAATACTGGGATCAAAGTTGATGTTTTTATTTGTTAATTTAGATCATTGGGGCTGACTTTTGCTAATTTTGGTCTGTCATAGCAGTAAAGGGCAGTATAATCTCCACAAGAAACCACATCTTTTCCCTCCTAGCATTTGTCTGGGACTAAAAGCTTTTAAGATGGGTCACATGATCTCTGGCAGTAATCTTGTTCTCTAGTGATAACAAACAGATAAATTCATTCACTTTCCTAAAGGAAGGGTGTTCATGTGAAAAGTCAGTGATCATCATCCCATAAATACCCTTAAGGAAATAGAACTTCAAACACTGAGTGATGTATATGGAATTCAAGAAATGAAACATGAACATAGAGGTACAAAAAAAGAGAGAGGGAGGCAAAAAGAGAGAGGGGGAAGCAAACCATAAAATTGATTCTTAACTATAGAGGACATCTGAGGGTTGCTGAAGGGGGGTGGGCAGTGTTGGGGATTAAGGAGGGTACTTGTAATGAACACTGGGTGTTATATGTTAAGTGGTAAATCACTTAATTCTCCTGAAACAATTATATACTATATATTAACCAATTAGAATTTAAACAATTTGAAACGAACTGACTAAATACCTTAAACAAAGAAACAAACAAACAAAAAAAGTGAGTGAAATGAAAATTCTTAAAAAATATATATATGGAGGCACTTGGATGGCTTAGTATGTTGAACATCCTACTCAGTTTGGGCTCAGGTTGTGATCTCAGGGTCCTGGGCTCCAGCCCCCAGTCATGGCTCCATGCTGAGTGAGGATTCTGCTTAGAATCCTCTCTCCTCCTTCTTTCTCTGCCCCTCCCCCACTTCACTTATTCAAGTGTACTCTCTCTCCAAAATAAATAAATAAATAAATAATCTATCTTTATGTATATATAAACCTTATATGTAGTGATATATAAATAATTTTATATATTATAATTTTTCTCCCCCATAATTGGAAATATGACATGAATATCCATTCTCACCTCTCCTTTATTGGAAGTTTTAGGGCAATTAGGTAAGAAAATGTTTTTATTTAAAGGCATATGTAATAGAAAGGAAAGAAATAAAACTATACCTGTTCACAGACAACGGTGTCTATGTAGAAAAGCCTAAGGCATCTAAAAAACAAAAAACGACCAAAAGTACCAAAACTTTCAGAGCTAAGTAATGAATTTATCAAATTTAGAGGATACAAGTGAACACATAATCAAATTTCTATATAATAGCAACAAACAACTGAAAAAAACAGTTAAATACAATACCATTTAGAATAGTGCCAACAAAAATGAAATATTTGAGTACAAATTTAATGAAATTTCAGGATCTCTCTGCTAAAGACTATAAAATGCTGATAAAATATGGAAGACCTTGGGATGCCTGTGTAACTCAGAGATTAAGTGTCTGCCTTGGGCTCAGGTCGTGATCCTAGAGTTCCAGATCAAGTCCCACATCAGGTTCCCTGCATGATCCTGCTTCTCCCTCTGCCTACGTCTCTGCCTCTTTCTCTGTGTCTCTCATGAATAAATAAAATCTTTAAAAAATATATGGAAGACTTAAAGAAATGGAAAGATGTATTTTCTCAGATTAGAAGACTCAACATAAAAATATTAATTCTTCCTAAATTGATGTATAAATTTAATTCAGCTTCAATAAAAACCCAACAGAGATTTTGTAAATATAGACAAATGGATTCTAAAAGTTATACGGAAGTGCAAATAAATGATTATAAATAAAACGATAAAGTTGGAGGGCTCATAGAAAGTAATGAGAAAGTTTTGGTAAGGGTGCAGATATATAGATCAGTAGAAAAGAATAGAGTCCAGAAATACATTCATATTCAAATATGTCCATATGATGTTTGACAGAGTTGCAGAAGAAATCCCAATGGAAACAATGGGAGATAATGTTGAAATAATTGGTCATCCATAAGTAATATAAAAAGGAAAGGGAAAGAAAAAGAAAAAAAGGAAAAACAGAATCTGAACTTAAACATTGTATTTTATACAAAATTCTATTCAAGGGCACCGGGGTGGCTCAGTAGTTGAGCATCTGCCTTTAGCTTGGGTTGTGATCTCAGGGTCCTGGGATCAAATCTCACATCAGGCTCCCTGCAGAGGAGCCTCTACCCTCTGCAGAGGGAGGGGCAGGCTCCCTGCAGGGAGCCTGATGCAGGACTCTGTGTCTCTTATGAATAAATAGATTTTAAAAATCTTTAAAAAATCTACTTAAAATGGATCACAGTATAAAAGTAAAACATAAAACTATAAAACATTTAAAAGCACATAGAGGAGAAAATCTGGTGTTAGAGCTTTTAGGTATGACTGCAAAAGTATAATCCATAAAAGGAAAAAACATTGGATATCATCAAAATTAAAAGATTTAGCTCTATTAAAGATACTAGGAAGGGAATGAAAAGACAAGTTACAGACTGGGGAACATATATGCAAATAAAAAATTTAGCAAAAGCCTTTAATTTCAGAATACTGAAACCTCTATGTCTCAAAAGTAAGAAAACATAAAAATGGGTAAAAACTTGGACACTTCACAAGAGAGTATATAAGGATGTCAAACAAGTACATGAAAAGGTAGCATCATTAACCATTAGAAAAAAAGCAAATTAAAACCATAATTAGATGCCACTATAAACCTTCTAGAATAACTAAAATTTAAAAATGCAGTACTAAAGTTTAGATGAGAATATGGAACAAGATGTAACTCTTCTCTTTGCTGGTGTGAAAGCAACATGCTTTCAGTTACACAGCAGTTTCTACCCCAGCCAAGTGACCCAGCAATCCCATTCCTGTGTACCCAAGCGAAATTAAAACTGTTGATCACACTAAAACTTAGATATGATATAGGTAGTAGTATTTGGTCTTACAGGAAGATTTGCTCGATAGCTCTATGTAAAATTGCCTAATAGGAACTTTTCCAAAAATGGAATTCACCTTCAGCAGGTGAATGGATAAACTTTTACATCCATACAATAGATAGAAAGAAAAAAACTATTGTTGCACATGCAACAATATGAATGGATCTCAAGGTCTTTTCTCAGAGTGACAAATGCCAATCTCAAAAGTTTGCATATTTAATGCTTCCATTGTAGAAAAGACAAAATTAATAGTGATCATAAACAATTGAATGATGCTGAGAATAGTGATTAGAGGAGGGTGTGACTATAAAAGAATAACAGGAGGAAGTTTTCTAGGGTGATGGAACAGTTTTGGATCTTGACTTCAGTGATAGAAAGATGAGTATCTCCATATATTAAAATGCATATATAATTATACAAAAAAGGAAGAGTCTGTTTTATTGTATGATTTAAAAGAAGTACAAGTGGGATGCCTGTGTGGCTCTGTGGTTGAGTGTCTGCCTTCAGCTCAGAGCATGATCCCAGAATCCCTGTGTCTCTGCCTCTCTCTCTGTTTCTCATCAATCAATAAATAAAACCTTAAAAAATAAAAATAAAATAAGTACACACATACTTTTTTGTACACATATATAATTATGGTTTACACAAGATCTAAAAGGATGCTGAGTCTAAGTAAAGGAGACATCATAAAACTTGCAAAGGTTATCTTCAGTTAAAACAGAGGGTTGTTAAGTTTTTTTAAACGAAGTGCTTAACAATCATTAAGATATTATAGGATACTAAATAATTGATTTAAAGGAAAACATTTGCTCCAGAAATTCTCTCAGATTTCAAAAAAAGATTATGAAGAGATGACCACGATAAGTAAAAAGATAAAATGGTGGAGACAACTGTATGTAAACTGACAACAGTGCAGATGGAAGTGAAATAGTAAATGAAATAATAAACTACAATTTTCTAAACTGAGAAAGATTACACTTGTCAGATCAAAATGACAAAAAAGAAGATGCATATCTAATCTTAGACCTGTGACACTTCTGAATTTCAAGAACAATAAATTTTACAGTATATTCGGTGTTGGAGGAGTGAGTAGCTAATGTATAAGAAAGAAAAATCTGTTGTTACTTTTTACTTGTGATTTTGTTATGTAACAATAAAATGTATTCCATTATTTTGCTTAATCTGAGTGTCTAATTGTATCATGTAAGTATAGTCCGTTTTTCTCCCTGTGATTGGTTCTGGAAGGAGGACCTAACCTGGGCCAGAATCATTCAGAGCACAGTCACTGGGAACAAAAACTGATTTAGACTTGTTAAACTCAGAACAGAATAAGCTCAATACTTTTGATTTGAATGTACCTGGTGCTGTGGTGATATGAAACTCAAAATTTCTATTGCCTTCTTGCCACTGTGGTGTTAATAAGCTTGAGGCTGGGGCAGCCCCAGTGGCCCAGTGGTTTAGCGCAGCCTGCAGCCCAGGGCGTGATCCTGGAGACCCTGGATGGAGTCCCACGTCAGGCTCCCTGCATGGAGCCTGCTTCTCCCTCTGCCTGTGTCTCTGCCTCTCTCTCTCTCTCTCTCTGTGTCTCTATACTTTTGATTTGAATGTACCTGGTGCTGTGGTGATATGAAACTCAAAATTTCTATTGCCTTCTTGCCACTGTGGTGTTAATAAGCTTGAGGCTGGGGCAGCCCCAGTGGCCCAGTGGTTTAGCGCAGCCTGCAGCCCAGGGCGTGATCCTGGAGACCCTGGATGGAGTCCCACGTCAGGCTCCCTGCATGGAGCCTGCTTCTCCCTCTGCCTGTGTCTCTGCCTCTCTCTCTCTCTCTCTCTGTGTCTCTATGAAGAAATAAATAAAATCTTAAAAAAAAAAAAAAAAAAAGCTTGAGGCTGAAGGTGACACAGATGAAACAAAATCATGAAAGGGATATTTTGACATGTCTAACCCAGAATTCACCTCTGAAGCAAGACTGCTCTTTGACTCTTCAGTTCCATAAGTCAATGAATTTCTTCTTGTGTTTAAGGCAATCCAGGCTGGATTTTCTCTTAAGTGGAATAAAATGCATCTTACAGGATCAAACATCGGAATTTTCATATTTGTGTTTCCTTTATTCCTTACAGTTAAAAAGAAGTCAATAATTCAAATAATTTTTACCTGTTTAATAATTTTCAGTATCCATAATTAAGATTGCATTTGTTCAAATAAACATGATTCTATATTATGTACAAAAGTTAATATTATTTCTTTATATTCAACTTTAATATGTCATAATCATTTCTACCTCTTTACTCTGTGCAGCAAATATATGCTCTAAACCTACATTAGACCATTTTTTATTCCTTTATGATATTTTGAAAATGAATTGGGGAACCTTGGCTGAAAATATTCATGCAAATGTTGGTCTTACATATACATGGATTCAATTTCCAGATGATTTATTGACTATGTATATTGTATGTCATAAGAAAATGAACCACTAAATCTTTTGATATTTCCTCACCATACTGGAGGTCTAATGTGAATCCTTCAAAAGATTTATTTAATGTCTAAAAGTTTTCCTCATTTTAACTTTTTCCTTACTTTATGATCCTATGGTTAAAAATCTATATACCTTCTTATGAGAATTTGCAATAAACTACTCAGTAATTTAAAAATTATATATGAGAAGACAACTTTATATTATTTATAACAAAGTATTGCTTAAGACCAGTTCATAAATCCATTGTAAATTGGTGTGTTCATTAGTGAACAGATAAGCAACACTTTTAAACATTAATAGTGATTTTTAAAATAAGAGTAATACAATAGAGAGTAGATAGAAAATAGAAAGCAAATGTAGATTATTGGGTTGAGTGTCTTCACTGACTAAAGCATTCTGATCAATTATATGATAATTAAGAATAACTGTTCAGAAAACTGTCAGGATGCTGAAATCAAGAGTAATTTACATGACCAGATTACCTTAATAGGCATAAGAGTGAATGTGTATATGATTTTTTTTCTAATAATTAAATTAAATTTTAACAAGCCATCTGGGTCTGTTATTTGACATCATAAACTACATGCATACTTCACTGTCTTCACACAGTAGACCACAATCAGTCAGAAGTCAAATACCATGCAGGAAAAAAACAGTAGATTCACCATAAATGGTTGGTCTAATATTGTAAAAATCCTGATTGCTTATAGACAAATGATAAAATCATATATTCTAGAGTTAGAAAAAAATTAATATGTTTTTGTTTTAATCCAGTTTTCTTCTTTTGGTTAAAGATTTGTCATCTGTAAGTAAGTTATAAAAATATTATAAAAATGATTAGAAGAATTGACTTCGCTAATTTAATCTTTAGATTCATGTTCATAACTTATTCTCATTAATCACTGTTGATTAAAATTGAAATAAATTAAATGCCCATATAGATATTAATGACATTTATTGTAGAATTAATTTAAATACATTATTTCTATAACTGTTCAGAGCCTTAAATAAAGGGGCATGTTTGAGGGTGCCTGGTAGCCAGTAGAGCATGTGACTCTTGCTTGATCTTGGGGTTGTAAGTTCAAGCCTCATGTTGGGTATAGAGATTACCTAAAAATAAAATAGTTTTTTTTAAAAGATTTTATTTATTTATTCATGAGAAACAGAGAGACAGAGAGAGAGAGAGAGAGAGAGAGAGAGAGAGGCAGTGACACAGGCAGAGGGAGAAACAGGCTCCATGCAAGGAGCCTGATGTGGGACTCGATCCGGTCCCCAGGATCAGGCCCTGGGCTGAAAGCAGCACTAAACCACTGAGCCAGTGGGCTGCCCAAAAATAAAATCTTTAAAAATAAATAAGTGAAGGGACATGTTTTTATTTCTAGAAAGAAGATTCAATAAAAATCTAAATTAAAATTTTATTTTATAAATATAAATACATATAAAATATAAATATATGGTGATATATATTTTCTATAAATGATATTTGTAATTAAGCATAAAAATAATTTTATTGCCAGTATTCCTACCAATATAATTTATATTTTAGAAAATAAAGTTATTTTCTTTAGAGAATAACATATTTTTCTGATTAAAAATACATAGTATTGTGGATAATTTGGAAAACAAAGTGTAATAAAGAAAAATTAAAAATAAAGCCCATTTGTCCATTGACTGATGAATGGGTAAAAAAATAAGATGAATGGCTAATAATATCAAAAATATAATGGAATATTGCTCAGCCATAAAAAATTAAATCCTGCCATTTGTAACAACCAGGATAGAGCAAGAGTATTATACTAAGGAAAATAAGTCAGAGAAAGACACAGACTGCATGATTTCACTCACATGTGGAATATAAGAAACAAAACAAATGAGCAAAGGGAACAAAAAGAGGTAAACCAAGAAACAGACTCTTAAGTATAAAGAACAAACTGATGGTTATGGGTGGGGGGAATGGGGGAAATAGGTGATGGGGGTTAAGGAATGCCCTTGTCCTGATGAGTACTTTGTGCTGTATAGAAGTGCTGAATCACTATACCATACACTTGAAACTAATATTACACTGCATGTTAGCAACTGGAATTTAAATAAAAACTTTTTAAAAAATCACTGCTTCAACTAGCTACAGAAAATATCAGTTCAGATTTTAGTTGGTATTCCTGGAGTTTTTAAAAATAGATTAATTTCTGAATTGATAATACACCTTGTATGCTTAAAAATATAACCATTTGCCAAAAGAGTGGGTCCATTTCAAAACTATTTGACTTACATTAGAGTGGTTGAAATGACATTGGTGCAAACTTAGGGAAAACAGGAGCCATTTCTTTTAAAACTTGTGAGTTAGAGGAATGATTATTTAAGAGGATATTTTATGTGTACATGTATGTTTGTGTATGTGTACATAACTTGGGGGATATACATTTCTATTTTAATTGTTCAATGGTACTAATGACTAGACTCATAAATATCAAAATCCATATGGCTGGACCATTTCCTTTGTGTTAGAGCCCAGACACTTCATCTTAACTAGTCAGTTTCTGTGCTTTGCCAGCAAACTTGGAGGTTAACCAGGTGGATCCAAAGCAAACCATTTGGTTGACTGGTGGTACTAATGAGAGATTGAGAGTTCGTTTTATGCAATTGTGCATATTTGCAAATGTAGAACTACTCAGAGTTCAGCTTGCTGGGAGGAAAGCTTTTGGAATAACGCAGTTGTTGATTTTGTGTATGGTAGGGTATTATTATTGCTGTAGCTATTTTTCATACTGCTTTTACAAAGTTAGTCTCTTAGAAATTTCATTTGACTATTTGGAAGTGAAGAAGGAGCATTTTTCTGAAGAGTATTTTTCTTAAATAATAACCTAAAAACAGCAGTTAACCATTGCCGCAACAGGCTTGCAGAAACTATAGGGAATAGGAAGATGGGAGAATGGAGGGGGTTCAATGCAGTCTTTTGGGATTAAAGTAATGAATATTAATGCCAAATAATGCATGTGGGACAGTAAAGGAAGCCAAGGATACAGCATAAAACTATAGAAAATGAATAGATGAGAGAAAATAGATAGTAAATTGCAACCATAAGAGACATGATTACAGGAAGGAAGGAATATCAAATAAGACTCGTTCAAAGCTGCTTTTCTCAGCAAGTTTCTCATTTAAAGGGTGAGAACGAGTTCTGTTTTCCACAGTCCATATCATACTAAAAACTTGAGGACTGTTTAATTCTAAGTATTGTTAAATATTATTGAAAAGTTATCATTTTAGGTTTTGAAGAAAAAGAAATTAACAGGCTCCAGGTGCATCCTTTAGAAATTGGTCAGTCTCAACTGATTCTAACTGCCCACTAGAGTCACTTGAGGGGATTTGAAATTCTAGTGCCTAAGCCATACTCCAGTCTATTTAAATAAGAACCTTCAGGTTATTATGTGGGCCCAGGCTTCAGTATTTTTTTAAGTTCTCCACAAGAATCCAACGTGCAATTACATTTGCAAATCAAGGCACTAAGGTGATATTTCTCAAAGTGTGGTTCTCAGGCTTGTTACATCAGAGTCACCCCAGAACTTAATAAATACATTCTTGAACTGCAACCTAAATGTCTTGAATTAGAATAACGGGTGGTGAGGAGCTGGAATCTGTATTTTTAAAAAACAGATACTTTTAGTTATAGGTATATTAATTTGGGCAAATGACTGAAATGAACTGGGTAAATTGGATAAACTTAATCTTCTTAAAGAAATATTTTTTTTCTGAAGAAGATATTACAAATATTTGTAATTATGATAATAAAATATCCTGTTTAAGTAGAACTATCTTTCTTAGAAATGTAAGTAACATGTATTTACATTATTAAGTTTCATGAAATCCCTCTACAGGGTAGTTCCAAGCACCAATTAGGCTCAGAGAAATAACTATTCTGAACAAAATTACAGAGTTAGACTGGAGTAATGGATAATGGAACCAAGATCTGAATTTGTTTCTCTTTAAAGATGAATCTTGTGCGTTATCACATTAAGTGATTCTCCCTAGTTTCTCTCTCTGGTCACCAGATCCTAACATCTTCTTTATTTCTTCCTCATCATCTATCTTTACTGTTATTTAGTGCAAACCACTCATCTTTGTCAGCACTCCAGGGTCTCCCTTTCAGTCTTAAGACTTGCTGTCTGTAACAATATCATCACCCATTTTATCTCTGGTAGCCACATAATGAGTTCAGAGTCAAGGCTAGAGAGGGACAGAGCTACAAAAGATCTCAGATATCCTATTTTCCCAACAATTAATTTTGCAGCCACTGAATTTACAGAAATTCAATTTCAATGACCTTATTTACTACTTCACTTACAATTGTGGTTAAAACTTAGGCCTCCTCATTATTTAAAATTCATTGTTTATTGTCTTTCCCATTCCCAAAACACATAATCAAGTCTTTTAATGTATAATCATACTTTTATGCTACTGTTTTATTACAAAAACAGCTAAAATAATAGGACAGGAAACAATATTGAGTGATACCCAGGGTTTTTCATTTTCCTTTTTTTTTAAATTTCCATTCTTAAAATCTTTCTCATTTCTTCGAACTTAAGCAGTATTCTTATTGTGCCTTCTTATTCAGCAATCACCTCCCATTCTACTCATCCACAACTCCGATTCTGTTGACTACGTAAACTGCTTAAACTTCATGATTATTTATCCAATATTTTTTCAACAAGCACTACTTTCTTTACTCCTTGACTTGCCACCATTCTTTTCTTTCATTGGCAGCCACTAGTATATGTAAACCCAACTGCCAAATTTCCTCAGTCCTGCATGAAAGCTCTCAGGCATGTTTGGAGTCAAATAACCTAACCTGATGAAATCTTTTCTCAGCTGGGTTGCTCCCAGACCTTCATTTTTGTTAACAATGTAACATCATTCTCCTTTGAAGTCAGTCTTACTATATAATTACCATATTCCTCCATTCTCTTTTCAAATTCCATCAATTCTTTCATTTCCAGGAAGTTTTCTAGATGATTCTAACCAATCCTAAACTACTTCTCTCCATGTACTGTACTTTTAAAAAAATAATCTGGAGCCACTTCTTTTTTTTTATTCTTTTGTATTCTTATCTCTTTAGAGATAAGAATGTAATTCTTATTATCTATTATCTATCTATTCTACATAGATAAGGTGTAAATTCTCTCAAAGTAATGATCATTTCTCTTCATCCATAGTACTTCCACATGCAAATCCATTTACTTTCATAGATGATATTTCAGAAAAAATTTGTTAAACAAATGACTGGGTTAAAGCTAGGGCCTGAGAACTCCAATGGTGCTAAAAAGACACCTGATCTTCACATTGACATTTGATTGACACATTCTGGCATAATTGCCACGATTGATTAGCCAACATCCAACTTATTGCAAGCCAGTTAGAGAAAAACATTTGTATGGACACAAATTCCTAAATGGCAGTCTGAGGAGCTTCATGGGTCCTCTCCCCAAAATAACCATACTGGTGAAAATTATTACAATAGCAATTTAAAGTCTCTGAAAATTGTCTAAAGTCATATAGTAAATTAAAAAAAAAAAAACATTTATTCAAGGAAATTAAACAAATATTAAGAGCAGTGAGAATCTATGGCTCTTGGAGCTAGGACCCACCTCCTAAGCACCTCCCATTCTCTCCTGCCTAACTCAGCATGATGGAAACTCGCCTTGGTGGATGCAGCCAAGAACACAGGGTTCCTTCTCTTCCCAATTCTAAGTTGAGGGCTATGGTATCTCCCTAAGAAAGGCAGACTTCTGACACTTCTTATATTTCCACAGTTCCATACTAGAGAGGCTCTCTTCCAGAGAGAAGCTGCTGAGAGACCTGAGGCTCTCTTCTTTTGCTTAGCTTTTACTTTTAGGGTGAAAGTTCTGTACCAGGGGTCACAAATCAAAAACACTAAGGCCCCAGTCATCCACTCCCAAGCTCATTTGTAGGGAGGAGTTTCCAGTCTAAGAGTCTCATGCTCTACTGTCTGAGCTAGCTGGGTACCTAGGAGTTTCCAGACTAGAGAATCAAGTGGAGGGGACAGAAGGCTACTGCTCCCACCCAGTACCATGCTAATAGAGAAGAGGTGTCACTCCAAGAGGGGCAGACCACTCTTCCTGTCTCTAGTTCAAGAATGGTAGTAGTGACTTTAACAGAAGGCTGGAGACAGCTTTAAGAACAGAGCTAGGAAGCTTTTCCCAATGGAACTGACATTATTTGGAACAGAGTGTGAGGAAGTTCAAGTTTAAGGGCTTCTTTGAAGAAAATGGAGATTTTGGTAGTAAGGAGTTAAGAAGAAAGTTTCTCCTTGAGAGCAATAAGCTAACCTTTAGTTGAGCTAGAAGTTTACCAGAGGAAAACCAGGGGTAAATAAGGCAAGAAGAGCCCTCCTGCCATGAGAACAAACCTCTAAGAGTGGCCTCAAACAAATTCAATAAAGACACAAATTTAATAAGGTCCTTGGAGCAAGGACCATGGAGCAATTTATGCCCCAGGGTATTGTCAAAAATAATAGAGTAATCAACTAGCAGTCAGTGGAGGCTAAGAGGTAGGTAGCAAACCAGAGAAATCAGAAAAGGGGTTAAAGGCAATAGTCAAAGAGACACTAAAACCAGTGTCATCATGTGGTGAATGTGCACATCTCTAAGAAATTGGAATGTTTCTAGAGTTCTTAAAAAATGATTTTGACAGTTTTTGCCAGCTTGTTCACTGATTTATTAGAGGGACAGAGTTTTGGAACTTCAGACTCCACCATTTTCCTGTCAGAGCCTATCAGTCAATTGATTTTTGACAAGGATGTCAAGACAGTTCAATGGGCAAAAGAATAGTCTTTTCAAAAACTGATACTTTAAAAATCATATACAAATAATAAACTATACATTTTTTAGAGGAAAATATAGGAGTAAATCTTAATGACCTTGGGTTAGGCAAAGATTTCTTAGAGATGACATCAAAAGTATAAGCAATCAAATAAATAAAATTGGTAAACTGAATATCAAAATTAAAAATCTTTCTGCTTCAAAGGGTATAGTAAAGAAAGTAAAAAGATGGGGTACCTGGGTGGCTTAATGGTTGAGTGCCTGCCTTTGGGTCAGGTTGTGATCCTGGGGTCCTGGGATCAAGTCCCATTTCAGGCTCTTCATAGGGAGCTTGCTTCTCCCTCTGCCTGTGTCTCTGCCTCTCTCTCTCTCTGTGTCTCTCATGAATAAATACATAAAATCTTAAAAAAAAAAAAAAAAGGAAAACACAACCCACAGAATGCAGAAAGGATTTGCAAATTATATTTCTGATAAAGGATTTGTATCCAAAATGTATTGACGGCACTTCTTTTTTAACAATAACCCAGTTATATAATGGACAGGTATTCTGAATAGATGTTTCTCCCCAGAAGATGTACAAATGTCCAGTAAGTCCATGAAAAAAAGGATCAATATCATTAGTTACCAGAAAAATATAAACCCAAACCACAATGAGATACAACTTCACACAAAATAGTAGTAAAAAGGGTAATAACAAGTGTTGGCAAGAATTTGAAGAAGTTGGAACCCTCATACATTTCTGATGGGCATGTGAAATGATGTAAACCCTTTGGGAAACAGTCCAGTTGTGCCTCAAAAAATGAAACACTGAGTTGCTTATGGCACAGCAATCCCATGCCTAGGTATATATCCAAAAGAAATGAAAATGTACATCCACACAAAAACTCACACATGAATGTTCATTGAAGCATTACTCATGGTTACCAAAACAAATGCCCTCAGCACATCTGTAAGAGTTTTGGGAGTTTTGAAAAAAAATATTATCATTGACGTCTTGGATTTCATGGACCTAAAAGGAGCAAATGAAATCTTTATTTCTCTTAAATCTTTATTTCTCTTTTTCTTATCCACCTCTCTCATTCTCTCTTTCTTCCTCAAAGTTCATTAAGAACTCCAAATATGTAGTTATTGAAGAATTATTGGAATAATTATTAAAGTGAAGTGTTATAAGGAACTCTTATAAGGCAATCTATAAATAAAGACATGTTGGTAAATTCTTTATAGAGCGGTGCTGAGAAAACACAATGTATATCAGAGTAGGACGACACAGGCCCCTGCATGCTTCCTCCAAGATCTGTTAAGGTAGCAATAGTAGTTGTTGTTTTTAAGCATGAAAGAAGCGATATGGATTCACTGTGAGAGAACATAATATATAGTGTTAGATGCATGAGGCAAGTCATAATATATGGCATTTTGCCAAGAATTTTCTGAAGGATCCTAAAGAAAGTGGCATGATTAGAAGAGAATTGCTAAACTGGGGGTCCTAATGATAAACTTAACAGATTTTGAAAGGACATTTGAAGAGATTTGTTAAATATTGGATTTAAAAATATCAAAAGTACCAGGATTGATTTGATAGGCTTTGTATATGTATGTTTGGGAAATAATGCATATTTCTAGTGAGAAATAACATCGTGATTTTCAATTTATTGGGAATTTATAAAAATCCTATCATGTTAAGAAGTGTTTGTATTTAGCAGCAGTTTTTACTCTATGGAGAAGCAGCTTATGTGTGCTAGAGGGAGAATAAAGCTGGTGACATTATCAAGTCTTTCAGACAGATATTTTTTGCCTCAACATCTGGTGGATAATAAAAATGATCCTGGTTTACAGTTTTTTAAACATAAGATGTATGTAAAAAACTGTATGTTTTTTAAACGTAAGATAAAAAAAGCCAATGTTAGGCAGTTGATGTAGGGAGAGTGTGTAACCATATCCACTGGAATTTCAATAAAAGAGTATGAGTTGGGATCCCTGGGTGGCTCAGCGGTTTAGCGCCTGCCTTTGGCCCAGGGCGATCCTGGAGTCCCGGAATCGAGTCCCACGTCGGGCTTCCGGCGTGGAGCCTGCTTCTCCCTCTGCCTGTGTCTCTGCCTCTCTCTCTCTCTCTCTCTCTCCCTCTCTCTCTATGTCTATCATAAATAAATAAATAAATAAATAAATAAATAAATAAATAAATAAATCTTTTAAAAAAAGTAGGAGTTGACATTGAAAGCATTCAGTAATCAACATATGCATTTAGTCATGCTCTATTGACAAGATTTGATTTTAATGAGCAGATTTTTAGGTTTCTAGTCTGATTTACTTCTCCTACTGCTTAGTAGGTTTAGTGACCGTGGAATGATGGCTAGTTTTCTGTTTGCAGTAGAAACAACCATAAGCTCTTAAGGCTTCAATGCAACTGCCTGTATAGCCTCTATGGCCCAGCTGCGTTAGTTTACTGTGCATTTGTGCTCTTGCTGTAGAAATAGTCAGGTCCAGTCATTTTAATTGAATAGGCCAAGGGATAGTATGATGTCTCAAATCATAGAGATATTTGACCATGATCTGACCATTAAAAAAAAAATCAGACTAGTTGCTTCGCATTAGACCAGCATCTTCCATATGTCCAGTTTTGTATTCACATTTTTATTTAGAATGTTTGGAGGAAGAAATGTACCACTTTCCCCTGGTTTTGCTACTGCTCTCCCTCACTCCTGGTATTCTGATCCTACTCATAGTACTACTAATTGCCACTGTTGTAGTAATACTGTTTGATGTTGCACTGATGAATCCTGTCTCTGTTCCACCTTGGCCACAGAATCACTAATGGTGCACCATCTACTTTAGTGAGAGCCACAGCTCTTTCTGCTTCTGAAGAAAAGGAAGATGTTTCTTCCAACACTCTCTGTCATTCTAGACATTCTTACCTCTAAGTGAGTATACACTTTTAAGCAGCTTTCTCATCAGTCTCCCAAATTATATTCTTTTTAGTGGCTCCTTTTTTTGAGAAAATTGCTCCTAGTTTCTCAGGACTTAAAATGGGAAGAGTTGGATTTAGTGGGAACTTATATCAGGGATTGCTTTTTTATAACAATCTCAACCTTGAAATAGGTTTACTCTTCTTTGTGTCAGAGTACACTTCCTCTTTTCTAAGTGACACCTTTTTCAACAGTTGAATTATGTTTTGAAATAGTGTTTTACTCACTAAAGTTAAGAACTTTATTCTCACTTTCCAAGAAGTATGATATCCTCTACACTACCTCCTAAGGGATCAAGGTATCCTCATACAGTCTTCTGTTTTTTATATCCCAAATGTTTATTTGGCATGCACTTTATGCCAGCCACTCTAGCAGACACACTCAAAACCACAGTCTGTGCTGCTTTGTGTGTGTGTGTGTGTGTGTGTGTGTGTGTGAGTGAGTGTGTGAATCAAGTGATGCTGTTTTTATTCTTATTATATTATGCTTTTTAATCCTATTTTCTCTTTTCACTTGAGTATAGTTGACACATACATTAGTTTCTGGAGTACAACTTAGTGATTTGATGAGTTATATATTATTCTATGTGCACCGCAAGTATAGTTACCATCTGACCCATTACATCACTATTGCAATATCATTCTGCTTTTATTCCCCTGACTTACTCATTCCCTAACTGGAGGCCTGTAGCTCTCTCGGCCCCTCAACCCATTACACTCAAGTCCCTACACCCCTTCCCTCTGACAACCATTAACTTGTTCTGTGCATTTATAGTTCTGATTCTGCTTTTGATTTATTAATTTTTTAAGATTTCATTTATGAGTGGAATGATACAGTATTTGTCTTTGTCTTTCTTGGTCTGATTTATTTCACTTAACACAATATCCTCTAGGTACCTCCATGTTGTCTCAAATGGCACATTCTCATTTTTTATTGCTGTGTAATATTCCATTGTATATATGCCAAATCTTCTTTATCCATTCACCTATTGATGGACACAGGTTGCTTCCATGTCTTGGCTATTATAAATAATGCTACAGTAAACATTATATGCATATAATGCATATATTATTTTGAGTTTTCTCTGGGTAAATACCCAATAGTGGAATTATTAGATCATGTGGTGTTTCTATTTTTAAGTTTTTTAGGAAACTCCATATTTTTTTCCACAATGGCTATACCAATTTATATTTCCATGAACATTGCACAGAGTTCCCTTTTTTTCCACATCCACTTGTTCTTTCTTATGTTTTTGATTTTAGCCATTCTGATAGATGTGAGACAATATCTCACCGTGGTTTTGATGTGCATTTCCCTGATGATGAGTGATGGTGAGCATTATTTCATGTGTCTGTTGACTATTTGCATATTTTCTCTAGACAAATATCTACTCAGATCCTCTGCCCATTTTTTAGTCATGCAGTTTATTTTTTGGTGAGTCATTTAAGTTCTTCATATATTTTGGATGTTAACCCCTTACTGGATACATCATTTGCAAATATGTTCTCCTTTTCAGTAGGCTGCGTTTTCGTTTTCTCGATTTTCCTTTGATGTGCAAAGGCTTTTTATTTTGATACAGTGCCAATAGCTTATTTTTTATTTTGTTTCTCTTACCTGTGGAGATGTAGCTGGAAAAAAATGCTGCTGTGGCTGATATCAGAGAAATTATTGCCTCTTTTTTTTTTCTAGGATTTTTATAGTATTAGGTCTCATATTTAGGCCTTTAATCCATTTTGAGCTTATTTTTGTGTATGCTGAAAAAGTGGTCCAGTTTCATTCTTTTGCATGTAGCTGTGCAGGTCTAGCAACACCATTTATTGGAAAGATACTCTTTTCCCCATTTTATATTCTTGCTTCCTTTGTCATAAATTGACTATATAGATGTGGACTTATTTCTGGGACTGACTTCTCTTTCTATTCTGTTCCATTGATCTCTGTATCTGTTTTGGTGCCAGTACCATACTGTTTTGATTACTATAGCTTTGTAGTATATCTTGTTATTTGGGATAGTGATACCTGCAGTTTTGTTCCTTCTCAGGATTGTTTTGGTCATTTGGGGGTCCTCTGCAATTCCATACACACAATCTATGGTTTTTTCTAGATCCTTATGGGGAATTTTGGCAAATTCCTTAGGCAGTTATTTAAATCAGACCCAATGTAATCTTTTTATTATATTTTTTAATTGTTATTTATTCATTCATTCATTTATTTATTTATTTATTTTTATTGAAGTTTGATTTGCCAACATATAGTATAACACCCAGTGCTCATCCCATCAAGTGCCTTCCTCAGTGCCTGTCACCCAGTTACCTCAACACCCTGCCCACCTCACCTTCCACAACCCTTTGTTTCCCAGAGTTAGGAGTCTCTCATGGTTTGTCTTCCTCTTTAATTTTTCACACTCAGTTCCCCTCCTTTCCCTTATAATCCTTTTCACTGATTACAGAGAAACGGGAAGAATGTTGGAGGCAGTAATGTGGAGATAGTTTTGGTGACAAATAAGGATATCATCTATGGAAGAAGAAGCCCAAGCACGTTTGTAGGAGAGATCAATGTTGGTATAAAGTACATTTTTTTGTTATCTCAAAAATTTAATATCCTTCCTAAATTTATGAGAATTGCTACTTGAGGCTGTCAGGAAGAATTGTTGAGGACTTGAAAATGGGCAAAGGAGACAATAAGACATTATTGAATTCTTTGAATGACTTCCTTTTGTCCAGTCTATTTTAAATTATTTGGATGTTAGAAGGTGGGGTGTGGAAAACTGATCACACTGCACATAACTCCTGCCCATAGAAATTCAAAATGACTTTTGTCCAAGACAGAATGTTAATCCCTGCACGTCAAATTCTCCTTTGAACTCGTCTTAACAGCCTATTAGTTCTCTTATTAAGGAGTTAAAAAAATTGACATGGTTTACTTTATATTTGTACAAGTCATGATTTCCCTTCTTCCAAAATCATAATTCACAAGGGCTGTGAATGAATTTTGATTCTCTTATTTTTTGACTCTTTTGACTGCTTTTAAACCATCATACTTCATACAAAAAGACTGTGATTACATTCATAGCGATGGACAACTATTTGAGAACTAAAAAAAAAAAAAATCACTGGAAGTTTTTAATTTAAAAGTCTATTTTGTCGAGACACCTGGGTGGTTCAGTGGTTGAGTATCTGCCTTTGTTTTAGCATGTGATCCTGGGGTCCTGGGATCAAATCTGGACTCAGACTCCCTACAGGGAGCCTGCTTCTCCCTCAGCCTATTTCTACCTCTCTCTGTGTCTCTCATGAATAAATAAATAAAATCTTTAAAAAAACCCTCAAAAAATAAAAATAAAAATCTATTTTGTCCTTGAAACATTAAATGTTAGCTTGTTGTAAAACTTCCTCTAAATAGCAAAAGTACATACATCTAAAGGAGATTTTAAGTTAAGTTTGCAAAATTACTTACAATTTTCAAAACATTTTTCTAGAATGACGGCTTTTCCATGCTGCACAACCGGTCATTTTTCAGAATGGTCTTTGAAAACATTAATAAATATTTTGATTTAATGAAATGTGATCAGTAAAGTGTTATTGTCCACTCTAATTAACTTACATGATGGTTATATTTAATGTCATTTTTTATTACAAAAGTCACATCTTCATAACTTATAAAATACTAAAATCTTGAAAGAAGAGAATGAAAAATTCTCAACCAGAGATAGTAAACAAAGTAACCATTTTTAAAACATTGATTTTTTTTTTGGCTTCCATTGGATACACACACACACACACACACAGGTGTGTGTGTGTGTGTGTGTGTATATATATATATATATATATATATATATATATAACTTATCTGACTTCATTTAGCTGTTTACGTATTTTTCTATATACAATTAAAAATTTGAAAATATTTTTATGATAGCATAATGTTCTAAATGTTAGATTTAATTATTCTCCCTTTGTTAAATATTTTGAATATTTTCAGAACCTTAAATTATGCTGTGATGAACATCTTAGCCTAATGATCATTGATGATTTTTCAGGATATATACTTGGACTTCCAAAACAGAATTACCTTTTCAAAAACTGCTTATGTTTTTAAGGCTCTTTATATATATTTTCAAATTGTTTGAAGAGGGTGCACCAATTTACTATCCTGGCACAGAGTAGATGTCTCACAAGCATAAGCCAGATTTTTAGGAATAAGTAGTGTTTTCTGCATACATGTAAACCCATATACATGCATACACATAAATATTTATCTTGGTGATCAGTAAGTTACTATTTAGAATATAATTCTAATAAATATTCTTAAATTGCTTATATTACATAGGTTTTCTGACACTGTAGTATTTTTTAATATCTGGAAAAAATTGGAAGCGATGGAACAAATTGGCTAAAGCTAGGCTAGTATAAAACCAAATTTAGGAAATGCATATAACTGACACCACCTTTAAATAATTCTTAGTATCTTCTTAACTCATCTTAGGTAAACATTTCTAAGTTCTGGATAAAGCCTTGCCTTTCCTGTAAATGTCACTTAATACATAAAAGGTTCTTGGACTTGGTCAGATTTAGGATGAAATATGCTACATATAATTCCTAAAGTGCTGGCTGTTTCATATCTACATGCCTAAATCATTTTATTATCCGCTTAATAGCAGAACAAATTAGTCATCCTCTCTGATTCTGGTGCACATTATGCTGAGACATGCCCACCCTAATATGCTTTCTGATAAAGTAAATGCTCACCCTGTCAGAGCACAAATCTTATTTGGGCTTCAGGAAAGTCAAGGGAGAGAGAGCTGAGTCTGCAGTAGGATTGCTTACTCCAGGAGAACTGAGATTTATTAGCCGACTTCATTAAATATATGGAAGACCCCAGCACTCAAGGTTAGAAAATTAGGATGCAAACATGAAACCTCTGTATGAAATGAAACAGGTAGCAAAAACAAGAAAGATGGATTTTTGCACTTTACACGAGTAAAGAAGGTGGGCTTATATTAAAGTAAATGCTCCAGCTTAGCTAAGTGAAATGGTATGCTTTTCAGTTACTTGCTTGGCTTAGTAATCTGTGACTGTAATATAAGTAACAACACTAATTAAATCTGAGAGATGTATGGTTGTTAATATGAAACGAAGTCTCAACCCCAATTGCATATGCTATATTTGTATAACATTTTTAAAAAATTGTTTAGAGTATGTAGTTTAACAAGTAAAATTTAACATCTACAACGTTTCTTTGAAAAAGGACTAATCTACATAATGGTAGATAAATTTTAACTTGGAATAAAAAGATGCATGCTACATTTTATTGTAATGTTACTGAAATGGACATATTTAGAATTTGTGTTTTGATATTTACCAAAGAGGTTTTCATTCAAGAAGTTAAATAATAGTAGGTAGGGGGTTAAAATGATGTTTATGTTTTCTTTTTTATTTCTCAGTTCTACTCCTTCATATTATTTATGGCCATGAGTCAATTTTTCATAATTTTTGAAAAAAAAAACTACCTATATTCAATCACCTAAAAATGCTCTCATTATCTGCCCTCTTCTCAGTCTCCTAATACTGTGGTTTGGGCATGTAAGAATAATTGTGTCGTAGCTGTAATATTAATTTGCTTTTGACTTGGAAAAATGTCTGGAATGGAGTTCAAAAACAGGGAACCAGAATCTAGAGAGAGAATATTAGCATTATAGGCTTTAATAGATGAAGTTCTAAAATAGGAAAAGTAAAGTAACTTTTCTGAGAAAGTATGGTATCACCAAATTGTTAACTCTGAATCTATATTCTTTCCAATATATATATATTTTTCAAGTCAAGGAAACAGATGGGGAGATAGAGTTTATATTAGTGAATAGTTAGTAGAGAAGAGGTAAAAACAGACACCAAGTAATAGGACTGAAGAGAAAAAAAATTCCACTGGGAGTAGGCATTGAGATATGAATTTATAGACACAGCTAAATTCATGTTAAATAACAAGTGATTGACTATATTCTTTACATCTCCCTTATATAGAGCTTGTTTTCTGTTACCTCTTCCTGATTCCTATCAGTTGTAATCTTAGAAGGGATCCTGTCCTAGCTTCACATTCCTTTTTTAAGTAATATAAGATAATCATATCATTGAAGCTATTATACATTTCTCATTAAATATGTAATTTAATTGGTGACTTAGATGATGTCAGTCATCATACTATATGCTTTAAATACCATGTTTTAAAAAAACAAATGCCATGTTTAATCCTTAGAATAAGTTCCCCTTTCAAGATATATATTATTATCTCTATTTTTCAGTTGAGGAAACTGAAGCTCGGAGAGATTATGTGGCTTATGTCAAAGTCTCACACATTAAACCAGTAGCAATAAGATTTAAACATACCCTCTCATTTCAAAGATGATCATTTAGGGGGATCCCTGGGTGGCTCAGCGGTTTAGCGCCTGCCTTTGACCTAGGGCACGGTCCTGGAATCCCAGGATCGAGTCCCGCGTCGGGCTCCCGGCATGGAGCCTGCTTCTCCCTCCTCCTGTGTCTCTTTCTCTCTCTATGTCTATCATAAATAAATAAATTTAAAAAAAAAAAAAAAGATGATCATTTACCTTGAATTGGTGTATTTTATCGGGACTTGGTTGACATAGTCAATATGGTTAGCTATAGATTACTAAGTGTCTAATCCCCTGTGTTGTTATTTTTCCATGATGCAATAATGTGCATAAGACACTCTGCCCATCCCTGGCAATCTCATCTAGCTGTCACCTCAACTTTTACTCAGTTATTAACTTTCTGAGATCTTTTAACTCCACAAATTCCTTACACTGATATAATCTATTTTGAACATTATTAGGTTTGTGACTAAAAAAAAGCAAGATGGAAGTTCAATGATTTTTTTTTTTGATACATCAGCATATGTGTGGTTACAAAATAGCTGAGCCAAAATGTTAGTCATAAAATGTGGCATAAAGGCATCCCTGTCAAAACTCAGTGTTCACCTTAAATATTGTTCAATAACTGGCTCTCCCTGATTATTTTAGTCATGACTTCAAGGTTGCCTTAGCCAATTGTCTTTTGTGGACTAAGCCTCCAGAATTGTCTGCATCAAGAATCAGTTGTTCTCACCACACAGACTTAGTCTTTGGCCAAGTGATTTCATTTTGACTTTTGATGCCTGCTCTAAACTGTGTTTGCTCAGTCAGAAGCAGTCTATGAAGATATCCCAGAGTCTATCAGAATTTGTCCTCAAACCAGATAAAAACAGAAAATCTTTATATGCCAAGGAAAAAGGGTATTTCAAAGAAAAGTAGCCTGTGATTAAGGAATCTTGCAAAATAAAGGATATTCCTCAGATTTCTCTCTAATGTGTGATAAATCTTTTTTGTTTTTTTCCACTCAGGTAGAAGACTATTAATAAATCAGCCTTCATCTTGCCCCTGCTTATCTTTCAATGGAGTTATTTCATGAAAACAAAGTTTTGCTTCCCTCACATAGATGTTTTACTTTCTCCTTAGGAAGTCTGACAAATAATGTTCTAATAAGTTTGCTGAGCTTAACTGAGGACTGGGTCAGTGCCCTGTTATCATTAACTTTAATCATAGTTTAGAGAGTCTGCCCTAATCTAGAACCAATCCATTCCTTGTCCCCTCCCCCTTTTTTTGAGATTCCTATCAAATACAGACTCCCACACATTGCTTTACTAGAAATGGGCTTCCTTCTAAAATAAAACTGCCCCGAGGAAGTACAACTAACTGATGGTGCACTTTTGGATTATCAATAAATTTTGTTTCAGAAAATTAAACTATGTTCTCAAAATAATTGCTAGAGATTTGAAATGAGATTTTATGGCCATCTGATTGTTAGAAATGCTGCCATTGCTACATTCCTTGATCCTTTCCTCTTTCTATTCTTGCTGTTCTGAGTAGGAAGAGGTGTTACACCATATATAATAGATGCAGTGTCACTAATACAAAGGCAGAATTCTAGAGAAAGGTATGCAGACAATAACAAAGAAGTAGTTGGCGTATAGGAGGATTGTATCTCTAGCTTTATCCTACTCTATTCAAAAGAATAGTTTCTCATTGTGACCTTTTACTTACCAGTATTTACAAGCCCCTCTGGGACTTATATTGTTCATCAGTACACATGGAGATAATTTATATTTCATACGGTTGTTATATTACAAAGTATCTGACACATAATCTTTGCTTCATAAATGCTAGCAGTTACGGTTGTTGTCAACATGATAGCTCATATGTGTCTCTGAGTGACTATATTCTTGCTTATCAATTTTGCTTCTAAGAAAATGATGTATGCTGGAATTAAAATGGGTAAGAAGTACATAGGATATGAATGATCCTTTCCCTATTAACTTTTACTGAATCAAATTGAAAAAGCTACTGAAGATGAGAGGCAAAGCTTGCATACCCTAGAACAGGTTATATGTTGTATGACAGAGGCCCAGAGGTTAAAAGCAGACCAGTGACCTCTTCCTTTATCTTTGGGAGAGTTGAGATCTATGGAACAAGTAAGTGTTTTGCTTGGTTAAGGATGTCACAATATCTTTTTTAAGGTGGGGTTTAAAATTAGTAGGTCATGGAATATTAGAGCTGAAAGAGCCCTGGTGATCACCTCACCAATGTCTGAATTTTATAGGTGAAAGAACTGAGGCCAGAATCATAGAATGATTTGTTCAGGGTCATTCAACTGGTCAGTGACAGAGATAAAAAAAGAATTCTGGTAGCCTCATAGCCAGCATATATATGAAAGTTTTATATCTATAGACCTCACAAACAGAGTTTCAATAAGAAGCAGCTGGAGGCATGAGTGTATTTTATTGTATTCTGCAAGAAAAATGAATCTGCAGATAGTTTTATACCAAGAGAACAATATTCCACCCAAATTAGGTTCAAGGGCTGTCAACAATGAAATAATTCTATCAGCTATTTAAAGTACAATTATTACTGTGAAGTACTTGGTAGTCCAAGGATGTCTTTATATCAAACCAGAACATCTGGACACTTCAATCAACCGTATGTATTTACATTTTATAGACATAGCCCAAATGATGTAGCAAATTTAGATGTTTTTTTAACCACAGGATTAAGTGCTCTAAATGTCTGAGACAAGCTGAGTTATAACATAGAGAGTACTCAGTTAATATTGGATTTGCTTATCGTTACCCTAATCTATTATGTTTTAACTCTCAGAGGCCAAACTTATTTCCCTCATTTGGAAGTTTGTTACTTTGGGGAGTAAGCGAAATGGGATATATAGATGTAATCTTTATATTGTGTCAGTAAAGATAAATTATTTAAATTTGTCAGAGAAGCATAACTTGATATTGTTCTACTAATACTGTGGTTGGTTTAGGATGTCTTTCTGGAGAAATAGCCCTATAGTCATCTTTCAAAAAATGAAGCCTGGAAATTCCTTCCCCCATCTTGTCTTCATGAAATTGAGATTTAATTTATTCAGTAAATATTTGTTATGCCTGAGCTATTTACTGGGCAGCATGCTAGTTGCTGGGTATATAAAGCAGTGAGTAGGTTAATGGCCCTTAGCTTGAGAGATCTTGGCATTTGAAGTAGAATATATCTCTTTCCTGTGTGGGGGCCTGTATCTAAGGACTCGTTGATGCAGTGATACAACTTCATGGGCACCACCTTTCCTTAATTTGAACTATGTCCAAAGGGTCTTTTCAGCTTCAGAACTCTTACTGGAATCAGCTGAAGCCTTTACTGCATCTTCATGGCAATTCTCCTTTTCCCCTGATCCTGCATCTTTCACTCCTTCCCAGATGTTTTAAGTAAGGGCCTTCCCTGATAAAATTTGTCTATGCATATCTCAATTTCAGAATCTGTTTCCTAGGAAACCTGGCCTAAAACATCTTTTTGGAAAGGTATTAGCATTATCAAAATTTGATCACACAGGCAGCTACATCTAATTCTAATGATCCTAAATGAATATTAAAGCTAATTGATAAACAACAGTGTAAGATAAAATTCTGCATTGTCTGGCAATTATGTGTGATTTGATGTTTGACAGCTAACAGTATCATCTTCATGGGAGCAATGCAGTCAGTAAGTGCTATCCAATGGTAAAAATCTATTGAAAAAATAATAAAATGAAATTATTAGTAGTCTTAAAATGTTGGGATAATCTCAAATTTATTGGAAATGTGACTTGGAAGACTTTTTTTGTATCTTTAAAAAAAGAGATGATTATTGGAATGAGAAATTCAAAACAAAAGTTTTCTGAAGAATCCTCCCTTTCTTAATATCCCTTAGAAAATTCCAGTCTACATGAATTTGCTTAGTATTTCACTATAGACTAGAGACTTAAAAATTGACATCAAGTGCTTTAAAAATGCAATAGAAAAGGTAGAGTAAAATCAATAGTAGTGTGAGGAATGACTTGAACAGCTTGTATTTTCACAGTGGTCATCAAAAAGTAATTTTATATCCAATAATTTGTATCGATTGTTTGTGAAACTGTAATGCATTATGCCATAAGCCTGGTTGTGCAGTTATAAATATATGTACCATTTTGTTGGTCTTGTTTTCTTTTTTTTTTTCTTATTGAGTTTCATTTTCTCTAAAACGAATCTTATTTTGTAGTGTTTCTATGTGGAGGCAAGATTCAGAACCATGACTGTTAATTCCAAATAACTTCAGCCACACAATGGGCACTCTATTTTTGGAGTAGTGAAAAATAAGGGCTAATATATGAAATATTATACTATTCAAGAGAAAGTACTTTTGGAATAATTCATAGTGTGATTATCTACTACTGTGACTTTTCCTTGGGCCCACATAAGAATATTTCATTAAAAGCCTGATCATGCCATTTAAAAGCCAAAAAGATGAATACCCTAGAATATATTCACCATAAAACTTCCCAACATATCTAGAATTTCTATCCTGGATGGAGAAGATATTACCTCATCAAACTTTGTATTGCCCTTGGCTTCAATACAATGGGCTTAGCCAAAGTAGGAATCCTTTTCTCTTTTGTTTTTTCAGTCAGTACTCTGGAAAGGGAATGTTACAATGAAGAAGGTTAATTGATTTACTTATTAAGGTACCAAGAGAAGACATAACTGAAGAAAAACACATTTTTTTCTTTATAATCCTCACATAGACTTGAATTGGGATTAGAAATCCTGGTTTTAGGAATGCTCTTGTTGATTCTGGATATTTGTATCAATTTGAAGGGAAAAGCTACAAAGGTATAAAGTACTGTGAATAATAATAATAAATAATAATAATAATAATAATAATAATAATAATAATAATAAATAATGGAAGAAGCAGGGTAGAGGAGGTGGGAGAACAGAACAAGAGGGGAAATTGCATCAAGTATAAAAGAAAGGACCCAATAGCCTGTGAGAACTTTTAATTAGTTTGCTACAGGATGTGTGAGAAAAAGTCCTCTTTCTTTTTCAATTGAGCACATTTTCAATACTGATATGAGATGAAAGTGGATTCTTTCTAGGGAACAAGAAAAGGAGCTGAGTTCTGATTTACAGAAGGAAGGAAGCTTTTGAAAGCAGAGAAGTTAAGTCTACAGCTTCTAAAAGCTTAATCCGATATGGCTTTTAACTACAGCTCTGGCATTTGCTGTTTGCGTGACCTTGAACAGCTTCCTTAACTTCTTTGAACCTAGTTTTCCTTATCTAAAAATAAAGACTATCAATACCTATTTCAAGGTGGTTGTCAGGATTTAATGAAATGTGTTGTTAGGATTCATTCATTTATTCAAGAAATATGTGCCTAGAATTGTTCCTAGTTACATAATAGTGTCCTAGTTATATAATAGCACACAGAAGTTTCCTGATCTTAACAAGAAAGTTAAAAATCAGCCAACAAATACATAAATAAGATAATTACAGATTAAAATAATAATGATCTGAAAAGTAATAGATAAAAGATAATATGATAAAGGGTCATTGCTTTAGGCAAGAAGTGTATTTTATTTTATTTTATTTTATTTATTTATTTATTTTAATATTTAGATGGTTTGATCAAATGAGTCTTTTCTGAGATGAGATTTGGTTAAAAGTGACTAGTAGAAGCCAACCACAAAAAAGCTGGAGGAAAGTATTGAAGATAGAGTAAACTACCAATGCAAAGGCCCTAAAATGTAAATAAACTGGATGTGGAGGAACAAAATGGTGAAAGCAAGTTGTGAGAGGCAGAATGTGGACTGAGATGAATCTTTTAGCCAGCACCCAGTAACAGTGGCCATTACAATGTTATGCTACTTATTAAAGTTCTAAGACTTTCTATTACGGTTGTATTGGAGAATTGATCTAATGTTGGCAGGATATTATTGTATCTAGTAGTGAGTGGTTTAATGAATAAATTGCTAAACTAGCAGACACTATATCAAGTTTGATTCACAAACTTACTACTGAATTCTTATATGAACTTGTGAAAGTTATGTAATCTCAGCTTCAATATCGATGGTTCCCTACCTTTTACCTCTAGGATTCTTATAAGGCTACTCTAGAATTCAAATTATGAATATTGTAACTAGTAAGTTCCACATAGTAGATGTAAGGTATATCATATATCTTAATCATGGCTTGTGGGTTGTGACTATCAGTGTAAACATTTGTAATAAGTTTCTAATTAATTTGAATTGTTTATAAAATTAAGACTAATTTGTCATTTTATGACAATTGTTTAATTTGTAATGTGTGATTTCCACTTTCCAAAAGAATGTGTTTTATTTTGTTTTTCAAAACAGTTTTGATGCAACAATCTCTAGTGTGGTAGAATTGATATCACTATGTAAATGTCACTATAAAACACAAAACTAATGAAAATGGAGAGAAATATCAGACAATACTAGTTTGTTTTGAGATATTCACATGGTGTCAAAAACTGTGAGATCTTCCCCTTTGTTATAAACTGAATGGTGTCCCTCCTCCCCCACCCATTCATATGTTGAAGCCCTATCCTCCAGTGTGACCATATTTGCAGACAGGGATTATAAGGAGGTAATGAAAGCTAAATGAGGTCATAAGGCTAGGGTGTTAATTCAATAGGACCCAGGTTTCTATGAAAAAAAGGAAGAGACACCAGAAGTGCAATAGACAGAGAAAAGGCCATGTAAAGACATATCAGGAAGGTAGCCATCTGCAAGCCAAGGAGAAACTTCACAGGAAACCAATCCTGTTGGTATCTTGAACTTAGACTTCTGGGTTCCAGAACTGTGAGAAAATACATTTATGTTGTTTAAGCTACCAAGTTTGGTCATTTTGTATGGTAGTCTGAGAGATAAATGTACCCTACTTCCAAGCTAACAAGTTAGCCCACCACACACTGTTTCATGGATGTTGGCAAGGGCCCCAAGATTTTTTGATCAGGGTCAAAGACCTCTATGACTCACAATAGTAGCAGTGGAGAAGGTACCAGCATACTGTCCTGTGCTAGTTCTCTAAGTCTCATTTCCCAAAGAATGAAACAAAGAGGACTGACTGATATTTGCCCCATGCATGAGTTACATTGTACGGCAGAAGAAACTTGAGCGAAAGAAAAAAAATGAGGGCAAGCATGCCTTCCCTTGCTCTGAAGGCTATAATTAAACCTGACCTCTCTGCTGAAGGGAGGCACTATTTCTATCTTCCAAGACTATTCACTGCTACACTAACTTCCTTCCTTCCTTCCTTCCTTCCTTCCTTCCTTCCTTCCTTCCTTCCTTCCTTCCTTCTTTTCCTTCCCTTCCCCTTCCCCTTCCCTTCCTCTTCTCCTTTCCTTTCCCTTCCCCTTCCCCTTCCCCTTCCCTTCCTCTTCTCCTTTCCTTTCCCTTCCCCTTCCCCTTTCCCTTCCCCTCCTCCTCCCCTCCACCTCCCCCTCTTCCTCCCCTCCTCCTTTCCTTCCCCACCCCTCCTCCTCTCCCTTGTCCTCCCCTTCATCTCCCTTCCCCTCCCTTCCCTTCAAACATCCTTCAAAAGATAGTCTGAAACAAAGGAAATCAAGGTCTTAATTTGCAAGATGTTCAAAAATGTGAGAGTCTAATGAAGACTTGTGTCTCAACACAGGGCTGCTCTTGCAAAGAAAAACAATGTCTTAGGAGAATTATGTTCAAAGAGAAACTTCATTGAAAAATCTCACACTTCTTATATGAAAGATAACCAATAGCTTCCATCTCAAAAATCTGGTATAATTTTATATTTTATTGAATGAATTAGTTTTTTTTTTCTTAATTAAAATGCTCCTTCTCAAGTACAGTAACCGTGGGTAACACAATCAATTAGTTGGGTGAACATTATTGATAAATTTAACTTCAATCTCTGGTCAGATAAGTAAGTAGAGAGAGGGCAGTAATTAAGAAATGGATCTTCTGACTAGTGTAAGTTTACAGCTTTGAAGATGGATCCCTGATATATTTTTTTTACTTCTGTTATATAGAATTGTTTCTGACCATTTTCTGCGATTTCAAGGGGTCAAATTCATAAGACATCTTTCCTATTTCCACCTCTCTGCATAGTTTTTCCAGAAATAGATTAAATATATTGATTCAGCCCTTCTCCTGGGCATATTCCATACTTGTCTCATACACGTGGACTCCTTTAAAGCAAACAATGCACCTTCTCTTGTATTTGTTTCACAAATGCTGCTGATCGAAAGCCAAAACTATCATGTAAAATGATTTTAAAAATCCTAAATGAATTGGGAATAAGCTTTAAGGTCAGATCTGACAGAGGTCTAAGGTACTTCACTGCACTGTTATTCCAAGTCGCTTAGTGAGCTCTATTATTGTGATAATTTTCTATGACTTTATAGGAGATCCTGCTTTCACGGAAGCTCTGGGACACAGTTTTAACTTTGGAAATAACATTTGTTCCCTTCTGAAGTATGCCACCATTTGATTTGTGATGCATGTTCATTAATGTCACCATTAGAGAGGAGTTAGAGTGGGCTTTATCATTCAATATCCTCAAACCACTATTGCCTTGATTTGAGCAACAAACCTATTAGCATCAAGCTTCACATTTAATTGTAAAGCACAAAATAGCAAGAACAGAGAAGAAAAGCCACTTGTAAGTACACTTTGGCATGTTACTTCCAACTTGTATTTGTAACTTAAACCCCTTCCCTGCTGCCACCACTTCCACTGACAGTTAACAATACATCATTTTCAGATCAACACCTTAGCTCTCATGAAATTCATTATTAAGGTTCAGAGTAAAACTTAATTCATGCTATTATTGTCTACTAATTCTTTGGATGTACTTAATCTATCAATGTAAAACATTTCTGAGTACTGTAAAGCCTTAAACTTCCCTGGCATTTCTATTGCTTTCTCTAAGAAAGATCTTAATATTTATGGAGTGTTTTTTTTTTTTAATACTACTTGTGCCATTTCAATTAATCAGTCTAGTAATCAGATATCTTAAAGCAACTTGTATCATCTGAACAGTTTAAATATCAAACAGATAAAGGCCAACTTCAACCAAAAGAAGAACTTCCTTTAGAGTCATTAATACCCTACCACTTCAAAAGAACATGCATTAAGGAAATCATTCTTAGTAATTAATATAAAATGATGGTTATATTTAGGGCCAGCTACATGGGTATGCAAGCGGTGCAATCACAGTGCCCTATGCCTAGAAGGGACTCAGGCTTGGTTGAATAGTTGGCTGTTACTATCTTGAAATTTGTAATTTTTGAATAAAAGGCCCCATGTTTTCATTCTATAGTGGAACTGACAAATTATGTAGCTAGCTCCTGGTTATATTTTATGATGTATTTATGATTTTATTTTCATTTTAATTTATCTGCCAAGTAGCCAGCATGCACCAGCTCACACAGCTTACTTACCCCAGGTACAGAGGTGTGAAATTTTTTGTTTGTTTTGATGTGGATGATAAAGACATTCTTTCATTTTCTCCAAGTTTATATTCAAACATATATATAGAGAGAACTGACTTGATATTTGGATGAGGAAATTTTAAAAACAAGTATTTCTTTAATGATTGAAAAAATAGATAATGCTGAACTGTATGTCTGTAGTAAAGATAGGATTTATGTAGTTCTTATAAAAAAGAACTGTAAAATACAAAAAAGAAAAAGCCAGAATAAATAAGTGTATAATCTAAACTGCTTTAAAATGCATTGTCACACTTTGATGTAACATCATATAAATGAAAGAAATCAATATAGAAGTTAAAATATTCAGGAAATGCAGATAAAAACCAGACCAGGGAAGTGACCTTAAAATGTAATATGAGATTCTGATTAGGCATGCAGCTAATGTCTGTATAGCACTGGTATCTGTCTGTCTGTCTGTCTGTCTCTCTCTCTCTTTTAATTCTGAAGTTGGAATACTCTAGTAAGCAATGGCTTCCATAGTAGGCCTGCAAGCATTCTGTTCTTCTCCAGGTAAGGGATGGTTTCTGAACTACCAAACCTCCTATCACAACTTTTCATGTTTCTTTATATTGCCTCTGTATCTCTAAATTAGCTCAACCCATCGCTTTAGCATTGTCACACTCAGCATCCACAGCAAAATCAGAATGAAAGGAACTAAAGAGTTAGAGATGATTAAACTTTAACGTTCACTGCTTAATTCTCATTAGTCCTGTCCTGAATTCATTAAGGTGTCCACACATGGGCCAATACTTGTTTATGTAATGGTTAAGATATTCTCCTGTTTGAAGATTCAGGAATGGATCAAGAAAAGCCCCAAGGCCTTTTCCAGGCCTACTGTCGTATTTGCTATTGAATTCATAAAATGGTGCCCTTCAGGGTAAAATCACCTCCTAGCAGAGAGAGAAGATGAAACATTTATTTAAAATGTATAAGATGGCACAACGTCAGGTAGCAGCATATATTAAAATATATGGAATTTTTAGATCTGTCAGGGGGTACTCTGTTCTCTTTTAAGTGTCATAGCATATAAGAAAGAAGATTGCAAAGATTATACAATCCTCAGACATTTAGGGCTTTAATGAACAAACATCTTTATTTGCATTGGATAAAAATTAGACAGTATTAAAAGTATCTTTACCACTAGTTTGCATGCACACTTTAAAGCAGAATTTGCTTACACCTCATTTTATCAACACTATAAGCATTTGGGAGATGTGTTAATTGGACATCTTCATTAAAGAATGAAGTCCTTTTGAGTAATTGAGGGCATTATGCACATAATGTTTATGGCAAGAATTTAAAATCCTTTTATTATAAAATGTTAAATTCTTAAATAATAAACGGGTAGCAATGTGCAGTGCAATGTGTAAAGAATCTTTGCCACTAGCCATTTATTTAAGCTTTTGAGGTCTCACCCTCCCAGTTTGTAAAATTACAGGTTAGTCAAGAGCCAGGTTCATCTGAGCTGTTATATTAATCCATCTTATAAGACCTGCAGAAAGGTTTAATTTTTCCTTATCTGTCTTTGAGGTTCACAATTTCATTGCTTTACTAATTCATTCATTTGTGTATTTATCCAACAAGTTTTGCCTGACTACTGCTAAGCACTGTCCTCTGCTCTGGGGACTCAGTGATAAGGGAGGGTGGGGTGGGAGGAGGTGGGGTAGGTGGCCCTCATTCAGCTTACAGCATCGCAAGTGAGGTGGACAATAATAAAAGAATGACAGAAGTAAACATGACCTTGAAACTGGTGAATACCATCATGAGGCATATTATCTAGTCAAGAACAAGGAAAGTCCCCTGGAGGTTCTCCTAATAGAGCTGAGAGCTAGGAATCAGTTAATGATAGGAGGATGCTGGAGTAAGGACTGTAATAGAGAAGAACAAAATCTTGGTTGATAATGATACGATGTAATAAAAGACAAATCTGTTGTTTCAAAAATGAAATCTTGAGATCTTGCCCTAAACAGTTTATGGGAATATTTCAATGTGTCTAAAAGTTAAGAAGTTGCTCTTGTCACTTTTGTTTCTTTTCCTTGAATAATTATTTTTTAAAGCATATTGAAGGGTTGATACCCACTGAAATACCATTTGTTTTAGTACTAGTCAAGGAAGAACTAATGCTCCTATTTTACATCGATGATTACGTTATCAGCTTATTGTGACATTTTCCATGGTGCTGGTATTTGCTGCAAAGGTAAAAAGAGAAGTTGAGCGATTGACTTTCTTGTTTCTAGGCCTAATAGAGCAGGCTTATACCTGATGTGGTCAACTCTTTAAATAGTCAGAGATACATTAATTGGAATCTTTCTTAAAGAATGAGGTTCCTGGGTAATTGAAGGCATATGTGTATGCAGTGTTTATCATGTGAGTCAATAAATGCTTTCATAGTAAATCCTCACTTTCTAATAGCACCACAGAGAGAGAGAGCTTGTGATGAATTTGCTCATCTCTTTTTCATTTAGGAGCTGATCTAATGATTTAGAGTCACTGTTCTGTCCTTATAAAAGTTAACTGCCTTATATTCTTAAAGAAGTTTTAGCAATAGCAGATTTCCAGTTTCACTATTCAAATTCAGAGTTGAATAGTCATCATAATACTTAATTAACTTCAATGAAAAATGAGTACACAGGAAACTTTTCTTTATGAAAATTAGGACCACATAGCAATCTTTATATATTTTTTTAAAAAAAGCTTATATAACAAACTCTGAGAGACTCTGATTATGTAAGGAGATAATGATGGTGCAAATAATGCATTTCCCAGAATGACGGCTAGTGATATCTGTAAATGGCCTTCAGTAGAAGAAAGAAAACACACTGCTCCAATCAATACACAGATAGTCCGTAATGTAAAGATTAGGATCAGAATATTTAAAAATTTAATACTTTGCTACTCCATATAGCACTTTGGAAGTCAATATCTTTGGAAACTTGGTCCATTTCCCTTCTTTGAGAGCATTATATATTTAAGGTTTTTAAATTATTTATCTAGTCCATGTGATTAAAAATGAAAAAAGTTAGCCCATCCATTATCTTCTGCAGCTGCTGTCTGGATATTAGTCTGCACTGCCTCCCCCCCCCCCCCCTTAAATCCTTGATTTTTTTTCTTTTTATGCTGTAAAGAAAACTCAATAGATACATTAAGAGAACAAAAGAAAATCTGATCTGCTTGCTAACATGGGAGCAGGTTGCTGTTTAAGCAATGAGCAAGTGTAGCTGTGTATGAACAATACACTCAAATATTTTTACTGAACTGTATTACTTTCAGATCTGATAGTCAAACATATGGTGTACTTAGATGGCAAGAAAGTATATTATCTCTCTTTTCCTAGCCACCTGTATTTGGAAGCTTTATATATCTTTAAAAAGTTTATTCTCAAAGTTACTTCAAAGTCAACTCTTTGACAATGAGAACATGTTTTTTTAATTATGAAATTCTTTTAGTCCTTTCTCCCCTTCCTATCATGAAGGTAAGGCTCATATTAGTCATGAAGACCCATGGGTGACTCAGTAGATTTAGTATCTGACTCTTGATTTTGGCTCAGATCCTGATGTCAGTGTCATGGGATCTAGCAGACCAAGTTTCCCCATGTGGCAGGGAGCCTGCTTCCCCTCTCTCTCCCTCTGCCCACCCCACAACTCATACACACACACACACACACACTCTCTCTCTCTCTGGAATAAATAAATCTTAAAAATAAAAATAGTCACTGAATTCAATGTAATTTCTCATACCAGTTTAATTTTATGGTTATTAATTTTCTTGCTTATATAGGTTTTATTTTTTTAATGTGTGCCCTTTAGAGTTTACTGAGATCAGAATTGTTGGTTTTCCAAACATGTTATTCAGTTTGGATTACAAAATATGATTTTTATTATTTCCTTTGAGACTTTCTGCTATTATGAGTGAAATGAGTTTGCTCTACTATCTTAACACATCTTTTTTTTACTGTACACATAGAACTTTTTTGTTCTCATTTTAACATAGAAATATTTAAAATAGCTAAAGAATATTGGAAAATATGATATATCTAAAATACTAAAGGAAACTAGCAATATTCAAAGATGGGAAAGAGAGGGAAATGTTTTATATTTCTCTATGTAAACTGAAAGACTTTGGAAAGAAATTCCTTATATTATTCCATAGAAATGTTCCTTTTGTTCCATGGAGATCCTATCATGCCACTTGGCTCTCAGGGAACATTGATTAATATAGCTTCAATGCATTGGTGACAATGGAGAGCAATTCTTTCCTCAGTTTAAGATGCAAGCTCCAAGAATAACGTGTTTTCTTCTGCTTTATCTGAAGCAGAATAAGCAAGATATTAGGAAGAGGATCCGTGCTAAGATTCTGGGTGTTTCCTTCGGTTATGAACAGAGTACTAAAGAAGAGACAAGGAGTTATGTGTTTTACTTCTTTGGAGCATTATGTTCAAATATGTATATTTTATGGAGCTGAGTTTTTGGCACAATATGAACTGAGAGCATTCTAATGATGTCAGGACAATAGGGAGAATCTTCAGAGGATTTTATTATTTTATCCTAAATCTCATTCTGTTATAAATGAATAGTTAATCTTCTGTTGTTCTTGAGATCAGATTTTGGCTGAGACTAGAAGGATAAATGTGGTGCTTCCAATATTACCATTTTATGACTTATAAAATGGTGGAATATATAGTGAGAACAGAAATTTATATTCTGCAGTCCTACTTCTTCAGTTGTGTAATCCTCCAGTTGCTCTCTTACTTTTTTGAAATGGGTTCTTGAATGGATCTTTCCACTGCAATAGCAGGTTATGTTGAGGATGGCATTTTTGAAGGATAAAATGAAGAACTAGAAATATGTGAATGAATATATAGTGGTATGATAGCATTACATACACTCTTTCTATACAGTGAACATGACAATTGTAGGTAAAAACCTTTAATATTTAGAAAGATTTAGATATAAGCTTACAATTTATTAAGAGTAGAACAAATAGACAACCTGAATACATCACCTTTGGTCCTATTCAGTTTTACTTCTTTTTGCCTGGCTAGATTTTTCTAGAGCTGTTCTGGTATGTCTCACACTATTCTTATCCAATCTGGTTTGCGTTAGAGCATTTCAATCTTGTACGTGGGTCATAATTATTATTTATTAAATACCATTATTCAGAGCAAATTAAGCACTCAGCATCTATATCTTAGCATTAATGCAACCCAGTTATCTCCAGGATCCAACTGCCTCTATATACAATAAGGTCACAGTATTAATATTGAAAGTTTGATGGCTTCTTCAATGTACAGTAGATTGTCTGTCACCTTTCAAATTCTTCCCAAGTCATTAATAATAATAAGGGCTAGTATTTATCAAGTTATTTTGGTATGTTCATGACACTGTGCTAAATGCTTCAGGTATTCTTTCAAATTCAATTTCTCAAATCTAAGATGTGTCATTATCCTCTCTTTGGGAATAAGCAAAGGCATAGAGAATTTAAGTAACCAGCTTAAATTTCATAAAAATCTGGTAAATGAGATCACAGATTTTGAACTCAGTTCTTTATAACCCAAAGGAGCCTTTCAAACTCTTAGTATGCTATTTCCTGGAATTATTTCACATTTACTTTCAAATAGTCCTTTCAAGTTCCTCATCATGCTCTTCTTTTTTATGTCTATTTTTAAAGTATCACTTGCAGCTAGATGGTAAGAGCTACCTTGCTGCTCTTTATCGGTGTCCTCCATGAGAAGCCTGACTTACTCACCATTTTGGTAACATAGAGCTCCAGGACTCTTGTATTGCCCTAAGACACCAGGATCCTTTATTTCCTCTTTAATTCAGTAGCTTTTTTAGTTGCTTTCTAATTTGAGTATTTTCTATTTGCCTGCCAGCTTATTCTGTGTTCCTGTGATCAGCCTTTTGTTCTGCTCTCATCACTGGAGGGCTATTTTATTAGTTGAAGACTTTTGTTAGAGTATTAAAGTATAATTTTCAAAATGTTAAAAACATGACTCTCATAACAATATAAAATGAACATGTCAATTTTTATTTAACTCTAATGAAAGAACTAGTAAGATATTAAACCATGTTTGAAGAAGAATTTGAGGAATTGGGATTTTTTATAGTTTGTTAGTTAAAGAAATGCAGAAATAAATTTTCTAATTAGTACATGAGTGGTTAATGGTAAATGTCTACTAGATGAGAAACAGTAAACTTTTGATTACTTTTCCTCCTGACCAGAAATCATTTGAATTTCTATTGTTGAAGAATCATCTACAATTCTCTTAGACAGGAATCATATGCATGAATATCAGTTTTTTAAAAAAATTAATCTCTAATATTACATAATTATAAAAGATCTTAATAATAAGTACATTTGTAGTTAAAGCTATACACCCTAAAAAATCAGTTAACTCTCAAGAAGTGTGAGATACTCCCAACACTATATTGAAAATATTCTCAATAACCTCTTTGCCTGTTTCCAAGTTTTAGATAAATTTTCATGGCAAGTTTAATTGGCAGAGTAAAATATGGCTGAAAAATGCATCTTCTATGTGTAGAAACATGGATGTCATGACAAATTTATAAATCTAACAAGCACTTTCCTGTCTAATGCAAGTCAGGCTTGCTTTTTCTTTTTCTTTTTTTTTTTTTTTTTCTGCTTTGCCATTTTATACTTACTGGCCTGTAGTCTACAGTGGTGCTCTTGTATGAAACGTAAACTAAGTTAACTGAGATAAGAACATTTCTCCACTATTCAGGGTGACAGAAGACCTTTCTGGAAGCACATGACAAATAGAAAATAGCTGAAGTGAATTTTGAGTCCTTTATTTTAGTGTGTGTTGTTGTTGTTGTTATTGTTGTGGCTTTGACATAGGCTCTGAAAAACTAAAAGGACCCAACTTTGGGGGAAAAGTAAGAACCTAATGATCCTCAACATCAAACCTATTGAAGAAATATATTCAGAATAAGGATAGTAAGTTGAGACTCTGAAGATGAATGAACAACTCTTTTGATTAGAATGTATATTGAACCAAAGAAAAGGTCATTTTTTATTTAATTCAAACTGGCTAGTCAGGACTTGTATACACATTTTTCTCAGTCAAAATGTCTTACTCTTGTTTCTTGGTAACACAATAGGAGCTCAAAAATATTTGTTGAATTTTACGCTGAGAAAAGCCAAAGAACTAATAGGAAATACCATTCCTTATTTTCAATGAAAGCTTTATCAATTATATTGTTCAGAATTATATTTGGTCTTGCTTTTCCCCCCATTCTTCCCTCCTTTCCTCTAGCTGCCACCATATTAGAGTATAAAACCCTTAGGATTTTTTAGAATTTCATAAAAAATTCTAAGGTATGAGAAAATCAAATTTAACAATGAGAAAAGTACACAATAGTTAAATATTATGGATTTGTGAAATGCATATTTATGTATGATATGATAAATTCAAAGTATTTATCATGTATAAATTGTAGAAAGTTAAAAAAATTCCCATCTTCTTTATAGGTATATGCTATACAATGTCAGTATTGGAAATAATCAAGATTTCTATCTTCATTGATGCTAAAACACTTTTTTTCTGGTAAAACCTTTTTTTTTCTAGTAAAAGATTCACTTATTTTGCTTTCATTCTACACATATAAATTATCATGGGTTTAACTTGAAATGTTTATTTAGATATTTTTCCTTTAAATCATCTTTTAAGGCATGGAAGAAGGGACTAGGAAACTTGAGTATTATCAACTTTAAGTGAGCCATCCAACTTACTTTCTCTCCAGTAGCATGCATACTACTATATGGTCATTAGACTTAGCCAATGACATGTAACATTTTTTTTCTTTCTAATCTCTTGAAGGATCTTGTCATCCTAATAGAGTCTACTAAATATTTTAATTAAAAAAAGAAAAGTTATGTATGATAGGATTTTAATATTCCTAGGTGTCGCAGAATAAAAGTAAGATAGCAACAGCTTTCTCTTGCTAGTCAGTGGTTGAGAATATTAACAGAATGTGACATGTGAAGAAATGGTGAAGAAATAATAAATATAACCCTATGCTGGACAGGACTATGGAGGAATAAGCAAGAGGACAGAGTATAGTAAAGTGACAATTGCTATCAGACATTCTAATATGATAAACCCTAAATTTCTATAAAAGAACAAGAACAACAACAAAACACCATAACATTGTCTAGAATTCATAAGGAACAAGAGTCCACATGTTGAGAAGTGATACATGTTTAAGAGATACTCTATTTTTGAAATAGTTTTTCATATATCCTTAAACAGGTTTTCATACGTGTGGTACATGTATGATTTTGATTTTTGTGGCTTATATTCTAGAAGTAGTCAAACAGGGAACAGTGAAGAATTTAAACAAATTTTTAAAATATTTGGATCCTTTTAATATTGCTGTATTATAAACTTCTGAACAGAAAATGTGGAAGTTATGATTATTCTCACACACAGACACACATTTGATGTCCCTGTCCACCCCCATGTCACTCCCCCAAGCACATTGACCATCTTCCTGATGACTTTATGATAAAAACAATTTATGAAATATTTGATGTGAAAGATTTATTATAGCTATAATTTAAACTTTGGCAAATGATTATGAACAGAACGTGTATTAATAGTAAAAACTAATAAAACAATATTAAGCTGAAAGTTTAACACACACCCAGTAGCTGCTCCACCTATAGTTCAAGTGTAAAGAGCATAGCACACTGGAGGCAATTACATTTTCAGAATGAAAGGAGTTATAATTCCCGATCCCTGTGCTCATTCATTTCAAGGCTTGCTCAATTGCAAAATGTAACCAGAGATTTAATAACTAGTGTTACCCTGGAAGGATGCTTTAGGAATAAATTTAGATAAAAAAAATATATATATAATCACATCCTCTACATAACTGGCAAATTTCTCTCTCTTGCTGAGGAGCAGACTGACAGAGAGCTTACTCACCTTTCTGTACTCTACAGGACTTACACATTTCCAGCATAGCTCTTTCAGCCATCATCTAAAATAGCTCTTCTCCAAACCAACTTTTGTTTTTTCTTATAAGCTGTTTCAGAGTTACCTGAATGTCAGGGGTTTAATAAATGTATATGTAGAAAACCTAGTAACAGGTGAACAAGACATGGGGGACTCAGAATCTGATTTCAGATGATGAAAATGAAAAATAATATTTAATTTGAAAATATGTGGATGTTCCCATAGTTCATTATGAAGAGATGGAACAAAAGATGTATTTTGAGTTTAGTGTAAGTTCTTTAAAGGTACTATTTGTATCAGTAAAAGTATATAAGTAGCATTGGATTTGATTTCAGGCTCAAGATCATCATTACCTCCTTCTTCCCTCCCATCCCTTGCTTTTCCCCATCCTCTTTCCCCTACCTTCTTCTTCCTCTTTCTCCTCCTTTTGCTCCTCCTTCTCTTCCCCTCCTCCTCTTCCTTCCTCTTTTCCCCTCCTCTTCTTCCCTCTCCTCTTTCCTCTTCTCCTCCTTTTTCCCCTCTTCCCCCTTCACTTCCTCTTCATCTTCCCCCTCCTTCCCATGCTTTTTTTCCTCTTTCACCAACATGTGTCTTAAAGGCTCCCTTACTTACTCTTCCTTTCTCCCCTTTAGTCTCTATAGTTCTTTCCCTGTTAAATCACCTGCACTTCTAATCCTATCTGATTTCTTCTCTGAGGACCTGAAAACAGAGATATTCTGGTTTCTAACCTAGATAGCAAAAGCCTGACAGCCCATACTGTAAGAGGTGTGCTGGCAGTGTTACAGATATCCATTTTATTCCTATCTTTTCATTTCATCTTACAACCACCCTTACCATCACTGTCAGTCCTGCCTGTTTCTCTAAATGTGGACTTCTTTCATTCAGCTCTTCAGAAAATAAAATATGCAGTTTTCTACAGGAGTGGGGAAAGGATGATAGCCTTACTGCTTGAGCCATAGAGGAGACCAAGAGTCTAAGAGTGTCTAATTCAGAGATTCTACTGATAGTCCTACTCCAGATACTGGCTTATATACTGAACTTCAGCTTGCTTCTTACTGCTTATCTCCATTTCCATTCTGTCACCTCCTTTTAGCTCATAAACAATGCAAACACAGAGGTGTATGTGTGCACACATTCACAAACACACATACACAGAGACAGGCTTCAGCCTACTTATTGTAATAAAACTATTGCCACCAACCCACCCACTTTCTCTGAAAATTCAATTTGTTTCATTTTTCTTTTAGTCATCTAGTCATTTGTTCAACATCTACTGATCACCCACTGAACTAAGATTTGAGCTCAGAGCTGAAGATACACATAAGCAAACCCAGAACCAATCTGCCTTCCCCATGGTGTTTATAATCTGGATGGATAGACAGATGGTTATTGAATAAATGTAAAATCACAATGGTTGATATGTTTTACAAGTTGTAGATGCAGAGGTTTATGGCCTTTTGAGACTATATAACATGAAATTTAACTAGGGAAGTCAGGGAAATAGTGAATGAGTTGGTATGTAAAGGAAGAGTAGAGTTAGAATATGTCAGAAAGGGGCAGCCTGGGTGGCTCAGCAGTTTAGCACTGCCTTTGGCCCAGGGCCTGATCCTAGAGACCTGGGATCCAGTCCCACATTGGGCTCCCTGCATGGAGCCTGCTTCTTCCTCTGCCTGTGTCTCTGCGTCTCTCTCTCTCTCTCTCTCTCTCTGTCTCTCATGAATAAGAAAATAAAATCTTTAAAAAAATAGAATATGTCAGAAAGGAAAAAGCAGATACCAAAGGTGGGTAGCAGTGGTCTACAGATTATAGTTCTAAGGAAGACATAAAACGTGAGGAGGAGGATAGAGTTAAATAGGGGGGAGCACCTACCATACTACCAGATCAGTTGGAGCATTTTTATGATGACTGCTATTGAAAATATGGGTGTTGAAGGAATCCAGATCATCTTCATATCACTCTTATGGAGAAGTTTCATAGGAAATATTATTGGAATCTATAATTCTATCTTTCATTTCAATGTTATTTGTCCTTAGACCACATCCAAGATTCTGCTAGTTTTGAACATGGGTTCTTTTATATAAAGTCAACTTGGTAAGTTCTATCTTAGATTTGGGGAGTTATTTAAAATTTTTTATATAGGTGGTCTCAAAATGGAGGAAAACCATGGCTGGGTGGCTCCCAGCCTGATTCTGGCTGTCACTACAGCTGTCATCACAGTGAGGAGGAAGGCCATGATCTAAAGAACCAGAGCCCATGAGAAGACAGTTTATTGGTGGTTTGGGCTTTGAAACTACAGATGACAGTTTAAGAAAATATTTTGAAAAGTGAGGCACAGTTACAGATTGTGTGATGATGAGAGATTCCCAAACAAAGCGTTCCAGGTGTTTTGGTTTTGTGACTTACTCTTGTATGGAAGAGGTGAATGCAGCAATATGTGCTCAACCACACAACCAAAGGTTGATGGATGTTTAATTGAACCAAATAAAGCTGTTTCTAGAAATGATTCTGTAAGCCTGGCACTATCAAACATTGAAGAAAAAATTTTTGGTGGTATTAAAGAAGATACAGAGGAATATAATTTGAGAGACAAGTTTGAATAAGTATGGCAAGATTAAGACCATAGAAGTAATAGAAGACAAGCAGAGTGGAAAAAAGAGAGGATTTGCTTTTGTAACTTTTCATGATCATGATCCATTGATAAGATTGTTGTTCAGAAATACCAACTATTAATAGGTATAATTGTGAAGCGAAATAGGACCTTTCTAAATAAGAAATGAGGTCTGCTGGATTACAAAGAGGTTGAGGGGGTGGATCTAACAACTTTATGAGTCGTGTTGGTAACTTTGGTGGAAAAGGAGGCTATGGTGGTGGAGGTGGTGGTGGCAGAAGTAGTTATGGGCAAGTTATGGGCAAGTTATGGGTTTGGATATAATGGATTTGGTGGTGATGGTGACAATGATGGTGGTGGTCCTAGTTAAAGCAATAGAGGAAGCTATTGTGATGGTGGACCAGGGTATGGACACCCAGGAGGCAGACATGGTGTTGGTGGTGGTGGAGGATATTATGATTACAATGAAGGAGGAATTTTGGAGGTAACAAAGGTGGTGGTGGGAACTATAATGGTTTTGGGAATTAGAGTGGACAAAAGCAATCAAATTATGGATCCATGAAGCAGGCCAGTTTGGGTAGAAGAGGCTCAGGCAGTCCCTAGGTATTAGTTATGGATCTGGTCGTAGAAGTGGTGGATATGGTAGCAGAAATTTCTAAAAAGAAACCCTCAGAAGCAAAGGGCTATAGGACTTAGCAGGAGAAAGAGTGAGGAGTTGTCAGGAAAGCTACAGGTTACTTTTGAGACAGTTGTCCCAAATATATTAGAGAAACTTTAGAAATCTGCCACAGGTGGAACTATGATCCTTTCTGAGGAAAGTTACAGCTTAAATAGGCAACCTTCTTGTTCAGGACTGTCATAGCCATAGTTTGCAAAATGGGCAGCTATTGATTAAAACAGTGTAGTATCAATTAGATGTACATTCCTGGTCCTTTGTCTCTTGTCTCTTTTTCTTTTTCTTTTCATTAGATCCAGTATATTGCCCTGTAAATTGTGGTAGTGGTACCAGGAATAAAAAAAAAAATAAGGAATTTTTAACTTTTCAAGAAATAAAAATAAAATACAATTTTATAGAAAGGATATTTGGCATAATAAGAAGTCTTGGGACTTAAAGAAATGCTTGTCATCTTAAATAATTGAAATGTGTAAAAGAGTCTATTGATTATAGAGCTCAGAAACAGAACTACTGAAGTGAGTATAGTTTACTCCCAGAATAAACAAGAATAAAACAAACAAACAGGAACACCTTGCCATTGACTTGAAGATTCTTAAAATAGAATTGACTGGCTCAGAATAAATTTCCTATAATGGAAATATCAGGATAAACAATCATTTCATGGGGTATATTTTATGCATTTTGTGTGTGGTCTTGAAGGAGGAAATATTAATACAGTAGATGAAAGTTCAACTAGATAAACTCAAAGATTATTTACTTTTTTGATTCTGTGAAGCTAACTTATTTTGGTGCTCTAGTTCAATTCTTGACCACTTAAAAATCCTCACCTTGCTTTGCTAGCAGCCTAGGCAGTTCTTTTGCCTACGGCTTAAGATCTGAATGAACTGGATGTTGTTCCTTTTTTTAAAATGCAAAATATGTTTTTGATTTGTAAATGAACTCAGAGGCACAGCAATGGACATAGAAATTATTATTTTTTAAATAATATAAAAATAGAGCTGACAGCAAAAGAACTTTCACAGCAGTTATTATTATGTGTTATTATTAGCAGCAGCATGTGGTGACATTTTAGGCTCCAAATCCACAGAAATATATCCTAGATCATGTATATTCCAGATGCTAGGGGGAAAAAAAAAACAGAAATGCTGCTGTCTGGTTTCACATGAGAGAATTTTTAAAAAATGAAATAAGAGCTCTGATAGTTTTGTACTAGGTGGTAGAGGCTGATTTATCTCTATCCCCAGGGGCTGAAAGTTTAACCCTGGGACCTTTCTACAAATGTAGGTACCTGCCACCAAGAACACCACTCAGAATATGCTGAGGAATGTATTTGACTCTTTAAGCTCTATGAAATCTGTCATATCATTAGTGACTTAATGGAAGAATATATCATAGTTTATGGATTTACTCAGCATGGACCCCCTAAAACACAGCTTTAAGTACAATAAAAACTTAATGTGGTGTGGCCTCATCCCCAACCAGATGAGGCTCCTCTATTCCTAAAAATAATATTCTAGACTTTCTTGACAAAATTTTCTGCTTTTAGTACTTAAATTTCCCTTAGCAGAAATTGGACATTGACATTCTATATGTGAAATCAAGGTGGTGTAGTATAGTCACTAGAAATGTGGATTTAGAATCAAATTCTGCTGCATTTTGAGTCTATATAATTTTGATTCTCCCTAGTTGAGTGATTTAGGAAGTTTCTTTATCTCTTTAAAGTTTGCTTTCCTCGTCTGAAAAATGTATAGTAGTTGCCCCTACCTCATAGAGGTGTTGTAAGGATTTAATAATGTAATGTCAAATCAAGCACTTAGATATATGTCTGGCAACGTCACATAGCAGACAAATCAAACAAACAAAACGTGCACTACACTGGACACTAAATCATGGGAGGAGCTCATGCTGTGGGTCAGATATATCTATCTGATTTCGAACTCTAGTTTCAACTGTAGTTTTGTTACTAAGGCATGTTCTTAGCATAGTAGCTGACCCAGAGCACATCAGCATATCATCTATTTATGTTTATTTTAAAAAATGTTAAACCAATTAGTGTTATCCAAGATGGATTATGACATCTTTAAAAGAAATGGAAAAAAAGAAATTAGTTATATCACATGAAAATTTTGTTTGTTACAGAAATTCCCCAAACAGTGACTTAAACAATTAGTATCTTTACTTTTTGTCACAGAATGAAGATTTGAATGTAGGATGTTGAGGGGTAGTACACTGGCTTAGGATATAATCAGTGCTTAGGATCCTTCTATTATCCCATCAACCATCCTTAGCATGTAGTTGTGCCCCCTTCTGGTCATAGGTGGCTGCTCTATCTTCTTGGTCAGGTGCCAGGCAAGAAGTAGGAAAGGGCAAAGGAAAAACTGTGTATACCTTGTCTTGCATCCATGTAAATCCTACAAGACAACTTGCTTTCACCTCTCATTGGCATGAGTGATGAACACGTCAAAGCCATGTCCATCACCCCCTATTTATTTGGAGTCTGGAACAGACTTTTAGTGAATACAATGTCACCACTATCAAATTAGATTCTTATTGCTGATATGGATGGTATAAAAGAGGCAAGTGGACATTGAGAAGGTAATTTGGTAATCTTAGACAAGGTAATTAAAAATGAATTTGCTGCTAAAATGCCCCCTTTCACACACATTATCAGATTTAATCCTCAAAACAAATCTAAACAAAACAAATCTTCTAGAAGCTATAACTTATAGCCTTATTTTCAAATATGATCATGAACTTTAGTATGTTCCAATACTGGGAATAGATTCCACATGTGTTTGGCTTCAAGACCTGTGATCTTTGCACTGCACCACACTGTCTCCCTTGCAATGGTATCGCTATTCTGGTGGCTGATCATTAAATCCCTAGGCTTGGTCCTCGTCATTTTAGACTTCTTAGATATGGTAGATAAATGGTTAACTGTAGTTCTGTTGCTGAATTTAAATAAAGCTACGTGTACATCATAAAAGGTGATTATGTCATGGGGCAGGATTATCCAGTGAACAAAGCAGTTACCTCAGATGTGGGAAGCCTAGGGTCTTATACTTTGTTCTATCTTGGTGACAATGCCAGTTAACGTCTCTAGTCCTGAAATGTCCTCATTTGTGAAACGGAAAAGGTGATCTGACTCTCATATTTGACCCCATTCTTGGAAGGATAAGATTAGACAATAAATGTGAAAGTACTTTTTGGAAGTGTAAGTGCTTGCTATACAAATACAAGGAATTATTATTATCGATCTAGTAGCCCAAAGTGGCAATCTACTTGATACTCTATCAGAGACTTAATTGAGCAGTTTCAGTGCAACCATTGAAGCTGACAGCAGCTGAAGACTGATTCTACAATTTGACAAAGTGCAGGATCCAGATGAATGCATTCTTTCTTCTCTGGTGCATGCCTGTAAGAATGGATTATCAGCACCCTCTAGAAAAGAACAATGTATAAAATTAGTCTCAAAAATGAAATGAAATAATAACTTTGTTGCAGATGTTACTCATTGAAGATTATTTGTGTAAAGAGTGTTTGGGACATAGTTTTTTCTTTATGTTTCATCTAAATAAAAACATCATTTTATTTATTATGTCAATAATTATTTATTAAACAATTACTGTATCTCAGACACTATACTTGTATCTGAGAACACAGCAGAAATAAGAAAAATATTGTTCCTACTTTTATGGATTTTCTAATCTATCATAGAAGAATAATATTAAACAGTTAATTAAACATGTCATGTTTCATTAGGTAACTCAGTGTGTCAAAAATCTTCACAAAATGGTGTAAGAACATGAAAAAAGAAAAGCACAGTGGAAACACTCTATTGGATGGTATATATGCACATCTACACACATATACATACATGGGACTTTACACAGTTTTGAGGAGTGTGCCCTGAGAATTCTTAATTTATAAATATATAAAATCAACTTTAGCACATTCAATTTTACCCCTAAATTCAGGAAAGTATTCATGAAAAATTTGAACAATTCCAAAATGTAATGATTTTATAAAAACCATATTGAATAAACTCATAAAGCAGTTATAATAAAATCATCTCTGTAGTACACTGTATCTTGTTAACATTAGGCAGAACAGTGATATCTATAGATCTGAAAGTATGATATGTATAAAGGCATATATCAAATTCAGGTTCTGTATGGACAGTAAACATAAAATCAGTCTATCAGAGAGAAACAGGAGCCTTCTGGCCATCTTGAGGTCAGTTCCCTTTGAGTTGAACTCTTGCTTTCGTAATTATTCTGCAAAATATTGCAGCTCTGAAGGCAAAGTTTCTGAATCATTTTCACAAAATGAAGATGCCTCTCTTATTTGACAACAATAATCATCACTAAAAATTCTCAAATGAATTTTGTTTCCAATTGTTAGTATAGTAACCACATGTCATCTGTCTTTTAAATGTCTATTCATATACATATTATACATATTATGTATTTTTCTTTCTTTCTTAGCAGAGACCAAATATTATGTTACTTATTCTATCTTGACATTTTAATATAGAGAAGTTTAATTTCAAGATATTATACTATAAAATACGGGGAAGCATGTATACGTTAATAAAGAGAAAACCTGATAATGATTCTCAGACTATCCTCAGAAATACTGAGAGTGGCCTCTGCTCAATGACTAACTTAAAGTCAAGAGTGTGAGTTTCTGACTTAACGTTTAAGGTTTGGTTCTACAAATGGTGTTGAGACCTTCATGCTGACTCCAGATGCTGACCATACTTATTATGAATGAAAACTGTTATGTTATTTATGTGTAGTATGTTTGGAATAAAAACAAATGTAATGTTCTGTATGAAAACTCTATTGTATGAAATAATTTTTGATTCATTATTTAGCTGAAAATTTTATGAAATGGTATGAAACAAGCTTCATAAAACCCATGGCCAAATCTGGCTCACTGATAATTTTTGTAAATTAAGTTTTAAGGAAATACAGCCATGTTAATTTTTAATGGCTTCTTTTATGCTATAACAGCAGTTTTAGTAATTGTGACAAAGATTATCTGTTCCACAAAGCTGAAAATATTTGCTCTTTGTCCCTTTACAGAAAAGTTTCCCTTACTCATGAAATAAGGTACATACCTTGGGCCCAGTGAAACAAGTAAGTCGTATCACTGTTTTTGATCTCTAATAGATAAAGCATGTTACCATGGAGTCATACAGTACCATATTTGATCCAGGCCCTACTGTTTATAATTTGTGAGATATGAAGTTACACGATAGCTATGAGTTTCTGTTCCTCCTGGAAAATTGGCTAATGGTACCTATCTCACAGAGATGTTTTAAGGCTTATATAAAACCATGAATGCACAGTGCTTGGCATATGCAATAACATAATTCTTCACATTATTATGAAATATAAAGGAAATGAATCTCTTTGGGGTATTGAGTAAATGAGATATGAAATGGAGCTCAGACTTAAGGTCGGAATCAGGTGATTGTCTAGGTGGGTCATCAAAATTTAGTATGGGTGGAGAGAAATAGAGCTGCAGGACCACTGAAATTATGATTTAGCCTCAGATTCTTAGATAAGGGCTGGCCTTGGCCTACAGATCTTTTTCACCTAAGCTATGTATTTATACTTTCTTTAGTCCAATTAATAAGTGGAGAAGCATCTTTTTTTTCTATTTCATTATCAAATTAGAAGTGGAAAAATCTATAATTTCTTGATAAAGTAGAAGCATATATATTCTTTTTAAAAGCTGCATCACAAATGATCAGTGTTTGGATAGTGGGTGTATGAGGAATATTCACTCTTCTTGGGGTACATAACCAATCTGATAGTGTTTGCTCTATTATCAACAAGTATAAAAACATTCAAAATTGATTTAGCTGTGGTCTCAGTAATCACTTTAAAAAATGGATAAATAAGAGCAAAGTCCAGCTTATGGTATCTAGATATTACTTCCCTCCCCCCACTTACATGTCCATATTGCTTGGTGGGTTTGGCCACTTTTATACACAACAATTCCTATTTTTCTCAAATAAAAGAAAACTTCCCGTTTCCCTGAGATGTTCCCTCATTTAAATAATCTTGGAGAGGTTTCTTCATGGTAAACCAGGACTTCTAGAATAAGCAGTGATAGTTATCAATTTTCTTCCTTATCCAGTTATAGTATTAAAGTTATAGAGGGTATCTATATAATTACACTGTCTGTGATACCAAAAATATGTCTTTAGATGATGATTAATTCCATGACTTGCTCTTTGGACATCACCATTTGACACTGAAATCAATAGCATAGCCATCCTTATGAGTCATGCTAAGTTTCCATTGGCTGATTCTGTAACAGGGAAACATTTGTTTTGTAATAATATTGCCAAAAATAGGTTAACAACCATTGGTTACTTCATAGTATTTATTATATATTATTAATTTATATAACCTATGACAAATGTATATTAGAAGAGATTAAGATGAATATGGATGCTGATTTTTTGTTGTTGTTGTTCACAGTTTGTTTTCACTATATCTTATTTTTCTATACTCAAGGACACCTAGAACATTCTCATAACCTCTTAATGATCCTGAGTACCAGATGCCTATTGCTAATCAACATGATCACTGTTGCCTTTGCCATTTATAAATAGGGAGTATGATGAATATGCAGGGCCATTTGCACTGAGCTTTGAATCTGCTTCAGTCTTTACATGATGTAAAGAAGCATCTGCTTGCCTTAGTCACCCAAACAAATTCCAAAAATGAAAGGTGAAAATATCCTAAAGCTGTTGGATTTCACTTTTTAAAAATTTGCCACTGTTGCCTTTCAAGGAGATTTAATAGCAATTGCTTGTGAGGGAACTTATAGAATAAAACCAAAGACAATGATAAAAAAATTATATAAAGATATTTGTTCATCTGAAAATAACTTGTTTTTTTTTTTATTCCAAAGAAAAGCAAATGATTTCTTGTACCTGGTTTATGCATAGCTATTTACTTAACTAACTTCTTGAGGAAAATTTCTGCATCCTTAATTGTATAGGCCATAATGTCTTTTAACTGGGATGATTAAAACAAAGAATACCCCAGACTGGTTTTTTTTCTTTTTTTTTTTTTGTTGTTTTTTTTCATACGTATATATTCTAACCCTCTCTTTCAAATAAATAGCCAACTCTCTTGTTTTGCATCTCTCTCTCTCCTACCCGACATTGTCTTCTCCCTTCCCCCCTCCCTTTCTTCCTTTCTTCTCCAAAGCAGTTCTTCAAACTATATATTGTTTTTTATGAGCAATATGAAGACACATACTTAAAAGAGGGCTGATGTGCTGAACCTCAATCATTGCCTTTAAATACTGCCAGAACTATTGTAAGAGGGATTAAACTTGGGAAATACAAACTGTACTGAATAAAACTAGGTTACTATAAGAAAAATTCTGACTTGATATGCAATTGATTCTTCTATGTCAGTAGTAATTAATTTTAGAATAAATTGTTTTAGTGATAAATTGAGCTTTCAGTGATTGGAAATGTTATAGCATAAATGCACGATCGCTTAGAAGGCATTTTGTTGAAATTAAGAATATATCTGAGTGTCTTTTGGGGTCCCTTTCAGCTTTGAGGTTTTATAGTAACTATATTATATATTCTCATGCACACATGCGCTTACAAATGGAGTGTGTATGTGAAGTAAGGTGACTATGGATGCCCATGATTTACTCAGTTTTGTGAAATGTTCTGATGTTGGACTATTTAATGATTACCTTCTTAGAACCAAATGATGAGGCTTACTTTGCACCAATCTCCACTGGAAAAAAAAAGTCACTGCTATTCTGAGTTTATTTTATTTTATTTTTATTTTTTGGAAAGAAGTTAATTACAACAAGAAGAAACAAAGAGAAGTGGCTGTAGGGGCAAATATCTCCATCTTTCATTATTGCTCGGAGAATTGAGTCTAGATTCTGAAGTTTCAATAAGACTTGAATAGTTCTCAGTGTAGTGTTAAGCTACCCCTGGAAGACATATAGAAATATAATTTACAGTATAAATGCATGTAAAAGGGATGTCTATCTGAAGATGGGAATATAGATCAAATTATCTTTCCCGAGGAAATAATGTCTAAACTGGTATTTAAGTGATTTAAAGTTGGTATGTACCAAGGGGATTTTAGGAGGAAAGGATAATCATGAATAAATGGAGACTATAGTCCCCTTGACCCCCACCATGGATAAAGTAATAATATGTAAGACTGGAAAAATAAACGAGTCAGATAGTAAGTAGTTAGAATATGTAAACTATGTTAAAGGGTTTGGGAAGAAAGAAATAGGGAGCCTTTTAGTATTTCAAGTAGAGCAGTGAAATAATCAGATAGAAATTATAAAAGCTTTTTAAGGTTGATTTTTAGAGACTGGATTAGAATAGGATGAAACTGGAAATAGGAAGATCACTTAGAAAGTTGTGTTAGTAATCTGTGCAGGCAATATAAGACCTCTATGTCACCTATTTCCAATCATGTTCATTCCAAATTCCTGAACATCAAGCCTAACTTTAGCCACCAGCTGTAAATCAATGAAGATCTGTGCCTTTCGTCATCTTTCTTTTCAGGCAAAAGTGAAAAATCAGGTCCTCTGCTTAAAGTTCTATCCTTTGGGAGCATTTCCTTTCTCCATTGTCCTCCTGGGTCAGCCAAGACTGAGACTTTTGTGCTGCTGCTGTGTGGGGTTCTCTCAACTTCACCCATAATGTTTCACCCATAAAACAGAACCCAAAATATTTCTCTCTTAGTCAACTGGACATAAGGCACTCCCCATGAGCCATAGATGGAGTTTGAGAGGCAGTTTAGCAGAGATATGTGCAATGCAATCTGATTGATTGACTTCTGCAGTTTACTTGTGCCTTCAGGGCTAATTTGATCTCTTACATACCAATATACTTGATGTTGGAGTGACCTTTTGCATTTACAGTTTGCGGTGAGGGGATGTTTAGACAGCACTCTTCCAGCCTCGATCCTTACCCAGCTCCAAAGCCACATCCACATTTTTATGTATTTGTTACAGCAGCGGGTGGCACGTCCACTTCTCAGTGCAGTGTATTGTCTTAGTCATCTAAAGCTGCTTTAACAATACGCCATACACAACATGGCTTAAACAATAGACATTTATTTCTCACAGTTATAGAGGCTAGGCAATCCAATATCATTTTGATTTGCAGATTTAGATCCTGGTAAAGAGACTCTTTCCTGGTTTGCAGACTGCTACATTCTCTGTGTCTTCACTAGGGAGAGAGAGGAAGCTCTAATGTTCTTACTCTTCTTTTAAGACCACTAATCCTATTATGGGAGCTCTACCTTCATGGATCTCATCTGAACCTAATTACCTCCAGAAGACCCTACTTCCTGATAGTATCACATTGGGGGTTAAGGTTTCAATATGAATTTGGGAGAGAGGCACACAAGCATTAGATCCATAACAATATATAACTATTTTAACTATTTTAACTATTTTATCTAAAGGAAATGTGGACCTATTTTACCACTTCAAGCCTGACAGTGAAATACTCAGATTTGCATTTTAAAAGGCAAATGCGAACAAAAAAAATAAATAAATAAATAAAAGGCAAATGCAAGCCTTATTTTTTTGTGGAATAGATTAAAATGGGCAAAACTGGAGAGAGGAATACCTATTAGTGCTTGGGATAGTAATTCAAGTAATAAATGCAGTTGATGTAAACAGATTAATGGCTGTAAAGAGAAAAATTGTACCAATTATAGAAACGTTCAAGAGGTCCACCCAACAGCACTTTGCTGTAGTTTCTGGCTTAAGAAATTGGGAGCTAGAATTATCTTCTATTGAAATTTGGGTTGCGGGGTGGGATCTGTGTTTTCCCCATAAAGGAAATTTCTGTGTTCTTTTTGGCTCACATTGTAGGTTCTTTCAGGGTGTGTCTGCATGGAGATGGGAAGTGTATTGTTAGATATTTAGTTTTGAGAATATAGAGAAAAAAATAATTCATCACTCAATTTTTATAATATCCATGTTTGAAACACAGAAATCAGTAACAGGTTTTTAAATTTATTGTATACTGTATTGCTTATATAAGCTTTAACTTGAATTTTATTAAAATAACACTAAAGAAGGAGACTATTTAATATTTATTAGCATCAGTTTACCTTAATTGTAATCATTTTATAAGTGAAGGAAAACTGAGGCTAATAGATACAGTACAGCCTACCAAAATCTAACAGAATGTAATCGAGACAGAACTTAAACTCATTTCTCCATATTGCCGTGTCAAGGTCCTAGCAGAAGTACCTTCTGTTTTAGGACCTCAGGTTCATCATATATCAAAAGGATGTAGGCTATCCCTTCCAGTTCAAGAGCCTATAAATTTATGTCTAGAAAACCATTGTTTCTGTATAGCCTAAACTTCCATAAAACCAAGATAGCAATATTTATAGGCCATTTAGCTTCACCTATAAGCCCAGCCTAGGACAAATTTGATCTTTCTTTCTTTCTCTTTCTTTCTTTCTTTCTTTCTTTCTTTCTTTCTTTCTTTCTTTCTTTTTTTGTGGGGGAGCAGTTTGAAAGAGAGATGATCAGTTTTTCTTCATTGTCAGTTAAGTATCACACTTTTTAAAAGAAAGTAAAGGCCACTGTAAAATTAGGATAATATCTTCTCATTTTACTTTCTACAGGAAACAGCATTCTGCACTTAAAAATGAGAGTCTGAAAAAGAATGAGAGTCTGAACACTTTTTTGTATGGTATAATTTATTAGATCTTCAAAGTACTTTCATCCAGAACAATGAATTTGACTTACTAAATATAGAGGACAAACTGATGGTTACCAGAATGGAGATGGGTAGGTGGATGGGCTTAAGGGATTAAGTAGTGCACTTGTGATGAGCACTGGGTATTGTGTGGAACTGTTGAATTACTATATTGTAAACCTGAAACTAATATTACACTGAATGTTAAAAAAAGTTTTTAAAAAAGTTCTTTTTTAAACTTAAAAACTTTCAAGTTTTAAAAAAACTTGAAAAAAGTAAGGAAAATACAAAATAATAAAATTCAAACATTCTCTGGATAGTTTATATAAAGAGTTTGAACTTTTAAAAAAGATCTTATATCTTCCTTGAAAAGGTGAGCATTTATGTATACATATTATATTTAGAAACACAAATGCCAAGTCTTATTAAGGAATATTTTTTGGCAGTCTAATGATTGTCAACTCCCCCAGGAAATCAAGCCTTATATAATGTGAAGAAATAAATTGAGCTGAAAATCAAGATTCTAAAAACAAAATAACCATCAACATATATGTTTTGGTCTTTTGGTGTCCACTCTCATTCCCAAAAGATGCTTTAGCAGTATCTAATATTCTTAAAATGTAATAATTTTATGCCCAATTTAGGATGAATCTGCTTGCATGATCTTATTTTGAATGGCTTGCTGATTTTGACTGGTCTGTGCTTTGGCTCAGTAGTCAATGGGGGTAGAATGTATATTTAGCTCTATTAAATGAAGGAGCAGACTATCACAACACAGCTTGGTGTTTGCACTAATGGGAATCTTCCCAGTCAAATCAGTGGAAGTGATTTTATAAAATATTTATCTTTTGGAGACAGGGCCTTAAGAAATTTATTGCCTCTTTGTGTAGATATTTTCCTACCAGTCTCAAAGAGGCAGTGTTAAACATAATTCTGGAAATGGACCTGAAATTACTACACTCTTTTTGAAAAATAGACAGTTTATTCCATTTGTTTATTATTTCCAAGTGACCTCAAGTTGAAAATGTAAGCTGAATCTAAATTAGTATTGGATTATTTATGGAATATCAGTCAATAGGTCCAGTAATGTTCTGGACTATTTGTGTTAGATGACGTGGTAGCCAATAAGATCTCTACACAAATCAACCTAAGGTAATTCACTTGAGAAGACTAGAACATTGGAAAATTTATTAGAGCATTTGGTGCTCTTTTTAAAATGATTTTATTTATTTATTCATATGAGAGAGAGAGACAGACAGACAGACAGACAGGCAGGCAGAGGGAGAAGCAAGCTCCATGCAGGGAGCCTGATGTGGGACTGGATCCTGGATCGAGGGTCTCCAGGATCACGCCCTGGGCTGAAGGCAGCGCTAAAACGCTGAGCCACCCAGGCTGCCCATCATTTGGTGCTTTTAAAGAGATGGTAGAAATGGAATGAAATGAACAAGGTGTTATCATGGGTTCAATTTTATCTCCAAAGAGGTGAGGTTACCTAATGTAAAAGACTCACAAACTCCCAACTTAATCTTTACACTTTATAAAAAGAGAACTTAAAATAGGCCTTTATTCTTAGAGATAAGTAAAAAAAATGTGAGCAGTAATAATAAAGATTTAAAAATCTTCTAAAAAAGAAAACATTTCCAAATGCTGATCTAGTTCTAGTTCTGAGAATATATATATCATATATATGTGTATATATATATATATCATTAAAATAGAACTAAAAATATGAAAGGATAGCTAAAAAAATGAGATGAACTCTATGTGGAATAAAGTATAAAGCATTTAATTTAATGTCTAACTCTTTTAAAAAGATCCGCAGAGGAATAAACTGAAATAAAACTGAAAATACCAGGAGGACAATAAGAGAATGCAAAACAACTACGCAGAGACTTGGCAGGATAGAAAATGAAGAACTCGTAACTATACACAGTGGACTTCATCATTCGCTGGCCCTCAGATTGCTTTTGACACTCTTGTGGAATACCAAACATAAAGCCAGGCAGATGTAGCACTTTCAGTGGATAGTAACAGAAAAATCCTACAATGGGAAATTCTTCCAGGTGGTTAACAGAAAAAGATTCAATAATTTTATCAGATAAGGAAGTGCAGAAATATTTAGTAATAGATTTTTTAATTTTTATTTATTTATTTATTTTTTTTAGTAATAGATTTTTTTAAATGAGAATAGCTCCTAAGCACATGTCCATTGCCTTTACTGGGGCAGAATATCCTAGATAAGTTAAAATCCCTCATAATTTCTAAAAGTGCAGGTAATATGGCAAAAATGGAAACATCTCAAAATCAGTAAATGCCACTTTCTGATAAAAATACACTGTGATAAAGACTAAGACATAATTGAAATACAAAGTCTCATCATTGTAGCTCTTTCCATGAAAATCTGTTTGAATGAGGGTGTAAAACTTTTGAGCAAAATGCAGCTTTTTGCCTAAATTGTGAATTGTCTTTTCAAATATTTCTTCAACAGAACTGAGAGATTGGGTTGAAATCTCAAATTGAAGGGTTTTCTCTTTCATACCACGTGTATGATAAAGTAATGGGCTATAGTAACAAGCTAAATTATAGAAAAGTTATGTAATTTAATGTAATATCTCTCTGTATTAAAGTGATACTCATGTGCTGTACTTTTTATATTAGCTCTAGCACGTTGATGAGAAATGAAATACTTCGTGCTATAAAAATATTTGCAACTATTCCTTTGGTTTAAAGTCACTAAAAACATTTATATTCATTGTTTTGACTGGGCATGTATATAATTTTATACTGAAGAACTGTCATAGGATTAATCACAGTTTGAGGAAGATTCAAAATTATTATGTAAAATAAAAGAACTCTGAGTCTAATTATTAGACCAGTATCAGACCCGAATAGAGGTCAAGAAGACTGAAGCCTCTTAGTTTTGGTTGGGAAGAAGGAAAACTTGTGCTGACATTTGGAGGTCAACAACAAGTGTGATCAAAGGAAAGATATACGGAGGTCAAATTCACTGATTAGAAATTAGTCAATCATTACCTTAGAGGAGAGTTTCTGTAGAGGTTTAATAAAATTTTATTTCTTCTACTGTATAACAGGCTCAGCTAATACATAGTTTAATCTCCTCGTACCTATTTCTACCCTTTAAACATGGAGCTATGGGAGTTTAGAGAAATGTTTAAGGTGGAAGATCTATAATGATCACGTTTGGCTACATTCTCTAAAATGATGGGGAAGAAATCTTTGTATTTCATTTGGATTAACAAATAAATGACTTGATTGGAAAGTTATACCACTGGGCTACTGAATCCATTTAACAGTTCTAGTAGTTCATTTTTTTAAAGATTATTTTATCTTATTTTATTCATGATAGAGAGAGAGGCAGAGACACAGGCAGAGGGAGAAGCAGGCTCCATGCTGGGAGCCCGACATGGGACTCGATCTCTGGACTCCAGGATCACACCCTGGACCAAAGGCAGGCACTAAACCACTGAGCCACCCAAGGATCCCCCAGTTCTAGTAGTTTTTGGTGGAGTCTTTGGGTTTTCTATATATGGTATCATGTCATATGCAAATAGTGAAAGTTTTACTTCTTCTTTACCGATTGGATGCCTTTTATTTCGTTTTGTTGTCTGATTGCTATGGCTAGGACTTCCAATACTATGTTGAATAAAAGTGGTGAGAGTAGACATCTATATCTTGTTCCTGATCTTCGTGTAAGAGCTCTCAGTTTTTCTTCATTGCATATGATGTGAGTTGTGTGTTTTTCATATAAGGCCTTTATTATGTTGAAGTATGTTTTCCCTAGATCTACTTGGTTGAAGTTTTTCATAATGAATGGGTGTTGTATTTTGTCAAATGCTTTTTCTGCATATATCAAAATGATCATTTTCCCCTTTCTTTTATTGATGTGATGATCACATTGATTTGCAAATATTGAATCACCCTTGCATCCTGGGAATAAATATCCCTTAACAATGGTACATTTTTTAAAATGTATTGTTGAATTCAGTTTGCTAGTACCTTGTTGAGGATATTTAAATCTATGTTCACCTGAGGTGTTGGCTTGTAATTCAGTGTGTGTGTGTGTGTGTGTGTGTGTGTGTGTGTGTGTGGTCTCTATCTGGTTTTGGTGTCGAGGTACTACTTGCCTCATAGAATGAATTTGGAAGTTTTCCTTCTTCTTTTATTTTTTGGAATAGTTTGAGAGAATAGATACAAACTCTTTTTTAAATGTTTGATAGAAATCACCTGTGAAGCTGTTTGGTCCTGGACTTTTGATTTTTGGAATGCTTTTTGATTTTATTATTATTGAATCAGTTTCATTGCTGGTAATAAGTCTGTTCAAATTTTCTATATTTTCCTGCTTCAGTTTTGGTAGGTTATATATTTCTAGGAATTTATCCATTTCTTCTAGGTTGTCCATACTGTAAGCATATAACTTTTCTTTTTTTAAAGATTTTATTTATTTATTCATGAGAGACAGAGAGAGAGAGAGAGAGAGAGAGAGAGAGAGAGAGAGAGGAAGAGACATAGGCAGAGGAATAAGCAGGGTCCATGCAGGGAGCCCGATGTGGGACTGTATCCCTGAGATGAAGGCAGACGCTTAAACCACTAAGCCACCCTAGGCATCCCAGCATATTATTTTTCTTAATATTCTCTTACAATTATTTGTATTTATGTGGTGTTGGTTGTTATTTCTCCTTTTTGACTTTGGTTTTACTTAGTTGGGTCCTCTCTCATTGAGTTCTCTTAAAGTTGGTTTTTACAGTGAATGGTTTTTCAAGACATTCTATTTAGATAAATAGCCTCCATAGAAGTTCAACTAACTGTTTCTACTGTGGACCTAATATAAATGCTTTTAAATTTAAATTTCTATGTGTACATGTTTTTGTGTGTGTTTAAAAATGTTAGGAGGGTTGTTACCTGAAAACTTTAGTTGGGAGTCTCTATGAAGGTATTTAAATAAATTAATTAAATACCTTCTGTATTTGAGCTGAAGTATTCAGCTGTATCATGGCCAAATACTCTTCAGTAAACAAGCATGGAAAAAAAAAAAAAAGATCTCTTCTAATATCACCTCTTCCAAAGGCTGTGAAATACTTGACCTAACAACTAGGTTTGGATTCTTATGCTATGTTCATGGTCTATTCATTATTCTATGGCACTTTCTACTAATCACTTATTATGGTGCAAGGTGAGCACAGTTAACCTTTCTAAAGAACTCTGATCCAATATTGAATAACTTTCATGAAGATTCTTGGAGTACAGGATCAGGCTGGCTCAATGACACAAAACCTGGCATAGTCATTGTAAAAATAGTCACGATTTTTAATCAGATAAATTGATTACAACCAAGTTAGGTAGGCAAAAAAGGCAGTTAGGGTCTGGGGAATATACTACAGATAATAAGTTTTTGTCTGAATGGGGCTTAGAGCTCAATATGTTGGTGAAAAGAGAGGGCTTGGGAAGGGCATTGAGGAACTCCAATAATAGAAAGCAGAACCTACCAAACAGGTTATTAAGATTGAGTTCAAACATAAGGGAAGAAGGTAGAAATTCAGTTACCAGAAATTAAGTAAAGGTAGAGCTTTAGTCATAGGAACATGGGAGAAAAGCATTTTGCCTTCAGATCTAGAACTTCTGTTTTCTGTGGGATAATCAGAAAACAATGTTGATTCCAAATCTCCCTTGCATTGAGGTGAACGTTCTTGAATCCCTCCTGACAAATAGGTTCCACATTCTGGGTAGTGCTTAGCCCAAAGGTAAGAGTCCAGCACTCTAATTCAAGGAAATGAGGGATTTGGGAACTGGGTGTCTGGCAGATTTCGAGAGCTATGAATGATTATTGGGTAAAATTCTTTTAATTCACAAAGACAAAGTTGTATAATTCCTTTCTGGTATTGTTTTGATAGCTAATAAATTCTATTAAGTTATGGCAAAACTGAAAAATTAATGACAGAAACACTTATATTTTTACTATATCTAGTTTCTAATAGTTTTCCAGATAACAATCCACATGTTAATTGTGCTGCGCCTTTTTTTTTTTAAAGATAGAGGTAGAGTTCCTAATTTGAAAAATTATGACAAGAATGGAAATAGGTACACTAGAACTATTATGCATCATATATGTAGTTTTTAAATTTTTAAAAAAGATTTTATTTATTTATTAATGAGACACACAGAGAGAGAAAGAGAGGCAGAGACACAACACAGGCAGAGAGAGAAGCAGGCTCCATGCAGGGAACCGGATGTGGGACTCGATCCCAGGTCTCCAGGATCAGGCCCTGGGCTGAAGGTGGGGCTAAACCACTAAGCCACCTGGGATGCCCTGTATGTAGTTTTTAATAATGATAAAAATCCTAATCAAATCAATTTATGACTTGGTTACTATTATTTCTTGAAGGAGCAGAAAATGGAAGACAACCATGGTATTAGGAATTATTTCAAATGCCTCCTGGCTGTGCAATCTGAAAGAAAAAATAAGTAAGTAGATAAATAAAATTTACTTCAGATCTAGTCACAAATCATTTTAACATCAACTTCTTAAATTGATAAGTATATTTATGTACTGAAACTTTTTACTTCAGGTATATCCATTGGTGTTTATTTATGTACTGAAACTTTTTACTGCAGGTACATCCATTGGTGTTTCACAGGTCATTATTTTAACACTATGAAATACTTCTCAGATATCCCTCTTAACAAAAGCATGAAAAAAATCCACACATAAATTAGCCATTTTGAAGCTTATAGCATGCAGATTAATATAAAGACATCCTGCTTTGACTTACAACCTCTTTGAGCATAATGGATGTAACTCTTCAGCACAATGAAACAGGACACACAAAGACCAACTCTAATTGAGATTAGGCATGATCATTGGCAGACTGGGTAAGAACTAATTCATTCATAAATTTTGAAGCCAACTTGATATACATTTTAATGTCTTTTAGAAAATAATGTCTATTTTTAATTATATCCAACTGCAATTGCCTTCTGACATGGAAAGGTTGAGTAGGCATTTGGATATATAAATCTAGAGTTTATTTTTTTTTAAAGATTTTACTTATTTATTCATCACACACACACACACACACACACACACACACACACACACACACACAGAGGCAGAGACACAAGCAGGCTCCACTCAGGGAGCCTGGGACTCCAGGATCATGCTGTGGGCCAAAGGCAGGTGCTAAACTGCTGAGCCACCCAGGGATCCTTAAATCTAGAATTTAAAGAAGAGGGCTAGAATACAAGTAAATGTGAGGGTTATCAGGATTTAGAGAATATTTAAAGACCTTGGATGGGTTGGAATCTTCTGTGAAATTAAAATAATGTTAATAAAAGTTAGAAGATATCAGAAAATAAAATCCTGAGACATTCAATTAATTTAGAATTTAGGAAGGTACAAAGTAACCAGCAAAATAACCACAAAAGGGAAATTCAAGGAGGTAAGATGACAATCAACTGAGAAAAACTGTCCCCAAATCAAGAAAAAAATAAAGTTTAATAAATATCCCCAATAAATGTGAAGATTAAAAGTTGATATTTTGAGGAGTGATTTTGGTTGGAGTGGTAATAAATTCTAATTGAAGTGGGTTCAAAATGGAGTGGACAAGAGGACAAGAGGAGACATGGAGTGGGACAACTATATCCAAACGCATAACTATAAAGAATAGAGAGGTGGGGTAGATTTGTGGGGTCATGAAAAGCTGTTATTCTTAGAGAAGAGATTGCTTACAGTATGTTTGTCATTCAAAGCCTTTTTATATATGAACCAAATACGTTGAACTAAATTAAGACTAAGAAAAGTGTTCAGCCAGGAATATTATGTGTTCCTTTCTTTGAAGTAAAAAAAAAAAAAAAAAAAAAAAAAAAAAAAAAAGATGATGACTTGATCTCCCTAAGAAAAGAAAACACTACAATCCTTGTAGGTTGCTGTTTAATTGCGAATGTTTTCAAAGGAAGTTTTATTACTGCAGCAAAAGTGATGATTTGGGAGTTAGGCAGATCCCAGTCAAATCTATATGCTATTTTGATGTCTGTTGTAATTTTAGTTTAGATGTTTGAATTATTTCTATACAATACTGATTACAACTGTAGACATAGAATCAGTTTGCAACCTGTGAGGTGGTGGTAATTGATGGGTTTTTCCTTTCATGGTTGATGTTTAGGCTTGATGAAATAACATTTTAATAAGTTTTAAGCTTTAAAACTGTTCATTTTTAAAAAAAATTCCAAGTGCCTGATAAACACTCAGCAAATTTTAATTATTATTGTGATAAGAGCTATCACTTTCAACCATGCAGATGAACTCACACTAGCCAAGATACTTTTAGAAGCTGCTTGCTGTCACAGAACCTGTAATCTGTGAACCAATGAACTTACTTGGAATTTGCTTCTTGGTAAGTCAAAAATAGAAGCACCAGGTGGAGTTGTCACTAAAAGCAAACTTTATTTGTAGCAAATAGGAGATCATGGGAGATAACTTTCAAAGCCATGACTACTCGAGCAAGAGTGATGGGTTCCTTTTATATAGGGTTAGGACGAATGTTTAGATAAACGAGTTTTGTTTTGTTTTAGGTAGAGGCAGGCATAAGGTGGCCCATGCACCTTAAGGAAGGTGCATAAGCATGCTTATGCATACACTCACTTACGTTAGTAAGTGAGGCTTGTGCTCCTCCTTGGGTGTAGATTGTAGTATTATAATGAGGTAAAGCTAGGTGTCAGTCCCTCCGACTGTGCAGGCATGAGTCAGGAGTTAAATTCAAACTGGTCTGGTTCATCTACACAAGCCAGAACTCTTTGGGCAGTTGTCATTGAATGAGTTTCCATCGCAGATGCTCAGCCGTGCTCCTTGGGTCTTTGGCCTGAGATAAGAGATAACCTGGAAAGAAGACCTTAAGGAAAATTGTGGGACAAAGATCTGTGGGTACAAGCATGTGGGTACAAGTAGGAAAGGTGAGGTCTTGGGGTCGAGAGTTGGGGCCAAACCCAGTCTAAGAATCTTTGAGAAATTTACTATGACAGGGAAATAACCTTAAAGATAATATTTTATGACCGTATTGGTATTCAGGGTGTGCAAGAGAGAACAGTTCTCCTTTAGACATTCTATTTTAGGGAAATAGTAGACATTAGTCTGTTTTTAGCCTTCCAGTATAAACATTTACTTCTTGTGTTTGGGGAATTTTTTGCAGTTTGAGTCTTGAGATGGTGGAATTCTGTCTCCACCCATGAAAATTGTTTAAGGTCAGATATCTGTTCTTTTTGGGTGTTTCAAAGAAAAATTGTACCAGACAGGTTAAACAAGCAAGGATGATTTTATTCAAGACTATGAAAGGAGAGAGATTAAACTTAATTTTCTTGAAGTGAAAGTTGGGGATGTTTTTAAATGCTGGGATGAGCTAGTGGAAAAGTACTGGAGAATGTTACAGGGGAGGTGGGCCAATTAGCAAACATAATTAGACCATTTGTGTCTGCTAATTGGCACTTATCTTGTCAAAATTAAACTTCTACCTTTCCACAGAGACTAAGAGATAGGGGTGCTACTTCTTTGATGATTACATTTCAAAGGGATGGCTCTCAGGTCCTTGAAAAAGACATTTCTGAGTTGTGGAACTGGCAAGAGGCTGAGAAAAGATTTACGTCTCAAAGGGACAGAGGAAGAATTTACAATTGCAAGTTTTCTAAAGTAAGTGCTCTAAGAAAAAAGATGTCGGGGGACTATAATGAGGAAGAAACCTATCGAAAGTTTTAGTCATGCTGAGGGGGATGTTAAGGCATCTTGGTCAGAAGACAGATGATTAAGGCTTGGTCAATTGGATGTTCCTCTGGGACTTTTTGGATTTACCAGTTAGTATCCAGAGTGCAGTGCTCACTGGGAATAGTGGAGGTGATGTTGGAGTTTAGATTCCAGCCAACCATTGGAAAATGATGTCTAAAGGTGGTAGCCCTCCAAACATCATTCCCATAACCAGACTCTCCCTGTGATTATATTCATAGTTTCTTAGATTATCTTGGTTCCTGTCTGAATTATCGTTTACCAGCTTATATTTGATATACTGAACTCTCCAATATTCGGATAAAAACAGTCTTTCTGCTTAGTTAACTAGAATTTATTTTTTCTTTTGTTTGCAGTGAAGCACAGTGACTGCTCTTTAGTGTTTTTCTGTATAAATTTTGCACATTTTCCTGCTGGATGACATTTCTTTTATGCCACTAGGAAGAGTTTTATTTACTCCTCTTTGGCATTCCATTGTCACTATCATCACTACAAATTCATTCTTATATTGCTTGGAAAAGTAACAACACTTCCACGTACCATAGCTTGTCCTCAAAAGAATATCCTATGCCAGAATAAAAGATGAAAACTAATTAAAACTCTAAATGTGACTAAAACAACTGGGAACACTACATTCAGCATAACCAAATATGTGTAAGATCTGCCAAAAATGTGAATTTATTTTTTTATTGATTCATGTGTACATATAAAAATAAGAATATAAATATACTCATTTAGTATGTCATCTTATTCCTTTATGAAGCTGTTTATTATAGATTATTATAATATTTTCCAATATTGTGTTTTTTCCTTCTTTCCTCTTCCTGTCTTTGCTTTGAAACAAATATTTCTTCAACACAATTGATGTTACCAGTATAATGTGAGATGCTCTGAGGAATATTTGAAATGTATAAAATTAATCCTTTAACTTTGAACAGCTAAAAATTTAATGAGCCAATAGTGAAGAGTGTTGTGCCATCATTACACCAATGGAAGCTTATAGGAACATAGGGGATCTACCCACTAGTGTAAAATAAGGAAGATTCAACTGCTTGTATATATGGGTCAATATGGTATAGTAAAAAGAGCTTAGTCTAAAAGAATCATTTTGTATTATCTTTATGAAGTGAATTAATCTCATTGGGACAGTTGGAAAATAGGGATAATAATAATATGTGTACAACCTCTCAATCAATAGTGAAAGCCTGTGTATATGTAGTTCAATATTTCAATATTAATTTCAATTAATTATGATATGCATATAAATAAGTTCGGAACTGGCCGACATAGTCAACAAATATTATATTGCTATTACCGTTTGGATTGTTCCCTTGTTTTACAGCTTGGTAATGTTATACAATAACATTATCTTTCTGAGGAATTCTTCACTCATGCAACATGTGAAAAGAACAACATTTTAAGTCCATGGTCTCCAAACTTGTCAATACCTGTTCCTCCTCTCTCTCTTGAACTTCAGTAAAAGGTACCTGCCTTCTTCCAGTTGCTACTGTCAAAACCCTTGCCATTATCATTTACTCTTCTTTCACTCATACATCATATCCCATTCCTCAGGCTATGTCTTTAAAATATGAGACAAATCTGCACACTTTTCACCATTATGACGTTAACTTCACAGTTTATCCACCCATTGTGTCTCTTTGTTGAATACTGCAATAGCTTTTTAGTGGCCTTCCTGCTTCCATATTCAGTGCTCAGCACAGATGACATAGTAATTCTGCAAAATGTAAAGCTGAACATGTCATTTCTTCCTTAAGAACCCACAAGGGTGATGTCTTTGCTCTTGCTTTCCCTTTATCTCTTTTATTAGTTACCTCTTTCACTGGACTTTGGCTTTTACTTTAGAAAGCCAAAACTAAGGGGATCCCTGGGTGGCTCAGTGGTTTGGCGCCTGCCTTTGGCCCAGGGCGCGATCCTGGAGTCCCGGGATCGAGTCCCACATCGGGCTCCCGGCATGGAGCCTGCTTCTCCCTCCTCCTGTGTCTCTGCCTCTCTCTCTCTCTCTCTATGTCTATCATAAACAAATAAATAAATCTTAAAAAAAAAGAAAGAAAGCCAAAAATATTCCTACCTCAAGGACTTTGGAGTTGCTATTCCCTCTGTCTGAAAAACTCTTATCTAGGATATGTAGAGGGCTTGCTTGCCCTTTCTTTGTGTCTATCTTCAAAAACTCCCTCTTCCAAGAATTCTTCATTGACCATCTCATCCACATCACAAGCTCTGTTCCTCTCTATCATTTGTGCTGCTTTATTTTTTTCCTGTAATATTTATATCTACCTGACATTATCTGTTTTGTATTTGTTACAAGCTCCATGAAAGCACAGATTTTGTCTCATTCACTGCTTTATTGTCAGAGACCAAACCAGTGCATAATGAATGACATTCAATACATTTTTTGTCAAAAGAATAAGTGAATGAATGAGTCAGTTTAAAACATGATGTCTTTTGATTATTTCTCTAGAGATCAAATTTTATGAATTTGTCTTCTATAAGCTTACTCAGGTTGGAGGATGGATGCTTCATACATAAAAAAAATGAAAGGATTAAGGTAAGATTGCTTTCAATTTTTATTAATCAAAGAAATATAAAAATGAAGAAAGTAAAGTCTTAGAAAGTCCCTTATTATTTTTGATTACCATGAGCCCAACAGTATTATTATATCAAGTTGATTAAACTGTAACTGAAAACAAAAATTTGGTATTTTAGTCTAGGCAACTCTAATTTGGATAAAAGTATGTTTTGTTTGAATCTTTGAAAAATGAAGCAAATTTCTTCAAAAAACCAGTGTACTTTAGTGGACCCTTACCAGTGTGCTTCCTTAGGTTAGACCTCCATTTTAAGGACTATGGTCATGGAGATAGCACCGTTACATTAATATTTTGAACTGAGATAGCACCGTTACATTAATATTTTGAACTGATGGAGAAATACATTTTACATATATGCCTACAGATGTTGCCTGACCATGTTTCTAAAAATGTCAAGTAAAAGGATAATTTAGCAAATTTGAAGAGCTATGCTTTTGAATTCAGACCTTAACAGACCGATTCTGCCATTTAAGGTGTATAAACTATGGCAAGTTATTGCACCTATCTTTTTAGCTGTCAGACGAGGATAATAGTACATAAGAATTGAATAAAAATGTAAGTGAATAAATGAAAGAATTGAAGTACTTAGGACCGTGTCTGTGATATAGATTTATAAATGGTTGTAGTGATAATAAGATTATGATGTTTTTACTGGGATTGCTACCTTGGATTCTTATGTCTTTCAATGCTTATGGGTCTAGAAGTCCTCCCCGTCACCAGCAGATGTCATAAAATCCAGCAAAACATAAGTAATTCTTCCATAATTGAAAAATGCATTCTCATATTTTTGCCTATTGTGTTTCTAGTAGTAACATGTACCTGCTAGACCTGATTAGTCATCTAGTTTCAGGATTCTGCTTTCTATGTGAGCTCTATTTACTTCTTTTATCCTTAATCTTCTTTTGTTTCTGTTGTGAGGTATTTTATTTGACTTTGCTAAATGTCTTTTTCTGGTCTATGCTTTCTTTCCCCCATTCCTGCTTCTATATGGATTTAAACAAAAATCAAGAAAAAAAGTAAAGATATTAATATTTTAATTTATTCTGTTTCAAAGGGATTTCTCTTGTCCATTTGTATTTTTGCTCATTCTCTATTTGTGTATGTTAAGGATGAGAAAAAAGAGAGAAAGACATTTTTTTTTTTCCTTTAATAGGAAGGAATTGTGATCCCGGAGGTCATCTAGGAGATATCATTAGAATAACTAAAGTTCATGGTCTACATCTCTATTCCATCTTTTAGTGAAGGTTTTTCACTTTATCATTTATTTTCACAAAGACACAAGAATATTAGTATTTGGGTAGAATACATGCAACCTGAATGACTTATTTTTCAATTCTATGAGGACTAGAACAAGATATAATTTGGAGCAGGGAAGACATGGTATTTCTCTGTATGTTCCCTTAATTTTTTAAAAAGATTTTATTTATTTATTCATAGAGACACAGAGAGAGGGGAGGGGCAGAGACACAGGCAGGGTGAAAAGCAGGCTCCACGCAGAGAGCCGGACGTGGGACCCGATCCCGGGTCTCCAGGATTACACCCCAGGCCACAGGCGGCGCCAAACTGCTGTGTCACCGGAGCTGCCCTGTATGTTTCCTTAATTAATGTCAGTGGTTATGTTTAATAATCAAATGCCTAGGATATAATAAGTGCTAAAGATACTTGTTGACTGAAACTAAAGTAGTTAATTTCTAACTCTGGGTAACTAAATGACTGATGTTCAATTCAAAATAAATTAGAAGGAATGAATAAGGCACAATTCTTATTTTACTCATTGTTATTTACAAATGGACACATATTTAGTAAGGGGAATAGGCCTTTAATTTGGCATGGATTGCAATTTATAGGGCACTGGCAAATATCTCAATTCAGTAATAGTCATGATTGTCACTGAAGCTGTTCATTACATGTGCACATGCATACATTTAGGTTCATATATATCTCTGCAGACATAGTCATATATATATGTGGTACACATTAATATAAAATGTTTATGAATTTAAAATGTAAATGAATACATATAAAGACATGCAAACAAGCCTATTATCTATTGAAGACAGACTGATTTTGAGCTACCTACCACATGTGCCAGAATTTTTTCAGCTGGCTTAATACTGTTCCCCAACAATTGTAATGTGATTCATTTAACATATTCTAGCACGTAAAAGAGGATCTGGCACTTAGAAGGTAACCATTAACAGGTTGTTGAATAAAGAAATTACTTCTCTCAGCAAACTATACATTGAATATTTACACAAATATGTTCATGATGAAGGTTTTTTTTAAACACTCTATTGAGGTATGATTGACATACAAAATGCTGTGCATACTTCATGTATAAAACTTGAAGAGTTTGGAGATAAGAATATGCTTGTGAAACCATAACCACAATCTATTTTAAAGTTTATTTTAAATATTCCACATTGAATGTAATTATTGGCATAGCCTTGAATGCAATTGTTGGTGTCACAATTAATGGAAAATGGTGCAATGTCTTTTCTGGGGAACATTTTATAGGTATATATATTTATATAATTCTTCTAGAAATTGATTTAGGGACTAAACCATTTGGTGTTTACTAGTAACATGAAATAAATATGGGGAGATTTTACTCATATCTGTAATGTGGAGCCAATGCTAAAGACTGTATTTCTCTTAATATATTTATACTTGTCATCGTTCTTAAAATCAGAGAGAGGGTATCATTTCTCATATTTTAACCACATCCTAGCTCCCTCCAAGATAATGTTTATGTACATTATTTATATAGAAAAGTCAAAGGGCAAAAAAAAAAAAGTCAAAGGGCAAAGATGATAAGATGAATTGACTTGAAATCAGTATTTATCTATTTATTATTATCTGAGAAAAACTTCAAATATTTTCCTCTCCTCCTACACCTGCAGCTTTTGGTTAACTTAAACCAATTTCAACTCTAAAATGTCAAAAGAAATGTGGATCTCATATTTCTTTTTTTATTATAAATTAATTTTTATTGGTGTTCAATTTATCAACATACAGAAAAACACCCAGTGCTCATCCCATCTAGTGTCCCCCTCAGTGCCCGTCACCCATTCCCCCCCACCCCCCGCCCTCCTCCCCTTCTACCACCCCTAGTTCGTTTCCCAGAGTTAGGAGTCTTTATGTTCTGTCTCCCTTCCTGATATTTCCCACACATTTCTTTTCCCTTCCTTTATATTCCCTTTCACTATTATTTATATTCCCCAAATGAATGAGAACATACACTGTTCTTCTCCGATTGACTTACTTCACTCAGCATAATACCCTCCAGTTCCATCCACGTTGAAGCAAATGGTGGGTATTTGTCGTTTCTAATGGCTGAGTAATATTCCATTGTATACATAAACCACATCTTCTTTATCCATTCATCTCATATTTCTAATGTTAAATTTGATGAGCATGATCAGATAGTCAAATAAATTAATAGATAAATAATAAAATTGTACTGAGGTTATAATTATTCTATATGAAATTTGAAAGTGGTTTCTTAAATAAAATACAAAGGTAATTGTAAATTTATTGCCTTGAAAGACTTGGCTAAAATAAAAGCTTCATGAGAAAATTGCTACTACTGATCATTAAATGTAACAATGAACAGAGATTGCAAGAGTGAGTCACTGGAGAGATGTCTAAACAAGGTTGTGCAGACTTGAATAGGTGACCTATATCAGTCTCCTTTTTTCTAGCTCTATCAAAAAATATTGACTACTGCGATGCCTGAGTGGTTCAGTGATTGCATGTCTGCCTTTGGTTTAGGTCGTAATCCCAGGGTTCTGGGTTCAAGTCCCACATCAGGCTCCCTTCAAGGAGCCTACTTCTCCCTCTGCCTATGTCTCTGCCTCTCTCTGTGTCTTTCATGAATAAATAGATGAAATCTTTAAAAAAATATTGACTATTAACTTTTCTAGTACATTTCTAGACTGGGATCCTGGATTTCCAGAGTTACTTTGGAACAAAATGGATAGGGATTGTGATACCTATTAAATTCAGAAAACATACTTCTTATGTGAGTTTATTAAGGGAGCTCATACTTAGGGTTTAAACTATGCTAGTGTCAAAGGACTTACCTATTTTCTTACACTTTGTGTAAGTGGAGCTGTTCCTGTGATACTCTTAAGAGTATCTTAGTATTCTTAGTGACCACTGAAGAATTAGAGGAAAGAGGAACCCATGATGAAACTCACTCATCAGTGGTTGTAGGTTCCACTTTCAAAGTGTTGACCTTAAAATAGCAGATCAGGTGCAGATGACTGAGGCAACCCCTGATGTTAATGGAGTTTAAATTCAGTGTAGGCTCTTGGTTGATTCTGTGAAAGACAAATTGACCCCAGTAATTAAGGAGATGCTTTTATTCAAGCTATTATGCTAGAGATAGCATTCATTCATGAGGGACATGTCAAAGAAGAAAGAGAAAACCTAGAGTTTTATGAGGCAGATAAATAAGGAAGTCCTTAGAAAGGTTGAACAAAGAATCTCCATTAGAAATATGGGAGTAGGGATGCTTATTTTGGGACTTGCCAGAGAAGATTGGTATATTTTGGTTAGCTCTTTCCTGGAAAAACAAAATAAGCGTAGAAGTAAGGGTAGATTTCTTAACAACCTTTGCTACTTCCTGGGATCTCAGAGCTTAAGTATAGTTCAACATTGTCAGTTGCTTTTGAATTGCATCAGAAAAGAAGAGATTTAGATTTAGAGGGGGATATGTGGTTTTCCTCATTTTTTTTCCTTTAAAATTTTTTTTTATTTTACAGTTTTATATTGGTTTTAGGAATGCAATATAGTGATTCAACACTTCAAAACAACAGCTGGTGCTCAGCACATGTGACTCCTTAATCCCCATCAACCTATTTAACTCAACCTGCCACCCACCTCCCCTCTTAGTCATCAATCTGTTTTCTATATAATTAAGAGTCTATTTCTTTCTCTCTCTCTCTCTTACTTTCCCTTTGCTCATTTATTTTCTTTCTTAAATTCCGCATCTGAGTGAAATCATAGCGTATTTTTCTTTGTCTTATTTTGCTTAGCATTATACTCTCTAGCTCTATCCACATCCTTGCAAATGGCAAGATTTCATTAATTTTTATGGCTGAGTAATATTCCATTGTATACATATGCCACATTTTCTTTGTCCATTCATCTATTGATGGACACTTGTGCTGCTTCCGTATCTTGGCTATTGTAAATAATGTTGCAGTAAACAGAAATGCATGTACCCTTTGAAATAGTGTTTTTGTATTCTTTGGGGAATACCCAATAGTACAACTGCTGGATTGTAGGGTAGCTCTATTTTTACCTTCTTGAGGAAACTCCATATTGCTTTCCAGAGTGGCTGCAGTCACTTTTTTTTTTTTTTTTGAAAAATAAATCTGTTTTATTCCTCTGAACAGAGCAGGATGTGAAGGTGGCTATCTCTTGACTCCATACATCTCTGACACAAAAGTGCCCCCTCAAATATGCCCAGTTACTCGCCCCACTTCAGTCTTGGAAAACTGACAGTTATTGGGTGGGATGGAAGGCTTAAGTCTCAGGAAGGTTTTTTTGAGACATTTTTGTGGGAAGTTTTGGGTCAAGGGGAAATATTAGACCCAAGAGTGGGTGTTCCATCCTCCATCTTCCTGGGGAAATTGAAATCCCAAAGGTTTTCTGAAAAAAAGTCACCTCTCTCAGCGACCTAGGGAGGGAAAGAGCCCAGACCTATTGCCTGGATGTAAGGCTAAGGCAGAGAGAAGGACGGCATTACCAACAGGGCAAAGGGTTCCCTTTCTCCATATCCTCAGCAACACCTGTTGTTTCTTGTGTTGTGGATTTTAGCCATTCTGGCAGGCATGAAGTGATAATTCATTGTAGTATTGATTTGCATTTCCTGATGTTAAGTGATGATAAACATTTTTTCATGTATATGCTGGCTATCTGGATGTCTTCTTTGGAGAAATGTTTGTCCATATCTTCTAACCAGTTTTTACTGAACTATATATTTTTTGGATGTTGAGTTTTTTCAGTTCTTTATGTATTTTGGATACAAACACTTTAATGGATATGTCATTTGCAGATATCTTCTTCCATTTGGTAGGTTGCCTTTTAATTTTATTGATTGTTTCCTTCTCTGTGCAGAAGCCTTATATTTTGATAATACTTTTATTGACTCTTTTTTTTCTTTTATCTTGAGCATAAGGTGAAGGGAAATATACTTGAGGACATTGTATTTCTGTGTTGGGATAAGTGGTCAATTTGATAATAGCAGATCATAATTCTTATTTTTCTAATTTGTAGATTTAGATATTGGTTAGTTTGGTCTGTGGGCTATATTTTTATTGAGGATTAGCTGTCCATCCTTCCTCATGATTCCCTTGTTTGTCTATAAAATCCCAAATTATCTACCACTCCTTTAATACATTCTTTTTTTAATGAACATTTTCCTTATTGTAGGATCCTGAATAAAATTATCTGCTTAATTTTCTGGGACATTTTGTCTCTCACAGAATCAATCAAGAATCTATAATGAGCTTGGATTTCATTAATAGTAGCAGTTAGGCATATTTTGTTGTGGGAGCCAAAGGGGTGATTTCTTTGATAGTGTGATTTGAAGTATCAATTAAATAATATACTGTTATGACCAATTTTTTTTTTGCATCTTCCAGTGCACTTTAATCAAAATTCCGTCATCAGAAGAGTTCTTGTAGCATACAATGTTAGGATGGGCATGTCAACTTGGTCCTACAAATGGAATTTCCACAGATTTGCCTTTCAAACATGCATGAAAAATACAATATATAATACTTAGCTTTATAAATTTCCCCACTTTGTCACTTTGTCCTTAAAATAAATTACTATCTCTGTCCAGTAAGTTAAGCAGTTTGGAATCACTAAGCAAATATCAGCCAAATGACTTCCTTTTCCTGAAAAAGTTCTGGGGGAAATGTTATGACCAATTTTTAAAGAATTTGGGAGCAATGTTATAGAAAATCTCCTCAAAAGTTTAGTCATTTGGTAGAAGCTAAGCACTGCAGAAAACAGTGAATGTGACTAAATGAAAGCAGGACTGAGACAGTCCTAATATTACAAGTTTTTCCCATTAGGGTGTATAGTCTGGTTATGCTCTGGTTAACCAAATGCTTGATTAGGAAATTCAACATCTATATTAAAGAGAACAGTATAGGGAAAAATTAACTTCTGATGGGACAGTATTATACAAGGAAATGTTAATTCTTTGCTCTTTCTTTCTGCCCATTCTTAGTGGAGAAGTGACTAATTTAGCCAGCTAAAAAACCCCAAACAACGATCAGTACAATTTACCTGTAAGAAGCATTAATGTGCATGCAAAGTCTAAAAAGTTAACGTGGCTTTTTTTCTCAAATAAACAGACCCAGTATCTACTTTACAGGCCAGTCTAGGTACCTGTTCTTTTTCTTGAACCTGTTCTTTCATTTTACTCTTCCTTTCACACAGATTTCTAGGCTGTGGAAGGCACTAAGGTTAAGATTTGGACAGGAAATGGGAGTGAAAGTAGATATATTGATGGGGTGACGGGTGAGGAGACCATTTAGGTTACAGCCTGAAGTTGCAGACTTCAGTCATACTTTTCTGAGTTAATCTGGTGTTTTTATATTCTAGAACTGCTATAACAAAGTCCCACAACATAAATTTATTCTCGCAGTTCTGGAGACTCCAAGTCTAAAAACAAGGTATATGCAGGCCCATCCTTCTAAAGTCTCTAGGAAAGGGTCTTTCCTTGCCTCTTCCTAACTTTCTAACATCTGGTGGCTCCCAGAGATTCTGTTGTTCCTTGACTATAGCTTCACAACTCATTTGCCTACCTTTGTTGTTTCATTGTTTTCTTTACTGTGTCTTCACATATGTGTCTTTTCATTGAATTTTTAAAAAATATTTTATTTATTTATTCATGAGAGACAGAGAGGCAGAGACATAGGCAGAGGGAGAAGCAGGGCTCCTCAAGGGGAGCCTGATGTAGGACTTGATCTCCGGACTGCAGGACCACACCTTGACCCAAAGGCAGACACTCAACTGCTGAGCCACCCAGGCACCCCCTGTCATTGGATTTGAGGCCCACTCTAATCCAGCATAACTTCATCTTAAGTAATTACATTTCAAATTATATTTGCAAAATCTGCAATTTCCAAATAAGGCCACATCATGGGGTTTCAGGGAGCCATGAATTTTAGGGGGATGCTATTCAATATAGTATGCTGGCTAGTAATCATTGCTTTGCTTTTTTCACCACTTTCTCCTATGCATATATCTTGTTCAGAAGCCTCATTATCAAGGGATACTTCCAGGTGCATTGATTTTGGGGGTGTTTCTGAAATTCCTTGCTCTTGATATGCCTACAAACAGCCTATTATGATTTTGTGGTATAAATCCCTCAAGAAGAGTTTTAGGCATTCTACAGTAAGTAGACTTTGGAGGTTATAGGTGAATGCAGAAGAGAGATGGGTGGGTCACCAGTAAAGACTGCTACAGGAATCATCTTTTAAATTCGATTTTTCTGAATGACTTGATAGTACATTTTTAAAAGTAGATGTGTTCCCTCCCATTTAGTTTAGAAAAAGGAATATTTATGTGAATATTTTGTTTTTATAATTTGAATAGTCAATTGACTATTATAATTAAAATCACAGAGAAGAATGAAATTTAAGCTATTCTAAAGGTGGTATTATCATTTTTTAGTGGACTTAACACTTTTTCCCCATTATCAAATGACATTTAAAATAAAGATTTCTTAAAACAAGATACCTCATGGGATCCCTGGGTGGCACAGTGGTTTGGCGCCTGCCTTTGGCCCAGGGCGCGATCCTGGGTAAAGATTTCTTAAAACAAGATACCTCATGGGATCCCTGGGTGGCACAGTGGTTTGGCGCCTGCCTTTGGCCCAGGGCGCGATTCTGGAGACCCGGGATCGAATCCCACATCGGGCTCCCAGTGCATGGAGCCTGCTTCTCCCTCTGCCTATGTTTCTGCCTCTCTCTCTCTCTCTGTGTGACTATCATAAATAAATAAAAATTAAAAGAAAAAAAGACAAGATACCTCACTTAGTAACATTGTTTTTCACTTAATGAAGAATATATATCTTACAGTACAGCTGGAAGTATACCTCAGAACTACAAAATACTGAGTTTTTTATTAAAATTTTAATGTATTCCAAGTATGTATATATTCAAATCACTTAAAGAACTGGATTCTTATAGCACCTTGTATTTCTCTGACACAGTCTTTCCAATAGTAGTCTTTATTGTGGTTTCCATCTTCGTGATTTTACAAAAAATTATAAAAGTTATTATTGAATCCACTTTAATGATATTGAAAATTACACAGTCTCTTTTATCATGTATTGTTGTCTTTGTGTATGTACACCCCAAATTCCTTTCTGATAATAATCATTTGTATATACAAATGCAAAAAGTCATGATAGCAGGATAGATAGATAATATTTGCCAATTTAAGAGTATATAAATCCTCATGATATTCATCATTAGCTACATTTTAATCTCCACCATGTCCTATTTTCTTGCCTTTTTTCTTATATTTGATTCCATTTTTATCTTATGCTATGGTTATATTTTATACATATTCCTCTTAGCTACTTGAAATTATTTTAGAAACCAAGACAGTGTTGGGGCGTTGGGGGGTTCAGTTTTTTAAGCTTATGCCTTCAGCTCAGATCATGATCCCAGGGTCCTGGGATGAGCCCCATATTGCATCAGGCTTCCTGCCCAGTGGGGAGCCTGCTTCTCCCTCTGCCTCTGCCACTCCCCCTACTTGTGTTTTCTCTCTTGCTCACTCTCTCTCAAATAAATAAAATATTTAAATAAAAAAAAAGAAACAAGATAGTGTTTCAAAATAAGGCATATGTGCTTATATATACAGTGAAAGAGAGTAACTGTATATGCTTAACAAAAAAATATGCAAAACAAGCCAAAAAAGATAAAGAATGGCTGCTTGGAAGTTGTTGTCTGGGTATGAAATGAAATTCTGAAAACAAACTTATTCTTGCTATGTGTTGATTTTTCTACTTATTTTATGAAGGTGTTAATTTGGGTATCTACATTGATTTATACATCCTAGGACATATGTATATGTAGTCACTTCTGAAGTCTCCAGGTACTAACAAATTAATAAAAACTTGATGACTTAACACATATATATGTGTTACCTCACATTTCAGAAGACTAGAAGGTCTGAAATTAAGGTATTGGTAAGCTTGGTTTCTTCTCAAGTCCCTGAGGGAAGAGCCATTCCATACCTCTCTTCAACTTTCTGGTGGTTTTAGCAATTCTTGATAGTCTTTGACTTGTAAATGCATCATTCCAATCTCTACCTCTGTGTTCACATGATTTTCCTTCTTTTTCTCCATGTCTGCGTTTCATATAAGGATACCAGTCATTAGACTTAGAGTTGACTCTAAATCCAAGTTGATTTCATCTCTAGATCTTTAACTTACGTCTATAGATACTGTTATTCCAAATAAGGTGATATTCTGAGATTTTGCATGGGCATTTCTTTTGGAAGTCAATAGTCATTTCACTCCATTAGAGTTTTCATCATGTGAGAAACTGGTCCAAAATCTAAACACATCTGCCTTTTAATAACCTGCAGATATATTGATAAGAGGGAATTGTTAAATGTTTTAGAACCTCAAAATTCAATTACTTATTTGATAAATGTTGAGTATGAGGCAAAGATAGATAACTCTACTGAATGTTTGACTTCTGCTATATTCTTAGCCCTTTTTAAGGACAAGGGTTTAATCACATCTCTTAATGAGGTGTATTCTTGTTATGCATATCCTTGACATTTGGTATTACATGACCCAACTCTCAATTCTCCTATCCACTTTATAAACTGGCTAAGGATCATATGTAGTCAGAGAAAAAGTGCTAATGAGACTTTTGCATTTTACAATGTAAATTAGGAAGTATAGACAAAACAGTCACATAGTCGAACAATGGGAGTTGAAGCTCAAAGGGTGCTTTGAGACAGGATAATGAAATAAAGTAAAAGTCATATCTCATTACGAGCTTGTAAAAATAATGAGGAAACAGTAAGTGGATCACATAGAGATTACACGTAGAGTGGGGAACCCACCTGGTTGTTAGATAGAAAAAAGACAACCAGACTCACTCTTCAGAGAATTTGCTCTTGGTGTTCCTTCCGCTAGGAATGCTTTGTCTCAGATATCATCATAGTCTATCCCCTCAATTCCTTCAAGTTTATGCTTAAATGCCGCATTTTCATATAGCCTGTCCTTAATCATATATTAAATAAGCACCCACTGGCATCACCACAGCCATCAATGCACTGCTTTCCTCCTTTCTCAGATTTATTTTTCTATATAGTACTTATCACAACACACACACACTCTTGTTATATCTCTACCCACTAAATATAAATTACTTAAAGGCAAAGGCTTTGTTTAGTATTCTCTACTATGAATTCAAAGGCCTAGAAGAATGTCTAGAATATAACAGGCTTAATAAAATGTTGTTAAAGAAAAAAAGTGAATGAATTAAATAGAATCTGTGAGATTCTTGAGTCATGTTAGTACATAAATGGAAATTTTGAGAACTCTGGTGGGTCCCTAGACCCAGTCTTAATGTTCCTAAGGTGGTTTTATACAATAGACCCTCTTAGAATTCCATGAGACCTATTTTTTTTATAATACCCATTCTATTGGACCCAGTATGAGTAATTCCTATTATTTATAAGCAAAGCAATATGAGTTAAGTAAAATATAGTTTCTTATTGACAAAATTGGGGGTAGAAACTAGATTCTATATGTAGTTGTTTAAGTGAAATACATTAAGAAAATATTCTGCAAACATAAACACAGAATGAATTTCACAGCCAAATACAATTCATTGGTAGGATTATCCATTGGCTTGGGATATCTGTCTTTTATCTGATATTTTTAAGCAGATACTCAAAAGTTGATAACATTTGTAGTAAATAAGAAATGTGTGCCTTTGCAATAACATTTGTAATTCTCCAGTTCAGCAACAAGTTAAGTTATTTTTCTATTTGAATTGTCAGTGGAACAAGAGTATACCCAATGTAGAACTGATCTGTGATTTTGATGAAAATCAGAGTTTACATTGCTATTTTCATAGGTATTATCAAAGGGATTTTTGTCGTGAACATATTTAAGTTATTCAAGGGCAGTTGTTAAACAAAGTTTCTTTCTTTCTTTCTGTTTTTTTTGAAAACACTGTAATTCTTTTTATAACCTTCTTAAATTAAAGCATACCTTCCCTAAAATGACATTGTATTGGGTAGATTTTCCTTTGAGAGGACCAAAATCTATTAAAGTGAGATATGAATGGAATTTTCTGCCCTAAACAGGATTATGAATACATTTCTGCCTCCACTGCAGAAAGGTTCTTATTCAAATTAGGTAGGGTTCCTTTCTTTAACCCTGATATCTCAAATGTATTCACATGCATTAAATGCATCAAGAATATGTTTATAAACATTACAAACCAATTTGCAAAGTGCATTTTATTTTCAATTTGTAGATTGGGACATATGCTTTATTCAAGGAGACATGTATTTTTTTCCCCAAAGAACGTAATTAAAAACCAAGATATCTTATAATGTCAAATTCTTTTTGTGCCATTATAAAAGACATCTATATGAGATTATCTGAAACATTAGCTGCTTTCTTCCAGTCTCCATTTCTTACAAATTCTATGTTTAATTAGGTTCCAATTAAGGCAATGAATAAATAGCAAGGTGACATAAGAAAGATAATTTATTAAATATAAATATGTCTCTGCCTTTACTTCTTTACTAATTTTTTCAGTATGCCTCCTTTTCAGATCTGGAGATAATATACCCAAAGCCTAAATATCAATCTTTCAAAATGCCAATCATTTGGTAATAGCTGTTTGTACAATTATTCATTAGAATACAAATTTGCAAATTTATAGCAAACAATAATCACTTGTAAGCTTAAATAAGACATCTTCCTTAGTGATAAATTCAATTTAATAAAATACTGCCTGCTTGGATCCTACCTTAATAAAATGTAACATTAGCTAATATCTAACATTTCATACTTCAGAAATAGCAGTACAAAATTTCTTACTGAGAGGAATAAAAACTGATTGCTGCATCTTAAAAGAACTTATTTGAAAAAAATTATTGTATTTGACAATAAACCAATGATTATAATTACCATTTAATAGCTGTTACCCAGTTATAGATAGAAGTTCAAACCTGGTTTTTCCTCAGGGACAAATACACTAATTAACCAAATCTCAGTCTTTACATGTAAAAAATATATAGACATATGGTGAAAGTATCTATTATTAGTCTTCACTTGTCTCTACTGGGATCTTTTTTCTTCTGAGAGAACTTCAAATTGCTAACTTTGATTTTAAGGATTTGGTCTTCTCATTGATACATTTCAGATAAAATCAAATTAGTGAGTGTGCCTACCTGTATTATTCATTGTCTCCTTCACAAGGGAAGGGTACTTTTTCTGAAATATTTGCACTTTTATAATTCACCAAAGTTCTATTTTATTAAAATTTTTCTAATTATAAAACGTGATTTTAATAAGCTTTTTAAAAATGATACACTTTCATAAGATATGGCATTCTAGGACTTTTTAGAAACTCAAGTCAAATATTTTTAGAAGAGATGTTATATTATTTGACAAATGGTGGCATTTGACCTTTCATGATTTTCATGTGAGATGGTCTAATACCCTTTGGAACCCATCTATTTCTTTTGTAACCTCCTTGATTTTACTACATTTCTGCTCAAATATCCTTCAATGATTGTTTCCTATAATTTATTGTCCAAGAAGATGTAATGAGTCTTGGTGTTCTTGTGCCATAATAATTATGTGATTTAATGATAAAAACAAAGCCATGAGGTCAGAAAAATCTGAGTTCAAATTCAGATCCACCATTTACTAATTATACAATCCTGAGCAAGAATATTTAACCTTCTAAAATCTGCTTTCTTATCTTTGAAGTAGAAATAATAATAACCCATCAGTCTATTGTGAGCATTAACTAAGATAATATACTACCATGTCCAACTCAAGCATTCTGTGAAGTTTTGTATATTGGTCAGTACTCTCCAGAGAAACATCACCAATAGGATGGAGATATATGTGTGTGTGTGTGTGTGTGTGTGTAGGAAGTAGATATATACAAAATAAAAATAAAAAATCTACCTATCTATATATACTACATACACATTTAATTGCAGTAACTGCCTCATGCTATAATGAAAGCTGTGAAGTTCCATGATCTTTTTTTATCTGCAAGCTGGAAAACTAGGAAGGCCAGGAGTATAATTCAATCCTAGGGCCTAACAGCCAGGAGAGTTGATGGTGTAAATCCCAGTCATATTCCAAAGACCTGAAAATAGTGGGCAGGGAATGTGATGTTGTAAGTTCTGGTCTGAGTCTGAGAACCAGGAGCACTCATGTCTAAGGGCAAAGTTACATGAGATATAGAAGATATATATTCTGGCTCAAGAAAAGAAAGGGTAAATTTACCCATTCTTCACCTTTTTTTTTTCCATTCACACCTTCAAGGGATTGGATGATCCTCAATTTCATTGGTGAAAGAGATATTTTTTACTCACTTTACCAATTTAAATGCTAATCCCTTCCAGCAACACCCTTGCAGACACCCAGAAATAATGTTTTATCAGTTTCTGGGCATCCTTTAACCCTATTTAGTTAACTGACAAATTAAAATTAACCATCATATTTGGTTCTTTCTCTTCTTCCACATTTGTCTTGTGTCATAGGTCTCGATATTTGCCTGTATAGTTTTTGTTTTCTTTTTATGTTTCCTGTAGTTTATAATAAAACCCCTAGGATATTTCCCAAAGATGTGTTTATTCAGGGTCAAATATGTTTGAATATGTTCATGAATATTTCAAGGAAAGATAAAAATCTTACTTGAACATAAGAAGGATGACCAAAGAAAAGTTAGCAGGAATAAAAGGTGTTATAAACTAATAATAAAATTAGCCTGGACTCTGATAACTGAGGTAAAACGATCCAACTGTAAAAATAGAAAGAGTAAAGCCAGAATAAGATAAGAGGTGTTAGGATAGCTTATAGAAGGAATCAAGGAAGAATATGGGAAAGTCAGATTTGTAAATGAAGCCAAGAAAAAGACTAGTAACAAGATAAAAGCAAATGATGAAAATGGGTGCATTTTGATGGGAGTTTGATAAAGAGCCTCATGGCTTTTAGGACTCCTTTTCCAAACCAAAGTGATTGTCCCTTCTGTTATTATGAGTTCATCTGACTTCTTTAAGGAGCCTTTGAAAGAAAAGAAAGTGATGAAAGGAAGCTGTTCATGTGAAAAGTACTCACAGCTTTTAAGTCCTGGACAAGAGCAAAATAACCTGGAATTTTTGCTGACTACACTGTGTATTACTTAGCTCAGGCTATCATAGCCCCATCAGTATATTGAAATTAGGTTTATCCTTAATTTTCCTTCCTAAAATTAAAAGGGATTTGGAAAGGGATCCGTGATACCATTGCATAGACAGCAGTGTAGATAACTGTTTCTGACATCTTATATTTCTGCATACCTGTTAGCTTTGTGCTTTAACATAATCTCAGTGGTGAAATTAAAGTGAGTGCTAAGTATACAATCTATAAGACAAAATTGTATAGCTCAACCTTTATAATATGAAACAATGTTACACATTAAAGAAAACTATAAGATGTAATTCTCAACTTTTGGGGGATAAAGCTTTGATCCTCATTTTGAAATGCAGACAAGGTCATTAGAACTGCATGATATAACTGTATATTCAGTAAAAGCACTAGTAAAATAAAGCTTACGATTCTTCTGATCACAGAATTAGTTTTCTATTGGTTAATCTGAGCCTTTCACTTAACTATTGATAACATAAGAGTCTATCCATTCGAACAGGATGATTGGCATATATTTCATATGCTATGATTGATTGGTTTATTATATCCAGAACATTATTATCTCTAAATGACTTATAGTGAATCAAAATATTGCCACAGAGGGGTGTATACATGTGCTTTTCTAATCACTCATTGGTTGATTTTTCCTTTGCCTTTCCATGTTTTTATAAGATTTTTCTATTTAAAATGAGATATAATGGATGTGAAAACATGCAAATTATAAAGGACTTTACAAATGCATGCCATTATTGTTGATATATAAGATATATCTTATTACTGTTATTTTCTCCTATGAATTTTCTATTATTTGATTTAAAATATATCATAGGGGCTTCTGGGTGGTGCAGCTGATTAAGCATCCGACTCTTAGTTTCTTCTCTGGTAATGGTCTCAGGGTTATGAGATCTAGCCCAGCCTTGGTCTCTGCACTCAGCATGGAGTCTGCTTAGAGCTTTTCTCTCCCTCTCTTTCTGCTCCCTCACATCCCTGCTCTCACTCTCTCTTTCTCTATCAAATAAATAAATCTTTAAATATAGTATAGACATTTGGTAGACTATGATTCTATTACTCACCCTTTCATTTTTCCACATTTTATTCGTTATGTTATGCCTATCACAAATCCTTTCTTTTATCTTCCCTGACTTTCTGTTACTACCAGGAGTCCAAAAAAGAAATGTTCAGAAAATAAGAAGGAACAACTAGTGAAATATTATGGGTTATGGTATGTGAGGCTAAGATGTATTGCAAAAAAAAAAAAAAATCACAAATTCCTTACATTCTTGCATTCACATCTTATTGGGATGTAATGTTGTCACTCCCATCAAGATACAGAATCTTTTTCTCCATCCCTTGAATCTCAAGTTGACTGTTAATAGTTGTAGTAGTAGGATATACACATGTTGGCATTTACTCTCTTAAGCACTGACTGAACCCTAAGACAGCGAGGTAAAGAAGCTTAGACTAATTTATTGGAGAATGAAAGACCTTGTAGAGACAAGCTACCTTGTTGAACCTACCAAGCAGCCTGACAGCTTCCAAAAATGTAAGACCTTCTCAGACCATTCCATGCCCTCAAAGTTGACTGAACACAAAAAATGTGCTGAGTCAACCTAAAGAATTATTAGAAATTATAAATGCTATTGTTTAATGTTTTAAGATGATTCATTGTACAGAAAAAGTTTACTAATACAGAGAGTAGTATATATCTTCTGAAGGAATGAGTTGACACTTTAAGAGTTAATCACTTTATTCAGTTTCTGACATCTTATTTTTTAATAAAGGAGAGAAAGGAAGAGTTTGAGAGTAGTAAGGCAAAAATATGCTTCTTATACTCTCTTTGAATGATGTTTGGTGAAAAGGAACTTTAAAGAGTCTCTGTTCCATAGGAATTGACAAGAAATATCTTATAAATCATAAAAAAGTATATTAGACCAATGAGGAAGAAGGAATCAGGACTGTTGAAATGATCTGTAGAATAAATGTTTTGTTCTGTGTTTATCTTCCTGAATAAGAGAATAACTTTTTATATCTAACATATGTAAATTAATCTTTCTATAGAAGAGAAGTGGAAAAAAATAAAAAATAAAAAAAAAGAAGAGAAGTGGAAAAACTTGGGGATGCATATTTATGCTCTAGTTCAGTTTCAAAGTTGACAGATATTAATTCAGGAGGAAAAAAGTCGGTAATTTTTGGAGGGACTAGTCAAAATGAATAACAAGAATTTGTTGAAAAAATAGTGTAGTATTGTTGAAAGAACAGATAAATAGATCATGGGAACAGATAGAGTCCAGAAATAGGCCCACATAAATATAGTCAACTGATCTTTTTTAAGGGAACAAAGGCAATACAGTGGAGACTATATACAGTTCTGTTAGTTAATATTTTTCCCCAGGTGTTGGAAGCCTAACTTTCCTAGCCACAAAAGAGAATTTATTGCTTTATATAACTGAGAAGTCTGTGGATGTAGCTGGGTTTAGGAATGGCTGGATCAGGGACTCCAAATATTCAATAATTCTCTCATTTCTCAGTTCAGCTTTATTCTCTTTTACCTATGTCCTTTAAAAATTCATAAAACATAATACTTACTCCTGGAAATCTAATATAAGTGAATTTCCAACTAAAATTCTGAAAATGAGTTTGGAAATCCTGGTCTATGTCATATGCATTCTCTAGGAGTAGATTCAGCAGCTATACTAAATAACATGGACTAAAAGACAGGAAGGGGAATTGCCCAAAGGACAATCAAAGATAGAAGAATGGATATTATACATCCAAATACAAATATTGATTACAGGCATTCTAAAATAGGTTGGAATATATTTAGAGGTAAAGATAACAATATAAAACATGACAATCAGAAATCCAAATCTGTCATAACCACTTTCCCTCAGAGGAGGTCAAATGAACTTTTATTATCACTATGGTACTTAGGCATCAATAATAATATTAAATCCAGTGAACAGAAATTAACCCCTAGGAGAACTCCTTTTACCTAAGATAGATCTTTCTTAGCTCCGATGTCTCACTCTAATTTTCTTAACTCATGCTTTAAAGGTTTTAAAAAAATGAGTCTAGCCTACAGAGCATGCTAGCCAGCAATAAGTAAAAGGCAAAAGATTTATATGATCTGAAGAGAAACCATAGTATAGCCAGCAACAAGTAAAAGAGATCACAAGAACCCTTGGATTCTTGCCTTGGAGGCAAGCATGCTTGCCTCCAGTAATTGGAGAATGTTTCCAATTACTAGAGGCAAAGAATTCCAGATATTTTGAAATCAAGGAAGAGGGCACATTTTCCAGTTTGTTTCACTTTACTAGTTGAATAGAAAGGGGAGAGAGAGAGAGGGAGAGGAAGATGTTTGTATATATGAGACACGTCTTTTTATTTTATTGTTTATATTTGGGCACAATACAAAGGAAGTATCAGTCTCTGGGATTATAGCTCAATGGCATAGGCTCAGATTTGGCCAAACATAAGGGCACTCTTTATTTTTCAGTAAGATTAAGTGTGGAGTATAGTTCAGAATATAAGTTCTTTCCCTAAAACCAAAAATATCAATTTTAGAATTTTCTTTTAAATTATATTCTATACCTTTATGATTTTGCAGTTTTAATGATTTTACCTAAAAACTTTTGAATGTAAAGCTTTCAATTCCATCAATAGAAGAGTTGTTTTCTATGGTATTCAGTACAGTACCTCTCAGCCGCAAATGGCTATTTAATTTCAAATTTATTAAAATTAATTAACATTTAGAACTCCATTCCTGAGCCATCCTATCCACATTTAGGGTGCTCAGACACTGCATGTGAGCAGTTGTGAACATATTCGATATATTTTCGTGCAAAAAATAAATTTTCATAATTTCAGAGTTTCTCTTGGACAGCAATGGACTAAATAACATGAAAACTCTCAATATATGCACCCAGATATAAGGATAAATTACATAAAAACCAAGCTGAAAGAAAATCTACATGTGCCATACACATAAAAACATCTGAAAACGAAAATAGTAAGAATGTTTAATATGTAAATGAGTTATTATAGGATGAAATAAGTGTGGAGATCTCCCGTCTAAGTAATGGCTTTGGTTTTTAAGTCCCTTGAGGGTATAATAGATAGAGGTTTAGTCTAGCACACAAGGAGTGCTAAAATGGAAAACTTGAATTATAGCTAGGACACTAAAAGAGCTAAATTTCAGAGTAGAATGGATTGAAAATTTACACCAATTAGAAAACACTATGGAAGTTTGTCTTCTTGACTGGATTGTAGGTGAGAAAATGTATTTTCTGAGAATTTATAAGTGTAGTCCTTTTCACAAGTATTTTTGCAAATTTGAATTTACATTATTTGCATACTTTGTAAACCTCTAATGGAGAAATAAAGGTGGAAATTGATGGTGAGTTTATGATATTTCATGGGAACTTGGCAGACACAAAGAGAAAAACTAATCTGAAAGTGCAAAAATGTCAACCTAGAACACATAGAATTCTCATGGATGAAAGGTGAGCTCCCATCTGAAATCACAAAAAAATACGGCAAAGGTCAGCTATTAGTGAGTCAATAGATATAGCACACAGATATATCATATGAAGAAGTTTAGATAATAGCATCATTTTAGTCTATTATATAGTTAAGGTTGAATTGGATAGTTACATAAAAGAAGAAAGTCAAACCATAATGGTCTCCTTTAACATCAGGAACAACAGCATTGTGTACTCTTGGTACTTCTATGCAACATTGTACAGAAGTTTTTGGTAAGGACAATTAGGCACAAATATGAAATAAAAGACATTAAGTTTTGATAAGCAAAGCTGTCTTCATAAACTGATGATATGATAAGGTATTTTGAAAATCCTAAAGAGTGTACAAATAATTATTAGAACTAATGAGTAAGCAAGGTGGCAGGATACAAAATCATTACCAAAATCAGTTGTTTCTATACATTAGCAACGAACAATTCAAAAGCGAAATTAGAAAAACAATTCCATTTATAATAGAGTCAAAAATAGACTAAAAAATTTAGAAATAAACTAACAAAGGAATTTAAAGACATGTACTCTGAAAACTAAAAACATTATTGAAAGAAATGAAGGAAATGCTAGATTAATGGGATGATACTCCATATTCATAGATTCAAAGAATATTTGAAGTTTTGAATATTTAAATTTGTTGTTAAAAAGACAATACTCCCCAAATTTGTATGCAGAATTAATGCACTTGTACACATGAAAGAAGGAATTTGGACCTCTACCTTACATATAGGAAAATTAACTCAAATTGATCAACAACTTAAACATAAGAGCTGTAACTGTAAATCTTAGAAAAAAACATAGGAATAAATCTTCATTTAGCAATTCTAAGATATGACCACAAAGCACTATTAACAAAAGAAAAATAGATATATTGGACTTGATCAAAATTTAAAACATTTGTACACCAAAGAGCAACATATAGAAGGTGGAAAAAGAACGGAGAATGAGAGAAATATTTATGAATTCTATATCCGATAAGGGACCAGTGCTCAGATGTAAATAACTGCAGATCAGCAATGAAAAGACAAATCAGCAAAAATTTGGGCAAACGATTTGCATAGGTATTTCTCTAAAAAAATACAAATAACTTAGCACATGAAAGATGATCAACATCCTTAAGTTACTAAGAGAATGCAATAAAAACTACAGTGAAATAGAATGGATGTTAATAAATAAGATAATAACAAGCATGGATAAGGATGTGGAGACACTGTAACCTTCATTTGTTACCAGTGGATATGAAAAATGGTGTAACTCCTTTGGCACACAGTTTGTTACTTCCTCAAAATGTTAAATATACAGTTATCATGTGGCCCAGCAATTCCATCCCTAGGTATATATACAAAAGAAATGAAAACATTGTCAACTCAAAAATTTGCAAATGAATATTTCTACTAGCATTTTTCATAATATCCAAAAAATAGAAACAACTCAAATGTCCATCAATATAAATGGATAAACAAATTGTGATAATATCTACAATGGTATGTTATTGGACAATACAAGTTAATGAAGTAATGACACTATAACTTGGATGGATCTTGAAAACATGATATGCAAGAGATGCTGATCATAAAAGATCACATATTCTGTGGTTTGGATTATTTAAAATGTCTAGAATAGGAAAATCTATAGAGACAGAAAATAGATTAGTGGTTGCTGGAGGTTAGAGGAATTGGGAAGATATTGCTAATGAGTACAGGGTTTCTGTTTGGTAAAATATTCTAAACAGTGCTGATGGCTGCACAACTATGAATATACTGAAAAGCGCTTTATGTTTCAAAAGGTGAATTTTAAGGTATGTGAATTGTATCTCAATAAACCTGTTTATATATTGGAATAAGATTTGGGCAAAAGAAAATCCAGTTAAAAAAGCAAAAACAACTTGCTTAAAAAAGGAGAGTGAGGGAGCCTGGGTGGCTTAGTGGTTGAGCATCTGCCTTTGTCTCAGGTTGTGATCCTGGGGTCCTGGGATGGAGTCCAGCATCAGGCTCCCTGTGGGGAGCCTGCTTCTCCCTCTATGTCTCTGCCTCACTCTCTGTCTCTCATAAATGAGTAAATAAAAAAAAAATCTTAAAGAGTAATTGAAATAAAAACTGAGTAATTATGCTAAGCCACACATTATCTCTGAAGCAAGAACCATTATCTCTGAAAATCAACTTGAGAAAAGTTCCCCAGAATGAAGTGAAATGTATACATATAAAAATGTGGGGTGCCTGGATGGTTCAGTCGCTTAGGCATCTACCTTCAGCTCAAGTTATAATCCTAGGGTCCTTAGATCGAGTTCTGCATTGAGATCCCTGCTCAATGGGGAGTCTGCTTCTCTCTCTCCCTCTACCCCTCCCCCTTTTCATGCTCTCTTTCTCTCACTCTCTCTCTCTCTCTCTCTCAAATAAATAAATAATCTTTAAAAAATTTTTAAAAATGTGTACATGTATGTACATACAGGTATATAAACACAAAATATATAAATATATGGAAGAGTGTCTAAGACACTCAAAAATTGAGAATTCTCTAATTTAAGACAAGTGAGAAGTTCTAACATAATGTTAAACAAGATTTTCAATGGATAATATTTCAATTTGGGGAGAGGCAATATTTGAAATTTGTGGCTGAGATTTTTTTCATAATAAGAGAAATACATGAATATTCACATTGAAGAAGCAAAATAAGATGTGAATTGGATTGGTAACAATAGATACACACCGAGACATAATAGTGAAACTGAGCAGAGGGGGTCTAGGGAAAATAAACAATGAAATGAGTTATTACCTGAAAGGGTAAATGACTTCTCAATGGCAACAATGGAGGCTAGAAGGATTCAGAATAATAGCTTCAAAGGGATGATGAAAAATAATTGTCAACTTACATATCTATATTCAGTAAAATTACCTTTTACCAGACTCACATTTAAAAGAACAAGAAAACCCTAGAAGAAAATAGGGTGATACACAAAGCAATTGGTAGACACGTGGATAATACAAAAAAGGATTTGATTATATTAAGTAATAATAACTATAACAAAGACTAATTTGAGGACTTTAACAATAAATGAAAAATTACAGGTTGACAATTCCATGTGAAACGAGGGTGCCATTGAAATTCAAGCTCTAATGTTCTTGTATAATAAGGATAGGTAAAGAGAGAGAGAAAAGGTTTGGTGTCAGAAACATACACATCAGTATCCCTGATCTATCACAAAGTAACTTATTTTTGCTTTCATGCCTACTGTAGATTCTAAAACTGGGAGGGAGTCAATAGGTTTAATGAGTGTGGACTTGAATTTACTTAACATTTGTATTTCAGTAACATTTCAATCTGCTAAAGAAGAAAAGAAAACAAGAACAACAACAAAGAGACTTTGTTGACTTGACTTTCATTACCAGGGTCCCTCAAGCAGAGCTAGTCCCCACAAGGATTGCTTTGAGTTTTATTGTTTGGGCAGTTGAGTACCCTAGAAAATCCAAATTGTGGCCAAGAAAGGGAATTAAGGTCATATCTGAAATGATAGGACTAAGCATGAAGGTTTTGGCAGTGTTGATAAAAAGAATATCAGTTATAAGATAAAATACTCAATGGATTGGACCTCATTAGCATGAAGGCTGTAATATGGATAGGGACCAACAATCCAGGAAGAGTGTGTTAGAATCCCATTTTCAGTAGTGCTGGCCCTATAGTACAAGAACTATGCATAGGGTTTGAGGAACACAGAGAGCCAAATCTCTGTATCTCTGAGGGGTTATGACATGCCTCATCATCTGCTTCCAATAATTTTTTCCCAAGTAATTAGACCCAATTGTCGCCCAAATGTAAACTAATTAATTTCCCACCCTTCCTCCATTAACCCCTGGAACTTCTCACCTTCACACAAGAAAGGTTTCCACTTATAACATTTTCTCAAGTCTAGAACTGAATAAAAGTTTTCACTGTGCACCGTTGAAAGGTTTTCATTTGGTGCAGTTCTGCTGATTACACTAAACTACCAGAACTTCTTGATCCTGTGAAATTCATCTCTAATATGGTTTTTAAAACTCCAGTCCTCAGAATACACTGTGTCTAGCCCCTCTTAGTGATTTTGGGGACAATTGCCCCCCAGGGTGCAATGTACTTCTCCAGGCACCCTTCCTGATTCCTGCTAAGTATCTGGGTTTAATTTTTCAGGATAGAGAGGGAAGTTTGAGGACTAAGGAGAATTGACTATGGATGAACGGTGTCAGCATAAACTGGCTATTTTAAAATAGTACATAAGTAGCACAAGAACTTTTTTCATTAGTGTAAATATTATGTGCCTCTGTTGAAGAGCAGACAATTGCTGAAGGATATTAAGGGCTGTTAATCTGATAGCCAGACTGCTAAAACTTCATTAGTTGTGGGATTGTTAAATAAACATACTTTTCTTCCAAGTTTTATTCATTTTTCAGATGGTTCCATTATTTTTCATAATGAACAGTCATACAATTCCAGGCCAACATGAAGTTTTTCAAAAGGTACTCAGGAAATATTATTGGAGATTAGAATCTAGTATGAATTTAAGAGAGAGCTTCCTGGAAATGATGTCCAAGATGAGAAGGCAAGTTGAAAATTGGTTGTAATTGTTCAGTATAAGAAAGAAACAAAGGAAATTTCAGGCATGTCTGAAAGTAAACATATAAGCGAAGGAGGAACACCTGGGTGATTCAGTGGGTTAGGGATCTGTCTTTGGCTCAGGTCTGGATCCTGGGATGTGTCCTCTGTTGGGCTCCTTGTTCAGCGGGGATCCTGTTTCTCCCTCTGCCTGCCATTCCCTTGCTTGTGTTTGCTCTGTCTCTGACAAATAAATAAAATATTAAGAGAGAGAGAGAGAGAGAGAGAGAGAGAGATATGTAAAAGTAAAGGAACAGGAGAGATGAGATAGTATTGAAAATAGTTAAAACGGCAGGCAGGTAGGATAAAAGATTTGTTTACCTGTAGCCAGATAAAGAGAAAAGAAAGCGAAAATGTAAAGATTTTCTTGTGTTTTGTTTTTTTGCCAAGTTACTTGCACTGCTGGCTTTAAAATTAGAATCTAACCAATTCCTTTTACTAAATTGATAGAAGTAGTTGTTTGGGATCTATATTTGCAAAATCCAAATCTTGTGGACAGTTATGGTTCTGCTGCAGTTGAACTTGGGCTAATTAAAACCAATAGCTGCCAGCAAATTCATTAATCCTGATCTGTTTATAGATCCATTGTGAGGAATGATCATTTATTATCTTAAGACCCTGTGCCTTCTGATAAGTATTATTATGTAAAAATATGGACAGAGAGTGCCCATTGGCAAGAACTGTTAATCTTCTCAATTCACACTTGGAGTACTTGTAAAACCCAAGCACATTATCCCTCATTGAGAGGCAGGAATGACAAGTTGGTTTAAACCAAGGAGACCTCTGTATAAATTAACAGATGTTTTAGTTGAAAATAGAAGTTGTCAACATGACCTTAATTAATGAATTTGCTAATAGTTGTTCCCAGAATGAGGTAATATGCCAAGTTCTAACCCAAATATTGAGGAATAAAATGGAGGCTTTAAAGTTAGACTCAAATTGAAATCCCAGTTTAGACCTCATGATTTTCATGATCTTCAGTAAGTCATCAAGTTACTCAGGTGTGAGAATCATGGTGCATACAGGGTGCATTTAACTACTATTTGGCATCTAGTGGTGCTCAATGAAAATATGCTTTATGTCAAGTACATTCTCTTTAATTGAGGGTTGTGTGTGTTCAACACAAGTGTATACATGTGTGCTTGAATTTATGAACAGAGTCATAGGAGTATTATTTATTGACTTTTTGGCTAAATCTCATATGTGTTGATTTTGAGGTAGTCCTGGCCATGCTATCTAACTACTACCAGAAAAAAAGGACTTTAAACCAACTCTCATATTGAAATCATCATGTGGGGTACATATCACACAGTTTCTAAATGAATTATATCTAATAGGCTCATCCAATGAGATTTCTCATTTAGTTATCTTGGTGTATAGGTTTTATCACTTGCTTATTGTAACAGGCATCCTAGGAGTTCCACTGCTATGCTTTATTGAGACTTCTGTAGATCAAGTGGACTTTTGTTATCACCTACTTAACAAAAAAATCACAGGCCAAATCACAATATGGGATAAACTTTGAGGCCTTTATTATTATTGTTAATGGTATTATCATCCCCAAATTTATGAAGAAAATGTCAAACCTGATAGATACTTTCTCCTCTCACATGACTTTGCCTTTTCCTTAGATTATACAGGAAGATTTCAGTCCGAGGCCCTAGTTTTGTTCCAACTCTTTCTTAGGAAATATTATCTCATTCATATCTGCTCTCAGCATCTTTTTGAGAATCATTACCTTCAAGTTAGCTACAGTCTTATTACTTACTTTGGTCAATGAAATATGTGAGATGTATTATGTCAAGGGAGCAGCACTTAAGAGGCAATATATGAATTACCACCTTCCTTTCTTCCTGCCATGGTGAGCGTCCAAATTGCAAAGTATAACACACTATGCGTGCATGCCTGATATGTAGTATGGGTAAGAATTAATGATTATTGTTTTCAGCTATTAAAATGTATAGATTCTTTGTTACTGCATTATAACCTGATCTATTCCTGAAACATGAGTAATTGATTGAAGATTTTGCTAACCATCAGTTTTGTGATAACATGCCTTGGTTATATCGGAGCATTAGGAAACTATGCACAGATACATATCCTTTTTATACCAGGAAAGACATGCTTCTTTTGCAGTATGTTCTGTTATGATGCCATTGACCTGAACCAAGTACATTTATACCTTTGTAAGCAGAGACTCCATGAAATTCATCATGCTAAAGGTGTGTTCCAATAACTAACAGGAACATCCCCAACATAACACTTTTGTAAAAGGAAATTATATTTGTTTTATGACATGCCTACTTGGAATGAAAGCCTAATGGCTGAAGAATTTTTTGTTTTGCTCACTTTTTTAAAAGACTTTTTTACTTATTTGAGAAAAACAGAGCATGAGCAAGCAGGGGTAGAGGAGAAGAGGCAGACAGAATGTCGTACAGATTCCTCACTGAGCAGTGAGCCCAATGTGAAGGGCTTGATCTCAAGACCCTGAGATCACAACCTGAGCTTAAATCAAGAGTTGGGACATTTAACTGACTGAGGCACCCAGGTGGCCCTGTTTTGCTCACTTCTCTTTACTTTTTTTTCATTTGTTTACTGGGCAAAGAACTTTATTAACCTTGTTTAAAACTTTGTTCCCAAACTTCTTCAGCTTAATTAGCTACAGGGGATGAATTGTGTATAAGCAAAAACTGAAAAAAAACTGCAGTGTCCCGGGGCTTGGGCTTAAAAACATTAGAGATCTAGATTTTATCAGATCCATGCAGAAAATTTATAAAAGTGGTCATAATAATAAATAGCAGCTCCCAGTAACTTCTTCAAGTTTTATCTTCTTCAGAAATGGACTCAGTTCAGGTTGCTTCCTTCTTGGAAGCTTCATCAAAATTCTCCACAAATCTGAAACTTCATTATCATGCTCCTCTCTGGGATTAAGCCATGCTTCCCGTCACCCCACCCCACCCTTTATTTTAAGATTTAAAAACTTTATTTATTTTAATTTTTCCCCAACTTTTATTTAAATTCCAGTAAATGGTGCTTTTCCATCCACAGGTTGTTTGGACAGAGCTTCAACCGGTCTTCTTAAACTAGTCAGACTGCACCAAGTTGATTTGAGATACTGGATAGCATTTCTGTCAGCTGCTTTGTCTCAGTGTGGTGGTGGGAAAGGAACTGCTCATTAAAAGAAGATATTCATAGAATGGCTACAGCAAATGCTAAAACATTTCAGCTCACCTTAAACCTTAAAGAAGTTAGGGGTAAATAATACCTCTGGTATTGAAGAGGCGAATATGTTCAGAAACCAAGGAATCAACTTTAACAGCCCTAAAGATCAAGCATCCAAGGCAGCAAACACTTTCACCACTCCAGGCCACACTATATTGCTCACTTTTTAAATACCTACCACCTAGTAGGTTGCCTCACACAGAATACTTATTAATATTTATTAATTCAAGTGTGTCATTTTCACTGTAAGTTATTGTTCATTGTTTGACAGTGCCCTATGATGGCCTCTAGGAGGAACTTTTCTGGACTAAGTACCATGATTTTTACTAATTCTTCTAAAAACCTGACATAATTTTTGACACATTTTGAGTCATAGAATCTGTCGTTTCTCTTCTTGACTAATAGAAATTCAATCCAGTTGAGATTCTCTTCCAATAATTGATGTAGATATTATGCGGTTTACTATAAAACAATGTATATTCCTTAATTTGAACATTTTTCTCTTTGCTTAATTTTTCCTACCTAATTTGATTTTGTTTTATCATATTACTTTTATAGATTTTAAATACACACCACATATGTATCTATATTTATGTACACAAAACCATATTTTGACACTTTTCTTAATATATTATCTCTTTTTATAATGACCAGCTTTTCTTTTACCGTACTTTGAAGCTTTACTCAAATATTTTAAAATGTACAAAAACCTATGCACTTTAATTGTGAGAGTGTTAGGGTTGTTAGACCATATCATCTAGCTATAAGGCTTTAAGTAGCAAGGGCAATTTAGTCTTAGTGAAATTGCTCACTGCTTCAAGGCACCTAATTAGAAATTAAAATACCTAGTTTTTTTTTAATTCCTCTCCAGCTCTATCTCAGCATATTTTAATCTGAACTATATTTCTCTGTTAAATATGATTACTGAGCAATGACAGAACTCATGGTCATTCATTGCTCATTCATTACCAGTTTTCATTTATAGTTGAAATGAATACTTTCCTCAATTATATTTTTTAATCAATCCCAATCCTTTCTTTTTTATATAAGAGATATTAAGGCTTGAGAAAATTTCTGCAGAGTAATAAAACCTGTTAGATTAGATTAATATACATGGGCTACTCAACTATTATTAATTCAGACAGACTTTCATTTTTCCTTTTTTGATTACACAGGACATTGATTTATGGTACATGAAATAACCAAATTGCACTTTTGAAATTTAAAATTCTAGAGTTCCTCTTACATTATTGGCCTTGAACTCAGCTATTTTGTCCTTTAAATTACAAAATATATGCCCTTTTTAATTGAAAGGTACATACTGCCTAGTGCAGCAAGTATATTAGCTAAATGTTTGCCTGAGATTAATAGGTCATTTTTAATGTCATTAATGTGCTATCGAGTCACAGTAGAACATAGCATATCATAAAACCTTTCATAATTTCTTTATTAGACTCATTGTGGTGTACTTACAATGCCTAGAATACCATTTTTTTAACTTGGTTTGTTGCTTATGTCTTTTGAGATTTTGTTCCAAGTCCAGAAGGAAAACATATTGATGATGCCTAAATGTGAACACTGATAAGAGTATAGGCTCTAGTTTATATCGCCCTGGTGGAGTGTGAGCCCTCTGCATATTTAAGATGCAGAGGTTATTAGGGAGAACCCATTTGATGAAAGTGCCTGAATTGGGAGAACACATGGGGAAATGGCAGGACAATGCCAGATAAACTATTTACTTTTTTCCCCAAGTAAACATGGATATTATGAAGCCTGAAGGTCTTTTGGGTTTAGTCAGGATAGCATTTTTACCCCCTTTCCCCTCATTTGATGAAACAAGAAAGAAGAAAAAAAAGAAAGGTAAATCTCTCCTAGAATATGTTGGACTGATAGTCCATCAGAGGTCACACATGTGGGCTCCTATAACCTTGCCAGGTCAATGCTCAAATTCCTTAGCTGGCATATGCAAAATACATGGCAGTGACATGTCCAAATTCATGTAACCAATACTATTGAATACCTTTTTTTTTGTACAGCCATTTTCTAGGCACTGTGATACTATAAAGAACTATAGTGGTACAGTCTCTATTTTTATGAAATCTGCATTTCAGTGGGTTGCAAAAGGGATAGAAGGTTGTGAGCAATATATTAATTACATAATTAAATAAATAAAATTTGGAAAAGGGCTACAAAGGAAAAGTATATGATGTTATAATAACTAACAAATACCCTAATTCTGGAGGGCAGCAGAGACTTCTTGAGTCAGGTGTAAAGCATAGATAGGATGAAGACAAAAAGTCCTGAGTCAGAAAAGAGTCTGATAAGTTCCAAGAATTACTGTGAGTGATTCTCCATTAGAAAGCAAGAGTGAAAAGCACCAAGAGTTACTCTTGAGGTAGGCTGAGCCCAGACCCTGCAAGATTTTAGATGTTGATTTTATCTTAATGCTACTGAAATCCAAAATCTGTGGGGGGTATTAGGACCCACTCAACATGATGAGTAGCAGGTCTAGCATAAAGGGATGTGAGTTCCTATTCTTTCAGCTTTAATGTAGAGATTACAAATATTCTGAGACTTTTGTAGGGATGGTAGATTATTTGAGTCAAAATCATCCAAGGTACAGTCTCTTTAAGAGACTTTTAATCTACCATTAGAGTTGACCCTTATCAGCATCAACATCAGTTTGAGTTTGATATATAAAAATCCAGCATTGGAGCAATATATACAAACTAGGGAAAATGCTTTGGAAATATTAACAGCATGAAGTGTCCTAAGTTGCAAGTTTCTCTATTTCTTTGTAGCATCCATAAAGCAGTCTAGCTTGTAAAACTTCCCTTGGCTTTTCAGTGTCTTGCTATTGCTCTAATGTGGAAGAGCATAATGGTCACAAGTATAAAAGGCTCTTTTACATTAAATTATACAGAATAAATTTCCCTGCTCAAAAGCTGATAGCAGCTGATTTCTTCAATTTAGTTGCAGAAGATTCTAACATTAAATCTGAAGCTACCACAGAGTGATCTAACTTTGAAGATTACAGTGATGATAATGGGGCTTCTAGTGAACTAAATGAATGTTTATGGCTTTCTCTTTTCTGCGTTCATTGTTGCTGCTGCTACTCCTGCTGATGCTGGTTTTGGTGTGTGGCTTTCTCAGTAGTGTTGGCTTTCAGAACAGAAATAGAATAAATGTACATGCAAATCAATAAAATTCCACAAAGCCTTGTATTTCTATAGGATTGACAGTGATAGTTAATAGACTACTTGCTTTTTGTCCCCAAGTTTTAGTTTTGGTACCAAGCACAAACCTCCTTTTAAAACTTCCTTGAATTTGAAATGATACTAGTCATGGGTACGTAGATTCTTCTCTTGTTTGGCTTTCAGGCTTCCTTTACAAAGCCTGTCCCTTAACTTGTAGTGCACAACATTGTGGTATTTACTTTTATTGACTTTACTGCAACCTTAGTACATGAATTTCTGCAAACATTTCTTATTGTTTCTCTAAACAACAAGAGGTAAATAACAGATATTCACAGCATTTTATTATACTTGAAATGCCAGGAATTTTGCTAAGCATTCTTATGTGTTATTTAATTCATTCTTTTTTTCCTTTTCAAATTATTTTTAAATTTTAATTCCAGTGTAGTTAAAATATAGTTACATGAGTTTCAGGTGTACATTATAGTGATTCAACAGTTTCATATATTCCTCATTGCTCATCAAGATTAAGTCTACTCTTAATCCCCTTCACCTATTTCACCCATCCCTCCACCCACTAATTAATTAATTTGATGGAACTTTAATATCCTCATTTTATAGGTGATAAGACTGAAAATTTAGGAACCTAAACGTCTTGCCTAGGGTCATATGGGTAATTAAGATAAGAGCTCATTCACATTCTGAGTTCAGCTCAGAAAGGAACAAAACAAACTTTTTCTTCTGAAAGAAGAAAGTGAGTAAATCCAGATTACTCTGAAGGAATAGAAAGCAGATGTGGTTGGGATTAAGGCAGTAAGGCAGAGGGAAAATGGGAAGCTCTGTTCAGATTAGAGCTTTAAGATTTTGAACTTGAAAAGTCTGTTTTGTTCTTTTCAGGTCCACTTCAAGCCAAGTTTGTCAAGTACAAATACACTTGAAAAGTCGATTTCAAGTCCATTTTGGTTTTGAAAGCTGGTGGCTGAAGAGGAGATAGGGTGAAGCTTATTTTCATATAATTGTAGGAGAAGCTTTGTAACTAGGACATTGTGAAAGTTCAAAAGCATGTCTTAATTCCAGAATGATGGCTTAAAATAAGAAGTATAACTATTCCCACTTACCAGTTTACTCTTAGAAAGAGAATTGGTAGGACATTGATATGGAGAATTATGAACAGAAATACAAAGTAAGGTGTTTGCCATGTGATTCAAAATAGACATATGGGCCTGTTGGTATAAAATTAATGACCTAAAATTGACAATAAGGAGATAAGTGAATATTTAGGTGATGTCTGGGCTCTGAGATAAATAGAGGATGGAAGAATTTAAAAATTGCCTTAGACAGAAACTGTGAATGAGAGCCAGGATTCAGTTATATCAAGAGGTAGATAAAAATTTCTGAATAAAGGCTGAAGATGTACATGTTCTTAACAACCAAATGGATAAAGTCAGTATTCTGATTCGGAGTAGAAGAGAGACTGGGGAGATGGAATGCAAAGTTCCCTGGAGGACAGTGAGAAAGAAAATATCTTGATACTTAATTTAAAGAGGACAATTATGAGCAAAGTTAATAGGATCTGTATAGCTAAGGGTTCTTACCTAACTTTCCAATATTTCATTAATACAAATTTCTAATGTCATGATTAAACTCAGCCCTACAATACATAAAATCTTTTTAGTAAACTTTAAAAGCCATCATAGGTTATTATTTTGACTTTGTATTAAAATATAACCTTCTCAGCTCTGATACTTGAACAAGGAACTAGAGGTTATAATCAACCAAATCAATGTTAACCAAAGTAGATGAATCTTTTCAGTTTACATTTAAAATTTTGTTACTTGTTGAAAGAAAATTTGTCTATCTCTATGCTAAATTACTTCTAAATTAGACTGTTTTTCACATCTAGAAAAGTAATTTTCTTTTCCTTTACATTTCAAGAAGTTACAGTATGAATTGAGATCAGCTATATTAATTTTGCCTGCTTTTGTTTTGGAATCTGAATTGACTATAAAGAATTGATATGGCTGGCCAACAGAAGTTATCTGGTATGATATTTTTGGAGGACCACATGTATCTTTCTTGAATGAGTTTATTGCATTCTGTGATAACTTTCTTCTTTGAGGTTCATTTTAAACAAAAGGGGAGAACCTATAATAACATCCAATAAAAACAAACAAAAGCAATATTGTTAAAAAAAAAAAAAAAAGCCAGTTCAAAAGGTAGCAGTGATTGTGCCCAGGCTGTTAACAGACTAATACAAGGAGTGATGACCTTGTGGAGTTTGTTGGTGATGAGGTCATAAAATGTGACAAAAAGAGATTGCAGTTTTTATTGTTCCATTGATTTCACCTTTTCCCTTTTCGATATGAAGTTGGCTAAAAGACTTTATTTTGTTACTCACTGAGTCTAGGGAGTGTGCAGAGAGAATGATGTTGTCTTCTAATAGGTGTTAACTTGTTTAGAGGTGGTCAAGCAAGTTTACATGTAGAAAAAACTAAACTGAAACTTGCATCTTGCAATATATCTGGGATGCATGACGAAAATTAGAATAGTCAACTCATTAGATAATATGTAAACATCAAGAGCAGATGGGCTTTCAGAAAAAAAGAACTTATTTTCAGGAAATTGTCTTGACTATATAAAGAAAGGCAAATATAGAATATTATTAGTGTCATAGAAGTGATATTTTGTGATTTTTTTACATATTTCCATTTTGTTACATCTGTTCAGGTTTTCTGATCTCAGTCTATGCTCAACTTGTGACTCAGTTTTGGTATAATTAATACTAAGATAAAAAGGTAAGTAGGGATCATTTCAGTCTTAATTTTTCACTTTTATAAATTTTCTACCAAATGACAAATATTTTATTTAATATAAACATGGCTTTGAACTTCAAGAGTCCATTGTTTGAGAGAAAGAACAAATTTCCAAATATTTTTTCTTGTTGCTAACTTGCAATGAACCAGTAGGAGTGATTTGAGTAAAATTTTAGAAATTAAATTAAAATGCAATGGCTGTGTAGAAGATTCTATATATTCTCCTGGGGTAGAATCAGTGAGGAAATATTATAACTGTTTAATCTTGAGAAAGTCATTTAATTTTTCTGACTGTTTACTCATGTGTAAAATGAGAGAAATAGACTGGCTTTCCAGATCAAACATACTGTGTTTCTGTGATATGTGATGCACGGGTGAGATAAATTCTTTCTTCAAAAATATCAAAATCAATCTAAATAGATTAGTTAAGTCAACCACAAAGGAAAATATGATCCACCAGTGTTCAGCTTCTGTCCATAGAGGCAAATGGCAAAGCCAGTAAAGGTTTGAGGACAGTGGTTCGAAAGCAAAGAAGTACAGGGAATATATATCTATTATCTATAGATAGATAGATAGATAGATAGATAGATAGATAGATAGATAGATAATAGATAAAACCACATTATGTGCAAAGGAGAAATAAGACTAATCAAGTTTAAGTAATATATTCAAGGTCACTAGAGTTTTAAGATTGAGGTTCAACCTCTGGTATCTGATTTATAAAATACATGCTTTTTCCATTATTTCTTGTAGTCTGTCCTTTCTCAGCAGTTTATACTGAAAAATGTTTAAATGACAAGGGTGATTGATTTTATTAGAAACTTCACAGTAAATTGATTTACCTACTCAAGGTGTCATCTAGACATAGCTTACATGGTATTAGTATTAATTTGCGTGTGAAATTTTTTTCTTAAAAATAAAATTATAGAATTTAAAATATTCCATTTGGACATGACTTCACAGGATATCTAATCCAAACTATTCAATTTATAAGTTTACAAAATAAACCTTAGACGAGAGTTTAAACCTTTTTAATGTCACATGGCTTGTTAGAAAAATTATAGTATAAAGAAAGCTGTAACTGAAACCCATAATTCTAACTTTAAGCTAAAAGATCTTTATTTGAAAAGATTTAACAGAAAAAAATAGCTATGAGCTTTTATTACACAAAGTTTTACTATCATTATTACAAATTCCCATGGCCATATTCATTAAAATTTAATCTCTTTGTCCATTACATTGGTTGTCCCAAAAATTTAGTATAGAATATGATCTAGTCAAGTATGAGACAATTGCCTAAAAGAAGTAATAAATACAAGAACAAGAACTTGTAATTTGAGGTGAGTATTTCATGGCTTGGAAACAAAATTTTGCAATCATAAAAATCTCAAATAGTTAAGATCCCTATAATTTGGGTATGAGCTACCTTCTCCACATAATTTATTACTTTTTCTCTTTCTGAGTTCTCTACAGCAGCTAAATGTAGGCATCTTCCCATGCTGTGTTCATGCCTGATGTTTTACCAACTAGGATCACTAGCTGCTGTTTCACTCCTTTGGAATGCCCTTTCTGTTACCATTTCTTGAAGCCTTACTTCTTCAAATATTGTTTCTTGTGCGTGATCAGCTTCCTCTATCAAGTTTTTACTGATTAGTAAAACCTTCTAGTTGTGGTTTCTATGTCCTCTGAACCCTTAGACAATCTTCACCATTTATACCACTCTTTTGATTTGTATCAACCAATGTCCATGCTGTTTGTTCCTGAGCTGCAGTTGTTAACAGTCACCCAATATTTCAAGTATTTCTTCATCTAGCTTCAATTGCATGGAAGTCCCAGTAGTTTTGACTTCTTTTATGGTCAGGTCAGTTAATTTCCTCAAGATAAAATTTTGTCCTAGATAGAAAGGAAATAAGACAATAAATAAATTTAATTTGATACAAAACAGACATGCCCACAGCAATTACAAGTTACAGAGCTAGCATTTAAATTGTCCTTCTTTATGTCTAATCCTGTGTCATTTTTCATATGCCTCATTGGAAATCCATGCCACACTGCTATATGATTTTATGCTATTGATTACTGGTTCTAATTTTATGGCATCTTGATTGCCTCTAGTTGGTAGCAAATGATTCATGGGAATCTCAAAAAATATTAAATTCTCATCATTTTCAAGGTAAAGACTGTCAAACCTCTACAAGAGTAGTTACTTTCATGAAATTGAACCAAGAACAGTTAAAAATGTTAAAGACATGGGGAGGTACAGATAAAAGAATTGTATACCTTCTCATTTTATATAAATGGAAAATGAATTCCTTTGGATCACACATAGAGTTAATAATAGCAATTATTTTCCCAAGAAGCCACTCATTTGCTCTTTGATTGACCATTTAATTTATTGTCATCATGATTAGCATTGCTAGTTGTAGAATTAGTGATAATAGTAAGATACAGCAGGTATTAGGGCTTGGTGATAAATTGGGTTGCTCTTCATTATAACTGGTATTTTTCCCCTATGTTTTTGTACTGTTTTATTATAGTTTCCCAGTAGATTATAGGCCTTTTTAGTACATCTGAACAATCCTTATATTGTAGGTGACACACAGAATCTGACACCTAACATATATTGAATATATCTTTATTGGTTTTCAAAATAAATAAATGGATAATTTGGTTATTGAAAACTCTTACTTTGAAGGAAAAATGACTATAAAACTAAAATAAATGATACTTATCAGACTGAAGAAAATCTCTCACTATGATATATAATGTACTTATACTCTTTGTTAAATTAAATTCCAAAATGAATCCCAGAAACAAATCATTATTGAGTTTTGTCAAAATGGAAGTTAGATCATGTCACTCTTCTCTTATAACCCCTCTAGTGGCTTCCCAGTTTTCTCAGAGGATAAAAGCATTTCCATTTTATAGTGTCTTCCAAGGCAGAACCATTTATGACATTCTTCCCCTCCCCCTGTCTCCCTTAGTCCGCCTTAGTCACATGGCTGTTGCAGTTTCTCTTTGAGGCTAGGCATCTCCAGCCTCAGAGCTGGAAGTATTGGAGTATTCTCTGCCAAGAATACTCTTCCCCCAGGTAACTACAGGGCTAACTTTTTTACTTCTTTTTTTTTTTTTTTTTTTTTTTTTACCTCCCTCAACTTCTTTTATCTGTGAGATCTTCCCTAATTACGGTATTTAAATTTAAAATTGCAACTTCTTTGTCCCATGTAACACACACATACACACAGACACACAGACACATACACACATACACACACAGTGTAGTTTCTTGCTTGCTTTGTTAATTTTTAGAACACTGAACACACAGCACTTGTCACCTTCTAAAGAACCATATTGTTTATTTATTGCCTGTATTCCTTCATCAAAGTGCCTGCTTTAAAATGCTGGTAATTGGTTGGTTGTTTGGTTTATTGGTATATCCTCTGGACATAAAACATAGTAAGTGCATAATAAATGAGTAGCCAAGTCAGTATTAGTCAGTATTAGCTACAGTGTATCTAGAAATGAGTATCGCTAAAAATAAAAAAATAAAAAAAAAGAAATGAGTATCGCTGTCTCAGTGTTCTGCTACTTATGAGGCAGTATATAGGTTTTGAACAGCAAAGAAAACTTTTTTGAATGTGATACTCCATAAAATTTTTTTCACTTATTTCCCTGTCATGAGTTGTTCTCATGGAGATTTGTGTCTTAGAAGTTTTTGGATGAGGAAGTATTCAACAATTGAAGTTAGTTTCATAAAATAGAATTTTATTCTAAGGAATAATAGCAGTAGTGATAGATGCAATTTCCAGATCATTCCTCATTTTAGCTGAGACCAAGCTTTTTTTTTTTTTTTTTTTTCCCAAAAAAGAACAGGAAATTGGCTGACTTTTTTTTACTTCTTTTCTCAATTGTGATCATGCAATTCAGGGGTGGGCACTGGTGGCTTTGATCTGTCTCACTCTCTGTTTTTGCTTTTGTTTTGTTTTTAGTAGTCATTGAGCTAAAAATGGTTTTTATATTTTTTAAATGGTTGTATTTTAAAGGAATATGTAAGTATTGCATAATATCCTTGATTTTTCTTCTTGACCTACAAAGCCTAAAGTATTTACTATTTTGCACTTTAAGAAAAAGAAGATCTAAAACTCACTAATAAGATAATGAGTAGCTCCCATTTGTTAAGAACCCACTATGTGCTTTGCACTGTGATAAGTGCCTTTTATATGTTATTTCAAGGCCTTAATATTTGTGCAAGTAAGATATTTTTAATCATAGCTTTACATGTGAGTGAATAAAAGCTCATAAAGATAAATAATGGCCAACATCATATTAGCCACTTCCTCATCATATTAACAATCAACTATTATTAACTAATAACATAATAATAAGAACTCTTGCCAATTAACTTATTAACTAATAAGAACATAATAATAAGAACTCTTGGCAATATCCAAATGACCCATCTGGTGGTTGGTCTGTGCTTCGCAAATGTTGCCACAACTAGGCGTTCATCCTTATCTCTGAATGGTAGGCCATGAGCAGAAACTGGTTACTAAAACAAAATCAGATGTTACCAAGGTAAACTTAACAGGAGCTGAGTGTCACACTCTAAATATTTTGAAATATATTGATCATATAAATAGTATTTCTTGAAAACTGCACTGAAATTTTTGAATACTTAGGTTTTTGAGAGATACTACCTTGAGAATATCTACTTATTTCTTATTAGACAAAATTAAGACTGGTTCTCAGGTGTGGATTAACATTGGATGATTTTATAGATTTCAATCTATTTTCATAGATTTCATAGAAAAGTATGTTTATAAAATTTTTCATTTCAATATGAATTTGTAAGCGTATGGTAAGTGACATAGTGTGCTTGAAAGAGAACTGAAATAAGAATCAATGAGAAGTGTCCAATCCATGCTTTCCACCTTACCTTTTGTGATACATACAACTTTTAAGATAAACTAGTCCTTGGGGGCTCATCACCAATTAATTTTTCCACATGTAAATAAAAAATAGTGTTTGTTATTGCAACACTATACATACATACACACACATACAAATATAAACATACACATATACAACTACCTCTAGTTACCTTCCTATAACATGTGAGTAAAATACTTTTATCCCTTTTAAGTTTAGATAACTGTTAAGATAAATCCATTTCCTGGGGAACTACAGCATATACGGTTTTTAATGTTTGTGTTTACAATTCCTGCTGATTTTCCTGATTGAGTTGCTTGCTGTTATTTAGCATTTGCTGAAACGAATAGGCAGGGAGTCAGCTCAGAAGATAACATTACATATGACTCACTGTCTAATGATACAGACAGTGCTAGTCTACTTACATCTATATATATACTATCTATACAAAGGTAAAAAGTTGGAATATAAAGGTATACAATCTAAAACAATGGTAAATAAATTGGGAGAAATGGAAACAATTTGAACGTAGGAGATAGTGGTAAAGTTGCAGCTCAGAATACTGAAAAGTGATTTCTGTAGTATCTCCACAATTAAATAATGCACAATGATGAAAACATACTTTCTCCTATTTTTTTTTGCCATTCCATGTTACATTTATACAAAGATTGCAAGGGGAACCACAAGCCTGTACATTCCTAGTGAATAGAATTCTCTTTAAGTCTTAGTTTCTTTAGCATGTCACTGCATTTCCTTAGCATTTGTTATATGGTAAATACAAATTGAATTAATACTGAGTTAATAAAGTGAAATGAGTTGAATATATTTTGAATTAATAAAGCAATTAAAAGGCAAAAATGGTAATGACTTGGAGACTTTCTAGCAGGGATGGCAGAAAACTGGGACCTCCATAACACAGAGAAATAAAAAGGATAAGGATATACTTCACCAAGTCCAGTCAAAGAGCTCTATAACTACAAGTCAAATTATTAGCATTAAACTGAATTTAGCAAGTGGGCCTAAGGCTATTTCATTTTGAAATGGCAGTTGGATATCTATTTACTTTTAAGATACAAGAAACTTAAAAACGTGTACACAATTGTAGGAAATATTAGAGTATTGGTATGCATTAGAGTTGAAACTAATTGCCAAGATAATTGTTGGACATCTGTAGAACCTAAAATTGTCACCTGAATCCAGTAAGCAATAATACTTTCTCTTATTAAAGCCTGTGTTCAGGGATCCCTGGGTGGCGCAGCGGTTTGGTGCCTGCCTTTGGCCCAGGGCGCGATCCTAGAGACCCGGGATCGAATCCCACGTCGGGCTCCCGGTGCATGGAGCCTGCTTCTCCCTCTGCCTGTGTCTCTGCCTCTCTCTCTCTCTCTCTGTGACTATCATAAATAAAAAATTAAAAAAAAATAAAGCCTATGTTCAGGGCAGCCCCGGTGGCGCAGCGGTTTGGCACCGCCTGCAGCCTGGGGTGTGATCCTGGAGACCCGGAATCGAGTCCCACATCGGGCTCCCTGCATGGAGCCTGCTTCTCCCTCTGTCTGTGTCTCTGCCCCTCTCTCTCTGTGTCTATGAATAAATAAAGTCTTTTAAAAAAAAAACCTATGTTCATAAAGTTTATCTTTGAAGGCTGAAAATAATATCTATTACATAGAGTCTAAATCTTTAAGGTATCTCAGTAAAGCCCTTTATCCTGTAAGATTCATTTGAATTTTAATTAATATTAGGATTGCTTGTCTCCCTTACCAGTATGCCATGTTTATGATCTTGAGAAGTAATATCGAATGCATTAATCGAATAGTACCTTTGGCCATTAAAGGTTCTGCAAAACGACAATTAATCCACTATATGCCACATACTGTGCTCTGAAACCTACAGCATTCTTCTAGACTGCATAACCTGAAGGAATCCTTGAAAGTCACTTTATCTTTAAGATTAAAGGAAAATGTTAGTAGTGAATTCTGTACTTTCATCCTTAGGCCCATTGCAAGCTACTAGCAAAGGCAATTTTCTTTCTTTTTTTTTTTTTTAAGATTTTATTTATTTATTCATGAGAGACACAGCAAGAGAGAGGCAGAGACATAGGCAGAGAGAGAAGCAGGCTCCATGCAGGGAGCCCAATGTGGGACCTGATCCCGGGACTCCAGGATCATGCACTAGGCTAAAGGCAGGTGCTCAACCACTGAGCCACCCAGGAGTCCTGCAAAGGCAATTTTCATAGTAGATTTTATAGTGTGAGGAGAAGGGAGACTTTGTTTTTCTGTAGTAGATATTATTAAAACTTTGGCAGGTTGTTAAAACCATGTATTTAACAAACTACTTAAACATTGTGGTAGCTGCCAAGGTAGTGATTTTGCTTCTTTGTATTATTGATAAAAAAGGGAAATTTTTCTCTAACTTCCAAATAGAATTAGGGCCCTAACTTTGACAGTAACTTTGGAGAGACCATATTGTGTATTGAGATTTACACTTTTTTATATAATGAGAAAAAAGTGAGATACAAAGAATTAGAGAAGTTGGCAAGTATTTTACAGTAGAGCACCAACTAGAATCTGAGTAATTAGACTCCTGTCCATCTGTTCTTAAGTCAATCACTGCCACCAGGTTGTGATGCATGGGATGTTTGGGAGAAGACGGAATGATTATCTTCCATGTTCCTAGGTCCAGAATTGTTTGTGAAAAGGTAGTTGCTGTTTTGCTGGCCTGGTGTAATAAGAGCCATTTACCTGAAAAATATTGTTTCCCTCGTTGTTAGCAAATCAAATTTGAATCTTATGACATATGTTCTGTGGGTATATCCTTGGCATGCATACATTATTTAGATATTGAGTGCTAAAAACATGAAAAACACAAGATTACTTCTCACTGTTACTATAAATATGATGAAACAGTAATGTAAATAATATAAAAATCATAATATGTAACACATCTTAAGGATTTCATTGCTCAAAAATCAGTCTTCTCAGTGAGGTGTTATTTAGGTTAACAATGGCATTAACTTTTTTTTTTTTTTCCTGACAACATACAAGCTGATAAGTAGAAAGATTGCAGGAGGTATTTTGGGCCACTAAGAAGTTATTCTGCAGTTCAGTATATGATACCACAGTCCACTGAGTGTATAGGCCACTCAGAGATAATGGGAAGCTTATTGCTTATTAAAGTATATTGCCATTTACTTTGACCCTTGACAAATTCTATTCTTCAAGGTTTTTCCTCTGCCTTTCTTTCCCCCTCTTGACAGGTAATGATTTCAAAAGATCTATTAGATATTATATGCATAATGAAAGTGCAAAGCTTGCTGTCAGGTACAATAGACTGCAATTTTTATTTGAGGCCTCAAAGTTATACTGTGTCACAGGTATCTGGAAGGTCAATGAGGACTGTGCCTTTTTCCTATCTCACTTTTTGGCAGACATTGGCAAAGTTCCTTGGTTAATGCACAATAGTTTTCCTTTCTTCCCCTTTTATCTAGATGGACAGTTTGTTCTTCCATAAGGAGAAGGTCAATGATTTTCTCTATTCTAGTTTCCTTCCTAGTCATTGTTATGTACTTTGTAAGTTTGCAGTAATATAGAATAATAAAAATTGGCTCATTAATGTATTCTTATAGACATTATATTGTCTAAAGAGAACTATTTATCTAAAGACAAATTCTCAATAGCAACTTTAAAACATCAGCCATAATTCTGCCACTATTTCTGTTTGTGTATATTTTCTTCCACATGCATAATACTTTTTTTACATAATGACTATCATAGTATATATTACATATTATAGATCTCTTTTTAATTTAGAATTTTGGTCATAATAATTATGAATAGTAGTTCTAGTTAGTCTTTTAGTGGCTTTCAATAACTTTGTCATTTCAATATACACTCTATTTAATGTGTCCTCAAAGTTTGGACTTTTTTTTTTTAGTATTACTAACAATGATGCAATAAATGTTTTCATGTATATTGTTTGAAATTCTATAAAATTATTTCCTTAGGGTAAAAGTCTTAGAATCAGAATGACATAGACAAGGCATGTATGTTATAAAACTTTTTCTGTAAATTCCAATAATAATTTCCAAAGAGTCTGCACAAAATTATAATGCCACCAGCTTTGAATAAAGATGCCATAACAACTATGACAGCCATTCAGTATGATAATTTGTTTGGTTTGTTATAAAATTATTGCTCACTATTCCAGGTGCTCTTTGGAAATTCTTTGATAACTTGCAAGAATATTGGCATAAGTTTTACTCTACTAATTTTTTTCTTTTTATAAAAATTCCCCATAACCTTTCATATACTAATATTGAAATCTTTATTTTTTCTGATAAATGTTAGAACTATTACATTTCTTAATAATTATCTTATTTTTTATAAGACCAAAGTTTGAAAATTTTATATGTGTAATTTTAATTTTGTCTTTTTTTTGGTGATTTTTTTCTGTGATTTAAAAGGTAGAAAATTCATGACTGCTCTATTTGGGTAACAAATATTTCTTATCTCTTATGAGTGTTTTTATATAAATCTACAAGTGTTTGATTTTTTTAAAAGATTTATTTACTTATGAGAGAGAGAGAGAGAGGCAGAGACACAGGCAGAAGGAGAAGCAAGCTCCACACAGGGAGCCCGATGTGGGACTTGATCCCAGGACCCCAGGATTGTGCCTTGGGACAAAGGCAGGTGCTAAACCGCTAAACCTGAGCCACCCAGGGATCCCTACAAATGTTTGATTTTATGTAAACTTTATCATGGTGCATGGTGTTATGAATGTAATCTATCTTACCTACGTTTGCCACTTCTAAAGTTATTATTCAGTTTTTCTAAGGTTGTTTTCCACTATTTAAGTTGTGCTTTGAACTTATAGTTCTGCAGTTCTCATTATATATGAATAAACATATGTCCTGGAAATTGATTTTTTGCAGATATCTCCATCAGGTAAAATTTCGAGAACCATTGCTAAGAAGTTGGTTATTTTTATCAAACTTTTTTTCTTGAATTTTATAATGAGATAAGTTTAGGGAAATAAATCATGGACATTTTAAGAAATGGTACATAGTTTAGAGCAAAAAGAGTTTATTAAATACCTAATTTCGTATATTGTGTTTTTGTCTAAGATCCTATTTTATTTCTTTTTATTATAGCTTTTACAAGTTAAAACTTAGATGAAATCCTTCCTTTTATTTATTTATTTTTTTGTGTGTAAAATTCTCTCCTTACATGTCTATTAGTTTGGGCTATATGCATTTTTATTCAAGTTTATTACTATTGTTTAAGCATCATATTTTGAGGCTTTATTGTTAGTCACAAGTTATTGGGATTTTTTTAATACTCTTAGCAAGTTTTCATACATTGTTTTTGCTGATTTTATTCATTAGTAAGTTTAAATCAATCATTATATATATATTACTCTTGGATTGTACTTTTATTTGCTTTTATTTTTATTTATTCTTTTAGATTTAATTTATTTATTCGTTAGAGACAGAGAGAGAGAGAGAGGCAGAGACATAGGCAGAGGGAGAAGCAGGCTCCATGTAGGGAGCCCAATGTAGGATGTGATCCTGGGACTCCAGAATCATGCCCTGGGCTGAAAGCAGACACTCAAATGCTGAGCCACCAAGGCATCCCCCTTTTATTTGCTTTTAAAAAAAATTATTTGGAAACTCTTCAAATGTTTTTGAATAATTCACATATTATATTGTTTTCTTTCAAATCTTATAAGATTTTGAATGTAAATATCAAGAGAGCATTATTTGTGATTAATAGTAATCAAAATTTTTTTCATGCATTATCCCCGATAATTACTTATTGAATCATAATTACATTCCTCCTTTATTTTAATTTTTTTTAGTTTTAAATTATTAATAGCTTGAAACCTCTTACTCTATTTTCCATTTCAACTATCTATCACAAAATTAAAAACTAGGATCATGATTTAGAGTTGGGTTATGGCTCTATTTGGACCTTGTATTGTCTAATGTATATCTCAATTGCTAGGTTGCAAATCTGGGAATAGAGATTCAGTCAGCTGTTGTAATTATTTCAGTATCTCTATTTCAATATCCCATTCTACATATATAACTTATATATGTAAATTGGCATACATTTTATATGTGAACATAAAAACTGAGTACTGAAAAATGTTTATCTACATGTAACTAGTACCCTAATAAGGATACAGAACATTTCCATTCACTCCAGAAATTTCCGCCATTCACTTTCCATTTCATTTCCATCTCCAAGATGTTGATTGCTATCAACATGGCTATTTTTTGCCTACTGTAGAGTCATATAATTTGATAATGTGTGCATTTCTCTGTGTGACTTTCCTTTGTTCAACAAAGTACAGTGAGGTTTATTTTGGATGTAGCAATAGTTTGTTTACATTTGTTGCTATGTTGCCATTTCATTGTTCAGGATATTAGGACTGTTACCAGTTTGGGCCTATTTTGAATGAAGTTACTATGAACATTTTTAAGGATTTTGCTGTTTGTTTGTCTGCTTGTTTATTTATTTAAGAATAAGAGAGACAGAGAGTATGAGCAGGGTGATGGGCAGAGGGAAAAGCAGACTCTCTGCTGAGGACTCTGGGATCATGACCTGAGCTGAGGGCAGACATTTAACTGATTGAGCCACCCAAGCAGCCCTAGTATGAACAGTTTTTAGCACAGGTTTTTTTTTTTTTTTTTTTTTTTTTGTGGGCATATACTGTCATTGTCTTGGGTAAAAATCTAGAAGTAAAATTGCTGGATCAGAGGATAGATATATCTTTAACATCCTAAGTTGTACCACTTTATAGTTCTTGCTGCAATGTATGGGAATTCCAATTGCTCTATATCTTAATGGGCACTTGAAAGTATGATATTCTTGATATCTGTTATAGATGCTAATGAATTTTATTCCTTTCTTGACCAAGTTTGGTACATTTTACCAAAGAAAATAGGCAAAATAAATCTCTCTTTTCTACTTACTAACCTATCTATTTTTTTCTGTTCCTTTTTGTAACATTAAAAAGTAGTGTAATACTTACAGAAAAGCACAAAACCATAATTGTGCAAAAACAATTGTCATGAAGTGAAACCCATGTAAATAATACTATAAAAGCCCCTTCTTGCTATACTTAATTCATTATATCCTTTCTTCTTTTCTAAAAACAACTACTATCCCAACTTAGAATTCTGTTATTTAGTTTTGATTGACTTATAACTTGAATGTTATGAAAAAGGTCGTCTTCTGTGTTTGAATTATTTCATCCAACAAAAGATATGGGAGGATTATCCATGTTATTGTGTATGGCTATACTTCAATAATTTTAATTTACTTAATTGTATCCTTCTTTATCTGTTCTACTGCTAATGAACACTTGGGTGGCTGTTATTAAGCATAAAACTTCCAGGGAAACCTAGGTGGCTCAGTAGGATAAGTAGTTGACTCTTGATTTCAGCTTAGGTCATGATCTCAGGGTCCTGGGATCAAGCCCCACATCAGGCTCTACATCCGGGGCGCAGTCTGCTGAGGATTCTCTCTCCCTCTGCTCCTCTCCCCGCTCATACTCTCTCTCTCTCTCAAATAGATAAATAAATCTTTTTTTTTTTAAAGGAATAAAACTTCCATGAATGGTCTTAGAGATGTCACTTGGTGCATTTCTATTGCATATACACCTGGGAATAAGATTGATGGGGCAGAAAGTCAGCATAATAATAACGGTTTTAAAAATGGTTTAACAACCTATTAGCAGTGCTTGAAGAATCCTATTGCTACACACTGTTTTCAACCTGTTATATTTTTAGTCATTTTCGCTTTAGCCATCTTAATGAGGGAATTCACATGTCCTGATTACCAAAGAGTTTAGTTTCTTTTTCCAAGTTTTATGAGATTATGGATGTCTTTTTTCTGTTTAATTCTATTGTACATTTTTATATTTAGTTTTCAGTATTTTTTAAATAAATTCATGAGTTCTTTTATATTATTCTGAATATATTCACTTTGTTATATGTGTCGTAAATCTTTTCTTCCCTTGAATGGATTACTTTTGCAGTTTATCAGTTGATTTGATTTGTTTATCATTTCTTTCTTTTATAGTTATTGCTTTTGTATTCAATTTAGGAAATCTTTTCCTTATCTAAAGTCATAAACACAGTCTCCGTATGGCCTTCTAAAAGCTTTATTAAAATGAACTTCAGAATTAGATATAAAGTTCAGGGATTGATGGATGTGTGAAATCTGAAGCTGGAAATTGGTATCCTTTCTCTACATTGATGTTTTACTTACCAGGCACCCATATTTTATGGAAATGATTGTCCTTTATCCATTAAGTATAAAGCAAGTCTCCGTATGCATGTGGGTCTATTTTGGGCCCTCTATTCTGTTACTTTTATTTTGCAGTTAAATTTTGGGTCAATACCACAATATCTTAATTTCTGTAGCTTTTATATTAAGCTTGATATTTGGTAGAGAAAACTTCTTACTTTGTTCTTAGTATTAGCATTACTTGGCTTGTTCCACTGCCATATAAATTTTAGAATTACATTAATTTCTGCACTCCCACCTCACAAAACAAAATACTTGGTAATTTAAAAATTTTTATTATGATATAATTGAAACTATATCACATTTTTGGAAAATTTACATATTTACAGTATTAATCTTATTACATAGTATTTTAAAATTTTATTTTCTTATGTTTTCTATTTAGAAATGAAATTGCTTTTCATGTAGTATCTAACAACTTTGCTCAAATTACTTATGGATTCTAAAATTTATCAAATGTTTGTAGACAGTCTTGTGATCTGATATTTTATTTTTTATCATGTTTATTATATTATCTAGAAGCTCCCCTACCCATTCAATTGAAGTGATGTTATCAGGCATGTTTGTCTTGAAATCAGTGTTGGAGGTAAAATGTTCAGTATTCCACCATTAACCATAATTTAATAAATTTAATTAATAAATATACATTCTTTTCATTTATTCTTATATCAGTTTTAGTCTGTTATCTATGGAGTTTGTACATTTTATCTATATTTTTAAATTTAACAAATAAAATCACTTATAGTGTAATCATATTTTCAATGTCCATTGAAACTATAGTTATGTATCTTTTTATACATCTTTTTATCTTTATATTTATGAATCTTTTTGGATTCTCCTCCTCTCCTTCTCTTCCATTTTAATTGATCAAGCTTGGCAGCCTTTACCAATTTTACTTTTTAAAAAATCTTTGATTTTTTTGAGACTATTTAACTTTGAGTAAGAGAGAGCAAGCATGAGTGAAGTGGGGAGAGGAGCAGAGGGAGAAAAAGAGAAACTTAAGACTCCATATCCAGTGCAGAGTCCAGTGCAGGGCTTGAACTCATGACCCCAAGAACATGACTTGAGCCAAAATCAGGAGTCAGGGGCTTAACTAACTATGCCACCCAGGTGTTTAAATTGAGTCTTTTTATTAAATATTTATTTTATTAAATTTTTAATTTATTTTCTTTTTACTTTTTTAAACTTTGGCTTAAATTTGCTGTGTTTCTTTTAATTTCTTGAGATGATTTCTAGAAAACTGCTTTTAAGCATATCTTACACTAGACATGAAGTTAAGGCTATAAATTTCCCTCTATACACAGCTTAAGCTGCATTCTACAATTTGTATATATTATATTTTTTTTATCTTCAAGTATTTTCTAATTTCCTTAGTGATTTCTAACTTAATAATATGAGGCACATTTATTCTTAATTTCCAAATACTTGGGTGTTTTCTGCTTGATATTTTTTGTTCTTAGTATCTATTTTAATTCCAAAGTTTAAAACTTTGAGATTTCTTTTTTAGAGCTCATGTATGCTGAAAGTTGGTAAATGTTCCATGTGCATTTGAAAATAATGTATATGCTAAATCTATTTAGTGTATTGTTTTATGTATTTTGATTAGGTCATTATTTTAATCTTATTATTAAAATAGACTTATCCTTCATGATGTTTGATTTCTTTTTGTCCTATCAGTTACTGAGAAAGTTTGTCAAAGTATTTTTAAGAATTGTCTGTTTTTACTTTCATTTCTCTAAGCTTTTGCTTTATCATTTTTAATTTTTTTTTAATTTTTATTTATTTATGATAGTCACACAGAGAGAGAGAGAGAGGCAGAGACACAGGCAGAGGGAGAAGCAGGCTCCATGCACCAGGAGCCCGATGTGGGACTTGATCCTGGGTCTCCAGGATCACGCCCTGGGCCAAAGGCAGGTGCCAAACCGCTGCGCCACCCAGGGATCCCTGCTTTATCATTTTTAGACAATATTATTAGGTGTATATAAATTTAGAATTTGTTCAACTCATCTTGATTGTTAAACAACTTTATCTCTACTTATGCTTTTTGCTGTAGTCCATTTTTGTTTGATGGTAATACAGCTATATGAGCTTTTAGTCAAAGCACTCATTAAACTTTTTCCATTGCTTTTCTTTCAAATGACTTATATACCTGTATTCAAGATCCTTTGCAAGCAGCATGTAGTTGTCTTTTATTCAGTTGAATAATGATTGTCTTTTTACTAGAGCATTTATTGCAATATAATTTAATTACTATTTAAATTTATCATAATGTTGCTTACTTTTAATTGCTTCCTTCTGTCTCCCTTTTCTTTTTTCCTTTCTTTTTGATTATTTATTATTCTACATTACCTCTCTGTAAGTTTGGGCATTGTAGACCCTTACTATTCCTTTCAGTTATGCTAGAAACTGAGACCTGCAAACTTGATTTCTCAAGACTTTTATAATGTTATATTTTTATCTTTTTCCCTCCAAATGCAGAGGTCTTAAACTTCATTAACACCACTTAACCCCTTTCTACCTATGTGCTATCATTGACAATTTCAGTTTTATGAATATTTTAAACCAGCAAGAAATATATTTATTTTTAAAATTCATATTTATTTTTATTTAGTGACTTTTTAAAAGCATTTCTGTTGCTTTCATTACATTCTCAGTCTTTGATCTTATTTACAAGGTTTTATTTCTTCTAAGCAGTTCCCTTTTACTATCTCCATGGGTGAAGATCTGTTGGAGGCAAACTCTGCTAAATTAATACATTTCCTTCCCAAAACCAAGGTTTCCAAAACCAGTGGTCAGTCTAAATGTTGCTCCATTGGAGGTGATCAGGTTTTTTTTCCATCTTATTAAAAAAATTGCCTTTTTATTTTCTGCTTTTATGTGCTCAGTCATTATTGCTCAAAACTGCTTCTCGCCTCTTATTTTTTCTGTCTGAGATTCCAATTAAAAATTTGGTTGGCTTTATTTTCCTATTCAATGAGTCAATAAACATTTTCTATAAGGGGCCAGGAAATATATATTTTAGGCTTTGTGGGCTAAATATGGTATCTGTTAAAAAAATAGGCCACAGGTCAGATTTGGCTTGAGGGCTAAATTTGCCAACTTTCCAGCCTCTGATGCATACTCTTATTTCTTACTCTGAATTGCTATTCTTTCATAGATCATTCCTTTGGTGTTATATCTAAGAAACAATTGCCATATCCAAGGTCACCTAGGTTTTCTTCTATGTTACATTCTAGGAATTTTAGAGTTTTGCATTTTACATTTAGGTCTGATTCATTTTGAGATTTTTTTTTTGAGTAATATAAGATCTGTCTAGATTTTTCTTTCCTTCCTTCCTTCCTTCCTTCCTTCCTTCCTTCCTTCCTTCCTTCTTTCTTTCTTTTCTCCTTTTCTTTTCCCCCCTCTTTTCTTTTTCTCTTTCTTTCTTTCTTTCTTTCTTTCTTTCTTTCTTTCTTTCTTTCTTTTTCTTTCTTCCTTCTTTTCTATTTCTTTCTTTCTTCTTTTTCTCATATGGATGTCCATTTGTTCCAGCACCATTCATTGAAAAGACAGTCTTTGCTCCACTGTCTTCTCTTTGTCCTCTTGACAAAGATTGGTAGACTATATTTATGTGGGTCTACTTCTAGGAGCCCTATTCTATTCCACTGATTTAGTTATTCAACAATATTACACTGTCTTGACTATTTTAGTTTTATAGTGAGTGTTGAGGTTGGGTAGCATCAATCTTCCAACTTTGTTTTTTTTCTTCCAATATTACGTTGGCCCAATTTCTAAAATTTATGTAATACGTGTGCCTGGGTGGCTCAATTGGTTAAGTGTCTGCCTTTGGTTGAGGTTATGATCTTGGTCCTGGGATTAAGCCCCACATCAGGCTCCCTGATCAATGGGGAGCCTGCTTCTATCTTTGCCCCTTCTTGTGCTCTCTCTCTCTCTCTTTCTCTGTCAAATAATCATTTATTAAATAATAAATTAAAAATATAATAATAAATAATAAAAAAATAAATGTAATAAAAATGTTTATCAAATGTTCAAGCTCTTCATTTTCTAGAAACTAATATCTATTTTACCTTATTTGAATGTTATAAGAATTTTATGAAGTAGATGTTAAAATCTCTCAAAGACTATGGAATTAATATTAATAATTCATAGGGGTCAAGAAAGCAGAAGTTATAGTAAGCAGGAAAGCTGAGATTTCTAATCTAAGTCATCTGACCCTGATCCCATACTTCTAGGTTCCTTTCTTCTTCTTTTTTGCCTTTCTTTTCCTTCCTCCCTTCCTTCTTTCCCTACCTCTTTTTCTTCCTCATTCAATTAGCTATAGACCTTGGAGGGCATCTGTGAAAAAAAATTCTATTCATCCCTTTTACAGATTATGGCCAAGTGTGTGTAGTAGTGGTGGAGAGGTGATAGTGGTGGTGGTAGGGGTTAGAGGGTAGGTTTAAACAGGAATAAAATAAAAGAATAAATCAGAAAACTATATAATATATTGGTTGGTGGTAAGTTCTCTGGAGAAAAATAAATCAAGTGAAGACCAAAATAAATGACAATATGACATACTGGATGCTATATGACATACTGGGATGACAGTTGCAGTTTTAAATATGTCATCAGAGAATGTGTCATTTGAGCAAAGATTAAGGAGGAAAGGAGCTGAAGAGTCTTAGTCATACCTGAAGAAAAAATGTAGGCAGAGAAAGAGTCAGTGAAAATATCCTAAGGTAGTAGCACACTTAGATTGTTTGGGAAATACGATAAAATGCTAGTGTAACTGGAACAAGCTTCCTACATTCATGGAACAACATGAATGAAGATGAGAATAGCAGGAATGAAATCACGATAATAATAAGGTGGTAGACATTGTACAGTATTTTTCAGGCTTAGAGCCTCAAGATTGTTCTTAATGGATCATTTTTGTCTACTGAGAATCATTCAAGCTTCTTATGAGCCTTAGTCCCAATTTCAGTAATATTCCTTGTTTCTGTTTATTCTCCCAGAGTTTCTTAAAAGCACATTCTACTTTTCTCATATAACTGACAAATCTCACACTGCTAGCCTAAGATTTTCTCTATTTGGTTACACTGTAGTCCCTATGTAATTTAACTACGATTGTATTAATACATTAATTTGTTAATATCAGTCTGTCATTTTATTGAATGATTAGAATAAAAAATATTGGTCAATCTCAAATATTGACATTTAAGCCTAATACTTGCATTTCTAATATGATTGAATCAATGGAAGGAACTCCATTTACCTATGTAAAACAGTAGAGACCAGGCTAGAAACAAAATTATCAGGAGTTGATATGCATATGTGTATTCCCAAGTAGAAAGCTGCTAATTGAACAGCTCTATCATAAATAGTGAACAAAAATCCATGAAGACAGACTTCAGCTTCTAATTAGAATGTGGATAGTTGCAAGAGATGTCACTCTCGCCTGAACAAAACCATCTGGGTAACTACAGAAATTATAGTTGTTGTTTTGCTTTAACCCATTTGAGAGATGAAAATGAAAAGAAATGGTAATGAACTAAATTCTAAGTAAGGAGACCTTTATTGGAGCACAGGGATGCATGATTACTTTTCATACCTGGTGGAGTCCTATAAAAAGTGGAAATATACCATATCCTAGGGTAATGAGAAACTAGCTGAACCTTTAGAAACTTTTAGCTTGAGGAGCCCAAGTTGCAGCCTGAGTCTGTATATTCCTGTTTATTCTTTCCCATGAGTTGTCATATAGCATAATGCAGTATTATGCTGAAGATTGGGAGAGGAAAGGGAAATTTGAGTGATATTTCTCTGGGGCATGAGGGCACTTAGCAAAAGCGAGGTAAGACCTTTCAAATGCTGAGACAGAGCAGGAGAGATGAATGAAGTTCTCCAGGGCATTGCAAGCCTTGTAGAGAGTAAGGCAGCTATCATCCAAAAGTTCATATAGCTGGAGTAAGCCTGGGAAGCAAAAAATTCTCATGCCCTACAAAAAAAGGTGATTGCTAGGCATTAGGGCAATTTGAAAAGCTGGCCAGTAAGTTATAAAACAAAAGAGATTGCTTGAATCTCATCATTGCTCAGTTTTCAATTTCTGCTGAAGGCAAAAAAGTCTCATGCTTCTCTCAAATCATCTTAAACCGGTGATAATCCGAACTGAATAAAGTTGCAACAAAGCCCAGACCCAGCTGAACTCAGGTCATATGGACTCAGGATCCTAAATCTAGTGGCCTTTTCCTGGAGGTAAACATTATGAGTCTTTACTGCTCTTATCATGTTGAAAAGTTGAAAAGTTATAAGCTACCTAGGCATTTGGGATTTTGTGAAAGTAAATCTATCAGTTTGAGGGCCTTTGAATATTAGAATATTCCATTCTTTGTCACTTAAGTGCAGGGTGAAAGAGGAATATAAGACTGAATAGGCTCAAGGAGAAATGGCTTTGAGAGAAAAATGTTGAGATTTAATTGTGTTTGATTGACATCTGTTGTAGAATTTTTGAAGATGAAAAATGTAACTGTACTAGTTCAGTTAGCTACTGCTGCCTAGCAAACAGCACCAAAACTGAATAGCTTAAAACAAAACCCCCCAAAAAACCAGTTCATTGGTTAGCTTACAAATATATGTGTTGGCTCACTTCAAGGGTTCTTCTGGACTCTCTGGGACTTCTCAGTTATATGAGTTCAGTTGCAGGTTTACCAAAGAGGCTTCTGTTGTTGAGGGTTGACTGAATTTTGCTTGGAATGACAAGCTGGGGACTGGAGAATGATTTACATGGCTCTCTTCTCATCCATCAGGCTTGCATGTACGTATTTTATGGTGCCTGGGCAGGACTCTGAAAGAGCTAAAAAAGGCAAGGCTGCCTGAGGCTAGAAAATGTCAGTTGCACTATTTTCTATTGGATAAAACAAATCACAAGACAAGGCTGGATTAAATGGTTAAGGGAAATGGATCCCACCTCTCGATGGGAGTTACTGTAAAATAACATTGCAGTGAGCTGGGGAGATGATTTGGTGGCAATAGAACCATTATATTTTGATAATCCAGGAAAAAGAAAAAGAATTCCTGAACTGAGGAAGCAACACAGTTAAGGGAAAAAGAGGACAGCATGTTCTTTATATGTGGAATATGTGTAGAGTACATGTACCTGCAACATATTTCTTCTTAAACTGTTCCATGTCTATTCCTTTTTTTAAGTTGTGAATATCATACAATGCATTGATGCTACTAAAAATTATATTTAGAAATACATGTATTTTCTGGCTAAGTACCATTGGGCATTCTATAGAGAGAATTTGTAGTTAGATGTCAGCAACACACAACTTTATGAATTTTTCTCAGAACCCTGTGCTATTATTGAACAGAAAAAAAAGAAAAGCTTCTGCTTCCAAAAGAATGCTCTGTTACAGAGTAAACTATGACATCCCGTTGTTTTAATAATATATAGCTCAGAAAATTAAAGTGTATTGTCTGAAAAGCTCCAATACTGGACATTATTTGGCTACATTTGGAGCCAAAATTTTCTTTATCTATGTATATATTATCAATGATAAATAGATTGCCATTTTAAGTGTTATATTACTTATTTTTTTCTGCCAGAACATCTATAATCTATATTTTTCCAGTTATCATTGGGTAAAATGTAAACAAATTAGAAATTTGACTTCATATAAGAAAGTCAAGAAGTGACACAGGAACTCTGGAATCTGACTTTATTGATAATATGGCAATAAAGACAAACATGTTAGAAAACAAGGAAATACCTGTGCTAACACTTCAAATGTGATGAAGTGAGAGAATTGTCACTAGAACATCATACAAAAATCATGTGCCAAATGAAATTCTTGGTTATCAATTTATGAATAAGGAAATGCTTATTCTGAAGCAAAATCTTGTACTTCCTCCCTTAACAAGCAACCTTAAGAAATACTGAATCTTCAAAATATTCAGTATTGAATGTTAAATCTTGAACTATGCATGTAATTTTACACGGTTTTGAATTGAGACTCCCTCATTTTAACATGACTGATATGGAATGACCTATGTCATTTCTATTCCTTTTTTTTTTTAAGTCCATTATAATTGACATACAGTGTCACATTTATTTCAGGTGTACAATGTAGTGGGTCACCAATTCTATACACTGCTCAGCACTCTTCATGCTAAATGTATTCTTAAACCCCATTCACTTACCTTACCCATTTCCTCACCTCTCCTTGGTAACCATCTGTTTGTTCTCTATGGTTAGAGACATTAAATATGTAGCTTTTACTTTGAATAATATGGATATTTTATTTTACTTTTTATTTGTATTTTATTCTTAAATGAGGTCATCAGTGCATGTTTCACTGGTTTGCAATTTTTTTTCTTTTTCTTTTTAATACTCACCACCCATTTGATCCATCCACTTTCCACCTCTTCTCCAGCACTCTCAATTTGTTCTCTATAGTTGAGTCTATTTATGGTTAGACTCTCTTTTTCCCCTTATATTCATCTACTTCACTTCTTAAATTCTATATATGATTGAAACCATATGGTATTTGTCTTTCTCTGACTTATTACCTTTAGCATAATATAGTGTAATCTAGCTCCATCCACATAATAGCAAATGGCAAGATTTCATTTCATTTTTTTGACTGAGTAATATTCCATTGTATATTTATACCACAACTAATCCATTCATCAGTGGCTGGACATTTAGGCTTTTCCCCTATTTTGGCTATTGTTGAAAATGCTACTGAAAACATCAGCATGCATGTATCCTTTCAAATCAGTATTTTTGTATTCTTCAGGTAAATGTCTAATAGTGAAATTGCTGGATTATAGGGTAAATATAGCTCTATTTTTAACTTTTTGAGGAACCTCTTTACTGTTTTCCAGAGTGGCAGCACCAGTTTGCATTCCTACCAACAGAATAAGAGGAACAGTTCCCCTTTCTCTGCACCATCGCCAACATCTGTTGTTTCTTATGTTGGCCTTAGCCATTCTGAGAGTTGTGAGGTGATGTCTCATTGTAGTTTTGATTTGCATTTCCCTGATGATGAGTGATGTAGAGCATCATTTAATGTGTCTGTTACCATTAGTGTATCTTTGGAAAAAAATGTCTATTTGATTATTATGGACATATTTGTTCTTAGAATCCATGAGCATGAGCTATGTTTCCATTTCTTTGTGTCATCTTCAATTTTTTTTCATCAGTGTTCTAAAGTTTTCATAGTACATCTTTCACCTCCTTGGTTCAGTTCATTCCTAGGTATTTTATTATTTTTGGTGCAATTTTAAATGAGATTGTTTTCTCAGTTTCTCTTTCTGCTACTTCATTATCAGTGTAAAGAAATGTAATGGATTTTCATATAATGATTTTATATCTGTTGCCCTTACTAAATTCATGTATTAGTTCTAGTAGTTTTTTGGTGGAGTCTTTTCAGTTTTCTATATGTACTATCATGTCATTTGTAAATCATAAAAGTTTCATTCTTCCTTCCCAATTTGGGTGCCTTTTATTCTTTTTCTTATGTTATCACTGTGGCTAGGACTTCTAGTACTATGTTGAATGAAAGTGGTGAGTATGGATGTTCATGTCTTGTTCCTGATCTTAAGAGAAAAGCTCTGATTTTTACCACTGAGTATGATATTCACTGTAGGTTGTTCATATAAGGCCCTTAGTGTATTGAGGTATGTTCCCTCCAGGCCTGGTTTGTTGAGGGTTTTTACCATGAATGTGTGTTATATTTTGTCAATTTTTTTTTCTGCATCTAAACGAATTGATCATATGGTTTTTATCTTTTCTTTTATTGATGTGATATGTCAGACTGATCAATTTGTGAGTACTCAACCACCTGTGCTTCCCTGGAATAAATCCCATTTGATTGTGGTGACTGATTTTTTTAAATGTATTGTTGGATTTAGTTTGCTAATACTTTGTTAAGGATTTTTGCATCTATATTTATCAGATATATTGGCTTGTAGTTCTCTCTCTCTGTCTCTCTCTCTCTCTCTCTCTCTCTCTTTTTTTTTTTTCCTAGTGTCTTTATCTAGTTTTGGTATCAAGGTATTACTGGTCTTATCAAGGTAATACTGGCCCTGTAGAATGCATTTGGTAGCTTTCCTTTCTCTTATACTTTGGGATAGTTTGAGAAGAGTAAGTATACTCTTCTTTAAATGTTTGATAAATTTACTATTAAAACCATCTGGTCCTGGACTTTGCTGGGAGTGTTTTGATCACTGATTCAATTTAATTACTGGTAATTAGTCTCTTCAATTTTTCTATGTCTTCCTGCTTCCATTTTGGTAAGATATATTTCTATGAATTTATACATTTTTTCTAGGTTTTTGAGTTTGTTGGCATGTAATTTTTCATCATTTTTAAATAATCCTTTGTATTTCTGTGGTATTGGTAATTTCTTCTCTTTTATTTCTGATTTTGTTTGACTTTCTCTCTCTCTCTCTTTTTTTTGTTGTTGGTTGGTTGGTTTTGGTTTTGTCTGGCTATAAGTTTATCAATTTGGTTGATCTTTTCAAAGAACCAGCTCCTGGTTTTATTGATCTGTTTAATCAATTAATTTATTTTCTATTTTGCTTATCTATGCTCTAATCTTTATTATTAGCTTCTTTTCACTGGTTTAGAGTTTTATTTGTTCTCCTTTGCTCTGGCTCCTGTTGATTTAAGGTTAGGTTGTTTGAGGGTTTTTTTGTTTTGTTTTGTTTTGTTTTTTGTTTTTGTTTTGTTTTTTGCTTTTGTTTTTCCATTTTTTTGAGGGAGGCCTTATTGCTATAAACTGCCCTCTTGGAGCAACTTTGACAGCATCTCCAACACTTTTGGACTGCTGCTTTTCCATTTTCATTCATCTCCATTTTTTTTTTTAATTTCTTTGATTTCTTGGTTGATCCCTTAGTAGCATGTTAGTTAACCTCCATGTATTTTTGTTCTTTCCAGACTTTTTCTTGTGGTTAATTTAGTTTCATAGCATCAGGGTCAGAAAAGATGCATTGTATGAATGACTTGAATCTTTTTGATTAATGCTCCATATGCACTTGAAAAGATAGGTGTATTCTGCTGTTTAAGGATGGTATGTTCTGAATATATATTTTAGATCCATCTAGTCCAATATGTCATTCACCGTTTCCTTGTTGATTTTCTGTTTGAATGATTTATCCTTTGATGGTCATGGAGTGTGAACTATTTTAAATTCTTTTATTTTGTGAATTCCTTGACTTATTTTTAGAGATACACTTCATTTTACTGCTTTTTTCTTTTCTATTTTTCTTACTCCTGCTTATGGTCTTTCCTTTCCACTCACAGAGTCCCATTTAATATTTCTTATAAGACTGGTTTAGTGGTGATGAATTCCTTTAAGTTTTGTTTGTCTAGGAAACTATCCCTCCTTCTATTCTAATGATGATCTTGCTAGATGTAGTATTCTTGGCTACAGGTTAGTGCTGTTTTGTTTGTGTTTGTTTGTTTGTTTGTTTGTTTTCAATACTGAATGTGTCATACCACTCTTCTGATCTGCAAAGTTTCTGCTAAAAAATCAGTTGAGAGTCTTATAGGGGCTTTCCCTTATATATAACTATTTTTTTTCCGTTTGCTGCTTTTAAAATTCTCTCTTTATCAATACTTTTTAGATTTAAATTACTATTATACTTTTTAAAAATTTAATTACTACTTTTTAAATTTTAATTACTATATCTCTTGGTTTGGGCTACCTTAAGTTGATTTTCTTGGTCTCTCTGTGACTCTTGGATAAGGATTTCTTTTTTCTTCCTCAGATCCAGGAAGATTTCAGCTATTATTTTTTCAAATAAATTTTCTTCCCTTTTTTCACTTTCTTCTTCTAGGATCCCTATAATGTGAATGTTATTACATTTGATGATATTGATGAGTTCCATTAATCTATTTACATTTTTTCTATTATTTTTTTTTCTGTCCTGTTTAGCTTGATTGCTTTCTATTACTTTGTCCTCTAGGTTGCTGATCTGTTCCTCTGTATCCCCTAGCTCCCTACTTACTCCATCTAGTGTATTTTTAATTTCAGTTATTGTGTTCTTAATCTGTTAAATTTTTTTAAATGTTCTTTATCTCTTTGTTGAGAGTGTCACTGAGGTCCATCACCTTTTCTCAAGTCCAGTGAGTATCTCAATGACCATAACTTTAAATTCTGTATTAAGCATATTATTTATCTCTGTTTTATTTAGCTCTCTTGCCGGGATTTTGTCTTGTTCTGTCATTTGGTACATATTCATTTGTCTCCTCATTTTTTCTAACTCTCTATGTTAGGAAAGGTAGCTGCATCTCCTGCACTTGAAAGTAATGGCTTTATGAAAAAGCAGTCTTGAAATGCCCTGCTATGCAGTGTCCCCTGTCCGCCAAAAACTGGCACTTCAGGAGTGTCTCCTATGTGTGATGCATGTGCCCTGCTATTGTGGGTGAGCCACTTTTTTCTTCATTCATTTAAAATGGCTATCTTTGCCTTTGTGGACAGTAATTCCTGTGGTGTTAGTGGACCAGTTTAAAGACACCTTGGGCTTGAGTTGAGTCAGGCTAGGCATTTGCTAGAGTTGCAATAGTGCCAAATTGCAAGGTATTTGCCTGTGTTGTCCCCTGAGAAACTTTTGTTGGCCTGTAGTCAGGCCAGTTGTCTATCTCTAGCCCAGTGCTGGGAACTCTATCTGATTGGCGTGCATGATTTTTCTTTTTCTTTCTCTAAGCTAGGAGTCACTTTGGAGTGGTGCTGGTTTTTGTTTGGGCTGCTTACAGCCTGGCTTGTAGCACTGCTTTGGATGGACTCCTGTCAAGGGCATGTTGGAGGATGGGAATCCATAGGATAGTGGGGTCCATGGTACCAGGCTTGTAGCACTGCTTTGGATGGACTCCTGTCAGGGGTATGTTGGAGGATGGGAATCCATAGGATAGTGGGGTCCATGGTACCAGTAAGTCTTGTGCTTATCTGCTGTGAGAGGGGATCTGCAGCAGCCTGGGGGAACTTCAGCTGAGGCCAGCTGTGTTGGAGGGGTTAGATCCACAGAACTGTGTGGGGCAGGATGCACTGTTAGCAAGCTAGTTGCAGAGCACTTGTGCTTTGCTGCTTCCCTCAGGTGTCTGTCCCTGTGTTTAGGCTGGAGGGCAGGGGGAAATAAATGGTGCCTGCTAGCTCCTTTGCTCCTGGAGAAGTCTCCAAAATATCCTTCCTCTTCCAGTACATGCTCTGAGATTAGTAGATAAATCTCCTTCCTGTATACCTCAGGCATTTTTTAAACTGTTTCTTCTGTGATGTACCTCCATGGGGCTCTATTCTGTCTCTTTAAAGGCTGAAGCTTAGTTTCCCATCACCCCCTGGCTCTGCTCATCAGGGCTGAGGATGCTGATTTTTAAAGTTCCAGGTGCTAAGTCCCACAGATTTAAGAATTCACAAAGCCACGCCCCTCTGGCTTTCAAACCAAATGTTTTGAGGATTTGTCTTCCCAGTGCACATTCTCTAGTACCTCGGGTGCCTGGTGTGGGGTCTGCTGCTTTCTTCTCTTCATGGTTTCCCTCCATTCCATGGATAGTATCATGGATCTGTTTAGTTTCAGACTATGTCTGCCCTTCCTACCCTCCTCAGTATGGCCTCTTCCCTACATTTAGCTGTGGAGAGTTAATTCTGCCAGTCTTGTGCCATTTTCTGGATTATTTACACTGATGCATGTGTTACCTGGTTGTATTCATGTGACAAGGTGAGCCCAGGATCCTTCTCTCCGCCATCTTCCTCCTCAATTGCTCCTTTTTAAAAAAGAGTATTTATGCTAAAATTGGTTCACCTAAATGAATAAAATATTTTAAAAATAATACAGCCTGCAGTTTTAAGCAGGAGATTAACAATCCTATGGACTGAATGTTGGTGTTCCCCTAAAATTCATATGTTAAACTCTGATCCCCAAGGCAATAGTATTCTGAGGTGGGGCCTAGGAGGTAATTAAGTCATAAGAGGAGCCCGTGTGAGTGGGATTAGTGCCTTTGTAAAAAGAGATCTCAGAGATATCTCTCTGCCATGTGAAGATACTGGAGTAAAGTGACTATCTGCACACCAGTAAGGAAGTCCTCACCACTGATTATGCTTTCACAAGACATTCTCCAGAACTGCAAAAAAACAAATATTTATTGCCTAAGCCATTCACTCAGTCTCTGATATTTTGTTATAGCAGCCCATACTGACTAAGACAGACCTGTTATTAAAAGTGCATCTCAAAGGATTTACCTCTGATTTCTTTTCTGAATAGTGACCCATTTGATAGAAGATTCATTAATTTTATGTCACTTGGAATGAACAGGTGATTAGAAAGGGCTATTAGTAAGTAGAAATATTTTCCTACTTTGTTTTCATTTTTCAAAATTCTAACAAGCTTGTGCTGAGATCGATAAGAACTGCCCACTGCTAAGGTCAGTGTGCCCTAATTAGTTGTGCTGCATTGCCCCTGTAATTCTGCTTGACATGGCATTGAGGGGAAGCTTAGAAGGCAGTTAACATCTAACAACCATGAAAAGTTTTAGTTACACCTAGTGACAGAGTAATTAGCAACGGAATGCACAACTTGAAGTGAAAGGAAAGAAAAACTTGGATGCCTTGTCCCTTCATAAAAATACCAGTGACTGTCTCCTTCCTGCTAAAAATTTCTAACTCATGAAAACCTTTAAATAATGATAAAATTTTTTAAAATGATAAATCTGTGTCCCTTACTGGTTGTATAAACCCTAGGTTGACTGCAACTTTGGGTCATGATGTGATCTGGTAATTCATCAGGTTCTGTGGTATTAAACTCCTTTCTGATTCTATATCATCAAAATCCATCTTATTTGGGGAATTAGAGAAAATATTTTGCATGATAAGGTGAAATTTAGCATCTCTTTAGTGCCTGTATTTTCGTCCAAGTGTCTGTTTACAAAAATATTCTAGGAAATTGAATTTTCATCTAGCATATATTGAGAGATTTTAGTCAAATCCAGCTATTTTAATTTCTTGAGAATCTATTTTTCCTTGAAGATTCTAGAAAGAATTTACCTACATTTCAAAATTTGTTCTGATTCTTATTGATTAATTTACTTCATTAGGTTGAACTATTGAAGTTTATGATTCATAATATTTTAATTTCTCAACTGTCTCCTTTTAAAGATATGAGAACAGGATTTATTTAAATTCTGAGAGTTTTCCTAATTTTTTCACAAATTCTTCTATTACGGAATTTAAAAAAGAGTTGTTCTGTTGAAGTTGAAATGATTTCTCTTGAATTGCTCAGAATATCAAAAAAGTCTTTTCATTATTTTTGTGATAATTTTACACTTGACAGCAGTCTCATCTCTTGATTTTTTGTTTTCTCATAGGAATAACAAAACACTTACACTCATGAGTTTTCCTCAAGACATCCATGTTTTCATTTGTGCAAAATTTTCCCCTAGAACTATAAAGTGAAATTTTCCCTTTGAATATGTAAAATACCTGCTGACTCATAGAGATGGGAAATAAAATAATCAGTATTTAATAGGTCCATTTATATTACCACATGGAAATGTAATAACACTTTGCCTGGCTTCATTAAACATGGTCACTTTGTAATACTCTAACTGTAGAAAAACCTGACTTTCTCCATGTGCTGAAAATACATAGATGGCCAGAGCCACTGATGGATTGCCATCCTCCTCTAATTAATAATCGCAATTAACCAGTGGCCAACATCTATTTCCTTTTACTGTAGAATGCTTCCATTTTAGTCTCTAACACCAACTGGGAAAAATTTAAGCATCATCTCTAGATAGTTTCTACACAACTGTATTTGATTCCTTTATCTTCCCTCAGACCATTGCTCCTATGGGGAGGAAATCATTTTTCACAAAACAAAAATAGTACAAATTAACTTGTTATTTTTCATCACTATTATTTATTGAGGTACAATTTGTATAATATAAAATATACTAATTATTCAGATTTTTAATCACCCCCAGAGTTTCTCTCACAGTCTTATAGTGAATCCTCCCAACCCAGACCATGCTGCTAATACCACAGATCCTCTTTCTGTCACTTATTTAGTATCACCTGTTCTTGAATTTCATATAAGGAAATACATTCAAGATATACTCCCCTGTGTCTGGCATATTTCACTGAGGAATTATTTTTAGATTCATTGTATTGTTATGTGATTTTGTAGTTTTTGTTTTTTTGTTTTTTTTTTTATATCCCTGCATAATGTTCCATTGTCTGCATTACCACAATTTGTTTATTTCTAGTTGTTAAAGAGAGCTGCATTGTTTCTAGTTTGGGGCTTATAAAATAAAGTTGTTATGACCACTCATGTATAAGTCCTTTTCTGAACACACATTTTAATTTCTCTTGTGTAAATACCTACGACTGAAATTGACTAGTCTTATGATAAGTAAATGTGAATTTAGTAATAACCTGTCACTATGTGTTCCAAGTTGTTATACATATTTTATGTTCTCATCATTGATATATGAGGATTCCAGCTGCTCTTTACCAATACTTGATACTAACATTGTTTTTAATTTTAGTCATTCTAATGGGTATGTAAGGTATGCCACTTTGGTTTAATTTGCTTTTTTTGTGGTAATTAACGATAATGGATGCTTTTCAAGTGTTTTGGTCTTTCATATATCTGATTTTTAAATGTGTTCAAATTATTTACTCATTTTAAAATTACCTTATTTTATTTTACATAGGTAGTATATATAACACACATATATAATGTTCTTATAGTCTCTGTGATTCATTTTCTTCAGTAAATCTTTTGAAAACAAAGTATTCGTTTTGATGAATTCCAATTTATAATTTTTTCTTTGTGACTTTTGGGTTTTTAGTCTTGTCTAGGAAATCTTGGCCTCTGCAATTTTCTTTTTTCTATGATCCACTTTGAGTTAATTTATTTTGTATGCAAAATGGTTATTTTTTTCAAATATAAATCTAGGTTTTTTAACTCCAGTTTTAACTTTAACACTGAAATATAGTGTTACTTGGTCAAAATCAGTTTACTATGTACATGTGAACTTATTTTGGTACTCTATTCTATGTTATTAGTCTTACTCCAATTCACATTGTCTAAATTTATGTAGTTCCATAAATCAAAAATCCAGTAGTTATGTTCCTTTAATTTTGTTCTATTTTTTCCCCCATGATTATTTGGGCTATTTTAGGTCCTTGGCATTTTTATATTCATTTTAGCATCACCTTGTCAAATTCTACAAAATGACTCAGTGGATTTGATTGGAATTACCCTGAAACTAGAAAGTTTTGGGGGAAAATACCAACTTAACAATATTGAGTTTTCTGATTCAGGTACATGGTACATCTCACAATTTACTTAGATTATCTTTTACTTTTTATAGTTTTCAGTGTTTAGTTATATGTATTTTGTTAAATTTATCCTCAAGAATTTCATGTATTTTAGATTAAAAAATTATTTTCCAATTTTATTTTTTAACCAGTATATACAAGTACAATTGAATTTTATATATGAATTTGTATGGTACTGTTTTTCAGTAAATATGGTTAAATAAGTCCTGGGTGATATAGGAAAGATACTGGGTTTGGAACCAATGGCCAAAAAAATTATTCTTGAGACATCTTTGTTGCAAAAAGGTGGTTTTATTAAGGCATAGGGACAGGAGTCATGTGCAGAAAGAGCTGCACTGGAGTCATGAGGAATGGCCCACTATATACTTTCAAATTGGGAGCGGGTTAAGGATATTGTAAGTCTCTAAGGAATTTGGAAGTGAGGTTTCCAGGCCCTTGAGGGGGCTAGCTATTATTGGGAAAAGGTCACTTATTACTTTCTTATAATTTTTGTTTTGCATCCTTTGCAAGCCTGTTTGACATTAGGAAATGATTTGACTACTCTGTAGCTCAACTTCTTCATCTGTTAATGAAATAAAATGAGATGGTGAGACTATAAGTGCTTCCTTAACTGTGTTAGAGGGAGAATAAAAAAGGAGAGATATATGAAGTTTGTGAATGGAATACGAATTAAATCATATTCTAGATTTAATTTATTTTATGTATCCTCTACATGTAAGTTGCAGTGCGAGAATAGGTTCATGGAGTAAAATAATACTGAGTGATTTTTAAGTTTGATTTGTCCAGGAGTATTTTCATTTATATTATTCAAAGCATTAAGTAATAGTGCAATAAAATGAATGTAGCTATGATTCTTATGTATCTTTTGACCTAGATAGATCTTACACAAAGTATAAAGCTTCAGGAGTGGGCATGGGATCATGAGTCTGGACAAGAGTGTTCAGCTAATGAGGGATATAAAACACTATTGAAGACAGATCAATATGCTGATGTGTATAAAATATGGAACACACCCATACAGAGAGAGGCTTTACCAGTCCTCACTATATACGGAGTATGCTTTATCAAGTTTGTCTACCAAGGACACCAGATTTTTTACTAAAGTTGCCAACTAAGGTTAACCTAGCCTAATTCTAACCATAATAATATATTAAAATGATGTTATCTCAGAGAGCTCTCATTACACCAAAAAGGTAAGCTAAGCCTATCTGTACCGAGCCATATTGTACCAAGAACTAATCAATAGTTACCATGTAGATAAAAGGCACACAAATATATAGCCAAATATGTTGTGCCACTAATGTGTTTCTCCAAATCCTTTTTCCTAGGAAAGGAGGAAATCCTACTTAGCAAAGTTAGAGAAAAATGTACTACATTTAAGCTTCACTGAAACTTTTCATTCCTCATCCTCTTTGTTATTAGAAATTAAGCTCAATCAAACAGAGATTCTGTCTTCCTTGCTTAAAACCAAAATGCCAGTCTCACACAGAATGCTTTTTGCAGTACTTGGGCTATTTTAAACACCTAACAAATGCTTTGGATCAATACATATGTTTTTCTTGGTCTCTATTATTTGGAGATTCACTCCAATATTCTTCCACTATAATGTGTTTTATTCCTTCATATATTTCATCTATTTGCATTGAAATAAAGATTCATTGAGCATATATAGATATGAGAATTTATGCTAGGTTTTCAGGAAACAAAGATGAAAGGCAAAACTAAATAGAATAGACATTATCCAAAGTGCAGAAGATCTGCTTTCTGTAACAGAGACCTCATCTGCCTTCTTTTTTCCATAGCTATTGCTATGCAGCCCCACAGTACCTAAAGTTCTAGTCCATAGTTTGTACTTTCTTATCTCCAAATCTTTGGTTGTATTAGTTATTTTCTATTGATTATCATACTTCCATTATTGTGTCTAATAATTCTTTTAATACATTTGAAATTTGACTTATTTTTGAAACACACTTCTCAGATCTGGAACCCTGCTTCTCTGTGCAACAAGGAGTCCTGTCACCTAATTGCTTTCCTTTGCGTGATTATCAGCTTGACTTTGTCCCAGGATTATGAACTCCTGGAGGGCATGACTATATCTCATTAATCTAGGTTATATGACGGAGCTCACTGTATATTTACTGAATTACCAAATTACTGAATGGAAATATACCTCTGAAAATGTATATTTCTTCCCATTTGCTGCATAGTGTCCTTTGTCCTTAGTCTCCATGTAGAGAATTATTTCTCTATTTGCTACTGTATTAGTCAGGGTCTCCCTATCCGGATGAACAGAACCAATAGGATATCTATGTATCTCATTATCTGTTTATCAGATGAGACTTATTTTAAGGAATTGACTTATATCACACAGTTGTGGGGGCTGGTGAGTCCAAAATTTATAAAGCAGACTAGCAGGTTGGAAATTCAGAGAGTAGTTGGTATTACAAACTGAAGTCCAATATCTGCAGACCAGAAACTGAAAGCACAGTTGCAGTATTGTAGTCTTGAGGCAGAATTAGTGCTTCTTTAAGAAATCTCTAGTTTTACATTTAAGACCTTCAACTGATTGGACAAGATCCACAGCATTATTAAGGTCAGTCTACTTTACTTAGATTCTAGTGATCTGAATGTTAGTCACATCTAAAAAGTGTCTTTACAGAAACATCTAGACTAAAGCTTGATCAAAAAACTGGGACCCCCAAAAAAAAACACTGGGAACCATAGGCTAACAACATTTTTGGCACATAAAATTAACAATCAGAGCTAGTATATCCTATGTCTTTCCATTTTTCCAGATACATGATTTTTATTAATTCATGTAATAAATTATATAAATAATTTAGAAATTAGTGAGAAAAGAAAAGCATTCCTGCTATGTACAATAGGGAAAGAACTGTCTCTTCTGCAGACGTCTCCAATCAGAAGTTACTTCGTGTATATTCCTCTCAAATATTACCCCTGGTGGCATCTACATGTTTAAGAGTCATTCTGGGGGCAGCCCTGGTGGCACAGTGGTTTAGCGCCGCCTGTAGCCCAGGGCGTGATCCTGGAGACCCTGGATCAAGTCCTACGTCAGGCTCCCTGCATGGATCCTACTCCTCCCTCTGCCTCTGTCTCTGCCTCTCTCTCTCTGTCTATCATGAATAAATAAATACAATATTTTAAAAAAAAGTCATTCTGTCTGCATGTGTACCTAAAACAATGACACACATTGTTAACATGTTTGTTAAGTTGGAGGCTGCTCTCTTGTGGACTGGGTTGGAGGTGTGTTCTCTAATTGGAGAATATCCACACTGGAAGAAAACAAACTTACTCTGCTGAATTATTTTTCAGAGAAGGGTGGCATAGGGTCTAAATGATGGAAGCACATAACATTTATAAATATAGAATTTAGGTCTATTAACAACAAAAAAAACAGTAAGAGGTTATATTTATATAAGGCTTTTGTGGGCCAGCATGTTTAAAGCATCCAAAGTGCTTTACAAATACTGACTCATTCTCAAAAAAATCCTGCAAAAAATAATATTAACCTCTCAGAACAGATGAAGAAATATAGGATAATTAAGATATTTTTAAGTTATATATATAACACTTCAAAGTTGTAGTATCAACTAGCCATTGCCATATTAAAGCAACAAAATATAGACTCCTGGGCAGCCTGGGTGGTTCAGCAGTTTAGCGCCGCCTTCAGCCTAGGGTCTGATCCTGGAGACCCGGGATCGAGTCCCACATCAGGCTCCCTGCATGGAGCCTGCTTCTCCCTCTGCCTGTGTCTCTGCCTCTCTCTCTTCTCTGTATGTCTCTCATGAATAAATAAATAAAATCTTTAAAAAATATATAGAATCCTGACTCAGTGGATGACAGAAGTAATTATTTCTTTTCTATCACATACCAGTGTGGTTTGGCTAGGCAGATCTGCTTCAAACTGCAGTTCCTCACTGAGGGACAGCCTCAGGTTTGCTCCATGTATGGGAGGGCAATGACAGTTTTTCTCATGGAGATGGCAAGCCTAACTGTACATGCATGTTTTAAACCTTTGAGTATGCCACATATGGTAACATCCCATAGGCTGAAATGAGTGATACAGTCAAGTTCAAAATCAAGGCTAGATCTGCAAGTCACACGGTAAAAGGTGGAAGCAGAAAGCAGTGAATAATTTTAAAGTATGCTTCTATCAAGTGCCTTTGTGAGTTAAGAAATATGGCAGTGACTTTACACATTTAGTTCCCTTATCCACCACTATATATCTATAAAAGAGATAGTATAAATGTCGTTTTATAAATGATAAAATGGAGACTCAGGTATTTTCTCAAGGCTACATAACTAATAAATATTATAGTTCCATGTATTAAGCCATTCTGAAAACATGGTTGTGGCCTATTGTAATATATATCCAAACTTCTTTGAAAGGTGTTATAATTCAAATGAATTTCAGTTGATCTTATTTCAATATTTAATATTTTTAAATTTTAGTTCTCTATGTTTAAAAGTAAATATAAATGAGATTGCACTTGAGAAGTGGCACAATATGTTGGAAACAAGTTTCCACTCTTTTAAGCAAAATTTAAGGCTGGATAGTGTGAAAAGGTAAAATAGAGAGTAGTTTGAATTTAAGAATTCATTTAAATACTTATAATTTGGAAAATGCTTAATCTCTAACATAAGGAAAAGTCTATTAAATAGTTTATAAATAATTCTTTTAACAGGAATTTCCCAGTGACAGATAATTTACTGATTTAGGTATTAAGTAACTGCTCCTGACACCCTTAAGTTACAAAGGTGTTAGGATTGTTTATTTAAAACTACATTAATATTTTATCAATAAAGCCATCTTGATTTTTATGGTCCCTTAGGGCTTCTCTTTATTAGTGATCTGCCCTACCATGTATATACCACGTTACAATTTCAGTCTAATGAGAGCTTAAATATACTTTCCAGAATCTTAAAGAGCAGCAGATCATTCAAAAAACCTACAAGGAATTACTTGGCTTTTTCTCAAGCTAGAATGTCCTCTGCCCCAACAGTGGAATTTGTAAGGATAAAGAGATAATCATAAATGAATGCAGGATCAGACCTCATAGGAGAACCAGCACCAGTTTTTATTCTCTTGCCTTTAATGGACTTTACTACCTCAGCCCTCCTGCAAGTGAAATAGGTATAGATTGTCAGGTCTTGGGATCTCCAAGGAACAGAGATAGTGCTGAGTCCCTGCTTTCTTCTACTCAGGACCTGGCATGAGAAGGCTGAATTCTGAATGAAGGAAACATTCCCCACTTAGTAACCCATATTTGTTCTTCTTTTATAAAGGTAGCAATTGGCAAGTAGGAAAACTATTGTTATTTCTGAATGACAAATATAATATAGAAAAAATTTCCATTGAGAATTCACTATGTTTTAAACAGTATCATAAGTACTTTTACCAATATTTCATTTTAAACACACCAAAGTGTGGAGATACGTTTATCCCCATTTTACAGAGATTTAGTAGGTTTATCTGAAACTTAGTAAATATATTAAGCAGATAGCAAAGAAAGGATTTTATTCTGGATAGTCTGACTCCAGGACCCATGCTCTCAACCTTTATGCTTTGTCATTATGACAGATAGATTCACTGGATAGTAGGGAATCCTATAGGAAAAAACCCTAACCCAGAGAGATGGAACCTGGAGGAAGCAGTTGGAGGAAAATCTTGTGGCAAAGATGACATGTTTGGATTTACTGACGGGACAGCAGGACATAGTAGTTGAGTTTAACGTCTCTGGAGACAGTCCGACCTATCTTCTAGCCAGCTTTGCCATTTACTGACAGTGGCCCCTTGTGTACATTCTGCCTCTTAGTGCCTTAAATTCTGTGTCACCATCTGTAAAATAAATTTGAAGGTACTTATCTCACACTGTTTCTGTAAGGGCTTAATGAAAAAGTTAAAGTATTTGGTACATAATTTGGTGCTTAATAAATGTTTACATAATTATTGAAGGTTAATTATGAGCAGGCTACTTGAAAGGTAAGAGGAGGTGGAAGTTGATAGAATGTTATAGGCAGAAGGACTTGCATGCTCTTTCTCTCTGCCCCTTACTTTCTTACGTTTGTCTTTAAAAAACAGGACATCAAATTGGTATAAGACAGGGAATAAACAATTGAGAATTTGTGTAAGATGAAAGAGATATGGGTTTATTTATATGTGGGGAAAGATGGAGATATTAAATGTGACAGCTTCCCTCTGAGGGTCTGTGCAATGTAGTTTCCAACTGTGGGGATAAAATCAATGTAATCGTTAAAACAAGTTTATTCCTCTATAAATGATTAAGATATATGTTGTAAGTAAAAATTGTGCTGTTGAAGAGGTCAACAATTACTTCGATTTATGAGAGAATGGATTCATTGACAATTTTCGAAGAAAAGAACATAAGTTTTGCATTTCAGTGCATCATTCTTTATCAACTGTGTGACCTTGAAAAAGTTACTCATCTTTTCTGAGTTTTGCTTTCTTTTATTGACTTCTAATTATGAGAGATAGACACACAAATGGGAGTATAAAATTTATATTTACATTTTGGAAAAAAATTAACCAATTGCTGTAGCATATTCATTAACCTTTAAGAAAAACTCTGCATGCCCCTCTTTCTATTTGGCAGTTCCCTTTTTCCAAACTCTTGCTTTCCAGAAGTAATGTATTTTTGTGTTAATTCCACTGATTTTCTTTATAGATATACCCTGTATATGTGAATCTCTTAACCATACAGCATACTTTTTCTTCCCTTCAGTGCAAATCACATTCACTTTCAGTTCTGTGACTTTTTTTGCTTAATATTGTGTTTTTAGAATTGGATAATGTTAAAGATACAGCTTTAAAGATTTATTTATTTGAGAGAGAGAGAGAACAAGCATGAGCAGGAAAAAGGAGCAGGGGAGAGGGAGACAAGCTGACTCCTCGCTGAGCAGGGAAAGGGCTCAGTCCCAAGACCCTCAGATCATGCATGACCTGAGCTGAAGACAGATACTTAGGCACCCGAAAGATATGTTTTATTTCATTTCTTTTATATGCTGTACAGCATTTGATGGCATGGATATACCACAGTTAATGTATTATTTGTACATTCTACTGTCTCTAGGCAATTGTTCTCTTCCCCACCCTAATATGTATCTCTTAAGAAAAAAGCTACTTTGCATATTCCCTCATGTGTCTCTTAGCAGGTAAGTACAAACCTAAGGGTACGTTTGCAGGGTAATTTGATGTGTGCATTTATAATTTCATTAGTTAATTAATGCCTGATTCTTTCCAGAATAGTTGTACCAATTTTTACTTTCACTAGCAGTGGTACTTCCTGTGTCTTTCATTTCACCATTTTTATTACCACTCATTATTTTTTTTTACCAAGCTAGTAGGTTTGTAATCTTATCACATTATGGTTTTGATTTTCATTTTCCTAATTATTGAAGTAGTTTGTCTTATCAGATACCTATTGGCCATATGAGCCTCCTCTTTGTCAAAATCCTATTCAAGACTCCTAGCAGTTGTTACTTTAATTCATTCTAGGAAGTAGATCTTAATTAGTCATTGTGTTGCAAATATCTTAGTTCAGTGTGTGGCATGTTACTTCACTCATTTACTGAATTTCTTGAGGAACAGAAATTCTTAATTTTAATGTGATCAAATTTATCACTATTTTCCTGTGTAGTTAGTATTTTGTATGTCAAGAAAATCTTTCCTACTCCAAAGCTAGAAAAACATTTTCTATATTTGTCTTTTAAAACTTCTGTATTTTTTTCTCTTTATTGTCCATTCTTTAATCCACCATGAAATGATTTCTGTGCATGCTGTGAGGTCAAGGTGTGTGGTGCCATAAAACAGTGTCACTCAAATATCCTGACTTAGGGAGGAAATTGAGGGATGACACTCTGAATCTGCTAATTTGTACAGGGCATACTTCTTCATGAATTAGTGTAGCAGGGATACTAAGGCCCGTTCTTGGGAGATAGTGATCTCCTCTTGTGACTTTGGCTTACATCATTGATTTGACAAGACTTTAAAAAATTGAACTGAAGGCTGGGATTCTTCCTTCTTAGAAGTCAGACCTACATCACAGTTGGTCTACCAACTTCAAAATATAACAAAGCATTATGATTCACTACGTGATGAAATTGAAGATGGTAGGCATGTTCCGAGTGTATCTCCTAAAAGGATAGATATATTTTATTAGATATGTTTCAAGAAGGATCCCTAGGTACTCCTCAAATAAAAAATTCTGTGGCTAAATAACTTAGGCAAATCTGTCTACCTCTCCCATCCCCTTCCGCTTTTATTTTATTTTTTTTTAATTTTTTTTTATTTATGATAGTCACAGAGAGAGGGAGAGAGAGAGGCAGAGACATAGGCAGAGGGAGAAGCAGGCTCCATGCACTGGAAGCCCGACGTGGGATTCGATCCCGGGTCTCCAGGATCGCGCCCTGGGCCAAAGGCAGGCGCTAAACCGCTGCGCCACCCAGGGATCCCCCCTTCCGCTTTTAACACCTAAGTGTTTCTTCCAATAAGTCTCTTATGTGGCAAATATTTAGGTTTGCTTCTTGGCAGATCTATTTTAATATATATGTAATATAATATTATTAATAAATAATGTATTATTTATATATATAATATAATATATATTTAATATATATATATATTTCACATAGATCCTACATCTGAGCTTCAGTTTTCTTCTCTGTAAAATGGAATTTTTGTGTATACCCACTATGGTTGTTCTGAGGGTCAGAGAGCTAGAGCATTTATCACAGTTCTTCAAGATGTTAGTTACTATTAATTTATTTCCATTCCTCATGATGTCCTTTTCAGAATGTAGATGAACTGTAGTTTGGTTGTCATGAACTAAGTACCATAGAGAATCTCTGTATTTGGGCCAGCCACTTGACACTCCTGAGTCCTTCCTTCGCCACTTAAAGAACTAAAAGACGATAATCTACTCTACCTAGCTGATTACTTTGGTTTAGCTAATTAGATACTGCATTTGACTTTTTTTTTTTTTGGATAATTGGTAACTAATCAAACTAGTTAATGTACATAAAAACATTTTTTCAGACTGTGAAGAGTTACACAAAAGTAAGGGACAATCAGGCATTAGTAATTTAATAATTATAAGACAGTACCATATACAGTGTCATCATGTATTTGCTTATATACTTTCCACCTATTCCATGGTTCCAGACCACTAAGTTTGAATAAATTACGTGCAGGTGATTTTTGCACAATGATAGATAAAAGTAGGTAAGTAGACACATAGAGATATTAGCATAATAAATATTTCTTAACTCCATAATGGGAGCTTTGCTTGGTATAATCCTATAAAGTGTAGCTATACATTTATGAATTATATAGTGATTAGAAGAAAACTCAGATGTGCAGAATATAGTTTTTCTTGATTTCTGTTCTAGTAGTTTCATTGTTTTGATAGCACACCATATAATATCTGATAGTTGCTAACTTTGAAAAATGACATCAAGTACTCACACTGAGTATAACCACATTTCCAATATTTAAGCACTGCCTAGAGTAGAAATAAAAAATATGGAGGAGGACTTTGTTTTCAATAATTACAGATATTGCTTCAACCTTCAGAGATATGATTCAAAACTTATTTATGATTTAATTTTAACTTCTCCATTACATTTAATATTATCTGTTTATCTTTGATATTTATATGTATCTCAATATCTTTCTATTATTGAATTCTATTTCTGCACATACTGCTTCTTAAAATTCTCTATGTAAATACAAAGGCAAAGATTTTTCAATAGATGTACTACATTCAGTGTACAATTGCATATCTCAAGAAATATTTGACACAGATTCCAGTGTAGCCAAATAATATAGTGAGTTCTAAAATAAATACAATGGAATTTTATCAATTTATGAGAATGTATGTGTGTGTGTTTATGTGTATATGTGTATATATATACAATATTATATATATATATATATATATATATATATATATATATATATATATTATTGATTCTAAGGTAAGGCCAGATTTGGATTTATACAGGCCCGATAAATGATGACCAAATAGGACATTCAATTCAATAATAACTTTTAGAACCCAACATTACCATGGCGATGGTATTCCTAAAAAAATGTAAACCTCACCTTCCCTTCAGTAAAATGAATTTTTAATAGAGCATAAATTATATTGTAAAGATTAAACTTGAGAAAATATATAAATCACTTGGTTTTCTGTCTGAAATTTTAATTTTTAGTGTCATATTTACCTTTAGGAAGAAAATTTAGGGCAAAAATGAGACTTAATAAAACCTTTATAACTTCAAAATATAACAAAGCATTATGATTCACTATGTGATAAAATTGAAGATGGTAGGCATGTTCCGAGTGTGTCTCCTAGAAGGTTAGATATATATTATTAGATATGTTTCAAGAAGAATCCCTAGGTGCTTCTCAAATAAAAAGTTCTGTGGCTAAATAACTTAGGCAAATGTTGACTTTGGCAAAGTTAATCGGGTTTCTTTGTTTGTTTGTCTTCTTAAATTGCAGAGCTTCTCAAAATTCTATGGTGATGTGAATCTTCAATAGGCAGCTTAAATTTGTGGTGGCTTCTAAACTTATTTGACAATGGCATTCTATTTTCTCTCAGAGATTTTTATGGTACATGCACTGGCAAATGTTGGCATAGGCATTAAATGTAACTGGACTTTGAAGATGAGAGAGAGGTGACTCTCTTGGTAAGAAAGTGAATACAATTTCTGAAGAATCAGTATTTAAATAATGGGTTAGATTTCAGGATGGGAGAGAAGGGAAAGAACATTCTAGGAAGTGATTCAGGAAGCATTGTGAGATTGATGGGCTCATCGAAGCATGATAAAAGGTTTCCAATTGAGAAAAAGTGGGCAGTAGATCTGTATCTAGGGAATATCTGTATCCAGAGTTTGTGCAATTAACAAGTAGGAAAGAAGGTTGGATTTCATCTTTAATTTTGACTTTCCTGTTTGACTCTTTATTCTATTGTAATGAAACTTCATAGCAAAATGTGAGGTAAGAATTGAATTTTATCTTTTTACCTTAAGGTTAAGCAGTTTTTTCAACACCATAGGTTGAAAGGACCATTTATTCTCTACTTTGGGTAATTAGTTGTATCATAAATCATATGTCCAAATCATGTGTATTTCTTTGCTATTCTATTTCATTTGTCTGTTTGTCTATCTCTTTGATAATAATGTACAATTTAATTTTCAAAGTTTTTAGGGCAAGTCCTTGATCATTTTCAGGAGTACCCTGGAATACTTTGCACTTTTCTCTTATCAAACTCTACAAAAACAAATAATAAATATAAATGGAATTTTGATGGAGATTGTATTGAATCTATTGGTTTATTCTGTTAGTTGACAGTATCATGATAATGAATCTCCCAATTCATTTACATAGATTGACATTGGTGATCCTATTTTTAATAGGTCTTTTTAAATGTATTTCAATAAAATTTTGTATTCTTTACAATAAATCTTAGATATGATTTATTAGACTTACTCCAATGTGTTTACTATTTTGATTATTTAAAGTAGTATGTTTTAAATACACATATTTCAAATGTTCCCTGTTGGTATATAGATAATCAAATGATTTTGTATGCAATTTATTTTTCAGCAAATGTATAATGATCTCCTGTTAAATAAAATAACTCATTTTGTAATTTGGATTTTATTTTTTTTAATTTTGGATTTTCTTTATAAAAATATGCTAATTTACTATTCAACTAGATGGTTCCCAACTAGAGTAACTTGGTCCCTCTTGTTCTCAGACTGTAGGCTTTTTCTAGCATTATAGGAGCTGATGGGGTCTCAGCCAAGCAAAACTCAGTAAAGTGAAGGAATTATTATCACAGAAAAATCCTCAAACATTAGGAGCAGGAATTAATGGGTTTAATCTCATATCATTCCTTCCCACAACTGAGGTGATTTGATGCATGTCCCAAATGGTTTCTTAGGTAAATAGTATGATTGAGTTCAGTTGCTCACTACTACTTATTAATGGCTCCTTCTTTGGCTTTCTTTCTTCTCTGCTTTCCTTTTCTCATGTCATCATTTGTCCTTCTGTGATCACCTCCAAATTAAAATGCTTGTACCTAGTTGTTTTTTTTTTAAGTCTTCACTTTAATAATCTGTGGTATATTAATTAGCATTCTCTAGAGAACCAGGACCATAGAACCAATAAGAGATACACACACACACAGGACAAGAAGATGTGAGAGTGTGCATAAGTGCTTTATTCATATTCAATTTCTATTTCCACTTATCTATTTATTTATAGAGATTTATTATAAAGGAGTGGCTCATGTGATTTTAGAGACTGAGAAGTCCTACAGTCTGCCACCTGCAAGCTGGAGACACAGAGAGCCAGTAGTGTAGTCCAAATCTGAGTCTGAAGTATTAGGAACCAAAAGAACTGAAGGTGTAAATTCTCGTTCAAGTCCAAATGCTTCAGAACTAAGAGCGGTGATGAAGTAAGCTTCAGTATGAAGTGCAGAAGGCCAATATCCTAGCTCAAAAAAGGCAAAAGAGTGTGAATCTCCTTTACCTCCCATGTATTCTATTCAAGCCACCAACAGATAGCATGAAACCCACCTACATTGGAAAGAGCACTCTGCTTACACAGACTACTAATTCAAATGTAGATCTTATCAAGAATCACCCTCACAGACGTAGTTGGAATAATGCTAAACCATATATTTGAGTGCCCTATAGCCCAGTTCAGTTGACAAGTAAAATAAACTATCAGAGATAAGAATCTACTATATGACTTTATCCCTCTTAGGATGGTAAAATGGGTCATTTTGCACCTTTCCAATAAGAAATAAACTATAGATAGCTTTTATTTATACAGTCCCTCTGCCCAACTTGAATGAAACTGAACCTTGTTTATATCCTAAGTCCTATGAGGATCTGAAAAGTGAAGATCAAATTTATGAGGTTTAGGGATAATCTTCAGACCAGGATTAATTTTAGGACAGAGTTCTCCTTTCTGGATTCCCTTCCTGGCTTTGCATTTTGTTTGTTTTGTTTTGCTTTTTGAATAAACCTTTGTGTTTTTTTAGCTTAGAAATTCATTTAAGAAAATATATGTATGTGTTTGCAGTATTTGTATATACGTATGTATGTGTGTAAATATAGTGTATATATAAGAATCGTTCTGTAGAGGGGTCACTAATATATCTAGTGTGGCATACTGATGGACATGGCTAGTCATAGCTTTTTTTATATTAAATTGAATGATAGTCTTTACACTATGTGTATACCAGCTTAAATTTTTATTTAAATACATCTAAAATACACTTTTGGATTTTTAAACATTATATTGTAGACAACAGCCAACCCTCTCAGGCAGGAACTAATAGTAATGTTTTCTCAAGAATTTACATATATATGGTCTTTATGGTAGATATCCTGTAGAGATTATATTAGTCCTTGGTTCCTTTTGTTACTTTATCATGCAGAAAAGCTTGGAATTTATTGGGGGTAGTGAGTTAAAATTCTCCATGCAACAATTTTTAGAAAACTAGAAAAGTGCAAAATTGGCCAATTTTCATGATATTTAAATATATGCTAATGTGCAATTTATTTGGACTATATTCATTTTGTTGGACATGTTTTATACCTAAGGATTCATTTTATGAAATGTAAAATGCATGCAAATGTATGCCTCATCTAAATGCTGGTCAGATTTTTGCTTTTGATTTTATCTGTTGCTTTAGATGCCAATTTTTTCTAATATATATAGGATATCAGTAGTGTGGCTTATGGTTATTTGAAAATTCATCATAACTGATCCTGGCCCCAAAGTGAAAACTCACCCTGCCCAATAATATTGAGTTGTTTTGTGTTCTACTGTGACACTATGGGGGTTTCGTTATTTATTCACCAAGTGTGTATTGATCACCTATTATGTTTATGGCAGAAGAGATATAATAGTGACAAGTTAAGCAGAGTTAATGTCTACTATTAGGGAGTTTATAGTTGAGTAAATGAAACTTTTAGCTTAATAAATACAACTCATAATGTGTAAGCAATTACACATTTAGGTAATGTCATTGAATGAAAATAAAAGTAATCCCAAGAAATGGTATCAGGAATACCTGGCTTGGATTCAGGGTCAGGGTATTCTCTGTTGCACTGATACTAAGACATAAATGACAAGATGTATCAGTAAAAATTTGGGGTAAGAATGGTCCTATAAAAGGGAAGAATAAGAGTTGAAATAGGGCAAGGTAGTTTGAGGAACAATAAGTAACACAGAATAGAAATCATGTGGTGAGCAGAGATCAGATCAAATGAAATCTTTGTCATGCTAAATATTTGAGATTTATCCACAGTAAGATGGAAAGAAAACCATTTGAGGGTTTTTCTTTTAAATATTTTATTTATTTATTCATGAGAGACACAGAGAGAAGGCAGAGACATAGGGAGAGGGAGAAGCAGGCTCCTGGCAGGGAGCCTGATGTGGGACTTGATCACGCCCTGGGCCAAAGGCAGATGCTCAACCACTGAGCCACCCAGGAGTCCCACCATTTGAGGGTTTTAAACTAGGAGTTGCATGATAAAATTTTTGCTTCTGAAATTTACTTTGGTTACTCTGTGGAGAATGGATTAAAGGGAAAACCTGTGAAAAATGAGCACCAATTAGAAATGCAAGAAAAGCATAGACTTTAGGACAATGAACCGAATGCCATCTTACCATCCTGCCATTCCACATTGACAGGTGAATCCATTGTTGCCATTTAGTTAAATTTTAAGTATATTCCAATGTCTGTGATCTCTAAGTTATGACATCATATCTAGAAAACAGTATTTATATACAAGCCTCTTTGTGAAGAAAAGTTGATGGCAAATAAAAAGACTGTCCTTTGAATGTCATCATGGTGAGAGTGAGAAAAGGACCCAGGCAGGATGCTAGGGTGAATGAAAACTTAGTACCTTGGGGACAGAGGAAAGAGGGTGGAAAAAGTCAAGGTAGTTTGGTTCAGACAGACTAATTTATTTTCCAGTTCCCCTTCCTTTTCCTAAGTATAAATATGCAAAGATAGTAGGGAAATCTGATTTCTCTTAATTTTTTGTCAATTCAATAAAATGATTTAATAAACAAATAGTTTATTGTCGGGCGCCTGGGTGGCTCAGTTGGAAGATCATGTGACTCTTGATCTCAGGGTCATGAATTCGAGCCCCATGTTGGGTGTAGAGATTACTTAAAAATAAAATCTTAAAACAAAAACAAAAACAAAAACAAATAGTTTACTGTCTTGTTTTCTGTCCTGCCTGATAATGATACTACTTAAAAGGGGGGGAACCCTTAAGATTATTAACATACAATTAAAAAACTGCTATCTCTAATATCTAGCGTGATATGAAAATATGGTTTTGGGGGACATGAAATTGAGAAATTAATAGATTCCAAATTCTTCATTTTGCCAAGCTTCTACCCCTTCCCAATAATCTTTTTATTTAACTTACTTTAAAGTAATCAAATCAGCTTGCTTTTTCACTTGGCAAGGCTCATTAATCTTTAAAGAGCTGTTTCTTCAATTATACTCGATGATTCTTTGCCTTGAAAAAAATAGTGCAAAATTAAACATACTTTTACCATATGATCCAGCAATGGTATATCTTGGTATTTAGCTAGGGGAGTTAAAAACTTATATCCGCACAGAGAGCCATACGCAAATGTTTATAGCAGCTTTATTCATAATTGCCCAAACTTGGAAGCAGCCAAGATACACTTCAGTAGGTGAATAGATAAATGAACTATATTATATCCAGACAGTAGAATATTATTCAGCACTGAAAAGAAATGACATATCAAGCCATAAAAAGACATGTAAGAAATTTGAGTACCCATTACTAAGTGAAAGAAGCCATGTGGAAAGGCTACATATACTGATTCCAACTATATGATATTCCAGAAAAGGCAAAACTGTGAATACAGTAAAATGATAAGTGGTTGCCAGGGCTTAGAGTGGGGCAAAGGATGAATAATAGATGGGACATTGAGGATTTTTAGGACAATGAAAATATTCTGTATGGTACGGTAATGATAGATATGTACCTGTCACTATACAAATATTCAAAACTATAGAATGTACAACACTAAGAGTGAACTACAAGGATACTATGGACCTTTGGGGACTATGACGTGTAAATGTGGGTTCTCCAGTTGTAACAAAGGTACCACTCTGGTAAAATTGATAAATGGGAGGTTGTGTATATGTAAGGACGGGGTATATGTATATGGGAAATCTCTGTACCTTTTCCTCAGATTTTCTGTGAATCTTAAATTTCTCTAAAAGATGAAATCTTAATAAAAATGTGGACAACTGATTTTTGCTCTGGAAAATTTATTAATTTATTCTAAAAAGAAATAGGATAATTTTAAGTTCTGATTGTTATTGATTACTATTATATGTTCTGATATGCAACTAGATCTTCAAGTTATTATATATAAAATATTACTTTCTGACTTAAAATTTAAGGATTTTCACAGGGAGTCTTTTTGTGAAGCATGCTGCTCTTTGGGACACATTTTAGCTTTTCATTTTTAGAGATTGATTTATTCAAGAGCTATTTATTATTAATCTACTATGTGTCTGATATTGTTCAATGTTCTGAGTACATCAGTAAAAAGTAGATAAAAATCCTTGACCTCACGGAAAGATATGATAAAAATGGCTATTGTGGGGTATCTCGGTGGCACTGTCGTTTAAGCAACCAACTCTTTTTTTTTTTTAATTAATTTTTATTGGTGTTCAATTTACCAACATACAGAAAAACACCCAGTGCTCATCCCATCAAGTGTCCACCTCAGTGCCCGTCACCCATTCCCCTCCAACACCCGCCCTCCTCCCCCCTTCCACCACCCCTAGTTCGTTTCCCTGAGTTAGGAGTCTTTATGTTCTGTCTCCCTTCCTGATATTTCCCAACAATTCTTCTCCCTTCCTTTATATTCCCTTTCACTATTATTTATATTCCCCAAATGAATGAGAACATACACTGCTTGTCCTTCTCCGATTGACTTACTTCACTCAGCATAATACCCTCCAGTTCCATCCACGTTGAAGCAAATGGTGGGTATTTGTCGTTTCAATTGCTGAGTAATATTCCATTGTATACATAAACCACATCTTCTTTATCCATTCATCTTTCGATGGACACCGAGGCTCCTTCCACAGTTTGGCTATTGTGGCCATTGCTGCTAGAAACATCGGGGTGCAGGTGTCCTGACGTTTCATTGCATCTGAATCTTTGGGGTAAATCCCCAACAGTGCAATTGCTGGGTCGTAGGGCAGGTCTATTTTTAACTCTTTGAGGAACCTCCACACAGTTTTCCAGAGTGGCTGCACCAGTTCACATTCCCACCAACAGTGTAAGAGGGTTCCCTTTTCTCCGCATCCTCTCCAACATTTGTTGTTTCCTGCCTTGTTAATTTTCCCCATTCTCACTGGTGTGAGGTGGTATCTCATTGTGGTTTTGATTTGTATTTCCCTGATGGCAAGTGATGCAGAGCATTTTCTCATGTGCATGTTGGCCATGTCCATGTCTTCCTCTGTGAGATTTCTCTTCATGTCTTTTGCCCATTTCATGATTGGATTGTTTGTTTCTTTGGTGTTGAGTTTAATAAGTTCTTTATAGATTTTGGAAACTAGCCCTTTATCTGATATGTCGTTTGCAAATATCTTCTCCCATTCTGTAGGTTGACTTTTAGTTTTGTTGACTGTATCCTTTGCTGTGCAAAAGCTTCTTATCTTGATGAAGTCTCAATAGTTCATTTTTGCTTTTGTTTCTTTTGCCTTTGTGGATGTATCTTGCAAGAAGTTACTGTGGCCGAGTTCAAAAAGGGTGTTGCCTGTGTTCTCCTCTAGGATTTTGATGGACTCTTGTCTCACATTTAGATCTCTCATCCATTTTGAGTTTATCTTTGTGTATGGTGAAAGAGAGTGGTCCAGTTTCATTCTTCTGCATGTGGATGTCCAATTTTCCCAGCACCATTTATTGAAGAGACTGTCTTTCTTCCAATGGATAGTCTTTCCTCCTTTGTTGAATATTAGATGACCATACATTTCAGGGTCCACTTCTGGGTTCTCTATTCTGTTCCATTGATCTATGTGTCTGTTTTTGTGCCAGTACCACACTGTCTTGATGACCACAGCTTTGTAGTACAACCTGAAATCTGGCATTGTGATGCCCCCAGCTATGGTTTTCTTTTTTAAAATTCCCCTGGCTATTCGGGGTCTTTTCTGATTCCACACAAATCTTAAAATAATTTGTTCTAACTCTCTTAAGAAAATTATTCACCATAACCAAGTAGGATTTATCTCCGGGACACAAGGCTGGTTCAACACTCGTAAAACCATCAATGTGATTCATCATATCAGCAAGAGAAAAACCAAGAACCATATGATCCACTCATTAGATGCAGAGAAAGCATTTGACAAAATACAGCATCCATTCCTGATCAAAACACTTCAGAGTGTTGGGATAGAGGGAACTTTCCTCGACATCTTAAAAGCCATTTACGAAAAGCCCACAGCAAATATCATTCTCAATGGGGAAGCACTGGGAGCCTTTCCCCTAAGATCAGGAACAAGACAGGGATGTCCACTCTCACCACTGCTGTTCAACATATTACTGGAAGTCCTCGCCTCAGCAATCAGACAACAAAAAGACATTAAAGGCATTCAAATTGGCAAAGAAGAAGTCAAACTCTCCCTCTTCGCCGATGACATGATACTCTACATAGAAAACCCAAAAGCCTCCACTCCAAGATTGCTAGAACTCATACAGCAATTTGGTAGCGTGGCAGGATACAAAATCAATGCCCAGAAATCAATGGCATTTCTATACACTAACAATGAGACTGAAGAAAGAGAAATTAAGGAGTCAATCCCATTTACAATTGCACCCAAAAGCATAAGATACCTAGGAATAAACCTAACCAAAGAGGTGAAGGATCTATACCCTAAAAACTATAGAACACTTCTGAAAGAAATTGAGGAAGACACAAAGAGATGGAAAAATATTCCATGCTCATGGATTGGCAGAATTAATATTGTGAAAATGTCAATGTTACCCAGGGCAATTTACACGTTTAATGCAATCCCTATCAAAATACCATGGACTTTCTTCAGAGAGTAAGCAACCAACTCTTGATTTCAGCTCAGGTCATGATCTCAGAGTCAGGAGATCAAGCCCTACATAGAGCTTCTTGCCGAGTATAGAGCCTGCTTAAGATTTTCTCTCTGTCTCTACCTTTGCACCCCCTTTATCCTGGTCCAGTAGCACATGCAGTTGCTTTCTCTGTCTCTCAAAAAAAAAATGGCTGTTTTTTGTTTCCTTTCTAATACTAATTTGAGACCCCTATAATAGGATCACTGCATCACTTATTTTCTAAACCAAGACACTTTTGGTAGTGCAAAGGAATATTATTAATAGCTACTCTGAAGCAATGGGCAAAAATAGGGATGGATATTTACTATAAAGAATATTGGTTCATTGTATTGGAAGTAGGAATGTCCAAAAATTCTGACTCAGTTATGAAAATATACATACAAAAAAAAGGGTCATCTGAGGATTTCTATAGCTTTCTGAGGAACTTGGAACATGTGCCATTTATATTTGATTTCTGATGCAAGGAAACACATTTTGTAGGAGATGCTTCAATTCAAACAACCACTACAACTGTGGTTTAGGCATGGCTTGGGGCTATAATGCAATGTACTCCCCCGAGGTTCTTGTTCAGAAACAAGAGATTATTGTTCAGAAATATTGTGTTGCTTAATATCCCCAAACAGCCTTCACTTTTTTTCCCCCACTGAAAAGTGTTAGAAATTTTTTGAAAATTGGTTTTTATGATCAAAGGCTACCCACTCTCAAAAGTGTCTTCAATAAATTATCAAAGATCTTCCCTGCAGTTTCTTTAGGATATATTGTGTTTTTCCCACCACGATTACTTTAGTTGAGAGTTTTATGTTTCAAAGAGAGCAAGCAAGGAAAGAGAGAGTGAAAATCTGTGAGTTATTCAGGTTTCTTCCAATACATAATTGTATTTTACCTAGTCAGAAAGGACTAATAACTTAGGATGTGTTTTGTTGTTGTTGTTGTTGTTTTGTGTTTGATGGGTGAAGGGGGAGATGGTGTGGTTTATTTAATTAGAAAGGAAAATTAATCTTGAGTTAATTGAAAAACCTAATTAAATTCCTTGGGAATCATAATTTACATTGCTTATTTTTTATTGCCATATTTTAGCCCCTGTATCCCTTTTCGTGATCCAATGATTTATTAGTAGAAATTGATCTGGAAGAGAGAACAGGGCAGGATCATGCAGCATTAGATTCACTAGTTAAATTTTTAATTCAGTGCTGATGTTCAAAATACCAGTAAGTTATCTTCCTGACACCATTAGGGAGTGTCATTTGAGTGATGCACTTTATTGGTCTAGTCTACTATATTCTACTTGTTTAGGTTTTCTCTCTTCTCACTGATTTATTTAAAGCCATAGGATCATAATTAATAGAAGCAGCAAAATGAGCCTTCAGCAAATTAATTATAATTATGCATGGCAGGCATATGAATAATCTGGTTGATAAATTTATAATGGTGGAAACTATTATGTGGATTAAATTGATAAAGGCAGTTTTAGTAGGGAATTGGGAAGAATATATAACTTAAAGATACTTGCAATCTGTCCTTCAGTCTAATTTGGCTCCCAGCTGTTATTCAAATTTTGATATGAAGCTATTTATTTTGAGTGCAATTGTCATAAACATTCAGAGTTGTTATGTGGTGTCATTTTGTAATATTTGATCAGTGAACTGTTCCAAAATACAATATTGTGCTTTTGGAATTACTCACTTTACTAGATTTTGCCAAGCACATTAAATAGATCTTTAAAAATCTTTTATGTATCAAGCACTGTTTGTAACTAAATTTTAATGATAAGACAGTGGCATAGGTGCATGGGGTAAAATTATTAGTATTTCTTGGTATTTATCTTAAGTCCATAGTTGAGCTGATCAGCTAAATTCTTTATGACAAAGTTTGCATAATATTATGGCAAGACAGTAATTCTGAGGAGTTGGTTATATTTTGTCCTCCTCATCTATATGGTAGTTATATTTTTGTAAAGATAGTCACAGTCATGTATATTGCATGTCTTAAGCAACCTTCTTACACCTTCTCCATCTTGAATTCCAAACCTGGCCATGTGACCAGTGGGGGTGATTAAATTCCAGTTTAGTCTGGATCGCGGAATTATTAAGACAATAGGAGCAAATAAGTGCTAAAAAGTAAGCTGTAGTAAAGCCCACTAATGAGAACTGAGATCTGATTCTGGAAGAGATTTACAGTGAATGCTAGGGACCCCTGGGTGGCTCAGTGGTGAAGTGTCTGCCTTTGACTCAGGGCGTGATCCTGGGGTTGCCTGCTTCTCCTTCTGCTTATGTGTCTGCCTCTCTCTGTGTCTCTTATGAATAAGTGAATAAAATCTTTAAAACAAAACAAAACAGAAGGTGAATGCTAAATTCAAAGAGTTCAAAGCAAGAGTTATAGAGGTTACAGAGACAAGAGTAAAGAGCTAGGAAGATATCATGTGGCATTAGGGAGAAGTGAAAAAAACCATGTTTGTGTGAGTATGTAGAAATTGGGTGTTGAGTGGCATGGAGGTTAATTCCATAGTAATCACCTACAAATCATTTTTTAATAGTGTTTCTTAAACTTGACTACATAATAGAATCACTTGGGGAATTAAAAAAAAATCTATTCCTAAAGTCTCATGCAAGATGAGTAATAGTAATAGAGGTTTAGGTTAAGAATCCTGCCTTTTCTTTTGGAATTTATATTGACATGAGACAAAGGAAGTCAAGGTTTGATATCAGTATCCAAATGGATCATACATAAAGAAAACTAGTATTCTGTCCCTCACCACTTTTCCTTCCTTCCTTCCTTCCTTCCTTCCTTCCTTCCTTCCTTCCCTCCTTCCTTCCTTCATCCCTCCCTCCCTTCCCTTCCCTTCCCTTCCCTTCCCTTCCCTTCCCTTCCCTTCCCTTCCCTTCCCTTCCCTTCCCTTCCCTTCCCTTCCTTTCCTTCCCTTCCTTCCTTTCCTTCCCTTCCTTCCCTCCCTTCTTTCTTCTCTCCCTCCCTCCTCCATTCCTCCCTCTCTCTCTCTCCCTTTGTTTCTTTGTTTGTTTCTTTCTAAATATTCCTAGAAATTGATTTTTTTTTCACCTGGCACATCATAATTTCTTCTCCATTTAGTAGACTACTTGGTAGGCCATACAGATTTTGGGAAGAAACCATTATGTTGTTCTGATGAGTGATAAAGCCAGTGTTTTCATGTACAGTGAACTAATTTGACAAAGCTGTAGCAGTCCCAAACCAAAAAGATTGCCAGCAAATTGGGGATATCCTGTGTGGTTTTCCCATATGATCACCATCATGGTCCTGCCTGTGAACAAATTTGCATCTTTTATTCATTTTTATATTTATTGGTGTATATGCTTTAGAGGAAAAGACAGATTTTGTAAAATGTATGAATTAAAGTCACAGTGATTATATATAGTTAGCTTAAAATTTTTGCCTCTCCGAGGTTTTATTTTATGAGGTCTACTGATAATACTATAATGCTTAAGTACTATATGTAACTCAGTGCTTCACAGAGTAGGCAACTGTAAAGTGTCTGTGTTCTACCTTCCCTCCCATACTTTTTCCATTTCCAAGAAGATTTTAAGACATTTTATGAGGAAAATGTACCTACGACAAGAGAGACAACTATAAACTAGAATAAAATTTATAAGGTAAATATACTAGCCTTAAGAACTTATTAGTTACATGAGTTAGTATTGACATACCACTCTGAGCTTCCTGGCATCCAGGAGAAAAACAGAAAACAAACTTTCACTTTATTAGTAATAAGAAAATGCATAACACTTCTACAGAAAACACTTTCCCCCTGATATGATGTTCTAAAAGGATATTACTCAAGGTCTTTTTTACAGGGAACACTGAATAATGTAAATGGGTAATGCCTTTGAAAATGATTTTATAGCTGATGCAGAAGCCATCTGCATATGGCTGTTCCTTGCATCAACCCTCAATAAAACCCAAGGGCATGGCTTTAAAGGGTAGCAACCTGATCATTATTATATTTTTATGGATGACTCAAACATCCTTCTCCATTGTACAAAGAAAAAAGTCAAATGAGAGATCATATGACCTAGTATAACTCAGAACACTCCTCTAATAGGGAATAGGATTTATTCTACATTTACAATTCTTCTGAAACTCTTCTGTTTGTAAGTTTATATACTTGATTTCCCATATGTTTCAGAAGGTTGAAATAGAATATATTGTAATATTTTAGTGCAAATAAAATATATTTGTGTCCTAAGGGCCATACTTTGATGGAACAGAAATAATAATGACCTTGGTCTATAAAAACAACCAGTTATACAATACTCTAAATTACAGATGTGCTAAAATTATATTTTAAGAAAATATAACCATATAATTCTTTTCTTTAAGAAAAGAATTGGAGATTAGCAGAGCAAACAAAGTGAACAATTTCTTAGTGTTTATTTTGACTGTCAAATTACTTGAAATGCATCTATAAATATGTAAATTTTCAGAAAATTTAATTAATAGTTGTTACTAGGGGAAGGTAGTGAGGTATAAAACATATTTCTCAAAAAAAAAAAAAAAAAAAAAAAAAAAAAAAAAAACATATTTCTCTATATCTGCCTTATAAAAGATTTTTATTTTTGAATATTTGTAAAGTATTTCTTCCTGAATGCTTTTGTTCAGTTGCTGTGTGGTACTTATATAAGTGACACAATGAATGTAACAAATGTATTTCAGACCTATACTAAGAATTGCAAATATTAAGATGATAGTAAGTATAGTATTTGGATACAGTGTGAGGGCAGTGTAAAATAGATTATTCTGAAGTATCAAAATAATGATTCAGATGTTCTATGACTTTAATTCATAGTAAAATGGAAAGAAAAAATAGAAAAATCACACAAATTGTGAATAAATTGTGCATTATAAATTTCTCAAATTATGAAATTCTTAAAGATTTTCTATAATTTCTCTGAGGCCACATAACTCGTTAGGGGTAGAATAAAAAATTCATTTTCTTTTCTCCTTATTTATTACTCCAGAAGGTGCCATTTGATGGATTGGTATCATATGGATACTGTGTCTAAGTAACCATGCCTAAAATGTTGCTTTCAGACCCGATAGTTTGGTTTCTTTTGAATTGTAGAGAAGGGAATTAGATTGTGCATTCATTTTTTTTCAAAGATTCTAAATTCAAAGTGCATAAGTGAGTAACATAAACATTATGGTGACACATATATAAATACTTCTGTCATTGTGCTCAAAGACACATATGCAATTCTGGCTCCATTGGAGAGAACAGCTACAGGAACTGTCACCCTTCCTACTACAATTATCCCCTAGAAACATTGTGCTACCACTCACTGTGCTATCCTGGTTGCTATCTCTGTCTCTCTCTCTCAAATAAAATCTTTAATTAAATAAATAAAATAAAATCTTTAAAAAAAAATGGGGTCAAAACTTTGAGCACTGCATGCACACTTCCTCTGTGAGCTAGAGTAAAAATCACATAACCTCCCTACTTATCAGTTCCCCATCTATAAAATGTAGTAACATAACCTATATGGTAAGATCATTGCATGGATGGCACATGTAAAGTGCTTGGCAAAGTGAGTTAAATGTCTCACAGAGATCAATAAATGTGAGCCATTTTTATTATTAGACAAAAATTATAAATGTTTTAGTTCTAAATTAATAGAATTGTGGGGGAGGTAAATGGGTTTTATGTTTTTTAAATAGATGTTAATAGACTAGCAAGGTAAACTAATTTCAGATGGAAACAGGAAATTGTAGACTGAAAGCAGCTTCTGGAATTTTTCTAGGCTCATAGATTTAAAATTAAAAGGACCTTAAAATTGTTCTAGCCCAACTGCCATTTACAATGTGAGTACAAAAAAAAAAAAAAAAAAAAAAATCCTGACAAAATGATTAACCTACCCTACACATAGAGACTTCCCAACACCCACAATTTCATCCTCATACATGAAACTCTATAAACAGATTCGAATACTGTTAAAACATGCTTCATTCTGTTGAAACTGAAATCTGACAATCCTTTTCATTAGCAGTTGGAGGTCTTTTATTTTATTATTTTTTAAACAGTAAGTAAGAGGGATGCCTCGGTGGCTCAGTGGTTGAGTGTCTGCCTTCAGCTCAGGGCATGATCCCGGGTCCAGGAATTGAGTCCCATGTTGGGCTCCCTGTGAGGAGCCTACTTCTCCCTCTGTCTATGTCTCTGTGTCTCTCATGAGTAAATAAATAAAATATTTAAACAACAACAACAAAAACAATAAAAAAAACAGTAAGAAAAATATGCACATTTTAGAAAAATTTACTTATAATTCTATCTTCTGAAGAAAGTTATTAGTATTTTGGCACGTGTTATTCCATTTATTTCTATGTAGTTTTTTCATTGTTAAGATACCATATAGCCTTAGAATCATCACTTTTTTCATTAACATGAACTGTATTAAAGATTTCACCATGTGAACATATTATAGGATTTCAGTGACCACATAATTTTTCATTTTATGAATTTAAAAATTCCTATTGCTATATAGTAAATTGTCTACTTTTGTTATTCTAACCTCACTAGGAATATATTGTGTTTAAATATCTATTGTATCAATTAGAACTTTAGAAAAGTCTCTGAGATTAGCAGCAGCAGACCAAGGCTATAATATTTTTAGGGCTCTTGATTTATAAATTTCAAACTACTTTCCACAAAGGTTTTGGAAAGACAGAACAACACTAGCATGTGTGTGAGTGATTATGCCACTGCCATCTAGCCACATTTACTTTATATTTGTGTCAAAAACCATTAACTGAATAATGTAGAACATTTAATTCCAAATCATAATTCTCCTTAAAAATTAATATGCTTCATATTTTTAATAAAATTAGAAAAATAATTAGATAGGAATAGCCAGGCTGACAGTGCTAATGTTAACAGGTAAAGAACTAGAAGTATAGAGAGGTTAAATAGTTTTCCATTTTTCATAAAGCTGGCTAGAGCCAGAACCAAGATTAAAATTTAAACTTGTTCATTCCCAGGCTATAGCAACTAAAGAAAAAAATGTTCTGAACTCTAATTAGATTTATGAACCAATATTGGTAACACAACACATTCAATAAATTTTATCTAGACTGTTTGTAGTAAAATAAGTTTAAATGGGTTAGAAGTATTAGAATAAAAAAATGGTGAAGGGCATGGAAAAATCATTGTAATGAAAGTATTCAGCTTGCTTAAATATAAAGGAGAGCAGTTTAAATATCCATATAATATTGGAATGATGGAAATAACTGGGAGAAGTGAATATTTTGTATACTCAGTGGAAAACAAATAAATAATAGTTGCCTATATATAGTTTAAAGGTGAAGCGTGTGAATTCAACTAACATTTAAGATTCTGTAATCTGTTAAGCTAATTTGCAACGTATCATAAACACATTATTATAGAAGTATATAATTATCACAATAGTACCTATGTGAATAAATAAAACACAAAATTTATTTGTACACTCATATAGAGACTTCCAATTTGTAACAAGCTTGATATTCATCATATACATACATTTTCATTTCATTCTCCAAGCAACCTCCTATGTACCTGTTTAGCAGATCAGGTAGGATACTGAAACTCAGGGAGGATAGATGGCTAGTAGGATACTGAAACTCAGGGAGGATAGATGGCTACACAGTGCAATACATTTTTACAAAGTGAGAGGTTCAAACATGGCGTAAATCTTTTACTCCATTGGAAGGTGGATTTCATCTTTTATTTTAGTAAATGCTTCCTGCTGTTCTTGACTTCAGTGGCTTAGCATACAGGGTTGCTGTTGCCTGACTCAAAAGTTTACTTCAAATGTCATTGTATGAGACATCCCATCTATTTATATATGTTAAGCTATCAGGATAAAGGCTTGTTCTATAATTCATTCATCACAAATTTATTGAGCACCTGTTCTATATATAGCACTCCCGTAATTATTAAGAAAATGACAAATGATCTTCAAAAATATGGATCCTATTCAGTAACTGCCATAACTATACTATATCATGGCAAATAGAAGCATTGAACTCAGAAATAGGATTTAGGGCTTTATGCCTAGCTTTGTGTTAACTACTTATAGGACTCTAGATATTGTGCCTCTCTGAGCCTTTATATATAGTTTAAAAATATATATGAATAATATCTATTCTTTTTTTTAAATATTTTATTTATTTATTCATGAGAGACACAGAGAAGGAGAGAGAGAGGGGCAGAGACAGGCAGAGGGAGAAGCAGGCTCCATGCAGGGAGCCCGACGTGGGCCTCGATCCTCGGACTCCAGGATCACGCCCTGGGCTGAAGGTGGCGCTAAACCGCTGAGCCAACCGGGCAGCCCTGAATACTATCTATTCTTTATATGATCTATCTTTACTATATATGGCATCTGTGTTACATTATATATAATTAAATGTTTTATATAATGTTTATATTAATGCATTTAAATATTTATACCTAGATATAATTATGTATAATTATATATTTTAATAAATGACGTATTAACAATATAGCATATGTATTATATGTAGTGTATATACATTACATATTACATAGAGTATGATATACACACATATTATACTATCACTATATTTTCTTTTTTTTAAATTTTTATTTATTTATTTATTTATGATAGTCACAGAGAGAGAAAGAGAGAGAGAGGCAGAGACATAGGCAGAGGGAGAAGCAGGCTCCATGCACCGGGAGCCCGATGTGGGATTCGATCCCGGGTCTCCAGGATCACGCTCTGGGCCAAAGGCAGGTGCCAAACCGCTGCGCCACCCAGAGATCCCCCCCACTATATTTTCTATATAAAATTACTATATATAGAGTAGATAGTGTAATAAAAATAAATATTAGATACTTTTTGATTCCTTCTTCTATGGAGCAGATAGTATGAATTTCATTACCAGTGTTAGGGAGAAGGGGGTATACATTTTAATTCCAGGCAGTGTCAGGTTGGTTATTAGTGCATTATCTAATGAATGTATTTAACAGACATATACTAGTCACCAATTGTGCACAAGCACTGGATCTGAAAGATTCTATTCCTCAGTTTATGAGATTACCCATCTAGAGGGAGTGGCAGATACAACATGTAACACCATAGTTTTACTGTAATATAAATATTAAAATATAGCAAATGTCTCTGAAATAGATGAAGCTTTAGGGAAGAATATGAGTTGAACTTAGGGTGATGGTGGGTAGGATAAATCATGAAAATTTCAATTTTATTAATATATCAGAAATATGGTGTGCAGAGGGTAAGAAGTGAGAATAGCCAGAAGTTTCAGAAAAAAAAACTACAATAGAGCGGGTAGGGGGAAATATTTAAGTACAAGGAAAAACTGGTTCACCAGAAAAAGACAAGAAGAAATCTTCCAAAATGGATGGAAAAGCTTAGAGAAAATAAGGAAAAAATATGAGCTTACTAAACTCTAGGGAGAAGATGTTTTCTCTGGTGATCCAAGCATCCAATGCAGCAGATAGATCTAGATGACATGTGTGTGTGTTCACTTGAGATAGGGAGTGAGCTAGAGAAAGGGAGAGAGAGAGAGAGAGTGGGAGGGAAGGGAGGGACAGAGGGAGGGGAATGAGAGACATAGTTGGTGCTCGATTAATTTGGTATGAGTTTTCTCTCTTAACACTTATGCACCAAGACATTCCTTCTAACTGCAAAATTCCAAAAGTTGCAGATCTGGCATTTCTAGATCTGACCTGAGAAGACCTGCTGGTCTATGTAGCCTACTAGAACTATGGTCTAAGTAGCCCCTACCTGGATCTAAGGAGTAAGCATCCCCAATAAGCAGTGGAAGGTGGATCACCTTTGGATTTTTTCTACTTTTTTCTCAGCATCAAGATCATTTACAGGACTCTGTCATTCTGCGTTCTGTCTTTGATCCTGAATGCTTCATTTTGGCCCTTTCTAAGCTGACATGCAAGGATTATATAAATTTGAAGTTCATCAGGTATATTGAGACTGAAATGGGTTACTCCCAGCACTATCAGTGGTGTTAAGGTGTTAAGTAAAACTAAGTTCTATGCAGCAGAATTTTTTAGTGTTCTGAGTGGGCCCTGAGAACGTGGAGGTGAGCAGTTATAGGAGCCCTCAGAGGCCAAAGCTGGGCCTCACTTGCTGTATAGCTCTCTGCCTTTGTCAGAAGTTGTGAATTGTGATAAAGAAGATCGTGAGAGCAAAGGTACTAGAATTGGAGGAGAACTGGGAAATAGTCAAACAAAAAAGGAAGAAGTTTGGTGACATACAAGTTCTTTTTACAATTGCTCTTAGTAGGAGATGCTTATGTCTATCTCATATGATGGTCCAGGCAAACTGACAAGTAAAAATATAAATAAAATTTCCCAGCATACTGTAGTAGGAAACTGGTTTTAAATATCTCTGGGACCCCAGAGGCCACGGTTGTTTAGAGAGTATATCTTAGAATTTTAATAGAGATGAACTTTTGCCTACCCAAGTCACTGTGTATGATGAGGCAGTGACAAAAGTAAACAACTGTAAGAAAATGGAGCCTCTTTTGTTGAATATTAGAATTTGAACATAATTAATGTGAAGTGCCTATGTGTTTTTCAAGATATAAAAAAATAAGCTTGTATAAATTCCACAGCCCTCCCCCATTTTCCTGGGAGGAAATAGAATCAGTATATTCCAATCCTGCTTTTGATTTTTCTTCTGTAATATAGATATATCCTGAGTGATTTACTAGGTATTTTTCTCTTATTTCCAAGACTGTCTGACAGGTGAAGGAGAGAGAGTCTGTCAAAGCATAACATTTGAGAGGTCAGATTGAGACAGAGCAGAATTCATTCTTCTGACAAAGATATAACAAGACAAAATGGATTTTTAGTTGTCCCTAGCAGATATCTCTATAACACAACATATTAGACACTTTTAAAAGAGGTGTGGAAGAAGAAATCAGAGGTATGAGCAGGGAAGTGATTCTCTAAGACTAACCACCTGATTATGTAATTTTTAAAGAGATTAAACATAAAGTTTGCCTGTAAAGAGAATTATTATTCATACTATGTCTTATCTCTGCTGACATAAATATATATGATTCAGCAAAAGGAAACATAATTAAAAGTATATGATGAGAAAAACTAGATAAAAATGAAGTGAAGATAGGAATGGTCAAATGGGAGAAAGGTATAAACTATAAGCTTTAGAGCTTGAACTAGGTCCCAAATTTAACTCTAAGCGTTCTTGAGGTCATTGCAAAAAGGGGCACATGGCCACTTATAAAATTCATAGAATTCATTACATAAAATCAAACTAATCATCTAAAAGAAGCACAGCTATTTTTAATATTGGTGTAAAATTTTCTTTCAAAGTTGACTCTACATTAAAGGGATACAGGTAGTGTTTTAAAAAGCTTCCTGAGTGTTGGGATGCTTGGGTGGCTCTGCCTTTGGCTCAGGGTGTGAGTCCAGCATCGGGCTCCCTGCTTACTGGGGAGCCTGCTTCTCCCTCTGACTATGTTTCTGCCTCCATCTCTGCATCTCTCATGAATAAATAAATATTAAAAAAAAAACTTTTAAAAATAAAGCTTCCTTAGTGTAAATATTATACAGCAACACATTTTGTCAGAATACTCCATAAAATGTCTTGCATAGACCAACTGCGTGATGCCAGTCTGTATTACGGTAGATGCAGCACTGGCTTTGGATTGGAGAGAAAAAGGCTCAGGTGTTTGTCTTGGGAAGGTTACTTTGATCTCTTTGAGTCTTAGTCTCTCATCTGTTAGATTAAGGGAAAGTATAATTATGTCTTCTGGTATAAAGGTAGGCTAGCTAGTTCCAAGTGTGTACAAGGCACTGAGTAAAGGTCAGTTTGCTTCCCCATGAAGTTTTGTATAAAATTCTACTATACTCTGGTATTGCAATAATGTTGTTATGTGTCGTACCCAAAATTATTGTTTATGGCCTATTTGGCTTAATGAGGTTGCGAGATTATTAGTGTATGTGGACTGCCTTTTGCAATGCATACCCCCTTCATCTGCAGTTCCAGGACTCAATCATGCTGAACTCCAGGACTGCGGGACTTCCAAGGCCTCCTTCCTTTTGTTCTATGCAAAGAGCTTGGCAACCATGGAAACAATCCTGACTGCTCATTTTGCACATTTCTTCCCCAGCGTGTTAATCAGCCACAGCAAGAAGATAACATCAAATGCCCCATGTATGTTCACTTTAAAAAGAAACTACTCTAGCTTCTCCCTAGTACCTTTCCAGCAATCTTAAAGAGAGAAAGGTGACAGATCATGTGATATATTTTATATTGATTCTACATTTCTCAGACACAGAGAAGGTACCGAAATTCAGAAAGGCTATTTGGAGGCTGGCACAAATTCCAGCTAAAGTGGTGGGTGTTTTGTTTATTTCATCTAAAAGTGCTATTTGGTGTGATTTCACATAGTGGGATCCAGCATTACTTTTCATTCCCTGGCAGGTGAATAAGGCAATGGACTGTATGAAATAATACAGAAAGAGAAGATATTAGTATTGAGCAGTATGTAGGCAGCACCAAGTAATTTTTCTAGTTGAATATGGTTCATAATAGGAAATAGGAATCAAGGAGAAGGCTGCAAGTAGCTAAAGAGAAATGAAAAAAAAAAAAGCCCTTAGAATAAAAGTAGGGGCAACCAAATAGTAAACAATACATTATCTTCCTTTGATGTAATCATATCCTTAGTTTTGTGATACTAATTTCTCATTTTCTTTATATACCTGTATTTTAACCACATAATGAGATTTACCTGAAGATGAGACTTATATGAATGGAGTTACACTGTGCATATTGTTTTGTACCTGTTTCTTTAGCTTCACCTTATGTTTTTGATACTGATTTGCTATGTGTTAGTAGTAGTTTGTTCCTCTTCATTTCATATAGTATTCAACTATATGATTTTATTACATTTTATTCATTTTAGTGATGGCTACTTGAGTCATTCCAAGTTGGAGCCATTATGAACAATGTTGCTGGACACTTTTACACATATGCAACAATCACTGATTTCTTGAGGGTATATACATCAGGAGTCAGATAGCTAGGACAAAAGCCAGGTGAATTTTTAAATTAACTAGCTAACACCAAATTGTTTTCCAAAGTGATTTATCAATTTGCATCCACTCTAGGCATGTATCAAAATTCTCATTGCTTTATATATTCACTAATAGTATTGTTGAGGATCTTGACATTGTTTGAGATGAGGGCAGCCACACTGTACTACTGACCCAACTGGAATTTCTGTGGAGTGGATCATATAGACTTTTAAAAACTTCCAAGGTGTACTAATTGCCAGTTTATGCAGATTAAATCTAAAATTACAGTTCTTAGTCTTAAATTGTAATGCCTACTTCTTCCTGCCAATGAGGAAAAATCACTATATGTATAGTTTTAAGTTTAATTTGCTTACTGTTTTTAAAGTTTGTTAAGGAGCATTCAACATATATATTTAAAGAAAAATCAAAACTAATCCCTTTCTTCTGAGACGAGGGAAGTATATAGACCCTTTGCAGACACATATCCTTTAGATATTTTACGATCAAAGGGTTGCATGTAAAATTTTACTACTCAATTTGTAATAAAAACTGGGGAGGAAACTCAAGGTTATTTTTGTTTTGCTTTGTTTTGTACAGCAATAAATAAAGTAACAAAAGTGGGAAATGGGTTAAATCTAAAATCCACAAATTATACTATTTACGGACCATACTTTGTTTCTTAGCTTTAGGAATAGGGTAAATATAATGAAGGAGAAATTTTCCTAATGTGTCTTGCTGAATCCATGCCTGGATCAGGCACTCTGAGACACAACCCCTTATTGATTAGCTAAACTTCACTGGTAGCAGAACATGGCTGACTGCTGCTGTTCTGTTTTTATTCACAGCATCTGCTGGCATCCTGCACAACAAATCTGATTATTTTCCTTTTGTTACTTTGTTTTCTGTGAAGTCAGCAAAATCATCCTGTTGTCACAATCTGTATTGGAACTCCAGGATACAAAACAGAGAAATAGACTTCTTTGAACATGAGGGCTGTGCTGTTTGGGATACTACTACTTCTTTCATTGACTGGTTGATTTACCATATTGTAAGGGAAAGTGCTGTACAGGCAACTGCAGTTTGAAAGGAAGCCTTTCATCTATCTGTAAGAACTGAGTACGCTCACGCACCTTCACAGAGCACTGGGCTCAGGGAATTCAAGGAGAAATGTCCAGATTCACAGAAATTTTGTTGCCTTTAGCCTCCAGAGTTCCCATCTAAGAAACAAATGGCCAAAGCGGTTGCTGTTGATGTACTGTATAGGATTGGAGGGTTTTTTCTTCCCTCAGACACACAGCCTTTCACGTAGGGTGTTCTGAAACAAACAAAACTCTCTGCCCCCTACCTTTGTGAAAACCTACCTTGTATAACTTTATTCTAGTCAGAGATCCATAAAAGGAAAAATTAACCCATATTCCATATGTGATAACTCTTTATAACCAGTGTTTTTTCTTAGATATGAAGGCAAATTATTTTTTGTAACCAGGATTTTTAAACACTTTCACCAATTTTGTAAGATGAGGAGCATGCAAGGAAATATATTGAAATCAGTTATTTTTTTTTAAATAAGTTCTATTCACATAGTGAATAGTGAGATTGGGTCTGTCTCTTATACTTCTTACAACTTCTACTCTTATCAAGCAGCTCAGAGACCTTTGGATGATGACTTTCAAAGTATTATGTCCACTTGAATGTAGAAAGTGAAGAAGCAGAGATTACTTTGCTTGGAAAACAGTTGCTTTCAAATGAATGTTCTTCAACATCCAAAATCTGTATTTTTAATGCCTTCCATTGTGCAGAGAGTAAGCATCGAGGATTGCCCTTAAGTTGAGGATAAGGATCAAAGGTTAGGAATTATAAAGATGTCTTGACTCAGTATAAAACACAGTCTGATGGCAAAATGTAAATAGTGGACATTGGTCCTAGAAATGTTTTTGCTTTACCTATCAGCTGAGTGGTATTTCTGAAGGTATTTGAGCTCTCCAAGTTTGAGTTTTTTTCATTATTTCACCTTAAAATGCTTTTGGGAAAACAAGTTATTATTATCATTATTTTTACTTTTCCACTTTTTTTGGGAGGGAGAACAAGTACTTTTTTTTTAGAACAAGTACTTTTTAAATGTCAACTTCATATTTAATATAAATCATTTTATTATATATAATGAACTATTTAATGAACATTAACTTTATATAATGTTATAAACTATTATATACTATAAAAACAATATCATATAAGTATAAATATGATAATCTGTATGTAGAAATATATATTGTATATAATATTTAATAGAATTATATATTAAATAAATTCTATATTTCTATAAAAATGCATATAATACACATAAACATACCACGTACATATACATGGATCAGATACTCCAGGAGCAAAAAAAACAATATATCATCGGAAATGCTCAAGGAGAGATAGGATTCACATTTATGCATGATTCTGTTAGGAACTTGGGTCAGTTTATTATGCTTGCCACTGTTCATGATAATTCTATAGTTGTAGAAATCATGAGTACAGAGTAAATGAATGGGATGTATTTATAATGAGGAGTTTTCATCTAAGCTTTCAGGTCAGGAGATTCAGGATAACATACAGGTTTTGCATGTCATAATTGTGGACCTTGGACAGGGGAGCTTTACATTTCTAAGCTTCAATTGCATCAATTGAAAATGAGGACCCGTGAATCCAACTACATAGCATGACGTAATGATTAAAGTGGAAATGAATTTTGATCACTCAGGATTTTTAATTGCTCATGGAATCTGCAGGAATGTTAAAAAAGGACCAATCTTGAATGCTATTTAACTTAAAGCAATGGAGCCCAGAAACAACATAGTTAAGAGAAAAAGCAAGATACCACATGAGTGTTGTCATGTAATAATAATTTGGATGCTAAAAACTACAAGATAGAGAAACCGCATTTTTATTTATTTATTTTTTAAAGTAGTCTCCATTCCCAGTGTGGAGCCCAATGTGGAGCTTGAACTCACGACCCTGAGATCAAGACCTGAACTGAGATCCAGTGTTGGATGGTTGTTTAACCAACTGAACCACCCAGGTGCCCCATCTGAAACCATATTTTTAAATACATAGTAGTTGTCAAATACTTTCAACATGTGGTGCTTTATAACTCCCCAAATATTTTCCTCAAGATAGATATTTTTATAAAGATTTTATTTATTCATGAGAGACATAGAGAGAGAGGCAGAGACATAGGCAGAGAGAGAAGCAGGCTCCTCAGTGAGCAGCGAGCCTGATGCGAGACTTGATCCCTGGGTTTCGGGATCAAGCCCTGAGCTGAAGGCAGATGCTCAACTGCTGAGCCACCCAGGCATCCCTAAGATAGATATTATTATTCCTACGTGAACATAAAGGAAACAGAGCCTCCAACAGGAAGTACATTTTATGCAAGATCCCTCATCTAAGTAACTAAGGTGAGCTGGAAATATAACTCATCATAGCTTTCACAAATAAATGCGACTACATCACTGATTCATTTCATTATTTAATACTTATTTAGGTCATAGTAAATATTAAGCCTTTTGAAAAGTGATAGAGATAGAGCCATATATAAACCATAGATAAGTATCCTCCATTTTCTAAAACTAGTGGGAGAATTAAACATATATTTTAAATTACTCTCACCTTGGGCAGCCCGGGTGGCTCAGCGGTTTAGCACCTGCCTTCGGCCCAGGGCATGATCCTTGAGACCCAGGATCGAGTCCCACGTCAGGCTCCCTGCATGGAGCCTGCTTCTCCCTCTGCCTGTGTCTCTGCCTCTCTCTCTCTCTGTCTCTCTGTCTCTCATGAATAAATAAATAAAATATTTAAAAAAATAAATTACTCTCACCTCTTCAAAGAAACCCTCACTTTCAAATGAAGATTCTCTCCCCTTGTGCTGCCCCCCACCCCTTTTTGGTATTACGTCATTCACTAACTTTGTATTTTATTTATTTGCATACGATTTTGTTGTTGTTGTTACTTATATATAAGGTACATCAAATTGCATGAGGCTAAAAACCCTATCTTTTTTATACCTGTATTCCCACTGACCACTACACTCAATATTTGCCAGATCAATGGCAATACAAGATCCTGTTTATTCAAAACACCATAGAGGCAAAGATAAAATAATGTTTCTTTGCTGGTTCCAGGGGCTCTTTCCCAGAAGAGGTGAGGCTTAAACTGGACCTAGAATAATTAACCAGAGTTGCCCAAGTGAAAGTGAGTGAGCAAGAAGAATTGATTAAGTTTGTTCCTGGTACTAGAGATTAGAGGTCTTTGACCGCAGGTGAAAGAAAAGTTGAGAGGGTGTGAAAGGAGTCCTACAAGTCAGAACCTTGTATTTCCTACTCTCAGAATTTAGCCAACTGCTAATCCTTTGGAAAGCAGACTTGGAGATGGAGGGCATACAGGTTGATAGGTTTAGGTACTTCTGTCTGCCCAGATTGCTAACTGCCAGGCATAAGGTCCTGAATGAAAGAGTAATAAACAGGCAGAGGGTGCAACTTGATCCTGCTATCTTACTGCCAGGGGCACTGATTTTATTCATTCTAAATGAAAAGTTATACTTTGCTTGGAACAAAGTGCAGAATACGTAATAATTTTTATTAAGCTTCTATTACTGAGTTTTGGTTGCCACTTCATTAAAAACAACATACATAAACTTTTTCAAGCAAGTAAGGAAATCTAGTTACTCCTTTTTTGGTTTATTATTAGAAGTGGAATGTGCCAAAAATGAATTTGCTATATCCAAGCACAACATGCTAGGGAAAGAAACTGAGTGGGATCTGGATAAAAGGAGGTGAAGATAAATCAGAATGCTGTTACTTATTTTGCTTTCTAGAAATCATTACGTTTCACGAAACCAAAAAGGAATCCTCCTTTGTAAGGCCTTGGTTTTCCTTTTTATCCTTTTCAGTTTCCAGAATTGAACTTTAAATTTGCATTACAAAGTCTGTAATTGGAAGTCTAACTTGCAAATATGAGCTGCTTTCCACTTTAATTTCCATGAAAACTAAGAATCAATCTGTGGAAATAAAATCTATGGAGATTTCCTAAAATGTATACATAATTTTGGCTTATAAAACTTTTGTGCATAGTTTGTAAGATGCTCAGAAAAATAAAACATTTAAACTGATTTTTCATAAAGTTATAGGCATATTCCCCATTGACTCATGAACTGTTCTAGCTGGAAGGAATATTAAAAATTATGAAACCCCATTTCTTCAGTTGGCAGAGAGGACTTGGCGGTGAAGTAAGCATGACAGGTGGGGTTGAAGTGAGGGATTTGAGGTAAACTCAGGGCTCCAAGACATGTTAACCCCATAGACTATGTCCACTTGTATAGTCTGGAGTAGTTGCCAGTGCAAATTTCTTTACTGAGTGATACTTAAGAGTCCAGACTTTTTGTCCCATGATCTCCTTACAAGCACTTCACCTTATTTCTGTATAAAATATTAAAGACAAAGATAATTATTCCTTTCTTATAGGATTGTTGTGAGAAACAATATGATTGATATAGGTAAAGTACACATCCTAGAGCATGGTAAAAAAATCAGCGCATGCATCTATTTAAAAAATAATACATTGTTGACTTTCATCATCATTAAGTATATTAATGTATATAATATTTTATACTTAACAAATATACTGTATATGGTTGTGTGTGTGTATATTCCTTTATGATCCACTTGTTTCCTAGTACAAAAGAATGCTCAAATAAACAAAATTAATTAATCTCTAACCAAAGGAGGGAATTACAGAACAAGGGTGTGAAGGGAAACAGTACCTCAGAGATTATGATGGAGTTTTTCAGTGGTTTTGAGGAATATAGAGTAGATGATTTGACAAGCAAAATGGCAAGGCTCAGGAGATCTGCTTATAATGTTGTAACAAATGACTGAATGGCTTTATTGAGGATATTTGAGAATACCCCACACATTGACGTTCAAATGGAATTTCTCAGGCATTTTCCTTTTCACTATTCTCAATGCATTGCTGTGATGATTTTTATTCATATTTTGTTTATTGTCTGTTCTCCTCTGAAGACTTCAAAAAAATCCTCAAAGTAAACATAATCCTCTAAATCACCATGCGAAGTATGTAGAGTTGCAATTATTTCATTAAAATTCTAATTAAATTAAAAAGAAAATCAACAACAAACTTAAACATCCTGTGACTACTGATGGGAAAAGTGACTGTGGTTTTAAACCCTTACTGCAATATTGGGAGCAGGAAGGAAGATGATGTGAAGCAGACAAAAAGCCAGAGTCAAAAAGTATGTCATAAAGAACAAAACAAAACAACAAAATCTAGTGGTCACTGTTTACATTTGGATAATGTTTGCAACATTTTTTCTTTTTCTTTCTTTCTTTCTTTCTTTCTTTCTTTCTTTCTTTCTTTCTTTCTCTCTCTCTCTTTCTTCTTTCTTTCCTTTCTTTCTTTCTTTCTTTCTTTTCTTTCTTTCTTTCTTTCTTTCTTTCTTTCTTTCTTTCTTTCTTTCTTTCTTTCTTTCTTTCTTTCTTTCTTCTTGACTTATTTATTTATTTTAGAGAGAAAGAGAGAAAGACAGCAGAACAGGAGGGGCAGAGAGAGAGGGACAGAGGATCTCAAGCAGACTCCATGCTAAGCACAGAGCCAGCACAGGACTTGATCTCAGAACCCCTAGATCATGACCTGAGCTAAAACTAAGAGTTGAATGCTTAGCCAACTGTGTCACCCAGGCTCCCCTGCAACACTTTCAAAGCACTTTTTCATCTGTCATTTCATTATTGTAAACTGTGATGGACCTCTGGTTTCATTGTCATCATCTTTTGTTGATAAAGGAGTTTAAGATTCAAATAGGTTATTTGAGTATTGAAAATATCAGAACTAGGACTTAGGTTTTTGGACTCTTTTTTTTCTTTTAAATTTGCAGTATACAATCACTTTATGGTATAAATTCAGAGTATACTTGGGTCTAGAGATACTAGCTTCTTATCCAATTCCAGAGTTATAGTGAATATTTGATTTTATTAAAAAAGAGTGAGATATTAAGGTTTCGCTAGAAAAAGGACAAATAACAAAAGGTCTGCCGTTCTAGATTGCAGCTCTAGGGAACATGGCTAAGAGAATGAAAGGTACTTTTGTATGAAGAAAAAAACATCTTTTCCTCTGGGTTGACATGACCCAGAGTCAGGAATCAGGCTTGTATAATAGCTTGCAGTTGCTACTTAACCCTTGGCTAAGTTTTTGTATGATATACAGCCACATCCATTGGGCTTATTCTCTTCTACCTTAACTTTCCTGCCCTTTTTTATTTCTTTTGTTTTGTTTTTGTTTTGTTTTGTTTTGATCCCAGAGAAAGAAAAACAAACAAACAAATAAACAAAACTCTAAGGCTGGCACAAGAATAAAGCCATCATAGAAAAGTCAGTATTGTCTGATTTTTCTAAAACTAAGGTATTTCAATAAATTAATGATTTAGAACTCCATTATTCTGGATTGGGATCATGCTTTTGTGATCTTAGGCAAACAAGGCCCACCTGTAGACTATAGCTTACTTCTGATTCTTTCTCAATCGTTAGACCCACAGGAGTCAGAGGTGACCGCATGTCATATGATGTGGTGGACAAAGGAAAGCCTAATCATCCTAAAATATTCACCAGAGTTTTCCAGGTAGCCACATTAAAGTAGCCCTTTTAAAAAATGAAGATGCCATCTCTGGGAGGCAAGTGATCCACATGATTTTCTGTTAATGAATATCGATTCAGAAAATGCAAGGTTGTGTTGCAAAGATTATACATAACTCAAGGGCATATGTAGGTGTCATTCAAATGTATTTTACTTCATTTTATCTCCTTAAGAACTTAGTTTCATGAAGAAATCAACTGTAAACAGAGTCACATTGTAAAATTAATAACATTACTTTTGAATCACAATTACCAATTGATCCAAGCTAGTAGTTTGAGACCTAGTAGCCATTGGCATTCTGGGATATAAAGTAAAAGAAAAATTACTTTGGATGCTTGTTAAATATTCCCAGTTTTTCTAAATAGTTCTATAATTTTACATTTCCATCACCAGTATGTGGAAAAATGTAGATAAAAGCAATGCATGAGAATTCTAGTTACTCTGCATCCTCATCTGCACTTTGTACTAGGAATCTTTTAATTTTTACTCAGCTTGTTGAATAATAGTATCTCATTTAGTTTTAATTTATATTTCCCCAATAATTAATCATAATGAGTGGCTTTTCACAAACTTATTGGAAGTTAGAATACCTTCTGCGTGAAATACTTGTTCAAATCTTTCCCCCATTTTTTAAAAGTTAATCTTCCTGTCTTTTATTATTGATCTATGGGAATTCTTTACCTATTTTATTATTTATTATATGTATTTCTTAAATCTTCTTCATTCAGTGTTTTGCCTTTTCACTCTCTTAATGTTTATTTTTTATGAACAGATGTTCTTAACTTTGATACAACCCAAAATATCAATTGTTTCCTTTATGGTTGGATGATTCTGTGTTGTATTAAAAAAAAAATCTCTGAATACCGTATGTCAGGAAAATGTTCTGCTATTTTATTTTCTAGAACATTTATCATTTTACCTTTGACAGGTCTTTGGTCCTACTAGAATTTGTTTTTTTATATAGTGTGAGGTAGGGGTTTTTATCCACTTTTAATATCCAGATTGTGTATCCAATCATACTTTGCTTCTATTTTACACCTATTTGCAAGCATGCGTATCATTTTCAGTTATGATATTGATAATGCTCAATCAAGTAATTTTTCTGTGGTGTGATGGTTCTGTTGATGATTATGTTTAGTTGACATACTTTCCTTGGTTATTTCTTGAATACTCTAGAAAACTTTAAACACTTTTTAGATATGTTCCTATCTAAATTCTTTCAAAACTATTCTGGCCCATCTATCCATCTTTGTCTTTGCTTTACAAAGGACTTTGCTTTAGCAAAAGGTTTTTTTTTTTTTCATAGTATAGATAATATGGATTTTGAGAATAATTATCTTTTCAGGGTTTTCTAATGAACAGAAGAAATGGCCACATCCAAATCCTCCTTCTCAGCTGCTGATAAGATTAATATACTGATTAACACCTTTTCCAAGTTGGACTAGAGGTGAAAGTAATTCCATTTGGCAAAGCCTCATCCCATTTGCTGACATCTTCATTAACCTCACTGATAAGGAAACCATTTCACAATACAAATTTCTCAAGGCTGGAGATTTTATCTTCAGAGTCACCTAACAATACTAATTTGAAGTATGAAACATGCCAGTTCAATTGCTTCAATAATTTCACTGTGCCCTATCCTTTTATTTTTGCCTTTTTAAAACGTTGACAAAAAGAAACCATTTACTTCACACTCACTAGTAAGAGCTGATTTTCAAAAGGACATTTCACATTTTCAGAAAAGAAGCTGCAGAGGTATCATTTAAAGAGAATGAGAGTATCATCATAGCAAGGGAAAAACAAATGGATGAAAATCAACCAAGAGAGAAAGTAATACCATTCTATTTGGAGCTTTATTAAACACAAAAGGAAATCTTAGACTTTTAACAAAAGTTTGCATTTTAGCCACTTACCTTTTCTTTTGTACAGTAAGTTTTTGATTATATGAAAAAATGCCAATGTTTTATTTTTATCTTATAATCAGTTGAATAAGAAAATTTTTAGCTGAGTAACTTTGGCTTTTAAAGAACTACATGACATTTTCTCTGTTTATGGTAGTTTTCCACAGTCTCTGCTGTCTGTTCCTCAAATGTAATTTTTAATAGGACTTCTAGAAATCTTCAGTTATAGCCAGTGATGTGCAGGTAAATATTTAACAACTGATTCTCCAGAGAGAGGGAAAAAAAGCATCATGATGTGTCATGTTTGTCAATTTTCATGGTATAAATACTTCCTCGTGACCACTGCGGACCAAAAACATGATGTCACTAAATGCAGAATTGGCAGGAAATGTGCAGTGCACATCATTACCTAGTGTTATGATATTTGCATACAATTGATGTAGATGATCCTAAATCACAGATGATAGTAAACCATATATATATATTCAGTATATATTTCAGTGTGTGTGTGTTTCAGTATATATAGACCTTTTATTTTTAATTACCATATTTACTCATATATATTCCAATAAGTAGCTGGCATATGGAGTTCCTTAAAAGTTTTTTTTAAAGATTTATCTTTTTATTTAAGAAGGAGTGTGTGCACGAGTAAGCATGTGGGGTTGGGGGTGGGGAGGGCAGAGGGAAGGAGAGAGAGAGAAACTCAAGCAGACCCTGTGCTGAGCATGGAGCTCAATGTGGGGCTGATCTCACCACCCTACAATCATGACCTGAGCAGAAACCAAGAGCTGGACACTCAACCAATTATGCCAGTAAGGTGCCCTGGCTTGTGGAGTTTCTTAAACATTAGTCAGTCCTGAGGAAAAAGTGTGGCTCAGTTCCAGCTCACGGTAGTCAAAAAGAGACAGCAGCAAATTTTCAGTAAAAGCTTACAAGCCTTTCTTAACTCTCTAGCAGTCCTGAGACTAAAGTGCTTGATTTTGCTTCATGGTAGAAAACCTCTGTTCCAAATTCTAGGAGGACTATAGTTCTGAATGCCCAGAGTATGAACCATGTGGAGACTCAGACATAAGTCCTCAAAGTGTGTCATCCCTGAAATTCCAGTCCCCAGGAGGTTCAGCCTTGGGGGCCCTGACTGCAGGACCCTGATAGAATTGAGGATGTTGGGCAGAGAAGAATTAGAAGGTACAGCTGTAAATGAGTTCACATGTTATTGAAAAATGCAAGGAAAAAAGGGAAGAATATGTCTGTAGCTTTAGTTTTTTGTTTTAGAAGAGTTGGTTCACTAGCAATCACTTAAATCAACACTAGTTGATCTGTGTCCTGTGCCCTTTCAGCAAACATTATCACACTACCATCTGAACAAAACATGCAGATTGCTCTACCTAAAAAGATATGTTTTCAATCAGAGGTTTTGAAACTTCAACATGTTTTAGAAACATTTAAAACACAAATTTCTGGACCCAACTCCCAGAATTTCTGATTTTGCAGGTTTTCTATGAGACCTAAGAATCTGCATTTCTGCCATGTTCCCTGGTAATGCTGTTTCAGATCTGGAGGACCACATTTGGAAAATCATTTGTTTAAATATTCTTTAATTCTATTACCATGAAAAGTGAACCCCATAGTGAATAGAGAATCTTACCTTCATTTATTGTGTATCTTTATCTGTGAACTACAGCCCCCTTGTCTTGCAGTCTGTCCCAAGTTATACGTAATGGAGATCTTAACTAGCTAATCTTGGGCATAACAATTCCTTTTTCTATCTGCTACCCCACTTTTTAAAATAGAGACCAGAAATATTTCTAAGTGGTGTACTACTTTCTCTTTTCTTCTCCTTTTACTTCCTTCTTCCCTCTTTCCTTCCTGTTTTGTTCCTGACTTTTCTTTTTCCTCCCATCCCTTTCCCTTCCCTCACATCTCCTTCACTATTCTTCCTTTCTCTTTTCTCCTCTCTTCCATTTTCTGCTTCCCTCTCTCTTCCCCAAATCTTTTTTCATTCCCTCTCCACAATTATTCTCATAAAGGACAGTGCTTTCTTCTGCCCTAGTAGCTATTAAGATATTTTCCATGCTTATCACAATTGCTTTCTACATTGAAGAACTATTTGTTACTGTATTTTATAAATCCTTTTATTGATAGAAATGTAGAAATATGACTTTACATGAACAAACAAATTTGTATTTAGTAAAGCATACTACAGTATCTATTTTTTAATAGTTTAAGGAGAGATAAGGGTAGGAAAGGGTAAAGTATTTTTTTAAATTATTTTAAATTCTTCCAGATATTATTAATTTTATTTTTATTTTGTATTTAAAATATTTTAGCAATACCTGTCTTAAAAGCATTATCTAACTATAATATCATATCTACTGTATACTGATATATTATAGACATTTACATTATAGAAATACACTATAATGATAATCTCTGGTATAATACTACCTGAATAGCAGGTCCCAAGTATTACTAGACATGACATGAATATGACAAAAGGAAAGTGGAAATTGGACATTTGAAAGGTTTTTGTTTGTTTGTTTTTGTTTTGTTTTGTTTTTGTTTTTGTTTTTTTTTAAGGAAACAGTTTTTGATCACAACGGGAAAAAAAAATAAAGTTATTTGTTCTTTTCATTGAAGAATTGGCCAGATTCTGAGATTTGGATCCACAGGGCCAGAAGAGGAGACTGGATAAGAAATCAACAGACTGAATTGCCATTTGTTTCCCAGGACTTGCAAAAAGATAACAAAAATGCTACTGATTTTATCTCTCTGGCTTTAGTCATTGACTTAAGAAGCATATAAGGGATTGGCCAGTGGGGAGGTTGGGGGGAGGGGGAGGACCAAGTCACTGACTTCAGCAAGGATGTATTCATCTGGGGCAGTGAAGTGTCGGAGGGCAGCACTTATATTTGAGGCCTGATGAAGCTGAATACTTGTGGGTGCCAAGTTTCTGTTTGTTCGTTCACACAGGGATTCACACATCAATTGACTCAAATAATTTCCAAATTGTCACAGGTAGAGTATTCTCTGTGTATTAAAATTTTTTTTGATAATTTTCTATTATTTTGGCCATATCTAGGAGTGCTGGGAATTATATGTCCTAAAATAAGTCATATTAGTGATTACAGGAGAAAATTCCTGTGACAAAAGATGGAGAGAGATTGTGGTATATACTTGGCTGGGCTTAGAAAAAGATGTCAAAATTTTTTAATGCAACCATTAGACATCATTATTCTGAAAATATTATATTTGAACACAAGCATTCTATTAGGTGATTATGGCACATCAGTGAAACATTCTTGTAACTAGTTCCTTAGAAATTCCTATAAACTAGTTCCTTAGAAATTAATTTAGAGGGCAGTACCGGTGGCTCAGCAGTTTAGTGCTGCCTTCAGCCCAGGGTGTTATCCTGGAGACCCAGGATCGGGTCCCTGCATGGAGCCTGCTTCTCCTTCTGCCTGTGTCTCTGCCTCTCTCTCTTTCTCTCTGTGTCTCTCATGAATAAGTAAATAAAATCTTAAAAAAATAGAAATTAATTTAGAAACATCACTGGTCTAATGGTCCTGTGGCCCAATACTCCTGAGCATTTTTGCTATATAGTATAGAGAGTATTGTGTTTTAACACATTGCAAGAACTCCATATTAATTTCCTAGGACTGACATAACAAAACAGCACAAACTTGATAGTGTAAGACATCAGAATTTGTTCTTTTGAATTTTTTTTTGTTCTTTTGAAATTATGGAGCAGAGAGGTCTGACATCAAGGTTGGCAGAGTTGGTTCCTTCTGGAAGTTGTGAGGGAGAATCTATTCTCTATGCTATTCTACTTTCTGAGGACTTCTAGATCCTTGGTGCTTCTTGGTTTATAGATGAATTACTTCAATCTCCTTCTCCATCTTCACATGATGTTCTTTCCTCCATGTATCTTTGTGTTTTCATAAGATAAATGGACAGTGGCCATTGGATTTAATTGTCTGACTTCATCTTGCTAAGTACAATTGCGTACCTCTTATTTTCAAATAAAGTCACATTCTGAAATTCCAAGTAGATGTAAATTTTGAGGGAGCTGTCTTCAACCCAGAACAAAGTCCTAACCAAATTCTATTAAAGATTACCAAAAAATGTATATTATGTATGCCAAATACCATATATGAGGAATATACATGTATGTTAAATTTTTTCTCTGACATTGGTTGGCTTTTTTTTTAAGTTTTATTTATTTATTCATGAGAGACAGAGGAGGCAGAGACACAGGAAAGGGAGAAGCAGGCTCCCCACAGGGAGCCCAATGAGGGACTCGATCCCAGACCCCGGGATCATGTCATGAGCCAAAGGCAGATGCTCAACCGCTGAGCCACCCAGGCAACCAATGGGGATTGGTTGTCCTTATTGCAAATTCACAAATGTTTGAACACTGTAAAGAAGACCAAATAGTGTTCTGCTACTGTTCTGGAAGCCGGATCTTGTGTCCATCACTTCTAAGCCCCATGTATGCCTAGTGAATATTTTAATAATTAGTGTTTTTTTTAATGGCAACAGATTTTTTTTTTATCTCTAGTAGCTTTTCAGTTTTTTTGTTCTGCTTTCCATTTTTCACCAAACTAAAATATTTGACCCTCTTTGTGACATTTTGCAGCAAATGAAATTGTTTTCAGGCCTAATGTCCTTCAGAGAATCCCTGCCAATATTAGTTTACTCATCACCTACCCTTCTAGTACAGATAACATTCCATTACCCATTAAGTCCCTCAAACAGATATACACTGTGGAGTAAGATGTTTGCTTGACTTTTGTGCTTACCCATACTGTTATAGTTTAACATCCTAAATGACTGGGACAAAATTCTGGGAATATATATGTCAGAAAAGGTTGATTAATTCTGATTTCAAATAGAAAAATATGAAATACTGAGGTGGACACTTGACAGGATGAGCACTGGGTGTTTTTCTGTATGTTGGTAAATTGAACACCAATAAAAATTAATTAAAAAAAAACAAAAATAATTATGCAACAAGAAAGAAAGCTTTTAAGCTTTCTTTGATTATGTTCTCCAGAGAAGTCACTGGGAATTCAAAACACCTTACATTTATGTAATAGTTTACTATTCAAGTTGGTGTCATATGTGGCATGGCAATAAAGAAATTGGTTTCTGTAAAACTCAAAAAAAAAAAAAGAATAATACAGTGATATGGAGTAGGTATTTGTGCCATGAGTAATGTCACATTTCTTACAACTCATACTTAATATCTTGCATTCTGTAGGATTCTGTATACTTTCTATTAAGTTCTAGAATATATGATGTTTTGAAATTACCATGCAAATATAGTCATACTCTAAATTTTCAAATAATTATAAAACATTGTCCTGGAATATGTAAAATTGCAATGGTACCCAATCATATTGTTGGATATATCTTAAAAATCATTTCCAAGATGATAATAATAAGACTTAAAAATAGCACAATGGGTTTAGAATTTATGTTGTTAATGATTTAAAGAGTGAAATTCCATAATTATTTCGTGCTCTGACAAGGTCTTTTGGACTTCTCTCTCCAGGTATGGCACCTAGAATATGTGGAGGAAGCGTTTTGGTGTGGGTTTTTTGCTTTCTTATTATATAAAAATTCCAAGACAACGTCTCAAATGCCAGTGATTTGGTGATCTTGCTAGTGAAAAATAATACTTTATAGAATAGCAGTTTTTGGAAATCTTTTCAAACATGGCATTTCTACCAGGGCAGCAGCCAGTTTCTTAGCACCTAAATGATGTACGTGTATGAATGTTAGAAGAGGAAAGAGATACAGAGGGAGAGAGTGACAAACCCTGTGTGTGTGTGTGTGTGTGTGTGTGTGTGTGTGTGTGTGTGGTTTGATTGGTGGAGTGGTGGGAAGGTGCTTTTCATCAAGTGTCTACTTAGTTAGACAGTAGCATATCAAGAAAGGGAAATATGTATTTTTGTTAGAAAAACAGTTTTAATTTAATTTTATGGGGAATATGATTTGTATAAACATGTGGTTTTAAGAAGGCTGAAGCTAAGATTAAATATATCTATTGTGTTATTTAAAAAATGAAGACATTCTTTACATAGGTAGAAATTGAATTGCCATCTAAATCGCCATACTCTAAAAAAGTACCAGTTCAGCTATAGAAACTTCTGTTAATAGAATTTAAAAACACTTCTAATATCTGACAGAAATAAATATGTTATTGTAACCTTAATTTAAAGATTATGACCTCATAGAACTCTCTCCCTCCTCCCCCAGTTTTAGGTGCATATAGAATCCCTCTTCCAATTACCTTTATTATCTATCTTATTATTTTAGGTTTCAGTGTTTGTGTAACCATATTTTAGGGCTAAAAGAATACCTCATAAGAACATGTGTTCAATCTCCTTGATTTGCTAAAGTGCTGCAGTTGACACATTATCTGGTTTCCGCTTTAGGGCCTCCTTGCTAAGCTATTCTTAAAACCTCTATGGCTCATTTTTCCTGTAGACACAGGTGCATATTGACTGTACACATCCATTTTAATTTTAAGTTTCTTGTAAAATAGACATTGTGAGGGATAACACTGCAAGAAACATAACTAAAAAGAACATTGTGACTTTTTTACTGAGGAATAATTCAGAATATTTGATAGACAGGTTTTTGGAGAACCTGCTCATCAAGTTTTTAATAGGTGATTGTGATCCCTTTCTTTGCTCTTGTTGAAAGTTTCTGTGTAAAACGAAATAAAAATTCACATATGTTCTGGTTTTTCTTATTTCCTTTATAAAGACTGGAATTTCCAAGACACATTAACACTCCTGAGAATATATAAGCCAATTATACTATAATGATCTATCTTAATCCTCTTTCTCTGATTTCTTTTTTCATTCCTTATTTGACTTTGAGCTGTTCTTGTCACCTGTATTAACATATTTATTTTACTTATTTGGCACAATCTCTTTATCTTTAATTTTTAAAATATATTTCTATGGTAAAAATGTTATTAATCCTTACTGTTATTAACAGAAGTTTTTTTTTTCCAGTTCCGGTATAGTTAACCTTATGTTATATTAGTTTCAGGTGCACAATATAGTGATTCAAAATTCTATACATTACTCAGTGCTCATAAGGGTACTCATAATCCCCTTCACCTGTTTCACTCATTCTCCCACCCACCTGTCCTCTAGTAGCCATCAGTTTGTTCTCAATAATTAAGAGTCTGTTTTCTGATTTGTCTAATTTTTTCTTTGTTCATTTGTTTTGTTACTTAAATTACATATGTGAGTGAAATCATATGATATATGTCTTTCTCTGACTTATTTCACTTAGTGTTATAGTCTCTACATCCATCCATGTTGTTGCAAATGGCAAAATTTCATTCTTTATGGTTGAGTAATATTCCCATTGTGTATATATATGTATGTATATATAGAAGATATATATATACACACACGATATATATAGACACATATATCTTCTTTATCCATACATCTTCTGATGGTCTCTTGGGCTGCTTCCACAATTTGGCTACTGTAATTAATGTTGCAATAAACATTGGGATGCATGTATCTTTAGTATTTTTGTATTCTTTGCATAAATACCCCATATTGCAATAACTGGATCACAGAGTAGTTCTATTTTTCATATTTTGGGGGAACCTCCATTCTGTTTTCCACAGTGGCTGCACTACTTTGCACTCCCACTAGTGCATGATGGTTCCTTTTTTTCCACATCTTTACCAACATTTGTTATTTCTTGTGTTTTGGATTTTAGCCATTATGACAGGTATAAAGTCGTATCTCATTGTGGTTTGATTTACATTACCTGTGTCTGTTGGCCATCTGTATGTCTTTGGAGAAATGTCTCTTCATGTATTCTGCCCATTTTTAAAATCAGGCTGTTTGTTATTTTGGTGTTGAGTTACATAAATTCTTTATATTTTCGACATTAACCCTTTATCAGATATGTCGCTTGCAAATATCTTCTCCCATTCAGTAGGTTTTCTTTTGGTTTTGTTGATTCTTTCCTTCACTGTGCAGAAGCTTTTTATTTTGATGTAATCCTAATAGTTTGTTTTTTGCTTTTGTTTCCCTTGCCTTCAGGACACATATCTAGAAAAATGTTGTGAAAATGTTGAGAAAAATTACTGCTTATGCTCTCTTCTAGGAGTTTTATGGCTTCAGGTCTCACATTTAGGTCCTTAGCTCATTTTGAGTTTTTTTTTTTTTTATATATATACAGTTTAACAAAGTGGTCCAGTTTCATTCTGTTGCAAGTATCTGCCCCTAGCAGAGTTTTTTGTTGTTGATGCTGTTCATCTTTAGTTCAAAAATAATTTTCTTAAAATGCTGAAATTACTGATTTAATTTTCATTTTTCAAAGCATAGCATCTTTACAGATTTCTGGAGAAGATTGTGATATAAACATATATTTGTCTCTTTCTAACCTGGCTGAAATGACTAAGGAGAAATAAATAATAGGGCAAGTCTTCATCAGCATTGAGAGCTGGTAAAGGATGTTAAGAACATGTCAATAACTGTAAGGAAGCAATAGGTGCTCAAAGGAAGAAAGTATAGAAAATTTTTGAATTTTAAAGGAATTCTAATTAAAGGAATAAGGCTGAATATGAAGGAAATCCCTAAGAAAGTAGAGAACTCTTAATGGAATGGTTCATAGAATTGGTTAGTAGAATTGTGGGGGCCTTTGTTTTCTTTGTATAATGATTGTGCAAGTGACTTATTTGAGCTTTATTGTGTTTCTTGCATATTTCAACAATCAACATAAACTGTTTTATAATTAGGAAAATGTATACCTGTTATATAAAAAAACTGATAGATTCCCTGGTTTAGTAAATTTGCTAAAATTCTATGATGTACTCTAAAGGGAAATGATGTAGATTATCTGAAGCTTTCTCATATTGCTAGGTCATAAATTATGATAATAGACTCCTTTCCTTATCCTAGCCACTCTGCTATTGATGTTGCCCCCAGCTCTGGCAGGTGTAAAAAGGTATGTAAATTGCCTCTTTATTAATCTGGTAGGTAAAGCACCAGTGCCAGACAAAAGTGTCAACTTGTTGAAATTTTTGAGGAAAACTAACACTTTAATGAAAAATAAAGTTCAGAGAGACATCAACATGAAAGCCCTAGTATATCATTGAATGTATAATGTATAGATTCTGAGAGTCGTATTTTAAGGTATTTAAACTTAAAATTCTTTCTGTAGAAATAAAATATCCACCCTCTTGTGGAAAATGTAATATCATTGTTTGTTGCATCATCACACCCCAAACCAGGGTTTTCCCATGTTAAAATAATGTAGCCTCCACTGTAATGTAAGTAATTGCCAGCAGTACTGAAGTGTGGCTGAAGAAATAAAAACAGTTGGCCAGACGACAAAAAAAAAATGCAGAATGACAATGTATAGTTTTGCCTGAGATCCAAAAAGATGCAGTACATAAGGAAATTGTAAAGGATAGGGGTAAGGTTTCTAGATGAAAAAATATCTATAAAGCAAAAGATTACTGTTCCCACAACAAGATTTTAGCATGAAAAATAATTCTCCAAAACAGGAAATGTGAATCTCTATGAAGAATTGTCTTTCTAATTTTTAGTCACATCTTATTTCAAACAATTAAATAATGAGATAAATATCTCTCAGCCCCCAGCAGTTATTATACAAGATAGCCTGTACTTTTAAGATTGAAATTGGGTTGGTTTTGAATACAGTTGAGTTTTGACAGAGAGTTAAGTCTATAAACCTGGTTTCTGGTTAATTTACTAGCTATTTCTTATGTGAGTCCCTAAAATTGAGAGGAATTGTATGAAAGCACTTTGAAGAATTCAGAATGCAATATAAGGGTTTTGTTGTATTATTGTTATATAATGATATAAGCAAATATATTTTAATTAGTTACGTTAGTTTAAGTCATAACAAGATTCTTAATGAATGGTGAACCTTTTAAAAGACAGTTTAATTGGGTCCCCTGGGTGGCTCGGTCAGTTAAGCATCTAATTCTTAATCTCAGCTCAGGTCTTGTTATCAGGGTCATGAGGTCAAGCCTCATGTTGGGCTCCACTTGGGGCATGGAGCCTACTTAAAATAAAAAATAAGATAAGAGTTAGATCAACTTGGTAGAATATACTAAAATGAGAATTTTTGCATATTTTTGCCTAATAGTCTTTAATGTACAGAAACCTGATTTTGGATGAATCCATACTTGAAAACACTGACACTGTTAACCTGGATTTTTAAAGTCCTCTCAAGTCCTAAATTATGGAAGAAAAGTCTTTAATGTTTAAAATTGATAAATAGGTGTTTAATAATGTTTATGCTTAATTATTACAATTGTGCAAACCATCAATTTTCTTTCTAAAAAACTGCTCTGCAGAGACTAGTTATTACCAAATTATCAGTCATTTACCGAGCATTGTAGTTTAGAGAGAGGGATGCCAAGAGGTTGCACCAGAGAACTAATTACATTTATTTGGCTGTCTTAGCAATGACCGAATCATACATTCCTATACCAGGCCTCTCTTGAAGTAGTTTTGTGTTCTTTTGTCAACAAACATATCACAAGATGCTATATTTTTTTATTTCCTTAAGGTATACAAGGATTGATTATCGTTTCTTGTCACTTACAAAATCATAAACCAGAGCCCAGAGATATAAGGACCTTGCTGAAGGTTTCTTAACTAATCAGTCATAAGTAAAGCTCAAGTCCCCTGATTCTCAGCTAGTACGTTTCTATTGCACTATCCAGTTTGTTATGAATGGAGCAATCGCTAAGTGGAATAACATTGCGGCATTGGAACAAAGTGGTGATTCTTTTTGATGTTGGCAGCAGTGCCCTAGGAATAGGAAAGTGAGCCGTGATAATCGTGCTGTGTGCTCAATGAATCCTAAAAAAGCTAATTGACTCTTCTGGATGACTTGGTGTCCAGAATTCATATCAGTGGCTCCAATATAGAACTTTGTGCAGCTCAAAAAGGTATACACGGGTACAGGAAGAAAAAATTAAACTCTTACTAACTAAAAATAAGAAATCTAGGTATTAATATTTAATATACAGACCCATTTTGTATATGTAAATTAAAATAGATAAGTATATTTTGGAGGTTTATACTCAACATTATTTTACTGAAAAAAGTACACAAAGACATATAGAGATCAACTGGAAATTACCAATATCAGTGAGTATATCATTTACCTTGATGCAATTAAGATGTCCAGGGTGGTGAGCCACCTGGGTGGCTCAGTCAGTTGAGGTCTGCCTTCAGCTCAGGTCATGATCCCAGGGTCCTGGTTTCAAGCCCTGCATCGGGCTCCTTGCTCAGTGGGGATTCTGCTTCTCCCTCTCCTTCTGGATCTCCGCTTACTGCTTGTGCTCTTCCTCTCTATTTCACTTTCTCTCTCTCAAATAAATAAAATATAAAAAAGAAAAAGATGTCCAGGGTAAGGTTTTAGAATGTTTTTTTTTTTTTTTTACCATATTATCAAATTATGAAGGTGAGTCATACATTTATGTTTTGATTGATTCAGATTCATACTTTTAAATATTTGTTGAATGACTACTGTGTGCTAAACACTACAGTAAATGCTAAGAATTCAACAGTGAAGAAGTATGGGCCTTGCCTTCATGGAGCTTGTTATTTAGTAAAGGAAAGCTTGAGGTTTAGGAAGCAGACCTAACATTTCAGAGATGTGGCAACAACCAGCCCCTTATTTTTATAGGAAGGAAACAATGATTAGATGTCTTATATGTATTTAGTTTAAAGGATTTTGGTTTCTAGAATTCTCACAAATTTCCATCTTCATCCACTTCCTCTCGTTTACACCTTCTCTCCTCAACCATCAAGCACAGTGGGAATCTCCTATCCTGGTCTTTATCCAAATAAATTGTTAAGACTCTTTGCCAATACTGGCTGCCATAGACCTGCCTTGTAACAGCAGTATTCTATTCCCTCTCCCCAATTACACTCCAATTCTCAAAGCTAGTTATTGGGAAGAAAGTATTAATTCACATTTATTGAGTGGCGGTAAGTTTTAGAGATATACTGCTATCAAAGAGGAAAGATTTTTGGAGCCCCTATACTTTGCTTAGAATCTAAAGTATAGAACTGTCCACAGTCTTGGTGGTCAGTAAACGTTGATTAAATGGATTAATAACCTTCCTGTAAGTATCTAAATTTTATGAAATGTAGTCTACTAGAGTTGAAATAGAATGAAATTTGGAATTAAAGATTGATTTTAGTCTCATTTTTTTCTACTTACTTTCCAGTAACTTTTGCTAAGCTATTTAACTTCTATAAGCCACAGTCTCTGACTATTTAAAATGGGACTAAGAGTATCTCATTTTCAATGTTACAAGTAACATGGTATTAGTATCGCACTAAAAAGGCAAGGTACCTTGAAGGCATATAGTAGGCACTCGTTAATTTAGAAAATGATTTAAAACAAATGAGAATGTTAGACAGCATCAGACTTCTGGGAAGCATTGATTAAGCTAAGCATCCTTAAATAAGGGAAAGAAGAATGCTGGTATAATGCCCCACTGAGTGTGGGTGTGGTATGGATAGAGGTAGATCATATAAGAATCTTGACGTGTAGAATATATGTTTTAATAAAATTCACTTTATGTGGTTTTGGCTTTCAAAGACATAAGTCTTTTTCCTTTAGATAATAAACAGGAGGAAGGACATTTTATTTAGATTGAAGTAAGGCTTCCTCACAGATTGCTGTGTACTCCATAGTCTTTGTTATGAGAACATTCAGTGGTCATGAGTATGTGCATAGACTGAAATAAGCAGGTTAAAAAAAATCAGTAATATCTTATTCTTCTAGAAAAACATTAATTTGGTATTCATGAAACTTTAGTTTCTAAACCTTTATTTTTTTCCATAGAAAAATAAAGTTCTTGGAAAGATATGAGTGCAACTCATAGACTTACAGAATAATTTGGAAGCTAAACCTCCAGAAGCCCAAGAATGAGAGGAGCTTTAAAGATTCAAGTACCAACAACTAAAAGGTAACCTCTTTAAGTTTCCCTTCTCAAAGAGTCAGGTCCAGAGGTGGTTGATTGGGGAACCTTGACTAATAATCCTACCAAGTTTGTATGAGGTGTAAAGTGAGCAGTTTACTCAAAGAAAATTTAAGAAACCTGAGGTATTTTTGCAAGTATGTTAAAAAAAAAAAACTTTTTAGGAGCCAGGTACTGAAATAAATACATGGTTACTTTAAATTGAAATATGTGACTTTAATATTCTTACAACTAATATATGGCTATGGTGCAAAACAATTTTATTTTAGTTAGGGTCCTCCAAAAAGCAGATCCTTAGATGGAATTATTTGTGAAAAATATTAATGAGGCAAAACAGCAATGAAGGATAGAGAAGACAGCCATAGTAGGTAGGGAGACACATCAGTCCACTGTGCAGGGCTGATAAAGCTATGAAAGAGGAAAGGTGATTTGCTAAGATTTCGATTACAGAGTAATTTTAAGAAAATTTTAGCCAGGCTGATGGGAAGTCCTGTAGCCAGAATTGTTCAAGTAGTAAGTAATACCTTAGTGGAGATGCCATTAGAACCACTGTGGCACTCAATCATTGGCTCTGAGCAATTGGGGAAAGCACAATGTGTATGAATCTAGTTGTATATCCAGAAGGTGGCATCTGGGGCCATCGGTTTACCGTGCTTCCTGTTCCAACAGATCTGAGTGACATCTTTCTATGGTTGTCACAATTTCACAGTAAAACAACAACAAAGAATCCTCTTCTTGTCAGTTTCCCTAACACTGTTTTCCTCCTTACCATCTTCCTGCCAAAATAAATAATGGCTCACTATATAAAAGGTTTTTGTTCTTTAACATATCTGGCAGATCTTTCCATATCCCTTCATAAGAGATACTTTTTTACTTGTGAATAACCCCATTGTGCAAGATGCAAAAATGTACTGTTCCTATTTTTGATGGATTTTTAGGTTGTTTTTCAATCTTTGGCTATTTTGAACAATGCCAAATAAATTTTATTTTATTCACCTTTTTTTTTGTTTTTATACCTGTGTGGATATAGTCTAGAATTACCAAATCACAAGTAATGTCTTTAAAGTGAAAGATTTTATTTAGAGACAATGTAGATTCCATGTAGTTATAAGAGATAATACAAAGGTCTACCCAGTTTCCACTAATAGCAATGACTTGGAAAACTATAGTAAAATATAGAAACTGGGATATTGGCATTGACACAATGCAGCTATCTTATTCAGATTTCTCCAGTGGTACTCATTTGTGTGTGTATGCATTTGCATAGGCATATGTGTGTGTATGTGAAAGTGTATGTGTTTTTATGTGTGATGTATTATAGATCCATGCAATTTTATTATAAGTCTAGGTTCATGTACTCATCATAATAGTCAAGATACTAAGTAGTTCCTTTACCACAAGAAAAAAGCAACATGCTCTAGGAGTTACAGCTGAATCTAACTTAAATTAATCCAACATGTTACTTAAAGAGCACAACCCATCTCTTACTAGTCAGTGATCTGTCCATAAGCAATCAGAGCAGTATTGCTTCCTCAAAAATTTAAGAGACTAACAAATTATTGTCTTGAATATACTTGGTGGTGAGATAGCAATAATGTGCAAAATATATACATGTCAGAGAAAAATGTGAGGATTTGTGCAATTTAGGTTAGAGGTTATAAATTATATTAAGATTATACAGCACATCTGTGACTATAAAATTCATTTATTCCAACTTAGTTTCTAGAACTTAGGGTATTCTGAAGAATAATGCCTTTAAGTATTAAGATTTCAATGTTCAGTCTAGGTGTCTTGACATCAATTTCTGTTATCTTTGAATTCATGTTGACTTCTTGTTATAATTTAATCTGGTCAAAGAAAGTTGAAGGAATGAAGCAAGAAAATAAGGGGGAAAAAGGAAGAGAGTGAGGGAGGGAGGAAAGAAGGAAGAATGAAAAGGAGAAAAACCTTCTCTTTTATTTTTGAAATACATTTTTACCCTATTACTTCAAATGCTCTTGCACAGAGTTTACAACAATTCTATTTGAGTGGCCATTTGCTATGCCTTTTTGGAAAAAGCATAGGGGTTGTGAATCAAAAATTAATGGATGATGGATGCTCCTATTATCTAGAACTAAAATATTTTTATTTTCACAATTCTAAGGATCACATTTAATTATGGAGGTTTCATAAGAGTTCCAAGTGGGCTCCATACTCAATTGAATTCTGCAAGGAAGCTAATTAATGATAAGTAGACTATCTATGCACTAGATAGTGATGATATTGTGGTGATATTTATTACTTGTTTCTGAATAACTGCTAGGAAAAAAGTCTTCATTTTATAATTTCTTATATTTTTTCTTTTTAAGCATATTTTATTTATAGGAGCTAAGAACTATAAAATCAAAAACATTTGATTATTCTGTAGTGTTTATGATACAATATATGGTGCAATAAACTCAACAAATGCAAAGTTGATGAGAAGGAGAAAATGTGTTCTTGTTTATTTAATTTGGAAGGTAGAGATGTGACCTAAAATTCATACTAAACTCAGAAAAAATACTTTAAATCATCACTTTTTACTTTTTTTTATTAAATTCCAATTGTTTACTTGGTGTGGGGATAAGGAAAAGGAGGCAGTGAGAAGTTTACAAACCACTCTTACAAATTCAGAGAACATTGAATAAAGATTTCATTTTCATAGTAGATGTGATAGTAAACCAATGTTATTTGAAGACTCATCCTTACAAAAATCCTGCCATGATATGATTTTATTTTATAGATAAATTTTTTTTTATCAATTTTCATCCATCCATCAATTGCTTATCTCCTTAGAGCCATAAGAATATGAAGTGAATACATAGCAAAAAATTGAATCAAAAGAAGCAAAAGTGAAGGTACAACTGTTAAAATAAGGCCAATTATTACATTATATAGTGTGAAGAATTTTGAAAACATTTTTGTAATGAATTGCGAAAATGACAACCTACAATTGTCCCAGTGTATTCCTGATTTAACTAGAAGGTTTTAAAACGACTAAAACTCTTATTAGCTGCTTCTGCACTCAACAGTAATCTTTATGTACAGCAGAGCTTTGATGATGAAGGAATTGCTCTGTTTAACTGAATTGTAGGACAATTCTGATGATGCAATATAAGCTGTAGAAATTAGAAACCTTACCTAGGTGAATACTGGACAAGTAGACTAGACATGGAGGGTTCCCTGCTCATAAATACAGGACAATATAATGATCAAGTAGTAGGTATTGGGAGGAAGTGTTTAAAAGATGGTAGGGACATATTTTAGTCTAGATTTATCAGTTATTAGTTATGGAAAAAGCCTTCAGACTATTCTGCCTCTTGATTTCTATTGTATTTTTTTTATTATTATTTGATTGTCTATTTCTCTGCTAAAATGTTAATTCACTGAAGGCAGTGACTGTATCTGTTCATTCTTTAATAGATCTTTGTGTACTGAAAATAGTTGCTAAATTTTTCTTCTGGGATATGAATTATTCTAGACTTGTTTAAAAGGCTTCAAATACACAGATTAAACCATGGCTTGAAGGGAAAAAACCTATAAATTACAGTTTGATGGTATCTAACTTCTCAGTACATTGAGAGACAGTAGGGTGTAGTGGTATAGGGTTAAACTTCCTGTACTCAAATCTCAGTTGTTATCCTTTAAACAGTTTAATCTTTCTATGCCTCTATTTCCTTGTGTACAACCTGGTGATTAAAAATGTAAGCCAATAGGTTAGTACATTGTCAAATTTTACACAGTAGAAAATCGCTTGTTTTGAATTGTTCTATCATAGTCTAAATTGGCACCACTGTGTTATAGGATAGTTCAGGAATAGTATATAGTTAATCATTAACTGCTACGTGAGTTTTGCTTATATGGTTCTTCCACACCAAAATCTGGCAATCAGAATACTTCTGTGAACCATATAAAATTAAATTATAGCTATGTTCACTACTTTTGCTCTTGTATATTAAAAAATGATACAACTCAATGACCACAGTGTTATTATGCATCTCCAGCGATCAAATATGCTACAAAATTGGCAGGAACTATCTAGTAGTGCAACTTGGCATGACCTTGACACTAGCATTAATAGTTTTGCAAAGTGTAGAATCTTAAGGTCATTTGATTTTTTGTTACTTAAATGATTCGTAACATCAAGCCAGTCATTATATATATATTTTGTTCAAGCAACAAAATCAGTAAGGCTTTATGCAATTAAAAATTTTATTGACATCAGTTGCACGGCCTAAGCTTCAGTGGAATCCCTTGTTGTTATCCTTGGATTCTTATCAAAGAATCCCACTGATAAGAATAAGGGATTCTTTGTTCTTTTGTTCCTTTGTTCCCTTCATAAGGTTAACAAGATTTATTGTGCTAGGTTATCAAAGCTTGTCTTCATAAAATGTATATACAGCTTGATGAATCAACTGATGTTCATGATCTGTTAAGTTACTAATATGTGTAGAGTGAGTAAGGAAAAAAGTGATCACAGAGCAGTTATTGTGCTTTGAAAAAAATGTGATTAATATAAAAGGAATCAATGTGTTCAGTCATATCACATACTTCTTCAGGAAGCCTAGATAACCAAAGCTGCCTTTGGTTGGCTACAAAAAGCAATGAGTGTATTTTTGTGTCTGTGGGAAGAATGTATCACGATCATAAAATGTATGTTGTATCTTCATGTACTTGCTACTTAGACTTTGCCAATGAATTTATAGATTTTCTGTGGTGTCATGCATGATAAATAACATCATAGGTACACCTTGAACTTTTGTCTCCTTGGAGGTTTTATCAGAGGAACAGACACTAAGCAAAACATCCTTTGACAAATAAACGTGAAGTGGCTCTCCTGGCATGAGGAGATAGTTACTAACATTTTTTGAAAGGGGTAAAAATTCTATTTTAGTTTTAAGGCCCAGCAAAAAAGAAAAAAAAAAAAAAAAGAAAGAAAGAAAGAAAGCTGATCCTGATCTTTCTGCTAGCAAATATGGTAAATGCTTTTTCCCCCTCCATAAAAGAGGTCAATAAATATATGCACATAAGCGACAAGAACACATTAGAATACAAATAGAAGTTTTGACAAAGTATTCTGAAAAATATATTTTAACTAAGTTTCATTTACTTGAAGGAGTATTTGTTTTAAAAATGCAGAACTGACCACAGTGATTGATGTGACAGTATTGGATCCATTTCATTTTAACTTTGTCAGGGATGGTGGTTTGATATATGGGTCCATCACTGAACCTAAATATGTTAGTAACCCCCCAAATGACCCAAAATGTTAGTATCTATCTCACTGCAGGAGAGTCACCTCATATTTGCTTGTCAAAGAATCCTTTGCTTGGTATCTCTTTCTCTCATAAAACCTCTAAGGAGGCAAAGTTCAGAGTATACCTATGATGTTATTTATTGTTCACGGCACTGTAGAAAATCTGTAATTTAAATTATTGGTAAAGTCCAAGTTTAAGTTAATGAAACTTGAGTATTTGCTTTGTTCTAATAACTCTGTTATTATGACTAGCAAAATAGCTACATATACAGGAATCTGGAGTGTTCTATTTTAGTGTATAGGTGTGTAAAATGCTATCCCCAAAGGTATTCCAGAATGTAGCATGCTCCACCCCAACTGTCTAAAACACTGTCAAAACTGTCAAAACGTTTAGTAGTCTTTTTTTCTCCTGAGATGTCAAGCCTCATTGCTTCCTTACATTCAAAGAAGGAGTGCTATTTGCTGCTAACTATCCAAACTATTCAAAGACAACTTCAGCTTACCCATTTTTGCCATTTCTGCCACTACCTTCATCTCACTCTTAATGATATATGGCACTGTTAATGCTGTCTAAGAGCTCATTGCACTGCCATGGGAATTACATCCCAGGACTGGTGGTAGGCCTGAGCTGCTTGTTTCAATTGTCTACTTTGGGGATTGAATGTTTCCTTCTCAGGCTACCATGAATCCTTCAGGCTCTTGGAAGGAACATTTGGTCTAAACCCATTATTCTCTTTTTAGCTGCCTTACGTTGTCACATTATCCTGGATTTCCTTCATAGCAGCACAATAGATTTAGTCACATGAATACTCCATCAGGGAGAGAGTATGTTGTTTGGTAGGCTGTGGCTAAATATAATTCAGAGTCTGCAATTTCATGGCCCCCAAAAGGTGCTTCTTTCACAACTAGACTTGAGGTAGAATCAACCAATGATTGTTTTGCTTTTTACCTCCATGGTGATTTTTCATACTTTACTTTTTCTTTTCCCTGTGCTAAAATCTCCTGCTTTAACCTGATAGATGATGATAATTTAGAATGAGTCCTCATTCTCTCCTCAAAAGATCTCTGAGTTCCCTAGTCAAGTTGTTCAGCCTCCTCCTCTTTGGGAAAATTTTAGAAATACTAATCTATGCTTCTGTCAGGAGAGGAAAATATTCCTGCCTTATTGGATAAGATATAATTTGTATCTGACATGGGAGAATTGTCACCAGTTTACATCAGCACCAAGACTAGCAACTGTCTAAACAGGAGTTATAAAGTGTATTATGGCAATTCCCAAAGTAGTTCCTCATTTCTTGATTAATATTGAATAACGCAATAGTTGGAAAGCCACTGAACCAGTTAACTCAAAATGTTTAAGGCACATATCTTTTATGTATTATTTTATCATTACCTCAAAACTAAAATATATTCTAAGTTTTTATCATCTTATAACTTTTTTTAAAAGCATCAATGAGTTTTAAAGAGACATAGGAGGAATTCTGAAACAAATTGCAAGAAAAGTTCAGACTCACTGGCCTGGCACAGATTCAGCCATGTGGGCCATATTTATGAAATGAATTAGAAAATTAATGTGATTTTATTAGTGCATGAATGAACAGAATTTATTGATTAAGAAAACCATATAAACATCATTCGAAAAGAATCTCCATCTATGAATTTGATAGGAGGAAGACATCATATCCATTTTTTTAAAATAATGCTAAAAGCTATTCAAAAAATGTTTCTAGGACAGTCAATAACTGAGAAGAAATGTGACAGACAAATAAGTGATTTGCAAGGCTTTAGATAGATTATTTTAGACAGAGGAGGCCAGCATGACCTGTTCTCCCTTATAGTCTTTATTAGGGCTTAGAGCTAAGTATTACTATCCTTAAAGTAATGTTCCTTCTGCTCAGGCAGTAGGGACACTGACTCATGCATGCTCTTTCAAGACCTTCTCAATTCTTACATTTAACTGAGATTTTTCTCTGGAAAACACAAGTGCCTTGACCATACTATAGTGGTTGATGAAGTTGATGTTCTTTTGTTTCAAGGAGAAACGGATCATATAGTTAATGTAGAAGACCCTGACTTAGGAAAGAAAAATCCCTTCTGGGAAAGAAAAAGACCTGCTCAGAGAGAATACAATAAAACAGGGACTGAAGGGATTAGATTGAATTCAGAACCTTCATATACTGCCTCATATTTATCCTGCTCATCTTCACTCCAACTCAGAGCAGTACTACAGCATACCTGAGAATCACATTCTAAGAAATTTTTGCCGAAAAGAATTCAGAACAAAACTAACTCATGATATAATACTTGAGGATATCTGCTACTAAATAAATGATGGCATTTATATACATGCAAAATTAGTTTCAATACTTTTTTGAGGGAGAGAGAGGAGAGAGAGAGAGAGAGAGCAGGTGCCCCCATGATCAGGGGGGAGGGACAGAAGGAGAGGGAGAGAATCTTAAGCAGGCTTCACTCCCAGTGCAGAGCCTGAGGAGGGGCTACATATCAGGACCCTGAGATCATGACCTGAGCTGAAATCAAGAGCTGGATGCTTAACTTACTGAACCACCCAGGCACCCCTTAATTTTAGTATCTAATTAACTGTATGCTACCAGAATTCCAAACCATTGTCATTTGTACTTGTGTTAATTTTACACAAAGTTTTAAGCAACACCTCAGATAATATACCAACTTTAGTCAGTGAATCAAAATGAAGCATAGTATACAGAAAATGTCTTTTTGTACACGTGGAAATATCCACTGGTTGCCTTTTATTTTAGCAGTGGCTTAGCCTTGTGTTTACCCTTTAATCAGAGTGTGACATTCACATAGTCCTCTGTGTCCACTAGCTTCATTAAAAATGTGAACGTTTGCCACTGAAAGAGAGAAAATATTTTCATTTCGGTATAATTCTAATGCCTTAAAGATTAAAAATAATCTTATCCCTGTCATTGTATTGTGAGCTTAAAATAGGAATACAGTTTCAGTTTGGTAAACTCTGATTGACTTATCTTTTATTGTACATGGTCTTTCTCCTTAAAAGGCCTACCTTGTTTGATAGCATTCTCACCAATTATAGCACTCCTTTGTACTAAGGCATTGTTTCCAGAAGGCCCCTGTTAAAATGCAAATATGCCATCTGGCAAGCCTTTACCTCATTAGCTCACACCATCACAGCAGCACATATTATGTATTATATTAGATATGGAAGAGACACTGAACTGATGAAGTCTCAGTAAGAAAAGCCTCTTGGAAAAATCCCAAGTAGAGGGTGCTTTGGGATATGGCCTCAGGGTGATAGAGCTGGAAGAGGAGAGTAAGAGGGATAGGGGTGGGGGTGGGGGGTAGTGAAGATGGTGATTCCACATTTGGCACTTCATCCAGTTCCTGGCTGTGAAGGATTCACAGAGACGCAGAATGTTTGAGCTAGAAGAGAAATCTGAAAACAAGTAATCAAACACCTTTTTCTTCTAGATAAGGAATCAGAGGTTGCAAATCGCTCAATGACTCCTCTAAATGCTCTCCCCTACATTCTTATTATTAGCCCTGGAGACCCAGAGGGCCAGTGCTCACCTCTGGCAGTACCATTCCAGGATGTGTAAAGCTGAGGAATTATTCGCATGTAATTTCTTAAAGGGGCACCTGGGTGTCTCAGTTGGTTAAGCATCTGCCTTTGGCTCAGGTCATGGTCCCATCCCAGGACAGAGCCCCACTTTGGGCTCCCTGCTCAGCAGAGAGTCGGCTTCTCCTTCTGCCCCTCATTGGCTTGTGCTCCCTGTGCTCTCTCTGTCTCTCTCTGTCTCTCTCTGTCTCTCTCTGTCTCTCTCTCTCTGTCTCATTTGCCATCTCAAATAAATAAAATTTAAAAAAATAATAATGTTTATATATTTAATTACTTTGGCATCTTTTAATTTATTCTTCAATATTTGGCATGTAAGATTATTCTATTTTTCATAAGTAACAAAAATGCTGACATTTACAAAAGCAAGTACTATTTTTGTCTATATATCTGATTATTTCCTTAACAAATATCCAGAAATAAAGTCACTAGAGCAAAGAGCAACTCTTGGGGTGCCTGGGTCACTCAGTCAGTTAATTGGCAACTCTTGATTTTGGCTCAGGTCATTATTTCAGGGTGGTGAGACCAAGCCCCATGTCTAGCCCTGCCTCAGACTATGTGCTGAGTGTGGAGTCTGCTTAAGATTCTCTTTCCCTCTGCCTCTCCCCTGTTCTCTCTCTCTTTTTCTCTAAAAAAAAAAAAGAATCGCTCTTTGAAGCATTTGATACATATTGTTTTTTTGTTGTTGTTGTTCAGAAAGATTGTACAGTTTAAATTCTATTACCAATATTTCACTGCTGTCATTCTACTGCATCATTAATATTAAATAATATATGTTCATTCTTGTCATGTCATGTGTTCTGTCTGTATTTTAGGAAACATAGCTACCTCTTGTGCTTTGTACAAAGTAGATAGATGTTCAGTGGATGTCTATTGACACAATGATAATAGGAAACTTGGCAAGGTCTTTGTAGAAATAAGAATTGGTTTTAAAAGTGATATAGCATTTAGTTTGCACCCAGAAGTTCCAAAGGCAACCAAAAATATCTTTTTTGGATGGAGAGCTGAAAGCTTCCATTGATTATCTCTGTTCAGTAGCAGACTGCTGAGTGACTCTCTAATTATCAAGCCAATTGGCAAGAATTTCAAGAAAAGCAGCCTGTTCTTTGGGATTTTAAATGGAGGATGCAGCAAGGAGCACCAGATGCAGCTGGTAGCTAGTGAGGCATTAATGGCATGCAATCTTCACGTAGATTGTTAAGATATAAGCCCAGTGTAAGTGCCACCTATAGATTTTAAGTAAAATGTTCAGTCTTTGAATTCTTTAAGTAGGTAGTAGCATAAGACCTTGAGCAGGAGTCTGGGCCCTCTAAAGAAGAAAGCTGTCATGATTGTTCATGTAGCTCTGTCCATGGCCTGAGAGTGTAGAAAAGATCAATATCCTGAAAATATTCTTAGTTTATTGTGGTGATTCAAAAGTTTAAAATCAGAGTAGAAATGGAGAGTAGCTATAAGCCAAGAAAGAAAGTCCTTTTAAAAGTATCTTCAGAATAGGCTCACAAATATGCCAGAATTCTTCTAGGAAAAGAAAATAAAATGGAGAGAGAGAAAAAAAAATCAAGGAAATTTGGTTGGCATTCAGACCAGAACGTTTTTGAGCTTTGAACAAGTTGAAAACAGGATTATAAATAGTAGTAGGACTTACAACTAGAAACTAAATTTCTAGGTTGTTAAATTCCTGTCACTTATTTTAAATACTCTTACACAAAAATTTATATCACTTAGGTATTGCAAACATAGAGCATTATATATAAATATAAGAAAATATTAGAGTAGATTTTAATTAAATGTATACCAAGTAAAGTTATATTCTGGTAACTTTTGTGTTTCATACCCATTACTTCTTCTGCCTTCTCCCTTGATACTGATCTCATACATTTTATTCTATATAATAACCCTTTGAATTTTGCAGAGCCAAGTTCTTGGTCTAAGTGCTCACATTTTTCTACACAAAGTGGCCATGAATTGTAACTCATAGCCTCCCCCAATTATATGATAAAGGGGGACCTATGATAAGATGAAAACATAAGGCAATATCTTGTGTTGTTTTTTTTACATAATTTCTGCCAAAGTTCTCTTACCTTTTTACTCTTTCTTCATGCACAGAAAGTCAGATAGATATGGATAAGTCATCTAAATATTTCTCAGACAAGTTTATTTTCCAGCTTATATTGTTTTTTTTAAAGAAGAATGAGAAAGACTATTTTCTTTTGACCATTTAGCTTTGATTTAATTTTAGTTTTGAGCTTTGTTGAGTTTTTTATAAACTGAATTCAAATTTCTCACCTGATAACATTTTTTTTTCTTAGCACCATCTGATTTTTTCAGACTGCTTTCTAAGAGAATTTTGAATTTACCTTAGCAAATAAATTCTTAGAAGGTCTTTGTAATATAAATATATGTCAGTTAGAGTAGTAATTTAAAGTCAATTTAAAAAAATTATACAGAAATATACCATCACCTCAGAATAAGCTACATAATCTGCAGGATCTGGTACAAAATAAAAATGTGGGACCTCTTGCTAGACAATTACTAAGAGCCAAGAGTAACAGCAGCACACTGTTAGGCTGAGCCTGGCCCTTCTATGGTAAGTTCCTCTGCGACTGTACAGCTTCTTGTATAGCAGGAAGCTGGCCCTGCCATTACCTATAAAAGAATTATTAAAACAGAAAATAAAGTCAAAGCCTTCAAATGTGAAGGAGGCGATAGGCAAATTTCAGGGAATTTAAAGCTAAAATTTGATTCCCTGTTCCATTCAGGTATATGGTCTGTATTTGACAGATAGTAAGCCAAAACTTTGTTCTATAGGTTTGCCATTAGTAACTATTGGTCACTATAGAGCAGGATTTCTCAACCATGGCAGTATTGACATTTGGACTAGATGATTCTTTGTTGTGGAGATGATCTTGTGCACTATGTTTAGCAGCATCCTTGGCCTCTGTCTAGCAGTACTTGCCCCCCCCCCCCCATCCAAAGTTGTGACAATTGAAAATGACATTGTCAGGTATTTTCTTAGGGGCAAAGTCACTGAACCACTGTTTTAGATATTAGCTCATTTTTGGACTTTACTGTTGATAAAGAGTCTCTCCTAAAGCAAACATGAGTCCGGCTTCCCTGAATCCTCTTTCTGACTAGATCTCACTCCTGGGCTCCATTCTTGGGCCCCTTTAGTGAGAATTTTGCTGGCTCAGTTTAGTGAAAACCCTCCATCTTTGATATGTGATGCAATTATCCACCTTTCACACTTGGTATCTAACTTGCACTTGATACCTGCTCAAATTCCTAATTTAATTATTTGTTCAAATTCCTAGTTCTCTACCCTCAATATCTTATTGCCCTGGCCTACCTTCAGCAAAAATCCTGTCAAGTGAGTTAGCCAGAATCTCTCTTACCCTTTATGTTCCCTCTTAGTAATTTTCCATCCTGACTTCCACCCCTGCTCTTTGGCTTTAAATCTCTACTTGTCCATATTATATTCAGAATTAAGCTCTCTCCCCTACTACAAAATCCCTTCACAGTAGTCCCCTGAATGAATAAAGTCTGCCTTACTGTTCTTTAACAAGTGACTTGAATAATTTTTTTTTTTCTCTAACACTGTTCAAGAGAATCTCTGGAGCTCTTTGTTAAAAATTCAAATTCTCCAGGGTTCAACTTCAGGAATTCTGCTAGTGTAGGTCTTGAGTGTGGCCCACAAATGTGCCATTAAGGCCACCAGGTGACTCTAATATAGGTAATCTAACTTTATACTTAGAAAAATACTGATGGATAGATGAATCAGTGCAAATAGAGCTCTACTGTCAGATGAGTAGAGTTTAATGATGGTTAGATGCTATTGTCATATTTACTTAGGACAGCACACACACATATGGCCTCTAGATTAATGTTCAAGTCTCCAATTCAATTTGCTTTTGTAGACACAGACACAATCTGCTTTGCAATTAGGTAAGCACCCATCTGGCGGAGAGAAAATTTGGAGGCTGTAAAATAAAACAGGTAAAGATTTTTCTTTGTCAGCAGGGCTGCCTGAAATAATGATCAGCTAATGAAAGTACTATACGACTGAGCATTTGTGATTCTTTCAGGGTGAATTGGAATGGATAGCCCCATTGAAACAATATCTGATGTCAGATTATTAATAGTACCCCCCTTTCTGACTAGCCATAATTAGTTTAATATTTTTGAACATAAACAAGGTCAAACATTTGAAGGTAAGTTCAACAAATTCACCGAATTATATACTTTACAGAACTAAGATTTTAGAAATTAATTAATTCCTATATGACTGACAGAACTTTAAAACTTGCTTCCAGATGTTTTGGATTTCATATTATGGCATGTTCAAAAGACTAATAGAAAAAACAAAAATAAGGAATCCCTTTCTTTTTTGGATATCTTCTGTACTTTTTCTGCGAATCTATGTTTCTCAGTTTATTTCTGCCTTCTGATTCGGCCATTCTGGGTGTCCTCATTTAGGAAGTCAGGGATCAGATCTGCTTAGTGTCAAATAATGAATAAATCAAATCTCAAAAATTTTAGTATTAACTTTCACTTCTTTCCTAATTACCACTACTGACCACACTGTCACATTTAGTCTCTTTTTTAGCTATAGCTTCAAAGAACCCAAGTCAAAGTCTCTGATAAACTTTACTCTCACCTCACACTCACATGGGAGGCCAAAAATGTTTGAACCAGGATTGTTACAACCATCTTTTCAAATAGCCTTTCTAAAGGGGTTGCACACTCTATGAAATTGAAGATCAATTGGTTGAACAAGTATATCAGGTATGCAGAATATTGTCATTTTCATTGCATAAAGGTACAGAATTACAGGATCCTTAAAACAAGTTTCTTTTGAAAAAAAATCTATTTGGATCTCAAAATTAGTGATTTCTTTTTACACATCTATCAATGTCAGAGGGTTTTCATTATATTTCATTGGTTTCTTTCAAGGCATCTGAATGTTGATCAAGGCTCCTTTTCCTCAATGCCATGAGTATTGTCCATTGGACAAAGTACTACCAGCAAAAGATATATAATTTACAAAACAAAGAGTGACAAAATCTGGGCATAAGGAGGTCTAACTTCAGTATAAAATGTTGTTATTTTTTTGTACTTTATGCTGAAGAGTGTCAACAATTGTGGGTTAAATTCATTTTAAAACCTTCTCCAGTATGAGTCTTAATCAGAATTAGAATATATCAGAGAAGACATTCTCAGAGATTTTGAAATATACATACCATTCAGAATGGATAAAAGTGTACAGGGAAATCTATGAATATGTATGTGCACAAACATGGATTTTATGAACATGCATTTCAACTTGCCATACTTCACTATAACAGTAAAGAATTGAAAGTCTGCCCAAAGTGAGAAAAATTATAGATTTGGGGGCATTGCAAGACTGTCTTGATACAGATAAATTCTTCACAACTTACTTTACATTGTTTCAGGTGAATTTAATTTTGGGCTTGCTTAAAAGTTTTCTATATCACAGAGAAAAAGAATGCTAACAATTTGAGAAACGATTTGTACCTAAATTGAGTTTGATATAGGACCTAGTCTGACCACTAAAAGAGACATCTTCCATATAAGGTCCCTATACTAAAGACAATACAGAAATTTGGATGGGAGGCAAAATCCTATATTTGAATTGCCACTGTTCCAACTTTTATGGATTGGGTAAATTGTTCTCATAGATTTCATGGCCCTGGATATTATGAATTCAGTTCTCCTGCTTCCTAATGGTACAACTTCAAGGGCATTTTCTATTGGAGATCCAGGTTCTTGTCCATTGAAAGCTTTTGCCAAAGCATTCCACTGTAGAACTTTTCTCAGGCTTTGTGACCCATATTTCTTAATTTTCAATTTTTTTTAGCTCATCTGACTTTCACCATCCTATATTCTCAGAAGTTCTTAATGAACAGACATTTAATTTATCTAATATTTTGTAAGGTTTCATTTGCCTGTCACTTTCACATTAATAAATCCCTTTAATATATATTTGTTTTAGTTTTTTCCTCATGGTAACTCTATGAGGTAGATAAGGCAGTTATTATTATTTTCGTCCAACAGATGGTACGTTTTATCTTGGAACTATTATCACTTTCCTGAGAACATACACAGAGTAAATGACAGAAAATGAGCTTAGTCTAAGTCTGTGGATTCCCAGTACAGCACTGTTTCTGTTACTTCAAGATGCCACTTTGTGCCACCTGTATATCTCAGGGACACAGGAAAAGTGATCACACCTGAGAGAATAGCCTATGTGATTAAGGAACTTCACAGTTCCTCAAAAGAGGGAGAAAGAATAAAAGTTAAGGCTCTGATGAGACAATTAAATGGTTAACTTTGCAGTAGAATCCCTTCCTTTGACTTTTATTTTAAGCTCTATTCAATATCCAATCTGCATAAGTGCAAATCTGTCATTTATTCTGAAATTAGCCTTCTCTTTAAGTTCCCTGTTAGTACTAAAAAAAAAAGTGATATTGGCTCAAGTTGCTAGAAATAGGATTTAGTTTTGATTTTAGTATCAGGCTCTAAAAGGGGCAAAATAATGAGAATTGTGGTGACCTTCATTAAATTATATTACCGTCAGCATTCTGATTGGTTACTATGGCTATATGAAACTAATACAGATTTTTGTACTAAGAGGTAGAATGCTGCTGCAACAAATACTGAAAAATGTGGAAGTGACCTTTGAATTGCTAATGGGTAGAGGCTGAAAGACTTTTGAGCAGCATGATCTAAGAAGTCTACATTGACTTTAACAGATTGTTCCTGGAAATATGGATGCTAATCACTCAGTCATTGAGGGCTCAGAAGAAAATGAGGAGTATGGTAGAGAAAGCCTATATTATCTAAGACAGTACAGTATTATCAGAATGTAGAAATATGCATGTTAAAGGCACTTTTGGTGAGGAATCAGAAGGAAAAAAGAAACATGCTATTGGAAACTAGAGGGGACTACTTATATGAAGGTAGAAAACTTAGCTGAATTGTGTCCTCCTGTTTTGTAGAAGTCAGACTTTTAAAGGGAGGAACTTAGGTATTTAGTTGAGGAGATCTACAAGCAAAGTGATGGAGGAGAGTACCAATTCCTCCCTGCTGCTTATGGTAAAATGCCAGAGGAAAGACATATTTTTAAATGAATATTTTTAAGCAAAAATAAACCAGGGCTTGATGAATTGGAATATTGTCCAGATTGCAAAGGACACTGAAATTAAGGGGATTAATGGCTAGGTTAGCCTGCTCTGCAAGAATATGGTTGGACAGGGCAGCCCGGGTGGCTCAGTGGTTTAGCACCACCTTCAGCCCAGGGTGTGATCCTGGAGACCCGGGATGGAGTCCCATGTCGGGCTCCTTGCATGGAGCCTGCTTCTCCCTCTGCCTGTGTCTCTGCCTCTCTCTCTCTCTCAATCTGTGTCTCTCATGAATAAATAAATAAAAAAATAAATAAAAAAATAAATAAAAAAAAGAATATGGTTGGACAACTACTGGCTAGTGCCTCTACAAAATCAAAAGTTCAGCGTCCAGCCTCACGTGGAGGATTCTTTGAAAAGAATCTACATGGAACTTATGGATCCACTCAGCCATGTCAATTGAAGCCAAGAATAGAGGTAGGGTTTTCTAGGTAGTAGCCTGTCTATTAGTGTGAATTATCATTTATATTTACTAATTCAGTGCCTGACATGACCATATTTTTCTCTGTATTTTCTATATATTTTTTGAGAATCTATTTTAATACAAATTTTTTATTTTAGAATAGTTTTAGATTATAGAAAGTTTCAAAGAGAGTCCAGAGAATTCCTATAAACTCAACATCCAATTCCCTTATTTTTAATGTCTTGAGTTACTATGATACTTTCTCACAATTAGTGAACCAATATAGATTTGTTATTTTTAACAAAAGTCCGCCCATCCTTTATTCATATTTCCTTAGTCATTACCTAATGCCCTTTTTCTGTTCCAAGATCTTACCCAGAATAACACATTATAATGTAGTCATCAAGTCTTAGACTCCTCTAAATTGTGGCAGTTGTTCACATTTCTCTTTATTTTTAATGGCCCTGATAGCTTGAGGATCTCTGGTCAGATGTTTTATACAATGTTCCTATGTGGTTCATTTTAATGTTTTGATCATGATTAAATGGTGATTTTTTTTTTTTAAGGAAAACTATCCCTTCCCTCACATCATATGAAGGGTATATGTTGTTAAGATGATTTATCTCTGTTGTTGCTGACCTTGACCACCTGGCTAAAGTAATGGTTGTAAGATTTTTCTACTGTAAATTTACTCTTTTTATCTATTTTTTCCATACTTATTGGAAGGAATATACTACATACAACCCACACTTACAGAGTGGTAACTAAAGAGATATTTGCCTCTTTTATTTGTAAATTTAAATTTATTTATATCCGTATGAACTTATGGATATTTATATTTTAGATTATGACCCAGTGCTTCTTATTTTATTGTCCATATTTGGCCATTGTTTATACTTTCAGTTGGCTCTTGTGTTTCTTCTACATAGCTCCATCACAGTGCTTTTTGAGCAGTTCTTTACTTTCTGGCACTATGAATATTTCAGATTTATGTTATGTTTTTTCTAGAATCAGCCATTTTTCCAGGAAGCCCTGCTGTTTTGTTATTAGGGGGTATATTAGAAACCGAGATCTGCATGCGTTCTGGATGTGCTTGTTGTTACCAAATATGTCATTGCTTTTAGGTCTTCTAAGCTGGTACATGAGATATAACTAACCCATATATTTAGTTATATTATACATATAATATATATTACATATATGTATATACACACACACACACACACACACACATATATATTTATGTATGTATTGGTTTGCGAGGACTGCCATAACAAAGTACAACTGACTGGGTAGTTTAAACAACGAAACTTTATTTTTTAAAAGTCCCAAAGGCTATAGTCCAAGATGAAGATGTTGGCAAGTTTGATCTCTTCTGAGGTCTCTCCTTTTGGCTTGTAGATTGCTGCCTTCTTCCTCTGTCTTCACATGGTCTTTTTCCTCCCCAAATCCCTACATTCTAATATTCTCTTCTTATAAAGACACTGGTCTTATTGGATTAAGGACTACTTTAATGATCCTATTGAACGTAATTACCTCTTTAAAGGACCTGTCTCTAAATATAATAATATTTTGAGTTGGTGGAGGTTTGGACTTCAACACGTGAATTTGAGAGGGCACAATTCAGCCCATAATAATGCACATACCTATAAATATTTCTGTATGTATCCAGGTGATTCTATATTAAGGCAAATATAATTTTATACTGATACCTTGAACTGTAGTCCATTAACATGTGGATTTTTCTATTTTTGCCACTATTACCTGTAAACGTGTAAGTCCACCATCTATTTACAGTTTTTTAAATTCCAGTGTACATTTATAGTAGTTTTTGAATTGTTGATTGATATCCCTGTAAGAAACAACTTTGGCAACTATAGTACAGTGCTGATATGCAGTTAATTTTGCTTTTCATCTTATTAAATCCAATAATTTCCAATTTTCTTAGGTCAGCAACCCCCTCCCCCCAGTGAGGTTATCTTATATATTTGAAATAAAATTATATTCCTCTGTAATATTCATTGAAATTCTATTATTGAATTCCTCAGCCCCTCTAGATACTTGTTTTAAAAATACACACAATAAAACTAACTTACTTTGCTACAGATACTGACAAGGCATAGGGTCATGTATTTACCATTATAGCATAATGCAGAGTAGTTACTCTACCCTAAAAAAATCTCCTACATTTTACTTATTCACTTCTCTATTCCTTTCTAATCCTTAGTAAACACTAAACTGTTTACAATCTCTATTATTTTGTCTTTTTTCAGAATGTCATGTAAATGTAATCATACAGTATGTAGCCTCTTTAGACTGCTCTCTCATACTCAGCAAAATAAATTTAATATGTATTTATTCTATAGCTGAATAGTATTTCACTGTATGGTTGTGGCCCAGTCAGTTTATACATTTAGCAATTGATTGATATCCTGATTTCTTCCACAGTTTGGGTGATTATTAATAGAAGTTCTACAAATGGTTACTTCAAGATTTTATTTTAATGGACATGAGTTTTCAACTCAGTTGAGTCCACTTGATGTGGAGTTGTGCTACTTGCTGAGTATGTCCATTCCAATTACACATTCTGTAACTTGGGTAATAATGTTTCCAAGGTTAATGCCTAGCTCCATACATCCTTTCTTTCTTCAACAACTTACACACTATGTGGAGACCTTGGCATACACTCATATGGGTGAGTGTATTTTTCATATTTCTGGGTGAGTCAGAATAGTGAGAAACTATTCTTTCATTTGGGTGGCTAGCAATAGCATCATTATACATTATAAATGAAGGTAATTTCCCATCACATAAAAATATTCCACTAAATTTCTATAACTCAACTTTCCCTTATTCAGGTCCTAAAAGTGTTGATGGTTATTTTCAAAACCACTAAACAAAAACAAAAACAAAAAGGATATGTACAGGCATATATCTTTAGGTGAAAATGACTAGTAGCCTGAGCCAAAGGTGGTTAAAATATTTTACTTTTCTATCTATCTATCATCTATCATCTATCAATCAATCATCTATCTACCTGTCTGTCTTCTGTCTGGTTTTGAGAATATGCTTCTAAGCTTCCTCCCAAAGACTTTGGAAGGGGCTCTTTGAAAGTGAGGAGCTCTGAATATTAAACTCCATTATCTTTATGGTACATCTACCCCTGCTGCATAGGAGATGTGAGTTATATATTTAAAGATGAAATGAGTTGGCAAGAACTAATGGGGAAAAAAACTATTCTAAGCAAAGTGTACAGTAGGCACTGACCTCTTGAGACACAAGAGAAGTTCACACATGGGAAAATGTGAAAATCTCTGTGTGAAAAAATGGAAGATAACTTTAAAGATAGAAGATATCAAATTGTAATTTGGTTGTAGTTTTTAAACAATTAAAAATAAAACTATTCATCCCATCTACCTATCTATCTATCTGTATCTAGCATCTATCTATCTGTCATCAGTATAATAATACTGGGATAAGATTGCAACGTTAAATGTAGAACTGGTTAATTCTATAGAACAATAAAAACATAATATTTTCTACCAAACAAGAATAACTTGTACCTCTGTGAACAAAAATTAGTGGCAAGTTAGCAATTTTTTAGATCTCCATTCCTTTGTAATCTGAACCTTAAGTAATAATATTGATAATAAATAGTAAGAACAAAATTTCAGGGCTTGTATAACCAGAAAACCCATAGATGGGCTTGTTAGTGCTTTATTTTCATTGAAAAGGCAGGAAATACCTTTTCTATCTTATTTTCATGTTTGGTTGTTTTTTCTCAGGTAGGCACTCTTCAGTTGTTAAGTAGTCTGATTTGGTGTCTAGGACAAAGAGGAATCTTTGGGCTTTTCTAAACAAGGTAATAATAAGATTATTGTTATTTATAATGAAAACAACTGCTCTGATAGTGGGGGAAAAGGGCAAATTATACCAAAATAGTCTGGTGATTGAACTGTTAACCATTATTGTCAAATTACATTTGGGATAGATAGGTGAGGGTGGGAGTTTATGATATTGTCATAGAACAGAATTAAAATGAATTGGTATAAACTGGGTCTGAGCCTCTCAAACAACTGACCAAAGCTGATTATACTGCTGATAATTATTGGGTGTTCTCTGTGTAAAAGTTTTCTATTGAAAAGGATTTATGAGATTTTTTTCCTTTACATTACAAAATCCATAAAGTTTCTGCTGTAATTCACTAAAATTTCTAGTATATGAAAACTATCTTTTGTAAACAGTCTAGCATTTTTCTGAATATTTATGTTACATAAGTTTGATACTTTCCTGTAAGCTTTTGTAATCGATTTCCTTTCTTTTGAAATGTAGAATTGTTTAAGCAGTCATTAGGGGTATTACTATTATAGACTCATTTATAAATGTTACTTGCTTTTTTTTCTTTCTGATGCCTCACCGATGCTCCAAAATGATAAAATGTTATCATGCTTTTTTAAAAGTCAAACTTTGAAGGAAGAATAATTTAAAAATTTCACAAAAATGTACTGATTCAGAATTTCTATTAGCATTCAAAGATTCTAAGTTTATTATGGCTTTTTTTTTCTACAGCAAAAGGCTTTTTATCCTGTGTGGTTCATATGGGAAGTCAATCCAGTCTTTCAAGCTGGATTTCCCTTGTTGACAATTAATCAACAGAGTATTCCCGAAATATCACTTAACTCATCTCCTGATGCCCTGAATGAATCATAGGTCCGGAAAAGTAGCATCAGCACACTTCACTAATGGGATCAAATGACTAAAATGATGGTGCAACCCCAAGATCGCATCTAATTGAATTTAGAATTTGTTATGCTCAATCTAGAACAAGGTTTTCCAAATATCTGTATGTGAGTTATCATTTGCCTTTTTCTGTCTCCTTATGGAGATAACTGTTAATATGCTCTTATATTCTCCTACCCCAATATTTTTGGACTTTGAAGTTTGAATTTAATTTTTGAATAATAATAGTCTTCTAGTGATAGACAGTATTAAGCCCTGTATATTATTTAATTCTGGTGATTAAGAGGAAACACAGGTGGATCAGTGCATTATATTGTTGCTGTTGTTGAACTGTACAATGTCATAGTTTCAAGCAAACAAAATGAGACCTGCCTGCCAGATTCTATTCTGGGTAAGCTGCTTTCAGAGAAAAGATTTTTCTCTCTGGGTTACAGCTAACATATGAAGTAATGGCTGTAGTTATCCACTAGAACTGAGTGGCATTTATTTCAAGGGAGGTTTTGGTTATTTAAATTTGTTGCATAGTCTGTGAAATATATGGAGATAATATAGAAAATGGCTTATCAGTTTTCAGACATCTAATTCCCATGAATGATATCCTATGTGGTTATACCATGCTGTTAAAACTGGCTTCCCTTCCTGGTGCTTATCAATTTGTTTATTGGCACATGCCAGTTAATCAAAAATTAATGGTGAAAAATAGGAAATAGATGTTATTTGATTTGGGCATATGCTAAAGATTTCAACTCCCATTTAACCAGATATTTTATCTTAGTAAAATAACACAAGTACTTCCTTCTTTCTCTCCCTAAACATATACACATACATATATGCACACATGCATACACACTCATTTACTTGTTACTTGAGAATATAATCTAATTGATAAATGGAAAATATTTTTTTCTTAATGTTTGTAGTGCTTTTAACCTCTACATATAATAATATTTCAAACTCTTTGGGGAGAAGGAAATATTCAATTAGTAGACTCTTATAAATACTCAGCTTGGAAGATGCAGACTTAATGGAATTTGTTTTTGTGCTTTCCCCCTCCCTGCCACCAATGTATCTCACTAGAATGAAACCTGATATATTAAATGAAATTACCAGATACATTTCCTGAATATCACTGTACAGAATTGCAAATCCCATAGTACTGAAAATAGTCATTGCAGTATTGCTTATTTCTAAGCCTTTTCTGAAAGTTACACATTGTATAGAGCTTTGATAAAATGTTGCATGATATCATGATATTACTGTAAAGTTATTTTTTCATCTGTTTTTAAAAGCATTTAGTGATTGAAGATCCCTCATTTTTATCTACTTATTGGATAGAATTGGACAAAGCAATGAACAAAAAGAATGGAAGCAAATACAAAGTTAGGTTTCACTCATAATGTCAAGTGACGAAGGTATTTAGTGTTTCAAATGCCCTGGCAAGGTAGAGATTATTTGCAGTAAAATATGAGTGAAAACTACTTTATTGGAGAGTCAGTAATAAAACCCTTCTAATAAGCTATCCCTTAGAGATGCCCATGTTTATATTTTTTGAAGGGTAACAGAATGGTGTATAATGTCACTGCATTTAGAATGCATGTGTATTATTTAAAAGCACATTAATTGCATTGGTTATAATAACAGCTAGATCTTCTGATTATTACTATATGCCTTCTACCACTCTTTTGTAGCTATTATCTCATTAAATCCTCAACAATAATCATAGGTGGTATTAATAATCTATTATGCATTTGAGGAAATTATGCATAGAGGGCACTTGCTGAATACACTGCTTCCCTCTTCCCCAAATATACAAACATTTAGATTGCTTTTTCTTTTAACAGTATTGTACTGAGGTACAGAATTATGTAAACTCATTTCTCCTTCAGAATTTTCAATGTTTTCTGGAATACTATATTAAAGCGCAAGCTTCTGTCACCAGGTACATTTGCAGCATGTGTGTTATACATCTAATTCTAGATACTCAGTTCAAATGAACTTCATGATCTCAAAATCAGGTCTTCCTTGCTCTCCCATGTAGCTCCCAATTTTCCTTGCTAGTATATAGATTTCCTGTTCACATATCTGCCCATCTCCTATTTATTTATAATGACCTACTTCAGTGGTCATCTTGGTAAGAAAAATCTCCTTGAGATGGTCCCTTAAACTTAGGAGATTATTTATTCTTTTGTTGTAGTGTTGTATCACCCATCCCCACCACACATGCATTCATGTTTTGCTCTCCCAATAAACTTGGAGAGTCTGCAGAACAATTACTAAATCTTAGTCTTAGTCTTCATTTTAATTCTAGTACCAATACTTTGACTAGAGGTAGGTAAAAAAACCCAATGAGTATTGTTGAATGAGTAAATAAATGATTGAACTCAAAGTCTATATTACTTTGATGAATGTAGAAAGTTGCTCTCCCCGTGGAAGTTCACAAATACTCACTTACATACAATATTTGTTCCTCTTCCCCTTTTTCTACATACAAAGAGGAACAATATTCTGGAATTACAGATTTCACGAGGTTGTTTATCCCAAACCTAGCTTCCTGGGTTACACTGTCTATTTCTCTATTTTTGCCTCTTTCCTCTCAGTTTGAATATCTGCTAGTAGTAGCTCTAATAATGCTTGTAGTCATTGACTTGCCATTACAGAATGTTCCAAGCTTCATCACAATAGTTACTCTAATAAGACGTAGTCATATTTTCTTCTGTATATGTGTGTGTATGTATGTGTTTCAAAGCTGTCCAATATCCCATGTTCTAAATTTACATTTTTACTAGAGCTCAAAACTGTAATTAGGATTTGAAATCTCTTTGTTTATTGTTCACTCTGCATTCCTGATAGTTCCAAAAAGTGGTTTATTTTTGCTATAAATTCAGTGTCAGCTAAAAAAAGCCTTGTGACTTTTTAAAACCAATTTTTATTTTAAACAATATTTTCCCAGTTTCTGGGGAATATATTAGAACAAAGCACAATCTCTGTTCTTATAATCCTTACTAGCTCTTCAAATATTTTTGAAAAGTATGCTGATAGGTGATTAGTCAAACTGAGAACCAACTGCTCCAACTGTTTAATCTAAATGATAAGTGATTGTTTTGTTTTGAATGCATTTTAAGTAAATTCTTGAGTAAGTTTCTGAGACATAAAAGACAGTTTATTGTAATATGTTAACTCACATGTGTGTGTTTTGTACACAATGTTCCTTGACACTAAAAATCTCACTGAATTTCTGTTTGTTCCAAAGGTATGCCCCATTAAAATTGCAAAGTATAAGAAATATGAGGTAGTTTGACAATATGCTTACTATTTTAAACCTAATTGTTCTGCTATATATATATAATATATATATATATATATTATATATATATATAGTATGGTAGTATGGTCAATAAATTTGGAACCAATATTTACAGAAAGACAAAAGTATATTCATATATTCATAAAAGGAAAGAGCTATTGTTTCAGGGTTTTTCAACAGGAGTCCTGGGAATCTGAGGAAGTCAACAAGTGGGGTTCTAAATTGTATGCAATAATAATTAAGTTTTCATGAGTTGAATGTGTGTTTTCCTTGACAGAGTTCTTAAAATTCTCCACATTTTCAGATACTCATTACACCCAAGCCACTATGAACCTCAGCAGCAAAAGTTGCATGCCAGAAAATTATTTTATTAATTCCAGAATCATGGTGAATAATACCACTCACTGGTGAAACAATCTGCAAAACCTCACTAATGTTCTCTGTCCATAGTCAGAATGTTCCTTTAGTAAGTATTAGGTAAAACCTGGAGTCTAAACTTTCTGACAACTCTGAAGTTAGTTCATAGCTATATTGATGCAAATCAGTGAAGATGTTTACAGGGCATATAGTAGAATACAGGTTCATTGACTCAGTCGTTTTTAAGGTATATTCTATCTTAATTACAATCAATTTACTTTGACATGTCTCTTAGAGCTAGATCTCCATTTTAATATGAGACTTCAGTTTTCCAGTTATGGTAGCCTCTGCTTTGACTGGGTATCTTAAGGCCTTGTTCTAATTGTGTTAACTTCATTTCACTTTTTATACTGTGAAGTAACACAAACTTTCTTGTATCTTTTTTAGTTTACATTATATATAGCCTGGTGCTATTATTGTTTTTTTCCTCTACTGAAACCATTATGCTCATGTTCTAAATCCCTTTATCTATTTCATTTGGATTTTTAGAACTTTTCTGATTTGTCAATAATCTACCACCCCCAGACTCACCAATTCTCAAGAGGTTTAAGCTAAGCTTGTAACAATTGTGATAATATCAGGAGAGAAGCATTATCCTTTATGACATGTTCTGTACAGAAGAAAGAATGTGAAATATGGAGAAAGATTTTTTTCAGGAGGATTTTTCTTTAGCTGTGTGGCCCTAAATTATCTCTCCTCTGTGAGCTTCCATTTTCACATCTGTAAATAGCATTTCCCAAAATTATTAGAGGATAAAATGTGAAGATATACTGAAAATATATAAGTTCCCAAATTGTACATTCCTGCTCAAATGTTAAAACATTGTCATTACAGTTGGGCTTAGCTTACTTAGATTCTGAATCCTTCAAAGGACTCATGTCTCTGGGTTTGAGACTGTTTTTGATGACTTCACCCTGGAGGAAACAGCTTGCCTAAGGCCTGACATGTAGGCCTGCTGCATTGCAAGCTCCCTCTGCTCATTTTTGGCAGGTTGTACTGATTTATTGAGCTATTTGATTTATTTAATGTACCATGCCTTTGACTGCATATACTCTATAGCAGTCACTCAAAATGCAAACAAACACATCATATGCTCTTTAATTACTCCCATCCCCCTTATTATCAATCACTGCCAATATCAATGGAACAGCTGTGATTCATGCTATAAAATTAAGGTCAGAAAATTTGCCTTTGCAGGAGTGAATAGCAGCAGCTCTGTTTATATTCCCTCACTTAATGTTTTAATTCAAAAACTAGTTCTCAAGAAAATGATATTCAGGATCAGTCTTGCTTAAGATAAAAATGGAGTGGAAAAAAGTATAATTGGGCAAAGATGAAGGGGAAAAAAAGTAGGAGTAAAAGAAGAAAAAGTTGGGGAGGGAAGTGAAGAAAAAAATGATGAATATGATAGCTTTTAACAGTACTCATCCTGATTTATCAAAGAATGTAATGTTTGACACACATTCAACACTTATAAAAGTCCAAATGGGCCATTCTTAGATCATAAATTAATATACTTTAGGTTCTTGAATCTTATTACATTTTCTTCAGTTCTTTTATTGTTGATCCTCTATTCTCTGTTTTCTTTTTATTAATCCTAATCCTCCTGAGTTTAGTAAGTCTATATACATGTACTTCTGATAATAGTGCAAGCACGACCAGTCTCTGTGATCTCCCTGATGGTCTATTGCAGGAAGCTTCCTGCCATCTTAATCTTCCATACTCACAGAAAATATTCAAGTTGAAGGAAGGGATTAATAGTTGAGATAATGGACATGCAACCAGTTTTCTGAAAGTATTTTATAAGTGTTATAGAATTTCAGTTCTGTTCTAGTTTTCCATTGATATATAAATGAAAAGATAATACACATATACATATATATCTCATGTATATTTAAGTGATAGTAATATATAATGATTTAATTGAATATGGTCATATGCACTTTAAAATTCATACAATGTTGAATATGTTTAATAACTTAGGAATAGTATTTTTCTGCTATTGGGAAGAAGACAGAGCTTAGCCTATATGTTAAACCCAGCAATGCTAGATCAATACATACCTGGTGACAATGGCAATTGCCTCATTATGATTTTCTGAGCTGCGTTGCTAGGTAGAACCTCCTGAAAAATCAACATTTAAGGACTGTTATTGTTCACAGGGTCTGGAATTCCTTCAAATTGTATTTATTCTCTAATTTAATTAGCAAGTTCAGCCTACTATATGGTATGGTTAATCTTTTAGAATAGTGCTTTTCAAGTTTTAATGTATATTCAATTACGATGTATGACAATAATATGTATTTAAACAATACTTACTGATTTTTTTTCCACTGCATTTCTTACTAATATAAAAAATGTTAAAAAGAAAAAAAAAATCATTCTCAGTTCTCCAATGGCTCTCATCCTTCCCTCTTGCCCCACAACTCCTGACGCATTTCCTCAGGGCCAGTGCAAAACCAAACCTGTTCACTGCCATTTTCACAGAAAACAACCAGTGCCAGGGATGTAGGGAAGAAGGTTAGACTAGGACGATAGTACCTTCCAGGTTCCACCCAAGGGTAGGCCAGGTGAAGATTCACAGGATTCAGACGAAAGGGCTGGTGGCCTCACAATGATGTACTCTAACTAAAGTGGGCTGAAGAGGAGATAGGATAGCCCATAAGAGGCATTAGAGGACATCTCATAGGCTTGTGTCAAACCCCGAAAAACTGACACCAGGCAAACGGGGAGACCTGGGAAGCAATCTTGCAGAAAGTTTCAAATTCTCCCATGTTGGGAGGTATGGAAAGTCTAGAGGGCATCAAGAGCCTTACTCATTTTGGCAGAAAAACTTACTCTAGTGTTGGGAAGTCACAATGATGCCACAGACACTGAGAAGGGCTACATACGAGGGGATGCACAATTTCACAAAGCACAGTGATCACAGACCAGAGTGGTGGGGATCATGCTACTGACGCAGGATCTCCAAAATCCAAAAGCAGGGAGAGTGGCCTTTCAGGGATTAACTCTGCCCCAGTCATCCGTACTTGACCCCAGGTCAACCTGGTGAGTTTCACAGAGCAACTGGCAACTTTGGGGGTAGGGTTTGTCACATAAAAAGGACTTAAAACAAGCAGCTAGAAGAAGGGAATGGTAGGAAACTGCTCCAAGGCTCTTAGGAATCAAGGGCAGTACCGAGCGCTTGGTGGACAGATGCACAAGAAACAGCATCCAAGAGGTTTCCTGTTCATCAGTCAATCGGTGAAGGGGTAGAGGATCCAGGAGGCAGTTGAAGAGAGCAAAGGTGGGGTCCTGAAGGCGAGCCTCTGGAGGCTGGATCGGAAGAAAGCCCACATGCTGGGCACCAGTGATGAGATACAACTCTGGACCCCAAATGGGGGAGGTGGCAGATAGGAGTGGGTGTCACTGACTGTGGGTGGTGGGTGGAACTGCCTCATAGTAGCCGTCACAGGGCCGTCACAGGGCCACAGGGAAATATATGGCCGCTATCAGAGGGCTCCTTCCAGCCTGGATGGGAAGGCACAGTCTCACAGAGGAGGTCCATTGACACCTGGGTGGTAGAAGGCACAGAAGTCCTCATATCGACAGCAGCCCTTTTGGGCAAAATGTCGGCAGACAGGGTGGTTGGATTTGTCTTCCATAACTTGGGGCCATCCTTGGGTGGGCAGGTATTTTTGGTAAGAGACCAACTTTTGAGCCTTCGGGGATTTCTCTGCTCTTTGTGAAAGCCTCCTCTGGAAGGACCCCCCTGGCCTGGTCCAGGAAAAGGAGGTTCAGTATTGGCCCCCCAGCAGCCATGACCATATGAGCTGCACCTGGGGCCCAGGCCTCCCCGAGTTGGGCCTCTGCCCCTGGGAGGAGGTGGGAGGGTCAGCAGAGGTGGAATCATTGGTCCCCTTGATCCTGGAGGACCTCTGTGAAGAGCTGACTTGGGGTCACCAGGCTTTCCATTGGCCATGGGGGGAGGGCCCAGAGGGCTGGGTGGTCCGATGGGACTCCCATCCTCCTCGTCACCCCTGTCTCCTCCTGCTCTGCAAGCGGGGGCTGTTGCGGTGGAGGCGGCTGCTGCTGATTCTGCTTCTTTCGTTTGGGTATCGTGGTTGTGGCAATGGCTGCCTACTTATTGATTTAATAAAATATTTTTTCCACTTATTTATTGACAACTCTGTAGGAAAGTTTGCTAATCAGAGTGTAAAAAAAATTTTTCAAATAGTCAAAAATAACTGCCAAAAAATGGAAACCAATATTTATTGATAAATTATATGGCCTACTGCTTATATGTTTCTCATTTAAACATCACAAACAGCCTTTGTGATTCAAATTATTGACTAAGTTTTCATCAATAAGTAAAATGAGATTCAGAATACAAATTAACTAATAATGCTAGGTCCCTCTGTGAGGGGAATGGAGAAAGCCTTGCCCCCCAAGTATCTCTGAGTGCAGAACTTTGCTTCTTCCACTACACCATGCAGTCCTATAAAGGCACATGGCTTAGCAGGAAAAGTGTATGCAAATATAAAATAAATAATATATAAAAGTTTGGTTAACTGTTTGTTTTTAAGTTAAGAAATCTATCCCTATATTTCCGAAGTTGCTTACTTGCTGAGTAGATTGAACAAATTTAATAATGGACAACAAATTTTTCTGTGTCCACTTTTTAAATCAACACATGTTCCTAAAGCCAGTAAAAAATAGAAAGTGCATCTGAAAAAGGCACAAAGTCACAAAGTAAACTTGAAAAGGGCAACTTGATTTTCTATTTTTATAACACTTCTCTTATTTAAGAGGATAAATTTTGTAGAGTTTTTTTTTTTTTTTTTTTTTTAATTCTAGAGCATACCACTGATTTTTTATTTTGGAAGTATTCAGAGGAGACCAGTTCTTTAAGTGAAAATTGTCATTTTGAGAATATGGATGATTTATCAGGTGCAGAATTTTTTGTTTCTTACAGAATGTCTGATGAGGTAAGAGTCTTTCCTAACAACATCTTACAGATTAGTATCAAAAGCTTGAAAAATACCACTGAAATCAAGGACATTCCTCAGAAAAGCAATCAATTGTTATGGAATAGATAATGTGTTTTCTTTCAAAGCAAGAGAATAACTATCATGTGGATGTTATTAATCTTCCTTGAAATCATTTTAACATTCTAATGTGCTGTGTTAAACTATTTTCTTTTCTTTTTTTAAAAAAATACAAAAACTGTACTGATTTATTGTCAAATTACAGGCAGCTATATAGCTCAATCAAGGACAATAAATTAGCTATTTTCCAATAAGTCAGGCTTGTAGTTTGCACTATGAAGTATAAATATGTCTCAAGATTGACCTTTTATATGGCAAAAAGGAGTTAAACTGGTAAAAAGGAAATTTTTGCCATTTAATAGCCGAAGTCAGTATCTGTATGTATGTATGTATATGTATCTACTTTTTCCTAAATTAATATATACCTGAGTCAACATTTTAAAAAAATGAAAAAATTTAAGGAGATTTGTGTTAAGCAAATAGAAATGCACTTTTCTTCAATACTATCTAATTTGTCATTTCCTCATAATAATTTAGTGGCAGATATTCTTTTTTTTTTTTAGTGGCAGGTATTCTTAAGAGAATAAATTGTGAGTATACTATTGCCGCTATAAATCACTTTGCCCATAATAATTCCAGTTTTTGCATGCATTTTTAAATTATCTTTATTTAGGGATATCTGCTGTAAGTTGATCTAAAATAATATATATTCAGTAAGCATAAATACAATGGCAGTACTGTTTTTTTTAATAAGTTAAAATCTTCTGAACATTTTACATCTGATTTGTTTTTATTAAAGTATGTTTGTAGTTAACAAATGCCTCAAATTGCCATGATTCACATTTGATATTACCCAACATTTACTTTTTATGCACTTAGCACACTCTTTTGTGCAGATTAATTTTATTTGAAGATTATTTAACTTCTGAGTGCTTGATTTTATTTTGGTTTATCAATACTTTCATAATAGTGATAGATTATGCATATTCATTCATTGCTTATAGCCTATTCTGTGATAATATAGTGGGAACAGTATATTTGTATAGTAACTAAATATTTATTTTTTTTTTTTAAATATGGGTTTATTCCTTTAGCAAACATTTTTAAGCATTGTGTTGGACTCTGGGTATAAAAAAGAAATGAATAAAATGTTGCCTGACCTAAAAGTGTTCAGAGTCTCAGGACAAATATTTTTATGAAAATTACAATAAAGGAGAGATGCCTGGGTGGCTCAGTGGTTGAGCATCTGCCTTCAGTTCAGGGTGTGATCCTAGGGTCCTGGGATCAAGTCCCACATCAGGCTTTCTGTGGGGAGCCTGCTTCTTCCTCTGCCTATACCTCTGCATCTCTCTCTCTCTCTGTCTCTCTCTGTGTGTGTGTCTCTCATGAATAAATAATTTTTAAAAAAAAGAAAATTACAATAAAGGATAATTATTACAATGAAAGTGTAGAGTTCCCAATTTCTTGCATAAAATAGAGTTCTCATCTCTGTAGGAGTAAAAGAGCTGGGTTATACTAAGGTTGTGAGTTAGAGATTGTATCACAATATATAAAATAGGCCAGTACAGGAAATCAGCAAGGGGAACAACATACCCATTGACTATGAGGCTTATAAAGTAGAGATTATAAATTTGTGTAAATTTAACATAAAGTGCACTGTCCTACAGAGGGTATTGAGGGGTGTTGATTGAATGGTAAGAGGGACAGTGCAATGGACTATTAAGGACTTGAACCTAAACAATGCATGGCTGACTACAAAATACCAAGTGATCATTGACTAATTTGAAGAGTTTTAAGAGCCTACCTGACACAAATGACATGATAACACGTTTATATCATATAGATGACTTATCTGCTATTATTTCAGTGCTTAATTTTTTGTTTTCAAATGAGACATTAAATACTAGACATCTCACCCTGAATGCATTTCTCTTGGAATACTACTCAAGCAGAATAGATTAAGAAAATTATGTACCTTAAAGTACTGTTGAACTTTAGTATGTTTCTATACTGACAGGCTTTATTGGGGGTAAAGATGCGTGTAGAACAGAGCATCAGTTCAGGAACTATGCTATGGTATGATAGTATTCATCAAATTATACCTACCCAATTTTGGATTCCACTGTAGAGGTAAAAAAAAAAAAAAGTACTGCAAAAGGATTATATAAAGTGAAATTGAAAAGCAAAATTGAAAAGGAGTGTATGGAGGAGTTATCAAGGACTTATCAGAAGAAACATCTTGATGTCCATGGGATTAACCCTTAAATTACTCATAGTCTAATGTGAGAGTTTAGTATGAAAGCCATTAAAACAAATAAAATTTATAAATTTGTGATTAGGATAAATGATATAAAGCAGTTCAGGATGAATTGAAGGCATTTTTAGGTAACACTGGAGTGTTAGGAGAGTGATGGCATTTAACTGAAATTAAAGGACAAGTTGGTTGATCAGGTGGAGAGCATTGCATTTTCCTAATCTCTACAGGTATTATTGGTTGAATTTATTTCAACTTAATTGAATTACACTACATGTTTAGCATTTATTTCTTCTTCTCCTTCTCCTTCTTCTTCAAGATTCTTACATATTCCTGAACTTTTTAACACCCTTCATAACATATTAGGGCCAAGTTTCCTTTGTGTGCAATGGACTGATTGCCAACTATAATTTCTTTGGTATTTTTGTTTTTGCTTCTTGAGGTAGGCCTGTATTGCTGTAAAGTTCCTTCTTAGAATTGTTTTTGCTCTATTGGAAAGGTTTTGAACCACAGTGCTTTGATGTACTTTTTAATTTCTTCTTTGATATCTTGGTTGACTCATTCATTGTTTGATAGCATGTTGTTTAATCTCCATATATTAGTAGTCTTCTCAAATTTTTTTCTTGTCATTGACTTATAGTTTCATTATGTTGTGGTCAGAAAAGATGTATGCCATCACTGATCTTTTAAAATTTGTTTAGGCTTGTTTTGTGGCCCAATATGTGATTTATTCTTGAGAATGTTCCATGTGCACATGAAAAGAATGTGCATTCTGCTGTTTTAGGATGGAATGTTCTGATGTTCTGAATGTATCTATTAAATCTATCCGAAAAAAATATCTGTCTCATCCAGTGTGTCATTCAAAGCCATTGTTGATTTTCTGTTTAGATGATCTGCCCATTGATATAAGCGGGGTGTTAGAGTCCCCTATTATTGAATTATTATCAATTAGTATCTTTATGTTTGTTATTAACCATTTTATATATTTGGGTCCTTCATGTTGGCTGCACAAATATTTATAATTGTTATATCTTCTTATTGGATTGTCCTCTTTATTTTTATATAGTGTTCTTTGACTCTTGTTATAGTCTTTACTTTAAAGTCTATTTTGTTCAATACAAGTATTGCTACCCAGCTTTCTTTTCACTTCTATTTGCATGATGGATGCTTCTCCATCCCCTCACTTTAAATCTGCGAGTATCTTTAGGTCTAAAATGAGTTTCTTGCAGGCAGCATATAGATGGGTCTTGGTGTTTTATTCATTCTATTACCTTATGTCTTTTGATTGGAGCATGTAGTCCATTTACATTCACAGTAGTTATTAGTAGGTATGTATTTATTGCCATTTTATTACTTATTTTGTAGTTGTTTCTGAAGATTTTGTCATATCCCTTCTTGTTCTCTCGTGGTTTGCTGGTTTTCTTTTGTTCTTTGCATATTTCATACTGGTTTTTGATTTGTGGTTACCATTAGGTTTGTATATAACCTCTTCTGCATATAGTAGTCTATATTAAGTTGATAGTCATTTAACTTAGAACTCATTCTTTACTCCTCTCTTCCCCACATTTTAGGTATATGGTATCATATTTTACATCCTTTTTTAATTTTGTACGTGCCTTGACTGATTTTTTACAGAAATATTCATTTGTACTGCTTTCGTGTTTCTTACCTTCATAGTGTCATTTTTGGTCTCTTTTTTCCATTCAAAGAGTCTCCTTTAATATTTTTTGCAGGGCTGGTTTCATGGTCATGAGCTTCTTTGGTTTTTGTTTCTTTAGGAAACTCTATGTCTCTCTTGCTATTTTGAATGATAGCCTTGCTGGAGAGAGTATTCTTGGCTGCAGATTTTTTACATTTAGCACTTTGAATATATTATGCCACTTCTTTCTGCCTTGAAAATTTTCTGCTGAAAAATCTGCTGATAGCCTTATGGGGTTTCCTTCATATGTAACTGTCTTCTTTTGTCTTGCTGCTTTTAATATATATTTTTTCTTTACCACTATACTCTGCTATTTTAATTACAATATATCATGGTGTGGGCCTGCTTTTGTTGACTTTGTTGGGAGTTCTCTGTGCCTCCTGGATCTTTCTTCCCCAGATTAAGGAAATTTTCAGCTATTATTTCTTCAAATAAATTATCTACTTCCTTTCCTCTCTCTTCTTCTTCTGGGGCTCCTATAATACAAATGTTGTTACATTGGATGGAGTGACTTAATTCCCTAACCCTATTCTCATTTTGCATACTTATGTTTTTCTCTTTTGTTCAGCCTGATTACTTTCCATTACTCTGTCTTCTAGGTTGTTAATTCATTCCTCTTCTTTTTTCCAGGCTTCTGTTGATTCCATCAAACATGTTTGTCATTTTGCTTATAAAAATGTTTGTCTCTGCTATGTTATTCCTTATTTCTGTGTTAGTGGTCTCACAGATGTCTTCTACTTTTTTTTTTCCAAGTCCAGTGAGTTTCCTTATGATCACTGCTTTAAATTCTCCATCAGGCATGTTACTTACATCTGTTTCACTTAGATCTCCAGCCATGGCCTTGTTTGTTCTTTTATTTGGGACAAATTCTTCTGTCTTCTCATTTTATCTAAGTTCCTGTGCCTGTTTATTTGTTTTAGGAAAGTCAACTATATCTCCTGTTCTTGAATGTAATGGCTTCAAAAGGTCCTGTAGTGCCCTGCAGTATAATATCCCCTGTTCCCTTGGGACTGGTGCTTCTGGCAGTGTTTCCAGTGGATTCTACATATACTCTGTTGGAGTGTCCCGGCCTGGCCACTTTATCCTTCAGGTCAGTTGTCTGCAGAGGCACTCCTTGCCTGTTGCAGGTAGTATTTGGTCCTTGGCCTGAATGTGGCATGTTTTTACTAGGTGTGTCCTGGTCTATTTGTGAAATGAGACCTGTCACCACTGCCACCAGAATTCAAGGCTGTACAAAACTCCCAGTTTGGGAGATGCAGTATTAGCAGCAGTTTGGGCCAGTCTGCAGAGAGAGGATCCTACAGTGTGTAATGAGACAAATGTGACAAGGAAAAGCCATTCTCCCAGAGTGCAGGGGAGTGAGGCTTGGTGTAAGCAAGTTGGTTAGTGTCAGTGCTGCATTGATTCCCACAGGTGGCTCTCTGTTTGTGGGGAGGAGTTGGGGAGAGAAATGACACCTGCCAGTTTCTTTGTTCTAGGAGGGGTCTCTCTGCAATCACTGCTTCTCTGGGACAAGCAAATAACCTCCCCACTATGTGCCCCAGGCACTTTTCAGATCTCTGTTTCCACACTGTGTGTCCACAGGCTTTTTGCCTGCCTTCTCTCCAAAAGCAGTGCAATGGCCTCCTAATTCTCCCAAGCTAAGGCCACTGACCTTTAAAATTACAAGCTTTAAGCCCTGTTGGTTGCAAGAACTCACAAAATTCAGGCCCTTTTGTTTTCCAAGCCAAGTGCTATGGGAAGACAAATCCCTGTGTGTTCTCCTGTGTACAAGTCTCTCTTGTTTTTTCTATGATCACAGCTCTCTTACCACTAGTACAGCCATGATTTGCCTTTCTTCCAAGCCACATCTCTGTATTTCTTACCTTCTTTCATGCAGCATCTTCCCTACCTTTAGTTGCAGAATTTGTTCTTCCAGTCTTCAGATCAATTTCTGGGTTATTAGGTGATTTGATAGGTATCTAGTTGTATTCATGGGCAAGTCTAGACTCATCCTATTCCACCACATTTTCTTCTCCCAACTATAATGTAGAAGCTTTTAATGAGACACCTTGCACAAATTCAAAGCTGCACACACAGAGGCAAGAGAAATTGTCATTCAGAAGATATTTTAGGTTTTTATTGCCTATATAATCCAAATATGCTAGATCTACAAAAGAGAGAGAGAAAAGGGGACAGCTAGTCTGAGGTTATATTTTTGTCTTGCATGTGCTACTGAATACAGATTTTTTTGGTTCTTGGATGTCATTCTTCTTTATTTGTTGAGGCCCAAATTATATTTGAATTCAATCAAAATTGAAGCAGGAATGGTTATTGGGATTCATAATTTTAAATTCCCACTCTCCATGATCAGTTAAAAGCTGCTCCTTATCTTCTAAATTTTCATTTTATTTTTAAACTTGAAATATAAACATAAATATATATCATATTACACTTTTTATGGTGGATATATCATAATTTATTTGGTCAGTCTCATTTGAATAACATTTAGGCACTCCACATTTTTTCTAGTTTTAAAGAATGTAATAATTTATCCCTATATATTTGTTTAAGAATATACATTGGCCATGCCTCATAAATGTTAATATGAAGCATTTTTATTGACTTTATGATATAAATAATAAATACAAATATATAAAAAACAATTGTACTTTTTATTTTACTTTATTCAAATTATCTTTTAATAATACTTGAAAGATTTTGTATTTCCCAGTTACTGGCTTCATAAATAATGCTGCAACAACCCTCTTTGGAAGAATTTTTATGATATGTTTCATTTTCTTTCTACCAGATAAGAGATTTTTATCTTAGTAATAATGCATTTTTTATTGGCTTTTAAAACAGGTAAAGGCTTGTGCTAATTAATATATCCACTGGTATGTATATCTGCATGTCTATATGTATGAGAGAGATAATGGCATTTACTTAACAACTATCATTGCTTTACATAACAGATAAATGATAATCTGAATTCTTCACCCTTCTCACTTCCCTAACGTCATTTTGGGAAATTATTTCTCCTATTCACTAACTGCTGGCCAAGCTTCAGGGTCTTCAGACATGGTTATTTTTTCACCTGGCATGCTCTCCCTTACTCTTTATGTCCTGAATCTTTCTGATTCTTCAGCTCTCTGCTTAATTTAAATCTCAAAGGGTATGAGCCTGATTTGCTATGTAGAATAGCCCCTCTTCCAGATTACTTTTGTTTTTCACAGCCCCTTTCCACTTCATTCACCACAATTTGTGAAATTTAATTATATATTTATTATGACTTGTTTATTTTCTGTTTTGATCCTTAGGTTTGTAATTTCTTTAGGACCAAGACATCTTGTCTTTTTCATTCATCACTGTGCATTCAGATCTTAGTACAGTGTCTAGAAGTTAATAAGGGTGTGTGAATATTTGCTGAATTGGTGAGCCGATGAATGTGTGAATGAATGAATGATTGGTGGTAGGAGACTGTTTCTCTTTTCAATGAATTACTAAATGAAACTTTAACCATATATAAATAATCATATAATCCTTCAAAAATCATTGTAGTTTCAAGGTTTATTTTTTTTAGGTTAGGCAATAAATTATATAATTAAGAAACATCCACATGAAATGCAATTTTAGCAAGTAATCACCAGCTCAATGATAGGGTAGTATTCTTTCAATTCATCTTGTTATTGACTTGTTCATTGACATTGAACCAGATAAGAAAATCAGGAGAATAAGAATAATATATTACTATTGGAAAACCTACTACACAATGACAATATTTAATCAATTTAATAAGCATTTTCCAAATGTAGTTTAAGAAAAGTGATTGTTTTCGTAGCAATATTGGAATTTCCAAGTAATTGTAATTGCAGTAAAAAATTGATTGCTAATGAACTCTGTTTTGAGATCTAAGTAATGCACAACTACATATATTTTGCAAATGTTAACTACTGTCAACTCTGTTCTGAAGCAAATGTAATTCTAAGCTATTTAAATTCATTTTTCCCTTGGAATTTTTTTCTGGTGTTTTGCTGGGCCTGTACCATTACTATATTATTGTATTAAAGAGTATAATCTGGCAATAGTAACATAAAATACAACCTTGTAATAAGAGTGGTCTGAATTTTTTTTTTCCATTTAGAAATATAACCAGTTCATCCCTGCATGTCACCATAATAGTCATATTTAAACTGAAGAATTTGGCAGTTTTTCAGTTCACAGTTCTTAGATGTTATGTGTTTTCCCTCCCCTCTTCCTTCTTTATCTCCTTGTTCTGCCTTTCATCTAAAAGAGACACAACCATGGATTTGAACAGAATTACTAATAGTTAATAGCTATTCAATAGCTGGTAGTTACCTTCAAGTGCCCTTTAAAGGTGTCCTGTTATGGCCTTTTTCTGGGTGCTCAAATTTTAGATTAACTTTACAGGAAATACACGTCCACTTTTAATGACAGGGTCCAGGTTGTTCTGATGAATGTCTGTCCCCTAGCCCTGATTGACATCAGCAGGCTGTGGAGGATGACAAATTGTCAGACAACAGATCAATCTGTTTTCTCCATTAAGTAATGGGAAATGAAAGAGCAGAAGCACTGGGGGGAGGTAGTTGCTTTCTGCAGTGACCTAGAGGCCTACTAAAGATGTTTGTAAATCAAGCATGTTAGCAGTCTGTGTATACTTATTATATATGCAGTAGTGTGCATGTTTGAGTGATGAGGACTGAATACTCAACAGATATCTTCAACAATAAAACCACGAATAAAAATGAGAAGAAAGGTATTGCACAAGCTGTGAATGTAAAACTTAGTATCCTCTGACGATGGTAAGAATATGCTGAGTTGAGAGATGTAAGGTATTAATAGAGCAATTGTAGATGTTTGAAGATTAGGAAACTGCATTAATTATTAGTTATTACTTTTTATTTTTTGCAAGTTTTTTTTTCTTGGTTGACAATGAAGATTTATGGGAATTACTTGAATTGCAAACTTATTCTCTTGGGGTACTTTTCGCTGAGGCTGTGCCGGGAATTGTCAGGCAATGTGCACTTTTTTTTTTTTTAGGCAATATGCATTTTATCTAATTTTATCAACTCAAAATTCCATATAAAGAGAGACCTACACAAGATCTGTAGTTGTCAGGAAAATTGTAGGTATTTTATAGACGCAATAATTTATGTGCCACCTTTTTGTTCTATGATATTCTTGTATAGAACAATCAGAATGAAAGTTTGGGACTTAGGAGGGGCACCAAATGCCATAGTAATTAGATGGACTTAGAACCTGTCTTCCAAAATGGGTATGTGTCGCCTTAGAAGTGATTTTGTTTGTTCTCTTGGTTTCAAAGTGAACACATTGTAGGAGTTTACCCCAAAATCTAAATTTCTTAGGACAGAAGAAGTTATCTCTATCTGTCTAAGGGACATGATACAATTAAGCCATAGAGACAGATTTTAGCTTGCAACCTAGGAAAATCAATCTCTTTCTTCTCTTCCTTCTCTTCCTTCTCTCTCTCTCTCTCTCTCTCTCTCTTTCTCTCCTGTTCTCTTTATTATAGACCATATACTTCTTTCTTCATATAGACCAGATGGATACTTTCAGTGTCTTACTTTTTAAAAATTTTCCTCTTTAAGTGTGTGGTCGCATAGAATGAATTAAGTCTACATGGCAAATTTCCAAACCAACATTGGTTGTAACACTTACATCAAATATACAACCAGTTGGGACCCCAAAAGTAAAAATTCAAGTATTCTGAGTTTGCCTATGACCATGTAGAAAGGGAGAGTCTTCCCAGAGAACGGGAGACATTGCTTCCACAGAGAGCTGTTTTGACAGCCCGAAAACAATTAAGTTTCTACTTTAAAGAATGTTTTTGAAAAATTCCAGTGAAAAAAATAATGTATATGGAAACTCATTTCCCATATACTTTCATTTAAGGATTTTGGGTGCCTCTGGAAAAAAAATATTGCCCTAATATAAATACAAACATTTGAGATTGCAACAAATTTTTAATTATCAGAAATTTTAAGGACAAAACATTTATTTTCATCATGTATATTTATAATGGCATGCCCTGTTAATTGCAAATAAGTGAAACTGAGTCTATAAGGAAGCTCAATTTTAAAAACTTATGAATGCAACTGGCTTGGAAGTAGCAAGTTAGTCTGCACTAGTTACAGCATGGTTAAATATACATATGCATGCACACACACACACACCATAAGCAATAAGGAACATTGAATAATTTGCTAAATTTGCCAAAGAAAATGCTTTATTAAATTTAGGTGATGAACTATATGCTGAAATAAGTCCTTGACCTATAAATCATATAATTATAATTTCAGTATATTAAGTACATCTGAAATGGATGAGGATCATGGCAATGGACCCCAATTTTGACTTGGAGAATGAAAAAAGGGATCCCAAATTAAGTTGTATCTAAATAAAGATTTGAAGGACAAGTAGACATTAGCCTAATGGATAAGGTGGGCAAGAAAGTTCTAGAGAGACAGACCAGGTCTGAAGCTGAAAGACAGCATGGGTCATATAAGGATTAAGAAGTTGAGTAGGAGTATGAATCCTATAGAAAAGAGAAGTTTAGAATATCCCTAGAGATTATTAAAAAAAATAGAGCCAGAAAGATAAATAGTCCCAATATTGAAAAATCATATTAAAGATGTTAGCCAACTATGACTTAATTTTAAGGGCAATAGGCAGTCATTGAAGAATTTTCAGTAGGAAATGTATTGCATGTAAACAAAGAATTTCCTGAAAAAAAATAATGGACATTTTTGGAAGCAGCAGAGTGTTAAGGAAGTTGCCTTAGGTAGGTGGAGTATTGTGCCCACAAATATTAATAATTCAAATATATGTATTGAAAGCCTAGTCTCAGGAGAATTATAGTTATTTTGTTTAACCCTGTTTTTTTGAGAAAGTATTTAACTTTTGTTATTTTCATCTTATAGGTAAAAATACCGAGTTACAGGGTGATAATGTGTAGCCCCTCATTACACAGTTTCCAGGGTGAGCAGGATATAAAACTCAAATCTTTAACTCCACATATAGACCTTTCTCTTACCTACTGTCATGCTCTTAGCCAATTGCGAGAAGCTGAATCATTTAACCCAAGGATAATTGATCCAAATTTCAAATTCAAGTGGATGTATGTCAGTTTTATTAAGCCAAGATGACTTGCTTTTAGCAACCAAGGATTTTTGCATTATTTGCAATTTCTGGACATGGACTTATAACCATAGCCTGCTTTTTCTCCCCAGTTGTAAAATTATTCCCATTTACCCTGCAGAATGTCTATATGTTTATGTGGTTACAAATCTACAAATTCTTCTCTTCACTCTAACAATATATATTCCAGCAATCTTCAAGACCTTTCTTACGCAGTTCTAGTTCTGGGACGTACTGGTTTTATTGGATTACTCCAGCACTAACATTATACTGTAGGCCTGTACATTAGAATGATGTATCATAGTAATTCTAATGCAGTTATTCTAGTATGATTTAGGTTGTAATCCTAAAGCATTATCTAGATATAACACTAAAGCAATCTCTGAGGAAATTTTGTTCATTCCAGCCAGGGAAGGGAAAGTCCGATTTCATGCATGAATTATTAAATATGTACTTAAAGGTGTAGCAGCCCTTTTAATTTGGTAAAGATCATTGTCTTAATTGGTAAAAATGACAAATGACTTAATGCTTGCAGTATCCAGATCCAAGGGAAACAAAAGAAAAGGAAGCAAAGAATGCAAACTTGGCCTAGAACTGAGCTGTGTCTCAATAAGAAGTGGAAAAAAATTCTAGCGCTTGCTTGACAAAACTACCAATTAGTGTCCTACTCTATGGAAGAGATCACAAATTTGAAGGGATTTCTGCATAATTAAGGGATGTAAACATAGTCACTTTTATAAAACACCGCTCACAGAAAATAATGTGTCAGACTCCTCTAAGCGATTGAACATGCTATTAAAGCAGATGAAAAACCTAGTGGAACAGTACTCGCTTGTATTAAGATGGAAACACCTATGGTCCCCAGCTTTTAGAGTTTATAATTTCAACTTGGTGACATTTATTTTATCATAGTTTAACCAAATATTAGTAGAATTCAAGGCAGAGAGCAACTTCTGTTGCATACCCTGACCCTCAAAGATGATTCAGTCATCCCCACAGCTCTCTGACTCTATTTTCTTTAGAACAGTAGGTGCAATAAAAGAGAATTAGTAAGTCACTGAAATATAAATAAGCAATATAGAACATCCAGGCCCCCAAATATATAGAAATCAGATGTTGTGGGTTTAAATATATATATATATTTCAGAGAGAGAGAGAGAGAGAGAGAGAGAGAGAGAGAGAGAGGAGGAAGAGAGAATCTCCAGCACAATCCCTCCTGAGCAGAGTCATGGGGCTGGATCTCAGGACCCTGAGATCATAACCTGAGCTGAAATCAAGAGTCTGGAAGCTCAGAGACTGAGAAACCAGTCACCCCTGTAGTTTGTTTCTTTTATTTATTTTTTTATCTTCTGTAGTTTGTTTCTTTTGTCTGTTTGCTTTTGTTTTGATTTGTTTTGTTTGCTTGTTTTTTACTTTTGCAGTACAGATACAGGTTGAAGATGTGAGTCTGTAGAGCTACAGTCCTCACAAAGTCTGAACAACTATGATAGGAAAACTTGCAGGGTGGTTTTCCCCATCTTTTTATTAGAAAAACTTAAAAAAAATCAGAAATCAGAAAAGTTTAAAGAATAGTACTATAGACATTCCTATATGCCCCACTTCAATTTAACAATAGTTGGAATGCTTACTTATTTGCTTTTATCTCTGTCCACACCCATACTTACACACAGAGCTAGTTATTTTTGTTGCTGAACTATATGAAAATAAGTTGCAGCTATCATTACACTTATTCCTAAATACTTCATTATGTATATCCTAAGGAAAAGGACTTTCTCCTATGTAATTAACTAGGTATATAATGAACACAATTAAGAAAATTAACAATAATTAGATAGAATCACCAAAAATCTATACAATATTCAAAATTTCTTGATTATCTTTGATTTATTTTCTGAATCAGAATTCAATCAAGGCCCACATATTATATTTTTAATTAATAAATTTTATTATTTTAGAGGAGTTTTAGTTTTATTTATTTATTTTAAAAGATTTTATTTATCTATTCATGAGAGAGAGAGAGAGAGAGGAGAGGCAGAGACACAGGCAGAGGGAGAAGCAGGCTCCATGTAGGGAGCCCGATGGGGGACTCATTCCTGGGACTCCAGGATCATGCCCTGGGTGGATGGCAGGCACTAAACCGCTGAGCCACCCAGGAATCCCCCAGTTTTAGTTTTATAACAAATTTGAACAGAAAACACAGAGAATACATATTTTACAAATAAATATATTTTATCAGTTTATCTTAATCTCTTTTAAACTAAAACCTACCCCGACCCCAACAACATTGCCTTTTGAAGGAACCAAGCAGTTACAGAATGCCCTAGTATGGATTGGTCTGATTTCCAGTGGTGTTATGTAATATATAACTCTACCTACCTTATATTCTATGAACAGAAAAATAGCACTAACTTCGTTACATTCTTAAATTCCTCCTCTCCCTCAATACTACTTTCTTCATAGGAGATATTTTATAATTGCATCAAATCAGGAGGCACACATGTCAAGTGGTCATGGTATTATTGATGGTAAGTTGGATCACTTGTTTAAAGTGACAACCTATATGTTTCCTCATTTTAGAAGTTTTTTCCCTGTGTGGTTTACAAATATTCCCTAGGGTGACAATTTTGGCACTGTGGGAATATCTTTTCCCCCAAGATCTTTTTAATCTAATGGTTTTCAATGCACTGATGAACCATGTCTGAAACAAAGTGGGTTGCATATTGGTAATTTAATAATTCTGTCATTTTTTTACATTTATTTGCTGGCATTACTCTGTAAAGAAGAGCCTTTCCTGATGAACACTTTATGATTCTTAAATATAAAGTATCAGTTGTTACTTTGAAAAAAAGTGTTGAGGGATTTGTTACCTACTATTAACGTGAGGGGTAGATGAACTGGGGGTGGAGTGGGGGAAGATTTACTTTTCCTTATAACATTTTTATTGTCTTACAATAAATTGAACATACATAAATGTTGTGATTAAAATTAAGGAGCATTGGAAATTAATCTCAAATTTCAAGTGTTAATTACTTGTCTTGGGAATAAAAATTTACATTTTTTGAGAACTTAGTGTTTGTAAATTGACAATTTGTATATTAACAGCTCTCCTTGCAAGTAGAGATCACCATTTTGAGGAGAGAAAGTATGTAAGAAAATATATATGATTAAATATATTGCTAAAGGGGATCCCTGGGTGGCGCAGCGGTTTGGCGCCTGCCTTTGGCCCAGGGCGCGATCCTGGAGACCCGGGATCGAATCCCACGTCGGGCTCCCGGTGCATGGAGCCTGCTTCTCCCTCTGCCTGTGTCTCTGCCTCTCTCTCTCTCTCTGTGACTATCATAAATAAATAAAAATTTAAAGAAAAAATAAATAAATATATTGCTAAATATTTAATTGCTGAATAAGTTTCAGAGCCAGGACGAGAACCTAAATATTTCTCCCCCTTCAAGAATGCTTTGCTTTTTACATTGTTTCTTACTAACTCTTCCATAGAGTCATAAGTTTCACATTCTGTACATCAAACTTTCCATTGCATAGAACAGAAGTAGATTTAGAATCGATTGAAAGAAAGTAGATTTGATTAGTGTTTTAAAATATACTCAGAATTTTGTTTTTATTCGGTGTGGTAAGGCCAACAAACCAGGAGACTATTGTGACTGAAAAGAATAATTTGTTACAATTCCCAAGAGAAAGGAGAATGCCACACTACGTAGGGTCACATAGGGAAGCAGGAGGGAAGCAGGAATAGGCAGGAGTCAGAGGAGCATGGCGTGACCGAAGATATTTTTTATGATTTTCAAAGGAAGAAAAGGGGAAAACAGGGTAGGCCACCTGAACAGAATTAGGATGAAGTAGTGAATAATTCCAGTGGTGTCTGTACCATATGGGCAGTTGCCAATTGTCCCATATCTGACCCTGGGGAGATTTAGGGCTGGGGGGTAGTGTCCTAGGATTGCAGGAGGCTGATAAGAGGATGCAGATTGGGGAAAGTTATTTGAGATTGGTTGGTTTGCTGAGGGGCACCTGAGCGGCTCAGTTGGTTAAGCAATCGGTTCTTGATTTCAGCTCAGGTCAGGATCTCAGGGTGGTGAAACAACCCTGCATTGGGCTCCGCGCCAGGTGTGAAACTGCTTAAGATGTCTCTTTCCCTCTCCCTTTCCCCTTTCCCGCCCCCCACACGTGCTCTCTCAAAATAAAGTAAAAGGCAGGCTTACTGGCAAGTTGTTTGTTATCTCTAGGAGTTAGCTATCTGTGAGAGGGGCAGCCCATGCCTGAGTCTGCCCAGCCCCAAATGTCAAGATATCATAAAATAGAGAAAATAAAAAAAAAACATCGTTAATAGAATTAGTGATAAACATTGTCCAAAAGTTAAGAAACTATGTATATGCATGAGTTAGATTTCCCTGTAAAGTCATTTAATATTATGAGATTATCACTGTAATAACAGCCATAATGAATATGAACTTACTATAAATCATATAGCAATTAAGAAACTTTACACCCTATTTCATATTAGATGATTTCTCTATGTAAAGGACTGGATTTTGTTTTCAATCAATACAAAAGCGTAAGATATATTTACACAGAAGTATATTAGGAAATCATTGCCAGTTATGTAAAACTAATTTTATTTTTAGGGAAACCTAAATATTTCTATGAAAACAACAATTTTTAGCATAGTTTGGCCTACTGTACTGAATACTAGCATATAGATTTTAGATGTTCCAATGCTTTAATTATTAAAAAAAGTTTATATGACATTTTTATATATCTATATTTTTATACATACACATTTTATACATTTATACATGTATGTATATTTTACATATGTATATTTTATATATTTATATTTATATATTTTATATATTTATATTTATACATGTATGTATATATTTATACATGTATTTATATTTATACATGTATGTATATATATTTATACATTTATGTATATTTTACATATGTATATTTTATACATACACATTTTATACATATACATAAAGATATATAGTCTGTGTACCATATGAGCATTTTGTATAGTTTATAATATTGTCATGATACAGTGATGTTATTTGCTCCAAAACAAAAAAGTATTTATTACACTTCTTATTCCCATTGTATCTATTAATTTTAGTAGCAATCCTGTTATTGGCCTAGAGTGACAGTTCTACATTTATCAGATGTCAGTGGTAATGATATAAGATTTACAAGATATTAGGTGACTTCCATCTGGGTAGCACTGGAGCATCTGCCAATACATATGATCAAGCAGAGGACACAGACACTAAGTGCTGAAAAGCAGCAGTCTGACTCTCATCCTGTTGGATAAACAGAATATTTTTGGCTCCACCAACATATCAGTGGAATTAAAATAAATTTATGGCAAACAATTTAGTGTCTAAAAATAGTTACAACTTCATTTTTAACACCTACAATATTAATATGGAAATGACAGATGATAAGAAATCGCCTTTCGGTACTTAAATTCTACCATTTACTAGGTGTATGATAAGCTTCAGAATATCTTCTGCTCTGGATAGCCATTTCTCCAGAAAACTGACTAGCTCATGATCACTGAGGTCAGGTTTCCCCATTAAGGTTTCCACATGCCAGTTACTCAGTTTTGTTTTCTTTTTGTGTTTAATATTTTATGACCTATGTCTTCCACACTCCAGTTTTGTCTAAAAAGAGGATTCAAAAACACATGGATAGATTAACAGAAATTTACCATCTCTGTTATTTACTTTTTGGGCTTATCTCTATTTATTAGTTAGACTTGACCTTATTAAAATAAAAAATATATACTTGCTTTCAGAAATGCATAAGTATGGGGATAAAAATATGGAGAAGGCAATCAAAAGAAAGATACTATTTTTTTTAAATAGGAAAATAGATCAAAACTAATGGCAAGATTGTTACATAGAAATTCAATTTTATGAAGTGTTTGACCACAAACTGGGATGGTATATTTTCACAAAGTTAGACGGTAACTGTCTTTTTTATGAGAAGCATAGCACCACTAACTTGTAAGTAGTGTACAGGTGTCCCTTGAAAATGCTTTCTAAATACTTTGAGTTATTGACCAATAGTGCAAGTAAGTAGAAATGGCACTTAGAAAAAATATTTTAAAAATTATTGGTTAAGTAGTAGGGGATCCCTGGGTGGCTCAGCAGTTTAGCGCCACCTTCAGCCCAGGGTATGGTCCTAGAGACCCAGGATCCAGTCCCACATCAGGCTCCCTGCGTGGAGCCGGCTTCTCCCTCTGCCTGTGTCTCTGCCTCTCTCTCTCTCTCTCTCTCTCTCTCTCTCGTAAAAAAAAATAAAATCTTAAAAAAAAGTTAAAAAATTATTGGGTAATTAGTAAATGATGAGTCTTTTGAAATATATTTTCCTGTGAATTTTGTTTGTTCAAGGAATATATTCTATTAAAATGGTGTAAGTTTCACTGTAGTCAAACATAGATACAAGCCAGCTTTATCGATGGCCTCTGCCAACCCATAGGTATCCTATGCGTCTCTTCTCATTATGGTCTTGCACGGCCCCTTACCTCATGGTGGCAACATGGCATAAGGGAAGAATGAGATAATTTTAGCCAGAGCATGTGGACTTGAATCTCAGCTTTCCCTTGATATTCTGGTTGCATTTTAGGCAAATCCTTTTACTTCTTTTCCAAGGCTTCAGAAACTCTTTCTTGTGCACTAGTTCTCTCTCTCTTTTATCATGGACAAAATTTGGGAAGCACTGTGGTGTTGCCAAATGTATGAGTTTTGTAGCTAGCCCTGCTCTATCCTTCTGTCACTTTATAACTATTGGGACTTAAGCAAAGTGTTAAATCTTTTTGAGCCTCTATTTCCTCATCCTCATGGAGATAATGATCCCAACATTTGAGATGGTACACAGGATTAAACATTTTTAAAATATGTGGCACACAGCAAGTACTTGCTGAATGAAAGTAGTAGTTGCTGATACTGTGTCATTATTGCCATTATTAATGCCATTTTATTTTTATTCAAGATATTACTAGCTTTCTCTTCTTAACCTTAAGTATATTAAATATTTCATGTGACTTGTTATCTGAGAAAAACCTTGGAGCCTATATAGTTTGGCAGTGTTACTACCTTAGGCAACAAGATTTACGGTATCTAAAATACGTATCAGAGTAGTCCTTTGTGAAGCAAACAAGAGGCCAGGATCCCTATCTGGAGGATAGAGATTTCCTCATTAAATGTGTAGAAGCATCTGAAGCCAATCAGTAGAACCCAGGATATCTAAAAAATATGTTTTGAAAAGTACTACTCTAGTCTTAAAGTCTTATTGTATAGATAGTGAAATTGATTCAGAGATGTAAAATGATTAACCCTAAATCCTACAATTAATTACTATTAAAACTGATATTAGATACAAATATTGTTAGCTCTTAGTCAAGGATACCTGCTTCTATTTTATAGTGTCTCTCTACCATGGACTTTTGTCTTCATATTCACCAGCAACATTTCATGTTATCACTTTATGCTAACTCAAATATGCATATAGACCAGACTTTTATTCCTTCTGACATATGAAACAAGTATAGAGAAGTTAAGACCTTAAGAGACTAGAATACAACCACTTTATCTAGAAATATTTCATTTAAATAAATAATGTAGCACCAGTTGATATAACCACATTGTCTTAATAATAACAATCATGAATTAAAACATATTTTGCCAATTGTACATCATCTACTTTATTCATAGGAAATATATAGAGGAATCATGAAGCTAGAAAAATCTCACATAACATAAACTGATATGTTTCATCACTGTATTATAAACTGTATTCAGAATCATCAAGAAAGAGAAACATGATAGAGCAAGAAAACATGAAATCCTGGACATCATGTAGACATCTTCTTAAATCCTATTTCTTTTCCTTTTTTGGTGTATGTGTGCCTATATTATATTTCTTTGAGCTTTAGTCTCTAGTTCTGTAAAATGGAACAAATAACACCTACTCATCAGATGTAATATAAGAATTAATTGAGATTTTGCAATGTAGTTAAATAGCATAAACACTAAATCATCAGTTAGTTTCCTTTATTGTTCCCTGAAAGGGATTGATATTGGAAAATCCTGAAATGAAAAGATAGGTGATATAGGTTGTATGTGCACTGGTCAGTTCATGTGAACAAAGTCCAGTGGTTTTTCTATAACTTGTATTTCACATTCAAAATATATATATATTTAAAGATCTTATTTATTTATTCATGAGAGACACAGAGACAGAGACACAGGCAGAGGAAGAAGCAGGCTCCATGTAGGGGGCCTGACATGGGACTCGATCCTGGTCTCCAGGATCAGGCCCTGGGCTGAAGGCAGACGCTAAACTGCTGAGCCACCTGGGGATCCCGCATGTTCAAAATATCTTGAATATGAAATGTATTTCATATTTATTTTATTGTTTTGTTGTAATATTTGTTTTACTCAATTTAAGCCCATTTTACCATTTTTGTTGAGATACTCTTTTCTCATATCTTGTAAGAAATTATTACTTTAATGATGATGTAAAAGATATGAAAACTTCTTTAAGGCTTTATCTTTTTTACTTATGTGCATTTTATTAGGAAGACTTAAAACATCTCCAAAAGAGCAGAGAGTTGAATGGCAAATTCTCATATCACCAAAAGCCAGATTTTTAAATCACCAAGATTTTGCCACATTTAATTAATGGAAGTGTTTTCTTCTTTGTTAATTTTTCTTTGATGAAGTATCAAAAAGCAAGTTCCCTATGCCATCACCATAACTACTTCAGTTTTCATCTTTAAAAGTATGAGTAGTCTCTTAAATAGTCACAAAGACATTGTTATACCTAAGGACATTGATGCCTAAGAATATTAATCCTTGTTAATTTACATAAGCAGTCTTGAAAGTAAGAGTAAATTTTTTCTATGTTGGACTCTATTCTGCAATTACATTGAATCACGTCAGAGGCTTAAAAGATTACTTTGTACCCATCTAAATGAAAATAAATATTTATGGCCCTAAAAATACATAAAATATTCATGGAAGAACAAAATATTAATTTATAGAACATCATGTTTAATAAATCATCAGCCATTTTTTAAAGTATGTGTATACAATCCAACACATCATAAAAATATTGAATGCAAAATATTTTATTGATAACTTAGGGTATTTTGCCTTTGATTGATATGATTCACAAACATTTAAGTCATGCTTATGCTCACTTTATGTTCAGAAGCCTATTGGTTTGATTTATTGAAAAAAATCAGTAACATATCTACTTAACAGTACTACTAGGAATTCTGACTTCTGAAAGCATTGGTTATGGCTATCTAATTATTTTAACTTCATGAATGTCCTTATTACACCATGGAAAATCATCATTACAAAAGCATTTGGGTAAAACCTGTGTTAAGATAGCATTTCTAATGATGTTTCCTCTAACAGGCAGCGTTAGGCCAGGAAAACAAAGATATTCTATATTTTCCATTATTGAAGGATGTTAACATAAGAAATTAAAGAATTACACAACCATTAGAAGTTCTGTGAGAGCAAAGGACAGGGAATCCTGTGCTGAGGATTTCAACTTCCAGAAGCGATGTGTAGCTCTCAAGAACATCTCCCTAAGCAGCTGGAAACACAAGAATCTCATAGAGAATCTTTCAAGCAACTCATGTACAAGCTACTTTGAACACTCAAAACCACCACTAAACATGTGATGCTCCAGGAGCCACTGCTTAGGCAGTTGATGTAAGTAATTGATGGTAATATTCCTGGAAGCTACCGGAGCTTAGAGTCTGCCATAGGCCCATGTCTCTGCCTTCTTGCCTCCCCTTTTTTGGTCTTTCAGTCTCACATGAGGGTATCTCATTGGCATATTCTAAACTGGAACCATATGCAGAGGAACATTCTAGAAATGTAATCCTTTGTCCATTCTTCTAGGAAGGAGTGGTGATGATAGTGAGTTGACAACACATACACATAGGCCTTTGGTAGAGTAGTCTGTTGTTTTTCTTTCTACTTTGGTTTATCTTATTGAATATGCATTCCTTCTGAAAAATTCTTGGGTGAGTACATAATAGAGAATAAACCAGACATGGGAATTAAATTTTTTCCTTGATTTTTAGAAATCATTTAGTGACATAAGATAGTGTAAAATAGCATTGAAGTTATGAGATATAGGCTCTGGCTTGGCTTGGTCATGTAGGGTCATTCATATGACCTTATGTTAGTCACTTAACCTGTCTAAGATTTGATTTGTTCATCTATTAATTAAGGATAGTCAGACCTGTTTGCTATCAGCTGTTACAATTGGTTGCTTTAGGAATAACACAAGCAATATGTGTTTATAGTATGTCACACAGGTGTCAGAGAAATGAATGATTGATTTCCTTTCCAGTGGTTGCAAGGTACAACAATGTACACATAGAGAAATCCTCTGGAAATCAACAATCAATCACATTGTCCAAAACAGTTTTTAGCCTTCAAAAGGTTTCTCTCCCCAGCCTCTGGAAGACTAGCTTCTGATTATTTTTAAAACCACTTGTTTATATCATGGATGTAAAAGGAATAAGAGTGTCAGGATACTATCTTTATTCTCCTTTTTGGCTTATCTTAAAAAAATTGAGGAAAACAGCTGCTTGGTCTCAGGCTAAGCATGGACAGTCGTTTATTTCTAACTTTATTATTCACTGAGTAAACATATAAGGAGAAATGAGTTTTACTAAGTGAGAAATAGACTGAGGAAATAGTTAAGTGACATATGAGCCACTATAAACAGACTATATAAGGGAGAGCAATACTCAGAAAATCTATGATTGCATATAAGAATGACCTCCAGTACTTTCCACATGAGTCCTCTGTGATGTGATGCACCAAGTCCTCTGTCTAGAGACTACCTTTCAAGGATGCAGTCACCGTGCTGTACTTCCTGAAGTTATGCCATCTTCTTCTGGAAGCTCCCTTTCTCAATATCCTGGGAGAACTGTCCAGAGAAGCATGCAGACTCTCCTTTATCTTACCTCTTATTTCTAATTCTTAAGTCTTAGAGAAATTGCTTCCTACAGATTCCTGTTACTCAGAAATGTGTTTCTAGTAAAATAATTTTAGTCACTATAAGGTTTTATAAGGGAAGAATGTTTCGAGAAATTTCTTCTTTGTGCCATATACATAAGTGCACCAATCAAATAAACACATATAAAAATGAGAAATACTTGGCTACCCTCCAGTGTCATAGGAGTAGGGAAGGGAAAACACAATATATATCTTGATAAATTTTTCTAGTGTCTAATGGAAGAGAAATTATGAGAGTGGGAGTTTCTGCCAAGAGATGGTATAGTGAGGATCAAAATTAAGGCGGAAAAGATAATTATCACATGATATAATCATCAACAGATTTAGATAAGTGGAAAAAGAGGGCAAAAGAGAGGAAGGAATCAGGATGAGAATATGACTGATTTAGTGTGGATGTGCTAAGAGTGTTTTTCTTTCTCTCAGAAAACATGAATAAAAATATATATCCCCATGAATATTTCATTGAGTAAATAAATGTATGACCATTTTTTGAACCATGGTTTATTTTTTACATTGTATATATGGAGAATCTACATTCCACCGTGGTCTTATGTATGGGAAAGATTCTGAGTGCTGCAGGCCCAGGGCACATATTCTGGTTGCCTTTCGTGCTGCCACCAAATGCCCTTCATGGAAACTGGTGATTCTCAAATCTTTGATCTTGTTTCAGCTTTTGAGGGTGCAAAGACAAGGCACTTCTTAAATAATGCAGCCAGTGCAATCTCCTAGACAAATGGCAAATTAATCAGTCTCTAAATCCTTGTTTTTTGAAGACTTGTGCATTTTTAAAGAAGACAGAGTAATTGTTTAGTGACTTGGTGCCATTGATTTTCATTATGGATGGTGTTGGCTGGGTCTGTGTCAGGTCATCAGGGAGACATAGCCTTTGCATAGCTAAATAAAATGGGAGGGGAAGGCACTTCTTATTTCATATTCACGAGAAGAAACTATAATCCTTGAAGTTTTACATGACCTTCCTTTAGGAACAACTTTTGCCCATTGCGTGATTTTCAGGAAATGACAAAAATCTCTCAGCACGGATATGAGCAGGATATCTTGCCTTCAGTGGTGCCAAAAAAACAAAAACAAAAACAAAAACAAAACTCCTCACCCGGGACAATTTTAAAGAAAGACTAGCCTAAAACAATGTGAACAAGATGATTTAAAATTTTCTATTGAAATCCATAGTGAATTTCATGGCTGTGATTGAACATGTTTGGAATAGACCACTCAAATCAAATGAACACTATTTGCTTCAGCTGACAGAGAGAGCAGAAGTTTTGTGTTCTCAGAAGTTCCATTTAAGCTAGGTTTTCTGCTATTTTATGAAGGTGTAACCAAAAATTCTATCTATTGATGCTAAATTGGTTATAGTTAAAATGCCTCTTGCCAGTCCCAAGATAACTATCCTTTCTGATATTTCCTAGATGGGATCTCACACATTTGACTTGGACATGAAATTATTTAAAATTTATAACCAAATTTCTCTCATTCCTCTTCATTTTGCTGAAAAGTTGGTTAAACTTTATTCACTGTTGATTCAGTTTTCTTCTTTTAAACATAACCAACCTTATGTATTTATTCCCCAGCCTCTAATTTATTTAGTGCGTATAGAGTTTGGCATCAAAGTTTCTGTAAATGAAGGGTTTTCACAGGCTTCAATCTTTTTGAAATAAAATCTATAATTTTTTTTTTTTGCTTCACAATGGCTCCTGCTTTTTTTCCCACAACAAATCACGCAGTTGTCATATTGTGACGACTCATTGAATTACTCCAAAGAGAAGTGTGACTCTGAAAGGATTTTTGCCTTGATTTTTTTTTTAGATATATACTATAGCAATTCCTTTTTTAATGATAAGTAAATGATTTGAGTCAGTGAGCTGTTACACAGCTCAGTAAAAGGAAAGGAGCTAAGCTTTACTTGAATGAGGTGTTTATGAGATTTGGCTCTTCTAATCTGTGTGATAATTTTCTTCTAAATATAGTAATCAATAGCTATTAAATAAACATATCAATTAAGGACGTATTAAGATCATTCTCAGATAATGGCAAGGGAATCTTATTAGACAAGATGTTACAATATTGCAGAAAAATTGACAGGTAATTTAAGAGTCTGCAAAGGTTTTTGATTCATTGACTAAATATTCCTTAAGAGTTTAATTAAGACCTATTTAGAAGACCATATTTAATGCTTTAACCATACTTAATGATTTAACCATACTTAATGCTTTTTGTGTTATCTATATCATAATAACATTCACAAATATCAAATAATGATTGTGTTCTTTTTATCAGGTCAATGAGGGTGAGAGTGAATATTATTTTGGCTACCCATTTGAATGTTGTTATCCAGAGAGGAAAGTAAACATTGGGATTTCTACCTTAAATGTCTAATCTCCAATATGTTCTTAGCAGTACCAAATTTTCATGATAAAGGGTGACTTTTTTTTCTTTTTTCTTTGATCAATTACCATTTCAGGGAAGCTCTCAACTAAGCACAGGCAGACATTTTTTTGGAAAATGGGGAAGGTAGACCCTAATTTTGTTTGCTTCCAAGCTTTCTTGTGTATTCACATTTTACTCTTATGTTTTATGTTATAACTCCCTTTGTCACCTTAGTTGCAAATTTTTGTCCTGCATGATATGAGAAAATAATTTGTAAGTATCCCTAGCAATCAATATAATAGTTATGATATCAAGTACTTTATGACACAATTCCTGTGTTCTTTTTTTTTTTTTTAAGGTTTATTTATGTATTCATGAGAGAGACAGACTGAGAAAGGGAGGCAGAGACACAGCCAGAGGAAGAAGCAGGCTCCTCACAGGGAACTCGATGCGGGACTCAATCCTGGATCCCGGAATCATGACCTGAGCCAAAGGTAGGCACCCAACTGCTGAGCCACCCAGCAGTTCTTTATTCTTTATTCTTAATAATAGATTAAGAATGTGTTTTTTATTCTTCATAATAGATTGCAAACATTTGTATTATCTGAGGGAGAGAGAGGAATAGAGAGGGAAGGGAAAAGGAAGAGAAAAAGGGAAAAGTAATAGAACAGTGAAAATGTGAGGGGATCCACTTTGCATTTCTACTGCTTAGCAATATGCAAGTGTAATTAGAAGATTATTGAATAAACTCAGAATGAATTGACAACCTTAAAACCACAAAGGGGGCACTGCACTGGCTCAGTTGGTAGAACATTGACTCTTGATCTCAGGGTTGTGAGTTGGAGCCCCATGTTAGGTGTAGAGCTTACATAACGAAAACAAAACAAAACAAACAAAACACTGATAATGCTGTGGTATTTTCTTACATGGATGACGATATCCAAGGTTCATTTGAGTTTGGAATTCAACTAATAGACAAGATGCAAGAGAGAGTTCTCTCTATCCTGTTGTTGAATATGTTTTATTTTATTGGAAATACATGAATGAGAATATGTAGTGAAAATACTAGCATCCATCACTTCACTTCCACAAGAGGTATTTCTCTTTTCTAAAAGATACATCTATATAGAAAATAGTGGTATAAATTTAATGCTGGTAATTGATGATATAAATTACCTATTGGTGATTTACTGGAATAAAATTGAGAATATATGTATTTCTATATACATATACATATGCTCTGCATTCTATGTATGTATTTAAATATATTTAGAGGTCTTGGTTATAGGGCAAAAATGGCTTCAGAGATCTTATAGGAAGCAGGTCTTTCTGTGCCTGAGAAAAATTACTGATATAGTTGTGTCAGAAATTGAGGCCTAGACATGAGGAGGGAAAGCCAGGAAGTAAGCACACTTAAAGAGCCGAAGTATCAAACTAGAATTGAAACCCTGAAGCTGAGGTCTAGAGGATGAGTTTAGGACCATAAAATATGAAAGTAATTATCTAGTTTCATTGTAGATGTTATAATTTTTACAAGTTGCTAAGACCCACAGACAGGAATAATCTGAATTTTCAGTGTTGGAGACCACTTGGAGAGATGGCACTGGAAAAAAAGAGAGATTAAGTATTTGGGTATTCTGAGGTCAAGTAAAATATCTGAAAGACCCAATAAATAGTGTATGTGCGTGTAAATATATATATATATGTAGATAGATAGATAGATAGATAGATAGATAGATAGATATATCGAGAGAGACAGTTGACTAGAACTACCTTTTTCTTGTCTTTAGATGAATCTACTTTTTTAGTAAATTTCAATTATATGCTACTTACTAGTCTCTATTTTAAAACCATATGCTCTTTGAGGATAATGCCCATTAATCATCTGATTAATGTGATTCACTTAAAGTGAGTGATTGTGATTTATTTATATGACTAAATGTTCAAGTTTGGAGAAAAAAAATGGGTTTCAAATTCCTGAAATTTCATTTGTTAGTATGACTGTATGCAATTTAATTGGCCTCTCTGAGCATATTATTGCTAAGTTTACTTTGCAGAATTGTTGTGTTAGAAATAATGTAAATAAAAAGGATTGCATTGCATTCAGTTCATAATACATGTTTAATATGTGGTACATATATTGGACATCCATAGTGTCTAGCCCCTGGAAGACACTTCATGCTTCTTTAAATATATTTGATTCACCAAATGTCTTAATTTGAGTTCCCCTAGAATTAGAGTTGGAGACAAATCCCCCTTGAGAGTAGAGATGGATTTAATTCCCTTGAACTTCTGGGAGAAGCAGATTCACGTGGACTTGAAACAAGTCATGGGGCAGAAATACATAGAACATCCTCAGGAAAAGACGAGCAATATATGTAGAATTGTCTACCGCCACAGTGCTGAAATCACAGCAGGTTTTAGTGGACATGGAGCACAGCACAAAAGGGGTCTCTATAACAAATAAGTCATGACATTCATGCTTAGAATTTCAAAAGCATAGAATAAATATTTGGAGGAGGAAGACATCTTTTCTGCTTTATATTTGTATTCTGCATGCCTCACACAGTTCCTGGCACATATTAATACTTCAGAAGACTTGTTGATTTAAAGTACATTAATCTGCTGGTAGTTTTCCTAGAGAACTGCTAACAGATACATGCTGAAATTTTAGAGTAAAGGTCAGTGTACTGTATTCTTTTTAATTAGCTCAGCATATTACTTCATTGTTGAAGTAATCCTTAAAACTCAGTTTTTAATTACTATCTTAATATCTTTTTGGATTGCCTAAATGTAATGCTCTTTGCAGGTATCGATAGTAAAAAACAACAATATTATAGACTATAAAACATCTTTTGTGATTATATAGATGCTATTTTATAGTGTAGTTATAATGGATTCATTTTCATGAGAACCTGCAAATACCAAAATGCCATTTAACAGGAAACAATTGAAAACACTCTCTCTTGAGAACAAGAGTTGTTTGTACCAGCTGTAAGGTAATATCTTTCTTCACTTTAAGTATACTTTAAATAAAAAGTCTTCCCCAAAGGTGTCTATACAGGATAATTTTATTTTAACTCTAACTTTAAGATTAATTTTTATTTGTCATTATTTCTATCATCTTTGATATTAAAGTATTAAATCATAATAGTCTATGAATCAATATATCTCTTAAATATAGTTTTGTTTAGATTTCAGTGATTTTTTATAAAGAATATCTAAGATAAGTAGTCCTGTGCAGTACCACTATTTTCTTACAAATTTCTTAAGGGGGAATCATGGTCTCACACTGTGGGAAAGTACAATCACCAGTCATCATACAGGAAAGAGTGGAGTTGTTAAAACACATGCCAAATGTATAGTCTTATTCTTAAATAGCAGAGTTAAAGTATGATTTTTTTAGAGAAACAGTCCCAGCAATACAGGACACTTGTACAATAAGATGTACAACTTCGGAAACAAGAGATTGAGGAGATGACAGTCTTTTGCCTAATGCTCAGAACTATCTATGTCTGTCTCGTTGTTGCTGATTGTCGTTTCCTTTTTTTTTTTTAAGAATTGAGTTACCAAATGAATCACTAAGTCAGGAATGAGTATGAAATTAGGATCACCATTTTTTCATGCCATCCAAAATCCCTAATAAAAACTGTGATCCCTAATAAAAACTGTGTCTAGTTTATAAAATACACTGGCTGAGACAGAACTAGTTGAAAAAAATTCAAAGTTGGAAATTTAATATTAAATTTAAATTTCTTCATTATCTTTTTATTTTAACATAATAGATAGCTACTTTCTTTTTTCTCCCAAGTTTATCTTACTACAAAACTAAAAATGAAGACACAAATAACCTAGTTTCATATGATAAAGACTGTTTGGGGTATTTCAGTGCTTCTTATAAACACTGATTTGTAACAACCATAATGGTGTGGTTAATTCAACAGGCCAGTGAACTCATAGAAAATGCATTTTTACTCCTGAAATTATTATGGATGCCATGTAATATAGCACTCAAACAACCTTCCTGTCCCTCTCTATTGGTCAGGCTATAAGGAGTTCAAACACATTCTTGTGGTTCAGTTGCATCCAGTTTGACCCATTAACAAGAATTTCTTTCAATTCAGGTTTGAGGAGAGTATATAATATCTAACCACAGAATGTCTGTTTACCGGGGGAAAAAAATGTGTCTTAAAGTCTATAGAGATTTAAAAGGCAAGAGAATCTTTAGAATGTCCAGCAGCATCTTTAGGTAGAAACTGAATAGGATGAAACCAAGTTATGTAGGATTCAGGAGGTATAACTTTCTCTGATATACTTTTAACTCCCTGCTCTGTTGTAATATTGCATGGCCTCAGATTCTCAGTTTGGTTTCTTTTTAAAATTTCTTTGATCCCAAATGCCCTTCTTCCTCCTTCACCTTTATTTCCCAGCAGAAGATTCAAATAAATAGAGGTGAACAAGTCTGGAAAGCATTGCAGAATTTGTGTTACTATTTTAGCAGGAATAGCTATTCTACAAGACTATAATAAAAATAACTAGAATTTGTATTCTTCTGAGATTCCTGTTGGACACTTTCCACCTCTGCTCTAATATAAGAAACCCTCTGTAAATGTCTCTTCCCTGGTTATCAAGGGAACCCCTCTTCAGCTTCTATAATTTTTATTGCAATTATATTTTTATTCTACCTATACTTAACACTGAATCTACCCTTCCTTTAAGACTCTTAAAAATCTAGTTTGCAATACTGGACTTGCCCAAAATTGACTCACAATTCAACAAGAAATGGAACCAATAATGTGGAGCCTAATGGTTTTTATATTAGAGCTGCATCCTTATTCAGAGAAAATGGAAAAAAAAATAAAAGGTTTTCTTGAATGATGTATATGAAATTTGTAATGATCATCTTTAATCGGAGTATTTCAATATTTCAAAGATGGAAAAGATCATGTTTATCATCCGCCACTCACTTTACATCCCATGTAGAAATCACCTCACCTTCACTTGTGTCTCAACTTTACCTGGACAAAATTCTGTCATCATATTTATTTGAACATCTATATATCTTTGCTTAATTACAAGTCCTTCTTAATGTAGGGAGACTATCCTTCTCTACTAATGTCTGATAAATAGTGGCTATTCAATAATGTTTGATTAAAAGAATGGAATAGGAGGGCAAGAATATCATTGTTATTTTTAAGATGAGAGCTACATAATTTTTTTTCTCTTATTTATATTTGTTTCTTTGAGGCTTTAAAATGTTTGATTAGTTATGTTAGAGTCTTCATATCATGGGTACAGAGATACCAGAAATTTAATTTTAACTAACTTTTCTCTAACTTTTACTTGACCCAAGAGGCTCACATTTTTAAGAAGTTGGCATAATGATAGTTTTAATTTCTTGGGTTCTTGGAATTTTCTTTCTTTCTGTCTTCCTTTTCTTGTTTCTTTATCCCTTTTCAGTTGGTATCTATTTTTGGCTTTATGTAAAAATATATTTTTATGTTGTTATTTCTTTATTTAGGTATAATTGACAAAATTATAACATTCAGAGTGCACAATGTGATGATTTGATACATGTATACATTTGTGAAAGGATTCCACTCATTGAATCCATTTAACACCATCCACCATCTTGCTTGCTTACTTATTTATTTATTGGTCAGAAGATTTAAGTTCTACTCTCTTAGCAAATTTCAATTACACAATACAGTGTTATAAACCTTAGTCATCATGTTATACATTAGATTCTCAGATCTTATTTTTATCTGATAACTGAATTTTTAAAAAAAGATTGTATTTATTTATTCATGAGAGACACAGAGAGAGAGGGGCAGAGACATAAGCAGAGGGAGAAGCAGGCTCCATGCAGGGAGCCTGATGTGGAACTCAGTCCAGGGACCCTGGGATCATGCCCTGCGCCAAAGGTAGACGCTCAACTGCTGAGCCACCCAGGAGTCCCTAATAACTGAAAATCTGTACTGTTTTACCAACCTCTCCCTTTTTTCCCCACCTCCAACCCCTGACGACCACTTCTTTATTCTCTATTTCTATGGGATTGTTTTAATTCCCCATTTAAATGATATCATGCAATATTAGTCCTTCTCTATCTAGCCTATTCCACTTAGCATAATGACCCCAGGTTCATCCATGTTGTCACAACGGCAGAATTTCCTACTTTTAAAAGCTGAATAACATTCCATTGTGTATATATATCACATTTTCTGTATCCATTCTTCTGTCAACAGACATTTTGGTTGTATTTTTATTGTTTCTCCTCAAGGAGTGGTGCTGATACCTAAAATAATATTTAAGAATGTACAGAAGGATTTCTGATTGTCCCGATATCTGAAAGTGTTGCTAGCGTTCAGATCCCAAAGTCCCAGGCATACTACACACCCCGTATTTCATGTGACTCTCTTACTCAATGAAGAATCTCACTCCCTAAAATCTCAACAGTACTCCCACTGAAAAATTCTACAAGGTCTTAAAATGAAAATCAGCATTTCTTGAATAATTTAATTATCTTGAACACATTGTACAAACCATTGTACTTTAACTGTGGAAGTGGAAGACTAGGGGAGATGCACAAAGGTTTCATAAAGTGCTACTTCTTTTTCTCTAGGAGTTTAAACCCCATTTAGGAGAATATAGAGAGCAGACAGCTGGAAGTATTAAAATTAGTATGTGCAGACAGTTTACCATTACTTACCTCTGCCTAGCTCATTCCACATTATAACTTGCTCTATTCAATGAATTGATGTAGGTGACATGTGACAAATGTGCATAGCAAGAATTATGTGTTTTGAAGGACATCAGTGGAGCACTAAGATTATGGAGGCTAGATTGACATTATGGGAAATGTTCACTTTTTGTATAATTCTGCTGATCACATTCAAGAGTACTCTCAGGGGTATTAGGCTCTCTGTTATTGGCATTGGGATAATAAGAAAATAGAGGAAGAATCTAGCATAATTTCTTGAATTATCAATTTTTCTAGACAACAATTTTTAAAATTTTTATGACAAGCGTGTATATTTCTACTAGTTAGATTATATATATATATATATTTTAAAGATTTCTTTTTTATTTATTTATGAGAGAGAGAGAGAGAGAGAGAGAGAGAGAGAGGCAGAGACACAGGCAGAGGGAGAAGCAGGCTCCATGCCAGGAGCCCAATGCGGGACTCGATCCCGGGACCCCAGGATCGTGCCCTGGGCCAAAGGCAGGCATGAAACTGCTGAGCCACCCAGGGATCCCCTACTAGTTAGATTGTAAAATTCAGATGAGTTTTAAACAGAGAACAGATAACTGCAGAGACTTTTAATTCCTGTAAGTGGCTGTTTTAAGTTTTATTCTTACACTGAGGGCTGTGTATGTTTATTTTTCTCTTTTGTAGGGGACATTTAGTGAAAAATTTGAGGAACACTAGAGTTAGCTGATGGCCTTCTAATCAAGCAATTTTTTGCCCAAAGTAAGTCTACAACCAAGACCAGAAAATGGTACCAGTGCCAACTAGCCCTTTTAATATTTGTCAACACAATTCTCAGCTCTTCTATTATGTGGAATTGCTATGCTCACCAAGAAGTGTTAACAAATGGGTTAGAAGAAGAAATGAGATTGAACTATCTCTCTGAGATTTGTAGGCGCTGCCTGATGAATCAGAGGAGCTTTTAAACAGACAATAAGCTTTCTCTCCAAAATCACTTTTCCAAAGGAAATAGGCTTTCTTGTGGGTATAGAAACTCAAACCCTTGAAAATACATGCTGACATCCAAGAGCCTGAGAGTGGTGAAATCATAAATAGCTCAGGGAAAGAGGAACACTGAGAAATTCCTGGACAAATTGATGAGACAGTGCAGAATATAGTTGTCTACTACCTGCATGTTTCTTAGATGATCTAGATAAAGTATAGATGAATTGCAAATGAATACTTAATGGGTACTGATTGAAAAATTTTGAATGAAATGGACAGCTCTTCAAGTAGGAACAATGAGTCAGGCACCAAAAGTAATTATCTACTAAGATTTATTTTTCTTAAATGCTATGATAATTTGCTGAGAGAGAGAAGGCATCAACGATTTATAGGAAAGAGTGCTTTGCTAGTTTTTCTTTTCTTGAATAATTATACATTGCCATTACTATGGATTTGCCTCAATTTTGTTACCTTAGAATGAATATAATACCTTTTTCCCCAAGGTTTTTGTGAGAAATAAATGAAAGAAGTAAATGCCAAGCATAGTGTGTTCACAAAGTACATACACAATAAGCATGAGCTATTATTAAACTGAGGCATTCTGCAACCCTTCCTACCTTTACTATACTCTAGGAACATGGTCTGCCTATTACTATTAGTGCTGCTTCCGCTTGTCAAGAGTCCCATATTTATTCCTACCCTGCACCTCAAGCAACTGGAAATTGTTTATCAAAATTATTTAAATTAGAATCTCTGCAGGATGCTGCTGCATTGTGTAATATAATGTTTCTGTTTTCTCTGTGTACCTCTTTGTGCTTTGGATTTTTTAATATATCTACAAAATATACCATTCAACAGATATTCTTCAATGGCAGATATTCTTATGATTCAGGCACTATAGTAGTCACTGGGAAGGCAGATGATTTGAAGGAAAAGTGATATAGGACTAAGCTAAAAGGGAATTTTTAAGTATTACAGTAACTATAAGAAATATACACACTATGTTTGGGAGCAAAGAATAGTAGCACATATCTCAGCTTACATGTCTATATAGAATAAGAAGATTGTGTAGAGAAACTATATCTTTTTTTTGTTAAGTTTTTATTTAAATTTCAGTTCATTAACCTACAGTATAATATTAGTTTCAGATGTGCAACATAGTGATTCAACACTTCATACAACACCTGGTGCTTATCATAGCAAGTGTACTACTTAATCCCCATCACCTATTTAACCTGTGCCCCACTCACTTACCTCCCCTCTGGTAACCATCATTTTGTTTCTGTATAGTTAACAACCCCTCTTTTTCTGTTTCTTTCACTTTGCTTGTTTATTTTGTCTCTTAATTTCCACATATGAGTGAAATTATATGTATTTGTCTTTCTCTGGCTCATTTCACTTAGCATAATACTCTTCTAGCTCCACCTATCTCACTGCAAATGGCAAGATTTCATTCTTTTTTATGGCTGAGTAATGTTCTCTGTGTGTGTGTGTGTGTGTATGTGTGTGTGTGTATACACATCACGTCTTTCTTATCCATTTATCAGTCAGTGGACACTTGGGCTGTTTCCATAATTTGGTTATTGTAGATAGTGCTGCTATAAACATTGGGGTGTGTGTGCATGTATCCCTTAAATTAGTATTTTTGTATTCTGTGAGTAAATATCTAGTATGGCAACTGCTTGAATATAGAATAGTTCTATTTTTACTTTTTGAGGAACCTCCATACTGTTCCAGAGTAGCCACAATAGTTTGTACTTCTATCAAGTGTAAGAGGATTCCCATTTCTCTACATCTTCATCAATAACAGGAGAAATTGGATCTTAAAGAGTAAAACCGATTTAGCTTGGAGGAAAGGAAACTACTCAATTTGGGGCTGATCTGCTGCTATTATTTGGCATTTCAGTATTGCCAAATCCAACTATTCCTTTCTCATTGCCTCCTCTCACACCAACAAATAGATTTTCTAATTTGTAAGTGGGTTATGTGTGACTCCTATTTTTTTAATAATAAATTTATTTTTTTATTTTTTATTGGTGTTCAATTTGCCAACATACAGAAAAACACCCAGCGCTCATCCCATCAAGTGCCCCCCTCAGTGCCCGTCACCCATTCACCCCCACTGCCTGCCCTCCTCCCCTTCCACCACCCCTAGTTTGTTTCCCAGAGTTAGGAGTCTTTATGTTCTGTCTCCCTTTCTGATATTTCCCACACATTTCTTCTCCCTTCCCTTCTATTCCCTTTCACTATTATTTATATTCCCCAAATGAATGAGAACATATAATGTTTGTCCTTCTCCAATTGACTTACTTCACTCAGCGTAATACCCTCCAGTTCCATCCACGTTGAAGTAAATGGTGGGTATTTGTCATTTCTAATGGCTGAGTAATATTCCATTGTATACATAGACCACATCTTCTTTATCCATTCATCTTTCGATGGACACCGAGGCTCCTTCCATAGTTTGGCCCTCAATTTTATGGTCAACTAATATTCGATAAAGGAGGAAAGACTATCCACTGGAAGAAAGACAGTCGCATGTCCATCAAAAGATGAATGGATAAAGAAGATGTGGTTTATGTACACAATGGAATATTACTCAGCCATTAGAAATGACAAATACCCACCATTTGCTTCAACGTGGATGGAACTGGAGGGTATTATGCTGAGTGAAGTAAGTCAATTGGAGAAGGACAAACATTATATGTTCTCATTCATTTGGGGAATATAAATAATAGTGAAAGGGAATAGAAGGGAAGGGAGAAGAAATGTGTGGGAAATATCAGAAAGGGAGACAGAACATAAAGACTCCTAACTCTGGGAAACAAACTAGGGGTGGGGGAAGGGGAGGAGGGCAGGCGGTGGAGGTGAATGGGTGACGGGCACTGAGGGGGGCACTTGATGGGATGAGCGCTGGGTGTTTTTCTGTATGTTGGCAAATTGAACACCAATAAAAAATAAATTTATTATAAAAAAAAGAAAGTCTCTTCAATAAATGGCGCTGGGAAAATTGGACATCCACATGGAGAAGAATGAAACTAGACCACTCTCTTTCACCATACACAAAGATAAACTCAAAATGGATGAAAGATCTAAATGTGTGACTCCTATTAAACGCTTTCTAATTGAAGTATGACACATTATGCTGCTAGACCTAGAAAGTTAATCACCCTGTGTAAACCTGTCAGTCACCTGAAGTAGAGATAGGTCCCCCAAATCTGAAGTAGAGAATTTGAAAGGGAGGCTACCTTTTCAAATGATGGAAAGTAGGAAAAATATAAAGTAGATGGAAAGTAGAGAAAAATGTTTGACATTTCCTGGTCTTATCTGTTATTTTTTTCCTTTCTTTCCTTCCTTCTTTCCTTCCTTCCTTCCTTCCTTCCTTCCTTCCTTCCTTCCTTCCTCCTTCCTTTTCTTTCTTTCTTTCTTTCTTTCTTTCTTTCTTTCTTTCTTTCTTTCTTTCTTTCCTGTGTGTGTGGCTATTATGAATCTAAACCCTTTTTCTATATTTGGAGGGCTCAACAATTTGTGAGTTTTTCCAAATGGCAGAGCCTAGTTCCTATTATAAACAATGAAAATGACAAGTGTTTGTTTGCTTATCTTCCTTTGCAACTGAGACATGGACATGTGATCTAGACTTTACTCATCAAATACGCTATCCTAAAATTCAAATAAGAATGGTGTTTATGTATACAATGGAATATTACTCAGCAATTAGAAACGACAAATACCCACCACTTGCTTCAACGTGGATGGAACTGGAGGGTATTATGCTGAGTGAAATAAGTCAATCGGAGAAGGACAAACAGTATATGTTCTCATTCATTTGGGGAATATGAGTAATAGTGAAAGGGAATATAAAGGAAGGGAAAAGAAATGTTGGGAAATATCAAGAAGGGAGACAGAACATAAAGACTCCTAACTCGGGGAAATGAACTAGGGGTGGTGGAAGGGGAGGAGGGCGGGTGTTGGAGGGGAATGGGTGACAGGCACTGAGGTGGACACTTGACGGGATGAGCACTGGGTGTTTTTCTGTATGTTGGTAAATTGAACACCAATAAAAATTAATTAAAAAAATAAAAAATAAAATGTATAATTCAAAAAAAAAAAAAGAATGGTGAAAACAAGGATACACGTGCTCTTTCTAACACATTCTGAAAGCAGGTGGCAGTAGCAGTGGCAGTACCATCTAGTTGGATGATGTCTATGACTGGAAAAACAATAGCATGTAATGTTACAGCAGAGGCTGAACTTACTAGAGATGTGGCTGCTATTAAGGCTTGCTTAAATTCCTACCCATGTCTGAAGTTTTACACAGCAGCCTTCCTGGCAATTCTGCAGACTTCCTAAAATTCTTTCAGTCAATGTATTTTATGCTTATAGTAGAAGAATAGTTTCTACTGCTTGAAAATAAAAACCAAAAAAAGTTTTAAAATAAGGGGTTTTGAAAAGTTGTTAACATGGTGTTTTTCACATGTAAGTATGCCAGATATGGAAAAGCAGTGGCCCTGATGAGTTCTGCAAACTTGTGCCAGCTATTTATGACTGTCAGACTGTAAATAAACTCTAGACTCAATTCTCTGAATTCACATCTATGCTGCTAACGTTACCTTTTAGTAGATCTTTTTTTTAATGTTCTATTTAACAACATTTGTCCTAAAGAGGACCCAAGGAAAGTAATTTATAAACATATTATTAAATCTATTAAAAGTTATTCCCACCAGTCTTTATAATGGGAACAATGGGAATTAGAACAGTTACTGGAGTAACTACATACCATGTTTGATATGTATTGAACGTCTATTTGTGAAGTCCTACACCAAATGAATTACATGAATTAATCTCATGTTATACCTAGTCAGTTCTATGAGGAAAGAACTACTATGTTTGCTCTGTACATAATGAAACTGATAACTGAACATTAAAAAGTATATGTAAGTCATATGGATGTCAAGTGGAAGAGCCGAGACTTAAACGAAGGGTTGTCTATCTTTAGAACCTGAACTCTTGGCCAGTGTACTCAAAGGGAAGTATAATATTTTTATGTCATTTTTACCCTCCAAAAAGATAATTCTTGTAGTCAACTATACTTTATTTTTTTAAGATTTTATTTATTTATTCATGAGACACACACACACACACACACACACACACAGAGGCAGAGACACAGGCAGAGGGAGAAGCAGGCTCCATGCAGGGAGCCTGATGTGGGACTCGATCCCAGGACTCCATGATCATCCCTGGGCCAAAGGCAGGCGCTAAACCGCTGAGCCACCCAGGGATCCCCATCAACTATACTTGAAAAAAGAAAGAAAAGGAGAAAGGTAAACAACAGCAACAACAAAAACACTTTACACACACACACACACACACGCACACAGTTCTTTCACAGGTAAGCTCAGAAGGATGTGTTTAAGAAGATAGCCTATACTAGTGGGAACATTCTTTGCTTTTTCCTAAGGATAGTACATAATTCTCATAATTTTGACGGTTTTATTTCATTAGTAGAAAGGAAATGAACTACAGTGTTTCCTTTTTTTCCCTAGTATTATTGAGATATAATTCACATATACATTGTGTAAGTTTAAGGTGTATATTGTGATGATTTGATACATGAATATATTGTAAAGTATCACAATAAAGTTAGTTTAACACATCCTTCACCTCAAATAATTACTATTTTATTTTTGTTACAGTGAGAACATTAAAGCTCTATTGTCATAGCAACTTGCCAAAATACAATACAATATTAATTATAGTCATCAGGCTGTACATTAGATTTCTGGAACTTATCTAAAACTGAAAGGTTATTCTTTTGATGAATCTCTCCCCATCTTCCCTACCTCCCAATCCCAGACCATCACCATTCTACTCACTGTTTCTTTAACTTCATGTTGCAGTGGACATGGAGATGCAGATATTTTTTTCAAGTTAGTGTTTTTGGTTTTTTTAGATAAATACCCAGAAATGGAATTACTGGATCATATGGCAGATCTACTTTTAATTTTTTGAGGAACCTCTCTACCGTTTTCCATAGTGGCTGTGCCAATTTACTTTCCTATCAACAACGTACAAAGGTTTCCTTTTTTCCACATCTTCACCAGCATTAATTATCTCTTGTATTTTTGCTAATAGTCACTCCAGTGACTCCACATATCCAGTGATATCTCATTGTGGTTATGATTTTAGTTTTCCTGTTTTATTTTAATTTTCCTGATAAGTGATATTACTGAGTTGGATACTTTTTCATATGCCTGCTGACCATCTGTATGTCTTTTTTTTGGAAAAATATTCAGTTTGTCTGCCTGTTATTTAATTGGATTTAATTTCCAATTAAGATGTATGAGTTTATATATTTTAGATAACAAACACTTATCCTATATATGATTTGCAAATATTTTCTCCTATTTAGTAGGTAGCCTTTTTGTTTTGTTGATGGTTTTGTTTGGTGTAAGCAGACTTTATTTTCTTATTTTGTTGCCTTTACTTTTAGGGTCAAATCCAAAAAAATCATTGTCAAGACCAATGTCAGGGCACCTGGGTGGCTTGGTCAGTTGAGTGTCTACCTTCTGCTTGGGTTGTGATCCGAGGGTTCTCGGATTGAGCCCTACATTGAGCTCCCTGCTCAGTGGGAAGTCTGCCTCTCCCTTTCCCTCTGTTTCTCCCTCAGCTCATTCTCTCTCTCTCTCTCTCTCTCTCTCTCTCTCATAAATAAATAAATAAATAAATAAATAAATAAATAAATAAATAAATAAATAAATAAATAAATAAAATCTTTAAGAAAAAAAGACCAACATCAAGGAGTTTACCCTCTATGTTTTCTTGTGGGAGTTTTATGGTTTCATGTATTTAACTTTTTAATTTACTTTGAATTGATTTTGTGTGTATGTATGGTATAAGATAAAGGTACAATTTGGGTCTTTTACATGTGGCTACCCAGTTTTCTTAATACCATTTATTGAAGAGACAATCCTTTTCACTTTTATAGTCTTGACTCATTGGTTGTAAATTAATTGACTGTTTTTGCACAGGTTTATTTCTGGACTTTTATTCTGTTCCATTGATCTGTATGTTTTTATGCTAGTACCACCATGTTTTTATTCCTAGTTCTGAAATATAGTTTGAAATCAAGAATGTGATGCTGATTTTGTATCCTAAAACTTTGCTAAGTTTACTTATTAGATCTAAAGTTTCTCAGTGGAGACTTTGGTGTTTTCTCTATATGTAATCATATCATCAGATAACAAGTTTACTTCACCATAGTAAAGGCCATATATGACAGAACCACAGTTAATATTATAATTAACAGTAAAAGGTGAAAAACTTCCTCTAAGATCAAGAACAAAACAGGGTTATCCATTTTCCCTATTCCTACTCAATATAGTACTGAAGTCATAATCAGAGCAATTAAATATGCAAGAAAAAGCATTTAAATTGGAAAGGAAGAACTGTAATTTTGAAGCCAAAATCAAGTATTCTCAATTCCAGTGTGCACAAATAATTCCTAATCACATTTTAAATAATTGCTCTGGCATATTCTCAGTGAAGTAGAATGAAAGCCCAAGTGGATATTATTTTGAAAGTTTCTCTTTGCATAAAATAGATGGATTGATTGCTTAAACTTTAATTAATACTATCTTAGTCATTTTGAATTGAATACCACAGACTGGGTGGCTTATAAACAACAAATCTATTGATCACAGTTCTGGAGACTAGACAGTCCAAGATCACCCTCTAATCAGGGCTGCCTTCCTACTTCATAGCTCGCAACCCCTCATTGTCCTCATGTGGTAGAAGGGGCTAGTGATCTCTCTGGAGCCTTTTTTGTAATGCACTAACTACTCCCATTCATGACAGTTCCACTCTCATGCCTTAAGCACCTTGCAAAGGCCCCACATATTTAATACTGTCACATAGGGCATTTGGATTTCAATATATGAATTTTGGTGGGAGAAGAGATACAAATATTCAGGCCATAACAAATACTAAAAATATACTTAAACATGTGTCTATGGTAATATCTTATTAAAAGTGAGAGAAGGGGTGGGTGCCTGGGTGCCTCAGTCAGTTGAGCATCTTTAACCTCAGCTCAAGTCTTGATCTCTAAGGGTCATGAGTTCAAGCCCCATGCTGGGCTCCATCCTGCGTGTAGAGCCTACTTAATTTAAAAAAAAAAAACTGTGGGAGAAGGGAACATGGGCTAAAGATATTCTCATATTTCCTCTCTAGGATATTACTCTATTTAGAAGATATAGGAAATGAGTTTGCATCACCCAAGAAGATTCTAATCTAGCCCCTTATTCAATTTATTTACTCTTTGACAGGAAAGCATATGGTAATCAAGGATTTTATTTTAATGGTGAAAATTTAGGCAAAAAAGAAAAACCCGACAGTAAGAGATACAAGGTACTGTAACAGAAATACATGTTTTAAAATATGCAATACCATTTGTAAACCACTGGTAACATACAGATATGCAAAAAGTCTTGACTTTTTGATGAAATGAACTCTGTGACCTGCTGGTATTGAAGAACTGTCAGGAACCAATGAAATGGTAACTGAGAAAAATGTCACAATACAGATGGACTCCTACAATGATTTTCATAAGGGGATACTAAAATATTAGGATTGAGTGACTTCAACAGATTCCCAAAGGAATATCAGTCTCTCAACATAAACATGCTTCTCTCTGAAACACTTAGAAATATTAAACTCTATGATAAATAAAATAATAACCCTCTGAGAGGACATATCAGTGTGGTCCACAGTGTAAATGAAGTTTAAAACTTTTTTAAACTAGATTCACATTACTACAAGTTATTGAAACATTCAGACTATGTAGTTTGGCTAAGATATGACTGTTTACAGTATAAGGAAATGAAAACTTATATAGTGGTGTGCTACACAGTTTATTTTAAAGTCTAATCCCCCAAACTGGGTGCTCTCTCACTGTAAAGAGTCATAAAAACAATTCTCAAGTTTGTAAGATTAATAGCTTTTGAACAGCTACCATAAGAAATGCTAACTTGGAAAGATAGGAAACAGGTGACCAGCTTCTTCATCACGTGTTTTTTTCATGAAAAGAAGTATTTGTAGCTATGATCATCAACATTTAAATTCAAATCTAGCAGAGATTATTGAGCATCTATTATATACAAGACACTGTGTGAGGTATGACACTTATATATGTAATCTTTTAAACAACACTTATTCATATGTGTTAGTATAAAAGTTGATCATTAACATGTAACCTTGGTTCCTTACCTTAACTTGCACAAACAACTGATATGGAGATCAACAAATTTGATTGAGGAAAAAGCCAAATCTATACTTTAAAATGTCTAACTAAGTAGTTTATTAAAGAGTTAAAGATCAATAACCATGTGACACACAATATATCATAATTCTAGGGCTAATTATAGATCTCTCCTCACCATTCTGTCATTTCTGCCCTTAATTTACGTTGTAGAACTTTGTGCATAGCTGGAAGTGTTGGAGGGATGACTCTTGTTGAATGTGTAATACATTTAGCCAATGCCAAAAGCCATATGCCCTCTGTGTATAAATGCCTTCTAAAGATGCTCCTTTCTCTCTGTCATGACTTTAGAGGGGTGAAGGACATTTCTAGCCTGAATATTTCTAGGAGGTGTTCTAAATTTATTTCCCAGTGTTATTTCTCAGTGTTGGTTTTGTGTACATTCAGTTGTAGACTCACTGCAACAGGAAGGGCTCTTTTTGCTTGGCCCCTCTCATGCCTGCTGCACTTAGGTGACAATAGTAGTTACCAGTCTGTTATATCAAAGGTAATCATAGGTTGTCTTGTGGATAGGAAGGATAGATAATCTAGGCATGGAAAGGGCAGAATATATCTGTAAAGAGCAATTAAGGAAATGTCTTGGTAATGAGAATAGATACTATAAATGTTCTGGTTCTTCAAGAAAATTTCCTTTTCAGTTAGGGGTGACCTGGCTCAAAGATTCCTTTGGATGTAGTTTTGGAAGTTTACAAAACAGATTGAGACAGTTTCACTCATGCATCTTTGTTCTCCATAGAGGAAGATAATTCTCCTTCAAATAAGTCTAAGGAGGTTTGGCGGTTTTTCAGTTGTGGTGGGAGAAATAGGACTGCATGTGTCACATAGTACAATATACCAAAAAATTAGTACATTTTGTCTGGCTGTCAAAATATACTTTTACTCTTAACAAAGAGGCTCCTATCTACCAAGGCAGAACCTCAACATTTTTAAATCTGGCAGAGTGAGTGCATAATATGTGACTTAAAAAATTGAGTTAGTCACCAACATCTGAAAGCCAGTGGCTTTTATTTAAACAAGTAATGATGTATAGATAGGCAATGAAACAAGTAATGAAAAATTGGATAGTATGGTAAGATTCAGCTGTTCTTGCTAAAATGGTACCATATCCAAATTTCTCTATATTCCTAATAAGTCCTCCCAGCACTAAAGCACTTTGATCAGTTGCCGTTTATTATGTTCAGAACATATCTTATACCCACGCCTCTATCAAATGTGGGAAAATTAAAGATAAACCAAGAAGGCTGTAATTTTCACTAGCTGTGGTAGTTGATTTTGCGACTTATTCAAAGAGCTCATTATTGTATGTGTGTATCTGTATCCTATTCTTTCCATCATCATTGGTCTACCTATATCTTGCATATGAGTCTCAAGGGCTAGAACAGTTTCTTTCTTTTTCATTTTTGTTGTTCTGATGTCTATTCAAGTACTGAGTATAAAGTGGACAATAATATGGATCCCTGGGTGGCTCAGCGGATTAGTGCCTGCTTTTGGCCCAAGGTGTGATCCTGGAGTCCCCGGATTGAGTCCTGTGTCTGGCTCCCTGCATGGAGCCTGCTTCTCCCTCTGCCTGTGTCTATCTCTCTCTATGTGTCTATCATGAATAAATAAATAAATCTTAAACAAAATAAAAAATAAAGTGGACAATAATAAAACTTAGAGAATAAACATTTAGTAATTGTGAAATGAGAGCAGGAGATAAATGATCTCAAGGCAGATCTTACCTACGTTGCAGTAAAATATTTTTTATTGACTAGAACTTGGTTCTGCTAGACATTAAATATTTCTCCTTGGAATAGTCACTGAAATTACATTAATGCACTTAACACTTACTTTCTCTCTTATAGTCTCTATCATCAACATTTTTACAGAAAACCATTTCTTTAGGAGAAAGAATAATGCCCTCAAGTAGCCTGTACAGTATGGAGCTGGGCAGGGAGAAACATGGGTGATGAATAATTATTTTACCTTACAATCTCAGCGACAGAGTGAAGGTCACTAGTAGACTCAGAGTCAATTAAGAACATCAGAGTCTAGAAAGAAGAAAAAAGGGAAATAGGATAAACAGTTTTTTTTCAGGAGGAAAGACACTAGGAATAATTTGAAGGTCTAATTCTACCCTTATTATTTTTTTTGATCCAGAATTATTTTTAAGTGTATCTATGTATGAACACAAAATCTAAAAGGTACTACCTAATCTACACCTGATTGAGGAAATTAAATACAAATGTATTTAAGTTATATTTTCTGTTATATTTTGTGTTTATATGGAAATCAGGTTTCCCTGAAGTTATGAAAACACTGATTTTTGCTATTATAGTAGAAGATACTCTGATTTGAACAGGTACACATTTATAAACTATTATAGATGGTAATGGTATACAAATAATAAATATTATTCAGACTATAGTTATTCATATTTCTTTTTATTATACCTATTTATTTCCCTATTCTCCACATATTCATGGAATATCCTGTTGTAAAATGTTTTTATTATTTATATTTTATTCAATAATATTTGCAATAATTTCAGAGAAAAATGTTTAAGCTTTCTTTGGATGAACTCTTATTAAGGAAAACAAGGTTTGCACTAGGGAATGGTGATACAGACATTATTTTTCAAGATCTGTGGTTAAGAAATAAGCTCACTTTCAAATACAAGTGAAGGGCATAGAATTCTGTGTTGCTTTGCAGCCTCTTTAGTGAGGTTCTCATTCACAAAGTTATGATGCCTTCACTTGATTCATGTCCTCTTTTTATAGAACTATTGGAGACCTCAAACAAACAGTGAAAAATACAAACAAAAAATTCACTGAAATAAAACATGTCTAGAAACTTTACAAACAGAATTTCCACAAAATAAGGTCATATGTAAATAAATAACTTGTACATGCATATATAGGATTTCCTATACAAATTATATTTTTGTGCCAATTTTACAGAACATTCTCTACCCTGCAACTCAATGGCAAAGTAGGAGCTTCAGAGTCAGAAAGCCTGGTTGGTAATGGATGTGCCATTTTCTATCATCTACAGAAAGGTTGTTTGTGTTTGTAACACTTCAGAGAGTAAATGCTAAACTAAATTCTTTAAACAGACTCTTGGTGAGGCACCTATGATCTGGAGTTGTGAATGTGTGTAGTGGTGACTTTAGCCCTGTTAGTTCTTAGCACATATAGTATATTTGGAACAGAAATTCCACCTGATGTTAGAGATTTCCAGTTTCTTATAATACATCTAAAAAAGATCAATGTCCTTTTGCAAAAAATATTTTTTAATTCAGTTTTAATTTATAGTTTCAAAGACAAATGTTTTGAAATGCTTCTGCCTTTACATTTTTTTGAGTACTGACCTGATGTTTACCATCTATTTCTGTGATTTGGTTCTTTCTCTTGAGACAGCAGCCGGATCACAGATATAAGTAGCCTTACAGTTCTTCATACATTATACTTATATCTTAGCTGAAAAATCAAGGCAACCATAGCATGTTGTTGGGTGTTTTTCTTATGTCAAGAGGGCCAATAGGCATTTCTTCCCTTCTCCTTCATTAGTGAGAATTGAATTGTATTATATTTTTTACTACATCTGCAACCAAAGTCTAAGAGTTGCACATAATAGTATATGAGGTATAAAATATAGATGTTATATAACTATAAATATGCATATATGTGGGTAAAATGTTATACATAGCTATTAATACTATGTTTTAGTGTTCAGACATCAATGAAATTGAAACATTAAGTGAAAATTTGTGTACAAATATGTTATGTAACTTAAATACTTACATAAATATGATATAGTTACATTACTATATTTGTGCAGATATTGACACGCATACATACATTCGAGTAATTTTTAGGGAAGCATATGAGGTTCTGTGCATACATACTTTAAGTGTTCAGTGAACATAAAAGATCATTATATACCCTAGAGATAAAAAGTTTCAATTCTTAAATAGTTGACTTCTGACTAAAAACATAGTTTTAATAGTAAATTGTTTATAATCTTTGACACAATTTTCTTCATCTGTTAGAGTGGGAATATCACACTAGTCAGAGAGTTGTTGAAAGAATTTTATTAGGGTACCTAGATATAAAATTAGGAAAATTATCTTGTTTGGAAAAAATACCAATAAAATACTAAATGCATATTGAGGAATAGGTACAAAATATTTATGATATATTTGCTGAATTGAGACGTCTCTCCTAACTATTTCAAAACATTGTTTTCAGGTTCTTTTTTGAAGTAAAATACCTGAAAATTTTCATGTTTAAGCTAACAATTAAAAAATATTACCTGAACCTTATCTAACTACCTTCTATCCCTCCCTCAGATGATCAAAAAAAGTCAAGAAATTGTTATTTTACATTTGTTTGTAGGTGGGTAGATCCTACAGTCATGTTTCTCTTAACATCTGTAATAGATGTTTTATTAGACTATTATTATATTTTATAAATATATTGTGATGTTGTTAAAATGTCACATTATATATTGTATCCAATTACAAAAGGATTTGGCTTTTGCAAAATATATGCATCCTTGTAGGATGTGATTAATGCCTGCTATTTCTAGGCGTGTAATTTTGGGAGCAATCTTTCATGAAACTGCTTGTAAATTCGAAGTCATTTGGCACAATATTCGTTCAACCAAATTACTGTGCTAATAGTAATTTTTCTTTCTAAGAGTTTTTCAGAGTTAGTGGGAATATGCCGCTCACCAACTATGGCCTGACCAATGATTGTCTTGTGCACAGGACATGCTGTTTATTTAACACTTCTTTGTCCTGGCCTTCTTTATCTATGACTCCAGAAGTTGTTAACATGAATTGAAACATAACTTATAGTCTGTTTCCTCAAGGAGAACACATTTTATTTTTTTTAAATTGAGGTATGATCGTTATACATTGTTAGTTTAAGATGTACAACGTAATGATGGATATCTAAATATATAGCAAAATAAATACCACCGTAGGTCTACTTAACATCTACCACCATAGTTACAATTATTTTTTCTTGTGATGAAAACTTTTAAGATTCACTGTTTGTAACTTTAAAGATTAAATACAATATTATTAAGTATAGTCACATCTCCATGACTTATTTTATAACTGGAAATTTGTACACTTTGACTCCCTTCACCCATTTTGCCCACCTCCCACACTCCAACTTTGGCACCAACCAAATCTGTTCTCTGTATCTGTGAGTTTGGTGGGGTTTTTTGTTTGCTTGCTTGATTGATTTTTTTTTTTTTTAGATTCCACATATAAGTAGATTATATGATATTTGTCCTTTTCTGACTTATTTCACCCAGCATAATGTCCATAAGTCCATCCATGTTGTTACAAATGGCAAGATTTCATTTTTTTATACTTGAATGTTCCATTGTGTATTTATATATATATATACCACATTTTCTTTATCTAATCATCCATTGACGGACGCATAGGTTGTTTCCATACCTTGACTACTGTAAGTAATGATGCAGTAAAGATAGGGATGGATGTCTTTTTGAGTTAGCATTTTCATTTTCTTTAGATAAATACCAAGAAATAGAATTTCTGATTCATATGATAGTTCTATTTTTAATTTTTAAAAATATTTATTTATTTATTCATGAGAGACATGGAGAGGCAGAGACACAGGAAGAAGGAGAGGTAGGCTCTCTGCAAGGAGCCTGATGTGGGACTCGATCCCAGACCCCGGGATCATGCCCTGAGCCAAAGACAGAGCTCAACTGCTGAGCCACCCAGGCATCCCTATTTTTAATTTTTGAGGAACCTCCATCTGTTTCTCACAGTGGCTGTGGAAATTGTGGATATTGGTACAGTGGCTGTACCAATTTACATTTCCACTAACATAGCACAAGGATTCCTTTTTCCATGTCCTCACTAATTCTTGCTTATCATTTTTTTTGATAATAGCTATCTAACAGGTATGAAGTAATATCTCATTGTGGTTTTGATTTCTATTTCCCTGATGATTAGTGATATCGAGCATGATTTTATATACTGGTTGGCTTTATCTTCTTTGGAAAAAGTATCTATTCATATCCTCTGCCCATTTTTTAATAGAATTATTTTTGGCCATTGAGTTGTATGCATTTTTTATACATTTTGGATATTAATTGCATATCAGCTTTAGGATTAACAAATTCTTCTCCCACTTGCTAGATTGCCGTTTCATTTTGTTAAGTTTTCTTTGGTAAGCAGAAACTTTTTAGTTTGATGTAGTCCCACTTGTTGATTTTTGCTTTTGTTGCCTTCGCTTTTGGTGTCAAACCTCCACCCCCACCAAAACAAAACAACCCCCCCCACACACACACACAACCCAAACCAAAACAAAACAAAATAGTGCCAAAACTGATGTCAAGGAACTTAGCACCTATGTTCTCTTCTAGAAATTTTATGGTTTCAGGTCTTATATTCAGGTCTTTAAGCCATTTTGAGTTAATTTTTGTATATTGTATAAAATAGTGCATTCAAATTATGCACTATTCAAATAGTGCGTATGGTTGTCCAGTTTTCCCAGCACCATTTATTGAAAAGACTGTCATTTCCTCATTGTATATTCTTGGTTCCTTCATGGTAAATTAACTGCCCATATATGCGTGGGTTTATTTCTGTGTCTGTTCTGTTCTATTGATCTGTGTGTCTGTCTTTACGTGAATAGCATACTACTTTGATTATGATGGCTTTGTAATATAGTTTAGAATTGGGGAATGTAATGTCTCCAGATTTGTTCTTTCTCAAAATGGCTTTGGCTATGCAGAGTCTTTCATGGTTCCATAGAAATTTTAGGTTTATTCTATTTCAGTGAAAAATGCCGTTGGAATTTCGATAGGGATTACATTGAATCTGTAGATTGTTTGGGATAGTGTAGATACTTTAACAATGAGAAGAACACATTTTAAAAGTTAATATTTAAGTCTTTTAACTAACCAATGTAAATAAAATAGAAAATTTTTTTCATTAAAAATCATTAACAGCCTACTATGTATAAAACACTAAAGAGTGAATCAAATTCAGGGATACTTAAGGTTAAGACTGTCTTCAAACAAAATGGATGAGGGGAGATGCTTCTGCAAGATGGCAAGATTAGAAAAAAAAAGTTTTGTGAGTGCTAGAGTTAAGGAAGTTAAGGAATTGTTGATATAGGGAATGGCATTAAAATTAAATTTATAAGCAAAGTCATAGGGCTCAGAAAGTTGAAGACATATTTATCTGGCTGGTATGAGATTTATTGACACTTAGAGAATGAGAAGAAGAGACATATCAGATGCTGGTGTGGGCAGAATATGGAAGGTGGATGGGTTTTTGTTTTGTTTTCTAGTTGTGGAATAAGATTCAGTAAATAGTGGCTTAATATAGAAGAGTCTGAATAGCAGAAGAACATGGACAAAGGTGAGGTTTAGAAACCATACCTGGGAGTTTACAGAATAATTTAGAATAGAGAAAACCTTGGATATGTGAAGAGATTGAAACAGGATAATGACAGGGCACCTGGGTGGCTCAGTGTTTGAGTGTCTGCCTTTGGCTCAGGACGTCTGCCTTTGATCTCGGGGTCCTGGGTTTGAGTCCTGCATCAGGCTCCCTGCAGGGAGCGTGCTTCTCCCTCTGCCTGTGACTCTGCCTCTCTGTGTCTGCATGAATAAATAAATAAAAATCATTAAAAAAAATAAGATGATGACAGTAGGAATAGAAGAATATTTTCAAGATAAAATCTGAAGAATTAATAGGACTTACTGTCAGAAATTAGAAATAAATGAAAAGAGGCATGCAATTTGACTTTGTGGGTTTCCAGTCTTACTGATGGGGAGTCACACTGTAGAAATAAATAGGAGGCCTCGCTCCTGAAGCCACCACCTCTGCCGGAGGCCGCAGCGGGACCCTCCCTGGAACCATGTTTTGCAACCAGTATGACAATGACGTCACTGTTTGGAGCCCTCAGGGCAGGATTCATCAAATTGAATATGCAATGGAAGCTGTCAAACAAGGTTCAGCCACAGTTGGTCTGAAATCAAAAACCCATGCAGTGTTGGTTGCATTGAAGAGAGTACAGTCAGAGCTTGCAGCTCATCAGAAGAAAATTCTTCATGTTGATAAGCATATTGGTATCTCAATTGTGGGACTTACTGCTGATGCTAGACTGTTATGTAATTTTATGCGCCAGGAGTGTTTGGATTCCAGATTTGTATTTGACAGACCTCTTCCTGTGTCTCGTCTTGTATCTCTAATTGGAAGCAAGACCCAGATACCAACACAACGGTATGGCCGGAGACCATATGGTGTTGGACTGCTTATTGCTGGTTATGATGATATGGGCCCTCACATTTTCCAAACCTGTCCATCTGCCAACGATTTTGACTCTAGAGCCATGTCCATTGGAGCCCATTTTCAATCAGCTCGTACTTACTTGGAGAGACATATGTCTGGGTTTATGGAGTGCAATTTGAATGAACTGGTTAAACATGGTCTGCGTGCCTTACGAGAGACACTTCCTATAGAACAGGACCTAACTACAAAGAATGTTTCATTGGAATTGTTGGTAAAGACTTGGAGTTTACGATTTATGATGATGATGATGTATCTCCACTCCTGGAAGGTCTTAAAGAAAGACCACAGAGAAAGGCACAGCCGGCTCAACCTGCTGATGAACCTGCAGAAAAGGCTGATTAACCAATGGAGCATTAAGTCACAAACCACTCTATATGTGTATTATCAAATATGTAAGAATGCAGGAGCCCTTAATGATGACAGTAATCTATACTTTGAACCAAAAGATGCAGCGTGGTCTTCTGGTATGTTTTAGGAATCGGTCCAGATGTGTTTTTCCCAAGTAACTTGTCTGAACCATATAATGGTGTGCATTTTTCTTTGAGAGGGTCTATATAATCATTTTCTAGAAAGTATAGTTATCTGTACTAATGTTTTTATATGAAGAACATAGTGTCTTTGTGGGGAAATATTGCAAATTTTGGATATTTTGAATGTGACATCTGGGCAGATATGCTAATAGGAAGGTGAGGATAGGAAGAATGAAGTTTTGGGAAACACTTGGGCTGAAGGCAAACACAAATGATTCCAACAGAGGAGGCAACATGAAGTCATGGGATTCCTGGAATTCATTGAGGGACCTTGAAGAAACAAAAGTAGTCAAAGAATAATTTATGGGAAAACATAATTAGGTATTTTGAAAAATAAGATGAAACATAGAATAAGAAAAATAAGGACAGAAAGGAGATTCGAGAGGGAACATTTTCTCAAAAGTGAAATTGAAGAAGTTAAGAAGGCCATTGGTTCTGGGAAGTCTGCAGAGTGATCAAAATCATTTTTTCTGCATTCATAAACAAAAGCACGATTTTGGGGGGAGGAATTCAGTCTCATTGAGGATCTCATGAAAGTTTTGATTCTTTGTCTAGGAAAAAACAAATGATCTATATCAAGCCTTTTATATTTCATTTCATTAAATATCATCTAGGGACTCTAGGTTAAGACAACTTTGAAAGAAAGAAAACTATATACCTTCAGCAGCAACTTCAGCAAATTCCAATAATTGACTGTAGGTTAATTTTATATGATGGAATATAGACCTGTCTTTTTTCTGATGCTGCTCACTTGCAAAATTGCCTTTGTTTTTCCTCCTTATTTATGATTAATTTGAAGAATTACTATAATAATGGAAATTTATATGAGCAAAATAGCCAGTGGTTCTAGTTTACAAACCTAAAGCCCAAGAAAAACGTCATTCCATAGGTTTAACTTGGTAAAATAATTTATTGGTAAAATAGAGGGAGTTAAAAACACTATCTTAAATGGAAATAGGGGAAAATACTATACAGATAATTCTCAAAACTTTTGGGTTTGTGCTTTCAACAACTTTTAAAAAACAGACTGTATGATTTTCTTTCCTACTTAATGTTGTACTCCTTCCAGGGAAACCTTCTTGACTGTCATCTTCACAGGTACTTCTATCTTAGGTCAGTTTCTAGAAAGCAAACCCTGAAAGAAGGATTTGTGTGCATGCAAATGATTTATTAAGGAAGTTCTTCCAAATGAAACCTGTAATGGAATAAGAAAAGCAGGGCAGGAAGGAGAAGAAGCTAAAAAATGATTTCAGTCTAGTTCCAGACTCAACCTGATTCACAGGATAACTCTGGACTAAACATTAAAGTTCAAAGTTTATCCTAACTGGAGACTAAAAAGTATGACTATAAAATTCCTGCAGTTGCACAAGTCTTTCAATTTAATGCCATGGAAGGGAGGGGCATGATAATAAGCTCCAAGACACTTAGAGATATCATCCAAAGGAGACAGACATAGTGGTAGGGCTTGGGTAGTCCTAGTAATATTATTGTAATATTGGTAACAATATCCGAAGAATATTATGCTCCCTTGTATTCTTTCCTCTTAAATAAATTTCAATGTTAATATAATCACTGTGGCTTTCTTCACCTAAGTATTAACTAAGTGGACTTTTTTCATTGTAAGTATTTCATACTGTAAGTATTTTTATATTTGGGGTGCATCTCTTGTAAGTGACATATGCTTGGTCTTGTGCTTTTTTAATATAATCTGGCAATCTCTTTTTCATTAGGACATATGAATTAATTGCTTTTAATGTGATTATTGATATGGTTGGGTTTAAATATCTTGCTATATGCTTATTGTTTATATCATGTGCTATATGTTCACTTTTCTACTCTTACTGTCTTCTTTTGGATTGAATGAATTTTTTATGATTTCATATTATCTCCTCTGTTACCTTATTAGCTATAACTGTTATTGGTATTTTAGTGGTTGCTATAAGAATCTAGTTCATATCTTTAAATCATCACAGCCTACTTTCAAGTGATATCATCATACTTCACATGTAATATGGATACCTCTATGAAGAGTTAGCCTCCTAGTTAATGTGTGAATTTTCTGGCCTTGCTATAAGCAATTAAAAGGTTTTTGCCTCACAGGACTGATGGGGAAAAGCTGCTCTCCCCACACTTGCTGTACTGTATAGCCAGCAGTCTCTTAAAGGAGGTGTGGGCAAAGTCTCAGGTCCCTCTGGCTGGTCATGCTCTTTATGTGCAACATCCTAACTCCAGTGTCTTCACCTGTATTTCATCATCTTCGACCTTGGGCATAGGTCTTTTTCAGGTGCCTCTTCAGAGGCCTCTTTAAGAGGGGGAAAACATAAGACCCTTTTTACCTCTTTCACTGATTACCCCAGTACTTTCCAGTCCTGGTCCTCCCCTTTTGCCCTGACTCTACCCCATGGTCTATAAAACTTTCGGAACTCTTTGTTTAGGACCTTCTAGACAGAGAGACAACCCCCACGTCTGTGCTAATCTACCTCTATTGGTGCACTGTTCCATGGGGGGAAGTGAAACAAGGGAAGTCAGCATTCTCTGATTTTAGCTTCTGACTTATATTATTGTGGTAAATGATTGAAGGTTTCACTGTTACTTTTTTTTTTTTTTTTTTGGCTTACTACTTTAATTGGACACCCAGCAGCTCCACTTTCTCTCTCTGCTCGGCTAAGTTCCTGACCCTTTATAGTAGTAAAGTCCATTTCTCTTCTCCTATCTCCTCTGCTATTATTGTCACACATTTCGCTTTTACACATATTATAAATCTCATATTTTTATTTTAAAAATAAATTATGTGTTATTATTTATTGCCTTTTGGAGTGACTTAAATAGCCAGAAAAATTTCCTGTATTTACCCATGTAAGTTGCCATTTTCAGTGCTTTTTTTCTCCTCCAGCTTTTTGATTAATATTTTCACTTAAAAAAAATAAATAAATAAAAATATTTTCACTTAATATATGCCTACTGTCTGAAGGATGTCCTTTAATATTTTTGGTGATGCAGTTTGCTGGTGATAAATTGTTTTAGCTTTTATATATCTAAAATGTTTGTGGGGATTTTTTTGCCTTCATTATTGAAAAAATATATTTGTTTTGGAATACAGTTCTCAATTCAAAGTTTTGTTGCTTTTTTTTAATGCTGTTATTTTAAAGATGTTGTACCACTGTGTTTTCACTTCTATTTTTTTCCTATGAGAAATATGATCTTTGGTCATCTGCACATAATGCTTTTTTTTCTTGACTGATTTTAAAGATTTTCCCTTTATCTCTCTCTTATTCTTGTGATATAATTCTATCACAAGGTCCCTTCATATAGTTTTCTTCTTGTTTCTGTTTGTGTTCTGTTGAACTTGTGAAACACTTTATTTATTTACTTATTCATTCATTCATTCATTTATTATTTATTTATTTATTTATTTATTTATTTATTTTTTAGTTTTCATCAGATTTGGAAAGGCTTTGAAAATGACTTTTTTCAAATATCTTTACTGCTCATACCCTCATTTGTTCAGAACTTGAATTACAGATTAGGCTACTTAAAGGTTTTTCAAAATTGTGTTTCTTTTGCATTATTTCTATTGCTATATCTTCAAATTCACTAATTTTCTTTCTCTGGCTGTTAATTTCAGCCAGTGCATTTGTCATCTCATACATTGTAGTTTTCACTTGAAGATTCTAATTTGTTCTTTGCTAATAACAACCATGTCTCTACTTACTTTTCTGAATATATGAAATACAATTATAAGTACTTAATGTCCTTGTCTGTTAATTCCAACAGTTCTGTCAGTTCTAGGTTAGATTTATTTCCTAATTATTGTTTATATTTTCCTGTTCTTTTGTGTACCCAATAAATCTGTATTGACTGTCAGACACTGTAAATTTTAACATTTGGGGGGATCCCTGGATGGCTCAGTGGTTTAGCGCCTGCCTTCAGCCCAGGGCATGATCCTGGAGACCTGGGATCGAGTCCTGCATCAGGCTTCCTGCTTGGAGCTTGCTTCACCCTCTGCCTGTGTCTCTGCCTCTCTCCGTGTGTCTCTCATGAATAGATAAAATATTTTTAAAAATTTTTAACTTTTTGGGTGTTAGATATAATTTCATTTCTATAAATATGCTTAGGTTTTGCTGAAAGATGCAGGTTAGTTATTTGGGAACAGTGTAATCCTTTTGAGTTCCGATTTTTAAGATTTTGAGAGGTGGGTCTTGAGCAGTATCACAGTAGGCCTACTACAAAGGCAAAACCATTGTTTGGAATGATGTAGCTTTGTAGCCTGGCTAGGGGAAAGAGATACTATTTCTAGTATCATGTGAATGCTAGATACTGTTTCATTTAAACCATTTGCTAGGTTCCCTCCTGAAGACTTTGTAAAATATTTAAAATTAATTGATATTTATTTTATAGTATATATCCCATCTTGGTGAATGTTTCACGTGCATTTGAATAGTGATTATATTTTGTAGCTGTTCGTGCTAGTGTTGTATAATGGAAGGGGATAGATATAACAGACAATAATACACAGGCTTTCATTGTTGTGGTCACTTATTCGTACTTGTTTTTTCTCCATTTGAACACTTACTGGGAGGAGGTGTAAAAACTCCAACAGTAATTGTAGGTTTGCCTTATTCTCTTTTGGTGTGCTCTGATATTAGGTATAAAAATATTGAGATTTTTGTGTCTTCCTGATGAATTGATCACTTCATTATTTCAAATTTCCTCCCTTATACCTGTTAATAATTTATGTTCTGAACTCTTTTTGTCTGATGTTAATATAGTCACACCAAATTTATATGTTTAGTTATTTGCCATTTTTATTCTTTTACATTCAACTACATTCAGCTACCTTTTTCTTTGGCAGCACAGCATTAGGGGCTTGTTATTTAATTCAGACTGACATCAGCCTTTTAATTGGAGTGTATAGTCCATTTACACTTAATGTAATTATTGATGTAATTGGCTTTAAGTCTACCTTTTCTGTATTTATTTTCTATTTTCTCTACCTGTTCTCTCTCTTCTGTTTCCACTTTCCTGGATTTTTCTGGTAATAGTATTATGTTTGCCCTAGTATTACAGTATTACATTTTATTCCCTTTATTATGTATAAAATTAGTGATGTCACATCATATTATCAATTACAATCTATGTTTTTTATATATTCCTAAATTCAGGTACTGGCTCCACCACCTAGGCATTTTAGATAAAACCTTACATTCTTGGGCTTTTAGCTCACCTTCAGCCAGAAACCAAGTCTATTTTTGCCTTCCCAAATCTTTTAAATCCAACATTTATTCTTTAAAAGCAATCAATGTAACCGTCATGATTCAGGGTCACATCACCTCTTACCTGATGAAATAGAACAGCTTTTTAACTAGTTTGTCCTCTCATTCATCCATTCCCAGTCTGTCAATTTTAGATTAATGTTGAGATTCTAGGTCTGGCTATAATGGAATAGAAGGTCATGTGACATGAGAAGATCAAAGCACTTTGAGGACAGGATTTTCAATGGATCTGTTTGCCCTGTGGAGCTTGTATAATGGAGAAGCTACTGTGAGAAAGGAAAAATGAAGTGGTAGAGTGATAAATTGGGAGGAAAAAGGAAAATATTGAAGACTAGTTGTAGTCAGTATGAGTATTTATGTGTAAGAATTGTGCATGATATCAACAAGGATGAAGGAAACCAAAGGCTTGTAAATGGATTGAAGTGACTCCTGACTCTTCAGGGAAAAGATTTCATAAGGAAAAAAGCATCTTCAGTGTTAAGGCCTTGCCTCTGCAGGTCCTTAATCTATTCAATTTCATGGTGATTTGCGTATTATGAGTGCTCAAATAGTTTAAGTGAAAAGATAGGTATATTACTAACGATGGGTAAATGAACAAGTTTCTCACTATTTAAGTAATGACAGTTTTTTTAAGACTTTATTTATTTATTCAGAAAGAGAGAGAGAGAGAGAGAGGGAGAGAGGGAGAGAGAAAGGCAGAGACACAGGCAGAGGGAGAAGCAGGCTCCATGCAAGGAGCCTGACGTGGGATTCGATTCCAGATCTCCAGGATCACACCCCGGGCTGCAGGCAGGGCTAAATGGCTACACCACCAGGGCTGCCCCAGTTTCTCACTATTTAAGGAGGTATTCTTGTCTGTGTCTTATTTCACTGGGCCCAGGATCTAACACTTTTCCCTTTAGTGCAGTAAAGAGAACTAAATTTCTTAAAGGAAAATATTTCTGGAATAAGCTTTTTGAGAAATTTAAGGTCATTGCCATAAAGAAAAGGCATCAAAAATGCATAAATTGGAGACTGGCAGGAAAAAATTGAAATGGCTGAAGGCATCTTGAGCAACATGACATTTACACAGTGGCTATGTAAATTTAAAAGGTATGTCATAGGATTCAAATAAATTGGAACATTTATTTTCAAAATGTTTTCTTTCAAAAATGTTGTAGGCCTATTATGGTAATTATAGAAATTAAAAGGTGATATTAGCAAATCTATTTTAACCTGAATTAATATACAGCATTCTTAAAATAAAGTTCCAAATTAAATTCAAACATATTCATGCTTTCCCAAGATCACAGTATTTTTATAATCTGATGACATTCCAAAGCTTTAGATACTTTATCATATGTATATATTCATATAAAATCAATTAGAGTATTGAAACAATTACCAACTGGATACTGAATAAGAAATATTATCTGGCATTTCCAGTTAAAGTAGAAATAACCTTCTCCTTTTACCTTACCTATATGTAAAACATTCTGTAATCTATTCTCCATGTATGAGACAGGTTTTTCTTTGGTTAAGTAATTTAGAAGGCTTTGAAGGGGAATTGGTGATGGCATGTCTTTGGGGGCTTTGAGAAGATACTTCCCCTGTCGTAAATGTACTTCTCTTTTGTCATGCCAACACCTCCACTCTTCAAGATTTAATTCAGGCAATACCTTTTCATATACCTTTCCTTACCAATGGGCTTGTTAAGTTAATCACCACTTCTTTGTGATCTATGCACAGTCAAGCAGACTTTCAAATTATAGACTAATTCCTTGCTATCTATTCTTTGCTAGTAATATTTTTTCAAGGGTGCTCTTTCCATAGTTAGGCTTTATATTTTTGAACAAACTTCTGGCCTTCTCTAGACTTAACTTCAGGTAAAGAGGCATCCAACATTGATATTGATTTTCTAGTCATAATATTAAGCTTCTCAAATGACAAAACTGGAATATGCTGTCATCATTATGTATTACTGAATGCATAATGCCTTTACTTTTCTGTGATGAATTAGTTACATGAGCATATAGCACACTGCATGATTAATATTTTGTCCTCCAAAGAGCTTGCCAATATTGAATATATTATATACGCCAATATGCAACATGTACGGTTTTCTCATTTCCAATTTTCTTTATTATCTTAAATTTCATAATCATATGCCACTTCTTACTAGCACTAATAACTGTCACTGAATTTATCAGATACAATTAAGTTGATAATGCCTCTAAAACTCCTCTAAAATGAGCATACACAGTAAAAGTCTGAACAGTGATATCATTGATACAAGACTGTGAATTCTGATTTATTACATGTTTGGAAACTGAACTGATATATTTTTCTATGAAGTGTAGACTTGTTTTCATTTCTGTTAGTCCATAAGGTGAATTGTCAGAGTAGAAAAGCTTATGCCGGGGGATCCCACTTCCAGTATGATTGTAGGAGGATCCCTGTGGAACTGTTCCCCAGTGAAAGTGGCTAAAACTATTAAAAGACAAATACCTATTTAAAGTTTCTGAAAATGACCCTGCAGACATATAGCAAATGATAAAACATTATTCAAAAAAATCTTCTAAACTTGGTAAGAGCTGAGAGATCTTGGTATTTGAACCAAGAACTTTGCTTGAACTTTGTCATCCCAACTGAACAAGATGGGAATTCCACTCAAGAGTAGTAAAACCAACACACAGGGCTCTCTCTCCCTGCATCTCCCATTCAGAAGGCTGTCTTCCTGGTATGGGTAGAATGTCAGCATTTCTCATCCATCCCCCTCCCCCCCAGCTACCTGCTGCTGAGGCTAAATTTCCATTGAGCTAGGAGGCTCTTTTCAGTCAGGCTCAAATGGAGAAAGAGTTGAAAAGAGCCCTTCTGGTTTTAAAAGAAATCTAAAACCTACCTCAAGATCTAGTCCTCCTAAGAAACTTGAATTTGATTTGGATAAATCCCTGAAATGGTTTATACTGTAGGGCACTGTTGAAAACAATGTAGCAATCAGCTGGTAATTACAAATTTACAGCAAGTGTGATCAGAGAAAGAGGCAGTGAAAGAAAACCCTACCAAAACTATTGTTAGGAACTTTAGGCATACCCCAGGTCAGCCTCCTGAGCAGCAATATCAGAGGCTTCACAGTGTGGAGATGAACTAGGTAGCCCTAAAATGATCAAGTCATTAAATAAGTTAACAAGCAAATAACAGTAACAAGCTCCAAATGGGGAAGCTAGACAGAGTAACTTCTTGATTTAAAAGAAAATAATGTTATAAATTTGATGCTGGGACCCACACCACACACACAGTGAAGAGTCTGCATTTCAGCCTGCTGATTAGAAGTTGGACCCTCTGGTAGCAGCTGGTTATAATGTGGCTAAAACCCTTCCAGGGAGAAACTCAGAGATGGACATTTTTGCTTGCTCCCTCTGCACTGAACTCCAGTATATAGCTGCGGAATGAACTGCTTCTTTGTTTGCTATAGTCATGTGGGACTCCTGAATGCAAGCCCCAGAGTCATCCATGCCAGGAGATCTGGGGCCAATATCAATATTGGTTCACTAATTTCAACAAATGTACCATACTAACATAAGGTATAGGTGAAAGGTATAGGTATACCAGTTCCCCTTGCACCATCCTAAAGGCTGCCTTGGGTATCTCTGCAGCCCACTGACCCTGTCACCCAGCTGTTAGAACCCGGTTTCCCCAAGTTTTCAACACGGAAAGGTGAAGGAGGTTGCAGGAAATGAGGTTCCCCGCTCCCCCCAGCGCCCTCTCACCTCTTTTGGACTCCACAGAAGCCCCACAGATCTGATTCACTCAAACCATTCAGTCTGTAATAAAAATATTTATTGGAAAAAAAAATGGGATATATGAAAACTCTTGGTACCATTTTGGAAAAATTTCTGTAAATCTAAAACTGTTCTAAATTTTAAAATTATTTTAAGAAAATACAGAAAAAGCAAGTGTTGGACAGAAAAATGTTGGTCATTTAGTAAATTGGTATTTAATATTAGAAAAAATATTTATATATGAATATAAGTCATGAAATAAGAAAGGAGATTTTTAAAAATATTTTCTCTTTTTTCTGGGTGAATGTGGGAGAACTCCAGGCCCTGAGGCCTCGCCCAGCGCTCCTAGGGGTGTTACCAAAGGCTCTTAGTCTTGTTGTGAGAGGTGTGAGTGAAGAGTTTATTAAATGAGTTCAGGCTGAGGGGCAGGGCAAGCTGGTGGAGGATTAGGGTCGCCAACTCACCCGGCCCCACCAACTTACCTAGATAACTTTCAAATCATCCTGAAAACCTACAAATTTGACGTGAGATTTAAAGAAAAGAACAGCTGAAACGCTACAGAGAGAAGGGTTTTCACCTCTAACAAGGTATGAAGGTGGAAAAATAAAATAAAAAAGAATCCAGTGGGGGAGGGGCCCCCGAGGAGCCGGGTAAGGCCCTGATGAGAGCTTCCAAGGACAGGAGAGCCCAGCCCTGGAGAAGCGGGAACTTTAACAATCCGCCCCTGATTCTTCCTGGATGGAAAGGCGCTCAGCAGGGAACTTGGGCAGGATCCCAGGAGGGGCAGTGGAGCCTCCAGCCTCCCGGGGTCACCATCAGAGGAAGTGCGTCCAGGGGAGAGTGTGCCACACACCACAGGCCGAGCTCCGCAAAGGGCTGGAGCATGCCCAGCGGGGCCTCGGGAGCAGCTGGGGGCGGGGAGGGGGATTTGGGCAGAGGGGGCTGCGTCCTGCTGCCTTCAGGAGCCCAGGCCCCAGGAGCGCAATCCCAGTGGCACAGGCCCCGGATCCAGGGCGCTGGGGGACACAGCCCAGGAGCCTGCGCTCCCCCCAGGAAAGGCAGTGGTGGGGAGGGCATAGGACAGCAAGGGCTCTCCTGCCGCGGGGTGCCCCCAAGCTGTGCAGATCAGCGCCCCCCACCCCCGGAGCATCCAGGCCAGTGCAGATTGGGAACTGCTGTAGTTACTGTGGGAGCTGAGTCCAGAGCTGGAGAGCTGGCCGCCACCACTGTTGTTGTTCCTCCTGGTGTCACCCTGTGCCTGGGACGGGACGGGGCCACCAGGGGACAGAGGCCCCACGGGGTTTACAGCTTCCACTGGTGGGGGGCGGGGCAGCTTCCCAGGTGCACACACCTGAGAACCAGCACAGCAGGACCCTCCCCAGAAGACCAGCTGGAAGGACAGGGGAAGAACAAGTTCTTGACCAAGCAGTGCTGGAAAGCTCCAGAGGAAGTGGAGGGATTTACAGTATATGGAACCAGAGGATACCCCCCCTTTTTTTATTTCTTCCTTTTTCCAGTACAACTCGTTTTTATATCAGACTGTAAATTTCCAATTTTTTTGTCTCTTTTCTCACCTTAACCACAATATTTTACCACCTCTTCATTTTTAAGATTCTTCCTTTTTTACTTTCATATTTCTGCAATTACAGGTCCTAGATATATTTTCCACTTCTAGATTCCCTTCAACATATGCAACTTCATTTTGGGAGATGTACAAGATATGTTGTTTTGTTTTGTATTGAGAAATCTGCCTCATTTTGTTCTACAATGGTGGAAGTCAATACCTTCTAAAACACGACCAGTATGCACCCAGAACCAAGTGGTATACCATACTTGTTCATTCTGTGAGATTCTTCATTCCCATTCTGTCCCCCTCTTTTATCTCATTTATATTTTGGTGGTCAATGTTGGGGCCTTTTACAAGTATTTCTGGTTTATATAAATTTGGGACTGAGCATCTTCTAACATACAGAACTTAATATACTCAGAAACAGAAGAATCACCCTCTAGGACCCCTTAGGTAGAATATATTCTCCCTCCACTACAACTTCATCACCACCACCATCTCCCAGTCACCTCCTTTTTTATCTTCACTTTTTTTTTTCTTTTCTCTTTTGCTTTTTCTCTTCTTCTTTAGGATTCCTGACCTTTTATTTTTTACTACTTTGTTTTAAAATTTGTTTTTTTTTTTTTCACTTTAGTGGTCCTTTTGTTTTATTTTGTTCTGATCTTTGTTTTCAGTTTCTGGTCTCTGACCTCAGCAGAATCATTTAGGGTGAAATTTACTTAGGTCATGGTTGATATTCTTGATGCAGCCCACTCATATAGCCACTCTGCACTGAGTAAAATGACTAGGAAAAAGAACTCACCACAAAAGAAAGAATCAGAATTTGGATTACAATTCAATGTCAGAAAGCCAACTCAGAAGCTCAATTATAAAGCTACTGGTGGCTCTGGAAGAAAGCATAAAGGAATCAAGAGACTTCATGACTGCAGAATTTAGATCTAATCATGCTGAAATTAAAAATCAATTAAATGAGATGCAATCCAAACTGGAGGTCCTAATGACGAGGGTTAATGAGGTAAAAGAAAGAGTGAGTGACATAGAAGACAAGTTGATGGCAAGGAAGCAAGCTGAAGAAAAAAGAGAAAAACAAAAGCATGAAGAAGGGTTAAGGGAAATAAATGACAGCCTCAGAAAGAAGAGCTACATATAACTGGGGTTCCAGAGGGAGCTGAGAGGGCCAGAGAGCCAGAAAGCATATTTGAACAAATCATAGCTGAGAACCTCCCCAATTTGGGGAAGGAAACAGGCATTCAGATCCAGGAGATAGAGGGGTCCTCCCTAAAATCAATAAAAGCTGTTCAACACCTCGACATTTAATAGTGAAACTTGAAAATTCCAAAGATCAAGAGAAAATCTTTAAAGCAGCAAGAGACAAGAGATCTATAATTTATATGGAGAGAAATATTAGATTAAAAGAAATATTAGATTAACAGCAGACCTCTCCACAGAGACCTGGCAGGCCAGAAAGGGCTGGCAGGATATATTCAGGGTCCTAAATGAGGAGAACATGCAGCCAAGAATACTTTATCCAGCAAGGCTCTCATTCAGTAGAAGGAGAGATAAAGAGCTTCCAAGATAGGCAGAAATGGAAAGAATATGTGACCACCAAACCAGCTCTGCAAGAAATATTAAGGGGGACTCTGTAAAAGAAAGAGGGCACCCAGAGAAATAATCCACAAAAACAGGGACTGAGTAGGTATTATGATGACACTAAATTCATATCTTTCAATAGGAACTCTGAACTTGAATGGGCAAAATGATCTCATCAAAAGACACAGAGTTTCAGGCTGGATAAAAAAGCAAGACCCATCTATTTGCTGCCTACAAGAGACTCATTTGAGACCTAAGGACAGCTACATCCTGAAAATGAAAGGTTGGAGAACCATTTACCATTCAAATGGTCCTCAAAAGAAATCAGGGGTAGCAATCCTCATGTCAGATCAATTAAAATTTATCCCAAAGACTGTAGTAAGAGATGAAAAGGGACACTATATCATACTTAAAGGATCTATCCAACAAGAGGACCTAGCAATCATGAATATTTATGCCCCTAATGTGGGAGCTGCCAAGTATATCAATCAATTAATAACCAAGGTAAAGACATACTTAGATAATGATACCATTATCTAAGACTGGGAGACTTCAACATGGCACTTTCTGCAAATGACAGATATTCTAAGCACAACATTTCCAAAGAAACAAGAGCTTTAAATGATACATTGGACCAGATGGATTTCACAGATATTTACAGAACTTTACATCGACTTCTTCTTTGCCAATTTGAATGCCTTTAATGTCTTTTTGTTGTCTGATTGCTGAGGCGAGGACTTCCAGAACTATGTTGAACAGCAGTGGTGAGAGTGGACATCCCTGTCTTGTTTCTGTGGCAGGATACAGAACTTTACATCGAAACGCAACTGAATACACTTTCTTCTCAAGTGCACATGGAACTTTCTCCAGAATAGATCACATACTGGATCACAAATCAGGTCTCAACTGATACCAAAAGATTGGGATTGTCAATAATGTTTTGAAGCTTAAACTCAATCACAAGAAGAAATTTGGAAGAAACCCAAATATGTGGAGGTTAAAGACCATCCTGCTAAAAGATGAAATGGTCAACCAGGAAATTAGAGAGGAATTAAAAAGATTCATGGAAACTAATGAAAATGAAGATATAACTGTTCAAAATCTTTGGGATATAGCAAAAGCAGTCCTAAGAGGGAAATACATTGCAATACAACCATCCCTCAAAAAATTGGAAAAAACTCAAATACACAAGCTAGCCTCACAACTAAAGGAACTGGAGAAAGAACAGCAAATAAAAGCTACACCAAGTAGAAGAAGAGAGTTAATAAAGATTCGAGCAGAACTCAATGAAATAGAGACCAGAAGAACTGTGGAACAGATCAATAAAACCAGGATTTGGTTCTTTGAAAGTATTAATAAGATAGATAAACCGTTAGCCAGCTTTATTAAAAACAAAATGGAAAACACTCAATAAAATCACTAATGAAAAAGGAGAGATCACAAGCAATATCAAGGAAATACAAACGATTTTAAAAACATATTATGAGCAGCTATATGCCAATAATTTAGGCAATCTGGATGAAATGGACACATTTCTGGAAAACCACAAACTACCAAAACTAGAACTGGAAGAAATAGAAAACCTGAACAGGCCGATAACCAGGGAGGAAATTGAAGCAGTCATCAAAAACCTCCCAAGACACAAAAGTCCAGGGCCAGATGGCTTCCCAGGGGAATTCTATCAAATGTTTAAAGAAGAAATAATAATCAATAATATAATATAATCACTAATCAATACTGAAGCTGATCCAAAAGACAGAAAGGGATGGAATACTTCCAAATTCGTTCTATGAGGCCAGCATCACCTTAATTCCAAAACCAGACAAAGACCCCACCAAATAGGAGAATTATAGACCAATATCGCTGATGAACACAGATACAAAAATTCTCCACAAGATACTAGCCAATAGGATTCAAAAATACATTAAGAAGATTATTCACCATGACCAGGTGGGATTTATCCCCGGGATGCAAGGCTGGTTCAACACTTGTAAAGCAATCAATGTGTTAGATCATATCAAGAGCAAAAACAAGAACTATATGATCCTCTCAATAGATGCAGAGAAAGCATTTGACAAAATACAGCATCCATTCCAGATCTAAACTCTTCAGAGTGTAGGGATAGAGAGAACATTCCTCAGCATCTTAAAAGCCATCTATGAAAAGCCCACAGTAAATATCATTCTCAATGGGGAAATACCGAGAGCCTTTCCCCTAAGATCAGGAACACGACAGGGATGTCCACTTTCACTACTGCTATTCAACATAGTACTAGAAGTCCTAGCTTGAGCAATCAGGCAACAAAATGAAATAAAAGGCATTCAAATTGGCAAAGAAGTCAAAATCTCCCTCTTTGCAGATGACATGATACTGTATAGAAAAACCGAAAGACTCCACCCTAAGATTGCTAGAACTCATACAGCAATTCAGCAGTGTGGCAGGATACAAAATCAATCCCAGAAATCAGTGGCATTTCTATACACTAACAATGAGACTGAAGAAAGAGAAATTAAGGAGTCAATCCCATTTACAATTGCACCCAAAAGCATAAGAGACCCAGGAATAAACCTAACCAAAGAGGTAAAGGATCTATACCCTAAAAACTATAGAACACTTCTGAAAGAAATTGAGGAAGACACAAAGAGATGGAAAAATATTCCATGCTCATGGACTGGAAGAATTAATATTGTGAAAATGTCAATGCTACCCAGGGCAATTTACACATTTAATGCAATCCCTATCAAAATACCATTGACTTTATTCAGAGAGTTGGAACAAACCATTTTAAGATTTGTGTGTAATCAGAGAAGACCCCGAGTAGCCAGGGTAATATTGAAAAAGAAAACGAGAGCCAGGGGCATCACAATGCTGGATTTCAAGTTGTAGTACAAAACTGTGATCATCAAGACAGTGTGGTACTGGCGCAAAAACAGACACATAGATCAATGGAACAGAATAGAGAACCCAGAAATGGGCCTTCAACTCTATGGTCGACTAACATTTGACAAATCAGGAAAGACTATCCACTGGAAAAAGGACAGTCTCTTCAATAAATGGTGCTGGGAAAATTGGACAGCCACATGCAGAAGAATGAAATTAGACAATTCTCTTACACCATACACAAAAATAAACTCAGAATTGATGAAAAATCTAAATGTGAAACAAGAATCCATCAAAATCCTAGAGGAGAACACAGACAACACCCTTTTTGAACTTGCTCACAGCAACTTCTTGCAAGATACATCCATGAAGGCAAGGGAAACAAAAGCAAAAATAAATTACTGGGACTTAATCAAGATAAAAAGCTTCTGCACAGCAAAAGAACGTCAACAAAACTAAAAGACAACGTACAGAGTTGGAGAAGATATTTGCAAATGACCTATCAGATAAAGAGCTAGTATCCAAGATCTATAAAGAACTTATTAAACTGAACAGTGAAGAAACAAACAATTCAATCATGAAATGGGCAAAAGACATGAACAGAAATGTCACAGAGGAAGACATAGACATGGCCAACAAGCACATGAGAAAATGTTCCACATCACTTGCCATCAGGGAAATACAAATCAAAACCACAATGAGATACCACCTCACACCAGTGAGAATGGGGAAAATTAAAACAGGAAACAACAAATGTTGGAGAGGATGTGGAGAAAGGGGAACCCCCTTGCACTGTTGGTGGGAATGTGAACTGGTGCAGCCACTCTGGAAAACTGTGTGGAGGTTCCTCAGAGTTAAAAATAGAGCTACCCTACAACCCAGCAATTGCACTGCTGAGGATTTACCCCAAAGATAAGGATGCAGTGAAACGGTAGGACACCTGCACCCCAATGTTTATAACAGCAATGTCCACAATAGCCAAACTATGGAAGGAGCCTCGGTGTCCATCGAAAGATGAATGGATAAAGAGATGTGGTCTATGTATACAATGGAATATTACTCAGCCATTAGAAATGACAAATACCCACCATTTGCTTCAATGTGGATGGAACTGGAGGGTATTATGCTGAGTGAAGTAAGTCAATCGGAGAAGGACAAACATTATATGGTCTCATTCACATTTGGGGAATATAAATAATAGTGAAAGGGAATAAAGGGGAAAGGAGAGAAAATTAGTGGGAAATATCACTGAGGGTGACAGAACATGAGAGACTCCTAACTCTGGGAAAACGAACAAAGAGTAGGGGAAAGGGAGGGGGGCAGGTGGATGGGGTGACTGGGTGACAGGCACTGAGGGCGGCACTTGACAGGATGAGCACTGGGTGTTATGCTATATGTTGGCAAATCAAACTCCAATAAAAAAATACAAAAAAAAAAAAAAAAAGAAATGAGCTATCAAGCCATTAAGATGAATGAATGAATGAATGAATGAATGAATGAATGAATGAATGAGTCTAGGCTGGAGATATAAGAGGTGGTAAACTCAGAAGAGAGCTGTGAACCCCAGAGTTTGGGTCTCTGTCTTACATTCACAGTTGTTAACTAAGGGGTGACATTTTTTATTTGGAAGGAGATTTTTTGGGAGCAGGGTGTTTCACTTTTTTTCCCTCACTTGGTCAGGGTCTCAGGCCCTCTTTGTCTTGGGCCTGCCTGGTTTGATCTGGATTCCTTTGGCTTTGTGGAATGCTGCCAGGACAGCTAACTTTCCTGATAATGGGCCTTGCATTCCCATTTGCTGGCCTCTAGGTCAAAACCGAACTAGCTGTTCACCTAACAATGTGAGGAGTGAGTGCCAAGGAGGGTCTCTGTTGGGAGATAGAAGAAGATAATACATAAGGAAAATATTATGAGGCTACACTTATTTTTCTTTATGATTTAGTGAGAGGCAAGATGGAGAACCCACCTCAGACCTGTTTAATCAGAATCTTGATTGTACCAAGATGCCCAGGTAAATTGTGTGCACATTGCAGTTTGGGAGCTAAATTGTTGATGTCCCTTCTAAATTTACTCTCTTCTTTCTTTTCCTGTTGTCTTTTCTTTCCCCTATTATACCAGGTAGATTTTTTTCTCCTCATTTACCTTTTATACTGACCCACATAAGCAGTGGAGCTTGCAGCCTCTGCTAGCTGTTCAATTAAATGAAGATTCTGACCATACACTGATGCACTTGTTAATGAGGATAAATCTTCCAAAATATTGACCTTTGGTAGTATTGGGATCCATTTAGAAAGCAGGGATGACTAGGAATAAGCTGATTGGTGAAGGGATAGAAAAGTTAGGAGCTGATACTCCTTAGAATTTGGCCATTTTTACATTAATATCCTTGGTTTTTTTGTTTGTTTGTTTTGTTTTGTTTTGTTTTGTTTTTTGCTGTAGGGCCAGACTGATTCTTAATAATTCTCCCCACATTTTGTGGATTCCAGTATACCAGTAGGAAATTCTTAAAGTAACTGTGCACAGATTAAAGTACTATTAATTTGTCTTAAAAAACATAATTTAAAAAATTACCGAGAGGGGGTGCCTCGTTAGCTCACTTGGTAAAGCATGTGACTCTTGATCTCAGGGTTATGAGTTCAAGCCCCACTTTGGGTTTACGATTTTTAAAAAATTGAAAACAAGTTACTGATTTAAAATCAACATATAATAGTTTCAGGTGTTCAACAAAATGATTCAATATTTGTATATATTGTGAAATCACAATAAATCTAGTTAACATCTATCACCACACAATAATTACACACTTTTTCTTGTGATGAGAACTTTTAAAATCTACTCTTTTAGCAATTTTCAGATACACAATACGGTATTTTTAACTACAATCACCATGAAGTGTATTGCATCTCCATGACTCATTTTAATTTTAATTTTGATTAGGAAAAGTGTTTACAATATCCTTAGTACTATGTGTAATTAAAGGAGATATATTCAGTCTTTCTTAGTCTTATTCTTGGGAAATCCTCATCGTGGTTTATAATATCTTAAGAAAACATGGTAGAGTCTTACCTCTAATGACAAAAGTCAGTAATAAAGTTAAATTAACTTGATTTAAATGAACTAGATTAAGTTAAATAGATTTAAAGAATTCTACATTTTGTCGAAGATATGTAAGCCTAAACAGGGAAACTTTAAGTATTTAATAACAGCACAGTGGTAGAGATGTGATTTGAGTAGCTATTGAATGATTCCAATGACCCTGAGATTAATCACTCTGCTATCATACTTCACTTGAGTTTCTGTGATTAAAGAAAAAGAAAGGGAACAAAGAGAGAATACATCCCTGCTAGCCTATTCAATCAATGAAGACTAAGTAAATTGATAAATAAATATTCTTTTTCATTCAATTTGTAGACCACTGAGTAAAATGCATGAACACAAGCAGTTAATTACAAACAAGCAATGAATGGTTACATATAAGCAAAAGCAAGTAAAGAAGTACATTTTGCCTTGAGGATATAGAGGGTAAAAGTACTAAGTCAACCTGGAAGAACTATTTTGGCAACTAAGGAGCCTAAAACTCCGTGAAAATTATAAAATTCAGTGTGTGAGAGCCAGACCTTTTTTTCTGCTATAGAAGATACAGATGATAAATATCAATGTAATAAGACACATCTGAATATATTCAACCTATGAAAATTCTTATCCAACTTCATCAGAATACAGATGAACACATTTAATTTATTTAAATCTGTCTACTGCAGCACATGTAGCATTAACTCTAAACTTGTTCTCATTCACTAAGCCAGCCAATGTTCTGGATAATAATTCAATGAGAGATATATTTCTGTTCATGCTGTGGTTACCAACCACTGTTGAATCCTTGGCTCTGAACTTGTTCTTTGCTAACAACTACTGTTTTGCCCCTCATGGTGGTACGATTTTATTCTTTTGTTCAACATTCACTCTTCATCACTGAAGGATGAGGCTTGCCTTCCTGGGTGGGTTTTATAGTAACCTGCCTCATTTACGCTTTATTAGAAATAGCACTCCCACATTATGATGTAAATTTTGTTTTCAGGAGTTTATGCCTTCAATTTTAGAAATTTGCCAATTAACCTACACATTATCCAGTTTCTTCCTTTTATTTAAAAAAATTATTTATTCATGCACAAGAGACATAGAGAGAGGCAGAGACATAGGCAGAGAGAGAAGCAGGCTCCATTCAGGGAGCCGGATGTGGAACTCAATCCTGGAGTACCAGTACTCCAGGATCATGCCCTGGCCTGAAGACGGACGCACTTAACTGCTGAGCCCCCAGGCATCCCCATTATCCAGTTTCTAACTATAACTTTAGGTCAAGATGACTTAAGTACCTATTCTTAGACCTACACATTATTAATATTAAGAAGATGGATGGCCATGAAATGTCTCCATGGTTGACATTTTAATGCTTAAATATCTATTTAGTAATTGCTTAGAATATACATATATTTGTTTAAAATGTGTGTTCTTATGAATGTATGGTTTTATGTGTGCGTTTTTCTATTATTTTTGCTATATGCTTACAGCAAGTGGCTAAACAGAACTTAATGTCTTTAGCAAAGAAAAATTAGCAAATCCTTGAATCAAAATTTTATTTATACCGTTATTAAGGAAAGAATGAGCACTGTAATTAAGAGAAAGTGTTTATCAAAATGTTGACTGAGCCTAGGGTTCTGCTGTAGAAATTGAAAACAGTAAAAACTCAAATTATTAATAACCTGTATTTGTATTAATGAAAGAAGAATAATTTATATAAAAATGATCAGTTTGGACATGAAAATAAGAAAATTTGAATTTATGAATTTATGAGTAGTTCCTCTGTGGTACATAGATTGATCATCTTTTGATCTTCCTCTTTAAGATAAATATATTTGTGCCAGTTTACATTTGCTTTTAGTAAAAGAACATGTATTTATATGGAAGTACACAATTTACTACAAGTTTGTTAATAAGTTTAGAGACCAATTAACAAGCCAGATATTTGTATAGATGTAAGGTAATTTTTCATTCAATAAACCTTAATATTTTTTCCCCTCATTGCCTTTGCCATTCATTTCCTCTCCTGTGGAATAGCCATCCCTTCAACTCATCCACATGGTTATTCCATTGTAACTCTTACTTAATTCTCTCTCTTGAGTCAAACCTAAGCCACATTGGTCCATACATCTATCATTCCTTTGAATGTTTCTAATATTTATTATCCAGCACCCTGCATTCTTATTTCCCTTAATGTCTACATTATCATCCATAACCCGAAGAGAGTGAGTTATTTTCTAGAGTGTGTAATGTCTTAAAGCTTTTGGAAAAAAAAAAAAAAAAAGATTGCATTCTCTAGTATGCTAATTTTTGCTTGTCACCTTTGGATTAACCACTCTATTCTTCTGTTAATATTCTTTTTAGATGCCTTCACTCTTTTGACTATCTTAATCCATTCATACTCATTTGTTTTCCTTCTCTAACTTCACACTATTTTTACGTGCATTTATTTGCAGAGAAATTATTATATTCCTATTGTAAGTTTACATGTCTGCCTTTATTTTTTTTTAAGATTTATTTATTTATTCATAGAGACAGAGAGAGAGAGAGAAAGAGAGAGAGAGGCAGAAACACAGGCACAGGGAGAAGCAGGCTCCATGCAGGGAGCCCGATGTGGGACTGGATCCCAGGTCTCCAGGATCACGCCCTGGCCTAAAGGCGGCACTAAACCGCTGAGCCATCCAGGCTGCCCCTGCCTTTATATTTTATATTTGATTTACTTTGCAGTCATTCCACATTCACTGAGGATTTTCCATGATTCCAGGCATCATCCTTTTCCCTAACACATACCAGAGGGTTTAGCAAATCATAAACAGTTAGTAGATGTGTTATACTGAATAAATGGATGAATGAATGAAAACTCTTTTATTTGGCACACTCAAAATATTTACTAATGTTGGCCATGTTCAATAAATATTTTATTTTTTCCTAAATTATTAATAATTTTTATAAGAGACTCAAGTATAACGTTAGTTTTAGGCAGCCATTTATTTGGCTAGTTGCTGCAGTATGAGTTTGTAAAGAGTAGAATTGGCTATCAGGTACCTAGATCCTGACTGACTTGCTTGAATTACTTGTAATATTTAGTCTTAACTTTCTTAGTCTATAAAATGAGGTGTTTAGATCCGTTCAAAGCAATATCTTTTGCAAGCCTAGAGTTTACTAACTCTTAGGCTAATTATATCTATGTTTTGGTGGACCATGGAAGTTTGAATGCATGCATTAAACAGTGTGTGACTTCAGTATATTTTGATATAGAGTTCAAAATGGTATTTCACCCTGAAAAATCCAGAGGTGGCGAAATTATTTCATGGTAAGGCCATGGATATTGAACTCAGACTGAGTTTATGTCTAAGTTCTGCCATTTATTAGCTATGTAACATCAGGCAAAATAGCTAAATCTTTCTAAGTTTGTTCATTTCTATAATGGGGAGAATAATACATATACTTCATAGGTCTGTAACTGTCAATGCAGTGTAAAATGTGAAGCATTTAGCACATGGTTAATTTATCATATGTGAAGTATTTAGCACATGCTAGCACATGTTTAGCAGTTAAGGAGTATCAGCTTTTATTATTAGCATATTAATACTAGAAATAATCATGTATTAAGAAAACATTTCACCAGAAATATCTGACTCTTTTTACCATTTGATCCTTTTATTCCCTGAATACTATTCCAAATTTTGAAATTTCGCATGGAAAGTTTGGATTTTTCACTTTTTGTTATACATTTTATTAGAGATTGTCAAGTCTTCTGGGACTATAGTTATGCTGCATAAAGTCAGCTAAGTAATAAGTAACTTTGAGCAATATTTAGAAGTTACTAGGGTTCATCCACTAATGTCTACAATTTGGACATTATTTACTTTAGAAAACTCAGCTTTGTCACCTTTGTGTTATATTCATTGTCTTTCAATAACAGTAAATATATTTGGCTTTTGTAGGTAGAAGCACCAAAGTTTAAGAAAATCCATCTGAGCAGATATGAAAACGGGGACGATGAAGTTCTATTTTATAACATAGTGATTACCTGATCACACCCTAATTGTGTATTTAATCTCTTTATATTCTCTGAATATCTGAGAAACAAACAAATATATAATACTAATAAAATCATACTATCCAAGAAGGAAGAACTAATAGCTGTTTAACCAAGGATGTGCTTGTCTTGACTAGATCATGGCAATAATAACTTCCTCTTTCCAGCTACCAAGACCTTCTGACAGTTTTTTTTAAACAACCTTTTAGAAGCTCTTTGAAACATTTGATTATTTGTCTTTAAGATGTGGGTCCTGATGTAGAGTATGCTAGGGCTGTTCATAGAAAACTTGTTGACTGACTTGAGGTTATAGTCTTTTTTTAGAGAAGTTATAATTTTAATAACATTTACATGGTTTCAACTACATGCAAAGAGCTCTGCTAAGCACTTAGAACAAAAAGATAGTGAAGGTTTGAGCTCAATATTCAAACTACTTATCAAATATGAGAATGTATTTGTATAAACACATATTGTATACTTTATGGTTTTATAAGCATGCAGAACATCATACTACTAGTGGTTGGGTGCTGACATCTCAGATGGAAGGAAGGAGAAATTCAAAAAATTTTGCCAAATATTCACATTCTGGGTTCTTCTTAGTGGAATAAATTTGAAGCTTTCCCATATAGGACAATCCTGAAACAAACCAGGTCTCTCAAATGGCTCTGAATGAGATGAATGAATAAAATTTTTCCATGATATTTGCACTTTATGTGCAAGTCAGCACCAGCCTAAAGAGTGGATGAAACAATGCTACATAATTCAGACTCATAGGCCCCCACGAATTATGAATGTCTCTAATATATCTCAATAACGTTAGATACACTGTGACAGAATCCAGAACCCAATATTTGTCTGCCTGGAAAAAGTAATTTTCCTTTTATGAAGAAACAATCTGTATTTGGGAAATCATGTAATTGCTAGAAGAATAAAGAATCCTTGAAACAAAGACACAGGCATTCTTCCTCTTTCCTGACCTTGCCACTTAGTGATTATCGTTACCCAGTTGGCCAGCCAGAGTGCTTCTTTCTTTGCCATATTTATTTTTTAATCATTTGAGATGACAAAAAAATTGTCATTAGTACTAGAATACTGAGACAGGATAATGGTTTGCCACTTTGAAAGGAAATGTCTCTAGAGCTTTGCCTGTGGGAGATCAGAGTCCTGTCAAAACATTCTATTCTGTAGGATTAATCTCTTAAATATGTTAGAATACTTCCATTTATAGAACTCTCTTGTGGCTTATAAGCAGTGATATTCAGGTACTGACAAATGGATTGATAAAATCTTTCTGTGGCTTAATGATAGAAATAGAGCATGAAAATGTAGGTCTGTTTTTTTGCATGAGTTATGTAGACATATGTTAGACTTAAGGGGACCAATCATTTCTCCCTTAGATTTCCCTTGAACCCTATGATTTTGAGTGAATTTTAAAAATATTAGGCAGTGATATTATTTTTTTTGAATGTGAATTTTTTTACAAGAGTTGTCTGGGACTATGTTTATCATATGTCTTGAGCATTAGCATCTGGAGACATATATTGTTATCTAGTATTTGAAAAATCACTATGCCAGATACTTTGGAAAATGGCACATTTCATAATTCCATGTAGCATCCAGAAATTTCCCAAGTACTTCTTGATTAACCAACTTGTGTTGCAATAAACATAAGTAGCGCTACTTTTCTCAAAGATATTTCTTATAAACATTCTAGCACAAAATTGTGTTGTTTTTTCATTCAAGATGGCAGTTTGTGCAAAGATACTAGGTAACCTTCATGATGAGCTTATTAAAATTGTAGTATAGGAATAAAAATGATATTACTAACAAGATCAGAAGGGTAATGATTTATCAAATCCTTATTTGAAAAAAAGATAGAAGGGATTTTGGCTTCCATCCTCATGGTTTAATTGGTAAAGGAATAGTTCTCCACTGAAAATAACTAAAATTTTTGAAAAATATGTATAAGATACCTATTTAGATATTGCATAGTTGACAAAGAAAGAAACAAAAAAAAAGTAATCTCAGTTATTACCCTGACTTTCTGCCCAGAGACACTTCCAGAAGCCTACCATAGAGGGGGAAAAAACCAAGCCAACACAATTGTTATGCCAATTTTAGAAGGTTGAGATCAAAGTTCAACAAATCTAGGACGCTGGAAGATTACTGGAGAGGAGGCAGCTAGGTGAAATAAGAGTTTCAAAAAATTTTGTAGGGTCCACTGGAGTCTATTGCTAAGCAGGACATGCATAGATTGAAACTCTGCAAGACAAAACAAATAACTATCAGAGCTCTATAAAATGAAAGTACTTAAGACTACACAATGTTAGGAAATGTTTAGGTTCTAATCAGTCAGAGTAGAGACTGTTTAAACCTGGGGCATTCAGTAGAGACTCCTGAAAGGTCATGTCTAGGAGGACTAAATTAGACTATATAGTAACAAAGCCTAAATCTAAATCTCAAAGAGATCAAGCTGCTCTACAATTAACTGTCTTCCAAAACAACTATCACTTTTGAAGACAACAAAATCTAGGCAGACAGCAATGTATTATCCTCAATATTCAGCACCCAAATATACATACATTTCCAAATAAATATATATGTATATTCAATAATTTCTTAGATGTCCCAGCCATTTTAATAAGGCTAAATAAATCAATAATATAGAGATTAGAAAATAATTGGTAAAGTGTCTTTATAGCATAATCATTTATATAGAAGAACCTGAGGAATCAACAAAAAATGTACATTAACTAGTAAAAGAATTTAGTAAATATTGGTAAAAATGTGGAGAAACTGGAACCCTCATACATTGCTGAGAAAAATGTAAAATGAATCAGGTACGTTGGAAAACAAGAGGTTTATAAAATGGTAAACATATACTTAACATAAAAGCCAGAAATTATATAACTAGGTAGGTATCATCTGCTAGGACATATGAAAACATATCTACACAAAGACTTTGTACAAATGATTATAATGGTTTTATTATAATAGCCTCCCCCATCATGGGAACTATACAAACATATATCATCTGGCAAATGGATAAGCAAAATGTGGTATAAATCTATATAGTAAAATACTAATTAGCAATAAAAAGAAAAATATGTAGAACATGGAAAGAGTGTGATTCCATTTATATAAATTTCTTTTTTTATTTATATACATTTCTAGAAAAGATCTATCTATAGAAAAAGAAAGCAAGTTAGTGATTTTTCTGGGGATAGGAGATAAGAATAAAAGGGGCATGAGGAATTTCTTGGAGTGGCAACAATGATTTTTTTTTTAAGATTTTATTTATTTATTCATGATGAGAGAGAGAGAGAGAGAGAGGCAGAGACACAGGCAGAGGGAGAAGCAGGCTCCGTGCCAGGAGCCTGACGCGTGACTCGATCCCAGGACGCCAGGATCGCGCCCTGGGCCAAAGGCAGGCGCCAAACCGCTGTGGCTCCCAGGGATCCCCGGCAAAAATGATTTGAATATAAGCTGTGGTAGTGACAAAACTATATAAACTCACTAAAATTTGAAAAATAATCCTTGAAATATATACTTACACCTGGTGAATATATAACATGTGTATATATGTAAATTGTAACTCAATACATCTGGTAATTTTTAATTTTAATTCTAGTATAGTTAACATACAGTGTTATATGAGTTTCAGATGTACAACATGATGATTCAACAATTCTATACTTTACTCAATGCTTATCACGATGAGTATACTCTTAATCTCTTTCACCTGTTTTACCCACCGCCCTACTTACCTTCCCTCAGTTACCTGACCACCGGTTCCCTCAGCACTGGTTTGGTCTCTATAGTCAAGAGTCCATTTTTGCTTTCTTTTTCACTTTGTTCATTTATTTTGCTTCTTGATATACAACTATGAGTGAAATCTATGATTTCATATGGTTTTATTTTTCTTTCTCACTGATTCTATAATGGCTGCGCTACTTTGCATTCTCACCACCATGCATGAGGATTCTCTTTTCTTCTTTTCTTTCTTTTCTTTTCTTTTCTTTTCTTTTCTTTTCTTTTCTTTTCTTTTCTTTTTCTTTTTTCTTTTCTTTTTTTCTCTTCTTTTCTTTTCTTTTCTTCTTTCTTTCTTTCTTTCTTTCTTTCTTTCTTCTTTCTTTCTCTTTCTTTCTTTCTTCTTTCTTTTTTTTGGCTTTTTGTGTTTTCAACTTTAGCTATTCTGACAGGTGTGAGATGATATTTCACGGTGGTTTTGATTTGGATTTCCCTTATGAAAGTGATGTTGAACATTTTTCATATGTCTCTTGGCCATCTGTATGTATTCTTTGGAGAAATGTCTGCTCATGTCTTCTGCCCATTTTTTAATTGGATTACTTGTGGGGTTTTTTGGTGTTGAGTTTTTATTTTTTATGTAATTTGGATACTAACTCTGTCTTGGATATGTCATTTGTAAATGTTATCTCATTCAGTATGTTGTCTTTTTGTTTTTACTGTGCCAACCCTTTTTATTTTGATGTAGTCCCAAATGGTTTGTTTAATTTTTTGGTTCTCCTTGACTCGGGAGACATATCTCAAATAAAGTTTCTATGGCCCATATCAGAGAAATTACTGCCTTTGCTCTTTTCTAGGATTCTTCTAGTTTCAGGTATCAAGTGAGATCTTTAATTCATTTTCAGTTTATTTTTGTGTAGAGTGTAATAAAGTGGTCCATTTCAATCATTTGCATCTAATTGTCTAGTTTTCCCAACACCATTTGTTAAAGAAACTGTCTTTTTCCCATTGTATTCCTGTCTCTTTTGTTGAAGATTAACTGACCACATAACTGTGGGTTTATTCCTGGGTTATCCATTCTGTTCCATTAATCTTTGTGTCTCCTTTTGTTACTAGTTTTAGACTATTCTGATTACTACAGATTTGTAATGTAACTTGAAGTCTATAATTGTGATAGTTGCAGTTTTGTTTTTCAAGATTGCTTTGGCTATTTGGGATTTTTTGTAGGTCTATATAGATTTTAGGATTGTTTCTTATAGTTTTGTGGAAAATGGTACTGGTATTTTGATAAGGATTGCATTAAATATGTAGATTGTTTTGGGTAGAATGGACATTTTAATAATGTTTGTTCTTCCAATTCATGAGCATGGGATATCTTTCCATTTCTTTTTGGTGTTTTCAATTTCTTCATCAGTCTCTTATGATTTTCAGAGTCAGGTATTTCATATCTTTGGTTAAGTTTATTCCTAGGTATTTTACTCTTTTTGGTGCAATTGTAACTGGGATTGTTTTCTTAGTTTCTCTTTCTGTTAATTCTTTATTAGTGTATAGGAATGCAACAGATTTCTGTACATCAATTTTGCACCCTGCGACTACTGAATTCATTTATCAGTTCTAGTAGTTTTTGGGTGGAGTCTTTGGGATTTCTATAAAGGGTATCATGTCATCTGCAAATAGTGTAAGTTTTACTTCTTTCTTACAAATTGGGTGTTTTTTTTTTTTTTTCTTGTCTGATTGCTACGGTAAGGACTTCCAGAACTATGTTGAATAAAATGTGTGAGAGTGGACATACTTTTCGTGTTCCCAATATTAGGGGGAGAGCTCTTAATTTTTCACTATTGAGTATGATGTTGTAGCTCTTTCAAATAAGGCCTTTATTATGTTATGTCTCCCCGAAACCTATTTTGTTAGGGTTTTCATTATGAATGGATGTTGTATTTTGTCAAATGCTTTCTCTGCACCTACTGAAATAATGTTGTTTTTTTTTTTTATCCTTTCTTTAGTTGATGTGATGTATCACATTGATTGATTTGCAAATATTGAACCACTCTTGCATCCCTGAAATAAATCCACTTGATTGTAGTGAATTATTTTTAAAACTTATTGTTGCAATCAGTTTGCTAGTATTTTTTGAGGATTTTTGCAACTATGTTCATCAGAGATCTTGGCCTGTAGTTCACTCTCTTTTTCTCTCTCTCTCTTTTTCTGTAGTGGCTATCTGTTTTTTTTGTTTTGTTTTGTTTTGTTAAGATCTTATTTATTTATTCATGAGAGAGAGACACAGAGAGAGGCAGAGACACAGGCAGAGGTAGAAGCAGGCTCCATGCAGGGAGCGCAAGGCAGGACTCGATCCCGGGTCTCCAGGATCAGGCCCTGGGCTGAAGGTGGTGCTAACCTGCTGAGCCCCCCGGGCTGCCCAGCTATCTGGTTTTGTTATCAGGGTAATGCTGGCCTTATAGAATGAATTTAGAAACTTTCCTTCCTCTTTTTTTTTTTTTCTCCTAGTGAGAGAATACCTATTAACTCTTCTTGACTGTTTAGCAGAATTCCCCCGTGAAGCCTTCAGGTCCTGGACTTAGGTTTGTTGGCAGTTTTTTGATTACCGATTCAATTTCATTGCTAGTAATTGACCTCTTTAAATTTTCTATTTCTTCCTGAACCAGTTTCCAGAAATCTATCCATTTTTTTTGTGTGTGTTATCCACTTTGTTGGCATATAATTTTGTATAATACTATCATATAATCCTCTGTTTTTCTGTGGAGTCATTATTTCTCCTTTCATTTCTGATTTTATTTGTGTTCTCTCTATATATACATTTTTTTTCCTTTTTTGATAAGTCTAGGTAAAAGTTTATCAATTGTGTGGATCTCTTCAAAGTACCGGTTCCTCCTGATTTCATTGAATGTTCTATTGTTTTTCTTTTTTATTCTTTTATTACACTTTTTTTTAAGTTGCTTATTTTGTTTGTTTCTGCTCTAATCTTTGCTATTCCCTTCCTTCTACTGATTTTAGGGTTTTTTGTTCTTTTTCTATCCTTCGGGTGTAAGGTTAGGTTACATATTTGTGGTTTTTCTTGATTTTTGAGGTAGGCCTGTATTGTTTTAAATTTGCCTCTTAGAACATGTTTTGCTGCATCCCCAAAATTTGGGACCATTGTGTCTTCATTTTCATTTGTCTCTGTTTATTGTTCTGATTTCTTCTTTAATTTCTTGGTTGACCCCTACATTATTTAGTAGCACGTTACTTAACTTCCATGTCTTTTTGTTCTCTCAGACATTTTCTGTGGTTTAGTTTTAATTTCGTATTAATTAATTTCTATTAGTGTGTTACTATTAATTACTTCCTTTATGTTTCTTATGTATTTGAGTGTTCCCATGTTGGATGCATAAATATTTACAATTGTTATATCTTCTTATTGAGTTGTTTCTTTTATGATAATAACGGATCTTTCTATGTCTTTTATTATCATCTTTGTTTTAAAGTCTATTTAACTGATGCAAATAATGCTACTCTGGCTTTTCACTTCCATTTTATGGTAAATCCTTTCTCATTCCTTCACTTTTAGATTGCAAATGTCTTTAGGTCTGAAATGAGTCTCTTGTAGGCATATATATATATATGTGTGTGTATATAAAAAAAAAAAATATATATATATATATATAGATTTGTTTTATCCATTCTGTCACACTTTGTCTTTTGATTGGATATTTTAGTTTATTTGCATTCAAAGTAATTATTAATAAGCATGTACTTATTGACATTTGTTACTTGTTTTATGGTTCTTGTAGTTCTTCTCTGCCTCTTTCTTCTTTTACTCTCTACTGTCACGGTTTGCTGGCTTTCTTGTTATATTTGGATTGTTTTCTCTTTATTTTTTACTCCTCTATCCCTCTACATTTTAAATATATGATATGATATTATACATCCTTTTAGTTCATGAATCCCTTGACTAATTTTTAATAGATACATTTAACTTTACTACTTTTGTGTTTCCTACTTTTCTTACTCCTGCTTTTGGTCTTTCATTTTCACTCACAGAATCCTATTTAACATTTCTTGTAAGGCTGGTGTAGTGGTGCTGAATTCCTCTAACTTTTGTTTTCAGGGAAACTATTTATCTCTCTTTCTATTCTGGATGATGGCCTTGCTGGATAGAGTGTTATTGGTTAGAGGGTTCTTTTCCTCACTTCATTTTGAATATATCATGCCACTGTCTTTTGGTGGGCAAAGTTTCTGCTGAAAAAATAAGCTAGCAGCCTTATGTAACTGTTTTCTTTTGCTGCTTTTAAAATTCTCTATCACTATTTTTTGCCATTTTAATTATTATATGTCTTGTTTGGACCTCCTTGGTTTGATTTTATTGGAGATTTTCTGTGGCTCCTGGATCTGGATTTATGTTTCCTTCCCTAGATTCAGGAAGTTTTCAGGTATTAGTTTTTCAAATAAATTTTCGGCCCCCTTGTCTCTCACAGCTCCTTCTGGGATCGCAATAATGCAAATGTTATGCTTGATAGTGTTGCTGAGTTCCTTTAATCTATTTTCATTTTTTGTTATTAATTTTTCTCTCTCCTGTTCAGCTTGATTGCTTTCCATTATTCTGCCCTCCAGGTCGCTGATCCATTCTTCTTCTTTCTCTAGTCTGCTATTTATTCCATGTTGTGTATTTCAGTTATTGAGTTCTTCTTCTCCGATTGATTCTCTTTAATGTTTTCTATGTCTTTGTTGAGGGTCTCACTGAAGTCCTCTACTCTTTTCTTAAGTCCAGTGAGTATCTTTATGGCCATTGCTTTAAATATGGTATCAGGCATATTACATATCTGTTTTATTTAGACCTCTTGCTGTGATTTTGTACCGTTCTTTTATTTGAGACGTGTTCCTCTGTCTCCTCACTTCATCTAACTCTCTGTATATGTTTCTATGTGTTACAAAAGTCAGCTACATCTTTTGATCTTGAAAATAGTGGCCTTATTAAGAAGTCTTATATTGCCCTGCAGTACAGTGTGCCCTGTTTACCAGGACCTGGAACGTCTAGGGGGCCTCCTATGTGTGTTACATGCACCCTCTGTTGTGGCTGAGCCATGCTTACCTTCATGTAGTCATCTGCAATGGCTCTCTGCCTATTATGGGCAGGGTTTGTTCCATGTTTTTAGTGGGCATTAGACCAGGCATTTGCCAGAGCTTGGGTAGCACTGAAGTACAAGATGCTCTCCTTGAGTTGTCTCCTGAGATGCTTTTGTTTGTGGTTGGGGCTTACAATCAGATTCACTCTGTGCTTCCAGCCCACTGCTTGGGTTGCAGTTGGACTGATGTTTGTGGTTATCTTCCCCTCTTCCCAGGGCAGGAGTTAGTTTGGAGAGGTGCTAGCCCCTGTCAGGGCTGTTTGTACACTGGCAGGCTTGTAGTAGCACTTTGGATGAGCTCTTTCCATGTGTGTATTAGAGTGAGTAGATCCATAGGAGAATTCAGGGGCAAGGCACACAGTGTCAGTAAAGTCTTATTGTGGAAGTGATACTGCATCCACTTGAAAAAACTCCTGCCAAAGTTGTCCAGTGTGGGGGAGGTAGTTCCACAGAAGTGCATGGGGGCAGCTTTTAGCAAGTGAGGTGGAGAGCATTGGCACTGTGCTCATTTCTGCAGGTGTCTATGCATCTAGGCTCGGGGGCAAGGCAGCAGACTCTGGCTGGCTCTTTGGTTCTTAGAGAGGTCTCCTAAAGTTCCCTGTACCTTCAGCATATACCCCAAGTTTATTAAATAAATCTCCTTCCAGTATACCCAAGGTATTTTTCGAACTGCTGATTCTAAAATGGATCTCTGAGGGGCTGTTTTGCTCTCTTAGACGCCTGTCACCCTACTGGCTCTCCCAGAGCTAAGCCAGCTGATTTTTCAAGTTCTAGTTGGAAAGCCCCACTGATTGTAAAAAACAAAACAAACAAACAAAAAACAAAAATCTCACAAAACTACTCTGCTCTGATCTTCAGAGCCAAATGTTTTGAGGATTCATCTTTCTAGTGCAGGCCTCATATGCTTGGTGTGGTTGGCAGGGTCCTTTTCTCTTCCCTCTCCAGAACCATGGCTCCCTCCCTCCTGAGGTCAGTCCCACTGGTCTGTTTCATTCCTTAGCACATCTCTGTTCCTCCTACCCTTTTTGGTTTTTTTTTTTTTAATTTTTTTTAAATTTTTATTTATTTATGATAGTCAGAGAGAGAGAGAGAGAGAGAGAGAGAGAGGCAGAGACATAGGCAGAGGGAGAAGCAGGCTCCATGCACCGGGAGCCCAACGTGGGATTCGATCCTGGGTCTCCAGGATCGTGCCCTGGGCCAAAGGCAGGCGCCAAACCGCTGTGCCACCCAGGGATCCCCCTCCTACCCTTTTTGATATGGCCTCTTCTCTACATTTAGCTGTTAAGAGTCTGTTCTACCAGTTTTGGGTCATTTTTTGCGGGGGGGTGGCTTTCTTACACTGATGTGGGTGTTACCTAGGTATATCCATGGGTTAAGGTGAGCGCTGAAATTTCCTACTTAGTCATTTTCCCCAGAAGTCCTCAGTGTAACTTAAGTAAAGAAACCTACACCAAAGTACAACCCCATAAAATTTCATGGAACTAAAGAAAATTCTTTCAAGGAGAGTTAGAATTTTACTTCACAAAGTAAATCAAATAACGTAAAATCTGACAGCCTTTTTTAATTTTTATTAGAAACTTGGTGATTGGGATCCCTGGGTGGCGCAGCGGTTTGGCGCCTGCCTTTGGCCCAGGGCGTGATCCTGGAGACCCGGGATCGAATCCCACGTCGGGCTCCCGGTGCATGGAGCCTGCTTCTCCCTCTGCCTGTATCTCTGCCTCTCTATCTCTCTGCGACTATCATAAATAAATAAAAATTAAAAAAAATATATCACATATTAAAAAAAAAAAAGAAACTTGGTGATTAAAGAAGATAATGGAGATCAACACTGCAAGGTAACTTTTGAACTTAACAATGCTACTTTACAATATTTAATTAAAATACTATTAGAAATACAACTTGGAAAGCATACCTATGGCACATTTCTTCTCAGGAAGTTTCTTAAGGATGTTTTCCAGCAAAAGTGCTACAGCAATCAGAAACAGGATGTAATTATATAAGAAATACTGGAACTCTATTCTGAGTATAATGAAAATAAATTGGCCTAGATTAGAACAATAGTCAGCAAGTATGCTTCAAGAACAATTCTAAGAAGAGTGCAATGAATTCCAAACATGCAGAATGGCTAGCAATAGATATAAACTGGAAAGAATCTAAAGATTCATCAATAAATAAATGGATAAATTGTGATAGGTCCATACATTGTAATATGAGTTACCAATTGAAAGTAAATTAACTCTTGTTATCTGCAACAACATGCAGAGCAAGAGAAGCAGGCAAAAAAAAAAAGTGCTAGTTTTAAACATTTCATAAAATTTTCAAAAATGAAAAATAACTTGTAGGGTAAAAGTTGATCAGTTGTTTCTTCAGGACAGGAGTAATGACAGGGATGAATTACAATGTGGCATGAGGAAACTTTTGAAGTGTGATGGATAGGTTTGTTATATTGATCGTGGTGATAGTTTCACAAATTTATATATGTGTCAAAACAGAACCAATTGTGTACTTTAAACAAGTGAAACTGAATATATTTCAATTATAGGTGAATGAAATTATAAAACACAAAATCATATTTGCATTAAGGTTACATTTGACTACCTTCTCTATTCTTTGATATTTCCTAAGTTACCAAAACCTAGTTAATTGTTCAACAAAATAACAAGTTAATGGTTCTTTTGAGCATTAAGAGAGGTGAAATGGAAGTATAGAATATATATTTTGTAAATTTTTTAAAGGACAAAATATTTGTAGTGTAATATACGCATTGTAAATGTGTTAATTCTTCAACTGTTACAGCCATTTTATAGGATAATTTTTTATGTCTTGGTAGGATAATATTTTTGTCTTTAATCTTTAAATAAAACTTATTCTTTGGCTTGACTTTGAGGATAGGCTTTTAATAATAAATCATAGACACTAAATGTACACAAATATTTTATGTCCCTTAATATTTCAGTAATTTATTGCTCCATAAAAAATGACCCCAAAATTTCCGGATGTAAACAATAATAAGAATTTGTTTTACTTACAAATTTGTTGCTTGGGCAAGGTTCCTCAGAAACAAATCATGCTTGTTTCAAATCAAGACAGCTCAGCTACTGCAGACTAGAATCACAGAAAGGCTGGCTTGCTTACATTTTTGTCCTTGATGTTGGTAGTCAGCTGGGATCTCTGCTGGAGCTGTCTTTCAGAACATCTACTTATGACTGCTTGGTATCCTTATAGAATGCTAGCTGGTTTCCAAGAGCAAGCACTCTACAGTCCCAGGTGGAAGCTGTTTATTAGCTGTCTCTTCCTGTGTAACAAATTATACAAAATGAGTTGAATGAAGCAACATTATTTATTACCTCCTACTTTTTGTTTTACTTGCTTTTTTGTTCGATTTGTTTTTGTTTTGTTTTTGCTTTTTATTCTGTTTTGTTCATAACTGGGAATCTGGACATGTCTTTTAAGTATCTTCTGTGTCAGGGTCTCTCACAGGCTGTAATCAAGGTGTCAACTTGAGGTATAGTCTTCCTAAGATTTGACTGGAGACATTTCTGCTTCTAAGCTTGCTCACTTTGGTTGTTGGCAGGATTCAGTCCCTAATAGGCTATTGAACCGAGGGTCTTAGTTTCTCACTGGCTGCTGGCCAAAAGTCATTCTCAATTCCTTGATGTGTGGGCCTCTCCAACAGGGTAGCTTGCGTCATCATTGCATGCATACTGACAGAGAGGGCAACAGAAAGAAAATCCAGCAAAAGAGATTAGTTTCTGTTAACCAATCATGAAAATCACATCCTATCTCTCTTTTGGCTCATTCTATTCCTTCAATATAAGCACCACGTCTAGGTCAGATTCAAGGGAAGATTTCACAAGGACACAAATACTAGGAGGTGGGGATTACTGGAGAGTGTCTTTGAAAGCTGTGTACTATAGCTGTATTTCTGTTTATGACTCTTAGAAATTATGTGACATTTCTCCCACCTTTTTATTTTTCGCTTTTTAAGATTTTATTTATTTATTTATTTGTCAGAGATTGAGAGAGAGCGCACATGCAGGGAAGCGACAGGCAGAGGGAGAAGCAGGCTCTGCTGAGTAGGAGCCCTACTCAGGACTCAATCCCAGAACTCCGGAATCATGACCTGACCTAAGCTGAAGGCAGACACTTAACTGTCTGTGCCCCCAGGGCATCCCTTTTCCACTATTTTCTCTTAGTTCAGGGAGGGACAAAATCTGCCCAGATTCAATATTGAACATAGTTCTCAGAGAAGTGTTGTTTTCCATTAAATAAAGTACATACTGGATGAGATTTTGTGGAGAACATCTGTGGAAAATGCAATTGTCTGTACTTGGCAATTATACTAGGCAGGGATTTAATTGTTAGAGCATATATTCTTAATTACTATTAATGTAAAAAAGATTTGGATTGGGTCACCTGGGTAGATCAGTGGTTGAGCATCTGCCTTTGGTTCAGGTTGTGATCCCAGGGTCCTGAGATCGAGTCTTTCATCAGGCTCCCCGCAGGGAGCCTGCTTTTCCCTCTGCCTGTATTTCTGCCTCTCCTTGTGTCTTATGAATAAATAAATACATAAAATATTTTTAAAAATGGATATATTTTTGTTTCACTTCTAGAAAATATATAAACCTTTCTAGAAAATGTGAAACATCTTTATATATTACAAAAAATACGACAAAAATCTTTGAAATTATAAAGATAGTTTTGAGGCAATACAAAAACCCCTTGTGTTATATGATAAAATAGCTTAATGATTAGTAAGCCTTGATACACAGCCTCTGCATATTCAATTATAAGTGATGTTTTGAAAATATGCTTTAGCACTAGAAAAAATCTAAATTTTAATTTTTATACTATTTATTGAGTATATTGCCTTAAGAAAAGTGTTCATTTTGAGGTTAGATTTCCTTATTAATAAAATATCATTAGCTCATAGAGTTGATAGAAAATTTAAATGAGAAAATTAATATGTAACATGTAATACTTAGTAACCCATCAGTTAGATGGGTGTTATGTTTTATAAAGGATGATGCCTGCCTAGGGTTACTTACTTTGAATGCTGGAATTTTGACTTTTAATCAAAGTGTGTTCAGTCCAGTTATTTATATCGTATACCTGATTGGAATAAATTAGTGATTTATAATGATAGAAAAAGAAAGTCATTATTGAGGATGTTTCACAAAGAAAGATATGAAACACACTATTTATCCATTTTCCTAAGGAATATACTTTGAGTTTCAGAGTAAGATGGCATTAAACCATGAATAAGTGTGTCCAGGATAATGATGTCTCTGTGCTCTGATGGCTCTTCTTTAGTGTTTCATATAGTTCTTGACTCAAAATGATCTGCCTGAAATTTCTGCCTCTTTCTGCAGAATATTTATTTATTTATTTATTTATTTATTTATTTATTTATTTATGATATTTAACCCATTTATTCATGAGAGAGAGAGAGAGAGAGAGAGAGACAGAGACCCAAAGGGAGAAGCAGGCTCCATGCAGGAAGCCTGATGTGGGATTCAATCCTGGGACTCCAGGACCACGTCCTGAACCAAAGGCAGATGCTCAATCACTGAAATCCCAGTGATTCCCACCAGGAATTCCCAGAGGCCTTATTTAAAAGTCACAAGGATTTTTTTTTTTTGGTTGTGTGTGTACTTTAAATTTAATTGAAATACTTACTATCCTTTAGTATCCTCCACAAATTGTTAGTTGTTTGTGAATGGACAAATTTTCTCTTCTTAACATTTTGTATTTGTACTCTTTTTCTGTAATTATCATCTACTGCTTGAGAACAATGGTTCTCGAACTGTTGTCACCAGACAGCATGAGCAACACCTGAAACCATACTAGAAAAACAATTCTTCAGATCCCAACTAAGACCTACATAATCAGAAACTTTGGGAGTGGAGACCAGAAATCACGGTTTTAAAAGCAATAGTGATGGGCAGCCCGGGTGGCTCAGCGGTTTAGTGCCACCTGCAGCCCAGGGCCTGATGCTGGAGACCTGGGATCGAATCCCACGTCGGGCTCCCTGCATGGAGCCTGCTTCTCCCTCTGCCTGTGTCTCTGCCCCTCTCTCTCTTCTCTCTGTGTTTTACATGAATGAATGAATGAATGAATGAATGAATGAATGAATAAATAAATAAATAAAATCTTTAAAAATAAAATAAAAGCAATAGTGAGGTGCAGGTGGGTAGCTCAGTTGGTTAAGTGTCTGACTCTTGATATTGCCTCAAGTCATGATCCCTGGATCCTGAGATCCATCCTCGCATCAGACTCCATGCTCAGTGCAGTCTGCTTGGGACTCTCTCCCTCTGCCCTCCCCATGCTTGTACACACTCTCTCTCTAAAAACAAAACAAAAATCAAACAAAGAAAAAACACTTAAAAAAGTGATAGTGATTCTGATATACAATTAAATTTGTGAGTCTCTTTTCTAGAATCTTCATTCTTTCTGCTCAGTCTGCATTATTTGTAACCTATGGCAGTGGGAAGAGCATTTCAGTGTCCTTTTCGTGTGAAGGGCTTTTGTACAATTGGAGTTACTGTTGAAGATTGTTCCCAAATTTAGAGACGTATTTGCTTTTAAAGTATTACCCTAGCAAGAGTAGTTGTTTGTTTTACATAAATTACATAGAGAACATATCTGCAATTCAGGAAAACTATAGAAGAATTTTAAAAGCCATTTGTTTTTCCTTTTGGAAAAAAGCTCTTAATTTTTTAAAAACTAATACCTGTGCATGTGGAAAGGTGGATACATAGATTATATGGCGCATGGTATAAAATTTAAAAAGATAAAAGAAGTTCATCAAAAAATTATACTAATTCTCACTACTTCCCATGACCATTCAGAATTCCTCTCTGGAAACAAGTATGACTATTAGTATCTTATTATAAAATTTAAAGATATTCTTATTTTTAAATATGTTCTATAAAAATATGAATGTAACATGTTCAAATATACACATACTAGCATATTATGTACTCTGTTCTTTTGTTAACTTAAAAAATTTGTCATATATTGTTGCATATAGTACTGCATTATTATTTTAGTATTTCATTATAAGGACTATTTCACAATTCCTCTTTTTTTTTTAAGATTTTATTTATTTATTCATGAAAAACACAGAGAGAGAGAGAGAGAGGTAGAGACACAGGTGAGGGAGAAGCAGACTCCACTCAGGGAACCTGATGTGGGACTCGATCCCGAGACTCTAGGATCATCCCCTGGGCCAAAGGCAGGTGCTAAACCACTGAGCCACCCAGGGATTCCCCACAATTCCTCATTGACGGACATTTAGAATATTACCAATCTTTTGCTATTATAAACTATTTTACAGTGAATATCTTCATATGTAACATTTGCTTGGGAGAGGAGGGGCAAGACCGCGGAGGAGTAGGGTCCCCAAATCACCTGTCCCCAACAAATTACCTAGATAACCTTCAAATCTTCCTGAAAATCTACGAATTCGGCCTGAGATTTAAAGAGAGACCAGCTGGAACGCTACAGTGAGAAGAGTTCGCGCTTCTATCAAGGTAGGAAGACGGGGAAAAAGAAATAAAGAAACAAAAGGCCTCCAAGGGGGAGGGGCCCGCGAGGAGCCGGGCTGAGGCCGGGGCGAGTGTCCCCAGGACAGGAGAGCCCCGTCCCGGAGGAGCAGGAGCTGCACCGACCTTCCCGGGCGGAAAGGGGCTCGCAGGGAGGTGGAGCAGGACCCAGGAGGGCGGGGATGCCCTCGGGCTCCCTGGGACAGTAACAGGCACCTGCGCCCCCGGAGAGTGGGCCGAGCTCCCTAAGGGCTGCAGCTCCACGGCGGGACCCGGAGCAGCTCGGAGGGGCTCGGGCAGCGGCTCCGCGGAGGGGGCTGCGGGGCGGGAGTGAATCCAACAGCGCAGGCCCCGGAGCACAGGGCGCCGGGACACAGCCCAGGATCCGGCCTCCCCCGGGACAGGCAGAGGCCGGGAGGGCCCAGGACAGCGAGGACGCTCCTGCCCCGAGCTGAGCAGATCAGCGGCCCCGCCCCGGAGCCTCCAGGCTCTGCAGACCAAGAGCTCTGGGGCTACTGCAGGAGCTGAATCCAGGGCTCCAGAGCTGCCCCCGCCACTGAGGTTGTCCCTCCTGGGGCCTCACGGGGTAAACAACCCCCACTGAGCCCTGCACCAGGCAGGGGCAGAGCAGCTCCCCCAAGTGCTAACACCTGAAAATCAGCACAGCAGGCCCCTCCCCCAGAAGACCAGCGACACAGACCAGTTCCAGGGGAAGTCAAGGGACTTAAAGTACACAGAATCGGAAGATACTCCCCCGTGGGTTTTTTTTTTTTTTTTTTTTTTTTTTTTTTTTTTTTTTGCTTTTTGACTTGTTTGCTTCCCCCACCCCTTTCTTCCCCTTTCTTTTTCTTTCTCTTGTTCTTCTCTCTTTTTTTCTTCCTTTTTTCTTTTTTCTTTTTCTCTTTTCTTTCCTTCTCTCTGTCTCTTTTTCTCCTTTTCCCAGTACAACTTGTTTTTGGCCACTCTGCACTGAGCAAAATGACTAGAAGGAAAACCTCACCTCAAAAGAAAGAATCAGAAACAGTCCTCTCTCCCACAGAGTTACAAAATCTGGATTACAATTCAGTGTCAGAAAGCCAATTCAGAAGCACTATTATACAGCTACTGGTGGGCTCTAGAAAGAAGCATAAAGGACTCAAGAGACTTCATGACTGCAGAATTTAGATCCAATCAGGCAGAAGTTAAAAATCAATTGAATGAGATGCAATCCAAACAAGAAGTCCTAACAATGAGGGTTAACGAGGTGAAAGAACGAATGAGTGACATAGAAGACAAGTTGATGGCAAAGAGGGAAACTGAGGAAAAAAGAGACAAACAATTAAAAGACCATGAGGTTAGAATAAGGGAAATAAACGACAGCCTGAGGAAGAAAAACCTACATTTATTTGGGGTTCCCGAGGGCACCGAAAAGGGCCAGAGGGCCAGAATATGTATTTGAACAAATCCTAGCTGAAAAACTTTCCTAATCTGGGAAGGGAAACAGGCATTCAGATCCAGGAAATAGAGAGACCCGCCCCCCAAAATCAATAAAAACCGTTCAACACCTCGACATTTAATAGTGAAGCTTGCAAATTCCAAAGATAAAGAGAAGATCCTTAAAGCAGCAAGAGACAAGAGATCCCTGACTTTTATGGGGAGGAATATTAGGGTAACAGCAGACCTCTCCACAGAGACCTGGCAGGCCAGAAAGGGCTGGCAGGATATCTTCAGGGTCCTAAATGAGAAGAACATGCAACCAAGAATACTTTATCCAGCAAGGCTCTCATTCAAAATGGAAGGAGAGATAAAGAGCTTCCAAGACAGGCAGGAACTGAAAGAATATGTGACCTCCAAACCAGCTCTGCAAGAAATTTTAAGGGAGAATCTTAAAATTCCCGTTTAAGAAGAAGTTCAGTGGAACAATCCACAAAAACAAGGACTGAATAGATATCATGATGATACTAAACTCATATCTGTCAATCTGTCTAACTCTGAACGTGAACGGGCTTAATGACCCCATCAAAAGGCGCAGGGTTTCAGACTGGATAAAAAAGCAGGACCCATCTATTTGCTGTCTACAAGAGACTCATTTTAGACAGAAGGACACCTACAGCCCGAAAATAAAAGGTTGGAGAACCATTTACCATTAAAATGGTCCTCAAAAGAAAGCAGGGGTAGCCATCCTTATATCAGATAAACTAAAATTTACCCCGAAGACTGTAGTGAGAGACGAAGAGGGACACTATATCATACTTAAAGGATCTATCCAACAAGAGGACTTAACAATCCTCGATATATATGCCCCGAATGTGGGAGCTGCCAAATATTTAAATCAATTAATAACCAAAGTGAAGAAATACTTAGATAATAATACACTTATACTTGGTGACTTCAATCTAGCTCTTTCTACCCTCGATAGGTCTTCTAAGCACAACATCCCCGGGACACAAGGCTGGTTCAACACTCGTAAAACAATCAGTGTGATTCATCATATCAGCAAGAGAAATACCAAGAACCATATGATCCACTCATTAGATATAGAGAAAGCATTTGACAGAATACAGCATCCATTCCTGATCAAAACTCTTCAGAGTGTAGGGATAGAGGGAACTTTTCTCAACATCTTAAAAGCCATCTATGAAAAGCCCACAGCAAATATCATTCTCAATGGGGAAGCACTGGGAGCCTTTCCCCTAAGATCAGGAACAAGACAGGGATGTCCACTCTCACCACTGCTGTTCAACATAGTTCTGGAAGTCCTCGCCTCAGCAATCAGACAACAAAAAGACATTAAAGGCATTCAAATTGGCAAAGAAGAAGTCAAACTCTCCCTCTTCGCCGATGACATGATACTCTACATAGAAAACCCAAAAGCCTCCGCCCCAAGATTGCTAGAACTCATACAGCAATTTGGTAGCATGGCAGGATACAAAATCAATGCCCAGAAATCAGTGGCATTTCTATACACTAACAATGAGACTGAAGAAAGAGAAATTAAGGAGTCAATCCCCATTTACAATTGCACCCAAAAGCATAAGATACCTAGGAATAAACCTAACCAAAGAGGTAAAAGATCTATACCCTAAAAACTATAGAACACTTCTGAAAGAAATTGAGGAAGACACAAAGAGATGGAAAAATATTCCATGCTCGAGGATTGGCAGAATTAATATTGTAAAAATGTCAGTGTTACCCAGGGCAATTTACACGTTTAATGCAATCCCTATCAAAATACCATGGACTTTCTTCAGAGAGTTAGAACAAATTATTTTAAGATTTGTGTGGAATCAGAAAAGACCCCGAATAGCCAGGGGAATTTATTTTATTATTTTATTTTATTTTATTTTATTTTATTTTATTTTATTTTATTTTATTTTATTTTATTTTATTTTTTTATTTTATTTTATTTTATTTTATTTTATTTTATTTTATTTTATTTTATTTTTTTAGCCAGGGGAATTTTAAAAAAAGAAAACCATATCTGGGGGCATCACAATGCCAGATTTCAGGTTGTACTACAAAGCAGTGATCATCAAGACAGTGTGGTACTGGCACAAAAACAGACACATAGATCAATGGAACAGAATAGAGAACCCAGAAGTGGACCCTGAACTTTATGGTCAACTAATATTCTATAAAGGAGGAAAGACTATCCATTGGAAGAAAGACAGTCTCTTCAATAAATGGTGCTGGGAAAATTGGACATCCACATGCAGAAGAATGAAGCTAGATCACTCTCTTGCACCATACACAAAGATAAACTCAAAATGGATGAAAGATCTAAATGTGAGACAAGATTCCATCCAAATCCTAGAGGAGAACACAGGCAACACCCTTTTTGAACTTGGCCACAATAACTTCTTGCAAGATACATCCACAAAGGCAAAAGAAACAAAAGCAAAAATGAACTATTGGGACTTCATCAAGATAAGAAGCTTCTGCACAGCAAAGGATACAGTCAACAAAACTAAAAGACAACCTACAGAATGGGAGAAGATATTTGCAAGTGACATGTCAGATAAAGGGCTAGTTTCCAAGATTATAAAGAACTTATTAAACTCAACACCAAAGAAACAAACAATCCAATCATGAAATGGGCAAAAGACATGAAGAGAAATCTCACAGAGGAAGACATGGACATGGCCAACATGCACATGAGAAAATGCTCTGCATCACTTGCCATCAGGGAAATACAAATCAAAACCACAATGAGATACCACCTCACACCAGTGAGAATGGGGAAAATTAACAAGGCAGGAAACAACAAATGTTGAAGAGGATGCGGAGAAAAGGGAACCCTCTTACACTGTTGGCGGGAATGTGAACTGGTGCAGCCACTCTGGAAAACTTTGTGGAGGTTCCTCAAAGAGTTAAAAATAGATCTGCCCTACGACCCAGCAATTGCACTGTTGGGGATTTACCCCAAAGATTCAGATGCAGTGAAATGCCGGGACACCTGCACCCCGATGTTTTTAGCAGCAATGTCCACAATAGCCAAACTGTGGAAGGAGCCTCGGTGTCCATCGAACGATGAATGGATAAAGAAGATGTGGTCTAAGTATACAATGGAATATTACTCAGCCATTAGAAACGAGAAATACCCACCATTTGCTTCAACGTGGATGGAACTGGAGGGTATTATGCTGAGTGAAGTAAGTCAATCGGAGAAGGACAAACATTATATGTTTTCATTCATTTGGGGAATATAAATAATAGTGAAAGGGAATATAAAGGAAGGGAGAAGAAATGTGTGGGAAATATCAGAAAGGGAGACAGAACATAAATACTCCTAACTCTGGGAAACAAACTAGGGGTGGTGGAAGGGGAGGAGGGCGGGGGGTGGGGGTGAATGGGTGACGGGCACTGAGGGGGCACTTGATGGGATGAGCACTGTGTGTTATTCTGTATGTTGGTAAATTGAACACCAATAAAAATAAATTTATTATAAAAAAAAACATTTGCATGCATGTGACATTGCTTGTAGGTTAAAATTTTAAAGGCATTTGGCGAATGGTTTGTTCATTTTTAGTTTGGCTAGATATTTTTTAATTGTCTTGCATAGAAATAGCCCAATTTTCACAAATTAACAATATGCAAGCAAAACAGTTTTCCATACTCTTGTCAACAATGGGTTATCAAATTTTCAGCATTTTAATAGAGTATATATATATCACAGCTGTTTTAATTTGCAAATCTATTCTTTTGAGGTTCAAGTAACTTCATATGTTGAAGAAACACATATATTTCCTTTTCTGTGAACTCTTTTCTCATGTCCTTCACCTATTTCTTTCTCTTACTATGTTGTTTTGTTTACTTTTTATTTGTAAATGATCTTTACTTATAAAAATTACCTTTATGAAATATTTCGATTATTTTCCTCATTGTTGTTGTTTGACTTCATTAATGTTGATATTTTCCCATGCAGGTGTGTATTTTTAAGTAACAACTTGGTCTATGTATTTTAATTATCTTTTCTGATGTAGTCTGTGTTCTAAATGTTTTTAGAGTATATTTCATCTAATAATCTTCAAAGTTTACATTCTGTATTTAATCCTTCTAATGTTTATACAAGGTATCTGTATGTAACGCATTCTCTATTTCTTTTATTGTATCTATTGATGCTATCTAAAATTTACATGCTTCAAAATCTTGCTAAAGTCACTCTCACCTCTTATTTCCATCCAGCATTTAATTTTAGTTGATTTTTTCTATTTATTTATTTTAACTTATTTACTTTAAATCTTCAACTATGTATGTGTTACTTCTGTTTCTAGCAATATAATAAATGGAAATTTATTGAAAACAACCACAAGATCATATAATTCTGTGTAATATGTAATGGCCCTCTCCTTTAAATAAATAGTAAGGCTTGAAATATAAAGATGCCACAGTGGGAAATAATAATGATAAGCTGTTTTGGAAATAAAATCTACCCAGGGAGCTTGCCTACCTTAGTGACTATTGGGACTAGGATTTTGGACCACACAGAAGCATACATCAAGCTTAGAGTAAGGGAAAATTTGGAAATAGGAAATTAAGGCCCATATAACCCTGGTATCAATAAAGTACTACAGTCTCAGGAGAAGAGTCAACTAGAAAATAGTATCTGTCTACTGGAAATTCTCCTGTCTTATTATGGCCTCTAGATGAAAAGCAATCTCTGTTGACAAATGTCAAGCACCTGTCTTTTTTGCTTCAAATTTGGAGTTTGAATCTAAATATAATTGGCAAAGAAAATAGTAAATCTGTCCACAAATTAAGATGACTCAGAATTTACAGTGGCACAGGGCACCTAGCCAAAGAAAATGTGAATATTTTAAAATGTAACATATCTTTAGCTCAGATTATAAAGCATTACCAAGGATGAAAATCCATGTTCCATGAACTAACAATTTAGAAAGGGTAAGGGTGGTGAGCAAAGCCCCCATAACTTTCAAGAGAATAAAAAACTCCACTAAAGCAGAAGACTCACACTCCTAGAAATCTAGGTAATTGAAATATTACATTCAAAATATGAAATTAGTATATTAATATATTTAAGTATGTAAAATATTAAGTAGAATTTATTTAAAGAAAAGACAAGATATATGTTAAATTAGCTAAATAAGGTTTTGGAAGTGAAAAATAAAGCATTTTATTTAAAGACTCAGTGGATGAGTAAACTGTGTTAGAACTGAAAAGGAAATTGGTGAATCACAAAAAAGTTCTGAAGAAATGACTTAGAATGAAGCATAAGGGGGGATCCCTGGGTGCTTCAGTGGTTTAGCACCTGCCTTCGACCTAGGGCATGATCCTGGAGTCCTGGGATCAAGTTCCGTATCAAGCTTCCTGCATGGAGCCTGCTTCTCCCTCTGCCTGTGTCTCTGCCTCTCTCTCTCTCTCTCTCTCTCTCTCTCATGAATAAATAAATAAAATATTAAAAAAAGAATGAAGCATAAGGAAGAAAATAAACTATAAAAAGGAAGAGGAAGTTAGAAATTGTTGAGAACAAAATAGGAAAACTATACTTTTTCTAATAGCAGTTCCAGAAGACATGAATGCAGTAATATCCAAAGAGATAGTACTTGAAAATTTTCAAAATTTATGAAAGATATATATCCTCAGACCAAGTAAGCATCAGTATCAAACAATATAAAGACAAGTCAGACCTGATTACATCATTGTGAAATGAAGAACTCCAAAGACAATGAATGAGAAGATTTTAGAATCAATTGGAGAGAAAAGAATATATGTTATAAAGAATTCATAATTAGAAACAGACCTCTCAATATTAATAATAGAAGACAACAAATAATTATCAAACTTGCATTGTATACGCAGGGGATTTAGAGGGTGGGGAAATTTAACAACTTTTAAAAAAGGTAAAAAAAATTAAGAGAATTGCTTATCATCAGTAGACTTTCGCTAAAGAAACTTCTAAAGGATGGACATTGGAAAAACAGGGAATCTTTTAAAGAAACATCTGAATTGGAAGAATTCACTTTAAACAAATAAATTGTTAACATGTAGACAAATATAATCAATAAATGTCTGAAATAATTATACTATCTAATTAAGGAGTAAGAGATAACTAAAAACCTAGAGAATAACATCATAAAGCATGGGAGTGGGAAAGGAGTAAGAAATATTCTAAAGTTATCATATCTTTTAGCAGGATTCAATATTGAGTAAACTTAAATTTTGTGAAGTATGCATCTATAAATTTTCGAGTGTCTAAAATAGTGTTTACAAAGACCAAATGGTTAGAAGAGAAAGAGTTTTGTACATGTTTGGTTTGGTTTGTTCTTTTATGTCTTATTTGATTAAAAATAGAGAGTGTTTAGCTTGGTTTTGACAAAGATTCAAGTGCAAATATTTTATTTAGAAAATTATTATAGAAGGGGGCTCCTGAGTGGCTCAGTCAGTTAAGTGTCTGGTGCTTGATCTCAGCTCAGGGCTTGATCTCAGGGTAGTGAGTTCAAGCCCTAGTTGGGTTTCATGTTGGGCATGGCATGGAGCCTACTTAAAAAAAAATATATATATATATATATATATATATATATATATATATATATATATATATATGTATATTCCTAATATATATAGGTAAACCCAGTAAAGGTGTGGGGAGGTGAGAAAGGGGAAGGTAGGAAGCTAATAAAGAGTATGTTAATAAACAAGTTAACACTGTGGGAGACTTAAGCTTATTCCCTCTGGGGAATTCAGTGACCTCAGTGGAAAACATGTTCCTATGTGTTATTGTTTCAAGGAATAAGGGACCTTCGCCATCTTCCATCAGTGATTGGCTAAAGGCTGCCTCTTTTGGAGAAGGAGTGGCCTGTAGGAATGAAGAGTATTTCCTGTGCTGGCACTGTTACAGTGAGATGGTTATACCTATGAAGAATGGAGAGCTTCTCCCTTGCTGACCACTCATTGTGGGGTGCCCCCTTGCCCTGTGTCCCCCAGCCACATATTGTCTTAAGGTAGGAAGGCAGTTTCAGGCCCAGCTGATAAGAGGTAAATTTCACCTGACTTCTTATTGTTAGCAAGACCCCTAATGTTTCCTTCATGGCTGGATCAGGAGGTCCTGGGTCTAGATTATTGCCACTATTAGTTGGTGGAGGGCATAGTAAGATTGTCTGCCACTATGCTGTTCCTCCATTCCTTGGTTTCCAACCCTAACCTCCAACCTTTCTCTTCTCCTCTTTGAGATTTCTCTTTTGTTCAACACTTGCATTATTTCTAGGATTTATAGTTACAATTAGTGGGAAGGAATAGGCAGAGATGAGCCTATGTAATCTTATCTGGTTGGAAGTCTGTGGTTCCTTTATTTAATAGAATATATTTTTTCTCTGTTTTATTTTGCAGAGAATAATCACATTATAAAAGCACTTTGACTAAGAGTCTTTTGAAAATTAATTTCAGAACTGTTTAGAGTTTTATAGACATCTTCCATGTTAGTTACAAATATGAGAAAAATCTGTTTTGACAGATTCTTGATTTCCACAAGATGCTTTGAACCATTAATGGTAACAGTAAGCTGCAAGATGCTCCTAACTCTATTGTAAGAAAGTATCTTTAAAATAGATAGTGGAATATGCATGTGAAGAGTGTAAAAATTTGGTAAGGAATACTAAAACCACACTGTGTAGTTTTCAGATTTCTTTCTTACTTAGAAGAAAGCTTTTAATTTGCTACATCTGTGGAGACAGAAATGACTGACATACTTTCTGTCTTTGAAGAGCCAATAATCTGGTAGATCATAGGGGAAAACTCATAAGTAATATGCTTTAAAAAGGGGGAGGGCAGTAAGGCAAAAATGAGAAGAGGGAACAAGTTGGGAAGATGAAGGACATGTGGGGAGTGATGAAACAGAACAACAGGTAGGTCTTGAGAGAGCCTTGTTCACAGAGCCATCCCAGAACATGGACAATGAAGCAGATTTTAAAACCCATACAAAACTCATTGTTTCCTCAGCATTCCTTCTTTTCTTCAAAAAAAGTCATGGATTGAGATAGCATTCCATTTTTATGAAGTGGGTCTAAATGCACAAGATAATTTTGTGAATACTAGCTGTACTGAAAGCTGTGCTACACTGAGATTTAATTTAAACTTTTAAACTAAATCTGTTTAGGGCAACAAATAGATTTATTTTTAAAATGATCCAAATAAAGCTTGCCTATTATAAAATTCTGGAACACATTTTGCCCTAAAATTTTATAAACTTTCTCTCCATTTCCATAAATATTATTTTCATTTCCTTCTAATATACAAGAAATTGCTGAGTTAGGAAAGAGATGATCAGATGACTTATTCAAGATCATGCAGTTCACCAGCTACAAGTTTTAGGTCTTCCTGTCATTTAATACCTCCTGCCCACAGATACTAAATTCTCAAAACACTTAACAAATGCACACGTGCATACACACACACGCCTCATCATTTGTACTACTAGATCTTTATGTAGGAAAAATAAAAATGTATGTTCACACAAAAACAATAGGCAGATGTTTATAGTAATTTTTTATAATTGATCAAACTAGAAATAATGAAAATGTTCTTCAGCTGGTCAGTGAATAAACTGTGGTAGATCCTTACAATGGAAAAAATGGAAAAACCAGTTGGCAATAAAAAGGAACCAATTATGCCACAATAATACAGATGAACTCAAATATCTTATGCTAAAAAGAAGCCAGATTCAGATACTACACGACGTATATTGGTCTGGCTATGTAATTTGTAAGGCCCAGTACAAAATAGACATATGGGGCCTATTGTTCAAAAATTAAGGCTTTCAATACAGTGACAGCAGAACATTAAACCAAGCACAGGACCTTTATAAGTGCAGATGTATGTGACTATGTGGGTTACACTCCCATGAAGCTGGAACTGACTATATCATTTTGTTACTATGACATTCTCAGAAGGAAAATCTACAGAAAGAGAAAAAACGCCAGTGTTGCCAGGGGCTAGAATGAGAGGGAGGAAGTCACTACACAGGCATAAAGGAATATTGGGGTAATCAGACTGTTCTGTGTTGCTAGAAGTAGTGACTACACAATTATGCGTATGACAAAATTCATACAACTGGCCACTGAAAAGAGAAAATTTTACATGTAAATTATATAAATCTGACTTAAAATCCAAGCATATATTAACATTTTATTGAATGGTTATAAATAATTCCAATGAGATGTGTAACATCATGCAACTAACAGAAACAAAATACGATGGGTGTGCTGGCTCAGTGGTTAAGTGTCTGCCATTGGCTCAGGTCATGATTTTGGGGTTCTGGGATTGAGTCTCACATCGGGCTCTGTACAGGGAGCCTGCTTCTCCCTCTGCCTATGTCTCTGCCTCTCTTTGTGTGTGTCTCTCATGAATAAATAAATAAAATCATTAAAAAAAGAAACAAAATAATATGGAAAGAGCAGGGATAATGACCTGGATTGGAATATCATACTGGACTCTTACGAGAAGAGTGAAATAGTTTTCATCATTTAATTTCTCTGGTTCACAATTTCATTATCCCAAAAAGAGGGTAGTAATAGTAAATCAAACTTATAGGGTGCTGAAGGATCAAATAAGATAATGTTTGTGAAGGTGTTTTTCAAAACATTTTAATATTAAAGCATTCTAGGATTGTTTTAGCAGTGGTAATAAAAGCACCAACTTATCACCTTTTATCCCCTCAAATTTAAAGATTTCTCATTTACTCTGCATACTTCTAATTCTGAAAAGACAATTGAAATCAGAAATTAAGTTTAACAATGTTCTATAGAACATACAACACACTTAATACATACCACATTTTAAACCTAGAAAGTGTTACTTGTTTTTACAAAGTGTTATATTCTTTGGGAAAAATCTGTTTAACACCCGGTGTACTAAGTGTTGAATTCTTACTTCTCAATGCAGTAAGTATTTTCTCCCCTAAGGCTAAAATGAATGTACAAATCAACACCATTCTTCCATTTTATTTCTAAGTTTTAGTATCCACTTTTGACAGTTTTGTAATATTCAAGTAATATGAAGAGTGATGAATCAATAACTGATTATAAATGTGTATGGGGATTAAATGGTCAAAATTTGCACAGTTCATTCAATTCTTGAGATACTCTTCATATAAATATAACCAGTCAAACAATAATAAATATAAATTCAGGTAAGTACAGAGCTTAAAAAATTATTACCTGGAACATTCTATAACCAGATGCATGTCTCACATTTGCCTTTTAACTTAATTTGGAAGAAGAAAGGAATCAGAGTTCTGAGTTTCTGATAAGAATGTACCTCCCATATAGCACCTCATCACACTGCAGTCTAATTGTTTATTTAAATATATATTGGCTACTATCTGATTATGAACATCAATGGCAGGATAAGGGCCTTATTTCTATTTTTCAGCTATAATATCTTTTACTAGCACATAGCATTTGTTAATAATTTTTGCTTTCTAAGTAAGGAAAACCAGATGTCATTGGTAGACAGAGTGGCCAATTGGACAGAGCACTGAATGTTGTTGGAATAGTTTAATATTGTTTCTTATTAGGTATGCATTATTGGGTATAAGACTTAGCCTTTCTTTTGTAAGCCTGGTTTTCTGAATAGTTAAGGGCCTAGAAAAATACTTGACTTGTAGCATTTTCTCAGTAAATATCAAATGTTAGATATCAGTTGTCAGATGTGTTTTCCCTAATGCATCATCATGTACTACTTCATGGGAGTGTTATAGTGGTCAAGTGTAATAATGGATGGGAAACATAAAAATACTCTCTTTTTATGTAAAGCTCTATTCAAAAGATGGTGAAATGAGAGTGTTAGACTCAAGTAAAGAGAGCTTGACCAGTAGCACAGCTTCTGTCACCAATCAGCTGAATTACTTTGGAGAAGATTTATAATATCTCCTGATTTTTTACTGTAAAATGAGGGGTTCTAAATTTCATTCTATATTCCAAAATATTTACTTCAGTTTAGCAGGGAAGCACATTCTATAATTAAAACAAGCTAAATACACAATTTTGCATAATGTTATTTGCTTCTAGTTTAAAATATATCACAACTTGGCACCTAAATAGAAAACTCAATTATAAGATTAATAAAATACAAACTGGGTTAAAGATTCCATTTTCAAATAGTTTTTTGCTATAGTATACCAAGAGTGGTTTGTGTTTTTTGCATTCTTTAATTTCTGTACCATCAACTTTTTGCATTGGTATTTTGTCTCAACCAGATTACAAAATCCATAAATCGGGATCATGGGTTATATACTTTTTAAATCCCCATACTAGCTAGACATTGTCTTGCACTTAGTAGTTGCTTAATAGATATACAATAGGCTAATTGATTCAAATCAATGTCTCTGTAATCAATCATATAATTTAGAGTATTGATCCATGATTGAGTTCAGTTAATGGACAGGCTGGACAGAGTCAACAAGCTCCTAAATTTCACTGCAGAATAAAATCTTAATTTTTTTTAAACTCTGCTTCAAACTATTTGAGAATATAATGAACTATAATCAATTACAGTCCTTATTGTTGGACGTCTAGACCTATTATACAGTCCAGTGTAAGTGTAATTGTCTTACAATAATGATACAAGTAGAAATTCATAGAGATAAGACTAATGTATCTTCCTGAGACAATTATAGTCCATTTTCCATTAGCCAGAATGAAGTAAGTTCCGTTTTTATTAGTCGCAGCTCTGACTGTGGAAGGATAGGGAGAGTGAAGGACAACATCTGATGTTCATGAGTCATCCTGTTTGTCCCTTCTTTGGCTAAGCTCCAGCCCCTAAGCGAAGTAAAACCTTGTTGTGGCTTTAAGATCGTGTCTTTCTTCCCATTCCACAATCAGTTACACATTACTGATAATAAGCATAATATTTTATTTTTGCTTTAGTGTGAGTGATCAATTACCTGCTAAAAGTGATCTATCACATGTTAACCCCCAATTTGGGTACGATAATGAAGTTTCCAAGCCTTATAAATGGACTTAAAGCAGTCGATGTTGATATAGTTGATGTAAATACTTAAAAATACACAATCAATACAATCTCATTCTATTATTTTGGCTTAATTATTGAACTTGCTACTTAGAAATTTTAGATTAATTTTGAATAAACTGAGGAATTTGAATTAGTTTCTTCTCACTATCAGTTTAATTTATTTATGTAATGTTAAAATTTAAATTTGACCTAATAGAATTTTCACATTTTCAGTGTCATTATTATCTACTGTGGTTATTAAAAATAAGTTGATTTCTGAAAACAGCTTCTTCCCAATGAGAAATTGTATCCAGTAACTAATTTTGGTAATGACCATGGATTAAAATTTGTGAAATGAGTAAAAGCATAGTCTTAAGAGCAGGCAGTTCACACCTTGGAGTATCAGGACAAAGGCTTTGCTGGCTCACAGTAATACAAATGTCCAGACTGCAGTTCAAGACATGACCTTTATTATGCATAAGTATTTTTTCCTTTGCAAGAAATAACTTTGCACATAAAATTTTATGCTATTTTCAGGCTTGGTTCGACTATAATAAATCTTTTACTGAATAAGCCTTAATACCAGTATGGAGAGCACAAGTGAATAAGTCAGAAAATGGTTTGACTTAGCAAATCTTGAAGTTATTACATGATTAGGAGGGATTTATGTGTTCCATAATCTAGCCTGGGAAAGACACTGTGATTTGTTCCATCTAAACTCTTTAATTAATAAAGCCTACATTCTCAAAATGTAATCTGATTTGAAAATATTCTCATTTTCTTCTAATCTTTGGGAGTATAACATAGAGAAAGAACATGGACTTGTGTTTTAGATGGTTATTTAAATGCTGTTTCCAATTTCCTGACTTTGAGCAAGTAATTTATTCTTTCTGAGCTTCAATTACTTCATTTTTAGAAGGAATTTAGAATATTAACTCCACAGCATTGTTGTCAGAAGAGTGATGACAGATGTAAGATGCCTAGCACAGTGTCACATGTGTAGTAGGTACCCAATAAATGTCACTTCCTTTATCTGGGATTTCTTGTTTGTTTTTTATTTTTACTGATCTTTCACATGAGACTATTATATAAGCATTATGAGTTATCACAAAGTACATTTTTGTCCGTTGACTGAGAAAACAGGAGTTATCATCATATATTTCTAGAATAATTCTCATCCTTCAAGCTATAAAAATAATGGACTTTTATAATTCTTTTTATAATTCTTATTTGAAACTGTATAAGAAGTTTTGGGATATTAAAGTATCTTTATCCTGATTAATTAAGAATGTCTATGTCATATTTTTCTCACTCCCTTTAGCCTTTAATATATGCTAAAAAAATTAGAATCTGATAGCAGAAAAATATAAAAAGGACAAACAACCCTAGCCCCAGAAGCATTCTTTTTTTTTTTTTTTTTTTTTGACTATTGTTGAGAGAGGACCAAATTACCTGGCAGTAGGAGATTGTTTCCCCAATAAGCAGATTAGCATGCAGGGAGTTTTTTGGGAGTCTCTAGGATTTAATCCCTGAAGAAGTAAAGGGAAAGGAGAAAATAGGAAGAGGAAAAGAAGGGAGGGGGAGGAAGAAAGGGGGGAAGGACAGGAAGAGTGGAGAAGGGAAGATGGGAGAGGGAAAGAAATAGAACAGAGGAAGAAGTTGAGCAGAGGAACATCATTTCAAGGGAAACATCAGATGGTCCCACAGGGAGGTCTAACTGTCCCATGTTGAGGTGAAATGACTGTTCTTTATATCCCTAAAATGATCAGTCATCAAATGCAAAAATCTTGACAAAGGGACTGATCTTGAACAAGACTAGTTCTCCTCAGTTGAATCCATAACCCCAAGTGGGTGGAGAACTGAGATCTCCTGGTGGCACTGTCAGCAGTGAGGGAAATAAATCCTTCATTACTGAAAGGGGCTTGGTATAGCACACCATGTTACCTTCCTGTACATTTACTGTGCATGATGAGTTAAACATCCTCAATCCTTCAAAATATGGATACAATGACCTTCACTCATTTCTTCTGCTGATTTTTGCTGACTCATAAGTTCAGAAGTACCAGACTTTCCAGAGTCTGCTCAGAGCTTAGGTATGCCTCATCTCTAAGAGATGCCCGAGTTCTTCATCAGTAAGAGATGTTGAATTAGATCTTGCCCAAAATACCTCAGTAATGCAAACACTCATGCTTCAGCAAAACAATGAAGTAGCTTATGCTTCTCTGTTCCCATGCTATGTACTAAACAAATTTGTGTGTGTGTGTGTGTGTGTGTGTGTATAAAGGGAAAAATATTCAATCAGATTATGTTGACAAATAGGAATGGATAGAAATCCCAGGTTAGTAGATGAAGATATGGTTGTTTCAGACCATCTAACTGGAAGTTCAAATCTAGCATGTAATTTAGTTCCTAGTTTGAATAACCTCATAGCAACAGAGGGGAGCATTGTCCTCTTTCACAACAGATTAAGAGATGGAATTTTTCATCCTTGGTGGCTGTTGCAGTTTCTTTGCCTAATACTTACAGTTAAATAATGATTACCAGTGTTTTAACATCCTTTCTTAGGATTTTGGCTATTTGCAGCACCTAATCATTTCCTTCCCTGTATTCTTTAAGCCATAAGAATTGACTCAAAAAATATTATTTTAAAAAAGGAGAAATAGAGGAAATAATTTTATCATACAGGTATGGTCTATATGATCCCTCTCTGTGGAAAGCACTAATGAGTCTCATTAGAGGGAAGACTAAAGAAGATGGGCAACAGTGAATGAATCCAAGAGTTTGGTAGGGTTAAGAGGGCTCCCTGATACACATTCTCCTTTGCCTTCAGTTTCGAACAGGAGCCAACTACTACTATTTCTTCTGAGTGACATGAGAACAATGTAAACAAATATGATTCTTTGATTACTGAGCAAGTTTTTTCTCACTGTAGAATAACTTCTTATTATAGAACAAGTTCATTTGGCTTTCTGCACAAGTCAAATGTTCAAAACTAAATTACATTTTCAACTGAATTGTTCAACTGAAAGGTTTCTATGTAGTGCTCTTTTTTTCTTTGAAAAATCACAACATTGAAATTTGACTGTTTTTCATCCTCATCCTGTATTTTTCTAATAGGTACTATGTTGTGAAAAAGATCAGGAAACAGTGTGTCCAAGCATAAAAAAAATGGGAGAATACTGAACCAGAAAAAAAAAGGGTGACTTTTGTTTTTGTTTTGTTTGTTTTAAATGAGGATTTTCTGGTTCAGAACAATTCAGTGGTCCCTGCAATGTGATTTGGTATATGAGATACTTTGTGTTTCTTTATCTGATCCTGTCTCTTAGCTTTTATGTTGCAAAGGTCATTGCATCTTTCATAGAAAATATGGCAAGATTGTGAAATTTTTCTTTAAAAGTGCCTATATATGGTGCTTAACTATCTTTCTCAATCCTGACAAATTATGGGAAGAATATTTCACTCTGATATAAGACAAATCTATTAAGTTCTAGAATATTAAAGAAAATATGAGAACTACATGTAAAATTGTTTAGCTTGTGAATGAAACAGCATCCTCTTTCTTGAGATTGGAGAAAGTGGTAAGTTTTTTTTTTCTTTTTTGCAGACACATTTCCACGCCAGAAATATTTTGTTTTCAATCCTGTTGGTGTCTTCTGACACTCTTCATTTTCCTTTTATGGCTTTTTAATTATTTCATTAATTTCACCTATCAGCATGAAAGATAATGCTCATTCAGAGTACGACATTTCTCCATTTGGCAAATTGTTGTTATAGAGGGTATTGTCAGTTTGATATTGAATTTGATAAAGTATCCCATCTAAACATTCAAATTTTAAATTTGCATAGCCTTTATATATGAGGACATTTTCTAATAAGTATCATTTAGAAGGTCCTAACTTACAATATTTTATAGCATCCAGTATTAACAATGAAGAAGATAATAAGGAAGTCAGGGTTAGCGGAGGGAGGTGACTGAAGATAAGTTGAGGCAGAAAATAGAAATAACTCTGTTTACAGAAATAGCTCTGTGCTGAAATCATGCTTATAAATCACCACAGGGAGAAATAGAACGTGTGCTGCAGATGCATATGATAACTGATGAAACACTGAATTTATTGTCTGTTTGGAAAGAAGTCACAAATAAAAAAATCAAATATATTATCCCTAGTAGAAAGGGTGACATCTACAACTCAATTCAGTGAAACGAAGGACCCTGATACTCTGCCATTTTTGAATTATCAGGTCAACTTAATTCCAGGGAGACCTGTCATTTCTCAGAGAAATAAAACCCAGCTGATGTTATTGTTAGATACAATCCATTCACTGCATACCATGAGGGCAAAGAACCCTATTCTCCAGGGAACAGATTAGCGATTTTCTCCTTTTGGGGAAAAAAAATCTGAAAGTGCCTTTTTTGAGCAGAAAAGAAAATGCAGAATGGCTCCAATAGAAAACTAATAGATTGAAATTGATAAAGGGGGATGGGAATTTCAAAGACTTTCAAAATTCTTTTATAGACAGTTAGGAAACCCTATGGCCAAATTGGGTGGGCAAGAGAAGCTAGCTCTTTCTCCACCCTCCCTTCAGAAAGGAAAGTAAAACAGATACTAATGAGTCTTTTTTAGTATTTAAAGTTCTTTTCTTAGTTTCAGTAAGAAATTAATGAGTTCACAAATATAGGCACCAGTATATTTTATGCATATATAGAGTGCTTGGATGTTTTGACATAGGGTGATAGTTTCAACTTACACTAATTTCCTTCCATATGGTTTAACAAAAGTGTATTTGTCATTGAAGTCTTCTCCCCATACTACGAAGGGAAATACAGCTTTTCATGATGACAGACACGGGAAATTAGACAGGCATTATACTAGATGAAGAGAGTTCCATAGCTACATTTGGGCTGTTGATACAGCAGCTCCCACACCATCAGCTTGGACTTAGCCTCCAAAGAACAGCAGTGGGCAGAATGTTATATCATGTAGAGAAGAAAGGAAGAACCTAGAAGAAACACCTTCACATCATTTCTGTCTGAAATTTCTGTGTGGCTCTAAATTCAATGTGAAAGGTATTCTAATTCTTCTTCAGGTGTCGGAAACTTCTCCAGAGAATGTAAATGATAGCTGAGAGCACCAAGCTGGAAATCACAGGGCTCTTACGAATATTGAGGATCTTAGTGCATATTTAGGTCTTCTCTTTTTCTTGATTAGCTAGCTAAGGTTTGCCATTTTTTTTCTTTTCAAAAAAATGATTCTTACATGATTCTTACATTTGTTAATATTTTCTATTGTTTTCCTATTCTGTTTCTGCTCTAATCATTATAGTTTCCTAACATCTGCTTACTTTGGATTTTGTTCATTTATTTTTAGTTCTTCAAGTTGTTTATTTATGATTCTTTTCTTGATGTATGTGATTATCCTTATAAACTTTCCTTTGAGAACTGCTCTTGTTGCATCCTGTAAGTTTTGGTATATTGTGCTTCTATTTCATATATATATATATGGCAAAGAAAAAATTTTAAATATTTAAAAAAGAAAAGAACAAGAGCTTATATATATATATATATAATATTAACATATTTACATATATATATAAATAAATAATTTCCTTTTTGATGTATCCTTTGATGCATCTGTTGTCCAGGAATGTATTGTTTAATTGCCACATACCTGTGAATTTTCTAGTTTTCCTCCTGTCATTGATTGTTAGTTTTATACTGTTGTTCAGAAAAGATATTGATGTGATATCTATGTTTCATCAAACTTATTGAGATTTGTTTTGTGGTCTAACATATGATGTGTCCTAGAAAACATTCCATGTGACCTTGAGAAAAATGTGCATTCTACTGCTTTGGATGGAATAATCTGTATGTGTCTGTTAGGTACATTTGTTTTTTATTGCTCCTCAAAGTTATTGTTTTCTTATTGGTTCTTTGTATGGGTTATGCACTTACTGTTAAGAATGGGATATTAGGGATCCCTGGGTGGCGCAGTGGTTTGGCGCCTGCCTTTGGCCCAGGGCGCAATCCTGGAGACCCGGGATCGAATCCCACGTTGGGCTCCCGGTGCATGGAGCCTGCTTCTCCCTCTGCCTGTGTCTCTGCCTCTCTCTCTCTCTGTGTGTGACTATCATAAATAAATAAAAATTTAAAACAAAAAAAGGAGAAGAAGAAAAAAGTTACACAGTATTAGATAGAAATCATAGTTATGGAATATATACAAAGATGATCCAAAATATTTATAATTCATAACCTCCAAATGAGAACTTGCTAAAAGTATCAGATAGCAATATAAAAATAATTCTATCTAAAAAAGAAAACCTTACAAAAATATTACTTGAATTTATATCATTAAGGAGGCCACCATATTTCCTAAAAATCAGTAGAGGAACATTAAAAATGAGACAGACTGACAAGGATATCAGATTTCTAAGAGAACTCCTTGAGCATTCAAGCAAATATTATTAATATATCTGGGGAGAAGAAAAGAAAACTAAACTTGCCTCAGTGCTAGAAATATTTTTTAAGTATTCAAGAAAGAAAATATTCTCCACTCTTTTAATTGGCATTTCTTTGGTTACTAATGAGGTGGAAGAACTTTTTGTATGTTTATTGACCATTCTGTTTTCTTATTCTGTGAATTCCTTAATGCATTTCTTGATCTGTTTCCCTTTGGTTTGTCTGACTTTCTTTTCTTTCTTTGTTATATGTGTGTGTGTGTGTGTGTGTGTGATTATGTTTTATTAATACTTCTTAATGTATAGATTGGCTTTTCATTTTTAACATTATTTTTCATTGACATAAATTATTTTAATTTAGATTAACTGCTCAGTCTTATCCTTTATAGTTTGTGTATTGTGTGCCTTTAAAGAAGTCTTTTCTACCCTGAAATCACAGGGTTCTATATTTTAATATAATTAAAAATTATTTTGAAATAACTCTTGATACATAAGAAGTTCCATGGATAATTTCTCTTTACAGGGAAACAGTTTTTCTGTACCTTTCATTCAGTTTCCCCCACTGGTCATATCCTATATAACTATAGCACAATAGCAACAGCAGGAAATTAACATTGACATACTTTATGTGAAAATACTATCATTTTATCACATGTGTAGCTTCATGTAATTGCTCCAATCAAGATACAAAATGATTTCCCTTATACTAAACCTATTCATAGTCACACCTACTCTCTTCTCACCATTCTTAACTCTAGGCAACCACTAATTTGTTCATCTGTGTAATTTTGTCATATTGGGAATGCAATATAATTGGAATCATATCATATATGACTCTTTAAATTATTATTTTTCCATTCACCATAAGTCCAAGTTGCTGCATTGATTTGTGTTTTTTCCTAAGTATTCCATGCTATGGATATAGCAATTTGTTTAACTGTTATCAATAATAGAGTATTTTGATTGTTTCTAGTTTTTGATAATTACAAATAAAACTGCTTTAACAATCATGTAGAGGCTTTTATATTGAAATAAGTTTTCATTTCTCTAGAATAAATGCCAAGGATTATGATTTCTGGGTCCCATGGTAAATGTATGTTTAGTATTTAAAAAAAAAATAAAGTTTCCAGAGTGACTGCACCATTTAAAATTCCCCCCAACAATGTATCAGATTCAGTTTCACCACATCCTGGTTGGAATTTGTCTTTTTACAATTTTTGTTGTTGTTGTTGTTGTTGAAGCAAAATGTAGCTATATCTTTTATCCATAATATATAAGATATATGATATATATAATTAATACATATCTTTTTATATAATATACAGAAATATATATTTTATACTATCTATACATACAGATATATATTTGAAATTTGAGAGTGCTTTATATCCTCTAGATGTAAGTCTTTTGTCAGATATGTGTTTTCCAAATATTCCCTCTTAGTCTGTAGCTTGTCTTTTACCCTTTTCACCCTTTGATTTACTTTTTTTCTTTAATGGTGAATGATTTGGTATAAAGTCTAAGGGTTTTTTCATTGAGCCATAGGATCTAAAGATTTCTCCTGTGTTTTAGTGTTTTGTGTTTTCCATTTAACATAGTGATCTAATTTGAGTTAATTTGTATAGAAGGTACAAGGCTTACATTTACTTTTTTTTTTTAATGCATATGGATTCCAGTCACTTCAGCACCACTTGAAAAGGCTGTCCTTCCTCCAGTGAATTACTTTTACACTCTATCAAAAATTACATGATTATACATGCATAGGGCTGTTTCTGGGTTCTCTGTTGAGTTGTATTGATTTATGTATTGATTCTCCTGTCCATTCCACATGGTCTTGATTACTGTATCTATATAGAAAGTCTTAATAATGAAGCACCTAAATGGGTCAGTTGTTGAGCGTCTGCCTTTGACTCAGATTGTGGTCCCAGAGTCCTAGGATCAAGTCCTGCATCAGGGTCACTGCTGGAAGCCTGTGTCTCAATTTGCCTATGTCTCTGTGTCTCTCATGAATAAATAGATAAAAATCTTTAAAAAAAAGTCTTAATATTTTATTTGGTATAGTGAATATTTCAAAATTATTCTTTCTCTATGTTTTTTGCCCTCAAAAGATTGGTCTTTTTAAAGACTTATTTATTTACTTTAGAGAGAGAGAGAGAGAGCACTACTGAAAGGGGAGGAGCAGAAGAAAAGGGAGAGAGAGAGAGACTCTCAAGCAGACTCCCCATTGAGCATGGAGCCTGATAGGGGCTGATTTAACGACCTTGAGATCATGACCTGAGCCAAAAATCATGAGTCAGATGGTTAACCAACTGGGCTACCCAGGTTCCTTTCAAAAGATTGGTTTGTTAGCTACTTGAGGGCCTATGCACATTTCAGAATACGTGCATTTCAGAATAAGTACATCTATATTGACAAAAACCTGGTGGGTATTTTGATAGGAATTTCATTAAATATTTACATCAGTTTGGGAAGAACTGACATTTTATAACGTTGATTTTTCACATCCATGAATATTTTGCTTATGTTATTTTCCACAAAATTTTCAGTATAATTTCCTGCATCATATCCTTAATAGTGTATCCTTTCTCTGGTTATATGCAGCAAAAATCTATAAACATCATTTCTTTCATTTATTAGAGAGATCTTTGCTTAATTTGTTTACATCTGATTCAGTACCACCTTGTTTTTAATCCCATAGCTTTTTTATTAAGCTTTGGTGTCTAGAAGGGTAAATCCTTGATCTTATTTTTCTGGAAAATAACCTTTATTATTCTTATTCATCTTATTTTCCTACAAATTTCATAACTAACTTCTTGATTCTATGAAATAAAGGATTAAAATTGCATTAAATGTGTAGGTTAATTTGGATTAAAAATCAGCATACTCACGACACAGAGGCTTCCTAACTGTATTTCTGTATGGTGTATTTCTTTGATTGTGGAGGCTTTAAGATTCTTCAATAAAGTTTTATTATTTTTATTAAGGTCTTTCACATACTTTGTTAGATTTATACTAGATACTTTATATCTCAGTTACTATTGTAAATGTCATTATTTTAAATTATACTTCCCAACTCTTTGATATTGGTATAAAAGTGTACTTGGTTTTCAGATATTGATCTTATATCCAGTAATACTTAGGAATTCTCTTTAATTCTCTTACACAAATGATAAAGAGACTAGAATAAAGTGGGATGGCAGATGGTTAAAGTGTGTAGAGTTGACTGAGGGGTAAAGTCATTAAAAAGATTCCTTTTTTTTTTCTTGTAATCACACACAGAATAGTCTGATTATGGTTCTCCTTTTATTTTGGGCATTGGAACACTAAAAATAAATTCAACTACTCCTCACAAATCTATGGATCATATCAAATGTCTTCTTGTGTGTTCCTTTTACCTGTATCTTCACTTCATTTGTATGATTTCACTTAAATGGTGAAATTTCACTTAACCCCAACTTTATATACAATTAATAATTTGTGAGCTCTTTTCACATGTTCTTCTTTTTTTTTTTAATCTTGTTTATTTATTCATCAGAGACACAGAGACATAGGCAGAGGCAGAGCAGGCTTCCTGTGGGGAGCCTAATGCCAGGTTCTATACCAGGATCCTGGGATCACGACCTGAGCTGAAGGCAGATGCTCAACCACTGAGCCCCCCAGGTGCCTTCTTTTCACCTATTCTAAGAAGCTAAACAAGTTGTCGGTGATCACACAATAAATAGATGGCAAAGCCAATAATAGAATCCAGCTTTTTCTTCAGAACTTGTGTTTAACTATTTGATCACTGCCAACTACAAACACATATTTTTTTCAATATGATAAGGCAATATGTTTGTGGTTAATACAGAAATCATTGATGAGATACAGTATATGTTTCCTAGTAAAGGTATGTCAGGTTTAGTTTCTTTATAGATGACTTTACCATGAACATGGAGACCTGACTAAGGTGAGAAATTTAGAAAAATATCATAATAGTTCAAACTATTTGTGTGATTCTGAACACAGACAGCTTCCATTAAGATGAAACAGTAATGTCACATTCATGTAATAGTTTTATAGCAGAATCAAAAATACTTAGAAATTAATTACAATGAGGAACTAGATATATGTGGGAGATGAATGTGACTCTAAGTTTCCTGACATGAATGACTAGGTATGTGGTGAAATAGAAAAGAGAAAAAGGTAGAATTTCATAGATAATCACTGGTCCATTATGAATATGATAAGCTTAATAAGTGCAAAAACTTCAAGATAGAATATTTAGTGTACAGGTAGACAAATGAGAAAGAGCTGGGAATTTGGGGGTCTTGATATTTCAACTCATCAGAATAAGGGCAGTTGAAACCATGGTCTCTGATATAATTCTCTTGTAAGAATGTATAGATAGAGAAGACAAGGAGAAGAAGAGGCCAAAAAAAAAAAAAAAAAAAAATCCCAGCACCCTTGACAATTGAGGAAAAGGTTGAATGAGGTACACATACAATAAGCCAAGAAGGAATAGTCTGATATATAAAACAGTAGTTCAGAGAAAGGGTTCTCTCAAGAAGTAGGGAACAATCATTCAGGTCGGTCTATATGAGAAGGTCAAGTAGGATATGACTGCAATTATGGCACTGGATTTCATTAAAGTGGGGGATGTGGATGATTCAAATCAAGGAACTAATGGAATTTGGAATAAGGCTGTAATTTTAAAAGTTGAATTTTAAAGAAAAAGAGAGTTGAATGGTAGCTTGGAGATTAATTTTGTGGAAGTCCCATTATCTTGTTATACTTTTTAGATATCAGAACTGTTTTTTTTTGTATCTATGTAAATGAGAAATCTAAATATTTCGGGGGAAGGGAAAGTTGGATAGATTTGATTCTTAACATTTAGTTTAAAAGGTGCTTAATATTAAACTAAAAGATTGACTATTCATTTATCAAAAAGGATAATGAAGTTAGGCATATTTTTGAATATCGGAAGGGAATAATAATAATAATAATAATGTTAAATTTTGTGGTTTTATATGACATTTCAGAGATTATAAAATGATTTATATAAAGTATTTATCTTTGTCTCTTTCCAGTGCTGTGACATTACACAAGTTCCTTCTCCCTCGATTTTTCATCTCTAAATGATGACATGAGCATAAAAGTTTTTCACTCAGCATTCACTTGGGCCAGGATTTAGGCTCTAAAGAACTTCACATGCATTATCTCATTTAAACTTCCTAACAAGGGAAAGGAATAATTATGACTACATTTGATCTCAATTTGTAAATGAGGAAACAGTGATTTGCCTGAGATTGCATAGCTAATTAGCAGAGGAACTGAGATTTGAAATTCTGGAGTCTACACTTACTGTGTCATGCCCTTTCTCCAACATAAAGAGTAACTTGTTTTTGACCTAATAAAGGCTCTACTGAGTCTTACATATATAATAAAGCAGGGAAGTGTTCAGATTAATGTCATTCTATTACATGTTTCAAATAGATTTTGCTGTTAAAGTTATAGGTTTTGTTATGTGATTTCTTTTGTCTTGTGGATACTTCACAGTTAATTCTAATTTTTCCTACATTACTGAAATTGTTAATTTAAAAATCATACATCTAACAAAAGTCTTAAATTCTTTCTTCCTGTATAATATATGCATATATACAAATGTATTGCATCCATATATTTTATTCTTCATATTTTTCTACATTTTTAATGATAGTTCAGATTTCCATCTGTTCACTGTCATATTAAACTTAAATTGAGACAATTTGACTAGGTACTGCTTCCTCACTATGTCTTCATTTGACTTGAAAATCTATTATCAAAAGCTGTACAAATTGAATCATTATACTGACTTTAATAGCATATTTTAGTTCAATTGCAATGTCTCCATTGCCTTGGAAAGCAGTTTAACAAAAAGAAATCATGCCTTCATATTTTATGAACATGTAGGTTTCCTGTCCAGCCAGTGTGTTATCAACTTCTTTCAAAGAGTGAAACCAAACTACCAGAACAGATTCGTTCCTATCTGGAAGTCTTACTTTAGTAGTTTGGCTAGAGTTCTGATCTCCAAAATATTCCATCAGAATGACCTACAGGAGAGAGGTTTATGCCATTTCAAATGGTAGGAGTGACTGTTAAGTGACTGATAGAGAAATAATTTTCAGCAGTTGTTATCATAGATGCTGCAAACATGGGCATACCTTTTGCCACTCTGCAAGTAAAAAGATATGTTTGTGTATATAACAATTATTCATTTGGCTATTATCTGATGAATTGATGAACTAACCAGTTTTGTAAATTGTTTATATTTTAGCTTTATCTTTTACCATCTGTGTGATCTTGGATAGGATCCTTAACTCTCTAAGCCTTAGTTTCTCTTCAACAAAATAGGGAGAATATATCATGTCTTTATTAGGTTGTTAAAAGAATTATATAAGTGTACCTTAATTCTCCAACACTTGACATAAGTCATATCCTCTTTCATATACCCTTAAATACATCAGCTTTCCTATGTTTCTCTATTGTTTGAGATTTTTGTTCTTATGATTTCAAAGATTCTTATCTGGGAACAAGTTCATTGTGATGCCTCACTCTTTTCCTTTCTAGAGAGGTCTTTGGGCTCTTATTGTTCTAGAATCCAATTCCCTGGGTGCTTGGATGTTTAGTGAAATGCTTGGTCTTCAGATTACTATACTTTCCCACAAATTATGTAAAGAGATCAGTGTAAAATTGGAAAACTCAGTGTGAAACTGGAAAACTCTTCCTAATCTGTTTAAATTGCAGATCAGATGAATCTGGAAGCTCCCCATAATACCACCTAAATTGTCAAGGAGAGTTTGCCTAATAAAAACTTTGAGTTCAAGACACCTAACAATCAGGATGCCTGGATGGCTCAGTGGTTTAGCACTTGCCTTTGGCCCAGGGCGTGATCCTGGAGTCCCGGGTTCCCTGCATGGAGCCTGCTTCTCCCTCTGCCTGTGTCTCTGCCTCTCTCTCTCTCTCTCTCTCTCTCTTCCTCTCTCTCTCTCTCTCTGTGTGTGTGTGTGTCTCATGAATAAATAAATAAAATCTTTAAAAAAGGACACCTAACAATGAACAAATAGACAAAAGAATCATCACTGTGGATAAAAATGACATAAATTTGACTATTTACCTTAGCTTAAAACTGACAGTGATCCCCCTCCTGTTAATACAGTTAAACATAAAGTCTCAATTTGGGAAATATAAAACACTATTTCTGATCTAAAGGACTCAAGTTTCCTTGGTTCAACATGAATTGGTTTTCAGTAACTTTTTCCAGGTTTTTTATATCAACCTTCAAATGATGATATGAAAAAGTACCCCTATTACTATCACTAGCTCTCAAATTTGCTTCAACTTCATTGGTGTCTACTGTTTGCATTTTCTCAACAGTTGTTACATGATTTTTTTTTTTTTACCTGTCATCTGGATTATCATTTTTCTCTATCCTCCTGAGCAGGACATGGACTCCATGGTATCTCTCTTAAAAGTTCAATCTAAAAGACTGGGATCAAATTTGCTTTTATTCATTTCTGTTTTAGAGTTTATAGTCTTTTTTTAAATGCACTTAATGATGTTCCTACTTGTCTTTAAGAAATATATAGTATTCTCATTTTACTTACAAAGATGAGATCCCTAGAGGACTTAAGTTCAATAGAATTTTTATAAAAGTTCTTCTATCTGTACTTAGTTTTAAACCTCTTTGGAGGCAATAACCACCTATTTGCTCCCTCTCTCCCCCACCATCAATCTTCTCCCAAACTTTGTTTCCAAAATTTTGAGTGTCTTAGTTTGCTTGTACTGTTGTTATTCACACTTGTAACACTAAACGTGTGGGGATTTACTCCCACACTGACCAGTTTTTCAACTGTGTAGACCCCAACTTTGCATCCTAAAGTTTAATTCAGTTTTGACACTGCCTATTGTAGTTTCCTAGATACTATAGGTTAGGGGCTCTGTCTCACAAGACTGCCACTACTTCAGATGCCACTCACAAGCCTCAGGTTGTCATCTGTACTTCTGACCAATCAGCTATTAACTCAGGCATTCCTCAACCCTCTCCTCAATTTTAATAACTTGGCTAGAATGGCTCACAGAAATCAGGAATACAATTTACTTACCATTACCACTTTATTATCAAAGATATAATTCAGGAACAACCAAATGCAAAAGATATAAGGGGCATTGTCCAGTAGAGTCCTAAGCACAGTACCTTTTGTGTCCATGAAGCTGAGATATGCCAGTCTCCTGGCATGTGAATATATTCACCCAACCAGAGGCTCTTCAAACCCTAAGTTTCATTACACAGACAAAATTGATGAAATCATTATATATTAGTGATTGAATTAATCTCTAGTCCCTTTCCCTTTTCCAGGGGTCCAGGTAGAAGGATGAAAGTTCCAACCCTCTAATCACCTGGTTGGTTCCTCTAGCAACCAGCCTCCATCCAGAAGGTATCAACAGGCTCAACAATAATAACTTTATTAAAACAAAAGATACTCTTGTCACCTGTAACACTCAGGAAATCCAAAGGATTTAGAGCTCTGTGTCAAAAACTGAGAACAAAGACCAAATATATATATATTTTTATTGTATCATCACTTTTTACATTTCAGTGGCTTTTTTGGTAGTTTAATAGAAACTCAAAGTTTGTAGTCTTTGAGTTTTTACATGACTGTATTACATTTGGTTTCTACTGCTAAGCAGCATTTTATACCACTCTACCTCATAATACAGTAGCTGTACTAGATTTTCTGTTTCTCTGTTACTCTGTACTTCTGTACTCCCTTTCCCTCCTTGTCTCAAAAAAAAAAAAAAGTTTTAGGTTTACAAAAAAAGAAAAAAAAGCAAGCAAAAAGTACAGAGTTTCCATATTCTCTCTCATCCATTAACATACAGTGTCTCTTATTATTATGTGCATATTTTTACAATTGATAAGCCAATGTTGATAATTATTATTGATTAAAATCTATAATTTACCTTAGGATTCACAGTATGTTGTACCTTCTATGGATTCTGACACGTGTCTAGTGACATGTATCTACCTTTACAATGTCAATATTACAGAACATTTCAACTACCCTAAAAATTATCTCTTATATTCCATCAATTCATTTGTCCTTCCCCCTTCTATGAACCCTTGACAACCACTGATATTTTAACTATCTCCATAGTTTTGACTTTTTCAGAATGTCATGTAGTTGGAATCATAGAATATGTAGTCTGTTTAGATTGGCTTTCTTCCATCTAGCAATATGCTTATAAGATTTCTCCATGTCTTTTTTGTGTATTAATAACTTATTTATTTTTAGTGCTGAATAATATTCTATTGTATGGATGTACATAACTTATTTTTCTATTCACTTACTGAAAGGCTTCTTGGGTGCTTCCAAGTTTTGGCAAGGAAGCACCCAATTGCTGAATGGTATGATAAAAGTATGTTTGGTTTCATAAGAAACTACCAAACTATTTTCTAAAGTGGTTGTACCATTTTGAATTTCCATCAGCAATAAAGGAGAGCTCTTTTGCTCTAAATCCCCTCCAGCATTTGGCATTCTCAGTGTTCTGGATTTTGGCTATTCCAATAGGTGCCGTTCACTGTTGTTTCATTTTTTTTAATTTTTACTGAAAATGTACTTCTCAGTAAAGTGAAGTAAATCAGCTTTTATTTTTCAAATTAGTTTATGAATCTGAACTTAGAAATACTACATTTTATAGAAAATATTTTAATGTATATATGAAGCTTGGGATGTATTGAAATTTTTACAGTAAATTTCTTTTTTTTTTTAAGCAGTCTTTTTTTTTTTTTTGTATAGTTGACACATAACATTACATTAGTTTCAGGTGTACAACATAATTCAACAACTGTATACATTGTGGTATGCTCACCACAAGTGTAGCTACCATGTGTCACCATGCAGTGCTATTATAATATCATTGACTATATTCTTCATTCTTTTTTTTTTTAAGATTTTATTTATTTATTCATGACAGACACACACACAGAGAGAGAGAGAGAGAGAGAGAGAGAGAGAGAGAGGCAGAAACACAGGCAGAGGGAGAAGCAGGCTCCATGCCGGGAGCCTGATGTGAGACTCGATCCCAGGTCTCCAGGATCACACCCCAGGCCAAAGGTGGCACAAAACCACTGGGCCACCGGGGCTGCCCTGACCATATTCTCTATGCTGTATTTTTTTTTATTCCCGTGACTTACTCATTTCATAACTGGAAGCCTGTATCTCCCACTCCCCTTCACTCATCTTGCCCATCCCTGTGTCTACCTTCCCTCTGGTAACCATCAGGTTGTTCTCTGTATTTGTAGATCTGGTTCCATTTTGTGTGTTTATTCATTTTGTTTTTAGATTCCACATATGAGTGAAATCATATGGTATTTTTCTCTCTCTGACTTATTTCACTTAACATAATTCCTCTAGGTCCATCCATGTTGTTGCAAATGGCAAAATCTCATCCTTTTTGTGGCTAAATATTCCATTGTATATATATATTTACTGTGTCTTCTTTATTTTCCATTGTATATATATTTACTGTGTCTTCTTTATTTGTCTATGGGTAGTCACTTGGGTTGTTTCCATATCTTAACTATTGTAAATAATTCTGCAATAAACGTAGGGGTGCATATGTCTTTTTGAAAAAGTCTTTTCATTTTCTTTGTGTTCCTAAAAAGATGTAGAACATCTTTTCATATGCTTATCATCTATATGTCTTCTGTGGTAATTAATTTGTTAAGGTCATTGGCCCATTTTTTTTTTAAATTGGAGTGTTTGTTTTCTTATTGTTGAATTTTAAGATTTATTTTTGATAACATTCCTTTATCAGATGTGTGTTTTGCAAATATTTCCCCTCGGTCCATGACTTGTGTCCTCATTCTTTTGACATTGTTTTTTTGTAAAGCAGAAGTTTTTAATTTAAACAACATCCAGCTTATCTTTTCTCTCCCCCTCTTGGATGATGTTTTTGGTGTTGTATCTTAAGAGTCATGGTCAAAGCCAAGGTCAGCTTGGTTTTTTCTTATGTTATCTTCTATGATTTTATAGTTCTGTATTTTACATTAAATATGTGAAACATTTTAAGTTAATTTTTCTGAAGCGTTTAAGTTCTGTGTCTAATTTCAGGTTTTTGCATGTAGCTTTCAAATTGTGTTGGTAATATTTGTTGGAAAGACTATCCTTTCTCTATTGAGTTGTCTTTGTTCCTTTGTCAGTGATCAATTGATTATAATTGTATGAGTCTATTTTGGGGATCTTTATTCTGTTCCATTTTTCTGTTTATCTATTCTTTTGCTAATCCCACGATATCTTAGTTACTATATAGATTTATAGTAAGGCTTGAATTTGAGCAGTGTCAATCCTCCAACTTTTGCTTTTCTTTCAATATCGTGTTGGTTCTTCTGTGTCTTTTGCTTCTTTATATAAAATTTAGATTCATTTTGTCAATATCTACAAAATAATTTTCTGGGATTTTAACTGAGATTATGTTGAATCTATAGATAAGTTTGAGAAAAGCTCACATCTTGACAATATTGATATTTCCTATCCTTGGGCATAGACTATCTCCAGATTTTTTCCAGATCTTTTATTCTTTCATCAGAGTTTTGTGGTTTTTCCTCATATAGATCTGATACGTATATCATTGTTTTTCAGATTTATTCAAATTTACTTATTTATTTGGTGTTATTGTAAATTTTTTTCAACTTTAAATTCCAGGATTTCATTGATGTTACCTCAGAAAGCAAGGAGCTTTTGTATATTAACTTGTAGGCAACAACCTTGCTATAATTGCTAGCTAGTTTAAGGAGTTTTTGTAATTTGGGGGGATTTCTTATGTAGCAAACATGTCATATAAGAGCAAAGACAGTTTTAGGTCTTCCTTCCCAATTTGTATTATTTTTTATTTCTCATTTTATTGCCTTAGCTAGGAGTTCCAGTATGATATTGAATAGAAGTGATGAGAACAGATATATTTGTTTTTCATTTTGTTAGTAGGAAAACATCTAGTTTTTCATTATATGATTTTAGCTGTAGGTTTTTTGTATATGTTGTTTGCTAATTTGAGGAGGTAATCTTCTTTTCTAAGTTTTCATCATGAATAGATCGTTTTTTTCCTCCTGTGTCTACTGATAGCATGTGATTTGTCTTATGGAGAAAAGTTAACAAGTGATTTAAAATTTGCCACATCCCTTCCCTTAATCATTTGGTTCCTAAAGGTCAAATGTGCTTTACTATTGTCTCTGGAATGTTTTTTTCTGAGCCTGAGAAATATGCTTTGTAAGTCTAATGCTTTTGCTTTTGTGTTTCCACATGTACAGATGATGGCAATCAAAGTGGACAGCTCGATAAAGCAATTGTAATATAATGTCAATTGGAAGATGAACTGCAATTTCAGAAATACTACCTGTGATCAAATATGCATGTTATAATTAATGAAATATGTTATTAGCATCTAAAAGCACAATTTAAATACACAACTAAGATGTTAAAAAAATTATCAATTCAGAATAATTAGCATAAGAAATTTGGCCAGGTTTCTCCAATTATTACTTCTGGAAACCAGTACAAAAATAATTTAAAAAAATACATAGCACCAAAAATGCCCCTGTTGAAATGGGATTTTCTCTACGGAAAACTGATAAATATGGGATATAAGTATAAAATCATGAGACAAATTTTATACAGATTTAACAATCTAAATGACAAAGCTTTAATTATAAATGTGTATCATAAAAATCATGCTCAGATATGGTCAAGTATTATAAGACTGAATGAAATAGCTGATTTAAGGGTGGTAGAATGACAGGTTTGTTTTTCAGTATTTATTTAATTTTGATATCAAGGTATGGTTGATATACTAAATAAACAAATTGTAAAAATAAGGAAAAAGGAACAAAATAAGTTGAAGAAATAATATATTTGCTTTTACTTTTTTCTAAAAGCTTTAAGAGAGTACAAAAAGAACACTTGACAAGTTCCTCTGGGAGAGGATTGGAGGATCTTTTTCAGGAAGGCTTTATCATGCCCATTAGTTTTACAAGGGATGAGAGCAGCTGCCTCACAAGGGACTTGGTGGAGATCCTGATTACTTGTTCATTTGGATCCAGCCTGGAATCCAAACTGCATAGGCAGTAACTTAAATTCCAGGAAAGCAAAAGGTTTGATGCTAACATGAAATCTATAAATAAAATGTATTTATTTTGGAGATCATATAAATAGATAAAGGGACAAGCCTGCTTATAGGAGTCTGTGGTGGGACATCACTGAGCAGGCTAACACCAGAGTAAAGGTAGGTTTGATACAAAATGTGTAAAATCCTGAGATTGAACATAAAAAAGATGATATTAACCCCTTGATAGTTATTTGCCATTTAGATAGAGCACCTATTCAAAAAGACCATCTAGGGATGTCTGGGTGGCGCAGCAGTTAAGCGTCTGCCTTTGGCTCAGGGCGTGATCCTGGAGTCCCGGGATCGAGTTCCACATCAGGCTCCATGCATAGAGCCTGCTTCTCCCTCTGCCTATAGCTCTGCCTCTCTCTCTCTCTCTCTCTCTCTCTGTGTGTGAGTGTCTCTCATGAATAAATAAATAAAATCTTTACAAAACAACAACAACAAAACAACAAAAAGACCATCTAAAGCCCTGAGAAACTACCTAAATGCAGTGCATTATACAAACTCATGTTTCAGAAGTAGGGAACAAGCAAATTGTAGTAGCTGTGTTTTTGAGCATTCTTTGTGTTTTCTCTGAAGACAAAAATTGTTATGCTTAAGACAATGTTATTCTAAAAGAGATGTACCAGTTTCAGTATGATTGGCTTACTGCCAAACCAGCTTCCTAACTATCTGATGTAAAATTATCATGATTCTCAGAGCATTCATAAAACAAGGAAAGCTTATCTACTGCAATCCCATTTACCAGAAATAGGACAGAACCATTTAACTCGATGTCATATTATTTATTCACTGCCTTTAAAAAATAAATTAAGAAGCTATTTTTTAATTATTTATTTATTCATGAGAGACACAGAGAGAGAGAGAGGCAGAGACATAGGCAGAAAGAAGCAGGCTCTTCGCAGGAAGCCCAATGCGGGACTCAATCCTGGATCCCCAGGATCATGACCTGAGCCCAAGGCAGATGATCAACCACTGAGCCACCCAGGTACCCCTAAATCAACCTATTATGTAACACTTACTGCAGTTGGGTTTGTGGATGCAGTGATGAGCAAACATCATTAGTACCCAGAAAAGTACTATGATACATATTTTACATGATGTACATGATGCTCTAAGAGTGAATGAAGGGCATGTTACCTAATCTACAAGGAAGGTAATTATTAGGAAGGCACATTCATGCTGCAATTAAAAAATAACTAGTAGAGGTAGGGCAAGAGCATTAAGGGCACAGAAAATGGTATATGCAAAAGTCATTTGTAGGGAATGAAAGGAAACGGCATGTTTGGAGTTCAATTATCTAAAGATAGGTAATAGGTAGGTAGGGGGGTAGCAGGGGTAGGTAGACAAACAGATGCTATTCCTGACCACTGCTTTTTAGAATTTCACAAGTATGTCAAATTCAACAATTAAGATTTCCGTATCCCACTCTTTTGTGTTACCTACCGAAGCTTAGTTTCCCTTTGTTAGGAACAAAGCAATGGGTAAGCTGTGAGAGGAAGGAGACATCCTCAGTCATTATCAGGAGAGACATTTTGTCTCTGTGTGTCTTGATGTCTTGGATGAGTAACCACTGACAGTGATCTGTGATTTGGCTTTTTTTAACAGATTATAGAAATAAGCAAATATGAGCTGAAAGATAAAATAGTAGCACATCAAACATTAATGCCCAGTGGTCAGGGTTTGCCACTAGTAATACTCAAAATCCCACACTGCAAAAGCTTTGATTTATGATCTTCTGGACAGGAAAACAAAGTCATATCCAGAGAATATTGCAATATAAACTTGTTACCAAAAATAAAAAATAAAAAAAAATATAAACTTGTTACCAGTACAACATAAGTGGTTTATATATATATTTATATATATAATATATATGTAGTATATATATTCATATATATACTAAATATATAGTAATACACAGTATATAGTGTGTATATATACATGTACTATATATGTAGTATAGTATTATCTACTATGTATATTATTTATTAAACTATATATAATAAATGGTAAATATATGATATATAGTGTAATCTATAATATGTAATAAAGAATATTTTATTTAATAAACTGTCATCAATATAGACAGCTGAGGAAATTATTAAAAACATTCTAGAAAAGACATTTTAATCTGAGTTCTGAGTATGCTTATATGCATACTCTCAGTTTCTTATATGCTGTTATCTTGAAGATTACTCAATACCTTTGCATTCACTAATGATGTTGTGTAGATTAAATGGCTTAATGAATATAAACTGAGTAGCACAATTTCAGGCACATACTAAGTGTTCAATGAATATCAATTATTCAAAATTACTATTATTTTTCTTATTTATATTTTGTGTCTTTAATTATAGAAAACACTGGTATTATATATCAGAGGTATTCTGTATGGCATAGTCTAAGCCAGCATACCACAGGTTTACAGGGTGATTTCGGCCAACTAGGAGGTAGCAATTGCGAAACCCTGGTGTTAGTAAATCTGGAAATCAAAGCAGTTGGGCATCTTGGCTATCTAGAGCTCATCTCTGTGGGCAAAAATTATACCATGTCCCTCACAAAGATTGTTTTCTTTTGCTTTGATGATTTCTAATAAGGAACCACAAAAAGGTAACAGGCAGTACCTTTTGTCTTGTTTATAAACCTTGAGTCCCTATTTTGCCTGTTTGTGAAGTCAAATTAATTTTGTTCTAGACTATACAGTATAAATTCTTCATGTAAGGTAATAACTGAAAAGCAGTAATTAAGGACCACTTGGATATGCATCTGTAAGCATGGATCCCAACCATAATTCTTGCACATATTCTATGATATCTTTCCCTCTGGATATTAGACTTCAATATCTATTGCTTCATGACAACAAATTCCATGTTAATAGAACTAAAGTGGCAAGAATGGATCCCAGAGAGGCCTAGACAAGATAATTGTGCAGCTTCTTCTAAATTGAACATAATCCTAGAAGACTTCAATATGCATAGATTCATTGCTGAACTCCCTACCCACTTCTTAGTAACATTATTTTGTAGATTTATTTATGTATATAATAATGCAAATTTGGTCTTTTAGAAATACACAATTATCATAATTAAATAATTGTTTATATACTGAGTTGTCATATAATAAGATATCATGTACATCCACATTTATATTTACAAATACCTATATAACAAAATGATTTTAATTGTCACAAAATTTCACTGAATGGATTATCCACCATGCCTTTAACAAACCCTTGGTTATTGTACATGTAAGTTACTCAGATTTTTCCTACTGTAAATAGCATTATACTTAAACATCCTTATTATATTTTTTATATTTGCATGATTATATCCTTAACATTAATTAGTGAAAATGAAATTCACTTTTTGTAGGATATTTTCCTACTATACATTCAAAGTATAAAAATATGCATGCTCATGAAACTCTGCATTCAAAAAAAAAAAAAGAAAGAAACTCTGCATTCCCTTAACCCATAATTTCATTTAGGTCTTTATGAAATGCTTCCCTTACAATGTTCTTTGGATTTATATATACATGGACTCATATAATTATTTACACATACAGATCTTTTTTCTGTACTTCTTATTATGCTTTCTTCATTAGCTATTTGCCCAGTGTGTCTGTTCAACATTTCTGTTTCTGACAAACTCATCTATTTTCACTTTTGTATTTTTATGAGGGAAATTTGCAATCATTTACTTACATTCTAAAGTGAAATCTACTATCATTTTGAGTAGTGATGTTTTTGAGTTATATTTATATTTAGAAACAGTTGACATTTTAGGAGTTAATATTTGAACAAATGTTGATCCTTTTCCCTATTTGTAATTGTTTTCTTGATTTTCATTTTTTGTTGGTTTCTGTTCTGGTAGTGTTGGTGAAAGCAAGTTTTACTGCCTTATATTTAAAGACTTCTGACTTTAGAGAAGAATTTCTGAACTAGTCTATAAAAAATTATTTCTGAAAAAAATAGAACATTTTACAAATGCCTCATCATTTTCATTGGGATGGAATTAAGGTCCAATGGGAAGAAGTGATGTATCTAAATTTATATTAAGATGAGGAAGATTTTGCTATTACATCAAATCTCCTAACTCTATTAGCTTGTTCTGCTCTGATGGATCTACTTGTTCCACATATTCCACAAATCTTTTTAGAAATGGCATATATGCATGCTGCTGCTTCCCTGTTGCTCCATCAATCAGTCATAGTATTCTATAACATTGGGTCTGGATTTGGCCTCAGAATACTTCTCAACATGTGACCCTATCCTAGACGGTTATCAGCATGCTATTGAAGTTAGCAAATGGAATAAAATCTGTATACTATCCATGCTTCTGCTCTGTTCCCTGCTTTCATATTTAGAGTAAATAGTATGGGTATATGTGTATGTCTGTATCTTTATCAGTATCACATACTTGATTTTGAACATATTATTATTCTTTTAACTGATCTCATGGTCTTGCCTCCATCCTATTTTGAAGCCTATTTTTATGGGCTTAACAGCAACTAAAATATTTGGATGTCATTTGATACAGTTATTTGGGTACATAGACATAATCTCTACATGTTCTCATTTTCTCCATTTTTACTCTTTAAAAATTCATATACAGTAAAATTTTACTAGTGGCGTGTAGTCCTATGACTTGAAAACTGCACAGTCATCTGTTTACCCTGATCAAGAGTCATCCCCTCCCACCCACATTTTGTTATGTTGCTGTTTGTGGTCAACTCCTCTCAACTCGTAAGCTCCTGGACACTATCGGTCTGTTCTGCATTTATATCCTTTTACCTTTTTAAAAATGTCATAGAAATGGATTATATGCTATGCAGCTTTTTGAGTCTGACCTCTTTCAGTTGGAAAAATGCAGGAATTCATCTATATTGTTACATGGATCAGTAGTTATGTTCCTTTTGATTTAATTTCTGAGTAGTATATCATTGTATGGATGTGTAACAGTTTATCCATTCACTTGTTGAAGGTCATTTGGATTAGTCCATATTAATTGCCAGTATGAATAATTCTGTAAACATTAGAAGAGAGGTTTTTATGTTTGTGTAAGCTGAAGTTATTATTTCTTTTTGGATAAAGTAGTAGAGAATAATAAGTGAAAGTTTATAAGAAATTGTCATGCAATTTCCCAAAGTAGTTATAGCATTTTGCATTACCACTGCAATATATGAAACTTCTGACTGTTCAACATGTTCATCAGTACTTTATATCTCACTTTTTAAAATGTTTATTAATAGAATAATTTTAAGATAATTTTTGTAATTTTATAAATAAAAATCTCTGTTAATAGAGATAATATGACTTCAAATTTGAGATGAATGAAATACATAGAATGAGGGGTAGCAGGTAATAAATCAGTAATTACCAAATTGTAAATAATTTTCTTCCTGCCAACTGCATCTAACTTGCATCACCTTGATTTATATCATGACATATCAACTTGATAGCACTTTGGTTAGATAATATACTTTGTTATTTTAAATAGTCTTTTCCTAATAACTAATCATGTTGATACTTTATCATGTATTTGTCATCTGTAACCTTCCTAAGTTAAGTGTCTGTTTAAATCTTTTGCCCAATTCATAATTAGGTCATTTATTTTCTTATTCTTGGTCACTTTTTAGCATAATCTTGATATCTCTGAATTAGTTCCACTTAAGGCCCTGCCCTGTAGCTCCTTATGCTTCATTTTAGTCTGTTGTTGAATAAATAGATGAGTTAACTACTACTAAAGAGTTAGATGACTGTAATGAAATAGCCACCATTCATTTATTATTGGCAATCCTGAGATTCTTAGAAGGCTATATGGGGTGGGCCTGGTGTGAGGGGAATGGAATTAAGTTTAAGTATGTTCAGTCACACCTTACTTAAGCAAACTCAACTAACTTAGAATTTCAGGCAATTGCTTTAACTAATTTTAAAGATGCTTGAGAAACCAACGTAACTATTGGAAAATGTACACACACACACACACACACACACACACACACACGTGTACATTTAAATATATGAGCCAGTCAGGCTATTACTTAGAGATCATTTATTCCTTATTTTACAAATACTTCTATCAATTTGTGTTTTCAATTCTTAAATCATAGACAAGAAATTTGAATTGAAGTAGAGATTGCTTAAAAAAGATTCAATACTTTATTATAACAGAAGATTACTGATAATCTTTCAAAGAGGTGAATAAGACACATAACAATATGATAATTTTTTAAAGGAAGCAGTTGGGGGTAACACATTTAGTAGTTCCATATTATGGCAAGATAATACATTTTGCAAATGATAAATATTAAAAATCAAAAGTAGCCTTTTGTTTAGCATTCTCTGTTTAATAGAGGAATCTGTATAAACTATCTTAAAAGAATGATAATTTGTATTTCCATAAAATATAGAGATTGTTAACATGTGGTGATGGGAATGAACTAATTCAGAGTTCACATTCTGGAGCTACAGTCCCTTATTTGTTGCAAGTAATTTGCTGACAATGCCATGTATAAACCTATGATTGTATCTTAACATTTAAGGAGAAGAGTTTCTGCTACATTGAGATGGGTGTGAAAGACAATTGGGATCCTAACTTTGAAGTAGTAGAAATATATTCAATATATTAAAACAACAATGAAGAAACACTTATGAGTAAAGTAGAAAATAACATATGCTTGTTTACAAGTAGAGATTTAAAGGAATATATTTTGGAATTGGCCAAGATATCTTTTCTGCATACCTTCACTTTTGCAAATTATTCCCAATTATTTATTTGAATGTCTTACCTAGTGCTTCTGTTCTGATGCTTTGTTGTTTTCTCACATGCCAGTCCCAGAATATCCAGTGAATGCTTTATTTTTGTTTGTAGCTTGTCCTAACTTGTCCTACTCAAACTGAGTCTTGCCATTTGTTAAAATCCAAAATGTTTTTTTATGTTAGGATGAGTTGGTTTTACCCAATTATTCCTTTTGTCTTTTCTTCTGATTTCAAGTTCTGATTTCCATTACACCGTCTTCTTTTATAGATTTCCTAGCACCTTCAGAGACCTAGAAACTTTCAAGAAAGAGCTTGAGATTTCAATTTAGACATTGGAATTCCAAATAAGTCACAATACTCACCCGCTTTTATAATAAGTACATATTTCAGACAATTGTATATATTTTGTTTCTTGTAATCATCTTTTTAACTTGAAGAGACCCTTTGCTTTCTGTGCATTTTCTGAGTGACAGAAATTGATGTAACTCTCAAGAATGACCAACACATCTGAATAAAGTTGACCTCTTGGCTAATAGAGGTAATTTGAATTCATTGTACTTTTGAGATGAATGCAATATTCGCCTTTTTATTGGCAGGTGATTAATCAATATGTATCAAATTGTGGAGAATTTGCCAACTGCCTCTTACTTGCTTGACCCTGATTTATATTTTTGTTGTACTAACTTAATTCAAATAATTTGCTGTCTTGGGTTAAATAAATTATTTCAATAGAAATATTCAAATGAGCAATAGAAGTTTCAGAGTTAAATATATTCATTCCCAAACCTGAATTCAGCACTGCATGCCTGGGTAATTGTTGGCACTTTATAGCAAAACACTTAGCTGTGATCAATTGTAGCTTTCTCAGTAAAATCCCAGAGCTCAACTCTAGGAAGAACATGCGGTTAAAGCAAAAGGGGTGGAGGGGGGAAGGATGTTAAAAATTGCTTAGCTGAGTCTGACATTTTACCTTTTAAATATTAATTATACTGTGGGCTTCTTCCTATTTACATACCTAAGTGTTTGCTTGGGACATAAATGGTACTAAATTGTCTTGAGAAAGCCATAGAACAGCTTTGTTAGAGAAAACTTCTTGCAGCTGGTAATTTTTGGCAATTAATATTATGAATGCTAATGTGATGGGGAGAAGGGAAGGCACTTCCAGGATGCCACTTATCTCTGTAAAACGAAAGAAAATGTCAGAAGTGGTGAGCCTGCTGAGAGTATTACTTCTGGGAAGGAAATAGATGGCAAATGTTAAAATTATCATATTTATGGACAGGCTAGAATTTTAAGACTGGAGTATCTAATAAATAGTCTAGTAAATAGGATCTATTGTAAATATTTTTAAATGCTTGTGTTGGCTTGTTTAGTATAACAATGAAGGATTTTTTTTTTAAGTTATAGTGAATATATTCCTGGCCCAAAGTAACAACTGAAAACACATTCACAGAAATTAGTTTACTTGATTATCTCAATTGGTGAGAAATTAGGGGCAGTTCTGCAGATGCTTAGAGCCAGTGTTTAAGATAAATATTAAAATGAGATATATATTAAGATAAAGGTGAACTTGATATCTAAAATGTGAAAGCCTAAAGTTATGAGGAAAAAAATTACCAGAGCTATTGGAATCTGCTACTTAGGCCTTAAAATTGTCATCATAAGTTTCAAAGTACTTACATTCTCTTACATTTTCCAAGTGAATAAAAAAAATAGCTATACCATCATTGCTTATTAGGCTACATAATTTAAACCAGACTAACTCTTCACTGGATAGAATGGAGAACAGTAAAAAACATTATTAACATATCAGTTGCTTACAATTCAGAAATGAAAATATATTATCACTTTGCACGTTTTCTGTTTATGATTGGAGGAATTCTGAGGTTCAGCTTGTGCTAATTTCTCTGGGATTTCAAATTGCCAGGTTATATAATTTTATAGAGACTTAGGATGTACATAATTTTAAATACTGCATATTACATTTTGAACTCACATGTAGGCTTGCCCTATGGTGACTGTGAAATAATAGGATTTTCATCAGTAAGGTAAGTCTTCTTTTATGTTAGAACAACAATAGGAGGGCAGCCCGGGTGACTCAGCTGTTTAGCGCTGCCTTTAGCCCAGGGCGTGATCCTGGAGACCCGTGATGGAGTCCCATATTGGGCTCCCTGCATGGAGCCTGCTTCTCCCTCTGCTGTGTCTCTGTCTCTGTCTCTCTCTGTCTCTCTCATGAATAAAAAAATCTTTAAAAAAATAGAAATAAATATATTAACTTAGCTATTTTACTCTGCTCATTTGTATGTGAAGAAATAACAATAAGAAATGTTGCTGAAATAAATCAACAGTCCTAATTTCATGTGATAATCTAAATCTCCAGTTTTAGTTATTCTGTCCTATCATTTTCACAAGCCCATACATAAGTGGCATGCCATGTATACTAATTTTTTGTCAAACATGGCCATTATATAAAAACGAGTGATAAATTAAAAAAACATCCTTCCTCTTTTTACTTTAATTTGCCAAGTCCTTATTAAACATCTGCTTTATATCCTCAGGTCTGTAAGGAAAAGGAAATAAATAATATTTCTCTGTGTTAAAGAACATGCTTAATTTTTTTTTTCAGAAACTAATTTGTGAATGTGGAAAGAAGCAAAATTTAAACATGACTGGTCACCAAAAAGGATACATACAAAATAGCAGACCATAAAGAGCTGAAGTTGAGTTGAACAGCATATAAGGAAGAAATACTAAATTATTTCCAGTTAAGTAGAATTATTTCCATTGATTCTGCAAGGTTGATAGTGTGCTCTAGCTTGTAATTCATCACTGGATGCTTAAAATTCCTTTGGAAGGAGGGGAAAAAAACACCTTATGAAATAGAAATATAGTTAATTTTTTTAGAGTTTTAAATTTTTATTTATTCATGAGAGACACAGAGAAAGAGGCAGAGACATAGGCAGAGGGAGAAACAGGCTACCTGCGAGAGCTTGACAATGGGACTTGATTCCAGGACCCCAGGACCATGACCCGAGCCAAAAACAGACGCTCAACGACTGACCCACCCAGCATCCCATAGTTAAATTTCTATACATAAAAATCTTTATTGTGGTTTATTGATCATAGCAAGCAATTTGAAAATAAGTCAAGATGAATGGATAAAATATAAAATGCAATGCTATATACCCTTGTCTGCTTGTGTTGCTGTACCAAAATACCATGGACTGGGTGACTTAAAATGTAGAATTTGTATTTTTCACCATTTTAGTGTCTGGGAAGCCCAATGATCTGGTTGTCCACTAATTTGGTTCCTGGTGAGGGCTCTCTTCTTGGCTTGTATTGTCACACTGGGACAGGCGGCAAAGGAGAAAGAGGAACATTCAATATTTCTCTTTAAATGGAAGATTGGGACACATGGGTGGCTCATTTGGTTAAGTGGCTGCCTTTGACTCAGGTCATGATCCCTAGGTCCTGGATTTGAGCCCTTCCTTGGGCTCCCTGCTCAGCAGCAGCAGGGGTAGGGTGCTGGTGTCTGTTTGTCCCTCTCCTTCTGCCCTTCCTGTCTGCTTGTGTTTTCTTTATTTCACTTTCTCCCGAAAAAAAAATAAAATCTTAAATTAAAAAAATTTAAAATGAAGATTAAATATAATCCCAATCCTAAATATTCTTTTTATAATGTAAAATTAACACGTGAATTCTAAAATTCTTGTGGAAAGGCAAAGACAAATCGCCAAAATAACTTTAAGAAGAGATTTGGAGGAGTATATGTCCTTGATTTGAAGACTTACTATAAAAACATATTAATCAATACATGAAAATATTGGCATCAATAAAGTGAACAAATGCAACAGAAGAGAAAGTCCAGAAATAAACATATAAATAAATGATTGACCTTCAGTGAAGGTACTAAAACAATTCAGTGGAGAAAGAATAATTTTTTAAAAGATTTTTATTTATTTATTCATGAGAGACACAGAGAGAAAGAGAGGCAGAGACACAGGCAGAGGGAAAAGCAGGCTCCATGCAGGGAGCCTGATGTGGGACTCGATCCTGGGTCTCCAGTACCACACCCTGGGCTGAAGGCGGCGCTAAACCGCTGGGCCACCAGGGCTGCCCCAAGAGAAAGAATAATTTTTAAATCAAAATTGATACAACAATTGGCATCTATATTGTAGAAAAATTACTTCCAAATATAACTCAAAATGGACCATATACATTAATGAAAAAAAAACCCTAAAACTGTAAAAAATGCAGAAGGAAATATAGGAAATATGGAAAATGTCATTAATTCAGCAAAAGAATAACCAGTAAAAGAATAAATGAACAAATTAAATTTCATTAGAAATAATAAGGTCTTCTCTAGAGAAACTGTTGAAAAGACCAAGACTGGGAGAATATATTGACAATATTTCCATTAGAGGACTTTTATTGAAAATATATCAAGAATTGTCAAAACTAAGTAAAAAGATGACAAATCAGACACAGAAATTACTTTAAAAAGATAAATTGTTGGCAATTAACGCATGAAAAATCACTCAAAACAATTAACAAAAAAAAAAAAAAAGAAAGAAAGAAAGAAAAACCACTCAACAACCACTCAACATCATGTCATTAGGAAAATGCAAATTGATAGGATAACACTGCACATCTACCCCATCACTAAAACTGACCAAACCAGGTATTGGTAAGGATCTAAGAGATCTGGAACTGGTTGTTGTGGTGAGAATGTAAAATGATACTAACACTTTAGAAAAGTTCCACTGTTTCTGAAGAAATTAAACATTCACTCACTGTATGAAGTAGGCCACTATGGGTAGCATTAGGGTAATACAGGGAAAGAAGGGGGGAAAGAGGATGTGTGCACACTTGCCTGCTCTGGTCTCTTTTAAAGGACACTGATTTCTGAAGACCTATCCTCATGACCTCATATCAACCTAATTACCTCCTCTACACCCCACGTCTAATCACCATCACATAGGAGTTAGGACTTCACCATCCAAATTTTGAGGAACGCAGTTCATAGCACCATAAAAAAGTAAAATATTCAGCGTACTTTCGTGGCAAAATATTCATGCAGCATTGTTAACTGACAAGGTAAGTTGGGAAATCTCAAAATATGCTATTAAGTCTATAAAAATAGTTATAATAAAAAGCTTTAATAAGACAACCCAAGGGTATTTCCATGGAAAAAGAATCCCAAAGATTTTTTTAAATTATTTCTAATTCCAGCACACCTGGCTGGCTTAGTCGGTTAAGCCTATGGCTCTTCATTTCAGCTTAAGTCTTGATTTTAGGGTCATGGGATTCATCCCTATGTTGGCTTTGCACTCACCATGGCATCTGCTGGTCACCTTCCCTCTGTTCCTCTTTCTCTGCTCCTCTCCCCACTATCACATGCTCTCTCTCTCTCTCTCAAATAAATAGTCTTTTTTTTTTTTAAGATTTTATTTATTTATTCATGAGAGACACAGAATGAGAGAGAAGCAGAGACACAGGCAGAGGGAGAAGCAGGCTCCATGCGGGGAGCCTGATGGCCTGATGTGGGACTCCATCTGGGGACTCCAGGTTCAGGCCCTGGGCTTAAGGCGGGACTAAACCGCTGAGCCATCCAGGCTGCCCAATAAATAGAATCTTAAATTCTTTCTACATCCTAGTATTATCCAACTGATATATACAATGACTAATATAACTTCTGGAACCAGAGAAGTTAATGGGGGGGAGAGAGAGAGAGAATATGGTATTCCATAATAACGCATGATTTCAGAGATTTCAGAGTGTAACTGCACAGACATATGCTAATTAAAAGGAAAGTAATTGATAGTAGATTACTTCTTATTATAGTGGGAGTAGAGATCACAAAATCTCTCAGCTGCTGGATGATAATAGCAGAGAGGAAAATGGAAGCAGAAAGAACATTGTGGTTGGGTACCTGGGTGGCTCAATCAGTTAAGTCATGATCTCAGGGTTGTGAGATTAAACCCTGCGTCCAGCTCCACACTGGGCATGGAGCCTGTTTAGGTTTGCTCGCTCCCTCTTCTTTTGCCCCTCCCCCTCTAAAGAAAAAGAAAATTGTAGTAAAAGTACAATATGCCATTGAAGTTCTTTACTATTTTCAAAAAAGGCAGCTCATTCCTGATTAAATTATCTCATATTTTATCTCTAGGGAAAAAAGCCTTGTCAACCTTAGAAGAAACCTTAGAGGGCAGCCCCCAGTCCACATGGCCCAGCGGTTTAGCGCCGCCTGCAGCCCAGTGCCTGATCCTGGAGACCCAGGGTCGAGTCCCACATCTGGCTCCCTGCATGGAGCCTGCTTCTCCCTCTGCCTGTGTGTCTGCCTCTCTGTGTGTGTGTGTGTGTCTATCATGAATAAATAAATAAAATCTTAAAACAAAACAAAACAAAAACCTTAGAAAGCAGTAAAGGCTTGAGAAATAATAGAACTTGAAGGCTCTGTGAAAACTGTGGGCCTCAGACATAGCCACGTATTAGAATCACCTGAGGAAATTTCAAGTGTCCCAGTATATGCACAGAGATACTATTTTAATTTGCATGTAGTGGGATCTAAGGATGGGTAATTTTAAGTAACTCCTGAGTAATCAAAATATATAGACAAAATTGTGAACAAATGATGGCTAAACAATCCATAAATTTAGAATAATTGACATATGGTTATGAATGGATGAGTGCTATTTTCTGATCCAGTAAACGTTCAAGATCCCATCTGCATTGCTCAGTTAGGTACATGTTCTGATGAAAATCATATTCTAACCCTACTTGATAACTCTGAAGAATTTGAGTCAAATGTATCTAATCTTACGGAGATTTTAGGTTATCAATTTAGAATCAAGATGATTAGGGGAGAAAAAGAGTCTGTATTTTGTTTTATAAAAAAAAAGTCTACAATTAGAGCTAGCTAGCAATGTGATTGTCTTCTGATTAAATGAATTGCATATTAGAGAAAGTGTCAGGAATAGGCTACATGAATAGCCATGTAATTGGAATATTTCAGAATATTCTTGACATATGATTAAGGGTTATATAACATGAGCTTTAATATTCTTCTAAACTCTAAGATTTAAAAGCAATGGAAAATCATTAAAAAAGAAAACAGAATTGAGAACATTGTTGAGGCTCAATATTGGTAGTTTCCTCCTCCCTCCTTCCCTTTGTGAATGGTTACTGCATATTGTACTCTCTAAAAATCACTTAATTTGCTCCAGTAAGTGAATTCTTGTATTTACAGAGCACCATGTGACCATAGGTCAGATGGCTTTAGTGGGGGAAAATCATGAACTAAAGTTTGAGAAATGTTGACTTCAAAATAAATTTGTATATTGAAGGATGACTAATTTGAACACAGTTTGAAACTTAAGACGATATTAGGGAAAGAACTTTTAGAAAAAGATGAGCTCAGTAAGAAGAGACCAAACCAAGAAGCAAAATGGACAGAATACAGATATAGTTTAATGACCAAGTCAATCAATAGCTAGACTGAAAGCCTGTTGAAAGTTTGATCTCATTATTTTGGATTATATGGAAACCTATTAAGTCCTCAAGAAATGTTTGAAGATAGAAATTTTAATTCCACCAGCATTTGTATGGACTGGATTTGATAATTATGTAGAATCTCTCTTCTAATATTTAATACCACCCTGCTCTCCATATTAATATGAGACCTCAGAGATCTCAAAGTAAGAATAAATGTAAAATTTACTCAACTTTTCATGGGAATGGCAGAAAGTTTTCCAGTCTTAAATCTTAGTGCCAAATGAACAGATTAATTTATCTCTGAGAATTTTTTACTTTAATCCAGCCCTCAAGATTATTGGCAAAAAAATTCATATTACCATTACCTGCATGGCCCAAAACACTTCAGAAAGCTGAGAATTTAGTTTAAGTGGCCCTGAATGATGACCCCAGGTACATGGCAGAAGCAAACAGAATCCTCACAGGTGGAAAAGACAGAGTTGAATAAAATGGCTAAAAGAAGTTTTTTTTTTTACAAAAGGCACAGTTAAATATAAAGCTGCAGAAATGCTGAAGATAAAAAAAATCATATACTAGAAATATATTAGGCAAAAAAATATTGTTACTGTGATAATTTTAATTTAAAGTATATTTAAAGAAATAAATCTTTATTGAGGTAAATGAAGTCATTATATAATTATAAACATTTTAATCCATCAGGAAGATACAAGTTTTAAACTTTTATGCATCTGAAGATATATCCACAAAATTAAATAAAACATTACAGAACTGGAGAGAAAGAGACTAATCTACCACCTATTTAGAAATGTTATATACATGTTTTAATAATTGATGAAGTAGGCAAAAATAATTTACAAAATATAGGAAACATGAAAAATAGTCACTTTGGGAAGTCTATGCTGTATTTTATTTGTACAAATAAACTAAATAATATATTTTGAGGTTAACTTCTCATTTGCAACCATCCTAATATAATCTGTATATTGTTCCTACAACCAGAAAAAAAAAAAAAAAAACATTTCTAAGACCATCTAGGAAACAATACTCAACAAGATTAACAAGGAACATTGTTGGGCATTTGATAGGTTGGAAAAACTAGATGTTTGCTAAGTTAAAGTTTTTGTCCTTAAATTCTAGACTCTTAGTCCTAGGACAGAATAGTAGTAGATTAAATGAACATTATTAAAGGTTTTGAGATCTAGCCAAAAATTCATTTTGAAAGCTTTGTAATGAAATTAAGTAGAATCTTGACAACATTTGTTCTACATCTGACATGGCTGCTTCAAAGAATTACAAGATATAGAAATGTGATGGTCCATAAAAATAGCTTGGATACTCCTTTTCATGTCTTTCCAATGGAAATAGGTTGGGTTCCTTGACCTTAAAATTTACCTTTCACTCTTTTCATATATAGTAATCCACAATTTTGCTTGTTGAGTGCCAGTCTGATGAGTTCTTGATAGTATATGTTCAATTTCTAGTTTTTTAAGTAAAGGATTTCTTCATTTCTGATTAACCAGAGAACAGTTGAGAACTGCTTTCTTTTGAACAAAATCTTTGTTTCCTTGTTCTCCCTTCTGAAATGCTTGAGCCTTGTTTATCCTACCTCTACAACTCTTAGCATATGATCCTTTGTGACATACTATTATTAGATATTCAACTTCCAGTTCTACACTTCTAGTCCCATTAGAACATAATGGACTCTCATTTAGTTATTTGCACATATTAAACATTCAGGACGCTTATTGAGTGGATGGGTGCATGAGTATATGCATAAAAGGCTAACTAGCTAGAATAATAGTCCTCTTAGTAAGTACAACTATTTGGTCCAAGACATCTTTCTCTTGCTCACTAGATACCTTCCCAGAGTCCAAGGTAGTGCTGAAAATGAGTTCTGAAACCAACTAGAGTATTTGACAAAAGCACAGAAGAATTTTAATTAAGTAAATTCTTTCCTTGGTATTAAATGAGATGGCAGTAGTTAGAAAGAACTAGTGAAACCATCTGCATTGTTTGTTTTATTTACAAAAACAAGTAAACAATGTCCAAGCACTTCTAAAGGAAGAACTAGGGAAAAAAATAAAAGGTCATTTAAAAAGAAGTCATCTTTTTAATTGGTGGTTCATGATAACATAAGGAATTTCTACTGAAAACTATCCTTATGAAAAATATTTATTCTCCTGTAACTTCAGATTTATGAAATTCATTTGCTTCATGTTTTTATCCCAGTGATGTCTCTTCTAGTAGATGAGTTCTTCCTATAATGCAGCTATAAAAATAGCAACAGACTGAAACAGCCAGGATACTCTTTTCTCTAGATGGCCAGATTCAGCCAGTTCCAATTGGACCTTTTCTTTTGTCTTTTGTTTTCTTTTTTAGAACGTAAGTAATATTGCCCAGAAGTGTACAAATATGCTGGGTACCCCCATCAGAACTTTCACACAAAGATGAATACATTTGGTTTATTAACACAATTCATGTAAACACATTTACTTACAGATTTTTAAAACACACATGTACTCATGATACATACACCTGCTTAGCATAGAGGAGTGTCTGATAGGGAGGAGGAACAAGTAATAACAACAAGCCTATATTGTGAGTGTTATTAGTTTTCAAATGTTTGGCCGTGTGCAATTTACCACAACAAAAAATCAACAATTTTACATAAATGTTTCCTTAACTTGGGTTTCCTACTTCAATAGCCTGAGATGATGTCTGGGTACATGATTTATTGAGGGAGAACTCTCAGATGAGTTCTGTAAGGAACTCATGAAGGAAGCAGGATAAGGAAAGAAGTCAGGCAAAGATATGGGTTCAGCTAAAGTCCATTGGGCATTCCCCGGTGAAGAGGCTTCTCTAGGTCCTGAGTCATCTGAGACCGGATAAATCGAGCCATTAGCAGAAAACACTAATGGAATCTCAGAGTTAGCACACTGTTCCAGGAGAGGGATATACACATCTCTCCAGCAGTGTCAACTACACCCACCCATTTCTAGCTTTCATGTGCATATGGGGGCAGCCCTCAGAAGGGAAAATATGAATGTTAATTGCCAAAATGTCATACTAATCATCAATATTATATCCTTTTTTGGTTTCTCATATACTAAGTTATCTCTCTAATGTCTAGCTAGTAAATGAAACTTAGGATACACTGATCTGATGTTTTGTTTTGAAATAGAAAGTAAGATCTAAACTCCTTGAGGTTCCCCCTTCCTACCAAGACAATGTTAGCTCAAAGCTCTGATCCTGATTTGGAGATATAAGGTCCTAGAGCTGTCACATTAAACCTTCAAGTGGATAGACCTACTGAATTTTTAAAGGAAGGCTAATTACACATGGGAGATAATTCCCATATCCTTCCTTATCTTCTCTAGACCTTCTAATCCACCACATTAAATATATTTAAGAAGGATTACAACACTCAGTTTAATGTAACTCTAAAACTCAAATCTAGATGATATTTAGTTGTATGAATTTGCTCTTATTAATCTTTCACCAACCCCATACTGGAAGTATTTAAACTCCACCAGAGTAAAGATAGCCCTCCTGTTTCATTTCCCCAACTTCTGTGTCTTCTTTGGAAGACTGTCTATTATTTCTTCTGGCTCATTCTCATGATATTTTGTGTCCTCAGCTGTTTTATGATTTTTGACTATGACTTCACTTTAGGAATTTTTCTGTGGAATTTTTGAGACATTAGCTTAAGGGGTTTTGTTCCAGAGAGGATCTGTTTTTTTCTTTTCTCAGGCACCAAGGGAAAATTTTTAGTCAAAGTTTGACTGTGGGAGACAATCCTGCACAAAATCCTACTTGTAATTAAAATTTACTTGTTGGATTATTTTTCCCCTCTTACTCAATGTAAAAGTCTGCATGTTTCCACAATGCCCTATTCTATAGTATTGGTTTTTTTTTTTTTTTTCTTAGTTCATACTTGATGAACTTCAAGTCTAAGCTTTATGTAGGGTAATTCTGTTAAGGTGTGCCCTGATTTTGTGTCTGGTCCCGAGTCTTGCATCATCAAGGAAAAAAAAAAAAGCTAAAGGCCACCAGAGAATAAAAGATATTCTTAGGTTAGCTGGAAATTTCAACTCTAAATTACCTCTTTCAATTCTTGCTTTTTTTCTTTTTTCAATTCTTGCTTTTACTTCATTTTTGTCCTTTGAGTGTTTTGCTTATTTTGTGCAAAGTACAATGATAATAAATAAATGAATAAATATATATGAATATATATATGTTTATAATACATAAAATATGTGTATGTTTATACAGGTCTACAAGATGATAAAAAGAAATAGATGTCAGATCATAAGGAGTTTGTAAATGTTTTATAAAACCTTGAATATAAGGTGTAATATATGTTTATGAGGTAATTTTAGTATTAGTATTTGTATTGGTACTAATATATAATTACTTCAATTTCATGTATAGGTCCCAATAGCTTCCTTAAATTTTACCTACCAGTATTTTTTTTTCAATTTTCGACATCTCAAAAACAACCACTTATAATTTTTCAGCTTGGATATTTAGATATACTGCCAAGTGTTCATTATTTAAAAAATAATTAAATAAGAGAAAATTGAGGTTTCCTGATTTCTTTTTGGTATTTAGACAATAAATTTTCTTCCTGGATAGTAATAAGAACTTTATCTCTGATATTTTTAAATTGCCATATGAAATCCATCTGCTATCCTCATTGTATTCATTTGATCTGGAGCAATGGAAGATTAACTTTGCACATGAATTTGTTAAGGAGGCTATGGTTTTCAACTCAGTTAATTATTCTATTGTGCCTTTGCTTGTTTTCGACTTATTTACTTTCAATACTCCAGATGCTAATTATCAATGGAAGCTGCAACATTTGGTTCAACTTGTTACTTTTTCTTATCTTGAAGTTCTCGCTTTGAATTCTTAGAGAGTATTCTTAAATTGTCATTTATAAATAAATGTATTGATTTTCTCCCTTTGAATTCTTAGAGTATTCTTAAATTGTCATTTATAAATAAATGTATTTTTGTTATAAATGTATAACATTGTTTTTATTATCCATTTCCTCATATTATAATCATTTAAGAATTATAATGCAATCTCTCAAATGTAAAAGGCTATGGAGAATCCTGATAATCAATGATGATCCCACAATTGGTTTGATAAAATATAACAAATACAAGTTTAGGCTGTTTTGCGTACCCTTCATTTTCCTCCAGTTCCTGAGTTTCCAGTACACTGAATTCATTTATTAATAATTGTTTTGCTTTCTTATTTTAATTATAGGTCTATCACTTTATTCTCAAATGATCATTTTGTTTAATACATAGTTCAAAGTTGATAGTTATTATTTCTCAGAACTTTCAAAAAGCACTCATTACCTTCTGGTTCCTATTAACACTCTAAAACAATCTTCTGTCAAAATAACTATCTCCTTGATTGGTAATCTGCCTTTTCTCTTTGACTTTTTCAGTTTTTCCCTTGTCTTTGTGGTTTTCATTCTCTGTTCTGCTTTATTCAGTATACTACTCCATCTGTCTCCTGAATGTTTAATATTGTATAATTATGATTTTCTTTTTTGGGCTTCTGTTTTGTTTATGGAAAATGTCCTAAAGCATTTTTATAATTTTTTGATCCTTAATCGAATTTTCATTTCACTCCTATATATCTCTATTTATATACACTTATGTTTTCCTGGTTGGTAACTCCATAGTGAAGTTGTTGAGGTTCAATTCTATGTATGTTATATCTCCTACTTTTCACAATGGTGTCTTTCCACATCTACTGATTATCTTTGTGCTTATATTTGTTTTATTATACTCTATGGATATTTGAGGGGCCTCAGGTAAAAATGCTTTCCTAGGGAGAATATTTGTATTTGTTTCTGCAAGATGGACTTCTAATTCAAAGCCATTTAAAAAAAAATTAATGATTTTTTGCTTTTTTTTAGTCTGTGCCCCTAATGTGGGTCCCAAACTCTCAACCCTTAGATCAAGAGTCATGTGTTTTACCTACTGAGCCAGCCAGGTAGCCCTCAAAGACCATTCCAGATTAATTTCTTACATTAAACATACTCAGGTTAGTTTCCTTACTCAGGTTAGTTTCCTTTTTCATGGTGTGAGGCTGAGGTAAGGGTAGGTTGGAGACGTTTTTGCTAATTAGAACTTAGGCCAAGTCAACAGGGATATTTTGTGACCTTCTGTTGCTAGAGGGTATGTTGGGTTTCTTTTACCCAATGGACTTATCAAGAATAAAATCTTTCAAAAGAGTTCAGCTAAAGTAGTTGCATTTTATAACCATAGATTAATCTGATATACCTTAGGTTCATATTTTTACTAGTTTTATATGGATGCTATAACAAATTACCACAAACCTAGAGGTTTAACACAATGCATATTCATTATTTTACAGTTCTGGAGGTCAGAAATCTAAAATGCCTATCACTGGGCTTAAATCAAGGTGTTGGCAGGACTTCATTTATTTCTGGTAGGTCTAGGGGGATAATTTGCTTTTTCAGTTTCATTTTTGTTTTTTTTTCCCCTCCATATTCCTCCTCCTGAGGGTCCTCACACTCCTTGGATCATGGCTCTATTCTATCTTTGAAGCTAGGGATGGCAGGTTGAATCTTCACATCTCATCTTATCCCATCATATCACATATTCTACACCACATCTCTTCAATCTTGCTTTGTCATCACTTTTCTAGCATGACTCACCTACATCTCTCATATAAATATCTTTGTGATTACATTGGACCCACTTGGATAATCCAGAATACAATCTTACCTCAAGTTCACCCGATTCCATTTATGTCACCTTCATTCCATCTGTAAACTTAGTTCTCCTTTACCATGTGACCCAGCATATTCACAGGTTCAGGGGATTAGGACATCTTTGGGGGTTGTCATTATTCTGCCTACCATAGCATTTGTACCAAAATTAAGTAAAAATAACTTCTTTACAAAATTGTATGTGGCCAGTTTATAATTTTACTCTCTGAAGTGTTAGTACTTTTTAACATAAATTCTGACGATAATTTGACTCTATGTTCTAGTGACTTTCTTTTCATTGCAACTATATATTACATAAATGAATAAATAGTATGGTACCAAACAAATTAAATTTATTTTTCTCATGTTTATCACTTTGATACCTAACTATGTCAGTGTATTGGCAGTATACCCTACACATTAGACATATTAGTGTACACATTTTGCAAAATTATATAATATGTACAGTGAAAATTCTCTACTAAAATGTTCAAAACGTTATACTTGTAATTATATGCTAAAACCAACTTAATCTTGTGTATTGTACAAATATACCAGTTTTTTTCCCCATAAATCAGTAGGAGTTGTGATAGGTAATCATAAATTCTGTTCAAGGCTTTGTCCTGGAAAGAAACTTCAAAAGTTCATAGTATATCAAGAATCCAGAATCCAAGCACTCCTCCTTAGATCTACTGCTAGTATCCCAGTTCTATGCACCATAAACTTTTGTCAGCAATAAACTAACTGGTCACTCATCTCCCGTCATCACCCCCTACTTCTGATTTTCAACACATAGCAATGAATGACTTTTAAAAATATGTATAATAGCCTGAATGATCCTTTAAACAAATATAAGTCACATTCCCATTATTCCTGTTTGAAACCCTCCAAAGTTTCCATATTTTAAGAAAAGACAGGCGAGAGGTCTAAAATAACATGATGCTCCACCTGTCTCCACATCTCTGACCTGATCTCTTAGTCTGTTCCATAGACACTGACTTGATTGCTGTTCCTCAAACCTCATACCATCCAGTTAGACTCCTCTCTAAGGAAAAGCTGTCTCACTGCCTGGGAAGTCTCCATCTAACTACATGCTTAACTCTTTTACCTCTTTCAAGTCTGTTCCACAAGCTCCTCAGTGAGCTCTTTTCTAAGCATTCTGTTTAAAATTGCAGCCCTCATTCCATTTTTTTTTTTTTGAGCCTAATCCTCTTCACTATTCTGCATTATTTTTTCTGTAACATTGATTTCTTCTAACTGATCTGCATCTAACATTTGCTAGGCCTGGGCAAGAGTATAAACAGAGGTCCATATACTATAAATATAAATATTTAATTGTTGTATATCAAAGTAACAAAATGTTAGTTGGAATATGTTTTATCCTTCTACCTTGACAAGTGTACTTTCACCACAGTAATGAAGTCTAGTTTTGCATTTAAAATTCCCAGGCTTCAAATTTTGAACCTGTATCTTTCCACTTCAAGCCCCATTCCTCACCATGAGGGTCCATGTATTTTTCCCAGACATCAAGTCATAGCTTTTCACATGTGGGACCCAAACAGGAACACTTTGTTCCTTGGTCTATAGATGTACACACAGAGAGGACTCTCCATACTTAGGAGATTGGCGATGGGGATTGGGGCTAGATTGGAGGCTCTGTAAAGAGGCTCAATCATTTTGAGGTCTTGGAGTGGTAGTTGTCCTCTAACATCCCAGATAATTTATTATTTTATTCTGTAAATTGTCTCTATCTCCTCTAGTAGAATGCATACTCTGTTTAGATCAGAAATTTTTATCTTTGTCACTGACTTATCTCTAGTGGTTAGACTAATGCTTATCACCTTGCAGGTGCTCAGTAAGTATCTACTGAGTGTTGAGGAAAGCGCTTGACTCTGAATGTGCCTTCAACATGAGATAGTTTCCTTTTCACTTTCCTGCATGAACTTCTGGCTTCTTTAAGTACTTCCTGGTACTGAGCATAGGATTCGGGTATTTGCTTTATTCTACAGGTAACTGTAGGAACTGTACAGTGCTATGTTCTTTCATTTTGAAATCATAAAGTTTCCATTGCAAATATTTAAAACTAATTACTGAGAGGATGTTTCTCATCAAGTTTCAATCACTGGACATAGTTTCTGAAAGGAAAGCAGAGGATCGGAAATGCTGAAGAAAGATCAATAGATGCAAAATAGGATTATACTCTTCCAGGACCAACACCCTTCTATTTTGGGCATATGGCAAGTGAAGTACCTGGGTACACAATTTAAGGAAGCATCCACTATTAGGTCATGCAAGTACTAAAGGAGAGAAAGGACATTAAGAGGTACAAACTTCCAGTTATAAAATAAATATGTCATATAGATGAAAAGTATGGGATAGGGAATGGAGTCCATAATATTGTAATAATGTTGTTTGGTGACAGATGGTGACTACACTTAACATAGTGAGCACTAAGAAATGTATAGAATTTTTGAAATGATATGTTGCACACCTGAAAGTAATTTAGCATTGTACATTAATTATACAAAAAAAAAAAAAAAACATGGAGATCATTCAAGTACTGACTCACATTTTCACAACTCTGAGAACAAACACTCCCTTAAATTTTGTCTCATAGACACTTTACTAGCCACACCACTGTTGGCCTGGCCCACCATCCATGCACACCTGCATGCATCTGCAAGTTATAGAAATGATACATTCCCATTTTCAGTTTGTATATAATTTCTTGGTAGTAATAACAACATTTCTACTGACTGTGACTCTGAGCATGTAACATTTCCAGTTCAAACTTAGGTTTCCTTATTTGTAAAATGGGTATAAGTCAACTTCACAAGAATGTTTTTTTGAAGTACAATTGACATATAGCCTTGTATTAGCTTCAGGTTTCATTACAACATGATGTGCTATTTGATATATATTACAAGGCTATTTTAAGGATTAAGTGATTTAAGGCAGATAAAGCTCAGAGACATACCACACACTTAATGTGTTATTTATTATGTTGTGTTTATATATTTTTTTCAACTAGGACTTTAGAAAACTATATTTTGACAAATAAAAGTAATTGTGGGAAAAATGTTTACCATTTATCTCTTTCATTACAGATCTCATTTTATTTATATTAAATAATTAACTGCTAATTCCCCCAAAGAAAATAACTATTTTATTATAAAGCTGTAATATTAGATATGTATGTATGGATGTATGAAATTATACTGTTTGGCTAAAATGAAACTATTTTCCTAGAAATACTATATTTTTCCAGTGGTGATATTTGAATATATAGCTAGTGAATTTTTTATATTGAAAGCTGATTTTCTACAGAGAGAAACACAAAAACTCAATATAAGTCAGTTTCTGATTAGCTTTTGTAAATGAAAGTCACCAACATACTTATACATACTCATAAAAATATCTGGGAGTATGTAGGAGGAATGAAGGTGCAAATTCGAGATGATTTTTATATTTGATATCTACATTTTCCCTATAAATTGAAAATCTTACTTTTTCCTTTTCTTTTGATTTCAGTTATCTTAGTTCTATCTGAATTTCAGTGCTAAATCCTTTTTATTTTAAACATATTACTAAATTATTTATAGTAATCAAATTCTTTAGTCATGAATCAACCAAATATTTTATTGGTTTTGCCAAAATAGAATACTAAATAAACACTAGAAATTCCCCCTGAATAGCCTAAACAAACTAGTACCTATTGAGAGACAAAAGAAGTATAATTAGAAATGTGCCCTCATAAAAGTACATTTTTGCTGTTTAAATGATTAGATAATTTTTCCAGGAAAGTATTTTTAATAAAAAGCACTCACAATAAGATTAATTATGGAAGCCAGCTAACATTTTAAAACAGATTTATTTCAAAGAAAAAGAGTCCATATTATCCTCTGCTTTTTCTCTTCACTTAAAGATTCATTTTTAGGAATCATTTGTTGTAAAAGTATAGTTGTTTTGCAGCAAGCTGTGGTAGAACCTTGTGCTAACCTGCCATAGAAATTCTTCCATGTTGTAGAAATGAGAATTACGTCATATTCAGTTTGGAGATGGATCTGATTTTTTAAAAATATTTTTTACCTATTTATTCATGAGAGACAGAGAGAGAGAGAGAGAGAGAGAGAGGCAGAGGGAGACACAGGCTCCTTGCAGGGAGCCTGATGTGGGACTCGATTCCTGGACTCCAGGATAATGACCTGAGCCAAAGGCAGATGCTCAACCACTGAGCCACCCAGGCATCCCAGCCAGAGATGGATTTTATATCCACATCATGCCCATGATGCTAATAAGCTAAATTTGTATGGGCATTATAGAGCCACTATTTCTTATTATCTTGACTTCGAAACATCTGAAAGGTGTATAAAAATCACTAACCATAGGGAGATATTCAGAAATGTTCAAAAAGCAAATTGTAATAATAATGAAAAAAATCTTAACATTTATAATGCATTGTCTTGAGATCGACCTTTACTTTTTAAAAAGAGTATCTGAAATTTATAGGCTTCAATTATAAAGGACAAAGAGCATATTTGATATATATGTTATGGTAGGAACAAAAATCATATAAAAAACTTCAACTTAGTTTATATCTCTTAAAAAGATATTTATTTATATATTTAGTGTTTCCCATTCACAATTCTGTAGCAGGTTCTTAACTTTAGAGTCTGGTGAAGTGTAGTATTTAGCTGATACTTTACATGGACTCTTGTATAGGCCTCAGTGACAAAGCAAAATTACCTTTCAGTAAGTACTCATATGCTAAGGTGTCTAGTTATAGGCAACTGCTTATTTATACTGTGATAAAGGGCTATATGTATTATATAATTCAATTTCATCTTCAAAACAAATATAGTCCTATCCTAATTTTGTAAATGAAGTATGTACATTTCATATTCAAGTTAAGTGACTCATTTATCTGAAAGTGTATGGTTAATGAGGACAAAGTCAGAATTAAAATAAGCTGCTTGGGGCACCTGAGGGGCTCAGTTAAATGGCCAGCTCTTGATTTCATCTCAGGTCATAATCTTGGAATCGTGGGATCAAGCTCTGTGTCAGGCTCCATGCTTAGCAGAAAGTCTGCTTGAGGATTCCCTCTCTCCCTCTCCCTCTATCCCTCCTCCCATTCATATTCTTTCTCTCTCTAAAATAATAAAGCTTTAAAAAATTAAAAGAAAATCAAATCCATCTGTTCAACAGTAAAAATGTGCACTAAATTATTTTTATCTTGATTGCCCTACCACCCACCTAACTGATCTATTTAAGAAAAATTTGGGGCAGCCCAGGTGGCTCAGTCGTTTAGCGCCACCTTTGGCCTAGGGCGTGATCCTGGAGACCCGGGATCGAGTCCCATGTCAGGCTCACTGCATGGAGCCTACTTTCTCCCTCTGCCTGTGTCTGTGCCCCCACCCTCATAAATAAATAAAATCTTTTTAAAAAGGGTAAATTTGTAAGATACTGATCCTGCATCCCTAGCCTACATTCTTCCTATCCCATATTTGTGACCATTTGATACCTATCTAGGATCCATCTGGACCAGAAGCAGAAAAGTTTAAAGAACTTCAGACTGTCTCTTGGCAGCATTAAATCCTCTTTTCTTGTACTTTTGCTCTGACTTGCATCCTAGCTCTTCTCAGTGGGATTTTGTCTTATTTTTAATCATTATTTCATACTCCAGTTTTCTTTACTGAATTCTGATCTTGGTATCCCATTCTGGTACTAAAAAAAGCAGCAGCATTCTTTTTTTTTAATTTTTTTTAAATTTAATTATGATAGTCACAGAGAGAGAGAGAGAGAGAGAGAGAGAGAGGCAGAGACATAGGCAGAGGGAGAAGCAGGCTCCATGCCCCGGGAGCCTGATGTGGGATTCGATCCTGGGTCTCCAGGATCGCACCCTGGGCCAAAGGCAGGCGCCAAACCCCTGAGCCACCCAGGGATCCCAAAGCAGCATCATTCTTAATCAGTGACACTGAGGGACTTGAGTCCTGCTTCTGAATTCTGGTCACTGGGATGGAACCAGAATTTCTTGCTGATGGATTTTCTGGATGCCTTTTGGAGTTTTTACCTACTCTGGAGCCATCCATTCCTTTGTTGAGGATTTATCTTGCCGTCACACCACTTAGATAGTGTCAGCTGCTGTCTGGGAAAGACCTCTCATCTTCCATAATTTTCAGGCTATTCACAACCTCCTCTAGCAGATAGGTCTACTGTCTTTCTTGGAACTCTTTCATTGCTCCATGTTACTGTTCTTAGTGGGAGAAGTTCTCATCATTTTTCCTTTAATATTAAAATGCAACAAAATAAGGGAAAGCTCTTCTGCAGGTTTAGCATGTGTTGATTGTTGACTTTCATTTTTTTTTTGTTTCTGCCATTTTTGTCTTTTCATTTTTAGAGATGTTATTAGTACTCATTTGAAACTAGCCAGGGCATGATGCAGTTTGCATAAATTATGATACAAATATAGTAGTCATATTTGTATATAAGTAGAATATACAGATTCTGCATGCTTCTATGCTATCTTTCCTATTTTGTGATGCTTTATAAGAAGACCAGTAATTGCCTCATCAACGCTCATATAGTAAGAGCATATTAAATTAGGAAATGATAATGAAAAAGGCCAAACTGGATTAAAGAATTCAAGCTCTTATAAAGATATATGTGCATGTGAAATAGTAATAAGAGGACATCTGTTCATCACTCATTAAATGTTTGAATAAGTATTTATTTTCATGTCCTTAGAGATTGCTATTACATTAAAATGGGTTTTTGAAAGTACACTAGGACTAGTTTACATAGGGAATAAGTAGAATGAGTAGTACTGGTTGCTACCAGTTGTACTAAAATACGCCTACTAATTATGAGGACAATATATTAAACTGGATAATTTTGTATTTTTATGTGAAGAAAATCCCCATGTGTCTATATAGCTTATACTGCTACTCCAACTGTTTGTTTAGATGGAAAAGCTTAATTTTGGTTCATAATATAAGTAGAATGTGTCATAGATGAACATTTATTAAAATATTATTTATTGGACATTAGTGATGTTCCATTAACTCTAGGTATAGAGTATTGAACAGTATATGTAGTAACGTGAATAAGACACAGTATATGTAGCAACACGAATAAGACACCATGCTAAATGAATGAAATAAATCAGTCATGGAAGGACAAATACTACATGATTCTACTTATCTAAGATATCTAAAGAAGCCTAACTCACAGAAGAATAAAGTTAAAATGGTAATTGCCAGGGAATGGGACAAGGAAGAAATCAGGAATCACTGTTCAATGGATATAAATTTTCAGTTATACAAGATGAATGAGTTCTAGAAATCTGCTATACAAGAATGTACTTATAAGTAACAGTAATGTATTCATCACTTAAACATTTTTAGCATAGATTTCATGTTACTTGTATTATTTATCACAAAAAAAAAAAACCACAAAAGAAAAAAGTAAAACTATGTTTCAGAAAAAGAGACAGGGAGGAAGAGAGCAAGCCTTAGTGGAGGGATCTGAGCAGATGTTTAGATAACTTTCACATAACACCAGATACCTAGATCAGAATTTCCAGAACTCTTTTTAAATTAGAAGCAGATATATTTTATGAAAACAAATAACTTAAAATAAGATCCAGAGGAACAAGAATTATTTACTCAAGATGTAACATACTGGAGAAGAAAATTTTATTGTAGTTATCTTGAAATTGTTGATAATATTTTTAATGATCTATTTTCTGGTAGGCATATGAGTAATCCCTTTTTCTTCTTAAATTACTTGATTTAAAAAGTTCTGTTTTGAAAATTGAAATGAAACATTTTTAATGATTTTCAATTCCCACTATTTCCTCAAAATTCAAAAAGAAATACTTTTATTAGGGTACTCTATTTTCATGGCATTATAGTTGTTGATAGGTTCAAAAAGAATATTGATAGCATTAGATCAATTGATTATAGACCAAGGCCAAACTTAATACATAGAACCAATGCCTCCAAGCCCCTACTTGGATTCCTGAATACTAACTGCACTTGATTTGCAAAGAGAGACTACCTGCTTAAGTGACTGCCTAGAGGACCAGTGTGACATATTCTAGAAGTGCAGAGACATTGGGCCATTGAGAGATGAGAATTGGGGGGGGGGGGATCCAATAGATAATTTTCTCCAGTCGAACATTGTTTTCATATGCAACACTGTATATGACTCCTGTGAAAGTGAAAAAAAAATTGAACATTCAGTTACATTTGCGGCAAAGTTATGGCCAGCTGAATAATAAAGTCACAATTCACTTTTATTTATTTTCAATGAATGGTATATATTTAAAAATACAGAAGGATACACAGAAAGTTGATACCATTGTTTAGAGCCAAGGAATGAAGGGAGATCAAAAATTTGAAATGAAGATAGTTAAAAATAAGACTTAATGTTTATCTGCATATCTACCATATCATCCTCCTTTTTAAGGATATTGATTTATGTAGTAATGGTGTACTTTAAAGTAATTTTTGGCTTTAATCAAGCATTTCCTGAAATGGATATTCTAAAGACTCTTATAGAAATTATAAGATAGAGTTGCATCATGAAATAGAGTAGAGCAAGGAAATAGAATTTTTAGTCTGGCAGACTGCAATGAAAATCACTTAAGAAATCAAGCAATAATCTTAAGTATAATGGACTGTTTCTAAATACAGGGGACAATTTCACAAATATATATCCTTCAATTGGGTAGACACTACATTGTTCTTGAGAATTAAAATCTTCCCTTGAACAATGTATAGGCATCCTTTTGATTTAATTAAAAATAAACTTGGGGAAACAACATAAGAAACAGGAATGATTCCGTGAGTAAGAGACTTCAGTCAAAGAAGTGAATTTCTTAAGGGTGAGGGATATTTGAAGAAGGGTCCTCTTATGGCAGAAGCAGCTGAGTAGAGACCTGAAGTCAGACCCTGAAAGATCTACCCAGGATGACTCAAAGGATCTTCTCTTGTGAAGAATGAAACTCTGGGTTTAAATATTGAATCCTGAAAATTTTCTTTTTTTAGCCAGAAAACTGTCTTTTTCTATATCAGACTTTTTTTCTTTAACTTGCTACACTGAATTGAATCAATTAATTTGGTATTAATAGAGGGAGAGTGATACTGGAGTAGTATAAGTCCTGAAGAAAATGAAAAGATGCAGGGCCTTCTCCAAATTCTGCCCCTGTCAGCGCTGGTAGCTTTGAAGCTCAAAAATCATCCTATCAAGCGCACTTTCTCCTGGAGATAAAGGAGTTTTCAGCATTGCACTGCATGATGGCAAGAGCAGAAAGTAGTAAGCTAGACTGGAGCTCCAGATACAATGGAACAGCATGGGCACAAGGAAGCCTCTCCTAATCAGACAGCTCAAAAATGTGATAAGATCCAACATTTACATATCTTGCCAAATCAGAGGAAAAAGACCTTTAAGACAAAGGATAAGAAAGCAAATGTCTATATCACACTGAGATTTATTTACTTTTAAACCTGAAGATTTCCCAGGAAAAACTACAGCATAGTTAAAATTTTCTTTCTGTAGTTGAAGAATTGATAAATGCACTTATATTTCAGAAGTCTGTGTGCTTATAATTACCAAGAGATCAAAAACAAAATATATTTAATATGGTATAAAGCAGAAAGCTGATTTGGTAGATTTTGAGTTTTGCTGACTTGCAGAATGCTGTGAATTAACAGTGGGCCAACCTTCAAGAACATGCTACATTTAGGTTCTCTGCACACCTGGTTGTCTCATTCTCCCAGGACTCCAGAAATTCTGGGGCTGCCCTCAGGTTATTTGTATGTATGAGTTTTGGTGTTTCAAATGATGAGCTATATTTAAATTCATTTTAAACAAAGTTGACTTGAAAACAGCCAAATTCTTTGAAATTGCAAGTTGATTTTGCTGAGTGCCTTTCATATTTTTAGTAGCCAAGAGGCAGGGGAAGCCAAGAAAGATTGTTTGAGAAGATACTGAAACTTTAAAGATGCCCTGCTTCTCCCAAAGTGCTGTCAACTACTATATCAAAAAAAAAAAAAAAAAAAAAAAAAAAGAAGCTTTCAACCAGGGGAACTTTCTGTCTAATGCCATTCTAGGGAAAAAAAACTGAGCAGGGAATTGTGGCTGCATAGGGGAATGATATGATTACTATTTTAAAAAGTGTAATAGCTGATGAGATCCTGAGGAAAACAGCAATGTATTATTAATATTAGTGCTCAGCACTGAAGTTTGCTGGCTGATATTTTTGATTCTAACTTCTCTTCACAGAAACATTTTAAAGAGCTGGTGGATCAGTGTTACAGTACCTCAAGAAATTCATTTCAGATTCTACTTAAGGACATAAACCTATACAATCCCACCAAGATTTTTCTGTTTTTTAGACTAAACCCCTGATATATATTCTTTAACAGAAATGGAAGGTTACAAAAGGAGAAGAATCAAAATGGATGACAATGATGATATTTTTTTTTACACATTGCAGCACTGAAGAAATTAAAACAAACTAACCAAAAAAAAAAAAAAAAAAAAAAAACCCACAAGTAAACCAGAATCTAAGAAACATGTTTCAGTATCTAAGACAGATTCAACTTAAATGTATAAAAAAGGAAATGATGAAACTGAGCATTGAATCTAAAAGAATAGAGTGATTTCACCAAGATGGCATCATAGGTTGCTCCTGACTTTCCTCCACCTCACGAGAACATCTAACAACTATTCCAGGAAGACACCACTGAGAATGGCAAGTAAGGCTGAGACTGAAGGATACCTCTGGGTCACAGAAACCAAGACAGTCTGCACTGGAACATTAAAAAGTGGCTACTCGTTGACTGCATTGGCCCTCCCCCAGGCCAGCACAGTACCACGCAGAGAGGTCTACCCATCCAGGCAAGATTGCTGCCGCAGAGCTCCACTCACTGTGTAGAGTGTTGTCCAAAACTATCTGACTAGAAGGGCTGGTGAGAATTCCTGAAGCTATGTGGTCCAGAGGCACTGGAGCTTAGAGGTCAGCAGACAGAGCTAGTAGTTTGTAAAACAAAAAACAAAAAAACAAAAAACAAAAAACAAAAACAAAACCCCCCAAAAAACCCCCCAGTGGTCCTGTTCAGTCAGGAAACTTGGTATATAGGTTGGATTGAATTAAGACAACCAACAGCTTTACCAGAGTTAAAAGTGCTTATCCCACTGTACCAAGACATGGAATCTAATTTGTAGTCCTGCTTATAAATTCAGCCTGACTATAGGACATAACCAGAGCACATAGAAAGCTGTATAGTCCACACAGCAGCACTCCCTTCAGTGACACTTGAACAGAGAACACAGCCGCCTGTGGTTCTCCTGATCTACAAGGCAGAATCAGTGGCCTCATTTGACCAGGGAATTTGGTACATATTCTGGCCTGATTTGAGTCCCCAAATGACAGCCGTACAGGTTTTAGCCGTACAGGTTTCTATTCTATGGAATGGAAAAAATATATATTTGAAATCCATGTATCTGATGGGGGAAATATCCAAAATACATAAAGAACTCATAACTCAATAGGTTAAAAAAAAAAGCCAATTAAATACATGGGCAAAGGACCAGAATAGACATTTCTTCAAAGAAGATCTACAAAGATCAACATGTACATGAAAAGATGATCAACATCATCATTAGTCAAATGCAAATTAAAACCACAATGAGATAGCAGCTCATGCCTGTTGAATGACCCTTATGAAAAGACAAGAGATAACAAATGTTGGTATAGATGTGGATAAAAAGAAACCCTCGTACAACTATTGGTGGGATTGTAAAATGGTACAGCCACTATGGAAAACAATATAGAAAATCTTCAAAAAATTAAAAATAAAGCTAACATACAATCCAACAATTAATTCCACTTTCAGCAATAGATCCAAAGTAAATGAAATCACTAACTCAAAAAGATAGCTTCACCATCGTGTTCACAGCAACATTATTTACAATAGCCAAGAAGACATGGAAATAACCTAAGTGTCCACTGTAGGATGAATGGATAAATAAGTTATTATAGATATATATGCATATATATGTATGTAACATAAATGCAATAATAATATATAATATACCACACACATTGGAATATTATACAACCATAACCATGAGAATATCCTACCTTTGTGGCAACATATTGGGCCTTGAAAGCATTTTGCTAAGTGAAATAAGTTAGAAAAGGATGACTAATGGATGATCTTTCTGATATGTGGAGTTTTAAAGAATATACAAACCATAACCTCATGGCAGAAAAAATCAGACTTGCAGTTACTAGTGGTGGAGGGTGGGGAAAAGGGAACTTTGAGTAAGGTGGTCAAAGAAACAATTTGCAGCTGTAAGATAAATACTAGAAATGTAGTATATGGCATGATGGCTAAAGCTAATACTTCTGTGTGGTGTACAGATTTGTTGAGAATAAATCCTATGAGTTCCTATCACAAGGAGATATTTATCCCTCTTTCTTTTTTTCTTTTTATTATTTCTGTATGAGAAGATAGATGATAGATGAACCTATTATAGTAATCATTTCACAATATATGTAAATCAAACCATCATACTATATAGCTTAAATTTATATAGTGATATATGTCAATTATTTCTCAGTAAAGCTGGGGTTGTAAAAAAATTTATATAGTGATATATGTCAATTATTTCTCAGTAAAACTGGGGTTGTAAAAAAATTGAATTACCAAAGGAATCCTTAGGCTATCTGAATCCTATGTAGGGAAAAAGGTTTGAGGAATTTTGTGGGACATACATGAGGATTTCCCATACCATGCTGTTAATCTGAGAAAGTTAAGTAGTTTGCTCTAATAGTTTTGTGTTTGAAACATCAAAATTTCTCTGCATATCTGGCCCCATGGTGGGTCCAGGTAATAGAAGCCAGATAATCTTCTCTATTAAATAATTGCCTTACTTAGTTTACTCTGATTAGAGTCAACTCCAGTTTTTTTCTCACTAGTTTCAAAGAGCATTCATACAATTCCTAGAGGTGCAATAGAAGGAAAGTGAGAGAACATTTCTATTCATAAAAGTGCATGCCTTTTTTTGAATGCACCTCAAGAATTGCCAGAAAGTTCTGGAGGTGAAGGCAGAGAAAGGAACTGGATCTATTCACAGTTGTCCTTTAGGGCTTAATAAAATTTCTTGCCATTTTTCTCACAGCTTGATAGAAGTAGACTAATAGTGAAGAGATCTGTGATCCCACTCGACAGCCTTCAGGGTAAAAAAGCTAATGAAGTAGAAAAATGATATTGATAAAACTACCATGCTTTTATAAGTATGCCCTACCAGATGGAAATTCCTCAGTGTTTGTGTTTAATCTGATATGACCTCAGTCATCTTTTTTTGGCTCTGAATGCTAAATGGGTGACTTGTTATTTAGCTTCAATAAGCTTAAAAGAGTCCAACTCTGAAGTTCCTCACAATACTTCAATACAGTACACAAAGGCAAAGCCAACAATATATTTTTTTCCTTTTTGTCTTAGGAGATAAAAGATTAAATGATGTTTTAAGACTGAATGCTTTCAGAAAAGTCTTAGAAATAAGTATCTTATTTGATAGCTTTATTACTGTAAATGTTTCTACTCTCATCTCTTCAGATACAACACCAAACGGGGAAAATAAAGGCCTTTTGCAAAATTCTGGACATTGGTTTATTAAAATGAAAAGCTATTTCCAACTCCATAGAATTTATCAGTGGAATGAAAACTTCTTGGTAGGAGAGGCTTTATCTGTTTTATTTTCTACCATCTCTGCAAGAGTCTGAAAGAGTGATACATGGTGTTTGTTCAGAAACACCCAAATAGTTTCAAAAATAAAGATACTTTACTGCACTGCCCAATTGTTAATTAAACGTTGTCATTATCTGTTTACTCTTTCCTAGAGAATGTCTTACTCTTTTGAATTTCATTTTAAAACTTTGCATTATCTTATAAACTAGAGAAGTGTCTTTAATTCACATTCTCCAAATTATGGGAAGAAGAACCAGGATATGATGAATCATTTTCAAGTGCACTTGAACATACTTGCCCTTAACTTTCAACAGAGAATTTATTGAACAACTCACAAAACTGCGTGAGAGTTATCTTATAGCTCAGCCGGAGAACTACAAGGCCACATCGCTTAAACTTTGGCATTTCTTATCTAACTCTATGCCAAATAGGCCTCCAAAAAATTGTTGTGCAAAGTTAATAGAGTATTTCCATTCAAAAACATGGGGTAGGCATCTCTGAAAAACTGTAAAATCTATCCAGAGAATTGTACTAAATAACTGTTGAGTTGGTTAGAAGAAGGCAATACTTAAAAATGTATTACCCCAAAGGAGTCACAGAAGGTTAGATGCTAGGGACAGCAATGTGCTTTTCTTACAATCTACTCAGAGTTTTTACAGTTTCCCCAACCCACTGAATAATTTAGATTTTTTTTTTTAAATTCTTGGAAATTTTAACAGGGAGAGAGTATGTTCAATAAGAATTAGTAAAAACATTTGAATGTGTAAATTGACAGATGATCACTTTCATCAGGAACTTTTCTACTACTTATTTTTTGGATAAAGATCACACCTTTTTTTACTGTCACGTTTTGGAATTGACTTTTGAGAAAAAAACTAATAAATTTAATTTGAGCTAATGTCATTTTTTTTCAGAGACATGTTTGTTAAGGCTTGTCTCAGGTCTATCCCAAGGTATCAGGGTTGATCGAAGGTTCCTAGATTTTCCTATTGTGACACTTTATAATTGCTCTGTCTTCTCTGTTTAGGGAAGTTATCCCTACATACTATTGCAGTCAGACACTGGACCTAAAATCTTACATTATGAAAAAGCTCAACAAGACAGAATAATTGCATTTAATTAGGTATTAGAAAACAAACACATTGAGTAATGAGAGCTAGCATTGATAGTTTGGAAGGGAATGGGTATGTATATGATAGACTATAGAACATTTCCAGTGTTGTATTGTAGGGTCGTTGATATTAATCCTGTCAATCACACTGGAACTAGAGGTGATTCCTTTTGCTAACAAATATGAGGGTGGTCAATAATAATAATAATAAATAGCACTTTCCTAGCTTCTACTATGTACTCTAAAGGATATAGTAAGATTTCCATTTCATAGGTGAGGGACATAAAGCTGAAGATTGCTCTTTGCTCAAGCTCCCAGAATTACAAAATGTATGATTTCAAATTGAAATCAAGGTCTCTCTTTCTCCACAGCTTAGTATTTTAGCCAGTGTGCTAAAATAGGTATGGAAGACTAATGTTGGAGTGCTGAGGAAGAAAACTATATACCTACTGGAAAATCAATCCCAATAAAAAAGCAAGTCAAAAATTATGGCAGAACAGCTCTCCAGTCATTCTTTCCCAAATTCCGTTTCTCACTAACGTAAATGAAATCTATGAGATAGTTCTAAAGTAATAGCAATGGAGATTTTAAACAATTAATTATTAATGTACAATTGTCAAGTTTAGTATTTGTCATTTCTCAATAATCATATTTCTATGTTAATTATTAATTATGCCCCTTCTAATAAACTGCTATTTTATAAAGTCTAGAGGGGGATATTTACAGTATCTAGAATATAGGCAGGAGTTGGAGTGTTTAGGAGAAGGCATACAGATTTATCTTAACAGGAAAGATGACATGTGGAGATTTTCTGGAAATGGGAGGGCTGGATTGAATAGAAGGAAGTCTAGTAGCAAATACTTACAATTCTGCTTTTTAGGCAGTAATTAGATTTAAACTATGTAATTTATTTACATTATCTGCTTCCAGAGTATATATATAATCTGTATACATATATATATATATATATCATATTACATGTGATACTGTGTATGGTATGTATATATATTTACATGTATAAGGTGTGTATATCTTAAATAACCTATTTCTGTACTTTTTTGGTCTAAAGAAATTACCTAAAATCTTCTAATATTACATCTTTGTAAATTTCTCCCTTACATATTCTGCTAGTTTGGTGTATGTATTTATAAGTCATTTTGGTAATGTGACATAAGCAAACTTCAGACATTTTATCATCTCTAAACCTTACAATATTTCAGTAAAGGGGTTACAAGGTAGTGTATGATCATTTCAGTTTCTCCCCATTCTAGCAAATTATCATTATAGTCACTCTTTTTAATTTTAGCCATTTTAAGAGTAAGGAGCAGTATCTCATTAATGGTTTTCATGAGCATTTCTCTAATAAATAATAATGTTGTATATCTTTTCATATGTTTATTTGCCATAAGGATATATTTCTTAGTTGTCTGTTCCAGCGACCTAATTTTAAATCAGTTGACTTTCTTCTTTTAATAAAGTTGGAAGTTATTTTTATACATCCTGTACTGTCTTTTCTTTCTGCATTTAAAAAAAAAATGCTCCACTGTCTTCTGGACTTTGTTGTTTCAGAAAAGAAACTCATTGTAATTAAAATCAATGTTGCTTTGGATGTAATATGATATATTTCATTGACTACTGAAGATTTACTCTTTGCCTTTCCTTTTAAACAACTTTACTGTTATATGCATATGCGTTATTCTCTTTGAATTTATCATGCTTGGAGTTCTCTTACAACATGGCATCTTGAAACTGTAAATGTATATATGTATATTTTTATATTTTACCAAACTAGTCAAGCTTGGGGCCATTGGTTTTTCCACACAGTTTTTTTTTTCTGCCCCATTCTCATTTTCCTTTCCTTTTAGAACTCTGATGACCTAGATGTGGGAGGGACACTGGTACTATTCCATAGGATCCTGAAGCACAGTTCATTTTGTGAAAATTTTTGCATCTTCCAATGAAATAATTTCTATTGACTCTCCTGTTATCTATATTTTGCTACTAAACCAATGAGTGAATGTTTTATTTCAGATATTGTTATCTTTTAATTCTTTTTATCTTTTTTTTTTCTTTTTAAAGATTTATTTACTGAGAGAAAGACTGTGAAAGAGTGTGCGAGCAGGAAGAGATGCAGTGGAAGGGAGAAAGAATACCAAGCAGACTTCCCATGGAACATGGAGACAGATGTGAGACCCCATCTCATGACTCTGAGGCAGTGGCTTGAGCCGAAACCAAGAGTCACACACTTAACAAACTGAGCCATTCAAGAACCCCTGTATTATTTTAATTCTAAAATTTCATTTTGGTTCTTTTTATATTTTATATTTTTTATGGTGATTTTACGTCTTTGTATTTATCTTGAATCTCTTCCTTCACTTCTCTAAGCTTGGTTCTAATAGCTACTTTAAGTCATTGTCTGCCAGTTCTGTATGCAGTCACCGTGAAGCTGCCATGCTTGTTCATTGTCTTTACTCTTGAGAATGGGGTACATTTTCCTCACTTCTCTTATGTTTAGTAATTTTTATTTTAGTAATGTAACAGTGTGAATATTAATGTTGTACGTACTCATGATTTAATCACATTCTTCAATTATTTTTCTTTTTTTTATTTAAAATTTTTTTTTAAATCTTAGCAGTCAGTTAACCTCATCACACTTAAAGCACAGCCTTGACCAAACCAGCAGTGGACAATGTCTCAGGTTAGTGCTTTGACATCACTATGAGCTACCTTCAGTTTTAGCCAGTCTTGGCATGATTCAAGAGTTAGCCAAAAATTTGGGTTGAATTTATACAAAGAATTGGGGTTCCCTTTCTGGGGCTATCTTTTCTGGGGTTTTTCTTTCATGTTTTGGTATTTCTAGTTACCCTGGAATTTTTTGCTGTGATTCTAGAAAGATCAGAGTTTATTTATTATGGGAATTAAACCCACCTAAGGTACCACCAGATGAAACGGTAGTAGCCATCAGGGTAAGGCCTCAAATAGTGGACAAGCCACCAGTATGGATGACTTCAAATGTTGACTCCCTCCCAAAACAGCCTGATTTGTTTTTGTGGGAGGGAGGAGGTTATGTTTTTGTTTTATTTAGTCTAGAGTTTGTAATCGTAATTTACAGGACAATTAGTTCATTAGGAGCTAATTTCCCAATCCTCCTTTTTTTCTCTTTCTTTCTTTCTTTCTTTCTTTCTTTCTTCTTTCTTTCTTTCTTTTCTTTTCTTTTCTTTTCTTTTCTTTTTTTTTTTTTTTGGTCTGTTTGTGCCATAAGCTTTTGTTCTTTTGTTTATCATTTTCATTTCAATGCTTTAAATCCCCGTATTGTAGAGGCATCTCTTCCTAAGAAGTTTTTTTTCTCATTGTTTCTCATTCCCAATGGAGAAGCATCTAAAAATGGAAAATCTGGAAATAGATACTATTTTGTAAATTACTCTTATTCAAGTATACACTTGTACAATTAGAAACAAAGGCCTTCAAGATTGAGGTAAATGCACGTGTATAGTCTAAACAAGGACACCATTTAATTCATATCCAAAGAAAGAATGTAAGGAGAGTATTAAAATAAATAAACCTTACTCAGAATACAATGATAACATTAAGACAAGATGTCATAACAATACATCTTTAAAAAGAACAAAGTACAGATTCAGGCCTTCCATTATTTTAAGTATTTGTCTTCAGTTGATGCTCTTGAGTTTTTCTCTTTTCTTTTTTTAAAGGTTTTATTTCTTTATTCATGGGAGACAGAGAGAGAGTGGCAGAGACACAGGCAGAGGGAGAAATAGGCTCCATGCAGAGAGCCTGATGTGGGACTCCATCCTGGGACTCCAGGATCACGCCCTGGGCCAAAAGCAGGCTTGAAGGCAGACACTCAACCACTGAGCCACCCAGGCGTCCCGAATTTTTCTCTTTTAAGGGGATGTTAATTTTGCACAACATATTCTTTGAAATTTCTAGCTATCATATTTTCTTTTATCGTTTTCATTTCTTGTTTAGTGTGGTTTTCTACAGATTTTGCTTTCTATCACTAACTATTCACCATTTTCTTATTGTTACTTCTGTAATAGCTTTAATATTTAACTCCATTTTTTTCCTCAACTCATCCAATTTTTCAACTTACTTTGTTGCTTTATCTTTTTTTTTAAATAACTATATCTCTCTTTCCATTTTTCCCATTTTGACCTTAATTTCTTTGAGAGAGTGGAAGGGCAATTCTCTTAGAGTCTACTATGTTTCCTTTGATAATTCTTAATCTGATGCATATTATCAATCTATTTGCTTATTTTATTATTTTATTTTTATTTCATTTTATATTTCGGTGTCTGTGCTTCTAGAATGGGACTCTAGCTTCCATTTTAGAGTCTTTCAATTTATGGCTCAACTTGAATAAACTCAGCCTAATAATCTAGGTCTGCTATTTATGTGTGTGTGTGTACGTGTGCATGCACATACTTTGAAAAAAAGATTCGTGGTAGTGGAATAAGAAAAAGAAAAGAGAGAGGACAGCAACAATTAAAACATATTTTTCTGATACTTTATTTTCTTATCTGCCAGGATTTTTTTATTCTCTGAATTTTTAGAATGTTTTCTCAAAAGTACTTAAAACATACCAAGAAAATCAATAAAGTGGTTTTTTAAAAAAAATGTTTGACAAACACTAATTTGTTTTTTTTATGTACCAGACACTAATCAAAGATCTCCACAAATATCAGTTCCTTTAATCCTTACCATAACTCCCAGAGTTATCGTCCAGTTAAGTCTACTAATTTTTGCAATTAGATGAAGATACTGATTTACGAAGAAGTCTTACTCAAAATCACAAAATGACAGGTAGTGGAATTAAGACTCAAACCTATACATCTATGAAACAATATACTACTATAAATAATTTACTTGCCATTATTAGTGTGCTTGTCAAGACCAGTGTTGGCTGTGGCCCTTTGCCTTGAAGCATGTTAAAAGAGTCATTTTTATTTATTCTTATTAAGGTATAAGCCAGGCTGGCCTATTAGATGCTAGTATTTCATCAATTTCTGTTAAAATTTCCCAGCTTATTAAAATCTTCCTTTCCAAATAACCTCACAGGTTTGACTAGTCTCATTATCAGTCTCATTATCCAATCTTCTTGGATTGGCTAGTCTCATTATTCTTTTCTGAGGTAAAAAACATTTAATGCCCATGAACATCTACGTGTTTTCCACATTCCTTAGCACCATTATAATTAAGCAGGGCCATTGGACTAGTTCTGGCAAGTGAATTTTTGGAAGACAACTATGTGTACCTCTTCTAGATTTTAACAATATAAACATCTGTTGTAATACTCCAGCTGTCTCTTACTTTTCTGTAGTTATTCTGGTGGCCCCCTTTTGGCATTGATGGACTCAAGAAAAACAAATAGGTTGCTAAGTCACTGCATAATGGTATACTACCCTGGAGAATTCAGGAAACTACATCAGACTTTTTTTTTTAAATTAATTTTTATTGGTGTTCAATTTACCAACATACAGAAAAACACCCAGTGCTCATCCCGTCAAGTGTCTGCCTCAGTGCCTGTCACCCATTCCCCTCCACCCCCCGCCCTCCTCCCCTTCCACCACCCAGAGTTCATTTCCCAGAGTTAGGAGTCTTTATGTTCTGTCTCCCCGATATTTCCCAACATTTCTTTTCCCTTCCTTTATATTCCCTTTCACTATTATTTATATTCCCCAAATGAATGAGAACATACACTGTTTGTCCTTCTCCGATTGACTTACTTCACTCAGCATAATACCCTCCAGTTCCATCCACGTTGAAGCAAATGGTGGGTATTTGTCGTTTCTAATTGCTGAGTAATATTCCATTGTATACATAGACCACATCTTCTTTATCCATTCATCTTTCGATGGACACCGAGGCTCCTTCCACAGTTTGGCTATTGTGGCCATTGCTGCTAGAAACATCGGGGTGCAGGTGTCCCGGCGTTTCATTGCATCTGAATCTTTGGGGTAAATCCCCAACAGGGCAATTGCTGGGTCGTAGGGCAGGTCTCTTTTTAACTCTTTGAGGAACCTCCACACAGTTTTCCAGAGTGGCTGTGCCAGTTCACATTCCCACCAACAGTGTAAGAGGGTTCCCTTTTCTCCGCATCCTCTCCAACATTTGTTGTTTCCTGCCTTGTTAATTTTCCCCATTCTCACTGGTGTGAGGTGGTATCTCATTGTGGTTTTGATTTGTATTTCCCTGATGGCAAGTGATGCAGAGCATTTTCTCATGTGCATGTTGGCCATGTCCATGTCTTCCTCTGTGAGATTTCTCTTCATGTCTTTTGCCCATTTCATGATTGGATTGTTTGTTTCTTTGGTGTTGAGTTTAAGAAGTTCTTTATAGATTTTGGAAACTAGCCCTTTATCTGTTATGTCATTTGCAAATATCTTCTCCCATTCTGTAGGTTGTCTTTTAGTTTTGTTGACTATATCCTTTGCTGTGCAAAAGCTTCTTATCTTGATGAAGTCCCAATAGTTCATTTTTGCTTTTGTTTCTTTTGCCTTTGTGGATGTATCTTGCAAGAAGTTACTGTGGCCGAGTTCAAAAAGGGTGTTGCCTGTGTTCTCTTCTATGATTTTGATGGACTCTTGTCTCACATTTAGATCTCTCATCCATTTTGAGTTTATCTTTGTGTATGGTGAAAGAGAGTGGTCCAGTTTCATTCTTCTGCATGTGGATGTCCAATTTTCCCAACACCATTTATTGAAGAGACTGTGTTTCTTCCAATGGATAGTCTTTCCACCTTTATCGAATATTAGTTGACCATACATTTCAGGGTCCACTTCTGGGTTCTCTATTCTGAGTGAGAAATAAAATTGGGTTGTGGGCCATTTAAATTTTAGGGTAATTCCAGAATCTTCTAACCAATCCTGACTAATATATTTGCTGTGATTGAATCTTAGGAATTGCTTCCTATGAACATGCTAAAATTAAATAGTGGTAAGACCTATACGTAGAAATTGTTCCTGAATAATTTCCTTCAATAATTTAGGTCTTCAGAGAATATTTAATTCAATTCATGCTAATAAAATAGCATATATATTTTTTCCATCTTTATGTAATAAAATAAGACTCTCAGTTACCAATGGCACTGAGAGAGCTAGCTATTCTGATTAATTTTCTGATTAAGGAGAGGACAATGAGAAATATTGCTTATTTTCAGTAATTGGTGTTAAAAAGCTTTAGCAAATACATTTACTGGCTTATCTAATTACTAAATATATCATGACTTTACTTTTGATCATTTATAATCTGAAATAGACTTGAGTTAATGATTTAGTCATTCAGTTCAACTATAATAATTGAGACTCTACTCTATGCCAGGCACTATTGGTTAGCTCCAAGCTTGTAAAATAATGTACCTCATAGGATTTGGTGATATATTACACAATAATTTTTAATTACTTATTAAGTACCATAGCAGGAGCATAAACAAAGTGCAGTGAAAGAGGAGAGAAGAAAAGGACACAATCAATTAGTGATAACTGGCTTAGTGAGTTAATATTTGAATTTATATTTAATTTTTTTAAATCTAATTTTAGCTTACCTTGTACTTACTTGTGTCTCTGAAAAGCAAACTTATTTTCTGGATGCTTTTAAAATAAATTATATGTATTCAAGAGTTATTCCAAAGTGCTATTTTTATGAAAGGATGATGGAAAATAGAATGGAAAGAAAGAATGCCATATACTGTTATTTGGCATTTTTGATTCTTTCACTTGATTTACTTATCTTTTTTTTTTTTTCTCCAGGGTAGACCAGGCTGTGGTTCTCCTTAATAGGTGGACATTTACAAAGTAATTTTGACATACATGGTCTACTTTTTAAAAACTTCCAGGTAAGAAAACACTGTAATCTTTTAATTTTACATCTGAGGAACAACAAAACAAGAGAAACATAGTGAATTGTCCAAGATACCCAAGTGATCCTCCTCTGCATCAGGCCACTTGGAGGAAACAAAGTATAATAAAGTATAAATAAAGTATATATATATCCTATATATACAGGATATAACACAGATCAAGACAAAGCAAGAGCTTGAACCATAAAGGATTATGAAATAAATAGCAGAAGATAATGTAAATGTAATCTAATGTAAAATAAATAGAAGAGAACCATGTTGGTTTCAGATGGCCCATTCAAAACTCACAAACTGACAACACTGCCCAAAAGTTCTAGGTAAACACCCCTACACTGTGAGTCTAACATGAACCTTGGTATCACTTAAAATGATAGTTCTGAAAATGTATATTTGATGACTTGTCTTCTTCTGTTTTCCCTTCCGCCAAAACCATCCCTTTGAGTTGCTGATGAAAAAGTCTGGGCACATTCTAATGTAATAAAAAATGTAACACAAAGCCCACAAAGCCAGTAAATACCCTCTTTGTCTCTGATGCATGTCAGGAAATTGAAGTAAATAGATTTAAAACTCTAACATTACAGACGATGAGATTAAAAAGCCATTAGTGGTCGTAAGCCCATTAGAACTCTAGGCACCAAAAGACTCTTAGAGAGAATTTCTTGACCAGATAAAAAACATATTGATATCATCCTTCTTTCATTATTCAATAAAAGATCTTATTGGATGCCTTGTAGTTAGTATTCTATTCCTTTCTTTGGTGAATGCTTTTAAACAGAAAAATTTGATGAGTGTCTTTTCTTTAAAGACACACACACAAAACAACAACAAAAGCAACCACTTGTTTCATTAATATTAAAAGTGAGGCAGTATCATTTAATGGTCTTTTTCTGGAAGAAAAAGCTTAGTTACTTTCAGTCTCTGTCAGCTTTCTTAGTCTTTTCTCTTGCTGCCCTGTTATTTGCCCACATTCTTCACAGTGACCCATGATAGCTACAGCGAGAACATCTTTTCTAGTCTCCTAAAAATAGAACTGTGCACTCCAGCATATGACCAGGAAGAGAGAGTTTCTATTCTTATTGCTTCCTGTCAGAGTATTCATTCAAAATGTTGTTTCAAGTTGAGATGAAATAACCCTAAACTGATCACTTAAGACAGGACCAAAATGGCCAATGACGGGGGAAAGGAGCATGAGATACACAAAGGGAAAAAATACTGGTCAGTAGGTATGATCATCTAAGGGACTGATGGATTAACATAATGAACTAAGTAAAATACAATATCTTAAAATAGTAATTCATTTTTATTTGTGGAAGTTGCCTTCTGACATACTCACTAAAATTCCAGACTTTTGTTTACAGTAAGGTTACATGTATTTTACTTTATTAAGGGAAATGAAATCTTTATAAATGAGTGCTTATGCAGCATAATTTGCCACTCCTATTCTCACATGCCTGGAAAAAAAGGGGGGGGATGCAATTAACACTAAAGGGGAATAGTGCCATGACATGACTGGTAATTATTGTACTTGGCATAATTCTCTTTATTAATACTCCTGTTACATCACGGCACTCTCCAGTTCTTTCTCACCATTTTACTTTATTTGATTAACATAAACTACATTTTGCTACATTTACAGTTATTTCCCCCATCATTTTAAAGTCACTCCAGTTTACTAGAATTGCCATATTAAATACAAAGGCTAGAGGACATTAACAATTACCGAAATAATCTTGCAATTGGAAAAGAAGCTTGGATTTTATTACATTAATACAACACTAATTGAAAATTGAAATTCTACCCTATCTTTCAACAACCTAAATTAAAATTATTAAAATAATCCAAACTAGAACTCAATCAAAATATTTCTTTGAATAATACCTGACTATATCCTGATATCAAAATATGGTAAAAGAAAAATCAGAATGTGGTTTTAAAAACTTGACTGCCTCATGACAAAGAACAGATTGTAATTTGATTGTTTAGTAAACTGACCAACAATTGGATGAAACGAGCAGATATCATTTTATGAAGCTATAAAAATGTCCTTAATTATATAGCTTAAGAATATGAGCCTCTTTGCATTTTCAAAAAATATATATTTTTAAAGTTCTGCCTACTGCCTTATGACCAGGACAGCATCCTTAGGTATAATCTAATCAAAATACTTTTTTGGATACCTTACAAATAGGGAATGGCCAGGGGTGATGTTGCCATCTTCAATAAGCAACTAATGAACTCGCTCAGTCCTTGTGTCTACCTCTGGATTAACATGAGACCCAGAAACTGGACCCAGCAATTGTAAGTATTGAGGCCTAAACCTTTTGTTTCTATCATACTATACAGCCAATCCATTACAAATGTGCTAACCACACATGGGGTGTTAATTGGCGCTTGGCACCCCCTGGAACATGACAAATTAATTCTCCACCAGTTAGAAATAAACAAAACTCAAAAAAGCTTTTATTAACTACAGTGAATTTAGGACTGCCTTAACCCTTTTTGTACTTCTTCATTTATTTATCACAGGTTTAAATGAACTTAAGTTATATTTAAAAAAATCTCTGTTCTGGTGATATAGAATGCATTAAAATAAAATGGTTAACATGTGAATTGTTTCACATGTTCTATCGATTGTATGATATAATTTCTTATTGAATAGTCATTTTACAGGTGGAATCTAATGGGAAGACAACATTGCATAATGGTTAAGAGAGCTGCTGAGAAGGCAAGAGGGTCTTGACTCAGTTTTTTCCAAGTCTGACAACTGTCTTTACTAATTATTTTTTATGTGATCTTGGGAAACTTGTCCTCATATGTAAAATGAGGATGCAAAATATCTCAGGATTGTTGTAAAGATTAAATGACACACACATATTGCTGAGTACAAAATCTTTACATATGGATCAGAGCAATTCCTATGTTCAAGTCATGGATTATATTCAGAAAAAATCATCACATTTTCTGTTCTTGAGCAAAAATATTGCATTGAAGAATCATGTATTTTTTAAATTTCCTTTCAACATTTGGCAAGACTTTAACTTCTTTTGGTCATGTAACACAGTTATCCCAGTAATCTTTATCGATATGCCAGAAAAGACTCTCCAAAGCTTTTTATCTCGTAAGAGTCACAGTCTCTTAATGGCACATGGCATCTTACGTTCTCTACCACTCTCTCCACTACTTATTGTGCTCTTGGCACAGCGGCCTTTTTACTGATCAACCAACCTTCCAAGGGAAATAAGCTCCATCAGAATTTTAAATGTTTTATTCCCCAGGTTCTGCATTGCTCACTTCTATACTTCCTTAAACTTTCTGCTTAAATGTCACTTCATCATAGAAGTTCGTTGGTCCCCTGAAATAGACAGGAAAATCCTCCGTCTTGGACCTTCCCATCACTTTAACCCACTTTTTTAGCTTCTATCAGAATAAACGCATGAGAGCAGGCGATTTTGTTTCCTCTACCCCTTTGACAGTTCCTGGTACATAAGGTTGGGCTGACAATGGCAAAATCTGTCGAAACAATGACTAAAACAAAAAAGAAGTTTGCTTTGCTGTCACATAAAAGTCCCTCACTTCACAGGTGTTTCAGAGCGGCAGTGATGTTCCCATTGTCAGTGTTAGAAATTTCTTAATTTCAAAGCCTTAAGCTTCCAGTGAATGCTTTAGCTTCTTCAGCTCTAGCTTTCCAGCCACCATGCTTGTATTCTAACCACAGAAAGTAAACAGAAGTTGTCCACCCCTGCCATTAAAGGACATTTTGTATAATTTGTACATACCACTCCCAGTGCTATCATTGACCACTAATTAGTCATATAACCAAACTTAACTACAAGAGAGGTTGTAAAGTAGATTATTCTGAGCAGCCAGATGTACAACTAAAATTGTATAGCTCTGTTATAGAAAATGGGGAGAATAGATATTGATGGACAACTAGCAGGCTATGCAACATTTCTAAATAAATATTTGTGTGTAAAACCGGTGTTAAAGAAAGACTGATTTTTAAATTCAACTTTTATTCCATGAATTACAAAACGAGCTATTTCAAACATAAAATGTCATCAATTTTATGGAAACATTATGGTGGTGACCCAAACATAGTTGCCTTTCATTCTTAAACTGTTGCTAGGATGAATGCTGAAATATTTCACTCTGACCGGGTGTAAACACTGTATATAGAATCTAAACACATGGGTTGAACTATTTGTTTTCCATAGACCCAGAAAATAACATTCACTTACTCACTTAACCTAATATTCTTCTTTTTGATCCATCCAATAATGAATAGGGGTTGATTAGCTCAATCAGGTAACCTAGAGTTAAAAGAAAATCCTCTTCTCTTCTGTTCCATTACATTTTATATCTTGAAATTTTTAGTGGTAAAGTCTGCTCTTAAGCAACCAAGCAACAATAACAAAAAACTACTTAAAAATAATCTCACTTAAAAAAAAAAGCCTTCAATGAATTTCCCCTGTCAATTGCATTTTCTGCCTCTGAGCCTTCTCTGAGCTATTTCCCTGATCTGTGAGGCAAGGGATTCTGGCTGCCAGCTTCCCGAGCAGATCTAGGGGAAAATTAACACATCCACAACTGAGCTCAAGCATTGCTGACATCTGGTTTACTCATTTTCACAGCACACTTGCACTGCACCCTATTGCCTTCTTCTTATGCACTGTTTTATCATGTGGCTCATTTCAAGAAAATGCATTTAACTTTTAGGTACTACTCTGTGGTATGAAGTGTGGCAAATAGGAAATAAAACAACCTTGAAAGAGCATTTCCACATATATGCAGCTATAATAATCACTGAATATCAAACCTCACAACTTATGATATGCTCTATTTGGTAAAAGCTTTTGAGACCAGGGACACTGTTGATATCCAAAGAAACCAATCTCATTTTTGAAGAGAATGAGAACAAATTATTAACAACAAATCGTCTCTTTACATGGATTGGAGTTTATTGCTATCCCAAAAGAGAATAAGCAATCACTTTTACACATTTATTTGTTTAATGGTGCTTTTTAATAGTAGGAAAATAAAACCAAAGTTCAAGGCTTTGGGCTTAATTTTGAATTGTACCTTTGAAAAGTATTCTGTGCATTTTCTATGCTCTACTTATAATTCAGTTGTCTCATTTGTATGATTAATATAGAGAAAACTCTTTAATGGAGGCCTCAATTTAATTTAGGATATATGATAAAGCTAGTAGTATTACAGTTGCCTTGATTCTATGGATATAAGTTTTGCTAAAAAAATTCATGTTGCACAGATTTATAACATGCACAATATGAGACAGAATGAACAAATTATGCTCCATCACCAATAGAAAATTGATGAAGAATATCTGCCAATAAATAGCTTATTTTGAATTAATCTATAAACTTAGTTTTATTGAAACCATACTTGATAATGTCTCTCAATCCAAATTTGTGTCAATTGTTAGTTGTTGTTCTAATAAGTCATTAATAGTACTTTCTTGAATCTTCTATTCAAAAAGTGACACCTTCTCTAGTCCTATATTATTGATCCGCATCAGAATTTCTTTTTTTTTTTTTTAATTTTTTTTTTTCGCATCAGAATTTCAACTCATATAATACTGTTATGCTCTTTGGGGAAAGAAGCATAGGGCACAGAAGGAGAACATAATTATTACAGCATCATCTTTATGAAGAAAGTTATAATTAGGAATTGATTATTTTATAAAAGCAAGAAATGATAATTTAATACCTATAAGGTATTTAACAACATTTATTGATTGTTCCTTGTAAAAGTACAATAATTATGTTTTGGCAATCCTTATCTTCAGATACTGTATAGGCATAAGATATGTTGAGGATGAGGTATTAAACTCAACCAGATTGCCTATGTGGTCATTAGGAAAGTCTTTAAAATGTGACTTAAATTTTACTACAAGTCACACATTTCAGTTTTAAGTTTATATAGTTGTAATTAATAAAACTAGTAATTAATAAACTAATATAATGTAATTAATAAAACTAATATAATTGTAATTAATAAAACTCTAGATTACTAAAGGAATGCTAGGTTATATCATACTTCTTCATTAATAAAAGGTTATAATATGTAAATTACATAAATAATAGTTTTTCAAAAGAATTGTTTCAGAAATGTTAAAAGTATTTGAAAGCCATGTAACAGTTCATCAAGTCAGGCTATCCAATAAATCACATTTTTTTAAATACTATTTAACTGCTTGAGTCCCACAATATGTACATTTGTATTCATACAATGTCATATTTTGCCTTCCCAGGAGACTGCCAGAAAAACCTTTCCATCAAAAAGTTAGACCTAGTACCCTACGGAGAATCCACCTCAAAAGAGTCTTAACATTGCCTCAGAGGGAGACATTAGAGGAAAAACTGGTTTTAGGACTTGGACTGGATTATTTTAAGGGGCATCTTACAAAGAAGGGTACTAGTGAGGGTTGGTAAAATTTTTTGATACAATAGCTCAGGATTGCTTGGCACAGCAAATCAGGGATCTTGAAGTATGTGATGAGCAGGATTTTAGTTTTGATAAGTAGACTGTTAAGTGAGTCATAGTCCTGTCTCTAGGAGCAAATATTTCCCGGAGAAAGTAACTCAGTTATTTTAGCTTGACCTCAGTATTGTCTAACATAGGGAACAATGTCTGTACTGTTGTTATTTAACACAGAGACAGGCCATTTTTTTTTTCAATTTAAAGGGCTTTCTACTTGTATGAGCTCAAACAAAAGTTATTATTAAGTGGTAGATATTGTTTTCACATTCATATGCTCTTGATTTTAACCTTTATATCTAAAACACCCTATTATTGATGCTGACTTTTCCCTTGCAGTGCTCTTTATTTCCTCAATTCAAAACACAGGGACTTGCTGATTTCTAACAGTATTATTATCAAAATCAATAACAACTGGGAAATAGATGAAAACTTAAATTTTTAAATTATGATGGAAATTATAAAATTAATGAGTGAGTTAGCTTTATGTAGATTATGTGATTTGACATTTAATCATATTCTATTGTCCTATTATTACCTCTATTTAACATGTACCAATACTAAAGCAGACAAAAATTATATGATTTGAGAGGTCACTCACAGCTTGTGGATAGAATTTGGCTTAAATATATGAGTTTAACACTATGGTTATAGGAAAATAGTTAAAATAATTTTAAGCAATATTGAGTAAATACCAGGAGGGAGGTATTATAGGTTTTAAGTGCATACTTGCATGTTTCTACCCCTGAAAAAAAAAATCCAAGGCTTTTCCTTCAAAGGAATAGAACTAATTATTTAGGCTACCTATAACATTTGGTTATGTAGAAGAATAAGAACTTGTTGGGGATGTGATCTTCTTTGCTGTGAATTTCAGTTAATGCAGATTTTTGTACAACTATCTTCCCCTTCTGCACTAAATATGTATAATATACAGCCTTTCTTGTATCCTCAAGCATTTGGGATCCCTTATTCTCTGGGCTGTGGCTTTCTCCTCCTCCATCTATACATACCACTCCTTAAGTTGCTTTTTATGTTATCAAATGTACTGGAATTTTTCATCAATACTGCATTGCTGTAGATCCAATAGTTTTAAAGTCCATTTCCGGGGGTTTATATTTAGTAATTCCATTATATAATCATACCTTTTGAATAGTAAGTTGGTTGCCTGAGAAATTTGAGTCAGAGGAAGCTTGGCCTTGTTGCTTCTTTATTACGTAGTGTCATCCCAACTAAATCTCACAGTTTTCATCCCCTTAAGATAGTCTGTGGTTTGGGTTGTAGGAAAGAGTATAGGAGAAAACAAGAAATTATAAATGGATAGAGTAGACAGTGAGGTGTTCTGGAAAAAGTTAATGCCATGGAGTATGGAATCCAGCAGAAAGATAATACAGTTTTAAACATATATGTATCTAACAACAAAGTCCTAAATTACATGAAACATAAACTTAAAAAATTCAAGAGAGAAGTAGATCATTCAACTATAGTTGGAGAACTCAATATTCCACCTTCAAATATGGATAGAATTACTAGGCAATAAATCAACAAGGAAGTAGATTATTTGGACAACACTATGAAGCAGCTGACCTAACAAGGACTAGTAGAACACTCTAACTGATCACAGCAGAATAAATATTCCCCCTCTCAACCGCACATGGAATGTTCTCAACATGCTAGACCATAAAACAAAACTCAGTGTATTTAAGAGAATTGAAATCCTACTTTCTAATGACAGTGGAATTAAATTAGAACTCAAAACCAGAAATAAATTTGGGAAATTAGTATATATGTGGGAATTAAGTACACTCCTAAGTAGCCAATGGGTTAAAGAAGAAATCACAAAGGAAACAAGAAAATACCTCATGGTGATTAAAAATTAAAATAGCTTATTAATGCTTCTGAGATAAAGTTATACTTGCAGAAAACCCCCCAATAACTGTTGAATGGATAGACTCTAAGAAGCCACAAAGTATTGGAAATGACTCAAGAAAAAAAAATGAAAAATCTGAATACATTTACAACAAGTAAAGAGATTGAGTTAATTTAAAAAAACAAAAGTACCCAAGAGAAAGTCCAAGCCAAAATGGCTTCACTGGTGAATCTTCCAAATGTTTTAAAAATGATTAAATATCATTTTTTTTCTCAAATTCTTCCAAAAAACACAAGGAAGAAATACTTCCCAACTCAGTATATGGAGCCTATATTACTTCAATTCCAAAAACAGACCAAGGCATAAAACAAGTAAAGGAAACTATAGACCAATATATAGATGCAAAAATCTTGACCAAATTTGAAAATACTGAATTAAGCATATAAAAAGATTTACACCATGAAGAGTTGGAATTTATTTCACAGTTGCAAGTTTGGTTTAATATCTGAAAATCAGTTAATTCATTATTTTACTATATCAGTAAAATTTTACTATATCAATAAAATAAAATATAAAAGCCTCATGATCCTGACAATAGATAAAGAAACAGCAGTTGGCAAAATTCAATACAGTTTCATTATAAAAGCACTAAAAATAAAAAAAAAACAAACAATCCTACAATTAGAACAACTAGAACAGAACTTTCTCATCTTTATAAGGGTATCTAAAAAACATACACAGTTAACATACTAAGTGAGAAAAGAGTGAACACTTTCCCCCTTAAGAACAGGGATAAGAAAAAAAAAGATCAGGGATAAGACAAGGATGTCTGCTCTCAATTTTTACAACACTGTATTGGAAGTTCTAGTCATGGCAGGTTGACAAGAAAATGAAATTAAAAATTTTGCAGATTATAAAAGAATAAATAAATGTATCTCTATTTATAGATGCATGATCTTGTATGTGGGAAATCTTAAGAAATCCACTAGAATAAACTAGAACTAAGAAGTAAGTTCATATAAGTTATAAGATATAAGAATAATATTTAATCTTAATATTTAATATTAATATGAAAAGTCATTCATATACTTTATAATTTATATAATATTTAAAAGTAATTTATATTACTTATACACTTGCAGTATGTAATCCAGAAAATATACTAAACAAGACGAGTTCATTTGTAATAGTACCAAAATGAATGAAATCTTAGGGGTGCCTGACTGACTCAGATGGAGGAGCATGTGACTCTTGATCTCGGGGTTGTGAGTTTGAGCCCCATATTGAGGGTAGAGATTAGTTAAATAAATAACTTAAAAAAAAGAAATAAAATCTCATATGCATATTTAATAAAAGAAATGCGAAATTCATTCTCTGGACCTAAAAAATATTGTTGTAAGAAGTAAGAGATCTAAATAAATGGAAATATCCAAATAGAAGAGCTAAACTTTGAAACTAATTGAAGAAAATGTCTTCCCTAAATGATAACAAAAATACAAGCAACAAAAGAAAAAACTAAATACATTGGACTTGATTAAAATTAAAAACTTTTGTGCTCTAATGATACCATCAAGAAAGTTAAAAAGGAAAAAAAAAAAAAGAAAAAAGAAAGTTAAAAAGGAAATGAGATACAATATTTGCAAATGACATATTTGATAAAGGATTTGTATCTAGACTATATAAACTTTTATAACCCAATGAAAAGGAAATAATACAATTTAAAAGTGGAGAAAGCATCTGAATAAACATTATCCAAAAATGATATATTGATGGCTGTTAATCACTTGAAAAGATTTTCAATATCATTAACAATCAGGAAAGTTCAAATTCCAAACCTAACAAGATTTTAGTTCATGCCTACGTGGATGACTATAATCAAAATGACATATAATAACAAGTGCTGGTAAGAATGTGGAAAATTGGAATCCCCAGATGCTGTTGGTTAGGCTTGTAAATGATACACCAGTTTGGAAAACATTCTAGCAGTTTCTCAAAAGGTAAACGACTAAGCCATTCTTCTAGATATACCCAAGATAAATGAAAACATACATCCACACAAAAATGTGTACAAAAAATATTCATAGCATTATTCATAGTAGCTAAAAAGTGGAAACAATTAATAAACGAAGAATGGTGTATGCATTCAATGGAATATTGTTTATGAATAAAATAAAAATATTTGTAGATGCTATAAAATGGATAATCCTTGAAATCATGCTATGTGTAAGAAGTCAGTCACAAATACCACCTATGATGTTATTATATTTACTTAAAATATCCAGAATAGGCAATCTTTAGAGAAAGAAAGTAGATTAGTAGTAGCCTTATGCTTTGGGGATAGGAGGAGGTGAAGTAAAGGCTTGAGGAGAAATGAAAGGCGAAGGTTTTTTCTCTGAAGTGATAAAAATATAACATACTAATGAAAGAAATAACATACTAATGAAGCTGTTTTAAAATAATATATATTTCACTAATTTTGTGAATTATTAAATATTTATGTACACCTAATAAATTTATATATTTACATGCATGAGCAAAAAGAAATAAATACCTGTATTTATGTGTGAGGGCAAGTAAAATATACAGTATGTACATTTTCAAATGGTATTTGGAATCCTGAAAAAATTGCTTTCCTTTATATAGATCATCATTCATTTTACTGAATAAGATTTTTTCATTTTAACTTATTATAATATCAGTGCCTGTTAAGGGAACATGCACATCCTTCTAGAGAACTTCTGATGGTTAGCAATGAAAATCTCAACTACTGAGTTTTTATCATTAAGACTAACAAACCTATGGGGAAGGACAGTCAGAAGACCAAAATTCTATGATATTTTAGAATTTGCTTAAGGAGATATTAATTTTGAATAAAACATGAACATTTTGGTCCCCTGGTTTTTAAACAAATGGTTGCTTAATTGAATATGTGTCCTAAAGCACTGTGGTGATCATCTCACTTCCATATTATTCAGACTTTGCTTCAAGCATATGCATTTTGATACATATTTTGGCATTCTGCAGTATGTACATACTACATCATCAAATGGCATGAAATATTCAGATAAAACATAGCATATTAAGTGACTTGAGAAATAAAGTTATGTCAAGTGTGCCCATTATGAGATGATAACAGTACATATATGTAAGAAAATAATGAGTTTGTTTACAATATTAGTATTTATAGGATTTTTTTTAAGCATGTGTTATACATATCTGCTGCTAAATTGGTAATGTTTCCAAAGCCACAAATACAAAAATATATTTTTAAAGATGTTCTAACCATGTATATTAATTCACCTCCTACTTTTGGGAATTTAGAATTCTTGGCTTGTAACTATGGAAACTTTTGACATTCTTTTCACTTCTATGCCAGTATCAGGCAACAATAGCAATTCGTCTAATTTTGACAACATTGAATGGGTTTGAATATCCACATAAACATGATCTTTGCTCAGATTCTTCTCCAAGGTTGCCTTCATTTCTACCTTACCTTTGTGAATTTTCCTAAAACAAGAAAGCTGAAGTCAAGAAAAATGTACAGTGAAAGAAAATAAATCTGGGTTTTCACTTTGTTTTTGATTCAAGAGTTAAAACAAAGAAACAAAAAAACAAATACCAAAACCTACCTCTTTTTTGCAAATATATTTTGATATTGAAACATTTTCTTTTTAATCTGGTAAATTAGTCAGAGAATGGTAATAAATTTCTAGTAGTGTGAACAGTGTTCTGGTTCAGTCCCACCAAAACAGATTAGTTTATGTTCCAAAAGGATTTAATTGTAAGGGCTAGGAGTAAGGTCTAAAATGTCTGAAGCATCTACTCCCTTTGGACTGAGGGCTCCTTTCGTACTGAGGAACAATTGCAGAAGATGGTGTCACAACTAAGCAGGAGAGAGACCAGAGAGAGACAGGCAAAAGAACATCCAAATAAAAGTGGAGGGGAGAAAATCTCAGAGAGCAGTTTATGATAATTTTTAACACTACCCTAAAATAACAGAAGGGGGAGCTCTGGGAAGTTAGATAAAACTTTGAGTCCAGCGTTTTTTTTGTTTGTTTGTTTTTTGTTTTTTTTTTACACTTGAGAAAACTAAAACTAACTAGAAATGCACTACAGAAAAATATCAAGGTTAAATTTAAAAGAAAATTACCTTAAGGAAAGATAATGTGGATGCTATCACATCCTTATAGCTATCGAAAGTATTGAACTGCTAAGGGAAAAAATTAAAGGGCACAGATTGCAATGTACTATATCAAACCAAGTTATTTGTTAAGAAAATATACCCCTCAAAATGAAATAACAACATACATAGAATGACAAACACTAAAAAATAAGGTGACAGAATTTAAAACATAACTACACATAACTAGAAATAATATCAAATAGCTTTAAAACTGAAGACTAAGTTAGGAGAAACACATGACAAGGCAACACAATAAAAAATATCTTATGGTAAGTATATGTAGAAAATAAAAGAAATTAAATGTAAAGTAACAAAAGAAATGATAAAAGATTCAAGAGAAAGCGATATATATTAAAGATCGATAAAGACCATTGAGATACAGGTACTAAAGAACTTGGGAAAGCACCAGAGAAAATACCAAAATGCATATTTCAAGGAAACTTTTCTTTAGAAAATATTTATTTATTTATTTATTTATTTATTTATTTATTTATTTATTTATCTTATTTTTATTTATTTATGATAGACATAGAGAGAGAGAGAGAGAGAGAGAGAGAGAGAGGCAGAGACACAGGCAGAGGAGGGGGAGAAGCAGGTTCCATGCCAGGAGCCGGACGCGGGACTCGATCCCGGGACTCCAGGATTGCGCCCTGGGCCAAAGATAGGCGCGAAACAGCTGAGCCACCCAGGGATCCCCTTTAGAAAATATTTAAACTTTACATTAACAGACATACTGTACATCTGAGAATATTGACCATAATGATCAACAAGACCTCTTTAGTAAAAGGCAGAGCATGTGACTTGGAAGGAAAATAAAGTTAGATTATCATAAGACTTTTCAACAGTAACTTTAATGCAAAAATATAGAGTAACATACTTAAGTTATTCAAGGAAAGAACATGTGAACCATGAATTTTATATCCAGGAAAATTTACATTCATGTATAAAACACAAAACTATTATCAGCCAGTACAAATTTAGAGAATATGGTTTCTGTGACATCCTCCTAAAGATTTTGCTCTAGAATAAGCTTCAGGAAAACAAAATGACTAGAGACACAAGGGATAAGGGAGAGGTGGTGAATATTGAATAATAGTTCTTATAGAATCAAAATTAAATGGGAATTAAAAGGGGGGGAATAGCATGCAATGCCTATTTGATCTGATAATTTAGATACAGTACAGTGATTGAAAACTGGGGAGGATAATGGGGCCAGCATATATCAATACTGCTCATTTTTAGTAAAAAATAATTAGTGATAACAGTATTAATATCTAATATTAATATTAATCTAAAACTAGTAAATGTTAAGAAGGCATTGCAAATATGTAATTGTGAATTAATTTAATTCTATCAGCCCTGTTCTAGAAAACTAGAACTATTAGTGTGGAATTAAGGAGATTGAGATGTAGTATAGAAGAGGCTAAGTAAAAAATACTGTAAAAAATAAGTTAAAAAATACTGTAATGCCACATATAGAGTAGAAATATCACTATAAAACATGAGGTATTTTACCTTCAAATATTTATATGCAGCATATATGTATACATACACATGCACACATATACACATGCATCTTTCCTAACTAGTATTCTTAATATAATTCTTAGTTGCACCCATTAAAAACATCTTAGAACAATGACTAGGATAGCAGCAATTTGCTTTCCTAGCACTAATAATAATCTTGATTTATCATATCCTATTAGAAGGAACCAAAGTTTTGTGGCAAAATGACTAATTCTCATTCTCAAAATGACTAATTTTCTGTCCCATTCTGGACAGAAAAAAATACGAGATGAATCTAGGACATCTTGACATACCAGTTAACAAGAAAGCTCTCCAGGGGCACCTGGGTGGCTGAGTGGTTGAGTGTCTACCTTTGGCTCAGGTGATGATCCCGGGCTCCGGGGATGGAGTCCCACATCAGGCTCCCCAGAGGGAGCCTGCTTCTCCTTCTCCCTATGCCTCTGCCTCTCTGTGTGTCTCTAATGAATAAATAAGTAAAATCTTAAAAGAAAGCTCTCCAAGAAAATAGAAGGATTTAGGTACCCTTTCCCCCTCCAAAAAAATAGCATTACTGAGTACAAATAATAGAAACTGGGTTCTTTTAGCCATGTATTGGATTAAAAACATGGAACAGAAAGTAAAAACTTATGTTCAGGCAAAATTTCCAAAATAATTAATTCTTCCTTGTTGGTAATTTCTTTGAGAATCAACTCTGTAATAAAATGTAAATCTCAAAATCTGATAAAATTTTTGTTTCCTGGGCCAACTCTTAATAAGAATCCTTGAATATATAAGATATTGCATCATGATTTTGTACACTGTATGCTCAATAAACACAAAGTGATTTTTATACCATCTCCAAGTCAGTTGGTTATAGAACCATTCTTAAAATGTCAATGTTTCTCTTTGTTTTGAATTTGGATTATGAAACAAATAAGTTATATTCCCCTAATAACAGGTCACAGGATTTTGACATACCTGAAGCATGAATAGAATAACAGGTAGATGTTTGTGATTTACAGGATTTTCCTAAAAAGCAATTGAGTTCCTACTGATTACTTATATTCAAATCTTAAGGAATGACTAATATGGATAATAGCTTTAGTAATAAAATAAAACATAAATATTCTTCTGTTACATTCTAAAATAAATTATTGTACACCAGTAAGCCATCTCTGTTGTTACCATGACAAATATTCAATACGGTAACATTTTAAGTGAGAACAGCCTATGAATAACTACCACCCCTACTCCTCACATATCAACTCCTCCAATTGCTGGAAACATAGAGACTTTTACTCTTCCAGTTTTGCAAATTGAGTCAGAATTTTTTTTAAGAAATCCTTATGCATTTAATTATAAATTCAAACCTTAACTGGCCCATGAAAAAACCATAGTACATTACTAGGATTCAGATTTTAATCAAAAATAGTTCAGAACTGTGAATACCTTAGCTGACTGATTAATGTATAAATATTAATTTTTAAATATTAGAATAATCCAGAAAGAAACAAGTCTAGTTTATTATTGATTGCATCATCAACCCCTGATTACTCTAGAAAAATTACTTCCCAAATTATCAACAATGTCATTGCTCTACAGATTTGATGTCTCCTTCAGCAATCTTACTGATAGCTAATTCAACGCTTACTTATTTTTAACTGCACCTGTATCAGTTTACTTTGTATGCACAGAAGTCCCTTGAAACCTGAGCACTTAACCCTTCTCCTGTTTTCAATGCTAAAGTGAAAACTCTCCCTACAGAAGTTAGCATTTAGAGAAGTAGGCCAATTTGCTAACAGCAAGTAACTATTCTTCATTATTTATTTTGGAGCATCTAAGTAAAAAGCAGTTCATTATTTGTCTTGAAGCATTGCTAACTACGAGATATTTGCCATACTCATTCAAATGTAAATACATAGACATAATGAAAAGTTCAAAGTATATTATCCCAAACCAAACCTATCTTAACCTAGCAGCTTGTGAATTATATATTCAAATTTTTTTAAAAATCCAATCTCACTTTCTTAGTACAAATCCTCCTGCATTTTTTGCATTGAACACAGGAGAAATAATAGATAACCTCTTGTTTCAGAAGTAGTTTCGTTCTTAGTAAGTTAAGATTTGTCATATTCCTCTTCAGCTGAGTATTAGAGACAAGGCTTGGATTTAGGGAGGTAGAAAATGACAGCTTAATAAAATCAGAGTATCTAAAGTGAAACTCTTTAAGCAGTACTTTGGACCAGAGAGGAAAAAAAGTATAACACTAATACAAGTACAACATATTAACACTTGTCTGTACATGAATCTGGGATCTGAGTAGGAGGAATTTTTCATGAAATAACTTATTCTAAACCTGAACTTCCATGGCTATGTACATCAGATTTATAAGACCTGTGGTGTTAAAGCTAACAAATATAATATTTTTTTCAAATATAATAGTATAATAAAAATTAGTTCAAAGCTGTTATAAAGACACCCAGTAGATGCATATGCAAATCCACTATAGAATAAAAATTATAAAACTATTTTTTTTGGTTTTCTAGAATATAAGCAGAAGTGTTTAAATAATGTCATTAATTACAAAAAAAAAAAAAACATTAAATGCCTATGAATAAAATATAGCAAAATTGGGATCCCTGGGTGGCGCAGCGGTTTGGCGCCTGCCTTTGGCCCAGGGCGTGATCCTGGAGACCCGGGATCGAATCCCACGTTGGGCTCCCGGTACATGGAGCCTGCTTCTCCCTCTGCCTGTGTCTCTGCCTCTCTCTCTCTCTGTGTGACTATCATAAATAAATAAAAAAAAAAAATTAAAAAAAAATTTAAAAAAAATATAGCAAAATTTGTGCAAAACCTCTACCATAATAAATACAAAACACAATTAGGAGTTTTTAAAAAAATTGTGGATAAACTTTCTTGAATTAGAAAACATTCAAATATTTGAAAATTCTGTATTTTAAAACTGTCCTGTTAGTTCCAATGAAATCATGTTCAGAATCCTATAAAAGTTTATACATGTGTATAAAACCACAACTTCTTTTTAAAGTGTACATGGTAATTAAGTCCAGAACAGTCAAAAAAAAAAAAAAAACTAGAAAAAGAAACACAAAACTGAAGAAATTAAAGATTTAGATAATGAAAATCCATTATAACTATGTAGTATTTTAGAAGTTGTGGTATTTAGTATAAGAATAGACAACAAACAATAGAACATATATCATTGGTCTTTGGATAAATAACTGCAGCAAGAAAAGGAGAAAGTTATCTCTTAAATGGTTTCAGTTCAACTAGACATACAGTTTTTTAAAAAAGGGAATGATGACCCTTGATGATTATCATATGCAGAAGTCAATTACAGATAAATCATAGACTTAAAGGAGAAATATAAAACAATAAAGCTTTTAGATGAAAACATACTTATTACCCTGGAGCAGGCAAAGTTTTTAACAAAATACAATGTAAAAGGATATTTGATGAGTTAAATTCCATTATTAATTAAAATACAATATTATGAAGGTGAAAAATCAAACCAAATAGTGTGAGAAGATGTAAACAATGCATATATTTAACAAAGACCTGTACCCACATAATATAAAAGCCCCCACAAATACTCAGAAGACAGCAGACAGGCCAATAAGCAATGTGTAGAAGGCTTGTACAGGATCTTCAGATGAGGATTTTCCAATGGTCAATATCCATATTAAGAAGTATTAGTATGTTTATTCATCAGAAATGAAAATTAGTTACTACACAGCCAAAAGAATGGTCAAAATAAAAATGACACACAGTACTAATGTTTAATGAGGGTGTAGATCAATGGGAATTTCCATGAACTTCAGTTGGTAGTATAAATCACTTTGAAAATTTGTCCTGCAAAGTCTACTAACATGAAATGTATATTTACTGGACCAATTGCCAGAAGATAATTGCTCTTATTCCAGAAATGCATGCACATACACATGTATAGAGATACTTGTAATAGCACTATTTATAATGACCAAACACTGAAAAAATAAAAGCATCCACAAAAGAATGCCTAGGTACACTGCAGAATAAAGGGCATTGAACAAACTTCCCAACATACAACAAAAAGGATAAAATCCCAGGCATAACTTGAAGAAATAAAGCTAGAGATAAAATAATATGTATGATTTTATATATAAGGTTTTAAAAATAGGTAATACAAAATGTAAGGTGTGAAAAAGCACACTCAATTGGTAAAACTATACCAAAAAGGAAGAAAATATTTATTTATCATTGCCATCAAAATAGTAGTTGTATCCAGTGGGGAAGAAAAGAATTTTAACTGCAAAGAGTCATTCAGGGGCCACCTGCAATGCTGGTAGTGTTTTACTTCTTGATCTGGTAGGCAATATTCAAGGGTGACTTCAGGATAATGTGTTGAAGGGTACATACCTTTTTGTGCACTCTATTTTTGCATATTATATATTTCATTGTGAAAACTTTAAAATTTAAAAAAATTACAAAATATGTGTGATTTATTAAGAGATGTTTCAGGTTAAGTGGGCTGTCTGATTCTTAGGGAAAGATTGACAGGTCCTGTGAAAATGACACATTGTGTCATGATATGTAAATTATGCCAATGTCAGTTTTGAAAAGCTTATTTCTAAGATCAATTGAAGGGATATTAGCAAGGAAAACAGTTTAGTTTGAATTAGAACGACAAAATCTAAGTGACATTTATAATAATTAAGATAATTATATTTAAAATTGGAGTCAAAGACATATTTCCCAAAGAGGATATCTCAGATATAGAGATAATATGCTCTGCTTTTTGTCATTTGCTTATTACATTTGCTTATTATATGTTTGCTTATTACTCCCTAAGGATTTTTAACATATTTCTTCCACATTGAATATATCACAACTTACCTGCTTATTATTTATTTAAAATAGTTTAATCTTTGGGGCGCCTGGGTGGCTCAGTTGGTTAAGCATCTGCCTTTGGCTCAGGATGATCTCAGGGTCCTTGGATGGAGCGCAGCATCAGGCTCCCTGCTCAGCTGGCAGTCTGCTTCTCCCTCTACCCTTCCACCCACCATGTTTGCATAAGCACTTTCTGTCAGATAAATAAAATCTTTAAAAAATAGTTTAATCTTTTACATTTTTTTGCCTAGTTAAAATGTTTATATTTTCTCCTAATGTGATATCATTCTGTTCAAATGTCTGTAGTATTTGAGGACCTATTGACAAACATTTAAGCCTAACTTTTTTTTAACCCAGGTAATACGATTGTGAAACAAGGAATTCAGAATGAAAACATTCTTCTTTTTTTAAATAACACTTTTGACACATATTTAACTCAAAGGAGCACATTCCCCCTTAACTTTATAGATTAACCAGAAGAGCCCTAAAATCTTTATCACTTAATTTCACACATGCATATTCTCTAACTAAAACTCTTAGGATCAAAATAGCCCAGGAAGCACTGCTTTAATTATTTTTATTTTTTCAATAATTCTAAATAGTTCTTTCTTCTAACAGAGCCTTTCTGTGTTTTAGTTTGCTGATAGGTTAAGAAGCATGATATGAATTAAAAATTCTGTGCTTATACGCTGTGTGACAAATTGAAAGAGATTTCTTGACTGTATGATTTCTCTTACTCGTCTATTTGCTACTACATACCAGGATTCTTAAAGAAAAAAAGTTCAAGTATATACGACCATGACTCTTAAAGAAAAATTTTTAGGTATATAAGGCCAATACTTAAAAACTTTAAAGTATATAAGGTCTTTTCAAATGAGTACTTATTAGCCAGGATTTACAGACTATACATTGGTAAAGTTGAGCTCAGTTCTAGGTAAAAGCCACAACAATCATTTCTACCATTTTGTGATGGATATCATGAAACAAAGGATATTTTACCTATTACTTTTATGCACTTATCTGATTTACTTCCTTCAATTTTTTTAAGGCGTTCATTTATATTTTACAAAGATGTTGGCTTATCTGTTAGAATACTTCTCAAACTTATTTCATCTTGGTAACTGGGAGGTCATGTGTAAGAGAATTGAATTGTGAGAGTTTGGGATGAATATTTTACACTAAAATGAATATTTTACACTAAAGTTATCTTTTTCTTAGCCATGTGACGTAGGCACAATTTTAAATCTGTTGGTCATAGAATCAGTGGTGGATTGGTAAATATTATACCTGTGAGTTTCCTAAGACTGCCAGTAAGGTTAAGATTAAAACAGATAAGTTAAATTTGCATAAATATACTTTAGGTAGACAGCTATATTTCTGAAAGCACATATTCTGAGTCTTGGATCTGAGCCAAACGCATAGAGTCACATTCAATGCTCTGCACTGGATGTAGATGGTCCCGTAGGTTTACTTCAAAAATTTTTTTGAGGTTTATAGGATTGGATACTTTAAATGAAGAGATAATTTTTAAGACTGCTTAGTTTCTGTGGAAGAGTTTATTTGGTTTTATAAACTAGTACATGTCAGTTATGCACCAATTGACAGTTAAGAGAGCATTGAGATTTATTATGAAAGATGCTATGTAATCAATTTTAAATTATAGGACAGTAATATAATTAGATTTTTAACACATAAAAATTATAAGGAATATTTAGACACTTAATCGGAATTTTAAAAGCCAGCGATAACAAGTTAATAATTGTGACAACTAATAGAGTATCTATATAAATGTCACTATTTTTATTAATTGATATTTAATTTGCTCTAGCTTGCCTTGGTAAATGTTAATTAAATGCCAGAAAATTCCTTATAATTTTAACATATTAATAATCTTATAATTATGTCTTTATTGCTTACATAATTATGAGTTAATTACACAGCTACTAGATTTACTGTACCCTTTATAGAGAGCTCAAGACTACCCATTTTTCTCCACAGGTCAATAAACTTGATTGCCTGTTAACCACTTTCAGTCATAGAACATCAAAAGCTATTTGTGAATAAATAAACATTTCTATCCAACACAGTGAACATTATGTATCAAACTAAGAAAAATGATATAATGGAAATCTGCCATAATTCCTTTTATTAATCTATTGTTTTGTACCTTAGAAAGTCTGTGTCAATTTAGGAAAACAGGGGAATTGTTTCCCAGACTTTTCTAAGATGATGTCTATAAAAAGTATTTCTTTTTAACGTGCTTTCATATGTATAGTCTCAATTTATAGCTACAGTAGCTTCATAAAATCCATTTATCCTCCTTTGACCAATAAGGAAACTGATGGGGATCCCTGGGTGGCAAAGCGGTTTGGCGCCTGCCTTTGGCCCAGGGCGTGATCCTGGAGACTGGGGATCGAGTCCCACGTTGGGCTCCCGGTGCATGGAGCCTGCTTTTCCCTCTGCCTGTGTCTCTGCCTCTCTCTCTCTCTCTCTGTCTCTGAGTATGTGACTATCATAAATAAATAAATAATTAAAACAAAATAAGGAAACTGATGTAGAGATTAAGAAACTTTTCCTCTATAATCCCATATTATTATTGCTTAACCCACACATTGACCTTTGTCCCTCTCTATTCCTTTGCATTTTTACCACCTTCCCTTCCACCTGTCAACTTCCAATCTAGGAAGTTGTCAGTATCTTTTTAATCCCTATTGTTGGTAGATAACATATAAAGAAGAGAAGTATATATATATATACTTTACAGACTATACATTGGTATATATATATATATATATATATATATATATATATATATATATATAATTGGTTCTTCAACGAATCCATGTTTCTAACTCAACTTTGTACCACTGTGGTCAAGCTTAGTGATGAGGAGGCCCATGCTCTATTCACCTCTGGATTCCTAGTTGAGGCTCTACTTAAGTCCATTTCCTAATTCTCTTGAAGTTCAAATGGAACACCAACAATAATCCTCAGATTTTCAACCTGCTGCTTTCTGACCAGTGGAACAATATTTTCTGTTAGAGAGAGACCTTCTGTAATCACTTCCTCATAGCTGCCTCTCATTCTTAAATTTCAACTCATTCTCTGCTTATTCTTTCTTACTGCAGAAGCAGTGATTCTATTTTGTTTTGTTTTTTGGGCAATTCCTCCATTTATGTTCTTGATCATCTCTATTTTTATCCAGTATTTATAGCCAACCACTGATTTCATAAAAAGTACAAATGAAACAGATATACCACTAATTAAGCAATAAACAGCATAATTTGCATGTCAAACATCAGTGAATAGAGGAGAAACCTCATTATTATGTACTTTATATTTACAGAAATATTTTATAGACAAATTTAGATTTAAAAAATTTTAATTACATGTTCTAAAATAAAGCAATTATAACTCAACACTCTAGAGATATTAATACATAGTATTAATCCTTTTTCAACATACTGCATCATGATGTAATAGGAAAAAATGAAACTGGATATTATGACATATGCTATTAAAATTGTGCACTGGAAAATAAGGTAAATGGATTGGAAAGCTTTTTAGTCTTTTCTAATTCTAGATTTAAAATCAAGATATTCTACTGTACATAATACATTAAGTTTAGAATAGATTGTTTTTTTAAATATATTTTTAAAATATTTCATTTATTTATTCATGAGAGACACACACACACAGAGAGAGAGAGAGGGGCAGAGGGAGAAGTGGGCTCCATGCAGGGAGCCCAACGTGGGACTCGATCCCAGGTCTCCAGGATCATGCCCTGGACTGAAGGCGCGCTAAACTGCTGAGCCACCAGGGCTGCCCAGAATAGATTGTTAGATAAACAACAATCACTTATTCTATCTTCTCATTCTTGATATTATAAAACAGCATTTTATTCATGATTATACAAGTTTTATCAAAGTGATTCATGTATCACATGAAATAGTCTGTATTTTCAGACAATGTAAGAGAAAAGTTTTACAGGAGTCAGTACAGAATCTGCTACTTAGCTGATTACCAATTTCCTTCAGGAAGGGAGACAGAACATAAAGACTCCTAACTCTGGGAAACGAACTTGGGGTGGTAGAAGGGGAGGAGGGCGGGGGGTGGGGGGAATGGGTGACGGGCACTGAGGGGGACACTTGACGGGATGAGCACTGGGTGTTTTTCTGTATGTTGGTAAATTGAACACCAATAAAAATTAATTTATATAAAAAAAACAATTTCCTTCATAATTTGATATCACACTACTTACTCAATATACTTTCTCAGCTCTCTTCAACATGTAAGTAGTATTCTAATCTCATACTACCTCCATAATTTGCTATTCTACAGCTTTGGCCAAAAAGATTCTACTAACTTCTGAGGATTCAGATTATTCTTATTTTTAAAGAACCAACCAAGTCTTATATTTTATCATCTTTATGGCATATTATCAGACATTTTGGTCTTCACTAATCTTTAACACTAACATCCCTCAGTAAATAGTGTTCATTTGATTGATCACCCCTTTTATATTGTTACTTTTTCATGTGCATTTTTAATTTTCCCCTAACTATATCATTAGTCTTTTTGCATTAATGACCAAGACTTCAGTTTCTGTTTTGTCTTTAACATCCCCAGGTATTGTATTATGCATTCAGTAGGCAATAGGCATGTTTAATTTTTATTTGAATCTTGTAATAGGGCAGCATTTTTTAAATTCTGCTGTTCTTTAGTGAAATACAATGAATTGCCTAGAAGCTTATTGAAATAGAGACTCCACAGGCCTATCCTAGATCTGAGAATCATGGAGTAAGGCCCAATACTTTTCAAAAGGAGCCTCGCTGATTCTTATGCATATTATAGACTGGGGCAACTGGGTTTGTATCTAGATTTTTAACATATAAACATTACTTCTCACCTTATTTTAGTGTTGAACATCAAAGAGAAAAGGATACTGTATTTCTCAAACACTTTTTGAATCTTTAGACTAATTAGATATTATTAGGATGAGTACATGTACTTCTGTTTCTACATATGCCTTCTTTTTAGGTAACATTTACAATATCGTAATAAGAAACTATGAAACACCAGTGAAAAATCATTTGAGGATCTTTTTAAAAAAGAACTTTAACAGTTATTTTATATTTAAAAATCTTCATATATCATTTACCACTTATCATTGAAGGAATTTGAATAGAAAGTCATGCATTTATATTAATAGAAGCAGAGAAAGCACTTTATGAAATCTAAAGCAAATTCACTTAGAAAACAAGGAACAAATAAAAACAAAACCTCTTAGTGCATTGAAATCTAGCTTGTATAGTGAAAGAAACACTTCACATGCTGAACAAATTAATATTAAATCATTAAAAGTAGACCTATTCCAAAAAGGTAAATTATTAAAGAAAATTCAATGTATATCACTTTGTTCTCCCTAAAGATATATACCTTTCTTAAGAGAGAAAGAACTTACATAAAATGTAATTAAGAAAAAATGGAATTATCCTATTTGTTTTCTTGTCCTTTTTATGGGTAAGGGCCATGTTGAGCATTTTATTAGGGAAAAAATTGTCTTAAAAGACTGCATAGGTGAAGTTCCATTCTAGGGTAAAAATTAAATTTTATAGGAAACTAATTTCTCAGAAGCTTTTCTGAAAATGATTGAAACTTGAAAATGATTTTTTCAAAAGCCCTAACCATTACCTTTAGTTTAATTCATCCAGCCACTAATCAATCCAGAGCTTCATGAACATTCTTTACAAAGGAAGTT